>NW_024524377.1:7034173-8331315 GCF_017590135.1 Pyrgilauda ruficollis | reverse complement strand
GGGGCCGGCTCCGCGCAGCCGCGGCAGCGCCCGCGCCCCTCACACCGCGGGGCCGGCCCGGCTCGGCCCGGAGCGGCGGCGGTCCCGTGGGTCACGGGGGGGTTCCCGGCCGGGGATCAGCGACCCGATCGCTCGGTTTTTAGGGATGGTTCAAAACTCCCCTCTGTAGGGAGAAATAGGTGTGCCGTGTCCCTAGAGACGTTAGCAGCGTTAGTCGGTGTGGTTATTTATGGAATATCTCGTTGGTTTTCATCACTTTTATAACGTGGTTCAGAGGAGAGAAGGCTGAGAGGCGAGCTCCATTAATGCACATAAGTATCTCAAAGGCAGGTGCCAAGAGGATGGTGCCAGGCTTTTCGGTGGTGCCCAGCCACAGGACAGGGAGCAATGGCCATAAGCTCACACAAGAAGTTTCACCTCAGCATGAGGAAGGGCTTTACACTGAGGGGGCAGAACACTTGAGCAGGCTGCAAAGTCCTGGAATCTCCCTCTCTGGAGACATTCCAAACGCCCCTAGTCCCTGTGTCAGCTGCTCTGGTGACCCTGCCTGGACAGGGGATTGGACTGGATGATCTCCAGAGTCTCTTCCCACCCTAACAACGCTGTGATGCTGCTGTGTGAGTGAGTTGTAACTCATTTCCTGCTGAAGCTCCCTACAAGAGCAAAAGCCTGGAAAGCATTACTTTCCCAGCAACAAACATTCGCATCAGGGCAGAGAGAACTGCCTTTCTTAACAGCACAACAAAAGAATTTTTATTTTTTCTCCCCTTCAGAAGTTGTAAACACATCATGGAGTTACTTCTCCACTCCCATAAACGTCTCTCGGTTTACTTCCCATGCTTGTCATGGTGCAGTCCCTTTATGAGCAGTGCAGAATAACATCATAAGCCTCACTCCACATCTCAGAAAATTCTGCTTCCATGTGAGTATTTTTGTGGCTTATAAATTCATGTGCATGTCTCTAACAAACAATAGGGCTTGAAATGCAAAGATGATTTATGAGAACTCCCATTTTCAAACAGCTATGTTTTAGTGCAATATTTCAATAAATGTAAAAAAATTTTAGAAAAACAATTCAGTATTCATGTATGCAAGTAAAAAAAAAAAAAAAAGGTCTCTGTTTGCAAAGTCTGACAGTCACTGCAGAGGAGAGGGGTGTGCAGTCCAGTGCTGTCTTCCTTGTCAGCAAAGGGAAGCAGGGACCCAGCAACTGCATGCCATGCATGCAATTAGCTAAGGTCTCCTCATCAAGCAGAAATGTGCACAGGATGCTTGGGAGGTTGGACAAGATGGTCATTAAATAAAGTAAGTTTCTGCAAATCCAGAAACACAAGTAGTGAAAAACAGCAGCCAGCCCCAAATTCTCCACTGTCTCTTGAGAAGACTGAATGTCATACAAAAGAAATACAAGGAGAATTAAATGGTCCACCTTAGGCAGTACCAGTGTCTTGCATAACCTCTGCTATTGGGGTTTCAGCCCTATGACACCCCAAGAGTGGATTTCTGCAAACATTATACAAGCAAGGCAAGGTTTATAGAAAGAGGTAATGCCTTTTATTAAACCACGGCTGGCAAAATGAGACAGGATTTCAAGTACATAAAATATCTTTCTTAAGTGGAAGTAGAATTCTATTCATCAAACAAAGCAAAAAATTCAAGGTCAAATACAGCTTGCAGTCAGTTGCTCAGAGCTGAATCAGATGCATGTCACATAATTTTGGAAGTAGAGGTCATTGTTTCCTGCTGACTAGAATGGATGTTAATAGGAAGCTAGAGGGAGATGGTAAACTCCTTGGAACATCCTTGGGGCAGTTTACAGCCTGTGGAACACAAAAAGACTAGTGAAGGAGAAGAGGGAAGGGAAGATTTGTGCAGGAACAGCAATTCTGAGTCTGTGGGCTTTGATACCCAGTGCACCCACACACCTTGCTGTGCCCACAGAGCAGCCCAGCACAGCCAGACCTTTTCCTGCGTCAGGCGTGTGCCTCCCTGCAGCAGGGAACCAGCAGTCACTGAACAAAGCCAGCTACATTCATGAGACAGTGGGGCACACCTTGCAAAGGTGGCTGTTCGAAGGGCTGAGGATTTGCTCAAGAAGCACGTTGCTACAAGCAGGATGTTTGCACAATATTTGCTTTAAGGAGAGTCTGTGTGGTCCTGTGTGGTGATACGGGCTGCATGTTAGCAGAAGTGTGAATAAATCAGCATAAGCAGATTTGTCCTTATCTCTGTCTTTACAGTTTTTGGAAACATTGGTGTAATTCCATATCTCCATTGAAACTTCCCTGATTTTTTTCCCCTCTTCCTCCCACAGTCTTTCAGAACTCTATCTTTCCCCACCATATGGAAATTCCCAACTGTGAAACAAGCCCAGAGCCGCGCTGGTGCCCCATCCACGTTCCCACTGAGGCCTGTGGTGACGCTGGAGACGTGGCAGAGCACGAGGCCACCAGTGCCAGCCCCAGGCTGTGGCTGGTGGCGCTGGGCAGAGCAGCCTCTGCACAGCACCAGCCGGGCAGGAGAAGGGCAGCAGCACCAGAGACATCAGGGAGGCTCCACTGTTGCCACCTCAGGGGTTTGCGTGGCCAACAGCTCTGAGGGGCAGGAGGAGAGGCTTGGCCAAGGTGAACGCGGGGACGCTGCAACAGAGCATACGAGGAGTGTGCTTTGTGGTAGTATTTATTTAGGAACCGTGAGTAACTACAGCCGTAGCGGTCTCATCTTTGCAATTCTGATGGTTTAACAAACAGGGAGAACATTAGCATATTTTCATTAAGGTACAAAATACACCCCGTTGTTGCCTAAAACATTAAAAAAAAAAAAAAAGTGAGGAAAGCTCTGTATGCTCTAAATCAGATTCAAAACCTTTCTGTATAAGGAGTTGTGGCAATACTGTGTTTAGTATAACAAGAGGTTTTTATCAATCGAAAAGAAAAGACATGCTGGCAATCTGAACTTAGCAACAAAGAGTAAAGCAGTTACAAACCATCGTGTCACCCACATTAGTTGAGCTTTGAATGTAGAAGAGCAAATCATATGAAACACATACACAACTAGGTAATATCAAACAACCTAAGGTTGGTAATGTACACACCTGTATTAAAGTACACTGACTACTTAATGGTGAGGATTTGAGGATTTAAGGTAATGTCTTTTTTTTTTTTTTAAAGAGGTAACCTTTGAAATGCAAATGGTTGCACTTTACACACAAAAAGTGGAAAAGAAAAAGAATCGCTTTTGGAATGATACATAGATATAAGACACACTGGTTTTGGATTATGCATAATCACCTTGCAGCCTCTGATATTACCTCTGAACAACAACAAAAAAAAATTAAAAAGTGCCAATACTGTGAAAGGAAAGCAAAGTTACTAAGTCTGAGTGTGTTAACCATTTCTGAGAAAAAAATGGGGTTTGGATTTTTTTTTTGTTTTGTTTTTCTGCGTTTTTAAAAAACGCAACAGCCTTATTGGTGCAGGTTCAAGACAAAAACAAGACAGTCAAGCTCATAAGGTAGAAATAGGTCCTATATAGGTTAAGATTCTTTGGAAATTGCTAAGAATAGAGGAGTTTGTAATCCAGGCTACTATGTTTTTGGCTACTCGAAAAATCTGTGGGAGTTTCCAGCTTATCATCAGTTGAAATCTGTTTTGCAATTGCCAAATAAATGCAAGTAAAACTTTAACTAACCTGGGATTCCATTCACAGACATGCACAGAGAAATCACTGATTGTGCAATAACCTGTTTTTTTCACAGCAGCATATATATGAATCATAAGTCTTTATCACACTGACCAGAAACACAGAAAATATTCTCAGTCTTTGTGTTTTCAGTCTGTTTCTAAGTAGGCAGCTGCAACTGCACTGAAGTGACAGGCTCCATAAGGGAAAGATGACAAAGTGGGATCAGCTGGCTAAAAGCAAGATCAGGAGTATCTCAGGAAGCCACCTGGATGTTTAATGCTTGCCAGAAATACAAGGGCACTAACAGCTCACTGTCAGAAGCAGTGAAAATGTTTGAAGTTTGGTCTGTGAGACTCTGCTTAAAGGAAACAAGAAATGAACCATGCCAACATACAAATTGCAATGCTGGCTGTGTCAAACCTTCCCTTAGAGAAGATGCAGCCCAGCCTATTCCTCAGGACTGGAGAGATTCACTGCATGTCTGGCCAACAATTCCTTTAAAGTAGATCTCGGGGAGCCAACTTAGCTGCGGTTTTGGCTGAGAAAAGTGATGGCAAAGAGCAATGAGCTCAGTAAATAGACTATTTTTCTTTAAGATGTTCAGAATATAACTTAGTTTCCATACATTTGATTTTAAAAGTAGTCTGGGCAACTTAGTTGATGGCTTGCTTAAAGTCAATCCAATCATGCTAGCAACTTAAAAAGCCTGCTGGTTTGAAGTAATGCCCATACATAAAGCTAACAGGTATCAACTGATCATGCTGAAATAACAACCCCCCAAAGACCTACGTTTCACACAAGGTGCTTTTGATAACTTGGTTTTCTGAGCCTTATAAGGAGAGTCTTTAAATATTTATTTTTTTAGCCTTGTTTCATTCTTCCTCCTCTTCATCTTCTTCTCCTTCTCCCTCTCCTTCTTTTGCCATTGTTTCCACAAGGAGCTCCGCGGTGCACGTGGCTTCCCCAAGGCTGTTAACAGCTTTGCAGGTGTATTTGGCATCATCGTCCCCACATACTTCAGAAATAGTCAAAGAACAGTTCCCTTCCTCGTCGTAATCTATCTGGAAGTGACGGGACTCCTTGACAGGCTGATCATCCTTGAACCACATCACCTCAGGGTCGGGATAGCCTGCAAGAGCAGAGAGAGAACAGTGACTGCAATAAACGAGCATTAACTCAGCACTAATTACCTTGTGCTCTAATTCCTGTGTGGGCATGTGCCAATGTGTTGGTAGACAAATATTTCATTGACTCCTATGGAAAATAAATGTAGATGATGTGAGGCATTTTTACTTCACTTCACCTGAAACTATTTTCGATGAATAGCAAAAACTGCACGTGAGCACTGCGGTACTCGCTGGATTCCTCCTTCCAGTCCCTTAGCAGTGCCTGCAGACAGTTTTTTGTGTGCTGTAGCCATCAGCCAGCAGGGAATTCCTGACAGTGCATCTGAGGCTCACGTTACACTGCAGCTTCTCCGGAGACAACAGTTCCCAACACCGAGATTCAGAATTTCAAGGGTAAACTGGTTTGGGTTTACAATTTAATACCTTTCTCAGGTTGCTTTGCTGTGCTTATTCTGAATCTTCCTCCTCCTAATCTGTTCCTTAAAAGCCAGCCTCTGTCCCATTGCACTCCCCTTTTCTGTACTTGTTAGGGTAAGTGAGGAAGTCTGTGAAAAGCATTTTGATTGTGCGTCTCAACTGGAGTTTCAGAGCCTTTTGTGAAGCAAATGGCTCTGCTAAGCCTCGGAGCAGCGCTGTGCAATGCCTGCTGCAGAACAATCCCTTATACAGTACTCTTGGCTGCTGTAACAAATTGAAGGTTTGTGGTCTCAGCCAAGTTCTGGACTGGGAGGGGAGGATAACTCCCAGGGGAGGATAACTCCCCACTGGGCAGAAATAAAGTGCAGGGATCCCTCACACACAGTGAACATCGCAGAAATGCAAACACTGCAAAGTTTGGAACATCAGCCGTGGTACATCCATCTGTTTTATTCCATGCAGTACTTGTGCACGTACCCCCCACGCTGAGCATCCATCAGTAATAATTATCCATCTCCACTGTGAGATAGGAAACCCAGGCAGAGAAACATTGGGAGCAGAGAAACAAGGAGAAGGCCGATGAGGCAGTCTCTGATTTCCTCATTTGAAGATTATAAATTAACTTGTACACATGCAGGATGGTACTGACCCTACCCGTTTTGTTTTCACAGCTTTTCTTTCCGAATTTCTGGTTTCCATTCACAGCTGAGATACACAAGGCTCAATCTCATTGCAGGAGAAGTGCCAGTGCTCTTGGCCTTTAGACTCTTGGGCTGACCATGCTCACACTCCTTACGTGTCTTCTCATAAACTTATACTTTGCATATTCCAGTCTGAGGTGTCTTTCTTGAACTCATAAGTTAAAAAGCCCCAGACAACAGAACAGTATTTTCTAGATGTGACTTATGTGACCAGCACAAGAATATTATCTTTACTTACGCATATGCAGTTAGGGACTTGTTTGCCTTTAATAAAATGTAGGTATGGCTTAAAGTTATCTTGAGGTGACCTGAAAATGGTCTGTCATTTCAGACAACTGACCTTCTACTAATTCTTGGTGTCTGGCTGGCACTCTCTAAGAGTCTCTATTGGAATTTATGCTTCTACTTTGCATCTTGCTCTTACTATTCCCTTAAAAATCAAATGACAGTTCCCACTTGCTATTCTAAATTAGTGATTCACATGTGGACTCCTGGAGACTTCTGTTCTATGGCAAGTACAGAATAAGCTCCAAATAATTTCTGTTATTGCAACACATTTGTGCTATTTGTGCTATTTCTGCAGATACTGGTAAAGTAAAATGGCACCAACTAGACAATACTACAGAAGTAAAAATTGAAAAAGTAAAACAATTACCCAGTGCAGAAAGTTAACAAGGAAGGAAAGAAAGAAATGGACACGCTTATTCAAAGTACCTTCAATTTTGCAGTCAAATCTAGCAGCACTTCCTTCCACAACTTCCATGTCAAGGATTTTTTTAGTAAAATATGGCTTTACGTGGGGCCTTTCTTCAGCCACTTCTTCAAGGAAAGCATCTGGAGGAGAGCAAAGAGGTAGTAAACAATTTTATAGGGCATGTTCTCAAAAGATGTATTTTAGTTTTTAATTACCAGATGGTAATGAAAGCACCTTTTATTTCACTTAATTCTGTCAGATTAATGAGACAGCGAGCACATTGGCTGCTTAGCTTTGTGCCAACCTTTTGCAGCTGGAAAACGATTCGGCCCATAAATAGAAAGAAATATATGTGCAAGGCCACCATGCTACAAATCCTCAGTATTTTTCCCTTGAATTAGTTTCTAACCAAACCTGGACTTTTGCTAGTCAGAGGGATAAGCAAGCTCCACTTGTATCAGGCCCACAGTCTTTGTGGATTTGTCAAAATTGCTTGATTTTCAGCAGTGTCAAACATTTGCACTGCTGAACTGTAACATCTGACTGTTGCACACCAGTAATTCACATTTCATCTGGGGACACACGGGAGTAACACAGACATTTCCTTAAATGCCCTGTCTGAGGAGCATGGCTAATGCAGGGTGTGTGCCATGGTTACAGCAAGTGTTAATACTTCATTGCTTGCTTGCTTGCCTGAGCAGGCAATACATCACTGTCATCTTTGTATAAACATGCATTCCCAAACCCAGAGAAAGCGCAGCTGACAGATCTGCCTTAATTCTTTGGCTTTAAAAAGAAAAGAGTTTACTGCCTGTACTTATACTGTGACATTTTGAGCAGCAGGACAATATAAGAACAGTGAATTTTTGACAAATTTCTTTAAAAAATAGGAAGATAAAAACAGAAAGAGAGAGAGAGAGCGCAGTAATATCCAATTCGATTGGTCTCTAGCAATTTGCTAAAAGTTTTAGTAGGATTGATTCAGAGACAGGTGAAAATATGGGACAGAAAAAAATCCTTACCTTCATTCTCTGCTTTGTCTGCATTTATAGGGCTTGTAGGTGAGCTCCCAGAGGCCTTCCTCCCACTCATACCAGAAATCATTGCCATGGACGACAGTCTTCCTATTGCTCGGACAGCATGGCCTGTTTTCTAAGACATAACAGAAAAGGTTTCTGATCAATCCAATCCAACAGGCATGTGATTTTCTGCAACAATCGTGCTTCGGACAAATTATCTGGGATCTCTGCAAACCTCACTGGAATTGGTGGACAAACTGCTTATATATAGCTCAGTTGTTCTAGGAGAGACAGAGCAGGCTGGACTGAATTACCAAATTTAGTTGCAGATATAAACTTCCCCTGATGAACTCATACCTAAATGAATGTCTCTGTTAGCTGTGGATAAAAAGCACTGTGCGAGAGGAGGGCCAGCAGAGAAGCCCTGTCCTGTGTAACTGGAACTGAACTCTGGTGGGGAACGCCTCTCTCCACAGCCTTCTGGGCTGGGCTGAATTTCATCCAATATGGATAACGAGCTGATATGAAATGAATGAGAAAGCATTCCCATCTGCATGATGGGAGCAGACCTCTGACAGGACCCAGGATCAACCACCAGGCTACTAAAATGTGCTCAAACTATGAGGGCAGTAGTACAGACACTTGTATTGCATGAGCTTCAAGAAACGAGTGGAACGTAAGAGGGAATATAAGGTAGATCTACACAAATTACTATTTCATAGGCTACTCAAAAGGACCAAGGATTTCACACACAACTCCTGTAGCTATCAGCGTGGCACAGGGGGACCTGGTACTCCAGTTCCAGCATTAGGAAAAAAGGAGATAGGGAGACTGAATATGTTATAGAAACCCAGTCTGACTGAATGCATGGGAAGCTGGGGAGGTTCCAACAAGACAGAACTCTTGGCTTAGTAGAATGAAACTGCCACATACCAAGGTACCTTTGGGGAGGCCAGGCAGGCAAGTTTTACCTGAACTGTTCAGGTTTGTTAAGAGTTACACAATCCTCCAGTTGTCAGTGGCATGGAGAAGGCAGGGAAGGGAGAGAGAACCCCAGAAGAGTAGAAAAAACTATACTTGAGCTCATGCCTTTCAGTAGCCTGAAATGGGATCATCCTGTGTAATCCATGTGCAGCTGTGCACCCTCCTACTGCCTAGCTGCAGGAACCAGACCTTCTGTCCTGCATTCCCACCCTGGCCACGCTGCAGCTTTCACCAGCAGCAGAAACCTCCTGATATGATGTGTTCCCCAGAATCATAAACATTAAAAATAAAGAGATGCATTAGGATATCTAGCCCAATTCCATGTCCTCTTCATTACCTGCCATTTTCTTCTGGCCATATATTTCTTCATCCTATCTTTGGAAAGTTTTTTGGCTTCCATGTTTTTGGTGTCTTTTTGCAGCCAGGGATGCTGAAGACATTGAGTACAATTTAAGCGACTCCTGTTTTTGTATGAAAAGACCAGTCAGTGTTGCCAATAACGAGAGAGGAACCTACCTGCTGTAACATTATTTTCTGCTCTCTTTGCTGGGAGCTGATTTTTCTGTTTCCTAAATTTAGCAACAAAGATCACATGGTTTTGCTTTCCCAGCCATTCTAACTTAAACTCACTTTCACAATTTCTGTAGATCTTTCTGAGAGAAAACTGCATTTTTAAGTGTTAATGAAACATTATAAAACAAAGCAGGAAAAGCTGTATATTTTAAGCAAGGAACACATGCAGCAGAGCCACAATGGCAGTGATTCATGCTGCCAGAACCCAGTCCCAGATCTCCTTTCCTTCACTTAGAGATTTCCTCATCCCACCACTTAATAGCCTCCTGAACATCTCACAGAACAGAAATGTCCAAATCTCTCGCCTCACTTTGCTCAGGGTGCACATGTAAATAACCCTCTGTTCTCCATCCATCCACTTGCAAACTCATTGGAAGAAGTATGTTTCCTTTCATTGGTTCCTTCAGACACTTCTGCAAACAGGGCTTCCAATTGATTTTTTTTTTCCTTGTCCAATTACTACATTTATACAGAAGCTGCCTGCTCAGAGGTACCACACTTAAAAGCGACACAAGGCAGAACTGCAACCCATTCAGAGCAAGACGGAACGTGTCACGCAGCAATGTGTGTCACGCAAGAGAGGGGATCGGAGTGGCCACACAAAAGCCCCGTGTGCCCCTCGCCCGAGGGGAGGGAAGAGCACAAAGAGCTGGCGATTGAAGCAGAAGCTCCACTCAGCCCCTGCACCCTGCGAGTGAAATAATGATCCGCACACGCGGAGCCGGGCGGGCACGCACAGCTCCTTATAAAGCATGGCCAGAGGTGCTGCGGCCGTGGGGAGATCCACGGGGGAAACACGAATGGCAGTCCGGCTAAATGCAAACACAGAAAGCGCAGCAAGGAAATCCAGGCTTTACTTCATGTCTTTCTTCAGCAGATTGCTGATAAAGTCCTTGGCATCGTCAGAGATTTCATCGAAAGCCTCATCGTCAAAGTCCCACGTTGCTGAGGTGACATTGGCAAGGGTTTCGTTGTCGTTGTCTCCCATGAAAGGAGAAAGTCCGCTGACCCTGGGGACGGAACAGACACAGACACAGAACAAACCACGTCAATCTGCAAATTACTGGAGGAGCGAGTTAAAATCGCGTGTGACATCTCCCATGCTCTGCAGTTCTTTACAAATAAAAGCTTGCTTTAAAAACTAAATTGAATTTAAAAGGACTCAAAACTAACTACAGATAGTCTTACGGGAAGGAAACTGGAATTTTGCCAGCAAAACTGAAAGGCACATTTTTCTGGTTTCCTTCTCTTTTCCCAAGACATTTTAAAGGAGAATTAGAATTAGGTGAAATTGGAGCAAAGTAGTTTATTAAATGACTTGGCTAGTTCTGCATAACTAATACTGGATTTTTCACACCAAATTCGGTGGAATATTTTTTTCCCCCTGACATTTCCTCAGAATCACAGAATTGTTAGGGTTGGAAACGACTTCTGGAGCTCATCTACTTTCAGGGTAATTTTCTGCTTTTACTGTCAAACCAAGGGAGTTTTTGTACATTTTATTTAATTTACTCCTGCAGAGAGACCCCCAAGAAGAAAGATGCATAATGAAATAATGACATCCACAAGGCTATTTTGTAAACAAACCCTCCCTGACTTATACAGACAGTTAAAGCAGTGCTGCATCACTGCAGGCTGTGGAGTTATGCAGATGCATGCACAAGTAATTTGGTCTTTATGTTCTCCATCAGTCACGATGATGCATGAAATGGAAATAATGCTCTCCTATAACCTAAGTTGAGCTTCCAAGGCTTTTTATACAATATAAATGATAAATTGCTAGTGAAAGGCAATTACAGAACATGATGGTGTCATTTTTGCAGTCGCTTTCTCCAGTCGAGCATTATCCTTTATTACACCGTGCATCTGGATATTTTTGATGCCTGTATATATCACACTTTCAGTAAAAACTTAGAGGTGAAAGGTTGCTTATTCCCTAGAACTACAAGTTATTCACTTTTCCAGGTCCTCTTGGCATGCAATTTACAGAATAACCTATTCTTCATGAATTTTTACAGACTTTATTTGATTTCTCTGTGCAATTGTGGTAACCAGTACTACTCCGTTCTTTTAAATATAGAAAAATAACTGTAAGTTATTAGGGTTTTGAAAACACTACATGGAAATAATACTATATGAATATCATGGTGCCAGTGAATATCACGGAACAGACTGGTTAAAAAAAGATTGGGGTCAAATAAATTGAGCTATTAGATTAATAATACTGGAATGATCTCCTCCAAAGTTATTTTGCTTCTTTTTAGGCTCTTATTACATTCAAAATCTGATTTGTTCCTAAGCATTTCATTTTATAAGCAAAGCAGAAACACACCCTCTTTGAAGTCTCACACAGAGGAGACACTAAATCTTTTACCATTTCTGGAAGTTGTGTGCAGTACAGCAGACTCTAGAATCTTACGTGTGTACTTCAGAAACTTCTTAGTAATAATACATGAGCTGAAGATAAAAGGTTTGTTTATTCTCAGGCAGAACAAGGTATATCAGAACAGAATGTATTTGCTGTCTTACTTTCCATTATAAGTGGTGCACTCGAATGCAGCAGTGAATCCTGAATGTGTAAGGTGGCATAAACCCATTTATGAAGATATAACAGGACAAGTTACCAAAAGCTGAAAGATGAACGTGCCAGAAATGCCTCCACAAAGCCTTTTTACAGGACTGTTCCCAGTGTTTGATGCTTGCTTTACAGGACAGCACTGCAGAGCTGGCACAGCTGCGGGCAGCGCGGGCTCTGCTCTGCCTGCACCCCTGCAGCTCTCATGGCCAGGTAGAGCCGGGAGGCACAGGAATGTCTGTGCTGGAATCACAAAGCATTCCTGCAGGGCCTTAAACCCACCTCCTCTCCAACATAAGAACATTTGTTGCTCAGTTCTGACAATGTCAGTGTTCCCCATCGTGTTTTAGCAAGAGAAAAAATCTTGTGCAGAGCGCAGTTCTGATTTTAGGTTCCACATACTGACTGCTGGCTTGTCTCATTTTTACCTTGTGGTAAGAACAACAGTCTCAGCCAAGCCAGCAGCTCACACAATGACAGGTCTGTGTAGTATTCCTTTAGCTCACTGTCAAAAGAGGGGATGTGCATTTTCTCTTCATCCAGTTCAGCTTCCAGTTAAGCTCTGTGCCCGCACTTGGGCAGCTGGAGCAACAACAATCGCATTTCCCTTCAATACTTGATCGAAGTATGTCAGAGGTGACCTCTGCACAGAATTACCACAAATAGTGCTGTGCAGCTCTTGCACTACATTGGACAAGATTTTGGCCTATTTCCAGAGGTTAAAGTTGCATTACTGGGAGATCATATGCATACTAAAAAACCTGCTTTAGGTACAGGGACGTTGCTTCATGAGGAAACACCACTGTTCCGTGGTGCTGTAAGAGGCAGCACTTGTGCTGCAGAGCTTTTGAAAGGTGAGGAAAAATTAAAGGATGAGTAGGTTAGAGAAGGAAAAAAATTCTTTGGCTGTTCTTTTGTTTTTTTGGTTTTTTTTTTTAAAATTTTAGAATTGTACAACAGAATTATCTGACAAAATTTTGTGGTAGGATTGCTCTGTCCCATGCATTTGCTGAATTACCAGGTGGATCTCAGTTAAGCCTCCACTCATTTTGTCATTTCTGAACACCAGTGTAACAGTGCCCATTCAAACATTTCAATGAACCTATTTTTGTATTTCTGAATGTGCTGTTGCAGATTTACAAAGCTAAAATAATTTTCTCTCTACTACACTTTTATACTGTGAATCAGTTGCCTTGTTGTGGAAATACTTCTAAGGAGAACTAGATCCTTGTCTATAGTCAGAACACAAAATCCAGCAACTAGTGTAGATTATAGCCAGCAATTTTTATATCTAGCACAGATTTCACTGACCAAAGTCTTAGTTGTTCATTTCTTAATAGCCATTTAAAGTAATAATGGTCCAGCAACTCTTTTGACAGATAATGGAAACAATTTCTTTTTGGAATGCTGAAGTGATAAAGATGAGCTACTGCTCCAGAAAATTAACTCTGAGCTTACACTGCAAAGTTACTCTTAGACAAGCAGCAGGCTGTTTACTGAAAACATTTTTCCAGTTACTTTACCAGGCATCTTCCTGGCATGTTAAGAACCATTTGTTTAGAAAGTCTTTCACAGTTTCCACTTCTAAATAAAGAAGAAATATATTTTATCCTCTAGGAGCTCCTTAACATTTATTGGTCTGTTCTAACAAAGCTCTGAGTGCAGACTTAGAAATGTTACGATGAAAAGGGTCCAATGTGGATGCAAATTTCATTGCCTATGTAGCAAACACCACAGCATTTCAACTGGAAATCTTTGCATTAAGACTCCCATTAATCCAGGGAAGATGGTTTTGCTGCTTGTCTAAAGGGTCAGACTGTGAGCATTCCTCTGCAAGCAGTGCTTGCAGCTCCAACTGCCTGAGACTGCTGGCACTTCTGATAAACCTGTGCAGGACATGTCAAATAAGCATGTGATGATGACACCTGCACCCTGGAGATCATGTAGAGAATTAATTCTTTTCCAAGTGAACTACAGCACATAGTCTGAGGATACTTTGTCAGGGACACATATCCATGGGACACTTCACCCACACTGGTCCTGTCTAGAAGAAGCAGACCACTGAGCCCATGTCAAGGAAGACAGCTCATTGCTGAAGCAAGGGTGTTATTGCTGTACTCCTCCTTGTTTCACATGCCCAGTGGATTAATGAGGAACCACAGTTTGCCAGTGCCACTGAACAAATAAAACATTTTCTTTTGAGTGGTACAGTCTGACATTAAAGCCTTCCTAACTTGGTTTAAGGAAAGAACAAGGAGTGCCCTCCCATCTTTAATATAAAGAGGTATAAATTATTAACATGACATAGAGCCGAGTGTAAGCCTTGCTTTATCCAGCTTCCAAGCCAGCACACCCAAAACATGAATGATGCTGAAAGATCTTTCAACCAACCCAAACTGCCAAACAAGGGAGGGGGAACAGCACAGTGGATAAAAGGGAAAGGGAATGTTTGAAGAATCAGGGTGTGTGCTGTTAAGATAGTGCTGAAGGAAAAGAGTATGCAGCAAGATCAAATGTGATACTAAAACACAGCCTAAGATAAAGTACATGGAAAAAAAAGTTAATTGACAGAAATCCACTATGCTGAAAAGATAAACTCAGCCTGGCACTGATAAAGCAAGGAGAACCATTGGAACACAAGCAGGGGTTTGAATCAGCCACAGACAATTCCTCCCTGAAACTACTTGGATCCTTTGGTGCCAGAAGAAAAAGGGCAACCCACATTCAATGTATGCCCATGCAGTGCTGAAACCTTAGACTGAAAATTGGTTTGAAACAAAAACTAGAAATTGTTTCAGATTACTAAATATTCAAAACAATGACTATCCAAATTGATCATCAGAAAAGAACTAGAAATAGAAAAAACATGCAAATTCAGCAATGCCCTGAAGAATAAATGGAAGAGAAATAGTTGGAAAAAATTCAGGAGGTTTAACCTTCATTAGATAAAGATTATTGTAAATGCACAAAGAAACACTGAAATAGACATAAATGGAGATGACATACACAAGCTATAATATTTGTGGCCTGTTTTTTCAAAGGCAATAGATCAACTTAAGTATGTGGAACAGTACTGTGATGCAGAACAGGACAGACTACAAGATAAAAGTGGAAGATTAAAAACATGAGGTGGAGAATACAAACGGAAATTTAAGGAAGAACAAAGACAGATGAAGAGACAGAACTGAATAAGTTATCCAGGAAGATAAAAAGGATTTAATATGTAGTTTAGAAATGTGGAAAGGGAACCTGTGAACTGTAGGATGGAATTAAATCAGTCTTGCCATAAGGAAGACAGATGCAGTATCCCAGCAGGGAGTGCAATATCTCCACTTACATCTGCATAGCAGAGGGCTGGGGAGAGGTTTTGCTGCAGGGTTTTGGAGGAGTGCTGTCACCTTGCTTCCTACTTAAGATTACATCCCAACCGTTTATTCCTCTGCAGGGAAGACCCTTCACTTAGCACCTCTCTGCTAAAGCCAGTTTGTATTCATTGTTGTGCAGCACATCATGGAAACACAGTCACTTTATAGGCAGGTGTTATGTCAAGTGATGCTGTTGTGTACTCCCCACTGTTTCCCTTGGGACAGAGGATGGGCACAGCAGCTTTGTGCCATCAGCTGAGCTCTAGCAGAGCTGCCCTTAATCCAGTCTCTTCTCTGCCTGCATGGCCCCAGTCTCATGGCAGGGGAGAGGGGATGCACATGCCCAGGTACCAACACAGTGATGGTGTGTGAGACAGACACCAGGTGAGTGTCTTGCACTTTAGGCTCGAGATTTGGTAGTTCTGAGCTTACAATCAAAACAGGAAGGCAGAGCTGCAACTAAAGAGAGATGCAGTTCTCATTGACTTTCATTTCCATTCTGTAATGATGATGTGATAGCTCATTTTGGATAATGGCTCATAGTTGTGAGTCTTTGAAAACAGCTGGGCTGTAAGAAAGTTAAGAGATTGTGAACAGTCTGGGGTGGAGAGGTAAAGTCCATGAGAGTGGTAACTCATGGGTCTTCCCTAACTGCTATTACTTTATTCTTACAGCAAGAAAGACAAAAGTTTATTATCACTGCTAATCATTATTGTGGCAATAGCAATGCATCAAAAGAAATATTTTTCATTGTGTTTGGGTAATGCAGATTGTCCCTCATGATGGGTTAAATGATCTTAAATATACCATAGCAAACAAGTAATTTCATAATATATTTCACAGGGCATATCCAATCAGCTGAATGACTGTAACACCACCCAACCCCATCAGCTGAATGGTGCAGCATCCAAATACCCTGCTTGGCACAGAGAAACTGGGAAGAAGCAGACTGATCTTCGGCAAGACAGGTCGCCTTTTCTCCACTGTTCCCTTCGTTTTGTCTCGGCCGATGCCGCCGTTCCCCAGCCCTGGCTGCATCCCCCGAACGCTCGGTGCCAGCCCCGACTCAGACCGGGAGCGCACGGAAACTCGCCGGGAGCGGTGATAAAGGAGCAGGAGCGGCCCCGCAGGCCCAGGGGCGTTGACAAAGGAGCAGGAGCGGCCCCGCAGGACGAGCCGCTCCCCGCTCGGTGCCGGGGCCGGGCGGGCTGCAGGCGGCGCTGCAGCACCGGGCCAGGCCCGCAGCGGGGCCGGCGCCGCTCCCGCCCCGGAGCGCCGGCGCTGGTCACCGCCCGCTGCCTGGGTGGGCTGCCCGACTGCAGCTACGGAACCTTCCAAAGGAGCCTTCAAGGTCTAGAGAGAAGTGCTTGGGAGTGAATGGAAAAATAGAAGTCTTGTAAATAAAGTGGCAGAGCGAAGTGACCTTGAAGTGTGGAGCACACTTCACATCTGAAATTGGAGATAACAGAAATATTCCGAGTCTTTGCTGGGAGTAGGAGGGAGTTGATGTGGTAGCTTTTGCATAGGCCAAGTAAGGAAATTGTGTTGCTCGGTTTGGGAATGAGACGAGCATGAACAAGTGCAGGCTCACGAGAAACGCAGAAGCACAGAAAAACTGAGTAACGGCGATTGCCAAAAAACTGCATTGCCAGGTCAAGGAGCGGGACAGCCGCTAAAGGAAGAAAGGCATTGAGAGGAGTCTTTTAAAAGAACCAATGCAAAGCTGATCTGCCACTGACTTACTACTGAAGCTGGAACAAGGGAGAAGGAACCCTACTCCAAACTAAGCTTCTCTTTTCTCTTGTTTATATGGCACCGAATGTGTAAAATCATTGCTGGAAGAAAACCACTTGATGGTCTAGGCATGGAGATACTATTTCCATATATATTTCTCTGGATTCACTGATATTTATAAACATGCTGTATCAAATAATATATAAAAAACAAATCTAATACTCAAATATGTAACCAAGAGCTACAGCCAACCATCCACTAAAGTGTTTCCATGAGCTTAATCCATGCTGCTTATAAAATATATTTATACAGTGGCTTGTGTTGGTAATAAATGAAAACACACTGTGAACAGATATGGAAATGCTGGGATACTTTAGTGGGTCCCACAAGTCCCCAAAATTTCACAAAAGTTTTCTCCCATGGAATAAAATAATGGAAATGAATGGTTATTAGTACATGCTCAAATATTTCTCTTAGCATCTGGAAAGGAAAAATAGTTCAAAGTTAATAATAAAACAGTCACACTGTCTTTTAAAATGAGATGATGTGCTGCTGGTTTATGATGTAAGAGGTACAACTCCGAATAGCTGAATTTCCAGAACTTCCAGTTCTGCAGTTTACTGATTGCACCCTTCAGAGAACAGCAAAGTTTTATTAAACATGCTGGAGCTGCTAATTAAAACAAAAAAGGCCTGAAAACTTCAGAAGCTGATGAAAATTTTGTATGTTCAGCAACCGTCAGGATTTATGAATTTAAGACTAGAAAAGTACTCACAAAATGTAGCAGATAACTCCTATACTCCACATATCTGTTTCATATCCAATAGGTTCATAGTTTATAACTTCTGGAGCCACAAACTCAGGTGTCCCAAAGAGAACTTTCAGAGAGCCTGCATTTTCTGTGAAGAATGAAAAAGAAAACCATTAACTGCTGTGTGGAGATTTTTAAAAACCAGTTATTGCCCAGTAACAGGAAAACCAGATTTGCCCTAATATTTGTGATTTTGTTAAAGATCTGCATCAGAAGAAATAAATGATGCCTGAATTGCTGTTTCCTTAGCTGATACATGTCTAGCAATAAGGAATTCTTTATTAAGCATCATGAAGCACAAACAGCACTGTATAAGGCACATAGGAAGGTTCCTATTGCAAGGAGCTTCCACAAGACCGAATCTATGAAAAAGGAGAGCCATCAGTACTTAATTCAGATTTGTATGTCCTGAAGTAAAAAAGTGTTTGAGCCTCCATCCCTTTAGCAGTTGCACAAGAGAACTGCAGGACTCCAGTGTCAGAAAGAAACTCCAGTTTGACAAATTATTGAACATTTATCAAAGCTTGGCGCTCTGCATGTTGTGGTAAAAAGAACCAGTCATGCTAAAATTGTAACAATACTAAATAACTATTTCAATCCAACACATTTTCTTCTAGTGTAAACAGGAAAGAAAATCAATAGTGGGTTGCATGCCTCTTAAATTTGAAGTGAGGCCAGCAGTGAAACAAAAGAAGGAGCAGATGATGTGCACCAGTCAGATCATTACCTCACAGGTAAAACTGGACTTGGGCATGCTGTCAAAACCAGGCTGCCTACAAGCACACCTGTGGTGAAGGGGAAGCACAAATCACCAGCTGCCAGTCACCAGCTGCTCCAAACTCCTGTTCAGCTGGCCTGTCACACAGGTATTCTAGATTTGCTCTGCTTAAACACTCTGTGGATGCTTTTAAAGTGATCTACAGTGAAGCTGCTGCTTCCAGTATGAACTGAAAGAATGAGGTCATGAGACACATGAACTAGGTTGACATTCTTCTTGTGCTGACCCACCAGTATTGCCCTGCTGGAAAATACAGTGATGGAGGTAAGAGAAGAACCTGTTCATAGCCAAGTGCTGCCAGATTATGCTGCCAGTGTGCAAGTGAGTGATGTGTCTACCCTCTAACATAGTGTGAAACACAAAGTCATTAAGCTAGAAATTCTTAGGCAAATCTAAGCAAGCTCATTTTTATCAGTGCTTGTTCTAAATCTGATGGGAAGAAGAAAAGAAAAAGCCAGGTCAGGAAGGAAGAAAACTAAGGAATAGTTTAGGTACTGGTGGAAAAAAAAAAATAAAAAACAAACCCACAACCCACATCCCAGTAATAGAACTGTATTGTAAAAATATAAAAATGTCAGAATATAAGTTGTGTCTGACTTGAAACAGGCTTGGATTTAGGTTGAGAAACCCGTGTCCAGTCTGCACGTCTGCTTGAACCATCAGTGTATGCCTTAAGTGAGATTCACTGCATTAGGTTTTTCTTTTGTGCAAGAGCAGCAGCCAGATTAGGCACAGTAGAATGTCCTAGTGAGGAACCATTGCTCTCCCAAAGAGATTACCATCTAAACAAAACAGATATGGATGGGAAGGCAAACAGATGTAACACATTCCAGTCCTGCTCCTGTTAAGGCTACCAGGAGTACAGGGATTTGCAGCTCTGCAATCAAGAGAAAAGCTAACCAATCCACAAACAACAGCAAATCAAAGTTTTGAGAAGTCCACAACATATTCTGAATAGAATATTTTTATTTACCAGAACGTAATTTACCAAGTTTTGCAACATAAATACTAATCCCAGTACAGACTCCACTCCCAAATTTAGCTCCAGTGAAAGCTCTTAAGGCATTTCATGAAATGTAATCAAACACCTGAGCTAGTGCTCTTTTGAGGTACCCAAATCCCCAGCTTACCAAATGAAATCTGAAACATCTATGGGTTAATAGCTTGCCTAATGATTGAACACCGTGCTTGAGGCAACTTTGGAGCACAACCACAACAATTCACTTGCAGTTGTGCCAGTTTCCTATTTTAAATGCTGTGACACCCTTTTATTGCTCTGTTCAGGTATGGTTATAGTAAATTATTTGCAGAAACCTCATTTTCACACGTTTTCCCTGCTCCCACCATTTTTAGAGACAGAAACAGAGCGAAGGATGCCTGGAACAGCTGCAGAAAACTACCCAGATCCTTCCATGCAAATTCACCAGCATCAAGACCCTCCTGCTCTCTGACTATCCTTTAAAAAGCACATTGAAAAAGTATTCCACAATATCCCTACAGTCACATAACCAGACTTTTCTTACTCCAAAACGTATGATACTTTTTCTAACATGGCATCTAAAAAAACTTAGCCTGAAAGAAGGGCAATGTGTTCTCCACAGTGGCAATGAGGAGTGAGAGATCACCTTCCTTTCTGAAGTGCCAACAAGAAGCCTAAAATCCCATTTTTCCATCTGCCTTAATTTTAAAGTCAACACTTACATTTTTTTTTTTCAAACTGTCCTTAAAAGAAATTACTGAAATTTATCATAATGAACCTATTTTCTAAAAGCTTCATCACGATCATCTAAATCTCAGGCTCAGATTTTCACATCCAAGTTTGGAGGCTTTTCTGTACACTGTGTAAACTACCATGAGCAGCTGTGTATGCAAAAGGCTGATGTATAAAATGTGCTGCCCACAGGTCAGAGAAGTGTGGGGTTTTTTTTGAAAACATGGCATTTGAGTGCAAGCATACAGTGTGAAACAATTGACACAGCATTTTCTGTGTATAAAAGAAAAAAGAAAGGAAAAGAGTAAGACCCTTTCTATGCAGTAATATGTCAAGTCTTTACCCAGTTGTTTACAAGCTTAGTACACAAGTAAGATCTGTGTTTGGATATCCCTTAGTTCAGATAGAAAGCTGACAAGCTAGCTGGAAACTGTTGCTGACACTGTATATAATCAACTGATTAAAAAATATATCTTTACAGTACTCAAAAACCATTCTCTTTCTCCTCAAGAGGTTTATCTTAAACAATTTTCTACATGTGTTCCTCAGCACACCAAAAAAGGTCAGGAAAATATCCCACTGCAGCTTTGGTATTTCCTGACAGTGCAAGGGAACTAATTAGCTGCAGGAGATGACTGCAGAAGGAGCTGATCCTAATATCTTTAAAGCTGATCAAAACACTGAATATTTAGAGGCACTAGTTTGTACTAGTTACAGAAAGTTAAATCTCCGAAGTTGAAGTGCAGAATCAGCCACTGCTCCCTTCAGTGATCCCTTGGCTGAGCAGTTTCTGAGTCAGGGTCAGGTCTGTAGGGTGAGGGCTCCAATCCCACATCTATCAATGTCAAAGTGAATTTGACAGCCAATTTCAAAGTCACAAAGCTTGAAGAAACACAAGGAGGAGGAATGTGCCCTCAGTGCACCATGTAAGACAACTGGCAAGAAGCAGGCATTAGTGAAGTGGTTTTAGCTATTTTTTGTAAGTAAATGAAACAGTAAAAGTTGCTTTCTGCCCTTGGAACTGAAATGTTACAATTGTTTTTTGCAATTAAAACAGTGCTTATGCTTGCTGAGCATGGAATGGAAAGGACCTTTCTCTTCCTAGGGAATTCCACCCACGGTGGAGTTACCCAGAATGGCAGGCTGATGAATAGCAAATACCTACAATGGAACCTGGCAAGAATTAGCAGCATGTTAAGCCAAATGAATGTAAAGTACTGAAAAATCAGAATCAGCATTAGTGCCCACAGCTGTCATCCTTTTACACTTAGAGAAGTTCTCTGGAGTTTAGAGATTTCCTACCTATGGCATGACTGGAGCAGCTCACAAGCTGCTGTCAGCCATGCCTGCATTGTGATGCCATAAGATGACAGAAAAGTGGGAAAGCTGGTGGATGTGAACAGGCTGCTGAAAACAGGATCTTCTGTTTGCTAAATGTGGGTTTAACTATGGTCTGAAGTTAAAAAGGTAGCTGAAGAAGTTTCTATAAAAAGGCCATTCCATGTTTACTTTATCTCTCTTGTTGATGAAATCCACTCAGTGCAGCAGTAAATGTACAGTTTTCAGGCTGACAGCTGGAACACCATGGGCTGAAATCTTTCCCACACCTCTCACACAAAAATACCATCCCTGGAACTTAGTTAACAGTTCATCTGTTTCCTGAACAAGAACTAAATCAGTTCATGTTCCCAGAACATCTACTGACTCTATATTGGTGAAGGAACAGAAATGGCAGTGATCTCATTTTTTAATAAATAAGATAAACATCTTAGTATCCATGAAACCAAGACTTATTTAATACACTGTTGGAGCAGAACATCATCTAAAATTCTCCCAAGCAGACTTCTTTTCCGTTATTCATTCAACAAACCATTCTTAGTTTGTTTTAGTAAAATTATATTCTTGGGAATGTAGTAGTCTGTTACTTAAGTGTCAAAAGAAGTAGGACGAGCTGCATTTAGGCAGATAACAAAAGATAGGTGGTAGTATTTCACCTGTACTCTCTCAAAAATCATTATTTACTTTTAAATAAGTATTAAATTTTTTTAAATTAATACTTTTTCAAAGAGGGGAGGCAAAAGATTTCAAGCAAGAATCCAGCTGTGGACCTTGTTATATGGAGAGTAGGAATTCATATAAGTTGCCACAATCAATTAATGTCAGGACAGCCACAAATCTCAGCTCTCCCAGGGTAACAGGTTCATAAACTATTTTCTTCCTTCTAATTCCTGGAATGATTTTTATTTCTTTTGAGAAAATAAAAGCTGAAAAAAGATCAGTGTGGGATGTTGGTATTGTTTAACACTGAAAATACAACTCAAGGGCTGCTTTTTAGACCTGAACAATATGAAAACAAGAATCTTTGAAGGTCTTTGGCTTTCAAGTTGTAGATCATGTTGGACCAAAATGAATGATGGAAAGCAGCTATAAAGCAGCATAGGAAGAGGAGGGGCTTGTCAAATGGAATTTCCCCATATTGCATTATTTTTAAGTAGTGCTATTACACAGCTCTTTATAGAATTCCTCTTATGTTTAACATTATGACAATATCCTACTGTTAAGATAAGAAATGATAAAAATGACAGGAAAATGTAAAATTACTGTAATTATCTGAAAGGCTTCTAGAGCATCGCTTTAATTTCTGCTGTTAAAAAGGTTTCAAGGATTTGTAGTATTCATGAAGTATTTAGCTAGAGAGTTAGTGCTTTATGGTACCAAATGTAAATATTTTTTAGTATTAGTATTATTATGTATTTTAGGTGGAATCTGCAGGGATATCCTGCTGTGGAAACAGATAGATTCTCTACACCTCACTGCAAACTCCTCTTGAAGATGACGTACCCTACTCTCATTCTTGAATGTCTTCTTTTTCCCTTTTCTATTTTTTCCTAAACCCAGAAATATTTATAGGAAACATGTATTTACTCTCTATATAACAGGTAGCATGAATTACTGCTTGTCCTGCCCTTTCACCCATGATACTGAAATAGGCATAGAATTCCTTACCTAATCTTCTTGCAAGACCAAAGTCAATGAGTTTGATGCTGGTACCAGTCTTGTTGACACACATAATATTTTCTGGCTTCAAATCCAAGTGGACAATACCCTGCTTATGAATGTATTGAACTCCTTCTGAAATCTGCTTCATGTATTTAATGCATTCTCTCTCTGTCAGTTCAAAGTCTTCATCAATGATCCGTTCAAAGAGTTCTCCTCCAGAAACCCTATGAAAGACAGAATAAAAAGAGATTTCTTTAACATACTAATTTGGGGAATAATCAGGCTTTCTTTTTACAGCAATACAGAGAGTTCAAGCTTTCAGCAGTCACTTCAGGATGCAATCTGTGTTTTAAAATGGCATTTTCCACAGACACAAGGGTCACGTGGGAAGAATCCCCTCTTTGTGTGGTATAAATCAATAGATGTTTTCTGTTCTGAATCTGTGTTGCAGGTGAGGACTGTGAAACACCAAGGTTGTTATTCCGGGCAGGGGGATTTACATCCTGCCTCTAGGACTGTGTCACCTGCAGCTGACAGTGGAGTGTGTGCTCTGACTGCCACCCTGCAGACACATGCTCGTAGCACTGCTCCTGACTCTGAGCACACACTTCCCACTTCTCCCTTCCCTCCTATGATCCAGCAGTGCACAAGTACAGATAATATAATTTAGAAATAAAATTAAAATACATGGAATGGCTCCCAGGGAAAGAGGACAAAGCTGCAAGCAGATGAGCAAAAAATAATGAAGAAGAGAGATTGAGAGTGACTAAGGCTGAAGGAGGAAGAATTCCCATGGTATGGTTAACTGGAATGCAAAGCTGAAAGGGTAAATTACTGACCCAAGTGAGCTGAGAGGGAATTTCCTCCTCAGCTATGACAGGAGAAGGATATAACCCACAACACTGTGTTGGTATTTTTAGCTGAGCCCTGATCACACTCCTTGTAGGTCAATTTCATTTTAATGCTAATTTAGGATGTGAAATAATTGTTCTTTCCAGGGTAGCATCTCCTGGATTGAACTGTTCATGCAACTGAAGTGGGACATTTTTAACCTAGATTTAATAAAGCATAATTTAAATTGTGGCTTATTGGGTTTGGTAGGTTTGTTTCATTCCGTTTTTGAGTTTGTGTTTTGTTTTGTTTCTTTGGGATTTCTGTTGATTTTTTTTTTTTTAAATTAATCACTCAACTGGTTTATCTGCTTGCATCCAAAGATGGGAAATACTTTTTTCTTACACTGCGGGTGAATGACCCATAAAGAAAGGAGCACATAGTGAAGAGCATCTTTGCTTTTAGAAATTAAACACACCATGGTCTATATATGGTTTAATATTTTCAGTGTTCATGGCTTTTGCCAAATGCAATTGCACATTGCAGTTACAGAAGGAAAACACGCAACTGAAAGGTGGCCTTGCCATGTTTGCAGGTTGCCAGATACATGATTATATCCCTCATGAACCAAACTGAATTTGAAACATCTGAAGTTCTGGAAGCATTTCCTGCTTTGGCTATAAAATTTCAGAAAATATGTAATTAGAAGTGCTATTGTGGTTTCCTACGAATATGAAAATAGTAAAAAGAGCATGTGCTTGACAAACTGAGAGGTTACGTTGGACTAGAGCACATTTGTAACATAAAGCAATAGTATTGCCAGACCTGTTGAATAAACATGCAGGGGATCTAGTGTGTTGTTGCTTTGCTAAGACATTAACCAGTATGGGTGTTAATGAAAACATCTGCAAGCAAAATGTTTATATGTGGAGTACTCTGCAACTAAAAATTATAATCATCCTCATACTAAAATGCACCAGTTGTTTCTGACTGTTTAATGCAGATAGTGACGACTTATTTGTACTATAAAAGTGCCACCCTTCTCAGATCCCCAAAGGGAAAACTTTTCAGAAATTGTACCATTGTCTCAAGCACCACTAGCATATTTTTGTAAATAAACCACTGTTAATACACCTGCCTGCTGTTTTTACCATGGGAGCTCTCAACATCCTGGTAACAATGGTAGATTAAACTGCAGTGCATTTATAGGATGAATACTCCTGCATTTACATCAGGAGCCAAATCCAGTTTGATTTTTGCCAGGTTAAGAAGCTGAATAAAATCAATGTGAATGAAATTCTACACATACACAGGAGGAGAAGTTGGCTTTGTTCAGTCACAACTAGTTCAGAATCCAAATCTCTATTTTTTCTGGATTCTCGTCTTTTGAGTCTTCTCTATATGAGTCATATAGGAAACCATTCTTATCTATGGAATCACAGAATACTCATCTAAGGTTTTGATCCAGTAGGAACAGTGAGAAGAATCTACCTTGGAGTTGCCCAGGCAGATACTCAACAGCATTTAAAAAAATCTAGCTTAGAAAAAGCCCAAGGAACTTGTCCTATCTTAAATCACATCAAATTATAGAACTTAGTGCTGAGATTTTGCTTCAATAATCTTAATGTGCAATACAATAATCTCCTTCTGTTCTATGTCAAAATAAACTGACTATCTGAAGTATATAAAACCTTGAGGCACTTAGCCCCCAGTGCTGAATTAAAGTGGCAGCAAGCTACTATTTTTAGATTTACTTTTTCCACTGAGATTCTTATGGTGGGACCAATATGTTCCTATATTTGAAAAGGAAATGCCTGAGATTTGCCTCTGACTTCCAGTAAATGTTAGAGGGAAATGTTTCCAGGCAAAAGCACATCATTATAGTGTTTAATTTAAAAGTAATAATAAAAAAATCTGATTTTATTTTGAATATTAAATCAAACCATATAAAATAGTGTAATGAGAAATATTAAAAACAAAGAGTATGAAGTTTAAAAGGTTCCAGGAAAGGTATGGGAATAAAATTAAAATGAACAATTTAGAATAAATAACAGGAAGAAAAATCAAATGGTGCTTTTCATCAATTTGAGTAGAAGGGGAGTTCCTAAATGCCAGTCATTACTAAAATCTCATTTAAAGCAGACTGATAGCAAGTGAGCTTGATTTATTTGAAATCCATGCATTTAAACTCTGATGGAAATGAAACAAACAGCTTGGATTGTAAGAACTTTTAAAACTATTTCCCACGAGTTCTTTGATATGCAAAGAAATATTATATTAATAACTACAGCAGAAATGATCCCTAGGAGACCCTTTATCAATAGAGGCGCAGCTGCTGGGCTGGGATTGTGTCAGGTGGGTAACACGACAGTAAAGAGCTCCCAGATCACCTGACACGAGGTGCCACACAGCACCTCGCTGCCCAGACCTGCTCTGCTGCTGCTCCACACAGTGGAAATGTTGGGGGGCTCAAAACCAGAGAAGGTGTTCACCCCAGACTAAAACCTGGGTGACAAAACTACTTTAAATTTGATTGCAGTTTTCTACATTTTTAAAGAGTAAAACCCCTTTGCTGTCGGGGGGAGCTAATGGAATGTAAAGCCATATGCTCTTCCAGACTCTTTATACATCTCCCTGTTTTCCATTAGGTCTGCCAGCTCTCAGCTCCAAGCTAAGTAGGGTTCCCTTCCCTTACCATCGGCAGTTTGCTCAACTGCTCAATTTAAAAATAAAAACACCTTCCCGCACATAAGTTCCAGCGTTGTAAAATCCCATCTCTGAAATATGCCAGTGCAGTAGAAGTTTGCACATAATCTAAGCAAGTGCCAAGGAAGCAAAATAGACATATAGTCTCTTTTGCCTCAAACAATTTATATCTGACTTAGAACTTCCAGCCAGCAAAAAAAACCCAAAAAACACTGCTTCTCCTTGCATCAGAGAGCACATGAAGTCGCTGTGGCAGCAGAACTGTAACTAAAGTAACTTTTTGGGGAAAACATCAGCACAGATCAGGATTTAATCTTCTTTCTAGTTCATACTGCCACAAGTATGGGATTCACACCAAGCAGGTGCGTTATGGGTGATATAAATATTGCTCATGTTGGCTATTATTGTTTGGGAAGACTGTTCAACACATGTTTAAAACTGCCTGAAGTAAAAGAAGTTCTCCTCCTCAAACACATTTTAGGTTCTAAATGAAAGTCCAAAATGCAGCTAACTTTGTTCTCACCTCTCCCAAGTGGGCAATAACAGTAAAGCTGCAAAACCCCACCACATGTACTTTAAGAAACAAGCAAACTAGACAACAACAACTATAGCAGATTTTGACTGATTTTTAAAAGATTAAAACAGATTCACTTACACAGCTTAAACAAGTTCGATAAATAATTGGAAAAATTTGCAAGATCTGAAAACCATCCAGGCTCTGCAAATCCTGAAGGGTTTGACAGTCCTGTGTCTGTAAGTTGCTACTTTTGTACACACAACTATTTTCAACATTATTAACTTTGTCAGTGTGCTTTGCTTTATACTTACATTTCCAAAACCATAACCATGTTGGCTTTTTCTTCAAAGGCATCTACACATTGGACAAGTTTTGGATGATGTAGGCAGTTCATGATGCTGATTTCTTCCCTTATGTTTTCTTTTTCCTTAGCAGAATATGCTTTGAAAAATTTTCCTGCCCAAACTTTTCCATTCTTCTTTTCAACAAGCCTGAAGACTTGTCCAAATTTTCCCCTGAAAATATATAACTATTTCCATAAAATGTTTTTGCAATATATGGGCCACCACAAATAGCAACAATTTACTAAATATTCCAGCACAACCATTCCATTCTGAAATTAAAATATCTTAGTATCAAGTGTTATTCTACACTGATCTGCAAAAACTTTTGAATGAATACCATGTATAGAGATACTCTGCCATTCCAGTTAAACAAGTCATATATAGGAGGTTTCCTCCAAAACTGGGACTCCTACCAGGCTTTAATTCAGGTCTTTCTGCACACAGTTTGCTATACATCATACACCTCTGAAGATGGGACATCTCAGGTACAGGATTTAGCTGAAATCAGAATCTGAATGCTCAAGGCTTCAGTACTATTGATTCCCTTTGCTGTAATGTACAGTTCTGCCTCTGTGTTACACTTCTCAGGATTTGTTCATGGCAGCACAGAGGATCCCCTGGCCTTCAGCACCGCTCACTGAAGGATTATCATGGCCTGCAGTTCACACCACCACGAGCTGGGGCCCTGGGAAACACAGCCAGGCTAATCACTGACCTTCTCTCAGCAATAGTATTAATGCTCTTGGGATTATGGCTGCTGTCAACAGAGATTCCAGCCCGTGGACAGGATAATCTTATTACCACTAATGGATATAATGGAAATGCAAGTACACAATGTGTACCTTTTTTTTTTTTTTCAGATAGCTTTTAGGACAGTGAAAAACAAATGAATCCTCTAGCTTTGTTCATATGTGGGCTCCATTTTCCTTGCCAGAAATACATGTAGTGCCTATTTAAACTCATCAGCTAATAGGAGCAAAGGATCTTTATGGAGTGGAAGCCAAAATACGTTGAAAACTATTTTTACTGCAACAAAGGAGCCCAACTGGGATGTTGAAAGTGCAAGACAGTCAAAGAATAAATGCACATGATTTTCATAACTGGCTGGTAGCCTTGAAAACTGTGTGTCTTCAACAGCACAGCCCAGTACTTACGATCCCAGTCTTTCTTCAATGTTGTAGACATCTGACACCTTCTGTTCAGTGTTGATCGTAACTGTCCGATATTCCACCTCTGTTTCTTTCTCCTCTACAAATAAGCATTAAGGACCATGATTATAAACCTCCAGAAAATGTGAATGAAGAACATAGATTTGTATTTGCCCTGTTTTAAACATGCACTTCTTACCATCGTCAGATAGCTCCACTTCATCCCCTTTAGGTTCTGTGATGAAAATAAAAAGACATGAATAGCTTTTTATATGGCATATATACTTATAGAAGTATATTCACTTATGTAAGATATTCAAAGTGACATGGATTATTCAAAGTGACATGGACAACTGATAGACCCTATGGCAAAACAACAAAAAGCAGTCAGGGTGTTTGTGCATTAACTTCATAATTAAAATCTCTTCACCAGTTCTTCATCACTATTGACTATCCAGTCACAATCTAGTCACCATTTCTGAATAAATCATGTTCCTGTGGTTTGCAGTACTTGTCAATTATATCTGCTTACTAGAAACATCAGCATACTGCATCAGTTCAAAGTAATCTAAGAAATACCTTTAGAATGCCTCAGGGAAATAGAAAATAAATTAAAAATATTAAAATCAATAACACTTCTTGTTCCATTATAATTTTTTCTTGGCTTTGATGTGCCTTTTTTAAATTGTGAAGCCAAGTTAGACAAGTTCATATATTAAAAGATTCCCTGCAAAGCATCCAGACAAACCTTTCAGACTCTAAATACTGAGAAAATCTGAACAGCATGAATTCCCCAGAGCATAGCTGAATTCTGTAATCATTGAGGTTCAAAAGGAGCCTGAGTTCTGCAGGCAGACTCAAAGACAGGTGAACCCAGTGACCTAAGTCGAAGTAAAAGCTGGCCTGAGTGTCCTGATTTTCATTTCTAATTTTCATGTAGATGAACTGCCTGCAGCAGTGCTTTTTGCCTGCGGGTATGAGGGGAAAGGGGCTATAGCTGGCATGTTGTTATACATTACTTACACTGCTTGGGCTTGCTCCTAAGACCTGTGGCTGTGACCAGTGCTTTGAAAACTGCAAAGGTTGTTTGTTACATAGTGACCTGTTGATTGTCCTGTAGCTGCTGAAGCTGCACTTTGTCATCATGGAGAGCAAGCCTAACCAAGGGATTTATGCCCCCTGTGTCAGCAGATCTGTGTTATTAAATTAATGCAGTACTCTGGGCGCTGTTAGGTGCTTCAGAGCACAGAGTTAGATGCAGAGAATGAGAAGAAAACAACAGAAATAAAGGGTGCAGGGGGAGCAGATATATGGTCTGAGGTATCAGCCTTTCACATCCTATACAAAACGCTGTATCTGTGTGCTGGTAGCAAAGCCAATCAAGTGGATAAAGCCTGTTGCTAAAGCCTTTCTCTCTTTTTTGTCTGGAGCTGCAACCCTTGCATATTCCTGCACAGAAGAGCTGGTTTGCAGAGATCTACCAGAAAAGCAGGGAGGGAAGGGAGCCTTCCCCACCCAGGGTAGCTGTTCTCAGACCTTCCTCAGCTACAAACCACTCCTGCACAGAGCACATAACATTTTCCTCCCCTTTTAAGGGCTGTGTAAGGGAGCTGCTCCCAGCCAGGCTGCCAGTAGGTAATGTCTGCCAAATACTGCTTAAACAAGAAGTCAGTGCCCGGTTCTGCAGCGACACTGCATTGAAGCCACAGAATAGGAACAGTTTGGTCCACCAGTGGAAGCCTAAATTATCTAAGTGGTACATATCTGAGCTTGGTAAGTGCTGAGCAGCTGTGCTAAAACCTTTCTCGGAAGTCAGTCTACAGTACCAAATTTTCCTCAAACATGGCAATGCACGCTTTAATCTGTGGAGATTTACAACCTTATTTTAGTTTTCTTCAAATGCACTGTGAAAATTTAGCCATGCCTTTCTTCACTAAGATCATACTGACATTGCTAATATGTGCTGGCCACCTCAGTATGAAAATCAGTAATCAGACTTCCTGGCAGCCTAGAAAATCCTGAGTTACTCAGCTAAGTGTTCGCAAAGATGGCAGCTTAAAGTCCTGACTTAGACAGGTGCTGAACACATGCCTTTTCCACTGCCTTTAATTAAAGCACCAGTTATATTCTCACACTTGAAAAATCACACTTTAAATTATTTGCTCTTTTTCCACACTATCTGCAGCATCAAGAATTGAAATCAATAAGCCCTAGAACTGAGAGCACAAAGACAACCTCCCCCTTCCTGCAAACAGAACACATTTTCTCTCTGCTGAAAACAACCTTTTTGTTGCTTTTTTTTTAAATGTGTATTGCAATGACTCATACACTTTCTAGCCTTTTGTACTAAATCTATGTAAGAAAATGCTCAGACTTAAATGGAAAAATAACTTGTTTTCTTTGGTCCAGTATAGGTAGTGGTTGCTCTAGGAAAAACATAGAGAAGAGTCAGGTCTCCAGCCCTAGGTGTTTGTCCTGCAACTAAAGAAGAGGGCATTCAAACACAGGGAATTTTATTATGAAGAGCCAATACCATCTAGCTTCCTTTCAATTTTATTGCTACTCCTAATGTTATTTTCCCCGCTTTGAAGAGAAGGTGCATCTTGATTTAGATTGGTTTTAAATCTTGCAAATAGAGGGAAGTGATTCCTCAGCATGCATCCAATTTAGCACTTGAAGAGAAATATGATTTACTTTTGTTTGAGAGGTTACACAGTTGTGTGATGCTGCATCACTTTGCTACCATTTTGTCTTCCTTTAGCAATAAAAGATAACTTCACAAGTGTTATGTGGAACAGTTCAAGCTCTAAAGCCCTGCACACATAAATGAAGAGGGAGAGATAAAACACCCAGTTCACTGCAAAAACAGGAAAATGGTAGAATTTGTTATTCCTGGTCTGGGATTTTTGGCAAGGTGACTATCAAAGTCATCCTTGAACAGAAGGTAGATGGAGGTGTGCACAAAAATATGTGGTCACTTTCTGGTTTTGAAAAATAATGCTGACATTTGTGTGTTTCAAGTTTTGTACCAGTTCCTGAATAATTTCTACAATGATCAAACTCTCAGTATTAGCCCTTTGAGAAGATCTTAAGCAATAATTAAGAAGTAAAAAATAGGGAAAAATATTTTTAAAAGTACATGCAACTCTAAATAAAAACTCTAAAAAATATTTTGGCACCCATAATGCTGCAAAACCAACATGCTAAGTAGGATAGTCTTGAATTCACAGGCTGGGTGTACTAGGGGGCACAGGACTGAGGTACACTATCATGCTGGGATTGAAAGCATGGGAAATACATCTAGCTGCAAGGTGCCAATTTATTTTCTGCTGCATATTCTGTGCTTGGCTAGCAGCAAGCACATTCATTATTTCCAAAAGCAAATTTGGGATAATGTTTATGGTTTGTTTTTCCATGGTGTGTCCAGTATGAACTATAATGATTATAGCATTGGCATATTTCAGGTAAGCTACCAACCATCATTTTCCAACTGGGCACGGACTGAATGTGTAACATCTGTGAAAGGTTTCACTTCCCATTACCTGTGCACTGAACTGCAGAATTCTTTCAGCCAGCACTCACCCAGCAAGCCAGAATGAGAATTAGTGCTTGCTTTCACAAGGCAGGGATTTGGGATCCCTGAAGCCAAGTTTCCACACTGCAAAACTGATGTGCTCAGACCCCCAAATGAAGTCTGTGAAGGACCTGAGCACAGTTACAGCCAGAGACACGTGGGAAGGAGGATGTGCAGCTCTGGGGCCTCACTAAGGAACTCTTAAGGAAGAGTTCAGTTGATCTGAGATGTTCTTTCCCTCTTAAGAACTTACCTTCTTCTTTCTCTCCAACCTTTACCAGCTCAGACTCTTGGCTGGGCTCGCTGATGCCGTAGACGTTAGCAGCTCGCACGCGGAATTTGTATTCCCGGTCAGCCTGCAGGTCCTGCACGTTGAAGGAGGTGCTGCGGCAGGTGGTGAGGTCTGTCCATTTGTTGTCCACCGAGTTCCAGATCTCCACGGTGTAGGACTGCACGGCGCTGCCGCCGTCGTACGAGGAGCCGTACCACGAGAGCGTGAGGGAGGAGCTCCGGATGTCTGACGCACAAGGAGTTCCGGCAGGTGGGTCTGGTTTATCTGCAAAAACGCACACAACGCACACCGTGAGGATCAGACAGAACATCAGCAGGGTGTTCCTGACCCTTCTCTTTCCATTCCACTGCTCTGCTTCACAGCTATCATTATGGAAACTCTGGAGGCTAAAACCAGTCCTAGCTATGCCTGCAATCACCCACAATGGTGCAAACCACTCCTTGGTGATCTGCCTTAGAGGAACACCCCTGTAACATCATCGCTGTGATGTGCTTCCTTCAGCTCCCTTCATCTGCTTCCACACTTCAGGGCCACTGCTCACCTTTCACAGCCTCAGAAAGTGCCACTCATCCAAAAACATCTGGGTAGCAGAAATACTAGAACCAGTATGCTGGCATGGAAACAAGGCCTTGAAGGGTGAAAAGTTTATCTGCCAACAATTTAGTTTAGATATATAACATATATCTTATATATATATCTATATAATATATATATACACACATATAAGATATATATAATATATCTTTTATATAACAATATATATTTAGTGAACAAATTCATCTATGCAGGTTTTGAAAGTCTAGCGCACTTCTTGGTAAGAAGGAGTTAAATTTAGAATATATAATTTAAATAGTGAGATTTTTAAAATCTCATGCATTTTGGAAATTGTTGAGAGGGGTGGAAGATAGAAACTTCTGTTTTTCCTCAGTTAGAGGATTGCTACTGAAGTCTTTATTTAGATGAGTAGAACAAGTATCACCAGAACCTGGTGGGCAGATGTGCAGCCAGCTATGCAAACACCTGAGAAAATACAACAGCCTTGCAGTTATATGGCTTTTTCAAGATTTAGTAGAATGATTAATTATTGAAATTAATGTTCTGCTAAGACAGAAAAATGATGACTTTTAAAATAAATTGCTAGAAAATAACTGCGGAATTTAAGCACTTCAAAAGACTTTAAGGGAACAAATAGCTTCCCTGGAAATAATCCTCTCAGAAATAATCTAGTAAAACCTACAAAATAATGATGATGTTGATGTGGATGAACTAATGGCCAAAGGTTGAAAGAGGAATCAAAGGATGGGATAAATGAGAAAAGGGGAAAAAAAATAGAAAGTGTGAGATGCTGCAAACAGTGGTTACACTGAACATGGACTGATAAAATCCTGTCCCATTTTGCTTGTTCAAGCTGCTAATGGGCATTATTACTTTCTCTGTAGGAAAGACAGGGCTGACAAAGCACCAAAAATACTGCCACTTTCTCAGCAATAAAAACATCCAAATGCTGGGGGAAGCTGTTGTAGACTTTGATCAAAGCCTCACTGTGACAGACTATATCCCTCTATACTCAAATTATCATTCCTAGGAAAATTACCGAGCTGACAGAAATAGCCACAATTTGTCAGAAACATGCCTTTGGTTCTTGGACAGAGGAACCTCTCCTCTGACTCCTGTGGTTTAACTCATAGAGAGGGAAATTAGGACAGTCTAATCTGATCAAGATAGTTATGTATCAATTCACTATTTGGAAGAGTGCAAATTTCATTGTCCAATGACTTCCCTGAAAAAAAACTCGAGTTCAGTTGTGATGAAAAATCCATCTCCCTCCACAACTTAAATATATTAGAAGACATATAAATAGAAATTTTCAAGTATGAGGGAAAAGACTGAGAGGGAGGAAGGGAGGTAGACACTGAGTATGCCACTGCATTCAGTATGAGAACCCCCAGGTGGAAGAAAAAGTGACTGCCAGAAGCAAGATTGTCTTTGTTCATTTTGGCAACACTTAAAACACCGTTCCACTAGGAGTCATCATTATACAGCACATGTTTTGTTAAACACATGTCAGAGACCAGATGTCCTTAACCTCTGGAACAGCTTATTGTCCTGCTTAGTGGTCACATTTTACTCACCTCATTTTCTAGCAGAACGGAAGGGGCTATTAGTAAGCATGAATTGACAGAGTAGATATATAATGAACTGAATCACAGAGGACTTATATGATTTGTCTAAGCTTAGAAAGAGAGATTCTGCAAGGATGAGAACTGAGTCTGCCCAAACAGCAGCACCCCTCTTTCCTGTACTGGTCCTGTCCCAGCCTGCCTGGAGCTGCAAGAAGTGAGGATTCAGTGCCCACACCATTTGCAGTAGCAGCATATTTGTACCATACCCACAGCAGCCAGCAGAGAGCTGCTGGCATGGCACACATTGGATGTGGATTGGATGATTTTAGTCAGACAGTGGTAACAGCATCTTCTTTTCACTACAACTTGTTATCCATCCAGACCTTGCTGGGAATGAGTCTCTGTCCTTCTCAAAATCTTTATAGGAGTGGAATATTCAGCTTGTTTTCCTTCAATGTAACCATCACTGCATCATCTCAAAGTGCAGAAAGAACATTGCTGATTTATCCTAATTCCAAACAGAACAGAGCAGGAGGAAAATACTTTGAAGAAAAAGCCAAGCCAGTAGTCCATCACCTTACAGTGGCATCTGCTGAAGTTTGTCAAAGCAGGGCAGATTCTCTGACATCTGCTATGCACACAGCCAAACCTGGATGTATGTGTTGCTTTAAAAATAAAGTGTTAGGTTGCTTTACTGCTGTGCACGAATTGATAAGGAGAAAGTGTTCTATGTTTCAGTATTTGCAGAGCACGGTAGCTTGCTTCCTGTGCAGGACATGAAAATACACTCTCTCACTGCTGACTTTCAACATGCTTCTGTTTCCAAATGAAGCGCTGGGCATGATTTATCAGTTTCCTAGGCCTCAGTTCCCTCAGTAAGCTCTCTTTCCATGACTCACCTAGACAGCTGGAGTCCCTCTGGCCTGCATGGTTTACAGAAGCAAGGCTTAGGTATGTGAGCACTGCAGAGAAAAGATTCATGGCCAAGGGGATAGCAGTGGCAAAGGAAATGCCACATGGCTTTAGACTAGTATCTGCTAGCCTTGGGAACATTTCTGTATTCCTAAGGCATTTTTCTCAATAGGCAGAGATGAAAACCTGCAACCTTGGCTGGACTCTACTGAGCCAGAAAGATGCACGTTTCTGTTTGAAGTCTATCATGTGCTGCTGCTTGCAGATCTGTTCAGTGTATAAATACTGTAGTAGCTGCTATGGGAGATCCTAAACAGAAATGAAAGCCTAATCTTTGCTCTTTTTGAATATGACAGATGTATATGTACCATTTTAACATGCTTAAAAATGACTTGGTATCAGACTGGATGGTATTCTACAGCTCTGCACATTCAAAGAACCTGCAGATGGTCTCTCCATGTGTCTGTTTTCTTTCTCAATAGTTTATTCTATGGAGATTTTAAAGGTTACCCTGTATTCATCTGTCTGTATTGAAAGCTAGAATATTTTGCCAAACTACATTCCCTTCTGGAATATGAAATCTCTATCAGCACAATTAACTGCTTCCAATAAAAACATCCCATGAGTTGAAAAGGAGTGGGGAAGACAAGCAGAAGTTCTTTATTTTCTTTCTCTTCTCTTTTAGTGTTTACTATACCATTCATGTCCTTGAGCTGTCTGTCTCCAATATTCCACTGCATGTCATGTGCAGTTTTTGACATGCACAATCATATTTTATACGTAGGCTTATGTTATGAGGGGTTTACATTGGTTTTAATGGACCACAAATTTGTTCTTCCCCTTCTGGAACAGTCCATAGCTACAATCCAATATGTGAGCTAGAACAAAGGCAGAGCATCCAAAAGTGCACTTGTGCACATTTATATAGGAGAAGGAGCTAATTTAAAATATTGAGCTCTAACTTCAATTTCACTGTTACATGCAACAAAAGAAAGCCAGCATAAGGTACCTTAACCGTACGAAATTAGGGGTGCTCCTGGCTTGGCTAACTTACAGCACTTACATAACCCCTAAATCAAGACTTATGATATTCTAGATGATCATGGTCAGACTGGCTGTATCCACACAGTCCTGTTGAACCTGGTCAGAATCCTACGAACTCCAATGCCTTTGCACGTAAATCTCTCTAGGAATACGAGTAGGGTTGCCCCAAGTTGGTTTCCAAGGCCTTGTGGCAGGCAAAGGAGCAGCTAATTTGGCCTCAAACCTGACTCAGGGACAGTTTGCAGAGCAGCACAGAGCTGCATTGAGTTGCTGACACCAGCAGCACAGAGGAAGCAGCAGGAGCGACTCCTGTGTGCTGTGAGCCATAAGCCAAGCAGAGAGGAGTAAGAGGAGACTGGAGGTGATATGAAGGAGCTTTTTAGCCCTTTGTGCTCCAGCAAATGAGACACAGATTAAAACTCCGTGCTTCTCAACGAGGGGAGGTGTAAATCACCACTACCCCAAAAGCAATGAGGTCAGATTCCAGTTTATTCTTTGTGGCATGTATTCCTTAGGACAAATGATAATGTGATGAGTTGGCCCCACATGAAATGTTTAAGCCACTTTTAAGACCATACCAGCACTAAAACACACACTTGTTATTTACTCTCAAACTGAATTCAGCTGCACTCCTTCCTCAGATAAATTCTCAGAAATATTTTGGTAAACAGGTTTTGATATACAGCCTGAAGTAAACTTTAATTAATTTGTATTTGTGCACTCTGAGAAGCATAAAACATAAGCATGCTTGGCCTTTAAATCATTGTTGTTTATCAGACAAATTTGACTTGATGTGATTGCCTTTTTTGCAGTGGTGTATTGGTTAGAGCATGTTGCTAATAACACCACGGTTGTGGGTTCAGTCCCTGGACAGGCCATTCACTTCAGGGTTGGACTCGATGATCCTTGGGGATCCCTTCCAAATCAGAATATTCTGTGTTTCTGTGAAAATTCCTTTGCATTAGCAAAGGGACTTTCTTACTGCAGTGGAGGCAAACCCACAGCTCATGCAGGACACCCACGTGACATGGGACTCTGCTATCTAGACCTCACTGCCTTCTCCACATGGCTCAGTTTACAGAGCCCTCAGAACACAAGAACCATTCCAAGAGACCAAAAAAGGCAGCAATCTCCTTATCTGAATGCAGGGAAATGGAAATTGTTCTGCTACTTGCTGTGAGGGTCAGGCTGAGCCAAGGCGAGGCAATGGAGTTTGCTGTGCATTAAGAGCTCACCGGGCCCTGGCTCTTAAGCAGAGATAGTGTTCCAGCAGAAAGCCTCTGAAAACTGAGAACAGTATAACCACAGCCTCTGAAAAGTCTTTCTTCCCTTTCTTTTATGAGCAGAGACAGTACTGAAGCAATGTCTCTGAAGTAGTTTTCTTTATCTGTTCTCAAAATTGGTTTGTTTTCTTTCTAAATCCAGTTATCATATTACTGTATAATACTATTATTAGCTATTGTGATATTTGTCTGCCAGATAAAGAACAGACAGAAAGAAACAATTTAATTCCATTCCACAAACTGTTTAGCCAGGGAAGGTATTTAATATGCTGCAAAAGCCAGTTGAACACTGTCCATGCCGACAGCACTGGCAAAGCTTTCATTTGAAATCCATCAGCAGGAGAAAAGCGAAACCATAAAAGGTCATAACTGAACTCGGCACTATTGCTGACAGGGCTCGGGGTCATGGCAGACCTCGCTGCTGTGCTTGGAAAACTATGCCCTGCAGCTCTTTTTCCAAGAGAGAGGAGTGCTACAAGTAGAGATATTAGCCCTTAACTCCTGTAACTAACGTACACCCTGTATGTCAGTATACCACAGGTTCAGGATAAAGTTAAATTTAAAAAATGCCTGCATTTTCCTGCAAAACAACTCAAGAGAAACTGAAATGAACATGAATTTTCTCCTAGAAAACAGTAGAGGCAAGGATCCCATGGTAAAGCTTTGTTAGTCCAGACTTTGAAATTTACACCTCCCCTGTAAAATGCACTGCGGAATACTCTCACCAGATTGCTCCTCCTGACAACTCTGACATAAAACGAAGTTATTTAAAAACTGCCCTTTTGAGACCTGTGGATAAAGTAGCTCACAAATACTGGTGACCCAGAGCATCATTTTGTGCTCTTGGGGTAACTGAGGCATGGAAGTGTAAAATGACCTTGCCCAAGGACACACAGGAGAATGGAGCTGGGAACGAAACCAGAGCTCAGCACTCCCACGCAAATGCCCTCAGCACAAGAACATCTCCTTCTGCCACAGGCCTAATGGAACAAACAAATATATAATGCATTCTCAGGAGCCTTTTTCTAAACCATCTGCTGCTGAGCCTGAATCAACAAGCTGTTCAGATTACTCATGTGCTGCACGTTAGGTATCTGCTTTGATAACTGATTGAATTAGAGCTCCCAAATGTGCCCACTGAAAGGCAGAATAAATTTTAGGAGTTTCCCTAGTACGACTATCCTATCCAGTGGATTAGTCTCCACTGGAGTGAGTTTGGGTTTTAGGAACCCTATGTTTGCATGCAGGAGTTGTGATTAATAATTTTTGAGTAACTAGGTAAAATATGGGAATATTGTTGCAATTGTCAATATATTTATTTTCTTCCTCAAAAACAAGCTGAAGGTAAGCATCAGGAAAAAGCAATTACGCATGGAGTTGTACTGAAACTTCTCCTAACAGAAATGACATTGAAACTACATGGCCATTCAAGGGATAAACCTGGATTAGTGTGCCAGCACTGATGCATAGAGCCGAGTAAGCTGGTCTTCCTCTAAACATTTTTGTCTTTCTCTGAAAGTTTAGTTTTGGTACAGCTGGAGAGCCACTATGCATTAGTGGGAAGCTGACAGTAGAGGTTACTATACTCTTGAACTACAACAGCAGCAACATAAGACATCTCTTCCTTAACCACCAGTGTAGTTGCCCTTTAACCATAAAACCAGTGACAAAAATACTCCAGCAATCCAGAGGAATTTGAAAGGTTGAAGGTTACAGAGCAAGTCCACCCACATATTCTTAGGAAATTCACTGCATTCGTGACCTGACTGTAAACAGGGAATCACATAGATACTGCAAGATATAATCTGACGTTTTTCAAAAAAAAGAACTTCAGAATCATTCATATTTGCACTTCTGAGCTGCAATATTCAGTGTCAAAATGTCTATGGATGTCTCGCTTCACTGTCTGCTTCCCAGATGTCTGCACTTAACTTTTCCAGAGAGGGAGCACAGAACCCTGACCACTGGGTCCTCTCTGTCTGAGTGGTGAGCACTGAACCAGATTTCTCAGAATCTCCCACAATGCATTCACAGTGCTGAAAGGGTCACTGCGCACTGCTGGTTTTGCTACCACATTTCCTTGTAACAGAGTTTCGGGGGAGAAAACGAATGCTAATATAGCTTGCATATATGTGACTTGTGGAAGCAGAACTAAGCTCTTTGTAGCAGCAATTAATAATCCTACCATTACATTCAATGACTGTTGGAGTTAGTGATGATCAGACCTTGCTCTCAAGTAAACTTGTATTTTTTCATTTGTGCTTGGAAAGACTGGGCTCACACAGATTCTGCTAAAGGCAGAGAAGTAACACCTTCCTCAGGGAAAGTAACTTCCCCATCCCGAGTCAAGTATGGAATGGAGCAGAAGAGCAGGTGTTAGTGAATTCATGGTACACTACTTGCATGCCCGTGTGTGTATATACATATATGTGTGTCCTTGAGTACTTGGTTGATCACTTTTCAACAGCAGAGAAGGCTGCAAATCACAGTACATGCACCAATGCTGAGAGTAATAAAAACACCATAACTTTTAAGGCCTCTCAGGATCTAGTGACATTGCTTTTTCTTTTGCATGTATCTACCATAGAGCTTACTAATCACCATGACACATGTATATGTGTGTGTGTGTGTATGTACAATACATACACAGATATACACACAAGATACCACATCAGGAACAGTAAAAATCCCAAAGGATTGAAAAAAGACAAACAAGGATGGTCAAAATCAGGCCCCAGTAAGGTAGTATGTGTTTTTCTAGTTCTGTCTTTAAAAACAACTAAAAGACAACACTGATATACAAAGTATTCACTAAACATGGATCATCAAAAAGCCCCTGAATAGTAGGCATGGAAACATGAAACAATAAGCCCAAAAGCATGTGGCAAGTTTGTGACATAGCTGCAGAACAGATTATTTCTCTAGTGCCAGATACCCTTGTTGAATTCTGTGTTATTCTTTGGCCTCTGCCATAGTTACCCAGCTTTAGCCAGTAGGAAAACCAAGTTTCTTTTTCAAAGGTGGATACAGACCTGGGACTATCACACAGCTAAAATGTTCAGAATCATTATGTTCAGAAATGTTCAGAATCGTTAAATAATTTTGATAAATATATCAAATAAATCCAATAAATGGCACAAAAGAAATGAATATTCCTTGCTGTCACTGTAAACTGAGGGCTCTACCTTGCCTAAATCAGGCATATTTTACACTAAGCTCATCATTGGCTCATTTAACAGCTTTGGCAACAGAAGTCCACTTCCATCTGACACCCTGTCTGCTATAAATCATTAGCTCAATCTCACATCAGGCTGTTTTGATTTTGGAGCAGAAACATGTTACAAAATCTCCCTAGAGAGATCAGTCAGCTAAGGAAATTGCTTATTTAAGAGAGCTGATCATAACAATAGAGAAGAGCTCAACATGGACATTTTGGGACCAGACAACCCTTTAAAAGAAGATACTGCTTAACTTGGATGTCTCACAGACTTGCAGGTCTCCCAATATTATTAGTGCCTGTACAAAGCTACACAGTGAATCACAAGGCTCAGTCCTTGTGGTTGAGGGCTCTGTGCTCTGCACCACACCATTATTTTAGAAGTCTCCTCTAACTTGTTTATGTATCAGTGCATTTGCTGTGTGAACTGCACACAGCTCACACTGGAGGCTGAGTGTAATGGACATTTTGTTCATTGATATTCATGAAAGGAAAATAAAATCCCTTAGAATGAAGTTGGGCTCTTCTTTCAAGAGCATCCTTTCCCATGACCCAAACAGCATCAAATCATAAATTATTTAAATGCTTTAGGTGTCAGAACCCTTGCTCAGTTCAATTAAGACTGTAGTTGAGGCATGAGTCTGACAGTAAAATGTAAGACTTTGGGAGCTAAATTCACAGGAATCAGGGTATCTTTGTTTTCCTAAACGTCATTATTAAAAATAATTTCTATGAATTGTACTCAGATAGAGTTTGCAATCTAGGATTCAGAGTTTAAATCATAGCAGGATCATTTCTGGTTTGAATCCTAGCAGATAAGCCCAATCCTTTGTCCTCTGATTGGAGGTTAAGTCAATAATGTTATTTTTTTTTGTGACGAAAGGTCTTTGACAACTGCAAGTATAAAACCAAGATCCAGGATGGTCTTAAATATCCTCAGGAAGGTCTTTAGACCTTCTGTTCAATGCAGGATCAGCTATAAGGTCAGACCAGATTGTTCAGATGCTTTTCCAGTCTGAACTTGAATACCTCCAGGGATGGAGACTGCACAACTTTGCTGGGCAACCTGCTCCTTGACATGTGTTACAGTCCAAATTTAATTTGAGAAATGTTTATTGGAGTCTTTCATATAAGAAACTTGCCCACCAGCATAAAGCCTTTGAAACCTACATGGCTGGAAGAGGTAATAATAAATTAAAACAGGTAATAATTATTAATATTAAAGAGGTAATAATAATAATAGTAAAATAAATGCATCTTATTTCCATATTAATTTCATTTTATATTTTAACAAATGTCTTTGATTTCAAGATTGTCTTTGATTTCTCTTAAATTTCAGAAAAGCCAAGCCTGTTAGCTAGTCCTTTGAGAAATGCAGCTCTGGGTCTGCTCAGACACGCTCCTCCAGAAAGCAAATGTTCTATATTTGCTTTTTCAACACATTCAAGGCTCAGTTGTGCAGTGTGGTCAGGCAGCAGTGTTTTGAGCACACAACACACACACGTGGATGTGCCTTTTCTCAGTAAACTTACAGGGAGGCAGCTCACACAGAATTCAGAGCCTTATTAAAAAGGCTGAGGGAAACAGAGCTGATCTTGAGCACCAGGACTTTCTCCACCAATGCTTGCTATGAAAGTGGGGTCACGGCAGGGAGAGCAAGTTTCTTCCCAGTACTTGGGATGGTGCAGAGAGAATGGACAGGCAGGAATTTAGGACTAAGGATGAGCTTTGGTAGACTCAGAAATGCCAGGTTTTGCATGTTCAGAGGAACACAGCTTTGCTATTTTGACTGACAGGCTTTAGAGAAAAGTACCTTCCGACTTCAGTGAACATTTGACACCTTTAAAGGTGCAAACAGTGTGAAGGATTTTATCTCATAGTGAGATTCTAACCCCCTTCCTATAAGGAAGACATTTTTGCTCCCTTTTCCCACATTTTTGAGTGCCCAGATGGAAGAATCTGGCCTTAAAATACATGTGTAGCAAGCTAGGAGGCCTTGTCACGCCTTCAGCAGTGCTGACATCAGCGAGATGTCTCACTGAAGAGCTTGGCAATTTTACAAGATGGAATTTTTTCTTTTTAGCTGGAAACAGAGAGCTTGTCATCAGCCAAAACACATTGCAAACTCCTGCATGTTGTAAGGATTCTTCACCCAACTCTCCCAAAAGCATCTCTGGGAATCCCACGGTTCTCTGGCACATTTCTTAGGGAAGAGCAGAGCAGGAGGCTGAGATGTAGCTTTATAAGGTTATAGAATTCAAAGACTTTCAAACCAATTAACTCCAAAGGATATAAACCAGTGACTTATATAATAATGAGTCAAGGCTCACACAGTAACACGATAATAGGAATTGTCGGCCTTGTGCAGCTAAAAAAAAAATCCATCTTGCCCAATAACCTGCTACAATTAGCTGCCTGCAGCAGTTGCCTGGGAAAGAGTGAAAAGGAAGGAAATGTAAAGAGCAATTAATCTCCTGCCATTCTTCCAGCTGCTAATCAGCCGTGCTGGGTTTTGAGGCCAAAACCTACACCCAGAGCAGTGTATACGTTTATTCAAGGACCAGTGGTGTTCATTTTTACCCTAGCTGTACTTCTGATCTGTACAACCCACTTTTGGAAGGTGTAGTACAATTTACCTATGTACCATGGGAAAAATACTGACTCTATTTTCTTCTGTTCTTGAATTCTCTGGCATGTTGCTGGAATCCACTTGATATTTATACTCATTCGTCCAGTTATCTTTTAGCTGGATTAAAGGAATTAATTTAAATAATCAGGAAGCCTCTACTGACAATATGTAGAGCAACAAGCAATTGAGTCACATTGTCTGCTTCAGTGGATATTGTACCTGAAAGTGTGACTGTACTCATTAAACCTTGTATGGTATTCTCTGGATGGCTGGAATGAATCTCCAGTCCAGCTTGGGTTAAAGGTATTTTGCCATTGGTTTCATTGGAGTCAGACACTCATCTCTGGCCTTAGACCCTTTTCTTGCCTTGCTCACACCCTCGTGGCTGTCAGGGCACCACCTTATGTGATAACCCTCTGCAGGTAACAGAGCCCAGAAGCAGACCCATCCCACAGGCTAATGTTTTAGCCAAATCACATCTTGGCTTGCAGAACTTCCCTGGATTTCCCTGAAGCATCCCCACCAAGGTGGGTTCAATTAGCCCTTTCAGAGCCAGATGTCACAGATCTAGATTTTGGCTGATCCTCACTATGCTGCAGTTTCATCTGCAAATAAACTGCAACTGTCTGCCAGTCTGCAGTCTGTGCAGCTGTCCACAGTCTACTACAACAAACCTGATGGCCTGGGAGTGTCACCTGACAAGGCTGTTTGAAGCTTTAAGATATCTGTGTAAAAGTCCACAGATGAAGGGTTCCACAATATTTAAAACAGACTGTCTTTATTCACTGTTTTCTGTCCCTGTGAAACAATGGACCATGGTAGGAATTTTAAATACAGACATGAGCTGTTTTTATCTTGTGGGGGGATTTCTTTTTAAGTATGAGCTATTTTATCTATTTTATACCTTCACCACCATGGAATTAGGAATTTTCCAAACAAACACAGTATAGCCCTACTGATCTTACTTATAGTCCTTATTACAATGTCACTGTTCATTTTTTGAAGAGCTAGCTTTTATTTCAGTCTTCTTAATTTAACTGATTATTTTATTTAACCTGTTACATATCATTATATAAAATGAAAATGTAGACTGATGTCTGATGAGTAAGTATATCAGTAAAATATTAGTTTGGACTTACCAACAACTGTAAGGTTGACTTGTGCTTGTCTGCTGCCAAGTTTGTTCTCTACAACTAGAGTGTAACATCCACAGTGCTCCTGCTTTGTTGATGATATTGTTAGCTTGCTGCTGTTTTCAGCATTCTCAATTTTAATATATTCATTTTCTTGAATCTGCCAAATTAAAAGAAAAATTATGTGATAGATTTCTTTGTATCTGATAGAGCTCAAAGCACAATACAATGTTATCATATGAGTGTTATCTGCAGATAACTCTGTTACAGAAGTGCAGCTGTTAAACTGTGTAATCAACACAAGTCATCTAGAAATGCAGTGGAACATTATAATGGCTCCAGTCCTGCAAAGGCCACAGGGAGCACTGGTGTTGCTGGAACCTCACTAAGGAACAGGAGTGTCACTTTTTACCTTCTCTTTGACAGGCTGAAAGTGCAAACTGTGCAACTGTCAAAAGAGCAAAGTTTGGTCTCACATATCTTCGAGAAAGCACAGTGGAACAAGGGTTTGGCCTTGGCTCATTTGCCATCCCCCTCAAAGGCCCAACGTGCAGACCATCCATAGCTGGGACTTCTGGCCTCTTGTTTTAACCAGGCTTATTCTGTACTTCCACACAAACCAGGGTAATGGTTTCTTGGGTTTGAACAATTGAGGACAATGTTGTGTGAAATGGAGATACAACACTACAGCTGTACAGAGAGACATTCAAAGAGCATATTGAGCTTTCCCACTGCATTTTAATTTTTCCAAATCTCTGCTGAATACCATAGGCATATTATAAACTAGTTTTTAATTGAAACGGAGCTATCATAGCATAAATGGCCAAGGTGACTTAGATTTTAATCAGCATTAGCTTGAGACATGACAGTTCTTTAAAAACCTCATAATGCTACACTGCAATTACAGAAGCTGTACACTGTGTTCTTATGAAACAGACAACAAAATGTCAATGCCCTTCTTCCTCCCACCACTTCCTTCTTAGATAAGTGACTCTTCCAAGCCATTCTCAGAATTTAATTAAAAATGAAGGCTATTTAGTTTGCCTTATCTTGTCCCATATATTCAGAGAAGAAGAAATCAAAAGTTTAAGAACAGGACTTTCCCTGCTCTTTCCTCAACTGAGACAAAACACATGCACTGCTATCTGCCCAAAAGTAACTTTGGAAAGATTTTCCTACAATAACTCAAATAAAAAGTTAACAAATGGGATTATATAGGGTTAAACTCTACTGAAAGTTGTTCCACCCTGCCAACATACTTCTGAGATTCTAAACTGTCTTTATGTTTTGCTTCATTAAAATTAGTCAAGGGGTGATAGTAGAACTAGATCTGCATTATTCAGAGAAAGCCCCAAAAGGATACAGAGAAAGCCCTGAAGGGATGCAGAGAAATCCTTGAAAGGATGCAGAGACAGCCCTGAAAGGATACAGAGACAGCCCTGAAAGGATGCAGAGACAGCCCTGAAAGGATGCTCAGTGGTTTGCAGTGGTTGTGGGGAACATGGGTTGGATCTTTGGGATCCTGAAAGAAAGTCACTGGTTGTAGTTGAGAAGCTTCAACAGCTGGTAGTGCTCAGTGATGGACTCAGCTGATGAAGAGGCTTTCCAAGGCTTTCCAAGGCTCTCCCCTCTTTAGCTCAGCACAGTTCCAGAACCCCTCCACTGCACTGCCAAGGCATACAGCAGTATGGGCCACAGATTCATGACATGCCCTTTCTACAAGCAAAAGGAACTCTTTTGGAATATCCAGAAGAGATAGAGAGGCCACTGTGGCTCTCCTGCACCTGAGGGAATGGAGGAAGAGCCATGGAGAGGAAGCTGCAGCAAACAGTGGCAGGGCTGAAATCACAGCTCACCACTTGCTGGATCAGGTCAAAAAACAACTACAAATAACTCCCAGTAAACTGTCAAACTCTTGGCTGGTTTTCACTTTTAGGACTGGGAATGGAACAGAGTTGAAATCAACCACAGTTATAGAAAAGCAAGAAATCCAAGTGTAAAACAATATGTGGTGAAGTGTAAGTGAAAAATAAAGCAAAATTATGGTGCTGCACAGGACACAGTAAGTGGCTCCCCTTTTACATTAATAACTGAGAGACTGCTGCCCTCCCTTGTCCTCCTGCAGTGTTTGGCAACCTTCCTGAACTTTTTTTTTCTTTTGTACCTCATTCACCAGAATGAATAATTTACATTTTTTTTGGTCATTTTAATTTATGATTTTGCAATATTTCACTTGTCTCATAGTGGATAGCTAAAGAAGAAAGTATAAAGATGGTAAAAACAGCATTTTACAAAGGAGAAAAATATTTTGAAGCACAGGTTATGGATCTGATATGGGCATCAGGAGCTGCTAATTATCACATATTAGCTGCCATTATCACATAGATCGTGCATATAAAAAAGGCCTTAAAATCTAGGTAAATAGGATTGCTGTATTCAACAATGAACTCAGAATTCTGCACAAACCAGAAACTCAGTTTTGAGGGGTACATTTTACCTAAATGTTGACAGAGCTTAGCAAAATCAAACACTGAATGTCACTGAAGCTACAGAGACCTATTTTTTGTGGAAAGCAGTGGTTAACTCCAGTCTTGAAGCTAAAGAAATTTAAGGAAATATAAGAGTTCAGGAAAAAACCCACCCTTTCCCCTAAAGTAAGAGGTTATTTGGAGTTAGCAAGGACAGACTCTGGAATACCCTTTGCACTAACAAACTGTTTTGAATTCTTTCAATTAAATGCTGACATGTCTGGATTTGGAGTCTAAACTTCCTTCTAGCAGGAGATGTTTTTGTTTGTGTTCTATAGAGTGCATAACAAGTTCAGAATGAAATAAACAGAACAGCAGCTACAGTAGATATTTATATTTGCTCTGTCCTAACATGACACTTCATCTTCCAATCTGAACTTGCATATTGGGTTGTTTGATTTAAAGTCATTTTAAATGGCTTTGTTAAAGTAACTCTCTTTAGACACTGCCCTTTAGGAACTTTAAAGCTAGGACTGAGGGCACTGATGGCATGGATTTTTGCTGTGCCCTGTATGGTGGCATTTGTGTTGCAAGACAATTCACTCAAATTTTTTATATTTTGCCCCTCTGACATAACTTTAGACCCATCATCAACAAAGAAGGGATCATTTTCAAAGGAGAGAAATGTCCCCTGTGACAGATACTTTTCAGATATCTGTATCTTTCCCATCACTTATCCTTTAATTCATGGTCTAAGCCTTTTCACAAAGAAATTATCATTTGTTACAGGAGGGCACAGGCAGCAAAAGGTCTGAACTATAGCAAGAAAGAATTAGGTTTGACATGAGGAAAAGAATTCTAACCCCATGGCTATATAAACACTGCAGTCATTTGCTGATGGAGGTTGTGCAATCTTCATCAGTGAAATGTGTTCAGTAGAGGTGAGGAAAACATCTGCAGGAACAAGACGGACTTTGCCAGTTCCTCAGGAAGGGAGATGGAAAAATGGGAGATAGTCATTGGTGTTCCTTTCCAGCTCTGCTTTTTCAATGATTGTTAAAAGAAACCAGATAACAATTTACCTGCTTACGGAATTTCATCCAGGTGCAAGTTATGGGTGCTGTTCCCACCACCTTGGCAAACAATTCCACTGATTCACCTGCACGGACTTTTCTGTCTTCTGGGAACTGAGTAATCTGAGGAGGAGCAGCTGAAGGGAAAAAATAACATAAATTAAATAACCCTTTAAATGACTCTAAGTTTTCTTAAAATTCAAAACATGTATATTTCTCAACTCAACTGTTTCAGAGCAGCATTTGAAATGCAGATTAGCAGTTACCTGTTGCTTGCAATGAAAAAAATTCCGTGGATTTGGTAATTCTAGGGGAGTGAAGCAATAACATTTCACCCATCCAAAGTTTGCTCATGCAGGACCAAGGTACAGACATCCAAAAGACAAAAACATTGGCACCTACCACCAATTCCAAATATACAGTTTATGCAATTTTGTTGTGAGTTTTTCAGAAAATCTTATTTTTCTTTTGAACTTTGTATTTTTGAAGAATGGCTCCAGCTACCTTCTTATCAATTTGCATGTGCTGAGGGGGTCTGCAAACCTGCTCCCTCATGTCATCAACAGAATTCAGTTTATGACTTGAGATCTGCCTATGAGGATTTGTCATCAGACAAACATTTTGTGGAACAGAAACATCATGAGAGACAAGGAAGGAAATTGATGTCTTTCTCAATCACACTAAATGTTGCCACGAGTAATGATGGATATTTTTGTTTGTGTATCACAGTGCTTCTTTTAAACCTTGCAGTCCCATTCATTCCCCTCTGTTCATGAACCAGGCATTCCTCCTTCTGTTCCCTCTCACTGCCTGAGTATCAATAGATGGCAGAACATCTCCTGCTAACAACGCTCCTTCCTGGCTCTCAGCTGTGCTGCTGAGTGTCAGACCCCTGGTAGCTGCTAAGAACAGAGGCCAGAAATATCATAGGCTGGACAACTCCAGGGTGAAAACAATACTGTTGCTTATAAAAGCAGCATGATAAAGAAATTATTCTTGTGTGTGTATATTGAAGGGGGCAGACTAGAGGACATATTGACAGAAATGGTAAGAGGCATTCCTTAATGTTACAATGACCTCACTGCCAAATGTAACGTTCCTTACAAAGCACAGGGATACTGGGCATGAAAAAAGTGCTTTCTTTTCCTTTTCAAAGTAATTAAAACAAAGTGGGTTCCCCCTGCTCTAGACTTGACCTTTTAAAAGTGTTTTTGTTTTGAAAATATCTGAAGGAAACTAGACAGAGGTGTATATCTGGCAGAGAAAGCAGCTTGAACAGTTTCAAAGTCTGGTGAAGTTTTAAGACACTGAAAAGAGGTTCCTACAGGAGAAAACTCATTGTAACTTTAAATATAGATAGCTTTGCCTCAGAGACTGCAAACACACAAATAGGTTACCATAATGGCAGTGATGAGGAAAAGTAGACTCTACCACGTTCTCTGTGGTAGCTACTCATGCAGAGGATTCTGTGATATACAGAAACATTTTTTTCACCAAGCCAAGTTTTTTTGTGAATATGCAAAAGGGCATAAGTTACACACTACTGACACTTTGTAGGATCTTGCTATAGTCCGTCTGAGAGTAACTTCTTTGGATGCTCATAATTTAATTCTTTGTATAATGCTAGCAAGTTGGACTTACCTACCATTTAATCACAGATGCAAACAAACTTAGAAGGCAAACAGCTGCACTGGTAAATGTGGGTGACACATGCAACAAATTACCTGCTTTTGGAGGAGTCTTTGGAGCTGGTTTCTTCTTCACTGTTGCTTCACCTAGTTAAAAACAAACAAACAACAAACCATGTGAATTCAAAGGTGAGCTTTGCAAGGTACCACACTAACCACAAACATCCATAGCAATGCTTTGTCGGCACTTGAAAATATAATATGTTCTTCCAGCATATTAAACTAAAGAATTAAAAATACCTTTAAAAACCACTTTTATCATCCTGGATGATCCTCAGAATATTCACAGTTGAAGCTGGAACTTTTAAAAGAATCAAACAAATCTTCTACACTTCTCCCACGATCTGTCATCATTCATTCCTTATAGCAGTTTAACAGGTGAAAACACTGGGCCAAGACCCATCTCATACTGAATTTCTGCTCAGATTTCCAGCATAATCAATGCAGAATGATCTCAGTTAAAAGTAGGGTAGTTAACACCATGTGCTGCTTCTCATACCACTTGTGAGCTCGCAAAGAAACAGCGATATACCAAAAGTAAATATCAGCACCACCCCTCTTCCTCATCCTCTTCCTTAAGCAGAGACAACTTTTTGCTATATTCTCAAAAGAAAATAGCATAGCTACAAAAATATGGCTTAGAACTTGAAATCTGGATCCATAAATTTTTGGAAGACAATGTTCTACAAATTGTGCAGGGTAAGTAGAAGAACAGTAGAGAAAATGGCTATTAAGTATTTTCCACAAAACAAGAACTAGAGGCCACACAATTAAATTACCAGAGAGCAGGCATAAGAGAAACACCAGATTAAATATAACATCCATAATCTACCTTCACAAACAAGTAAGGTTTTACAATACAGAAACACAAACAGGATCAAAAGGACAAATTCATAGGAGTTATGTATAGTGGTGGCCATTAAATGCAGCAGTCTGGATGCCTTCAAACCACTGAATTCCTGAAGTGAAGGAGTTCATTCCTTTTACAGCACTCTCTTTTTGCCTGCTATTCTAAGCATCCTGGTCAAAGAATGGCCTCTGCTGTGAAAGAACATTTCTTATTTTCTTGTGCTCAACTAGGCAGCATGATTGAAGTAGTCTGGCTTTTAAGATGTTATTGCCTCCAACGGAAGCAGCATGTGCTAAGTGCTTTTGAGTGTCTGGCAGACTATACAGAGGTGCCTAGTGACAGTCATAACAGATGCAAAAGTTTTGAATTTTTTGGTCCATTCTTTTCTTTTCTTTATTTAATTATTTCAAATTAGAAAGACACTGAGCAGCAAAATAGCCTCCAATTTCACCAGAGCATTAAAACCAGTTTTTTGATTTAAAGCCTTTTGGTTGCAGCAGACTACAAGCTGTGCATGATACCCTGGAACACATCACGTGATGCCTCATGAAACTCAGGAGCCATGAGTTGCAAAACCACTGCAGGAGTCTAATGCTATAGCTCTAACAACAGCCAGAATGATTTTTAGAGTAACTGGAGATAGTAGGTGATGTGGTATAGGATGTGAAAAGACCAAATGACTTTAAAAATATCTAATGGCTTAGCTGTCAACAACAGTGTTTATTCAGTTCATTCTGAAGAACTTCATGCAGTGAATACAGGAAAGTTTTTTCCACCTTCTTTCCTTTTTTTTTAGTAATTTTCCCTAAAAGTATGCTTGGCTTTTATATGCTCTGAATTTATTGATTTTGTAGCAACCAGAAGCACAAAAATGGAGAGGTAGGATATTCTCGCAGTACTTATGGCTGGGACAAAAAAGAATAGTTGGATACTTCTTAAAGAAGCCTTTCTTCAACAACTGCCAGCCCAACAGAACTAGTTAAAGGTTTAGATGAGTACTTGTGAGGTGTTTATTCCAGTATTACTGGACTACTAGGCTATAAGCAAGGTATCTGTCCTGCCACATCTTCCATGGGGACTTAACCCTCTTTAAACTGAGGCCTTCAAAGAGCACAACTACTCATTAAAGGGATACATTACTTTTTGGGCCACCAACAGAGTGACATGTAGCCTGGCTGCTGTGGAAAGTGACAGCAGATGTGCTCCTACATCCTCTTTCCTGCCTGAGCTGTACAAGCAAAGGCAGCAAGTGGTGTTTTCAGAGCAGCTTTCCTCTTTGTCATGGTGTGGTCACACCCTGAGCTGAGACTCTTATTTCAGGTTGGAGCCATGTTATGTGGATAAAACGATGTATATGATCAGGTGCCAGCTGGAAGGTCTGTAGAGCCTGGCCTCTCATCTGTCCTTAAACATCCCTATTAATGGAAATAACCCATTAGTTACTCATTAGATGCATAACCCCCTGTAAACTCACTCGGTTACATGGTTCAGAAACATGCAAATATTTTTGTTTGTGCGCGTGCTGTATTCAACATCAGACTCTCTGCTTTTCTCTAAACTGAAATATAATAATTCTTGGGTCTCTTCTCAGAGCTGCAATGGCTTTTAATAAAAGCTACAATGACAGGAATTTGATTGCTTCCACACTCCATTAAGCCTGATATGAACAAAGAGCAACAAGGATGAAGAAAAAGCACCATTTGTCAAGTGCCATCTCGGGCTGCAATACTGTTGCTATTTTTCAGAAAAAAAATCCCAAATTCCTGAATCCAGAACGATTTTCACTCAAAGATCACCTCTCGGCCGACACTGTGTATTAGCTGCAGTACTTTAGTTAATAGGCAAGGTGCATGCATACTGGAACAACTATGCTTAAGTCAGTTTAAAAGACTCTCACCTCAGTGAAGATTTCCATAGCAGCAAAGCAGAGAACATGAACTCATCACTTCATTCAGCTAGGACACTGCTTCTTATATGTAGGTACAATTTTTTTGGTTAAAATTTTAGTTTTTACCCACCAGGACATTATATTCCCTGAACTGAGGATATACAGACTGTCACTGGACTTCATCAAACCATGCAGATTGCCAAGGGTTGCTGGAAGGTCTGGCTGAATATCCTGTTTTGCAGACACAAATATCCCTGAGCAGAAATGAAAGGCTGGAGCAGGGTGGAAGGGGATGAGTACAAGGACAGGTCTCTGGCTCTGCGTAGCTTTGTCTAATAGTGTACACCCCACTGTTCTTAGATCTTCCTTAAGCATACCAGCTCATCTTATGCATTTCTTTGAAATGTAACTTATTTTTTTCAAAGGCTGCTGGAGACAGTGAAAAAAAAAAATCTAATAAGATTACTCAGAGTTGACAAGGTCAAATGATTGTTTTCATTAAAATATTTGAGCCTCTTGGAAATGTTAGTTCAAGTCTGCTTCTGCTGCATTTTTTTTCTTAAAGATGGTTTGTCTTTCTTTTGGTATTTACAATGAAACAGGCCGATGCTGAAAATCAGCCTGGAAGTAAAAGGACTAATATTTCCCCCTTAAACGAATCTGCCTTCTAGAAACAACATAAACATTACAAGGCAGGTTTGCCTCTTACAGAGCTTGTTTTTGAGTGGGGGGACATAAAGCAAAAAGGGGCAAAACCCCATCCAGGCTGGTAGCTGCCAGACATTTGGTTGTGCTCTTCCTTTCCCTGATGGTGCAATCGTGAGAGCAGATATGCTCAGAAGCCTCCGTCTTTCTTTTTTGCTTCCCTTTTTTGGAATTTTACTAAAAATAGGAGTAGCCCTCCCTTGAAATGGCTCTCTGCACAACTTGCTTTCAAAAAGCATGAAGGAAAACTCTAAGGATCTGAAAAAACCATCAGTACTCAAGATAGTATTTCCAACCAATCCATAATTCCTACTATCTTCCCTGAGGGACATGCCTAAAATTATGCGCATGTCTTCTGTAGTGATGGATTTCAGCACCTGGTAAACAAGTACAGTTAAAACCTAACTACATTAGCATAAGAAACAAGACCTACCCCTGCTTCTGTCTGCTTGTGGATCAGCCTCATTTTAGCTCAGGAGAGAAGAAGGGTTAATGACATACTCTTATACTACAGGCACATAGAAAACCATTTTCCCCTCATGCCAAACATGTCAAGATTTCATCTTGAACTAAACTGGATTTTTTCCAGCATTTTCAGAGTTCAAGAGAAACTGAAAAAAAGTCATGTCTGTAATGTGTCAGACACCATGGTAAGAATAATATTTTTTGAAAATTGATGGAAAGCCCAGATTCAAGTATCTGCTCCTTCTTCCCCATCTCACTTGGATGCTTCAGGCTCATGGGATGTGAGATCATGAGGTCTCTCTCCCCCATGTAAATGAATCCCAGTGAAACCTTCTTCAGACCCTTCTGGGCGTAGATATCCAGGTCTGAGTGAAAAGTGACTGCTCTCTGTCAACCTTCGCTACTGCCTGCTTTGCCAGAAAGCATGGAATGACTGAGAGCTAGAAGCACAGAAAAAATCTGGCCTTGTGGTCAAAGTAGTCAATTATTCTGTTCTGTCCTTGCTTCTGTCACAGACTTGGTTGATGGTATAAAAATTCATTACAGATTTTAGCACAGACAAGAAGAAACAGGAGAAAAATGATGGCTACAATTGTAGCAGAAAGTTTATTCATACATTCATGAGCCTGTGCTAATTGCTAGAGAGGAAAATAACAAACACAATGCACTGAACACACAGTTTTCATAGCTTGAAAACTTCATCAAGGTTTGGAAGTTTAAACAGTTTCACTATATTGCATGTCAGAGAACAGATTTTTTATAATGTTTCCAAATAACTGTTTCGTATCTAAATACAATAAAACAGAAAGCAACTTTGGCTTAAATTTGATGACAAGCAGAAATTAGAACACTTAATTCCATGCAAATCAGTTGAGTTTGCGTGCTTCGTAACAGTTTTTTAAAGCTTTTTTTTTTTTTCATTTAAAAACAACTGTCATTTTGTTGCAACATCCCATATTTAGTTTATAAATCATGCAGAGATTGTCCTCTAATTGAGAAATATACAGCCTCTGCCTTCTGAAAACAAAAATAAAACCCAGGAAATACTCACTTTTGCAGTCATGAGAGAGCTAGGATATACCAGCACACTCAGAGATTCAATAATATGATCTGGTACACTGAAAATAACTCAGTATTTGAAAACAGCTCAGCTGAAGGAATAAACAATTCCATAGCAGTTTAGTAGCACCATTCTTGAGCAACTTCTACAATTAAAGCAAATCTGAGCAGGACAGAAGAGATCCAGTATCAAACAGAGCCCACAAACAACCCAGGCCATGTAAAATGCTCTAAGAGCTCTGGTGGGAGCAAGACAGCAAGGTTAGTTTCTTAAGTATAAGTTTAATTTTCACCTTTTTTATGTCTTGGGAGAACATCTACAATTAGACACTAAAAGACTGTGCCCAAGTGTGTAGGAACAGGAATCTGAAGTAGGTTACTGCCCAGCTACCCAGTCTGTTCCATAGGAAAACACTGCCAGGTCATCTGGGCATTCAGGAGCTCCAAATGGTTTCAGTGGGAAAAGCTAGGTGATATATGTTTTTGGACATTAATTAAGCCAATGGATTTAGGTCCCTGTTTTACAGAGAAGAAACTTAATGCTTCTATAATATGCCTCAGATGTGCAATTTCTAGCCAATGACTTAACTGTAAATTAATAAAGCATGACACCTCTTCAGTTCAAGGCCACATTGCAAAAACTATTAATTTTTCTCTCTGTAAGATAGTCAATAAACATTTCTGTCTTCTTTTGTCAACATACAGATATGTAGGATGGACTCCATGAAATACACGTGGAAAATACTGTTCTGTGCCAATATTAACTCAGAAAATGTCAGTACAATGAGAACTGTAGAGTAACTTGGCAGAGGTTCAAAATGCATGCCCAGCATTAGAGAAACAGTGCTGAACTGGGCACTCAGGAGAAGGGGATTTGGACAACAAATTAGTGTTTCTCCATTGCTCATTTTATATGTGAAGTAACAAATTTATTTTTCATCTATGGAAGCAACCAACCTTCAGAGTCAGCAGGTTAAATCTTGCATTGCCTGTTTACCTCAGCCTAACTTGGCTGTCAGGCCTTGTGGCACAGCTATTCACCTTTGGACCCTTGAGCCTCAGGAGTGAAGGCAGCACCTTTCACAGTTTAGAGTTTCAGAGCAATCCTATTTAGGTCTTAAAAACAGCTAATGGCAATTTGATTTACATGTACTAAGAGCGGAGTTTTCAGCTTAGGAAAAAGATTAATTTTTCCTTGAAAAGTTTGGTTAGAGGCTGCTCTGACAATGCAATTCATATTGTTCCAACACACTAAGTACTTGCACTCACTGTGCAGAAAATGTCTTGGACCTCACAACAGCCAGGAGTAGAGCAGCATGAGCCTTCTGGGAAATGAATGGGACTGAGGGAACTGGCTTGGACAGCCTCATTGACCCTCAAGAGCATCTCAGACTATCCCAGCCACCAAAGAGGTCAGCAGCAGCCACAGATCACAGCTGCTACCCAGTACCCACACTTCTGCAATTAAAAGAACATCTCTGACCAGAACAGTAACTTCCTTAGTAATTGAGTTCTTCCCTTAGAAAGTGGCAAGTTTTACACGTAGGACAAAACAATCTGTCATGAAAGGAAGATTTTGAAACTTTTCGTATTCATCTAAGCCATGTTTCGTATTTTTTTCATAGAATAGAAATCAATAGAAAACTTGAAGTGTTTACTGATTTAATTACATACCAACTAAATTGGACACATCAACCTTAATGCTTTAATAACATTTTCTTAAAATGGTGCTTGCAGATTTGGATTCTCTGACAAGATTGTTTATTGAAGAGTAAATAACAGAACTGCATGCCAGTCACTTGGCCACTGACTCATAATTTTTCCATGGTGATTAACACTTAGAATTTTCCCTAGTATGGACAAAAATATCTCTCTACTATGGAAAAGAATATATTAACATAATAAGGGGTCCTGTTCAGTATATTTACTTTAATGGTGAATTGTTCCAGAGATGGCACTGCTCAGCCTCTCATTCAAGTACCAATAATATTAAAAATTCACATCTGGGAAGGTGACAGTGAAGCCTTCTGGTGGATTTGATCTGGACTGTTTCAGTTGTGATATTTATTAAAAAGCATCAGCAAGAGAATACAGCTACCTGTATTACAGCTGTATTATACAGCTACCGAAAAAGGTATTTGACTTAAAATCAAATGTTCCACATAGTAGCATATGTAAAAGATTTCTATCAGCAAGCTACCAAATACTGCTAAATAACTTGCAGGTGTGTAGAAAAAGTTGTTTTCTTGTAACTTTATTTTTAACTGAGTAGAAGAACTTACATTTGTGCAATCAAACTCTATGCTGGGTCAGCCCTTCAACATATGTGGTTTGGATATGAGAACAGTGGGTTTAAGAAGTATTACTCAGATGAGGGAATCCAGGATATCCTGTCAGGTTTTCATAACAATGATTGTGACAGGTGATAATTGCCATTTCTTAATATTTACTGGAAGTAGGGCAGTGAATTAGCCCTCCAAAAAATTGGGCATTTCTTTCCAAACACTTTAATCTAATGCTTAGATTTATGAGCATTATTTTCTAAAGCATTATTTATTTTTCTCAGTAGCAATAAGTGGAATACAGTTTCTTCCTACTATAGTAAAGTTATGTTGCATGGCTCAACCATAGTGTAGTTTAAAAAATAGAATCTAACTGCTGTAATACTCCTTTTTCATCAGCAAATCTTGAAAAAAGCCTTTGAAAAAAAAGTCCTTTTGGAAAGCTCATGTTTTATGTAAACTATTGTGATGCCACTTTAAAAAATCTATACTATCTTCAATGCTGCATGCAAATTAATCCTGAGACTGAGGATCAAGAAATCTGAGTTCTAGACTTGCAAACAAATCTGCCTCATATTGGGCTAATTCCTTCTGTTTTGGTCCTCTGCTTAAGACACATTAAGGACAACAAAATATTTGCAAGTGTGGAGTAGCAATGTATTTTTTTGAGAAAGGAATATTTATTTGTAAACATTCAAATCTTTATTTACTCTTAAAAATCTCAAACAGAACCTTGATTTTTCCACAGTCTATTGCGACAAAAATATTTATTTAATAGGCACTGAAGATTTTGCAAGTGGCTTTGGTAATTGAAATAAGCAATTCCCTTTAAACTTAATTTGAAATAAGTTCTAATTTCAAAGGGAAGTGGGTGCCTAAATCCCTTCACGGCAGTTTCAAAGCTTTCTAGAGAAATGTTCAAGTGGTGAGAATTTTTGGCTTAGTTCTTCTGCTACAAGGCTGTGTCAAGCCAGGAGGACCCTTACATTACCCACTGATTGTTCTGGCATGGCACACAGCGTGCAGCATGATAAATATTGAAAGGGTCCAATTTTCCACTGCCTCTTTTAGAAGAAACATAACACTCTATTATTCTAATTCAGTAACATTTGACATCCACTGAGCAAAGACCCAAGTGACAAAGCCCAAGTCAGTGCAGTCAGTAAAGAATGAACCAGTTCCAGAGGTGCCCTTCCTCTCTTCTCCCTTTTATTTCACCCAAATTCAAAGGTGAATCTGTTTTTTATTCTCAGAAACAGTATTATTTATTCTATTTATCCTTAGAGGGTTGCATAATTATTACTAAATTCTGGTGACACAATATTAATTCTAAGCAAAAGGAAATACATTGTAAGTTTTGTAATTTGCCAGCATGGGAGCAATCTTTCTGCTGTAAACACTGCAAGCATCCATTCAGAGATGTTGTTAATCACAGAGTGACACACAGCTTCTTGCAAGATGTTCTTTTTCTACACCAGAATCCAGTATGTATTGCATATCAAAGGAAGCAATGGCCCAAATTCTGCTTACAATTGGTTTTCTGTAGCTTACAAACCCCACGCTTCCAGTAATTAAATAACATTGTCAGAATGAGCAGCCAAATGACCTGAGTCAGCACCTCACTGTGAAACAAATTCTACAGATCAACATACTGACAACATTCACTCTTTTCCACAAAAAGAAATGTATTGATCTTTGCTTTCAGGAACATAAAGTTAATTACTTTTCTGAAAGTTTCTACTAGGGCAAAAAACCAAGGATCACTTGTAATTTATCTGAAGGGAGAAAAGGATGACATAGCTGCTAACCATGAAATTTAACTTGCACTTTTTACACAATGTTGAAAATAGAGATCTTTTCCCTGAAAAGTATTTCTAAAAAGTACAGAGAATATATAGTTTCTCTGTCCTATAAAGTATACACTGCTGTAACTGAATTCACTACTCAAAATTCAGAATCTATTAATTAATAATTCTAATCACATTATTAGGAATTTTTGCTCTCTTTCTTCAATAACAATCTGTATACTCTACTTGCCCTTAGGACTGTTGGTAACTAGTTGTGGCAAAAAAAGATCAGAAAAGATCAGAGTAAAAATATATCTCCTTATTAGACTGAGATACTTGAATTCGCAGTTATTCTCTATTACCCTTCTTTTCAAGAGATATACAGTAAAGACAGACAAGCATCTGACTTGTAAAGCCTGTTCTCTCTCAGTTAAGGAATTTACAGTCTCTGTATCTGATAAGAATTTCAGTGTAGATTGGAACTGGATCTGTTCCACTGGATCTGTTTTGTGTATTTTGCCCCTGACAAACACACAAATAAAAACTTATTTCAGACCAAATACTCACATTCCTCAGAGATTCAGATGTTAAAAAAACACCTGTGAAATCTCTGCAGCCAAATCCTTTTAAAATTAAATATATATTTTTCAAAGGTTTTCCAAAAGCTCCTTCAAAGCCCAGTTTCCTAACATTCTCTCTGGTGACCTTGCTGTTTAAACGACGTGTTAAAGATATTTTGGAAGAAAAGCGCTTAGGAGAAGTTGAAGAACTTGAAACACTGAAATAATATGCTATGTAGAAAAACCATTCCCCATTATTTCAACCTTCTTTTCCCAAATATTTCTGCAGCCAGAGCTGGTAGCTTCTGTTTTGCTATCTATTTTAATTTCCACTAAAACCAGAAGCAGAAGAAGCAGGATGTGGATCAGGTCATATATCTCCAAATTTATACTTAGTTCCCAACTCACACTTTCTCCTGGGAAAGCTGCAATTGATGACACTGCTGGGAGGATTAGAGGAAATGTGTGTGTTGTGTGCATAGAAAACACAATTCAAAACACTGTTCTGTGGAGATTTAAATGGCTTTAAAATTTTTTTTTCTATCAATGTTCAATAACAAAATCATTCTTCTTAATTGCTATTATTTATGGCACTTGAAGCTCAGGTGCAGAGGTGGAGCATGTCAGTGTGACTCTTCCCACATCCCCAAAGAGAAGCTGGAGAGAGTTACAATGCTCAGCCAGCAACTCAGAAATAGATGTAGCCCAGGGCGTAGTTTTATGTAAGTCACGTTTCCAGAAGCACAATTATTACCTGTGATCATCAATCACTGTAAAACTGCTCTGAGTCCTGCTGAAAACAGCTAAAAATGTTCTTGCTGGAAGACCAGAGTGGAGTTTATTTGTTTTTTATTTTTTGAGAGAGCTGGATAAAATATTTCATGTTTCCATTAAACCACGTCTTTACATCTTTTTAGGAACTCATGTGGTGGACATCATAGATAAACAATTTTCAAAGTCCAGTTTTGATTTAAGAGATATTTGTATTCCTTAATTTCATAAGTAGTACTGGGGTTAGGAATTCCTAAACTGACATTATTGTGCTGTCTTTACCATTGAAAGTTTCCTCTTAACCAAATGCATGTATGCTGAGTAGCAAACATGGGAATTTATAGCTAATTTATTATTTCTGAAAGCATTAGAAGCAAGTTAAGCATTTAGGCTTGAAACAAAGAATAGAAAATTTGCAAAAAAACTCTCTCATGATCATGCCAAAAAAGGACAGATTATTCTACAGGGCACTTCAGTCAAGATGCTTTGCTTACCAATAGTAAAACTTCTTATTGTCTACACAGGACACAGCACAAACTGAAGCAAACTACTCGAGTATTTCCGTGCTCTTTGAGAGGCAGCCAAAAATAAATCTGTGTCACAAGTTTATTGCACCATTATGAAAAACAGAGAGTAGAGGGGCGAGGTCTGAACTCGCAGTTTGGGCTCTTACTTCTAATCCCCACATGGCAAAAACTCATTTCACATGACTTAAGTGCAAGGGCTAAAGAAACAGCACAGGCTTCTGATCCTATGTCTGCAAACAGAAGGGAATGACCACAGAATCCCAAAGCACTCTTTTGTTTCCACTGGAAATAAAGCAAATCAAATCACAGTCACTTACTCTCTGTTGGCAGCACTGGGGGAAGCGTGGTCTTAGGCTTCTTGGTCTTCTTCTCAGTAGGCTTTGAGGTCTTTGAGGCATCTGCAATCAAAACAAATAATAAAATACAAACCTTATTTGAAAATCAATAATGAAAAAGTTGTCTAATAAAAGGTTTATTTTGGATCTTTCTGCAAAGTTAGAGGAAATTGCTGTCCTTTAGGCATTTAGGAAGAATTTTCTGCACAGATTTGCTGTAGATTTGCTGTAACATTCTGGAAGGAAGAGGGAGCAGAAAGGGAAAAACCCTCTACAAAAGCAGCTGCACTAAGAACCCAAGCCAAGTAAGCAGCTAGACAAGAGGTCCCATCTAAGCTCACAGGTATTTTAGCTGAATAGACCAAGTACTATGTGCACAAAGCTGTGCTAGGCAGTGCAGAGAAAAGGGACACAAAGCTGTATTGAAACATCATTTCATTCAAAAGAAATGATGTAAAGTAATTCCTCTGTCCATTATCTATGCGATCAATTCAGATTAACCCATTTTGAAGAATAACATTTCCTCCATCTGTTTAAATTTTTCCAAGAAGATATTCTTGGCCATTTGTTTATTTCTAAATAGAAACAGCTAAAGGGACACCACAGGACTGAAATTTGATGGATTCTAATATTTTCACAATTACACAGCTCTTACCCAGAAACTGCTCATCACTGCAGGCTACACCAACAGCTAGGAGTCAATAAAACTCCCTTCCATGTGTATCCCACATAAGATATAAATAAAAAGTGCAACTTTATTTTTAAGGTTATTCCAAGCTGAGCATGATCACAGGGCTGGAGCACCTCTCCTATGAAGACAGGCTGATAGAGCTGGGGAAGTTCAGCCTGAAGAAAAAAGGGCTTTGGGGAGACCTTAGAGCCCCTTCCTCCAGGAGACCTGGGGAGAGACTTTTCACAAGGATCTGTAGTGCCACATCAAGCAGGAATGGCTTTAAGCTGAAGGGGCCAAAGTTTAGATTAGATATTAGGAAGAAATTCTTCTCTGTGAGGGTCATGAGGCACTGGCACAGGTTGCCCAAAGAGGCAGGGCATCCCTGGGGGTGTTCAAGATAAGGCTGGATGAGGCTTTGAGCAACCTGATCTGTGGGAAGAAGTCCCTGGCCATGGTAGGAGTTGGAACAAAATGATCTTTATGGTCCCTTCCAACACAAACTATTCTAGGATTCTATGACCTAAAATGCAAATCCTAACAAGCTCTACTTCTACATTGTTTGATACTGACATTTATCTTTGGAAGAAATAGTATGATTATAGATTATGATCTCAGCAATGGCTGTATCACTTTACAGCTTTCAAATATTCACCTTTCAGAGCATTTGTGAAGGAGAGAGCTGTTAGCTACCAGAGAAAAAGATGACATAAATGTTATGGATACAGCTATTTTAGTCACCTTCTTCTAGGTACCAGTGTGTGAAAATTCATCTAAGGAGGAATGAGGAAGCAAGAATCTCCTAGTAAATAATTCAGAGCAGGAGGCTATGTTCTGAGAGTTCAGACACTCAGATTCTACAGATCTGCCAACTGAAGTCAAACAGTCCTCCAATCTTGAGTCCCTGATGTCAAAAGAAATAAAATTATTATGGTTACTTAGTCTAAAAATCAGCGTCTGAGATCCTGACAGTGGACTGAAGAAGGGAGAAATCTGAACTCTTGTTTTAGATCACAATTCTAATTTAAAAATAAGTCATCCCCTCTGCCAGTCTCAGACATGGGATATCAAATGGCGTCTTTCCTAAATAGCTGGAGTTTGCTATGGAGCCATTTGTCAAAAACCTCTTCTCAGTAGCATGCCAGAGGAAAAAGGCAGAGGAGGCAGCCAGTATCGAGGTAAGGAATGTGGTCATCCTGGTGCCCAGCAGTGAGCACCTACAGCTGTGGCTGCCACCACCACAGGAAGCCAGAAGGCTGAGGTAATGTCATTAACACATCAGGCAGGAGCTCACAGCCTCCCAGGAACAAAATTTTGCAAGCCAAACTCTACCTGCAGACTCCCAGAGCATGCATTGTCCAGCAGGAAACTTGAAGTGGGAAATAGGCTAAGGGAAGCTTCAGGAAGAAAAGCAACTACTTGAAGGAGATCAGAAGACAGAGGAAAAACACTTTAGTGACTGAGGCATGTAAAAGTTGCTAGGGCAGCTCTAGAGAAATACTGTGGGCAGCTCTAGAGAAATACTGTATGCTAAGCTTTTGATGATCTGATCCTTCAACATCCTGGATCTGTGGTGGTTAAAGTGTTTCAGGGACTAGATTTTGCTTAAAGCCTGTTATTTGAACTTCAGCACTTATAAAATGTATTACTTTAAATTACAGAACCATAAAAATAGCTTATCAAATATCTAAGACAGATTACACTGTGACCACAGTACCACAGAAGGTGCAGGTATATTTGATTGTAATCAATATTTAATACATTTCTTTTCCAGGTAGATGAAGACTGACCTTTAGTGAGGAGTTACAGAATCACATTCTTACCTCGTGTCATGTGACTTTAGGGAAAAAATAACACTATTCTTTTCTAGACCTCCTACCACAAATACCACATCTGCAACACAGCAGTGAAGGTTCAGTACCCAAGTTCTATTATTAGGCTTGTTGTCTAGTTTTGTGTTCATTTTAGATCACAATGGAAAGTGATCAAAATGTGATCACAATGGAAAGTATTCAAAAATAAGCTCACCAGAAGGTGAGTTGATAAGAAGGACATTTGCTTACTTAAAGCCCCTTAAATAATTTAAACTCCATGGCAGCTTTATAAGTCTGTCACACAGCCTCACCTAGGCCTTGCCCAAGGCCAAGACTAATTAACAAGAGTACAGTGTCATCAGCACAACCATGGCTGAAAACAAGTACCTCAGTCTGTAAACTGTCCATGCTTTAAGACTATGGAACACATGGGTGGTTGAGCTGCTAATTTATTTTTTCTCACTTACACTAGAAAAGCAAACAACCAAACATCTGTGAATGCAAAGAATTAGGGAGTTTTAGAGTGAGAAATGTGCCACACGCAGTCCTGAGGCAGACTGACACCCAGACTCACGCAGGCAATTCTCACTGGCTCTCAAAGGATGCACACAGCTCAGAAAGAAATGTTACAAGTTCACTTTACTGCTCTAAAAACCTTCTAGAAATACAGTGGGCAGCAGAAGAGTACAGATTATTCCACAAAGAATCCAGAGCCCTTGGTTGTGTCCTATGGCTCTAAAAACCTTCTAGAAATACAGTGGGCAGCAGAAGAGTACAGAGCCCTTGGCTGTGTCCTATCTCTCTGCTCATGCTCCTTTATGGTATACATTGAATTACCTATTGACCAAAAAGTGCAGAAGGGAAGGGGGTAGAGTTCTTTGTGTGTGTGTGTGTGTGTAAGTAGCCCCTAAAGGTCATTCTTAGGAAATAAGCTGGAAAGAAGGAAGTTCTAAGGAAGGGTTTTCTTGTACCCAACACAGTACTCACCTTCTACCACCACTTTGCAAGCACATTCAGCTTTCCCTGCTGGGTTCTCAGCTATGCACTTGTACTCGCCCCCATCTTCAGGCATGGCCTTCTCAATGGTCAGTGAGCAGAGGGTCCCTGTACAGAGGAGGGAGAGATCAAATCCATGTTAGCCTGCAGCTGACAAAAACCTCAGTGCTAGCAAGGAGCAGAAGCTGCCAAATGATCCAGTTCATCACTACAGGTGATCTTCTCTGCTAGAAAAAGTTGTCCTTAAAAATTAAACCTTATTGGAGTCCTATTAATGGTAAATAAATCAAAAATTTAATCTTATTGCTCTTTCCTAGGATACTCCAAGTTGTCCCTGCAGCCCTGAACTGGTTGCTAAAGGCAGAGAAGACCCACAGCAGCACCTCTGCTGCTCTTCTTGTCTTGCAGCAGAGATCAGAAGTCCTCACTTGGGTGACTTTTTTCCAAAAGTGCTCATAGTGTAGCACTGTAAATAAAAGTAAATGGGCACTGTCTAGTGCCCATTATCAAAGTTTTGATTCAGCCTTGTCTCTAGCACTCCCTTGAGCATTCACGTGTGTCAGAGTAGAACTTCATCTCAGTGCCTAAGTTTAAAAACGGAACTGAAAGACATTTTCTTTTTGCTTGAATTGCCTAATGAATAACTGCTTGTATAACATCCATTAGAAAGTCCAATATATTAGTGGCAATCAAATTTATCACTGCAACAAATTCATTTCTTTATAAACAAAATCATAAAATTTGACTTAATAGTGTTTGCAGACACAGGATGCGACATAAGCTTGTTATTTACCAAGGGAAGCTTGGTATGACCCAAGGGAAATACATTTCCTCTTAAAAATTAAAACTCTGTGAACCAAAATAGGAGTTGTTCCCAGTAGATGAGGGATGAGGAAGAAGAACCTTGTCCCTTACTTTCACTTGCATTGCCTGGAACAATGAAGTACTTTCCTCCCCAGGGTGAACCCCAAATAAATGCTCCACACTTTCCCCCTTCAAATATCCCTCATTAAGTGAAGTTGAAGTGTGGGCTTGCTTTCTCCTTCTTCATTGGAAAGCTGGGTCTGTCCCCAAACACAGCCTGAGGCATTGTGTCCTTCTGCCCATTGTTGTTGGCCTCTCCAGAACACTTCCACCCTCCACTTAACCTCAGCTGCAGTAAAACCTTCCCCTTTCCTCTGTTTGCCTTTCTCATAGTCATTCCTAATTAAAGAACTGAAGAAATGGATTTGTTTTTCAGATGTTTACCCTGTTTCCTGAGATGTAAGGAAATTTCCCAGCACCTTTCTCTCTGTGCTAACTGGAAGCCTCCCAAAGTGCTCAACACCAGGCTCCCAATCAAATGTATTCCCTGGGATGTGGGAGATGGCACAGGCACAGGTGATACTGGCCCATGAAAAGGACCTGCAAAAGAACTCTTCTCCATCTGAAGAACTTTGGGAGTTTACTGGTTCTCTTTGGAGATGAACTCCATTTGGACATGGCAATTATGATGTTGTCATTCAGATTTTTCTCTTATTTCAAACATGGATGCCATTATTCAAGAAAAATCTTATAAAAACATTAAAATGGTTTCCAACAAATTTGGTTTGCCAAAACCACACATCCATTAGAAGACGCTTTTTTCCTCCCCTCTTTATCATCCTCCACAAAATCAAGCAGCTCTAAATAATGACTATTTCCCCCTGAGAAATGATGTGAAAACTGTCTCAGAAGAGGAGCACTGACCCCTCACTCACATGGGCTGTGCTTAGCCAACCACAGGGTGAAAAGAAAATCCACGTGCCCTCCCTGAGGCAATGCTTTTCCATGAGTCAGGCTGAAGCCAAAAATGTCACGAGCTGCAGTTCCATTCCAAATGGAGGAGAGACAGTAGAAAAGTATTCTTGCAGGCATCTAGCAAATATAAATTCACATGTCTCTGCTGTTTAAAGAGACATTTGGAGAGCAAGCCAAAGATAACTTCCAGTCTAAGAATTTATATAAATCTATGTAACATTATTAGAACAGATTGCACATTGAAACCTAAAGATGCTAGTACAAAAGCCCATGAACTATGGAACAAAGACACATACATGTGAAGGAGACCTCTGGCCACTTTACTGCAGGAAAGGAACCTGGCCTGTAAGAATAACTGAATCATTAAGGGACTGGAACAATGCAGAATTTACTTTAGCTTCTGCAGGAGTTTTCTACCTGCTCAAAAGCCCTTCCTCAGCTCACTGAAGACTAATGTGATGACACAGGGTCATTCCTTAACACTTGTTTAATGAAGTTATTTTGTGAGAAAGAGGGTGAAGGAAATCTGCTTTTTTTCAAGGGCCATGTCATCTTCTCTCCTAACTCCCACCTCCCAGAAGAAATAAACTGCATTCTATTTTCCTCCACTTCTCTCTCCCCAGGAACTCCACAGGAACAGCACATGCAAAACTCATGGGGATTGCTGGGCTTCTTCCTACCACCAGATACAATGGCAGTAGCCCTCAATGGAGGAGTGAAGGGGAAATGAGATAATTTGAGTCACTCTCCTTTATACAGCCACTAGTATTTATGAAACTGTGGACTACTAGGACTAGGTGTGAAATTGTCCAATGCACCAGAAAGATTTGGCCAGGTTGGATCAGGAGTATAAGGGGAGGCTGAGAGAGTATGGCTGTCGAAACCTCATTTTCATGGAAAACCAGGAAAAATCCCCAAACCACTGAAACCCAGGAAAAACTTGATGAGATTTCATAAGGACAGGAAACTTCCCAACCAGGCCTATGTTCTGTGATCTGGAGCTACAGTCAATTCCCGGGGCTAGAAGGCCAAATGTCTTTCAATGAAGTATTTGGTATTTCCTCTGCAAACCCCATAATGACAAGATTATTTTCTCAGAACTGCTAGAAAGCCCAGACTGGTTGCTCCAGTTGGGTATTCTGAAATCCTGGCACTTCACAAATCCCAGTCAGCTAAAATGCTTGCTATATATTTTGTCACCCCAACCCTCTATTTTTTTTAGGAAGCAGGCCATGGATGATCTTTAAACATCGTCACGAAGTGCAGGACTGGAATAAACATGAGTACTGGAATCTACCACTTAGACATTGGGACTGGTGCAGCTCTAGAAAAGACCTTAACAGTCACAGAAGCTGATACTTTACTGGAGGCTCTAGTTTAGATACACAGAGCCTTTCCCTTGGATTTTTAGCTATTAAAGGGTTAAAGGGTTCTCTGACTTACTCAAAAATAGTGCAAGACAGTTTAAAATATCTCTAGGCTTCTGCATTCTTTCCATGAAACTCCACAGAAAGTCAACCTCAGATATAAAACAAATACACAAACCAACAAAAAACAGCTCCTTAGTCTCATTCCCCACACTGGCATCTAGCTGGCCAACCTTCTGATTCCTGTCCATGATGCAGACTCAAGTTTATGGCTTTCTCATTTGTATTCCATGGTACAAGAAAGTACTGTGGAGTATTTAGGCAATAGTAATAAACACTGGTCTGTGAGAAATTGTGCCTAGGAGGCATAATAATTTTTTAAGGAACTCATTGGCTTATAGAGGTAATTTTCTAATAAATTTCAAATTGTCTGGGCAAGTTCAAATGTGTGCTAGTGTTACAGTCATGTTTAAAAATGAGAAGTGGATTGACCAGGAAAATATTGACTACAGTTACAATGAAAATGGTGAAAAAAACCACAGGAATTTCAGAGAAGAAAAAATGTCAAATGTAATTATTGATAACTGATAGAGTTTTAAGGAAAACAATCTAAGAAACCTACTTTCATGATTCACAACATTAGACATTTAACCAGCAAATGTATCTGTGCAAAGGTAATTTTTTTAACCTTTACTGAAATATTTGTGGTAATATCACATTATTCTGATTTTAATTAATGCTATATAATTAATCATTGATCACGATATAAATGACATTGATTTAGGAGGAGTTAGAGCTGCCAAAATAAAGATCTCCTGAAGAAGCTGACAATAGGAAATCATCACTCAGTCTGTTTCTAGTGGATTTCCTCTGTGATCAGACTAGGACCCAAGCAATTAAATATTTTAATCTATGACATGTAAGTACTCATAAATTAACTTTTATAAATTTACAGATGCTAGAAAGAATCTTGGAAAGGGAAAAGATAGCAACATAGTCCTCCTAAACAATCTCATTTACTTCTTAATTTGAGTCCCATTCACTCAAAGAAAATGGAGCTTGAGACAAAAAGAAAAGGGTGAAAAGAAAAGCTCTGGTGGCAGCAAGGGATGCTGTATATTCAGGAGGTTTAAAGCTTAATAGAGAAATGACAAACATGAGTTCCAAAGTTGTGAGGTAGGAAGAGGACCAACAACCTCCAGTAAGGGCAGCAACAGGAAGGTGATCTCCTTTTCACTGATGCTGATACTCACACATGATTCTGCTTCCTCTTTTCTAAATAGGAAAAGCAACTGGAGAGGAGATATTGGAAAGAGAACCAAACCAAAACAACCCCAAGCCTCCAAGGGCTGGATGAAGTGCATCATGGAGAGAAAGTTAGTAAGAACTTGACTTGTCGAGTTTCAACAAAAAGGAGAAAGCTGTCTTGGTTACAGAGTCAAAGCCTTTCTGTCAAGTTAGAAATAAGGCATTGTTTTGTTTCTTGATTTAATACAAAACTCTTACTAGAATAGCTAGAATTTGCAATAAATTGCCAGTGGTTATGGAAAATATCTCCCTTTGCTGTATTTAAACCCACACTTAATGCATTTTCTGGAAGAGGACAGATTCAGACATAAATGACAGTGCAGAGGGAAATGCAGCATATGACAAATATGGTATTATCAGAACTGATGCTCAGATGATCTCCCCAACCTTTAACTTTCTGAAGAAGCTTTTGTAAGGTGCAAAATGCATCTACTTTCAGCAGTGCATAGAGTTGTGTTAATTATACACCAAATTCTTGCTCAAATCTGATTTAAAAAGAAAACAAAAAAGTTCCGGCAGATCCTAGCTAGCCTGGCAGACGTAGACTTGCATGACTGGTAGGAAGACTTAGGAGTTAAGTCACAAGAAAGTTGTTAAGGCATTATTGCTAATAAGATTACCAAATCTCTATGCTGCCAAGAAACTTGGGAAGAAAACAAGCTGGTTTAGACAAAGCAATACAAACTCAGGGTATTTTCTAAGCTACAGCATCACTGCTGTATAGACCTGAGTCTGTATTAGAAAGTTCCTCTTCCATCTATATAGTCATAGAGTACTAAATCTATCCAAAAAAAGCTGAGCAAGCTGACTTTAAAAATGGCAAATGTGCGAGTTTAGACTTGTATTCACTCATACACCTCAGCTGGCCAGTTTACTAAGGATGCTGTGCACAACCCTTTCACTGCTATCTCATAGAACGACTTTGGAACCATGCAAGAACTTTCTCAGTGGATTTTCTGTCCAAGAGTGTCACACAGCAGGACAGCAGCACAGGACACTGCTGGGCTAGTGCTATACAAATGTAAAACAAAATGGGTTCTGCTCTAAAGTGTTCACCCTGTGAGGAAAATTGTTCTGCTCTGTCCTTATATGTCTAACTTCACTGCAATGTCTGCTAGAGCCTTCTTAAAAACATTTTTTCCAAACAAAAAGCCCCCCCATAACTTCAAGCAAAGAAGCCTCTCATTAAAGTGCCTCTTAACCATGCATCATCTACCCCATACTGTATGAATGTATAATGCTCCAATTTATGAATACCCTCTTTTTATTGTTAGAAACCACTTATTTTGATCTTTAATGAGCAAAAAGCACATTAATGTCTATCTCAGGAATGTAGATAATGGCACTCTGACAGGTTTAAAAGAAGAAAAATATAAAATCAAACCATTAATAAAATTATTCCACATCAGAAAAATAGTGCAAGGGCTCACTTCATCATAAAAATAATACATTAAGCAAAAAATCATGCCAATCAACCAACAGAGTACTATTTGGGGAAGTGTAAAAAGGAATGGAAGAAAAAGTGTACTGATGTTCATGATTTCAAAGGGAAAATAGTTGAAATGTAAAATGGAGGGAACATGACAATCTATCAGCTATTGCTATGATTGTGACATTCGGGATAATGCTGCCCAGATTCTGACTTCTAACTAACCCTAACCCTGCAATAATGGAATCCACTGCAAGCCCTAGATTAACTACCAGAAATCAGCCCAAATGCTGCATAAATATGCCTGAAGATAAAGGTCATTTTAGGAGCAGGGTTTAGCTTTTCTTTTGGCAAAGGCCTTACCAGTCAGAGACTATTCTCATGCTGGTGTTTGTACCCAGGCTGCTCCAAAGGTACAGAAGCAGGAATAGCACTCTCCCTTCTCCTGCACTCCAATGGCTAAACTGCATTGGGTGGGCAATTTAGTGTCAGTCAGGCTCTGCAAGCACAGAGGACACCTGTGAACAGCATTGTTTCTAACTGGTAAAGGGCCTCAATATCAACTAGGAAAAATATGCCAAGGAAAGTTATTTTCAGTGAGTCACTACACATAGTTTTTACATAGTTTGCCTGTCCTGTGAACATAGTACACACAAGTATATTTCTAAGTTTGACCTTCCTGGCCAAATATGCCACTGTTTAATCACATGTTCCTGAAACTGAATTTTATGCATTTATCTTCACAACATATATGGCATCAGGAGATGAGCAAACTTTTGTCTGTTTTTGACTTTTTTTTTTCTCTCTTCTAATTCAATTTCCAAAACACAATGACACGGCATTCTGAGGGTTCATGCATTACTTACATTGACCAGTTTGTGGGACAGTATTCCATACTAAGATGGGCTAGTAGTGTGGCTAAGAAGCAGATGGACATGCTTCACTCTAGATAGGCAATTTTCCAGTATCCAGCTCATTAAGAACATGTAAGTTATTGTGAAATATCTCTGGTGAATCTAAAAAAAACCCACCACAGTCACCACCAAACATCACAACACCACAAAAACAGTTTGTGAAATGGCTAAGAACAGATCTAGTCTATCCTCTTCCATAGTGGATTTTGTTGCTGAACACAAGGAGGAGCAAGGTCATACCAAAGAAATAAAAAATGTCTTTGTAAGATCTAAATCCACTAAAGTGAGCTAGGTCTGTTTGCTCTGAATTCCTCTTCTTCCCCACAGACCCAACCTTCTTTCAGGTGAGGATGACTCTAGGGCACTACCTTCAGGGCCCACTAAATGCTGCTCCAAGCTTTGACAAAGGCACTGCTGCTGAAGTACACCTGTGGGTGTGATGGTATTGCATTTTCAGTGTTTGGGGCAAAGGAGGGAAAATGGGACTTTGCCTTTGGTCTGCTCTGTACTGCATCCAGTGTTCTTGGTGCTCTCAATGTTTAAAGCTGCTCCAAATACTATCTATGAGACTAATACAGTTTCCCTATTGAACAATATTTCCTGATACTGAATGAATTTGCTATTTCTCAGTTCTAGTCCTCCATTCCAGTTATTCCTTCTCCTCTCTTGGTTCCCTCAAGTAAGTATGTGTTCCTAATTAGGGAAACAGAGAAAACTGAATCTCTATGAAATCTGGAACTTAAAAGTATCATGCATACCTAGTTAGTTACTTAACACTTGGCATGAAAGAATCTTACAGCGAGAGAGCAGCAACACATTCTGCTCCAAGAGCCAAAGCTAGCAGGTACTGTCAGGAAAAAAACAAAACTGACCATCATGCCATGCACCCTCTCAGTGTACCAGAGGGTATGTAATAAGGTTTAAAAAATAGTTCTTATCCTCATTCCTTGTCTTTCCATTAAAGGACAAAACTTAGAGCCCTGTGTAATATTTCTTTCCAAGATCCTCTGCAAATATGTGCAGAAGAAAGCCTAGCTTTGAGATACTGGTAACACTGACTCCTAAGCATGGTTCAAGTGTAACAGTGCAGGTACAAGTGGAACATAAGGACAGTGTCTTCACCCCCTGCAAGAAGCTGTCCTGGAAAAGTGGATCCCTTATGCAGGACTGAGCTTTGATCCTGCCCTCAGTGGAAAGCACTGTCAATGCCTGACACCCTGGAGTGCTGTGACCAGGAGTGTCACCCAGCCCAGGCAAACTGGATGGGAGAAGCCTCCTGCCCTGCTCACACAGCTGGCTGAGCATTTCTGGACATCAGGATCACTTTACTATAAACAGCTACCCTTGATTTGCAATTCCACAGCACCATTATATAGAGTGAATAAGAGGTGGGGGATTATAATAGTCAGTTACTCAGATTATTTCAGTGAAGAAAACAGCTTTCTGCAGCACCATAACACCAAAGCTTTGGGACTTTAGGAGGCTCCACCATAGCTCAGAAGCTTTGATACAGAGGTGCTGTCTATCTGATGGACTTTTGATAGAAGCCATGGAACTTTGGGATGCATAATTTCCTTTCCACTCTGAGCAACTCCAGGAAAAGCCTTGAAATTTTGCTTCCAGCATAAGGCTGCCTAAACAGACTGATCCTGTCAGTCCTTTTTGTAAGAATGGTATTTCCACCAGTCAATGTTTTCTCATGTACATGACACTTATCCTTATTCTATACAGCCCCCTTAGGTGAAAATCAACATGGACTCAAAAAAAAACCCCTCAAAAAACACATTATGCTATTTCACACACAGGCCAGACACAATGCACCTGCTACCATTTGCCTTTCTCCATCTGCTTTGGTATCTCCTTAATGCACTGCTCAAGTACCCCCAGCCTCTCTGAAGACAATGCTACTTCTGACTGCATCCACTTCAGGAGAATGCCTGTGTTACTCTGCTTGGAGCAGGAGCACTGCACAAGGATTCACTGGTTGTGCTGAACTCTTCTGCATATTAATTTGGTTCTCATTTGGTAAGACTAAAAATAACCTGGATTAAATGAAGGAAGATTGAAAAGTAAGAGTGCAGTCCCCTGTTTCAAGCTATAATTCTCACTGTGAACATGAACTTTTTTGTTGCAGTGTGCCAGAGGATATAATTCTCCAGATAATTCCCTCAGTGTTTTATGGAATACATATGAAGTTAAGAAGGTTTTTTTTTGTGCTATCAATTGTCCTTCCTTCCTATTTTTGTCCCAAGGAAAATATATTTTGTCTAGATACAATATTAACTTTCATGCAAAAAACAGTCTAGTGGGTTTGATCATCCAAAATGTGAAATATAAGGGAATCACTCAGTTTGAAAACAATAAGTATTCCCCCTAAAGACTTCTACCACATTCTATACAGTTTTGAAGTTAGTTAAGTCACCAAGCCAGTAGAGTGCAAATATTTCAGTGCTTGTAATGGCAAAAGAAGCATCTGTGGTGGGGCTTTAAATACACTGGAAATCTGTTCTCAACTCTGATCTTAACTTGTAGTAATTTCTTTCTGTGACACAACCCCTCTTTGCTTCTGTGTTTCTTATTGCAATAAAAAGCCTGAAATATTAAACATACAGAAGAATTCAATTAGAATTTATAAACCAGCAATAATATTATTATGCCTTCAATGTTCTAAATCCTTAAAGCTTAGTTTAAATAAGCATCATGTACCAGCTCCTTAAACAGTGTTAGCAATGTAAACAGTATTTAAAAATGCAAGAAGTTCAACTTTATAAAATTTACATCTGCAGGCTGTTAAAGGGGAATCTGGAAGAAATGTCAAACAATACTGTTCCTTGTGTACTCCACTGAAATAACAAGAAAGCTGCATCTGGAAACAGTTACTGGCACAGGACTTAAATAAATATTGCATTACCTTTAATGAACTAAATATTATTAATCAAGAGCCAGATATAACAGTGTGCCATCCAGCTGGCTTGTAATGCAATTAATTTACCTTCTTGGGAGATGACAATGGACTTCGATGATTTGATGGCTTTGCTGTCTAGAGTCCAGGTGACAGCTGCAGGGGGATCAGAGGAAATCCGACACTGTAAGACCAATTTTTCACCATCAGCTACTTGAGCATCCTGAAGCTTCTCTGTAAAGGAGGGTGCTGTTCCTTTGCTTGCTGGTGGTTTGCTTGCTGGTGCTTTGTTTTCAGCTTTTTTCCCAATTATTCCGCCATCCACCACTGCACACCCACGTTCACAGTTTCTGTCATTCTTCTCCTCTTTTTTCACTGCTGGTTTGGCAACGGGGGCTTGAGAATTGGGGGTCGCGTTCTGGGCTTCAGAGTTGGCACGAGCATTTGGTGCAGGGGTGCCAGCGCTGCCATTCTCCGCAGGTGGCTTTTTCTTGGAGCCCAGCACAGACCTGAAATCTGTAACTGCAGGTTTAGGAGGTGGTGCCTTCTCTGGCAGTGGGGTTTTTGGGGTGCCCTTCTTGGCCAGCACAGAGCGGAAGTCCACCTGCTGGGGAGCATGGACTTTCCTCTCCTCCTCTGACAAGGTCTTGGGTTTGACCTGCCGCTGCAGGTTTGCTCGGAAGTCCATTTGCTCGGCTGGGATTTCTTTCAGTTCCTCCTCAGAAAAACTTTTGGTGCTGACTTTCTTGCCTAAAATATCACGGAAATCGAGTTGTTCAGCTTCCTGCTGCCTCAGGCTCTCCTCTGTGTGCTCCCGAGTTTCCACTCGCCTCTTCAGCACGCCTCGGACGTCCTCCTGCTCTTCCTCAGCTACTCTGGTTACGCTGCTGTTCTTTTTGAAGCCACTTGTTCTACCAAATGTTAGTTTACCATGATCTCCACCATCTCTTTGCTCTCCAGAGCTGGCCGATTCCCTCCCACTATGATCCGAAAAAGAAAAGAAAGAGAGAGCCAGGAAAGGGGCTGGTTTAAAAATGTCAGGGAACAATCTCAGAGCAGGAACAAAATGTGTTTATAGAAGGGGAGGTTGATTAGAGGAGCATACTCCATTAGTTTATTGCATCAATGATGACTTCAGGAGCCATATAAGGGCACAAACAAAAAAGATCTTCTCTACTCTGCCTTGGTACAATGTGCTTAGCTTGTATGATGAAAACAATTTGTTAGGTCACATTTGGGGATTAGGTTGAACAGCAGCCAGCCTGGGTCTGTAAGGGCAGGGAATTAACGGAGCAAAAAATAGAACCCACCCATGCAAGTCCCTGGGAAAAATACTCACTCTCTGAGCATTTCTGCTGTGGAAGCTGAACTCTCCCGCAGCATCAGAGACACCTGGCAGCTGCATTCTCCAACTTGGTTCCTGAAATATTTAAGTGAAATCAGAAAAACTGGGGTTTCTTCCTCTGTAATTTGCCTGAGCTGTGATTGTGTGTTGCAGTAAAGCAGCTCATACTCAGTGTGGCATTCCCCTTTTCTATGCCCATTATTGTGGGGATTGACTGAGTGGATTTGGTCCCCATATACTTGGAGCCAAGCTATCTCAACTAGCTTTTACTGATCTGTTGCTGTCTGCACTGGGAACAACATACTCCCTGAACAAAAATCAAAGCAATTTACAGAATGAAGCAGCTGCAAACAAACAAGCTAAAGGAAAATAAATACAAAAGCTGGAAAATCAAGACAGAGGAAAGGGCTATTTTACAAAGCTGAAAATCTTTCCAACTCTGCCTACTGTTTATTTATTCAAACCCAAGCTCTTAAGTTTTCTAATGTTAAGATATTAAAAACAGGGTCTCATTTCCTTCCCTCCCCTCTGGCCCAACCAATCAGCAAAACCCATCTACACGGATTGCTCCAGCCTGTACATGTTTATATTAAAAAACATAAAAGTGTCACCATATATGGTGCTGAGTACTTATTCTTCCTTTTGCAGAGGAATACCACAGATGCCTTCTGGAAAGGGCTCCCATTAAAGAATTCATTTAAAGTGCTCCCCGCTCCCCTGCAGCTCCCTCCCTCCCGCAGATATATATCATTCTTCCAGCCCCAAACAGCTCTTCTCTGCTTAACACAGGAGATGCCAAAAGCAAAATTTAACTCCCCCAGGGCAGCAGTTGTGTAACTATTGCCACCACTCCCCTGACTGCTATTAAAAAACCAGACTTGAACTGATTAAGCACTAGAAATACCTTTTATTAGTGAAAACAGGTCTGTCCTTCCCAGTTTAGGTACAAGCTTGTAAATTAACTAGAAAATCCTGGATTATTTATCCTTTTTGAGCAAAAAAAATTTTTTGCTACTGAAAACACTTCCTGGACATGAGCAAAACACATCTGTTGGGGGGGAGGCGAGGCAGGTTTTCCCAGCTGTGTTCTGCTTTGAACTTGCTAGATAAGAGCACCTTCAAGTCCACTTAGCCCTGAAGTTTAAAACATGGACTCAGGACTGTTAGCTTGCCATAAATAAATTGTCTGGCCTGGTTTTTAAATAGAGCATGGAGAAACTTTCCTAGATATGGTACTGTTTGGGTGAAAAGACTCCTCTAATTTCACCCATATTTAACTTGCAGTGAAGGCAAGATAATTAACACAGATAACAGAATCACAGATTCAGCACAAAACTTTGTCTTTATAAGAGCAATTAGTGCCATCACCTTTTCAGATAGATTTCCCTTGATTTCTATTGCTTCAGAAAAAGAAACAGTGGATCAGTCTAACATGAAAACTACAAAGAAATTGGTAGGTTTGATCAAAGTATCTGGATTGTAAAGTAAAGGCCTTGCTGATAGAAACATATCTTAAGACCATTAGTGACAAGAAACTGGAGGAATGTTTTTAACACTTTGATATCCAGTGAGTCAGAATATGTACACTACAAACTGCTATTGAAGGCAATCCATGAAGACAGCACTGAAACCCACAACTCTCGTTTCCTTCAATACAAAAAACTATATAACATCTGAGTACCAAATAGAAACTGTCCAAAGGGCAGGAGAGGATCCAAGTCAATGCAGAGAGTATTGAACTCAGGCCTGCACTGGAGACCTGCCATTCTTACTCACTGATATGTGTGGCCTCCATTTGGAAGCAAGAGAAATAGAAAGAAGCTAAGGCAAATGGAAAGATAAATAAAAAGAATAGCACATCACCTCCTCCCAACATACTGATTGGCATAAAATTATGGCAGGGTAGCAACAATGCTGAAAACCTATTGTTTTCATGTAATGCATTTCAAACTGGCCCTTTTTGCTGCTGTTGGTACTCATGAGATTTTTCTCTGCTTCTCTAAAGTTTTTAAAGAAAGCAGACACACTTGAGCTGCTCATTCACCAGTGCTGCAGGGCCTTGACAGGCTGCTGGTTTACCTGAAGAGCCCTCCTGTTCAGGACTTCAAACCAATCCGATGCTGACAAAGGACAAGCCATGCATGCTGAAGTATAGACAAATTGCAGAGTACATGAAATGTTGAGGCAGCCCTGCTCAGTTTCTGTCATGATTGTTTGGCAAAAATATTTCTCCACAAAAATTGTGTCACCAGTGGGAGAGGTTGAAGTAACAGAGACAGCACTGTCCCAGGAGAGGAATTCAGGGATACTGCATGTGGTCCTGACCACTGTGAAGAATGGTAGCATTTCTGCAGGACCCATTTCTGCAAGGCATCTTTCCCTCTGCAAATTCTTTGCATAGGCAAAGAAGCAAATAAGGCAAGCAAAGTAAATCCTTCTAAAGTAAGCTATTTTTCACAGGGTTTGGAAAATAAAGGAGAGGGTAAGAAAGTAGGAGAGCATTTTGTTCTTTCTATTTTTAAAACCTTGGGAAGCACTTACAAATTATGGCAACAGTGGGACATACAAGTACCTAGATGGAAAAATTATTCACAAGGTAGTTTTTTTGATCTTAATTATGATTTCTGAATCAAGTGAATGGCTGAAAACCAGATACTGGATACAAACCTTGAGTCTGTGTCTGTTCAAAAGTGTAGCCTTCCCAGGGTAAGGCCTGCTCCCAGTGAAATAAAACTGATGATTTTAGGAGCAGGAACATACTCTTGTCTTCTGAACCCAGTGACAGAGTCTAAAAAGGTGAAGTTAAAAACACTGACCCAGCTTGGAGATCACAGGATGGAAAAAGAGAAACAAGCCAAGAAAAATGAAGAAGGATTGAGTGATTTAGATACCAATTTCAATCAAGAATAATTCCAGAATCTTGGTAAATAATTTTTACATTTACACAATTTCAGAATCTAGGCAAGGCAAAGATGCAGAGGGACTGCTAGAAAAAAGAGAGCCTTGCAAGTACATGGGTACATCTTCAAGTCTTTCACATCTCTTCTGTTTTGAATCTTGGCAATAACAACATTACTTGTGCAGCTTGAGGTTCTCTGTGTTGGCATATTGTCAACAAAACCCAGACAGATCTTAGTGGCTCTGTTATTGTGGAATAATGATAGACATGGATAAAACCTGTGCTTAGTAGCTTTACTGTAAAGTAGTGCCTGGAAGTGTTGACTTTTGCAGGACTATTTTGTAGAATGCTCATGCACAGGACTTATCTTTAAAATGTCAAGGAATATTAATAAAAAAGCCCACCAAAAACAAATAAAACCCCAGCTGCAAAGCTTGAGGCAATTTTAAAAATAGCCCTGTGTCCTATTGTGGGATCAGTTTTCCCTGGAATGGCTTTTATGTTCAAAATATCTTGAAATACTAGTTTCTTGGCAGAACGTACTCAAATATTTTCACTGAACCTTAGATGAGACTTATTGTCTGTGTGTCCCTAGGAAGCACTCCCTGGAGGAATAGGAAAAAAAGCAGTTGTAATTATATTGGGGGGATGCACTGAAATTTCCTACCAGCCTACCAAGTGTGAAATAAATATTGCAGAGTAAATGACATCTTTTCAAGAATGAACTGAAAGGGGCGAAGAAGTTGGTCCCTACTTAGAGCTGGTGCTTCAGTGCAGGTAACTGCAGATCTTCAGAAAGAAGTTTTGAAACTTTTCTGTGAATTAAATGGAGAGACAGTCCAGACTGCACGAAGCTTTAGCCCCAAGAAAGCAACTAATCTACTGGATCACGATTCTAGCTGTATAAAACAAACAGCTCTACTGGCTTCAAAGAGAATGCACTGATTTACCTCACTTGAGGGTTTTGTCAAAAGCTTTTTATACCTGAAAGAACAATATTTTTATTTGCATTTTGCAGCACTAGGTGGAAGGATGGAACAAGAAAGAGTAATGGCTTTCTTCTCTAAAAATAGGCAATGTATTAATAGGAGAAAACACAGTTTGCAAACTGAATTTTACAGAAAGACAGAGCTGTATTTACTGTTTAGCCTAATGAAATGTAATCTTAGGAGTGCTTTTTACATAACCTGAATTGCAGAGTGTTCAAAGTACCACTGCTTTATAAAATTAATGTTTTCCCCTGATTTTAAGCAGATTATCAAAATGTCTAAATCAATACTAATCAACACTAACCAAACTTGTATGAAAGATGATATTATCATAACTCTAGAGAAGAACACTTAATGTCTAAGAAGACAAAGGATAACAAAGCAGATAATTTGTTTGAGGAACTGCAGCATGATTTCTGAGGTGTCTCATGTTGATTGCATTACTATAAAGATAAAGGTTTTGCTCAAATATCCCAGTTTCTGTCCAGTTCTCCCATTTATGATGTCACACTGAAAGAATGCAGAAAAGTCACATTGGGATAACAGGATACCAGTGCCCGCATCACTGGAAGGTTGCAAAGGATAGGAGAGGAAATAGGCATCTTTGTTTTTCTGAGTAGGGGAAAGGATTTTTATTTTCCATTTTAAGCATTTTGAAGGCTGTAAAATATCCAAACTTCAATAGATGAACTGCAGAAGTGGGTGAATCTGTTCTTTTAATATTTATGCAGCACTGTTCCTCGAAGCTTGAGACGTAACAGGCTCAATGGAACATTATTAAGATAATTAAAATGAAAAATGCAAATGTAGAGGAATCTAATGTAGGCCTGCGTAGGTTTAAAAAAAGGACCAGGAGGGGCTACGTTGACTACTCTTCTAAAATCCAGACTTAGCAGTCTGCTAAATAGTAAAAGGCAAAGCAAAGACGTATTCTCAATAATGCTGAGGGATAGTAAGACGGAAAGCCAACCAGCAATCATGGCTAGATCACACCGGATCACACTGGGCTCCGCATCCTTATCAGCTCACTCTAACTAAAGGAGAAAGAACCAGCAAGAGTCAAACAGATCTTTTGTTAAACACACATTTTTACGACCAAAGTTTTAATTTGTAAGCAGCCAACACAACAGAAGAATTATGGAGGTACCAGGACAGAATTTAGAGATTAAGAATAATGGAGAACAAAATGGGAAAATAATTAACACTAGTAGGAAACTGTGCCTGGACTAAATTAAGAGAGCAGGAGAAGGAGTGACTCCCTAAGAGCAGCAATGCAAACTGCTTCTAAAATTAATATGTGAAAAGGAGCAGCACATTTTATTTGAAACGAAAATGATTATGTTTAAAAATAGCCTACTGTCAACTCGGTAAACTCTTTAGTGAATTGACTTATGTTTTCTCAGTTATTCCATATTTGTTAATGGAGTTTGTAGAAGTTTTTGAGAGAAAGACACAAAACACAGCTCTCTTCCTCTCAGGTGCTGATAAAACAGTTTCTGACTATATAAACACTTCTTAATCAAGTATTCAAGACAAATGCAACCGGTTCAACAGCTATTTAATCAAGACTATTTAGTGCTGAAGATTACTGCAACTCTATTGCAAACCTGAAGTTACACAGCTGACTTTGGCTCCTTGGATATGCCCGAGGCTGTTACCTCTCTGTTACTCATGGTACACAACCAGTGCCTAAAAACATATGACTTTCTGTTCTCTGAACATTAACTGGAATTTTACAAGTGAGAGCAGAGTAAAATGAGGTAGCAGCATTCCCTTTGCTCTAATTGCAGCATAGCATTACTCATTATGGATTAGAAAAAGCCAGCATATATGCACTGATCTTTGTGGGTTCCCCAGTTATTTCTGCAGTGAAAGGATTAGGGAATAGCTGCAACTAGCATGTAATCTGCTGTGCTGTTTTCTAGCTACAAATTTACTTTTTCTCCTTCCTCCCCAAAATTCCTCTCATCTACTAATTGTCTGAAATAATTTATTTTCTAAGTGTACATTCTAGAGTTATGATAATATCAGACTTCTACTTTGAAAAAAGGGCTCTAGTGTTGATTTTGGCCTGAGTGATCACCAACTACACCTGATCAATACGGTCAACTTCCTACATCATTCCCAACAAAACTCTACACAAAGCTCTCTTGGCTCTCTGTCCTCTTTCATTCTTCCACCCCTGAAGTTTTGCTGAAATATGTCATTCTCTTTTCAGTTCAAGTGAAACCACCAGCATATCATAGGAGAAGATGCTCATGCCCAGGGCACACACACTGAGGTGTGGAAATGTACCAGCAGAAGGTAGGAGTTCTCACAGTTTCTGCTCTCTCCTGTCGAGGTTGGTGACCTGAATTAAATTGAACTGGCATTTCTAATCCTGCCAGAGATACTGAGTGGTAGAAGCCCCCATGATCCTCAAAGGAAAAGAAATGCAAGGATTTCTGTAGACATGACCTGCTCAAATGAGCATTATGAATGTCCCAGATGACCGGGGCCAATTGCAAAAGAGCCAGCTCTGAAATGAGCCAGTTCACAGCTTATTGCAGACTACAAAGGGCCTAAATCTACTGAAGAGCTGATTTGCAAGGAGAACTTGAAGAGCTGGATTTGCAAGAAGGTCATAGCACATGCGGCTCTACCTACATAAATGTTGTTAATAAGACTTGAAATTAAGTACAGAAAAACATTATAGGAAATCTTGATATTCAACAGCTATAATTTTCTAAAATGCCCTTTTCTGGTGAAAAGTCAGTGGCTCATTTGACTTTAAGCACTAAAATATACTCAAGCTAGTTTGTGTCTGCCTGTGATAGTCCATGAAAACATACCTTCCAGCTAAGAGACATTTACATAGTGACATATCCATAATTTGGGCCACACTGGTTGGAAAAAAACCCCTATGACTATAAAAAATTAAACTCTATGTTTACAAGCTAAATAGCTTGGATTTATTAAGAAATTCCCTCCTTTCTAGCATTAAGGAGATATGAGTACTTTATTTTCAAGTAGGCAAAGGACAATTCAGACTAGTACACCTGGACTAAAAAATGAATATGTTGAGCAAACCAAATAATTTTCTTCCAGTGTAATAGACTCAAATGTCCATGATGATGAAGTAATTTTAATAAAGAAACGCTGGCCAAGTAAAGCAACTACATCCATACACAGTAAATAGCATAGAATGATTTCCATTGCAGGTGGAAAGTGCTGTGGCACTTTCTACAAGGTAAGGAATAGCAAATCTAACTCTTCATTTAAAGCACAATTATTCTACCAGAATAAAATAAAATTAAATTCAAAACAACTCTTCCACATTTTGCAGAAATGACAAGATGTCCAAAGCATCAAGGTGCCTCATTTCAAAGAAACATCAGCAAAAGGAGACTTACAAGATTCAGACATTTCAAACATGGCCAGGAAACACTTTTTCCCCTTAAAGGTATGGATCTTGTGTAAGAGAGACAGTTTGTTCCCATGAAAAGAGGCATCCTTACAAATACCTAGAGAGATGCCAAACATGATAAACAATAGCTCCAAAACTCAGGACTTTGATTGTGGTTTTCCTTGCTAGAAATTTCTTGCCACATTGCTGCCACAAAGGTTCATTTTACAGGATCACAAAAAGAAGCCATACTGCTTTGTCCTTTTTTCTGACTCTTCTTGTGTTTCTTAGAGTTTCATTAGGTTTTTTTTTATCCCTCAGAAATATTCTGTTCCTTTCATACTCTAATGTTCCACTTGAAGAGGATGGAACCTCTGTCTTTCAGTGGGAATTGTAAGTTGAGGATAAATATAACTAATTGGTGTTTTTTTCTAATATAACTAATTGGTTCTTTTTCACAGCCAACATACCTGAGCTGAATTTCATACTGCCCTGCATGACGAGACTGCACATTCCTCAAGACCAGTGTGAAGATGTCTTCATTTTGCAGGATTTCACATGCTGCTCCTGGCATTATTTCCTTTCCATCTTTAAACCAGTGAACAGTGGGGAAAGGATCTCCAGCAATGGCACAGGATATCAGGACATTTTGCCCAGGAGCTGCTGTCACTGATCTTGGTTTGCTAATGAACCAGGGCTGAATACCATCCTGAGGCTCTGTAGTTTACAAACACAGTTTACAAATCAGAAGAAAATGCCAAGCTTGAATGTCACCACTAAGCTAACTAATTTCAGGGAAGGCAATCACAGACAAGGAAAGTTATTTTGAACATGCATGGTATAAGTTTTTAATCGGAAAATAAGTCAGACTTTAATTTTGGAAGTAACTTGTGTTCATACTAAAATTAATCATTTACTTGGCACTTTACTGGCTCGATCCAAGCTTATATTAAGAGCAAAACAAAGGGACTTTAAAGCTGCCCTAAAAGGAATCTTGGAGATTTGTCCTTAGAGAATAGGGGTAGGAATAGCTTTACGGGCAAGTAACAGTACTATGACTGCTGTGCAGTTGAGAGCTCATGCAATAAATCATCATTAACAATTGCATAAAATTGCATTTAATATAGAAGACTGACCCCAAGGCCAGATCTCTGGGGGGATTGGAGGAGAGAGGAAGGCCTGAATTCAGAGCAGACAGTGGCAACAGACTAAACAGCTCTCTCAAACACTGCACATAAGATATTCTACATTTAAAATAATAAAAGTCTCACAGTGACTTCCACTAATTCTCAGTAGTGGTTATGAGGAAATGTCAATATTCAGTAATAGTAGAAGAAGTCTCTGTCACAAAGGTAGTGTGTGCCCAGTACAGGAAGTTTGTAAGTACATGAGTGTTTGCTGAGGGTTTAACATCATGGGGGAAGATTCAAAGCCAAATTGTTTGCAGCTATTTCTCAGATTGCAGAAATCATGTCTTCCTTACCTGCTACCACTACAATGCTAACATTAAAGCCAGGACACCTAGCTCCTAGAAAGCTTTTTCAAAGACTAAGGACTTCAATTAGAAACAAAAATATTAAAAGGTTTACTTTTAAGCCGGATAGTTATAATCTAAAGCTGCATTTTGCAGAAGTTTTGCACTGTCCCTAGAAAAAGGACTCAGGAATGCATTTTTGAAATAGTAACATAATGTTCCAGAGTGAAAAGATTTTTTTAAGCTGCTTCTGCTCAATATCCTTTTTAATTCAGATGCAGAGACTGAGAACTTGAGCGTCCTTCACAACAAACCTTATAAACACTCATGTATTTAAATAGACATTCCTCCAGCACATTAGAATAATAATTTTCTTTCACCATTTTATAAGGTTAAGAGGAACTTTATACCTTGAACTGTCAATGTAGCCTGTGTTTGACTTTCTCCTACTTCATTCCAGGCTTCACAGGTGTATTTGCCTGTATCTTCAGGAAACACCTCCTGGATGTACAGACTGTACTCATTGCCTTTCTTCTCAAAGTGAAAATCTTCCGTCTCTTGGATTTCTTTCCCATTATGCAGCCAGATAATTTCAGGAGGTGGGTTAGCTAAAAATAAGCAAGCAACAAAAATCTGAGACACACACAAAACCCCACCATATGTCAATTAAGAAAAGGAATGAGTTTGGGGTTTTTTGCCACCTGATTCTGCAATTTCATCTTCAAAACATTCAGGAATTTCTATTATTAACTCTGTCAATGCTGTGTAATGTGAAATGGTATGTACTATTATGATTAAAATACAAATGAATAAGGGAAGCATGTATACAACGTGAGAGGGAGAATGAGTTCTAGACACCACAAATATGGTTATTAGGAGTTTCTGATACCAAATTTCATACCAGGACTGCTCTTTCTGTAGCACTAATCTTACCCCAGTTGACAAGAACTCAATCTTTTTTGTTCACAACAAAAGCTATTACAAGTCCACTTCAACAAGAGGACTTGTAATAAACTTATAAGCTTATTTACCCATATTAAACTTATACCATTATATCATTCCAATCAAGAAACACTTCTACAGGTCTGAACATGTTAAAAATGGACAATGTTCAGCCATTGTTGAGGATCACATTTGACCAACCTAGCTTTTAAAAACTGGTTCCTAGAAATATTATTTCCAAATGCAAAGACACCTGCTAAAAATATGGGGGAAATCCCACACTTTGCAGGAGGATTTAAATTTTTAAGTAATACTTTTCTGTAGCTACACACCTGATACCTCCACAGTCATTATCACTTGACTTCCATCCATTACTTTGAGGTCAGTCAGGCCCTGAAGGAAGATGGGTGCAAAAGTCTTGTTTAACTTTGCAGCCTGTGCACTCTCTGCCTTCTTGCTGCTCTTCTTTTCTGTGAAGTCAAAAAAAGAACAAAAGGGGTCTCTTACTGGGATTTTCATGACAAACTTTAACTGACCTTAGGCTCAACAGGATTTTGAGACAGTGGTTTTGTTTCAGCTCTCAGAAGGCAAAAATAACTGAAACCACCTAATATACCTGTTTTGCCTTGCCAGTATTCCAAGCAGAAAGACAAGACATAGGAATGGAACTGTCCTCCTTCTGAGAATCCATTTAAGTAATTGTTAACAGATATCAGAGAGTATCACTGAGAAATCACACTTATTTTTCCCGAAGTACACATTCTCAGGAAAAAAAAAAAAAAGAAGCAAAGCAACCCAAAAACTTGTAACTAAAAATTCAGTGTCTGTAATCACTGCTAAATTAATTTGAAAACCCCAGGGGATGTTACAAGTTGCCATTGCTGTGATTGATGAGTTAGAAATATGAGCTCATTGCAGCACGGGATTTGTAACTCTGTAAGTAATTACAAACCATTTAGATTGTTAGATGGTCAATATCCAATAGGTTTGAGTTCACACACTCCTCTCCTGTACTTCACTTTGGCAATTGATTGATGATGGGAAAGACTGAAACCTCAGGTTGTCAATATATATCACAAAACTCACTGCTGTATCAGGGCTTTTAAAATTTTTCTTTTGAGGCTGTGCAATCAAATGCTGAGGGAATTTAGAATTAAATAATCCACTCTTACGTGTTTTTGTGATATGTTATTTCCAGTAGCCACAGCCATTCAGAGGCTATGAAACAAGACCATTTAACTGTGATCTATAGTACAGTAGACCAGGAAGTCTACTGCTCTAAAAACCTGAGCAAAGACACTTCTGAAGCCAAACAGTGATCATGACCAAACATAAAAAGTCATAAATATTTACCAGTCCCTTGGATACATTTTTTGTTTGGTTTAGCTTGTGTTCTTACGTCTTGCCTTTAAAATTCCAACCCTATGTTCTATCCACATGTGAAAATATTTTTATTTTGCTTATCCCTACCTTCAAAATTCTCAAAGGAACATCAAGCACACCCAAAATAGTATTACAGCAACATAAAGTGCCAGAAAACCACAATTAATAAAATTAGCGATTAGGTAAAAAAGACTGCAACTCACTGAGAAAGCCCACTGAACCTCCTGGAGGTAAAAAGTTAAGTTTGTACTGGGGTAATTTGAGCTCAACATAAATTTGGAAGCAGCCTGGAGGGGAAGTTTTTCTTCTTCTCTAGCAAAGTTTTTTCTAGCCAAAATCTTGTTTCACTGGCTCATACTGCAGGTCTTTTCTTGGCACTGAGCAGAGAGACATTGATGCATGTGAGAATGGAAATACGGGACCTGAGTGAGACCCATTTGGATTGGTGCTATGGAAGCACTGATCAGCCTTAGGGCTTCCCAAGCACCTGCTTGGAAGTGACTAATGCTGTACAGAAAATAGCCAAGAAGTTGGTGGAAACTCATCTAGAGAAATAAACTCCTGTGGTTCACCATAGCCCATAGCCCTCTGTTTTGTAATGGTTACTCAGAGGAGCTGCTGTACTAAGCAATATCAGCACGGGCACCTTCACTGCTCTAATGCCTTGCAGGAAATCCCTTTGTCTCTCAAAGTCAAACTTTGTCTCACAAAATGTGGGGGAAAGTTTCTAAGTTCCTGGACTTAGAAAAAATTAAAGTTACTGACAACTTTAGTTTCTCACAGATGTTTTACACAAGACAACACAGTCCATTTTAATGCTGTTATTTAGTCTAAAATCATTGCATTTTCTCAGAAGGGACTGGTACAATCACGCAGAGGCCAAATTACAAAGCCTGAATGTTAACTATTTTCAAATTCTTCCGAAGCTTGTAAATGCTTTCAGTTGTTTATTTATGATAGCACTATGCAGTGACTCAGTGTTTGTCTGATGAATGCTTGAACATTTCACAATTTTACAATGAAATAGCAGTACTCTACATATAATATACCTAAGGGCTCCTTCAATTTTAGCCTTACAGGTCTTTAGAAAAACAGCAATAAAATTGATTTTGGAGTGAAAAGATGGGATGCTGATCATTTGAGATTAAGCAAATAACTCCTATTCCTATTTATGTTGAAAAGATATTGTGTGGTTTTGCTTCCTTTTGAAAACACCTGTCTTTATTTTGATAGTAAAATATTTAAAGGAAAGCCATACATGAAAAACTAGAAACTGCAAAAGGGTGGCTTCAAGTGCAACAACCATAGAAGTACACATTCCCTGGCCACTGCTAGATGCTTGCTAGTTTCATACATCAGGAACAAAATCCATGACCTGTACCAGGAAAATAGTAGGGAAGCAGAAATGAAAACAGGACACAAATAAGAAAAATGCACAGAAAGTCCTGGCCAGGATTAATGATTGCTTTCCCACATTCCTCCAAAGTCCCTTTGACCACATAAACTCTACTGGGCTTCCAAAATCCATATGCTCTCAGAGAGTGCTGGCTTCAGAGCCCAGAGTAGGAGGACAGGAGGAAAGGAAGAAGGCAGAGGCAAAGCTCCCAGATGAGATACTGCAAGTCACTGTGCTTCTGGCTGAAACACCCTCTTTCGTAACACTGCAGGGTCCTTCTGCTGCCAAAACTATGGACAATAAAAATACGGCACATCTGGCATCAGAAAGGAAATCTGGAACCTAAGGAAAATTTTGTTTGACATTAGCATAAAGGCATGACTTCATTATGTATCTATGCATCCTCAAGCTTATTCAACTGGATGTGAAAAAAGAGGAGATCTGATCTCTGTCTATTATGTTAATGCTCTCTAATCGCCTACAACCATTTAATAGCTCCCTCATCACTCTTAATTCTTACTGCTCTCGCGTAGGTGTAGGTTCATCTCTAAGAATGAAAACAAAGAATGTAAGAGTCAACACACCGTTACTAAAACTTTCTCTGTCAGTTAATTCTCTCTGTCTCTTTCCTCTCCTCAATCAGCTTCTGCTGGTGCACTCAATGGCCTCCCCCCACCCCATCATGCCAAGGCAGTTCATGGGGGACATCAGAGAGCCCTACCTACTGCTCCTACAGATGGGCTCGATAAAACACAGGTACATTTCAATGACTTATTTTCAGACCTTGTGTCTAGTTTACTTTATGGTAGCTTACAAAAGCTGCCACCATTTTATAACCACAGCTGTTGGTTTCATGCAGGTCAAATAGTGTAAGATAATATGGAGGAGAGCTATGATTTTCTGAAAGGCATCTCACAGAGAACAATTTTTGCACAGAGCCTGGCACAATGTGTAAGCCCAGCTGGAGCCTTTCTAATGGACAGTGATCTCTCTGTCATTTCAACAAGTTTTTGATAAGGTGTTACACAGGGTCATAGATTTAAAAGTCCATCACAATGACCCCACTTATAAGTTTCCTGGTTTTTGCCTTTCCTCAGGCTTTAATATGCGTGAATGTTGGGAAACAGCAAGTAATAAGATGCACAACTCAGTGGGAAACACTGCCTGGAGACCAGAAATAGTAAGCAAAGCATGTAAATGGTACTTTTTATACCCACATATATTTTCAACAAAGCAAAAGGAATATAGGCTTTTCCCACCACATTCCCTTACCCCTGAGGGTTCATTTTTTATTAGAAAGGCACTCTAATAAGCACTCAAATCTATGTTTAAAAAAGCCACTTACTGCATTAAATCCATAGAGATTAAGGAGAATTTAAATTCTTTCGGTTTCTTAGGAAAAATACAAATTCTCGGCATATTCAGATGGCAATGGGAAAAGATATACTCCCTATGATGTAAAACTATTTCTACTAATCTGTTATTCTGTCCTCTGTGATTTGTGTAATCAATACTAAGATAATCTATCTACAGTTACTATATACAAATATGGATTATTTATTAACCTGTATTATTAGAAATTTAGGGTGATAAAAATGCTCTCCTTTTATCTGAATTTTCTCAATCCAGGTTTTAAAGACTCCTTACATAAATTTAACCTCTGCATATCTGCAGACTGGAAGTTATTGCAAGAGGAGTCTCAATGTTAGCTGTGGGTCTAAACCAAAATAAACTTGAATTTTGTAAAGCCTTGACCTGGATCAGGATTCAGGACTTCAGCATATTTGTAAACATATTTATATTGATGAGCAATGGTGAATTATTGAGCTGAAGGTGCATACCTAATAGAAAAGGGGAAAATTCATACTGTACCGAACAATTAACCTAGTACAAGTTAATTGCACAATACACCTGTACCAGTTTAATGGCAATTATGCAATCAACTATTTATATTCTAAGGTAAAAGACACAGATAAATCTATATCCTTGGAGAGAAGGAAAAAAAGAATCAATAATTGCACTGTGCCACTCCCAGATTTGCTGCTGAATCTGAAGAATATCCATATGAGGATGCAAACTTTAAGGTTTCCAAAGACCAGACCTGGATTTTACCTGAGCTGTAGTCAAACCAGTTAACATTTTATGGACATCATCTAGCCTAGAAAATTTTCGTGTTCATTTGCCTACCCTGATGTACTGAAGGCATTTTCATGTGAGCTGCAGAATGCTGACATCTCCTGTTGAAATATCAGGACTTCAGCACGCTGAGCACTGCACAGAATCACACAATAACTGAGTTTAGAAGGAACTTCTGGAGATCGGCCTTTCCAGCCCCCAGCTCAAGCTGGGTCAGCTTCAGCATGGCATTTACACACAGCTCCAGTGCAGCAAATCAGTGGCCAAGGCCAGGGTTACAACTGGTCACAAGTCAAGGACACACAAAGAATAGAGAGTTTGCTGCCTAATGTTCAGAACAGTGCAAAACCTCGCAGTGTTTAGTCTTACAAGAGGTTTAATTATACTGGAGGAATCTGTTTGCCAGCATTGTGAGGTTGACTGCCAGCTAATGCCTGCTCTGAGCCGCGCGGAAGGGCTGCCTCGGCAACATTTACCATTTATGGTGTTTAAATATCATTCTGGCTCACAGGCCAATAACTCAACTGAGCTGAGGAGAATACTTAACTCACAAAGCTCTGTGTGAGCAGGAGCTCGGAGAGAGAAGCACCAGATTCCACTAAAACCTCTCAAAACAAGACTTGGGTTCACACACAGATCTCAAGCTTGAGAAGAGTTTCACATCCTCAAATGTTTTTGGTGTAAACAAATCCAGCCACTACTAAATCTTAAGCTAACAGTGCTATCTGTAAAGTTAAGAGATTTTATAAGGCAAAAAATTGATATGAAGACACATATTTGTCTTTCTGCAAAGTGTCTTTCTCAAGCCTGAGGCATAACATTTTCTATGAGTTTTTCGAAAATTCAATACTTGATTTACAAGAGCATAAAAATGTATCAGACCTTTATGTTCCCAAGACATCTAGGAACATTTCTGCTTTATTAAAGATCTCAGGTTAGTATGCTATTTTGCAAACTTAGGTCATGAGACCTAGGTGTTCAATGACCTAGCAGCGTTATTTACACATTTACCTTCCATTTTTTTTATTTTTTTTTTTGCAGTTATAATCTGTTTTTTTTTTTTTAAATGGAAGGTATGATTTAAGAGCTGGAACAAGTCATAGTCTGCATGCTGCCCTTGCATGACACAGAAAAACTGTTAACCTAAGACTGACAATGCCCTAAGCCTGTACCAGTCAGGGTGGTTGGGGATATACAAAGGAGACCAAGTCCCACTTTATCTTGTCTGGAAATCTTTATTTTACTCTGGGCTAGGCTTCCAGCCCTATCCTGCAGCTCCATGTATGCTCCTTTTTTCCAGGGTCTTTCCTCTGTATGGGATACCACCAGGTCAGCATTTTAACCTCTTTTGCCAGCTCAGTTTGTTCTGCAACAAACAGATTTGTTCCAGTGGAGCAGTGGAAGAGGCTCTCCAGGGAGGTCACAGCACCAAGCCTGAGAGCCTTTGGACAAGGCTCTCAAGCACATGGTGGGATTCTTGGGGTGTCCTGTGTAGGTCCAGGAGCTGGGGTCAATGATCCTGATGGGTCCCTTCCAACTCAGCATATTCTATGATTCTGTGCAACTGAGATGGCACCCCAGAAATCCCACTATCAAAAGGCTGCACCAGAAAGAATTGTGATGTGGGTGAACAGTCAGAATAGAATAGCCTGTCTCAGGTGAATGGGGTCTACAAGGATTATCTAGTCCAGCTGCCTGACCAGTTCAGAGCAGACCAAAAGTTAAAGCCTGTTGTTAGGGACAATGTCCATATACCCCTTAAACCCTGACAGGCTTGGGGCATTGATCACCTCTCTAAGAAGCCTGTTCCAGTGTTTGACCACCCTCTCAACAGATGATTCCTGATGTCCAGCCAGAACTTCCCCTGGCACAGCTTCCGACCATCCCATGAGTCTTATTGTTGTATTCTAGAGAGAAGAGAACTGCATCCTCCTACCTCCCTCTCTACTTCCCCTCCTCAGGAGAAAGCTCCAGAAGAGTGCAGGGGTCAGACACAAAATAGATGTCTGGGTTCATAGCAGACCACTTTGCAGTCAGCAGACCAAATTCCTCCCTGACAGTCTCACTGGAAGCTTCTGCAGCCAAAGGGGTGTTTGCTTTTGCCTCCAGAACTGTCTGCCTAATTAATGACTTACCCTGTTTGCAAGTTATTTACATCAAGTAATTGCTCTTTTGTCACTGTCAGAGACAGCAACTCCATGGAAGGCCCGAGAGCCTGTATACCTACCAAATACATTTATAAGGCAGGTCAGCTGTCCACTGCTAACAAATTCCCCAGCATTAGAAACCAATCTGACAAGGAGAACTTCAGGAAAAGTGCCTCATGTACACTCGGTCAAGCCAAGTCAGCGCCACAGTGAAAATAGGCATTCTACTGAGGCAGCTCTATTTCACCTTCACGTGTATAGTCTCAATTTTTGTGTGACTGCCCAGGTAGATCTTAATTTAATTGCAGGGAGTAATGATGTGTAGATATACCAGTTCCAACAGAGAAAAAACTGGGCTGTGCATCAGCTGAAATGCAATGGAAGCACAGTAAGAACAGGCAATCACATAAAGCACGTGTCCCTGAAGATGTCACTGATCTAAAGAGTTACAGCCTCTTCAGCCTTTCCCTTCTCTGACAAATCCACGCTGGAAACAAAATTAGTTATCCCGTGGTAATATTAAAACAGCTCAGCTCCTCTCTTGGGTGAGCAATCAAAAGGATACTGTACTAAGAATGCTGTTAGGGAATCCCTCAAAGACAAATAAGACTCAGATTGAGAGCTAAGAAACCAAATTTGAAGTTAGACTAATATAAAGTGGAAAAAAAAAAGAGAAAAAATACAACCATATTGTATTTCTGGGTATAGTTGGTGTCAGTAAGGTATTCTAAAGCAAGACCTGTTTGGCATTTAAGTCCATAAAAGATAAGGTAGCTCTAGTGTGGCATTGCTTGTGGTTAGTTTTCTTCATTAATTTATATTAAAAATATTTTGAAACAAGAAACTACCCTGAAAAAAAAAGAAGAATCTGTGTATGTGGCCAACAGTCAAGCCTTCATTAAAATGAAGCTGCAGAGAAGCACTTCCAGTAGCACACAGCTGTAAAAGGTTCCTACCCTCTGTTCTGTTCCTCTGCTGCAAAGGAATGATAGATGCTTCCCTTAGGCAACTTCTGGAGAGTTTTAAAGATTGAGCTAATCCTGTGAGGTAGTTTGATGGCTGTTGGAGTTCCCATTAGCTAATCCACATCAGCTGTTCTTGAAAACATTATGTGGCGTAACATCACACTCCTGCTTTCAAAATTATGCAGGCATATATTCAGTGAACAGGTTTTATATGTATTTTGATGACTTCCAGTTTTCAGCTGAAACTTAGAACACTATAGAATTTGGCAATCCAAGCTGGGACAGTTTGCCCTTTGACCAGTGCAGGGCTGCTCCCCACTGTTATAATAATAATCTGTTTTCTGTTATTCTAGTACATAATAATTTAATGCTCACAGTATTTGATCATGTGTCACAGTTAATTTAAGGGTAAGTTTTTTCTTTTCTTTCTTGTGTTTTTAATTATTTTTTCTGTCAGCATCTCACCTTTTAATTTAATTTATAAGAAATTTTAATGCAATTTCTGACATTTAAATTTTTCTTTTTCTGCATGCACTCATCCCTCATTTTTATCCAAATTTGGTTCCCCTTTTTCTGGAAATGATTTATAATAAGAAACTGTCTTTAGAGTGTATTTTTTACATTGATGGCACGTCTACCATTAAGAGCTTTCACACATGTTTTGCTTTTGCCTTTCAGTTTTGGTTTCTAGCTGGCATTCTGTTCCACATTTGGTCCTGAGGTCCTGCAAGAAGGCAATTTAAAAAAATAACCCCAAATTTAGAGGTGTTGTAGCTATTGATGAGCCATAAATAGTGCTGGACTGAGATCTCTGGGGCACTCTTGAAAGCTTTGCAACAGAGTTTTTTTGATGCTCATGACAATTTACCTCTGACTTTTCAATACAGTAACAAAATTCCTCTCCCTTTCACTTAGTGCTCTGAAACCAATTCTTACACAGACAAGTGGTCCCACCCAGCTACTGCTCTGGAATGCCTTTTGGACATTTAATAGGACGAGACTGGCATATTTTGTAAAGTCATCTCTAGTCACTTATGCTTGAAATAAAGCAAAATGCTTTCAAATAAGCAGTGACTTTGATAAGCTGTCACAAACATTTCATCAGTGTTGGCAAGTAAGAGTGTTCTTTGCTTACCTTTGGCAGAAATATGGATCTCAGAGAAAGAGAGCTGTGGCCTCCCAAAGAGAGGCTGCTTATTGCAGTGATAACCTTCTTTAAACGATTAATGTCTAAGAAGGGTCATTCTGAGACAGAAAGAAAAACAACCCACGACCTGAAGAGAGCATTTCTCATGACTGAAGGAAAAGATTCCTACCTGAAAAGTTTTCTTCCACCTGGTTATATTTTATGGTCCCACTCACACCAGATGGGAGAGTGACAGGAACAAAACAAACTGGTTTTTCAGACAGCATCTCCCTTTGCTGCTCTGATAAACTGGTTGCAGCAGGGACTGTGGCAGGCTTTCAGGTGGCTCTAATCTGCTCGTGCAGTGATCAATGAATGACTACAGTAATCGGCTTGGAAGGGCTACAGGCTTCCCAACATAGACACTTATGCTGGGGAGGCTGCACTGGGAAAAAAAAAAAAGCATGAACAGAAAGTGGTGGGGGAGAAAGGGGAACAGATGTGAGTCCAGGCAAATGCACTGCTGGCAGGGAAAGAGAAATGAGGTCAAGAGCTAATAAGCAGGAGCAGCACTATCTGCTGAATAGTGTTTGCTTACAAAGAGTATTAGGCCTGTATTAGAAAACAAAGAAACAAACAAAAAACCAGCAGTGTGCAGAAAACAAGCATCAGCAGGACGTGTGGCTGCAGAGCATTAGAGCCCACAGGAGCACTGTGGCTGCCAGCCTGCCCTGCTGCTCTCACTTCCCTCACCTCCTGTGCTCCACCTCAGAAACAGCCAGTGGTGCTGCTGCCTGGGGCAGGGGGGCTCCAGAAATCTCAAGGAGTGTGCAGTGGGTCAGGTATTTTGTTTGTTATTTATTGCAGAGCTGCAAGGCAGAGGACGTTCTCCTAGGAGTCACAGCAAGTGCTCTAGCTTGATACCATACCTAGAGAAAGCTGGACCAGGCAATCACCTACCCCTCTGACAGGCAGAGTCTGTTTGCAAAATAAGAGAAGCTTCCCCATGCAGTATTGATGTGTTTGGCACAACAGAGCCCACACTCTTCCCACTCTCACTGCAGTCCATAATCATGTGCAGCACACTCAGGTATTGGTGTGAAAGTCAGGTAATTAAATATCCCTTTGACACATTTTTTCTACAGGTGGACCTGACCTATAACTCCCTGTCAGTGATTAGTTGACAGTTAACTAATATCAGAGGACATATCAGAGGGCTTATCTCAGGAATGAGGCAGACCTGAAGATCTGTCACCATTCCTGGGAGCTGGCCTTACCTTCCAGCTGTACCAGTTATCACCTCCATCTCTCTTGCTTTATACTCTGATTGTCACAGCCTCAGCAAAACAGTAACACCAACACACCACACATGTACATCCAGAATCAATAAACTTTTTCTCACCTCAGTTTCCTATTCATAAGAAAGTGATTAAACTATACAACCACCCTGATTTAAAAATATTAATAAATCCATAATAAATAACTTCATAATTTATTCATAGCCTGATTAATAAATTCATAAATAAACCTGAGTATCTGCAATCCCCATCAGTGTATAATCACCATGTATTTCAGGTGACCTGAATGCACCCTGGATTTCCATGTTAGGAGCTGGTTGGTTTTCTTGTTTTTTAATTAGGATGCCTGGTGTATTTAAAAATGGCTTGTACACCTATTTTCATATCACAGAACAATAAAAAAATTGTAATATGAAATGTGAAAATGTGAACACCAAATACAATAGCTTGCACATACAATAACAGGAACAAATCAGTCATGCACGTGTTCATGTTGTTTAAAAACTTTAAAAATAAAATGTGCATCAGCCCCAAAGCTTCCCAAACTTTGATTTTACTGTATGTAGAAAACAATGCTTAAGAAAAAAAATAATCCTACATTTAGTAGCAAATGGTACCAGTTCAGGATTTTCTATAATTGAGTGTTTGAATGACACTGAACCATGTTTCTCACTTCTCAGGCTTAGATGCATTAGGCCAATTGATCTAGCTTTTACTCAGTGCAACACACTCACTGGGAGGTTCAGTTAGAAATAATTCTCATGGTGAACACATTTGTTAAGGTGTTTTTTCCAGTGAGCCCTGCTCAGTCTCTGTAGTTCCTCTCCACCTGTGTGTCAGCTTTGAGAAACTGCTGACAGAGGGAGGACAGCTGTCAGGGCTCACCTCATCTACTTAGTCCTTTACAAGGCCAAAATCAGCTTCACCTTGATTAACTTAGTCTCTCCACAGACTACCTAATGGATCTACCCCAACTTGCTCAGCCTTCAGATCACTTACTTAAGTAGAGAGATCTGAAGTGATCTGAATATGGTATTTTATCACTTTAAATAAGCAGAAGAATGTTGAATTTGACTTTTTTAAGGCTATTGCATTTCTATATGAATCCCATCCATATGAAATATGGGACTTTTTTTGATGCAGTGCCAAAAGCCTCCTACAAACAACTAAGTACCTTCACCCTTTTCCATACAAAACTAAGGAATAATACTGAGATTGCCCAGTGCTAGACAGAATTTATCCTGCTTAATAATAAGGAAGAAAAAGACAACCATAAATGAATCTGAGACTGATGACTTAGAAGGAAAGTTATGCCACAATTAGCTCAGCTAATTATCCAGGGCCCAATGCAAATCATGCTGAAAGTACTGGAAAAAAATCCCACTCTTGCATTTAACTGGACCTGCAACAGTAACCCTTTATTGGGCAAAGGACCTTTAAAATGTTTCCTACAATAGCTTCCTTTCACAAAAACAAAGTAATTTACAGTCAAAAAGGCAAAGAATGCACAGAAGTTGATTAGAAAACACAGTATGTGCCTAGATAACATCTGTAACCTAATAGCAGGTTAAGGATCATCTTGTACTACAATTCAGATGTGAATTGAACTGTTTGACACTCACTATCCTTGCTGCTAACTTTTCTGAGTTGTCTGTGAGCTGAATTTCACTTAGGAAAATAAAATTGAGTTTTACTGTTAAGAGACGCTATTCATTCCAGGTAAAATTTCCCCAGTGATCAGAGTAGATATTTCTCTTCATGAGATCCTTGCTGCAGCAGAATAACAAAGACAAAAATGGCAGTATGGATTGAAATGTAGACCTAGACAGAAATGTGTCCAAGGACCGCAGAAGCAAATTAAGGAAAAGCTGGATTCTAAGACTGGTCTGGTACTGATGATATGCGAAGAACATCCATTCCTTCTTAGATTAAATATGGCTTACTTCTCACATAAATAAGGAACATATTTCTCTAACAATGAATGAACAATCTGAGCACTGCAGCAAACTTGACATCCTTAAATCATCTTGGAGACAAAAAGGACCTGGATAAGGATGGGTTACAGTTCAGAAATGATTTTACACACTTTATTCCAAAAATCACTGTTTGGTCAGGAGAGGATTTTTGAAGTTTTCTCCCTTTCTGCACATACAACCATTTTCTGTTGCAATCTGTTTGCACAGGCCGAGCATTTAGAAAAACCTTAGTAGCAGCATTCAGAGACTCAGAAAACTCTAATGCCAAGAAGCTTTTGATAGAGATTCTAATGGAAAAATATACACAAACAGATACGAGATTTGGAAATTAGATTTTAAATTTGGTACTATTTTTGGCAGAAAAATCCACATTGATCTGAGTTTTGTGGAAAGTTACTGTAATCCTTATGGCCACAGGGACATAATGAGTTTTAGGGAAGAAGAAGACAGGATAGCTAAAACTGTAAAAATATTGAATATATAGTTTTACAGCCTATCATGTATGTTCTTAATTCTGCTCTTATTCTTCCCTCTCACTACTCTATGACTCCTAGAAAATAAAATGGGATGCAGATGACAGAAACTAACTCTCCATGATGGTGGCAATGCAGCCTTCCAGCCCCAGACTGTGTAAAGTGCAAGAGGAATCCAACACAGTGCAACAGTGACTCCATGGCCTGAAATAGCTCAGCAGAGCACACAAGCCCAGGGAAAGGCTCCCATGTTAGCACTGCCTGTCAGCCCCAAAATAACTCAGAAATGCTCTGTAAGAGAGGACTGTCCCTTTGGTTTCTGAGTCCCAGTCAAGGATCAGAAAGCCTCAGGCCAAAACCAGCTCCCTTGAGGTGGACCACTCTTCATTGGCCTTTAGCTAATGCAGATGAAATGCTTCAGAGAAATCGTAACTGATAACTTTGAGAACAGATTAGTTTCAGGTTTATTTTGAATTGATGTTTTCTTACTTCGTGCCATTTTTCAGGAGGGGAGGGTGGAGAGGTGATGACTACATTTCCAATTTGGTGATCAAGAAATGAATTCATAGGTTTACCAGAGTTACTTTGTTTTTATTTTAACCTTGTCATACAGAATAGGGGCAGGCATAGCACTAAAGAGCTGTAGACAAACACCCCAGAACACTGGTAAACAAAGACAAGACTTGCGATTGCAGGGATCAGAGATTGCATTTCCCACAAAATTGAATGTACAAATTTAGGGCAGGTATTATTTAATCATAAACAAAAGAAATAGTTCCCTTGGCAGCTGTCACTCAGCAATCTGTTGGACAGGCAGTGACAAACTACTATAACTTTGGGGAAAAATCATTTGCAGATGAAAAATTCCAAATACAGGCTTGACTGTAGAGGGAGGGAGAGTCTGAGGGAGGGGGATTGAAGAGAGAGGCAGGAGGGGATAATCTCCAGGCCATGAAACAAAACACCTGAATAGACTGATGCCAGGTGAGATTGAGAGCATAAAGACCATGATATTGATGGATACTACCTCACTGTTGAATTTGTCCATGGAATTCTGTCACCTCTTGTCTTCATTTTGAATTGTGGTGTTTTAGAATGTGTTTGTTGAGATTGTAGTACAGAATTATGGCTTTCATGAACAAATCAATTCTGCCAAATCAGCACTCTGTCAGATTTCTGAGACAACAAGTCACCTTGATTGCTCACTACAATGCTCTTCTGGTACTTTCACTACCAAAGTTCTACTTATTTAACATTATCTCTCAGTTAGCTGATAAATGCCTGTTCAGAATTATATCTGATAAATCGTGGCAACAGAACAAGAATATTGGCATTTGCTATCACAGCTGCAGTCCCTGGCATTGCTCTCTGCTCTGCCTTTCAGGAGAAAGGAGTAGCATCTGCCTCCTCCCTGCAACATTCTCTGATGGGTGATATTTGTGATATTGCAGTTCTTTTTTCCTTTCAGCTGTCCCAGTCCTTTCTCACACTGGTAAACCTCTTCCAGAACAGCCTCACTACTCTGTACACTAAGCCCTTGGGAAGCTCAAAGCACTAATACCTTTTTCTGAAACATGCTTATTACTTTACACTACACAGTCCTTAAGCACTTAAGTTGCACACACCTCCAAGGAGGAGAAGAGGTACCCAGCTGACAAAGGCTTGGAAAAACATGGAATCCACTCACAACCACCTCTGTTAAGGATCCAAAGTAATTTTGGTTTAAAAAGATTATATTATTGTAGTAATTACAATAGTCAGAGATATTCACCTTTGACTGTGACCTGAGCACTGCAAGATGCCTGTCCTGTGTTGTTTTCAGCCAGACAGGTATAAATTCCATCATCTTCTGGTAGGGCATCTTGGACAGTCAGTTTTGCAACTCCATCTTCAAAAGTGGAATGGGCATATTGAATTGGCTGGTCTGCAGACAGAAAGGAAAAGAACTGACTTAATACATCAGCCACAAATTTCAAAAGCACATCAGTTTTCAGTGAAATCTGGATGCCTAACACCAGCCAGCCTATGAAAGTGCAGAGCCAAATCCCACTCTGTGCACAGCCACTGCTCTCTAGTGACTACAACCAGCAGCATCCCCAGCACAAAGCACAACATGGTCGTCAGACAAAGCTCACCACCAGATTCACTGCATGCTGCCTCGAGTAGCAGCAAAAGGATAAAAGTTCATTTTGGATTCTCTTTGAGGTGGATAAGACCAGAACTCTGTGTTTGCTTCAGACATGGTGCCCATCTTGTAATTTGCCTCAAACTAGATAAAATGCAGAGAAAGCTAGATGTGCAAATCTGTTGGGCATGGAAAACCACTTGAAGTCCTCTAAGGAGTATTTTGTAGTGGAAAACATTTCAAGAGAGACAGTAAAATCTGCAAGGGAATCAAGAAGCTGACTTACAGAAGCCATCAATCTACACTACACTATGGCCAGTGACAGAAGGGTGCAGCCTCATCTATGGTGATGTGATTATTAAAGAAGTTCATTTTTAAGAAACTGCTTCCTTGAATTGGTTTGACATGCTTAAATATTAGTATAGATGGCTTAAAGTTGTCTTGCTATTGTTTCAGGAACTGTCATGAGTCTCAGCCTTACTTTCTGAAATGCTTCTGCAATCTGTTTTCCCAATATTAAATAGTTTCCACTACTGACTCATCTTTGGTTGCTTTCCCAGTGTATGCAATACTTAAGCCAGCCTTATACCTGTGCATAAACATCACGCTGGAAATAGAAATCATGGTCATCTAAGAGAAGAGGATGAAACAGCAGAGAAATTGTGCAGGACTGATCTGAAGATGTCTGTTGCTCTTGAGTTTGTGGTCAAAAAAGATCGAAATTTATTTCATTGCCAATATAATTTTAAAGGACACAGCTCTGGGGTTTTTAAGAACCAGTTCTGCACTATGAGCAATATAAATTAAATTATGGGACAGACTTTTCTGTCATCTCTGATTTTCAAAGGAAGCCAACTCAGAAGGCAGTTGTTATCTGTGCATTATCTATATGCATACAGTTTCATTCTGAAATACAAACATATGCCAAAATCAGCTTCATCCAATATATGCATATATTATAAAATGTGGTAGATGATCTTCATCCTTTGCTTATAACCATCTATTAAGTTAGTAAATTTTCTATTGCACAAAAAATTGGGGTGAATATTTAATCAACTACCCAGAAGAATTTTAGAATAAAAGCTCTCCAACCTTAGTCACAGGTCACCTATTCTTATTATTGGCTCTTCTGAGCTCATTTGCACTCAGTCACATACAGACTGTTGGAACTATTACAGTAAACCACAGCATTTCTGCGTGTGGGAATAGCACTACATTCAAATGTGTACAGGCTGAGCTAAAGCCCAAGCAGACAAAGCTTTCTGTTAGAGGACAAGGGGCACTGGACTGCCTTCCTAGTCCACCCATAGAATGTCTCACTTGACAGGGTCCTTGCCTGGCATTCTGACATTGAAGCTGTTACTGGTGACAAATGATGCTATGATGCTGTATCAAAAACACACCCAGGATAAAAGCTGCATCATGAAAAGCAGAACAATGCCTTTGTATTTCTGTTGTAAGTAACCAGATGAATAGGGAAAGTGTTCTGCATGGAAAAGCAAAATGTGGGCTCCTTTACCATGTCCTCAAATTTTGCCGGGGTTTTTTTTCACTTCAGCTCCCAACAAAACTGGCTATTTTTTAGCATTATTCAAAAATTCGTGAATTCACTTACAGAACAGCCTTTTCATTAGACCCCAGAAAAAGAACACAGGCATATCAGCCCTTAGGAATAACCTGCAGCAAGACTCTAAGTTACATCCACAGTACTTATATTTTGATGTAATAAAAACAACTCTCCCAGTAGTGAAATGTTCTCTTCTCCAGAGGCAGAACAGTCAAATCTCCAGGACAGCTTGGCAGCAGGAACAATAACAAAAAATACCTTTCTGCTGGCATGTTATGCCTGAAGAAAGGAAATTTTCCCCAGGCCCATTTATTAAAAGCTTTCTGGACAAGTCACAAAGCTATCCTAAAACCAAACACTACTCAGAGAATTGTTATGCTAAAATCATGGTCATATTGTTCTTAAATTCAGCAGAAAGAGATTCAATTAAACTTTGGAAGAAAGAAAACCCACACAGAAACCAAAATGAACAAAAAAGATATTTAAAACAGTCATACACTCCTTATTCCTGCAATTGAAAAAGAAGTTAACTAGAAAGTATTTTAAGAAGATAAAAGTAAATTGGAGTTACACACTGAAGTATTGTCACCCAGAGCACACCCAAAAAGTTATTTATAAAGTTTTGGTGAGGCCAGAACTAAAACACAGGAATCTTACTTTCAGGGAAGTTGCCAGTAAATCAGTGAAAATTCAGAAAGAAACTTAAATAAAATTTAGAGGGAGAACAAAAGGAGAAAAGAATCATCTTGAAAAAGCTGGGAAAAAAGCTTTAATAGTAGATTTGCAGAGAAGAGTAAGAGCTTGGATGAAATTCATTGTTCAGCTAGGTAGCTCTAATTTGTGCACTCTCTATGAATATGGAAAAACTACTCATCCTTACAGATGGTAAGAAGTAATTACAGACAATGCAGAGTATACATCATCTATTTTTTGCCTCACTTGACCTGAAGGAGAGGTCAACCTGTCTAATGCTTGGAAAATATTTTGAAATGGTATGCAGTCACAGCTGGTAAATAGTCTTGGTATATAAAGTAGTACTTGGATGTAACATTGTACAAGCTTTTGCAAGGCTTTCAGTTCTCAGGTGATGTGGATTCCTTGGAAATTGGAGAAGGCAGACTGGACACCATGCAGCCTGTTCAGTGTCCGGGGATGGGCAGCCTGGAAGGGAGCAGGTTCTGCTGCCTTCCTTTTTTTTTTTTCTTTTTTCTTATTTGTTTCTCAAAGCAGCCTTCTGTTCCTGTTTCTTATGATTGATAACTTGGTCTTTGCATTCATTATTTCACCAAGATATACATTCTTTCCCCACTATTCTGCTCAAATTAATTCTGGTTTATTATCATTTTCATGCTTGGAAGACAACTTGAATTTGATATTTTCTAGTGAGCTTTACACATCCTGTTCCATATGATTTTTATTTCTATAGAGTTCTGCAAAAGTGCTGTATTTTGAACAGTTGCTCACAGCATATTGCTTTATCCTCTGTCCTAATAGAGTTCAGTTGTGAATATAAAAAGCTTTATATTGCAGACAGGGAGAGCAGATGCTAACACAACTTTTTTGAAAACAGAACTGGTCTGCCTGCCTCCAGTTATATACTGTGAATATACTGTTTTCTTCATGTGGTCAGTTGATGAAAGACTCCACCATGTCATTTTGCCAAAAGCACTGTTATGTCTGCTTGGAGTAATATTTCACAACTTTCTCCTTTATTTGATCAGGGATATAAATATGAGGAGTTTCTAGTATCTAGCTAGGTGGTAGACAGGAAGGAAATGTTTGCATTCAAGTGGATATCACAACAGCCAGTTTGATCCTTAAGTAAAATAATAACCCTAGGAGTGTACATGGAATTATCAACATTAAACAGCTGTTTATAATCCTTTCACGTTTGTATCAAAATGGTATATAAACAGTTATGTCTCACAATCCTAGGCAAGACAGAAAAGCATTAAACTATAGTGATATATTTCAGCAGCCTGGAATGAAAGTCGTGTGCTTGTGTCTTCAGAGTAACATATGATGTGTCTAATTTTTATTATTATGAGAGTTTCTTGTGCTTCTGTTACGCAGACTCATCGCTGTCTTTTGATTTAAGAGCAGAGTTAATGCACTTACAGAACCTTAATGGTTTGAAATCCAACTAACTAAGAAAACCCCACCTACATTGTGATATTGAGCCAATTGCAGTTAGAAGCTTGGATGCAGTGTAAACATGATTATACCTGAACAGGGGCAGACATATGAATTCAGCAAGAAGAAAGAGCAGTATAAAATAAACGACCTGAAAAAAGGCAGGGGGGCACAGTTCATCACAGGAACATGTGGGTTATTTATGTCTAGGCTTTGTTTCTCAGGAGACAACAGTGTTCTGATTAGAACATGGCTACATGAATGGAGACCCTATATCTGTGCCTGATGAGCTGTAAGTCATTTAAAAATCAACCCAAAGTCAGTCATCTGAGACAGGAAGATGCTCTGTATGTGAAGATAACTGAATGTAGCTACATCAGTCAATGTCTAAGGGAACACTAGGAGCAAGGGTACCTTGGAATACGAACATGAAGTGACTGACTCAGAGTTGCTCCTGAGCTGCAAGACAATTCTTGAACTGCCAGAGATTCTAGTCATCATCTGCAAAGGAGGAACTTCAGCATAGCCTTCAGACAGAGCAACAAATTATGTCCAATGGGAGAGTGTCAGAACCTTTACTCACATGTTTTGTGTTGTAAATAAAGCACTGGCCTTTCTATTCTGGACATGGAGCTATTGGGAAGGGGAACAGCCCAGGCTGTGGGAACATACCAATCTCAAGGTCATGGTTCATTTGCCCTGCCACCTTTTTCAGTAAGCTCAATTACTCTGAATAGCTAAAGGAAAACAGAGATCATGTGCAAATAATTAATTTTAAAATAATCCTGGAGCAAACATCTTTATGGCACAGTATGCTACTCTTTGTTTATAACACACACAATGATAGCCTGGGAGAGTCTGAAAAAAAAATCAACTGCACTTCAGAAGTAAAAGAGGTGATCAAGAGTTAAGCTGAATAAATTTTTCTAGTGTTTTACAGATACGGCTTTTAATGGAAAGAGTCCTTAGCCAAAGCAAGTAGTGCCTGGATCATTGAAATCATTTGTAACTGAAGCAAAACTCTGATTTTTGGGTCTAGCTCTGATATTAGGAGGCAGTTAAGGAAACTTGACTATTCAGCTGTGGCATCAGTGTAGGGTAGGAGGTTATACAGTCTGATAAAAGTGAAAATATTTTACTTTTTTATTTTTTTAGTCAGCTCTAGGCAAACATTAGAATGTCAAGGAACATATTCCAGCTCAGAAGCAACCAGAAGAGCTTTGATTTCAAGATCTTGGGAACAGAGCTGCTAACACCTATTAGAATCTACCCAGCTGATGGAAGGGTGGAATCAGGCATTGGTATCCTCCCTACCTCTGAGTGAAATACTCAGACTGAAAAGCAGAAACACATGTATTGAAAAAGTAATGATGTTTAAATGATCACTTGCATTCCTATATCCACCTTAAGGTTGTTCGCATTGTACAGGTGGAATTGTGTATCTTATTTTCAGTTTGTCTGATCGTGGTGCTAATGCCAAGGTGGCAAGTGAGTCCCTGTATGGCCATTCATGTAAGGGTTGGACTTGATGATCCTTGTGGGCCCCTTCCACCCCAGAATATTCTGTGATTCTGTGATACTTTGCTTAGAACTGAGGGATTCTGTGGGATCATGATGCCAACCTGTTATGCTTGGAGCAGAAGCTCCTGCCAAAGGCAGAGGGGCAACACAGTATTCAGCACAGGGCAGCAGCAGCACAGCCGTGTGACACAGCCCCGGTCACTCCCCTGGCACAGGGATGTCCCCAGCAATGGCACAGCCGTGTGACACAGCCCCGGTCACTCCCCTGGCACAGCCGTGTGACACAGCCCCGGTCACTCCCCTGGCACAGGGATGTCCCCCGCAGTGGCACAGCCGTGTGACACAGCCCCGGTCACTCCCCTGGCACAGCCGTGTCACCAGCACACCCTGCTGGACACCTCTCAGAGCTGCGGCAGCGCAGCCCCTGCTCACAGCGCTTTCCGTGCTCTTGGTGCTCCTGTAAAGGGCTTTCCTCAGGTGTCCCAGCGGGCTGTGTTAGGGTGATTGAGGGCGCTTTGGGGTGCCAGTGCGTTCATGCGGGTGTTGCAGAGCAGGGGATTCCTTACCATTGAGAAGCCATGTGATGTGGGGCACAGGGATCCCTCCCACACAGCACTGCAGCACAAAGTCTTGCCCTTCGCTCACAGTGCATCCTTTCAAGACACTGGAAAAGCACGGAGCAACCTCTTCAACTTTTGGCCCTTGAAAAGCAAAATGAAAACAGTTCTTTTAACTGAAATTTATGAAATTAGCTTTACCACTTAGAGCCTTTTCGTAAGTTCGTTTAGATGACATAGCTGGGCTAACCATGGTGAAATGTTTTATTGAGGGAAAGAAATAATTTTGAGCAGCGGACTGGTATAAAGAAGGGATTCTTCTCTCATCTCCTAGGCAGCATTGCCAGGCCCCAAGCTCTGTTTAGGTGGTGATTTTCTATGCCAGAATCCATCATTTGCAGCCAATCACTAAAAGTATATGCAGCATACTAGCAGAGAGCTCAGCACAAAGAAGATAGCTAATTCTCTGCTCATCTTTTCCCAGTCCCTCTCCCAGTGAGAAACAGTGTGACTTAAGGATGCAGTTTATAGGCCTCTCATGAGACAGAAAGAAATTGTATTGGGTATCCTGGTTTAACTTCAGGCAGAGTAAATGGAGAGAAATTGCATTAACATGAACATGGATCCAGAACAAAACTTAAAACCAGGTGAAAACATTAGAACTGAGGAGACAGGATTTGCTAGACCCAACAAAAATTTCAACCAGACCACTAAGACACTGTCTGCAAGCTTAAAATAATTTATCACTGGGACATTTTCTTGAATTTAGCAAATCCTAATTCTTATTCCTTCCCTTTTCTTCCTCTTCACTCTATTGCACAGAATTGGTTTGTACTCAAAAAACATTTCAAATTTGGGGTGTAGAAATGCTAAGCAACTTCAAAAAAGCTAAATGCAGAACAACAATAAACCCACTGACAGTCTGTATTAAATACAAGCATTAACAGGAAACCCGAGTAGAGAATAGGCCTCCCTGTGTACAAACCATGTATTGAGATGGTTTTAGCTACACAAACAACAAAACCCACAATATGTCAGAAGGGAAACTGACGCACAAAGTGGCTTTCCAGCTATCATACACCACTTTATTCACAGAGGTAGGAATCAGAATTAACTTGCACTGAGAAGTCAAATAAAATTATGTATTAACCACCCTCTGACAGCTTAAAAAAGCCCAGCCACAGTTTCCGAAGTGCAGACAGGCTCACAAGAACTGACTTACTTCTGACAGTTAACAACCAGCTGGTGGAAGTCTGGCCTTTGGGGTTGACAGCTGTACAGCTATAAGATCCATTGTCCCTCAAGCAGGCTTTCTTTATCCACAGGCAATGAATTCCATCTTCCTCATACATTTGGACGTCTTCTCCAGCTTTAATAGGTCGGCCTTCTCTGAACCACTCCACATCTGGTTTTGGCTTCCCTGAAACTGGACAATCAGACATTTGGATTTTTATTAACAGGTATTCATAACTAGCATTATTTAGTATCTATTTAATTAATATTATTTACTTTAGTATAAATTAGGTACGCTTTTCACATACATAATTATATAAACCTTAATGGGCAATACACAAAACTGTTGTCAGAACGTTTGATATTTCTGATCTTCTAAAACTTCTTGGCCAGTCTGTCTCTTAAAATAACAAATACTTGGTAACATGTAAAACCATATCTGAAAAAAAGCTTGTGGCTGAAAACTGTTCTTCTAAAAGTCACAGACAAAAAGGATGTGAAACTAAAACTGAAAAGGTTCTGTCCAAACACAAACCCTTCTTTACTCAGCATTGGCCCAGGCTGCCCAGAGAGGCTGTGGACTTTCCCTGCCCAGGAGATATTCAAAGGTCAACTTGATACAGTCCTGGACCTGCCTGAGGTGAGGCTGCATGAGCAGGGAGAAGGGCCTGTGAAAGCAGCCCTGGTCACCATCTGCAGAGAGGATTCTCAGGAGACTTTCTCAGATTATTTATTAAAGGGCATTAGAGACGTCCCACTGTGATTTTCCTGTAGACACCTTGCCTTGCATGTAAGAGTTTGTGATTTGGGTCCAAAGCCAAACAAAAAAACATTCACTGGCTGCAATAAAAACTGGATGAGCTCCTTGTTTATCTGTGATAGGGGCTCTAGTTCCCTACCAAACAGGGTTGTGAATTAGTTAAAGCTTGCAAAGTGTGTGAGTTACTCTGACAGAAAACAATTAATGATTTTAGTAATATACCTGAAAAATAAACTGTTCAAAATGTGCCAGGATCTTTGGAATCTTTTTTTCCACTCCAAACACTCTAGACTTGTGATAGAAATTATATTCTGTGCTCATGGGGCAAGACTCATCAAGAAATAAAATAAATTACCATGGTGTTGCGTGATTTTTTTTTTTTTTTGCCCCTAGAGAAGCAAAAAACCAATTTCTTTCTCATTTATATGAACACTTTGAAGTGTAAATGTTATTTATAAAAAAAGCAGAAAAATGCTTCCAGATTACTTTCTAAAACTGTAATTAAATAAAAAAGACAAAAGTTCCAAATCTACTACCAAGATTCAGCAAAATGCAACTCTCATTACTCTTCTAAGAGGTTAAAACCCATTCATATTCTGTGGAGCAAATTCTAAACCTCCCTTTTAATTCTTACTTTATCATTTCAGCTGTTAGGAAGCACTGAGATCATGCTGACCAAATATGAGACAAAAATAGATGCCACTAGGGACATGAAGTGACTGATTGTATTTTCTCCTCTGATATTTTTTTGGCTCAAGGGCAGTTTCACTAATTACAGTTCTGGAAAGTGTACCATCGATTTTCTCTCTTGTACCCTCATATAAAAGGGTCTAAAACTACCTCCTAGAAGGAGCAGCATTGGTTACATCTGGGGAAACCCCAGATGAGAGCGGAGATTGACACCATGGGATAGGTTGGTTTGAAAATTTCACGAAGTGTTGTGGAAACAGCACTGGATTCTGCATCTGTTTCCAAAAGGCTTTAGGAGGAGAGCAACTTTCAAACAGGCAGGAATTGTTTTCCTTCTACACATAGAAAGGGAACCCCTTTCTGACTCCAATAATTTTCATCCCTTTACCTTTGCTTTTGAATTTTATCTCCTGGCCTTCTGATGCTTCCAGGCTCTGTGGATGGACCTCAAACTGAGGGGGAATTCCCAGGGGCTCCCTCTTCTCCATTACAGCCCCCTGAGCTCCAGACCTGTTTTCTGCCTCTCTAGTCCTGGGACTGAGGTGCCCTGGAGGAGGTGGAGTTTGTTGAGCTGACATCAGGAGCTGCACACCCCTTTTTCTGTTTTCACCCTGTCTGATGGAAGGGGCCTGGGATTCTGCCGTTGGTTCTGGTTGCAGTTTGACAGATTGTAGTGTGATGGTGCTTGAAGTTTTCTGCAAGACCTGAGGTCCCTTTTTATCTTCTTTATGTTCTGTGTTGTTTTCTTGGTGCTGTCCTTGTTTACTTTCTTTGGCTTCTCTGGTGATGTAAAAGGACTCTTTCTTTGCTGGCACCCTGTCTTTGGTTTCAACCATGAGTTCTGTGCTGCTGGATTTCAGCTCTTTAGCAATCCCATTGCTGGTTGCCTGTTTGAATTCTGAATTTTCAACGGCTTTAACAGCAAGTGTGGTTGGTTTTGGTGGCATGCTGAAGGAAAATGAGAAGTTTGGAGATACATGACACTGTATAAAGACTCATTATTATTATTATTATTATCAGTAATAACATAAATATATAAGCCCTCAGCAACAAGGTGAACTGATTAACCTTTACATTCTGTCACACAGATCAAGAAGATGGGTCAAAGAGGTGAAGTGAAAAGCTTCATAAGATGAAATCAGGGCTCAGACACTATGACAACTCAGGAATTTCTGGATGTAAGTACACTGCTCAAGTTCTAACACGTTTTATGAGTCAGACATTAACCTTGCATGCACTGCTTTAGATGGGAAGCAATTACACGAGATCTGAATGACCATGATGTAATACTACTTGATGCTTTAATAAACTGAGGTAATGTATAAAATAGCTCAAAATGTCACATAAAATATTTCCCTAAAGGGAAATGTAAATTGTGAAGTCATTTTCTATTTCTAATTATGGTGTCTTGTAACTCAGGTAATTTCAAAACAGGACTGATAGGATACCAGACCAAAGTCTCAGGGAGGAAGAAGGGGTGTCGGCACCTTAAAAACTTGACTGGATGTAACAATATGGATTTATTAGGAAGAATTTTTCAGAATTATGATTGATCTGCTGCTCAGTACTTTGGGAGCACAAGAGTAGCTGACCAGCTGGGGACTTTAATCTAAGTCTCCTTCATTGAAGGTGACTGCCTTGATCCCTAAGCTGTTACCTATAGAGCACTGTCTGTGTCTCACACTTTCACAGAATTACTCCAAGGCAGAATTGGAACATATCTGAAATACGGGCAGTAATTTCCAGCCCAGCTCTGTTTTGCTACACTTGGTGCCATTAATTTATTCTCTCAGGGAGACTTGGGATATTTGCTGGGATAGTTACTTCAGCTGGAGTTGAATGTACTGTTTGAGATGTGCAGTTACTTTTCAGGAAGTCAGGCTTTTTCATTTTACAAAACATCTTTTTTTGTGTATGTGTGAATAAATGATGGAGGATGCAGAACTACTCTGAAGAACCACATGCATGGGGGGTTCTGCTTCCAGTGCTGCACAGTTTCATTTACACTAAACTTACTTTCAAGTATGTTCCTAAAAATCACACAGATCTGAAAAACAGAATAGTACAGCATTTTCAATTCCACTTTGCAGTTAGGACAGTGTGAGCATGCCATTTAGAAATCTTATGCAGGCATGTGAAAACAGATGAAACATTCCAATGACTACAAAGCAACTGGCCTTCATCAAACTGTCTTACACAGAGAGCCTTGAATTTTTCATTCCTGCATTTCCCATTAACAAAGAAAAGTAATTCTGTAAAATGATTTTTAAAATTATAGTAATTGAGTTTTTTTTAATCCCAATAAAGGCACAAATATTAATTTTTTCTTTCTTGTTACTTTACCCCTACTTTTGTATGTGTTTTCAGACAACAGCAAAAACCATGGCCATAGCATGTTTAGTGTATGACAGGAAAGAATAACCAGCTCAGTACTGACAAGGTGCACTCAGTGTTAACTCCAAAAATGACATTTGACCCCCTGGTACAATGTAGAATTTCTGCTCACATAGCTTGGTTTTTTTTTAAATTTTGCTTTCCTGAACCAGACCAGAACTCTGTACTTCACAATGTTGCCATCAGTTCCATCAGCTATTTCCTATGAGTCTACCAGGACAGCTGAATTGGGCAGCAAGAGAGAATCTTATTCCAAGCAAACATTTTCTGACTTCCAAATATAGGCTGACCCCCAAAAAATGCATCACTTTGTGAAGAAAGCACATGCAGTAAATGTCAAAATCAATGCACTGCAATTAAATAGTCAGAGAAAGTACTCCAGTAAAAAACATACCAAGGTGGCTGAGTGTAAGTGTCAGTCTTATCTGGACCTGAAACATAAAAGAAGAAACAGGTAAATTATACACACAATACTGTGCACAATTACAAAAAATTGGAAGATTTTAAGCAAAAAGTATACTTAAGAACCTTCACTCTTCAAATTTTCAATGCATTGAAGTAAAGATTAAGTATCACCACACCTGGAATTGATATGGACAACAGGAAGCTGCTCAGCTGAAACACAAAAGAGGTCTTGGTCCATTTTGAGACATTGCTGTATCATGTTCTCACAACCCTGCAGAACTAAAGGTTCAGGGACCCTCCAAAGCTCTGTGTTGGGGGAGAGATGTATGGAAGAGATTCCAGCTGGGAAGCAGCTTATTAAATCTTATGGTAGTTCCACAGAGCTTTTAAAGGTAGAGAAAGACAAGCCATCAATCAGTGCTACACCTGAGCATGCTCACAGTGAAACAGCAGCAGTCCTCTGGCTAAAACACAAAACCAAGTCAACAGGAGTAAAACCTCTCAAAACCCGGACTCACCTGTAAACATTTACCAACCCATTTGCTGTGTAGCAAGAATTATCATGATTAACATGAAAAACTCAAAAGCTAATGTGTGACATTTCTTCACTTTGCAACACCACCAGGAAATCTGGGAACATGGCAGAGCTATATTGATTTCCCAAGGTGGTTCTGATAAAACTGAGCATGTACTGACCCACAGTCAGTCTCCTGATTTGTAATCCTCCATGAATTCTCAAAAACCTTGATAGTGTTTGTTTCTCTTGGGGGCAGCATGAGATAAATAGTTGTGAGGAGAGAAAATGCCATTCTAGGTCAAATACCAACCACATCTCTCCATTACCCCTTAATTAAGATTTCAGGATGGAATTTGTTTTCTCCTGGTCAAATCAAAGCTGCACCTATGCTGTTGTCAGCTGTGAGACTAGAAACTACAGTAGAAAGACATGTAATAATTAATTTGCAAGATAACACATTTTTCAAGTACTCAACAAACACTTCATAAAAATGCTTCCAGAGTCTCTGCCTCAGGGAAAAGACAAAATCATGTGATGGATGATATCCTCATTTCCATTGTGTTTTGCAAGCAAAAATTCACATCTAAATGCTTTGACTTGCCATGGCATTCAAAGTGACTAAAAGAATATATTTACACATAAACAAAAGTTGAGAAGAGAGGGAAAAAAACCCATTGACCTTGTTCCAATAAACCTGCCAAACTGTAACAGAAATACAGAAATTAAAACTAAAAAGACTGGCTAAATGCAGAAAAGGAAGCTTCGTAACTACTGGCTGCAGACAAGACAGTACCATGCAACCTTGTCTATTAAAAGAATATTTCTTTTTCCCTCTTCACCTTCCACTCAGGGAAAAAATATAGCTATTGGAAGAAAATATCTATATATGAGATTACATGTTTTTGAAAGAACATGCAGTACTTCTGAGCCACTTGATTGTCTGCTAACATCTTACAGCATCTCTGGCAACCTGATCTGATTGATAAAAAAAGAATTAGGTATTATATATTGAGGTTAGGTAAGTGGAACCATCCAATTAATTAAGAGCATTGCAAAAGAGTGCCCTTTTTACCGACCTGCACTAATCCAAGCAAGAATGGATTATTCAGAGATTGGTCAGTGTCTGAAGCAAACGTATACCACAGCTGACTTTGTGACCCCAGTTCCGCGTCGTCTCTCAAGGCAGATGTAGCCATTACAGAACAGAAAGCTCACCACTCCAGGGAGAGCAATTAGGAATCGAGTTTTATGTTTGGATAAAAGGCTTATTGAAAGAAACAGGCCTTTTTGTACAACCTCTGTTGAAGAGGCAAACTGTAGAAGCTTCTACAATGGCTTCATCAGATTGGAACTTGCAGATAAAAAGTACAGCTTTAATTTGTAGAAAGGTTAGCTGTGGTTCTGAGCATCCCAAAAGTACATCCACTTATTATTTTTATTCCTGATTCCTTACAGAGTGACAGCATTGATGTGAAACTGAAAGTCTTGCAACAAAAAACTCACTGCTGGGTGCACATGTAACCCATTGAGCTCAAGACTGCAGCTGAAGCCAGCAGCTATGGATTTAATTATTTAATTGGGTCCAGCGACTGCTTACCCACTGACTGCTGAACTTCCTTTTTAGTGAACTTGCTGAAGGCTGTATGATTTTGAAGCTGATGCAACAGGCACCCTAAGAAGCATCAAACTGCAAGATGAGCTGTATATGATAATGCATGTATGAAATAGAACATTCTACTTATGCAAATACATTTGTTTCCTTAACAAGCAGTGAAATAGGCTGGGTTGGGAGTTGAGGAGACTGAATTTTAATCTTATTAAGATGGGTTTTTTCTCTCTCATAATTTAGAATTATGCTCTTTACTTTCCTAGTTCTACAAATATAGATAGAATTTTGCCTCTCATAAGGGAGTTGGTATAAATGTGCATCTGGTACTAGTACTCAACAAATACAAAATTAATTACTGATTATAATGACAAGTGCCAGGTTCCATTTGCTGAAAATCAAATCAATATTCAAAACATGGAAGCCAAAGTCACAGTAAAAGCGAAAAGGTGTTTTTAAAGAAATCTGTTACAAAGCACTTGTATTGCCTTTTTTCCCATTGAACCAACACTATTTTTACAGCTCTAGCATGCTCCAAGCTATCATAGCATCATTTAATGAACAGAGGGAGAGAGAGAGAGAAGAAGAAAACAGAAAGAAGTGAGTGTTTCTTGTAAATATCAAGAACACAACCAGAGACATTTTATCAGAATGTCTGTGGCCCCTTTTCTCTCTCCTGCAAACTCTCTCTCTGCTGTACCTTGAACGGTGAGCTCTGCAGACACAGACGCCTTCCCAGCGCTGTTCACCACTGTGCACGTGTAAATTCCTGAATCAGCAAGCTGAACGTTTTGGACCTCCAAGAACTGGATGCCTGTTCTCTCATACATGTTGAAGCGCTCATTTTGCTGTAACTGAATATCACCCTGCAAATATCACAAGGCACCATGAGACAGTAGCTATTGGCAAGAGAAGGGGAGCAAGAATTTTTTAGTAAAACATTAGGTCAAACTGCTTTTTTCCTATCCTTTAGCCAAATTCCTTCTATGAATAATACTCATATGGTATAAACAAAACAATAAACTGTGCCCAAAATTCTGTAATTCACGTCTTCAGGAGGCTTCCTTTTTCCTCTATTTTGCCACCTACTCATCTCAGTTTGGTTTTGGCCTTTCTCTCTTTATTGTACCCAGATTCCTAGAAAAAATTCTTTTTATTGTATGTGGGCTCAAACCAGTTTTATGTTCCTGTTTGCTCCAGGGAGTCAAATGCTTTTAAGCAAAAGCTTGCTATCTGGAGAGTAGTTCTCTATCCCTCAAAAGCTACACTGGAATTAAATCCAAAGATACGGCTTTGAGGCAGGAAGAAATGTGTGTAGTTCTGTTACACAACCTAGATCATCACAATAACAATCCTTGCCTTTAAATTCTACAAAGCAATTGACCAATACTTCATCTGTGAGTAAATCATTGCTTTTGCTTCAGCATCAGCCATTAAGAATGAATGCTTTGCTATCAGACACCACAGCTTCTCCCATCCTAAGTTTAGGAAGGGAAAGCCTACAAATTTACTATTTTACTTGGGAAGTAAATATTTGAGAAACATCACAGTGTTTACAGAAACTGTCATTCTTGAAGTCTATCAACTTATTGTTATCTGGGTGCTTTAGGTCCTAATGGTGGTCGGTGATGATACAGAAGCTTCTGTTCCTTGCAGCTTAGCAAGTAAGAAAATTATAAATAAAACAATAATCAGAGTCAGATATTTACAAGCAGGTTTAATAATTAGTTCTGAAAAGTGCTATTTTACTTGTTGATAAAACTTCCATGCTGTAAGGAAGATGGTTGTCTATTGGTTCTACAGTAGCCAGATGTGGTCCAGCAGATATATAAGTTCATTTCCATGATATAGAAGGTAACAATCAATAGCAAAATATTTTACATAACCTCCAGCAAACTGCAAAAAAGTTGTATGGAGAAGTACTAAAGTGTAGATCCAAACTGCTGGATTGGTAGTCCCTACATCCCATTTACCACACAGCCCTGAACAAAGATAGCTGAGTGACAAATCCTGTTTTGCATGGAGCTGCATGGCTGGAAAACCTGAGTGAGCCTGGTGGGACAGGAACCAGGCTGTGGTGGAGCAGCTGCACTGCAGAGTCCCAGAGAGCCAGCAGGTCCCAGAGGATCTGGAAGGAGAGGGAACCAGGCTGTGGTGGAGCAGCTGCACTGCAGAGTCCCAGAGAATCTGGAAGGAGAGACAGACTCCAGATAGAGCCCCCAGCTGAAGAAGATGTCAGAGAGCACTCCCATTGCAAGAGGCTGCCTGTGTTTGGAGGTGTATCCTGACATCCTTATATTACAAACAAGAATAAAGCAGACAATTACTTAGAAGCATTTTCCTGTTCCCTGAGAAGTTTTCGGAGGATTTTTTTTGCTTATTTCCCCCCAAAAACTGGAGATATCAGGAGAAAATAAAAGCATTGATAAGAGTTGTGTTTTTTTTCAGTTCACCATACATAAAGCATTACTCTGTTGAAGGTGGAGAGGAGCAGGATGCCACAAGAGCAGTCATATATTTGCTCTTCCAAATCAAAGTAACTGTAATTCCATAAAATACTGACAGTTTCAGTAAAAATGGACTAATCAGTGTAGTACCTAATTTCACCTGAAAGCTCTCTCCTTACAAAGAAAAAAGTGAGTTTGGAAATCTTGTGTATGCCCAAAGGTGACACCGGCACTTAAGACTTCAATGTGCATTTCATCCTTTCAAGTAACCAAATTTCAAAAGAGAAGGAAAACATAAACTTTTGGGGAAATCATACCTTAAACCAAGTTACTTGAGGCTGAGGTCGTCCTGTTATTTTACATGAGAATTTGCCTGTTTGGCCTTCACGCACCACAACTCGGTTGGGTTTTGTAGCAAACTTGGGTGGACTTTCTCCCCAGATGCTTGGCCTCTGCTCCACAGATGGAACAGCAAGTCTTGCCCTGCAAAGGCAATTGACATTCTGGTTTTACAGAAGAGCTGGAAGCTGTTGTGGTTAGAGCACATGTCAGGAAGCACTTTAGACCTGTGGTCTGCCAACAAGGGTATATCATTAGTGGCAACCTAGACTGTAGCTGTACGATATTTTTCTTGGCCATGGAAGAAATGGAAATGCTGGTAATGACTGCTCTTGACTCCTCATGCAACTAGGCAGTGTTATGTTTTGCACCCTCATCTTGCATACAGATCTTGTGGACCATTTGGTTGTTCATAAGCAGAGCTGGGAAAACCAAAAGATAGGAAACGCTGTATGCATTTACTTTTCCTCATTTTCTGTTTTTTAGTTGCCTCCTAAGAGTTTACATGTGCACACTCATTTACCATTCACAGGTTTTTATCATGTAGTTTGTTTCATTCTTGAGTGTAATTGACACAGTAATTTCTGATTTATGAATCAACACCTTGGTTTTGTAACATTTCTGATATGTCCTGGTAAGTATTTTCAGTCTGGGGAAGACTTTTATTTGTAAACTAATTTGCTACAATGTTTTCAACACAACCCAGAGGAGGGCACAAAACCAAAGTACACCTGTCCCAGGTGAATTACTGTTAAGTGTAAATGCCCAGCTCTACTTACATGCTGCTACAGCTGGGAAATTACATGTGGGATGAAACTGAAGTGGCATCAGTGACTGCAGTCCAAAACTGTAAACAGTTACACAACCATAAAACATAAAACATCAAACAGCATTCTAGCATGGAAAAACCAAAAAGGTGCAACTTCAGGTCTGTTAATGTCAAAGGGAACACTCACTCTTTGCTCTGAAGTCTTGGTACAACAAAGACACATTAGCAGATGGCAGATGGTGATTTCTTTTTTTTTTAACATTTAATTTCAGCAAATGGAACCATTTTTAAGGCCTTCTTTTCCTGATGGCCTTTTACCACATGCAAGTAAGATGTATCAATACCTCACCATTTCTACCAGGTGTCAGAAACTAACAGAGATCGCATCACCTCAGTCCAAGGTGCTGCCAAGACATGGTGGCTCCCATATGGGCAGCTCCAGGTTTCTAAGAGATTATACCATAATGAAAGGATTTACATGGGCAGGAGGACCAGAAAAAGTATTGAGAGAAGGGTGATTGTAACATGCTAACAGGAAAATCACTTTATCATATAATTAAATATCTGTAACTTTTAATGTCATCTCCCTCATACTACCACTAAAGAACATAAATGCGTACTAAAGTCTTTTAATAACCATCTTTAGGTGGTGAGTCTATATTTACATATCTATACACATAACAAATGAAAAGAAAATCAACTACTAGCTGGCCTGCAGCTTTATGGCTGGTTCCTAGACAGGAACAAATGAAAATGTGTAATGTTTTTATTCTTCTCCCTTCTCTTAGCATAGAATTATTAATACTGAATAGGAGGAAAACACAGGAGCACGAAAAGTGAGGACTCTAGCTCTATGCAATACAATGGATTAGGATAGTGAAGTCTGAGTATACAACAAAACCCAACAGTATACAACAGCAACCTGAACTGTCCTTTCTTGTTTTGATTATTTATCCTGTGTGTATGTCTCTAGGTAATTTGCAATACAGAATTTATCATGTAAAATCATGCATCCTGATTACTCAGTTTTACTTACCATTTTCAGTGTTGTAATCTGTTAATTTTAAAATTAAAAAAATAAACAATTTTCATATTAATGATGAAATTAAATGCTCCAGTTTTAACTATGAGTATTTTAATCACCAACATAATCAGAATATGTGTTTTTGCCTACATTTAGAGTGACTCAGTGCCAGAGATACAAGTCAGAGAAAATTCTGCTTAAATTCAAACTATTTATAAAGAAATTAATTCAGCAGTTGGAAGAATTAGGCCTGAGGCTTTCAAAACAGTGACATTCACATAATTGTAAATGCTTACTGAAGTGCAGAAAGTACCAGTAGGCTTTTATGTGCCAGCTTAGATCACCCATCAACTGTTCCCGGTAAAGTTACTCAAACCAGAACAATTCTTTCTTCTGGACTACAGTTTACCCACTGTGTTGCTTGGAAATATTTAAATTCTGTGTGTGAGAATGCTGATTCCAGCTGCTTTTATTTCTTACTGATGACTCTTAAAGCAGTATTTGCTCTGGCTTTAAAAGGAGACTGTCAGCTCATGGAAGTTGTGGAGAAAGATTCTTGAATATCAGAGAGCAGAGAAGAGGGTGCAAAATTACAGCAGAGGAGGGTGCAATATTTAGGCATCAGCAGGATGTTCTGTTTTCAGCCACATTAACTCCTCAGTCAGTAGCTGTGCATCCTTCTGACTGCCTCAACCACTCTGCTTAGCCAGCAGCTCTCACAGTACCTACTCTGCTTGGGGTAAGTGGTGACTTTTAGAAAGAGTAATTTTACTTGTTTTCCTACCAAAATATACTTAAGTGTCTGTTAAATAATATCCAAGCCAGGAGACTGCTTACCCAGAGGTTTTGGCACTGGATGGCAGGCTGTATTTCATCAAGGAGTTTCCTGTAAGCATAGGACAGAAAGGCAGGAAGTCGAAAGTTTTGTCAATTGCTTTATCACTAATTATCAATTAGTTTATCACTAATTATCAATTTTATCACTAATTATCAAAGTCTTGTCAATTATCACTAATTTTGGAATTAGTGATAATAAAGACTACGCAAAATATGCATTTCTCCTGGTCAGAAACATAAAAGAGGAATGCAACACCTGCAGTTTAAGGTTATGTCAACTGTAATTCAAAGTTAACCTCTCCAACTTCAAAACCAAGCTTTAGCAGAGCTGCTGTCTAACGCCCAGCCTTATTTGTAACAACGCTGAAGATTATTCATGAAAAAATACTTTTCTGAATTAAACACTGTCGAATTTCTACAGTGCACCAGTACTTCAGATGAAGATAGCAGGAGGTTTTCAGACCGTGAGAAGTCTTTACGTGGCTGGGTTTTCAGTCCTGTGCCAGCCCGAAGCACCCTTGCTGCGGATGCCACAGGAGCTGGTCCTCGCTGCCGAGGCAGGAGGGAGATGCCGCGGGAGCCCAGCGCCATCTGCTGCACACAGAACCCGGCCCGGGAAAACCGGAGCCGCAGCAGCAAGCACACAGCTCTGGGGCTGTGAAAAAACACCTGTTCTAGAGCCTAAGGAGAGCCCACATCACTGTCAGACAGGACAGCCATGCAGATGGAAAGAGTACATCATGTTTCGGTCACTCGTTTTTCAAGCGTCAGGCAGCCCCACGTGGTTATCTTTGCTGAGAACAGAAAACAAAAAAAAGCCCAAAACCCCCCTGTGCTTTGCTATCTTGATGGATAAAGGGATTTTAGAACATATAATTCTTAAACTCTGAGAAATTCAGTCTTTAGGTACTGCCCCAAAGTTGTTTTGAACTGCAGCAAAAACCAGGTCAGAAAAACCTATATGAAAACGACTTTTAAAAAATCCTCCACCTCCATGTAAATTGTAATTCATAAAGTGGTCCCAGCTTAAAACAAGGGGAAAAAGAAATACTTCACGTAATTTTTACAACAGACGGCAGCAGCAATCATGTCAGATTTATGCATGTTTCAGGATGTACTCTGAGTACAATGAGTTTTTGACTCTGAATACACCCAAATACTGATAGTTTCAGGGCTGCTGCAGATTTTTTTCCTTTTCTTCAAGACTTCAAGACCAAGTTGTGACCTGACAGGTTTTGACATTCAACAGGTCTCTGATATGACCAAATTGCAAGAGGAGAAGCAGTACAATTGATTTCAATCCTTCCCTGGCTTTGTGTCACTCTTTAAATTTTAAATTTGGCTGTTTGCAGCTATCTAATATGCAGATGTGCTCTTAAAAATTCCTGTGTTTGATCCTGGCTGTTTCCTGTCTGACATTAAGCATGCAATTACAACCAGGCACGCAGCTTCGCAGTTTTTCTCCTGAGTGGACATTTTCCATGAAGTGTAATTTTCCATGAAAATTACAAAGTTTAGAACAAAGTCTTTAAAGCTAAGGCTTTTGTTACCTGCACATCATCACCCACACCTGAAACAGAACTCACACTTTATCTAATTGTAGACATGTAGCTCCCTGCACAATGTCTTAACCTGTGAAATGCAGTAAACGAACCTTACTCTCGCATCAATGAGAAGGCATGTGTTGTGTTTTAACCAGACTGTTTAGCACACCTTGCTCTTTTACTTAAAACTATAATCACCAAAACAACAGTATAAGAATCTTCTGACCTTCCACTGTCAGTTCCACGGTCACTTGACGAACCCCACCATCATTGGCAGCCTCACAGGTGTATTTGCCACCATCACCTTCCTGCACACCTTTGATGACCAAGCTGAACACGCCCCGGATGCTGCGGTCCACGACATAATGGTCTCCCTCTGGGACAGGATGCCCATTCCTGTACCATGTGATCTGTGGCTCAGGGTAGCCTCTGACCTGGCAAGATGTGAGAGAGAGTGGAGAAAGAAGGTCAGCTTAACAGATGATGACATCAGGAAGAAATGTTGGACATTTAGCAATGCAGTGGAAAGTTCTTGACACATATTCTTTAATATGTCTGTTAAAGACATACTCTTTGTAAGCCAAATGGCAGAAGATAATGAAATGAAAAAAACTCCTGGATAAGCCAAACTTAAAATCATAAGACTAGTCAGGCAGATAGATACTCATGCAGAAAAATTTAATACTAGAACGGTTTCTCAGAAAAAACACAGTGAGAGTGCCAATGAAAAATCCTGATGAAAAATCCTGACACCTGGGTCCCCACTGCTCAGAAACTCAAAAAAAAGGGCAGTAATGCTACTACACCTCAGAGTATGCAAGAGTGCAAGGCTGTTGGACCAAATACTTCTAGCATTTGGTTGCCAAGGATTGGGCTTATAATGTACATCTGTACTCAGACATCTAGTTTTCAAGTGTGCTGAGACATAGTAGCTCCTGACAATATACAGGCAAAAATGCAGACAACATACCAAATTCTGTCTTGATCTTTAGAAGTAGAAGATAAGGAGCTGTAATTTGAGAAAGCCTCATTAAGGGTCATCCTCATGTTATGGCAGGAGAGGACTATAAGCACCTACATATAGTCACACAAACATACAGCTCAACTTAAAGAGACTCCTGGTTTACCCAAATGTTCAGCAAAATGAACCAGTCCTGTTCTCATTAAATGACAACCATACTGGTATATCCCTGCCTCCTATGGCATTAATGATACCTTCAGATTTACAGGCAGATCCTCAGCTGGTGAGAGCTGAGTTATTGATTTGAAATGGAGTTCTTGAAACTTGATGAGGATCTGTGACTTTCTTCTACAAAAAAATGGGAAAAGCAGACATACACCAGTTTTCACCAAATAAAAAAACTACTCAGGCAAACGTTCCTCCTCTGCTTTGTGAGAAATGCCATCCTCCTTGAGGGTCACTTCAGAATGTGTTGATAGTCAGCACGCTTGCCAAGTCATCATAACAACTCCCGATTGCAGTACTCCTTTCCTATCCCAGCTCTGATATGTCAGCTCTCCATCTCCTGACTCTTTGATCCTTTGCCTACAAGCCATGAAGTAACTGAGTGAATCAAGATGAGCTGGAATGAGTAATAGTCATGGCTGTATTTGCTCGCTTGGAAAGAAGCAATTTTGCTTTCTGAACTACATATCAAAATTTGGCAACTGAGCAGGAAGTCCCTTCAACCTCCAGGTGGGCAAAATATTGATGATCTGTCTTGAAGTGAAGAAGGCTTGGTTGTGGTTTGGGCAAATTCCTCCCAGCATTCTCCTCTCAGTTTCCAATTCTCATTTCAGCTCTGCTTTCTCTGACTGCACAGCACTCACTTTGCAAATTACAATATTTAGCCAACCAATCTTACCCATTCTTAGGCGCTCTTCTTTAAAAACATTTAATTTTTAATGCAGCCCCACCTCACTCCAGCTGGGTTTCTCATCTGCTGCAGCTGTCAGAATTTTTTCTCTTTCCTTTAAATCTTGGGATATCAGTTCAGACAAATTAATTTTACCAGTGATGCGGTGACCTCTTCTCCCTGGCACCACTTACTCAGTATTTAAGGACATTAACATTTGCCACAAGCTGAATATGCTGAAAAAACTTTCCACTTCTGCAATAATTTCTCAAATTCTTTTTAAGTCTATCTTTAACTAGGCAAAAGCCATGTTCCATGAATTGTGGGATCCTGCACAATGGGGAGCTGATTTCTGTTTAAAAATGTCACAGCATTTTTCTAAAGCTCTTTGTGGTCATGTCTTTTTCCAGTGCCTTCTGATAAACAGCAGTTCCTTCTCGTCCCAGACTCCTTACCCTACTCTAGCATATTGATTTAGTGCTTACTCAGAGCACAGGCTCCAAGGAATATCTTTCTCAGCACATTTCAATTTCAGAAAAAGGGAATTGTGTAGCAGCAATATGAGATTGTTACAATACTCTAACTCCAGGTAGTTGATAATGTGCTCACTGTCACAGAAAGTGACTTGCACCAAATAACTGTTTCTTACTATTAACTTGTCAATATCCTCATACCTTTCCATTCTAGATTAAGAAGCCAGCAGAGAAGTTAAGTGATTTACCCAAAACCAGAGAGTATATTAGAATGGAGTTAATAGTTCTCATTTTTGCTTCACTGGATATTAAGATAAATTTAAAATATTTGAAGCCAAATTGTTTTCACACTGATCTATCAAGTATCTACAGTACAGAAAAATGGAAGAGTAGCACTTCAATTGATGTGAAGACAGAAGCACCTTTTCAATGGTTCTGTCTTCACAGCCTCTTTACTAGCATTAGTCTAGCCACATCTGTTTACAGCTGCTGAGATTCTGGCCTGCAAAAGAAAGTCATCAACTACACATCACCTAATATATTTACTGGTTTTTTCCAGTTCATAGTCGTTTCTTCTGGTGATTTCATGGATTTTCATGGAATTCTTCAGCCCAGCTCCAAAGGCCTTAAGCATTAACCTTCCAGCACTTGTACCAGGGAACAATTGGGGTCAAAACAATGGGAAATACCCGTCTTCCTTTTCAATTTTGTTTTACAATATTCTTAAGTCCCTCTTGGACCACACAAGGCAATTTTTAGCTGACCCTTCAAGCTCTGGTAGATCATTATGTATGTACTTCTAGTATCACATGGCTGAGGCTACATTAAGTATTTTTCCATTTCTTCTTTGTCTTTGTTTTATACTTGCTCTGTCTGTATTAATGTGTTCATCCACATCTCTACACTGAGGAAATGCCACACCAAAAGCTACAAACACAGACTATCAGCATTCCATTTCCTTTCAAACGGTTGAGTCATTCCCTTCCCAAAGTATGACTTTTTTTTTTCTTGAATTTTTTGTCAAAAATGAAATAATGGGAAAGCAGAAGTTTACAGAATTGCTCTGTTGCAAGGATTTATTTCAGGTTTGGGTTTGGAATGTGTTTCAAACTGAGCCAGCCCTCTCTGAAATACATGGTCATGCCATAAAAGTGTCAGGGACCCTTAAACAAATCGCTGGTTACCAGATTTTGATCCTCATGGATCAATTCCAGAACTGCAGCAGGTTTTATATTCCTCCAAACCTTTCCAGAGCTCACTAAAAACATCTGCCTTGAATAAATCCACAGCAAAGAGAAATTTATCTGCTTATTTAATGCCCAGCAGCAGCATGCTATAACCCTTATTTACAACTTGGTCTGTGTGAGTATTGGCAGTCCCAGCAAGGCTGCAGTTTCTCTTTACCTGCTCTACAATAACAAGTGGAAACTTGACAGCAAGCAGCAAATAACCATTGTATTAGCACAAACAGGAGTTTTGAGTTTTTGTCTGGACCCTTCAAGTGCTTAGACCCTTCCTGGAAAAGCTTGGTAGGGCAAAACAGTGCATCAACAGCAAGGGGAAACAGCTGAGAGAGAACCTGTGAGGTGTGAAACTCCAAGAGTTCAGGTTGTTCCACATCTGGGTCTGAGAGAATGCTGTTGAAAAGGGATGGTGCTAGCTTCCCAAAGGAAAAGAAAAAATACAACAAATCCATGGAAGCTGTACACTAAAGGCACATTATTTGTAAGGCCACATTATTAGAAAATGTGGCCTTACAAACTATTCCACACTGTCACAAACTGAAAGGCAGTCAGTGACCACCAAAACCAAACAGAATTTAGTGATTCTTTTTCTTGTTCAAAGGCACAGGAAACATTTTCTAAAACTTGGTCTCTATCTGTGCTCCATAAAAGAGCTGTTTATGTACCAATATGTTAATTTCAGAAAAACATAGGTTTGCCTACTTAAATATAGTTGCAGTAGCAGTTTAAGGCAGTGAGATGCACTCTTTTGGCCTATGCCTTTAACTTTGGCCTTTTAACTTCAAATTTCAAACTGCTGCTGGCTCCAGTGAGGTCGACAATGAACACAAACCCACAGCACCCAAAAAGAAGCAGCCACAAGTTACAATAAACCAAAGTGGAAGTGTGAAGCATTGATGGGGTGTGTACTGTTACTGAATATTTTTCAGTTTGACAGTAACACCTAAAGACTATTAGAAATTATGGCAAACATTACATGACATATTCCAGCATCACATCCATTGTACTGGCTGAGGTGTTCAGTGCTTGATGTTAAGGACTAGATAAATGTCCCATTTTGCAGTTTAAGGTCACAAAAGCACTGAGATCAGGAAGAGGACAGCTATCAACAGGATTTATTGGCTTGCAAAATGTCCCTGGATTACATCATATATACTAGCACATCAGAAATTGCACCCTAAGACTGGCAATGTTACAACTCTTAAGAAGTTGCTATTCAAAATAACTCCCTTCGTAGAGATGATTTCATATACTGAAGTATTAATTCACTAAAGACTAAAATTCCTCTCAAGAGACAATCCTGCTCCCATGAAATCAGAATTTTAAAACATCCAAATTCTGTCAGCACACAGTGTTCAGTTGTGCTGGTATTTCTGTAGACTACCTTTGCCTTAATTCCCCAAAGTCCAGAATTAAGACCTACGTGTGTATAGTTCTCAACCATTGAATGAAAGAATCAGTTTTATTTGGGAGATTCAATATATCTAAAGAAAACAGATTTTGAATATACATTTGAAAGAGAGATATATTTTCTATTTACATGCATGTAGTGTAGTTAGCACATTCACAGTTAGACTGTAATGTCTGGAAGCAGTAAAACAACACAAAACCAAAGTGTGGATGACCTGGGTAACAAGCCATAAATGAAGAATGGCAGTAATGAGAAATGCTAAATATTTTCTAATGCATATAGGTACCTGCAATGCAGAAGAAAATAAATTATTTTCCTCATCCACAGTGGAGTGGGTAAGCAATAAACTTTCAAAAAAAATTAGCCAGTGGGTTGATAGATGACGTCTATCAGCAGTCACCTCCTTTAAAGGAACAGCAGGTGTTTTGCTAATTTGGCTGCCTGCCTATCTTAGCATCAATGAATGCCAGAAACTGAGGAAAGCTTGAGAAGGTTTTGTAGCCCATTCTCTGTTCCATGCCCATCTTCAGGAGGAAACCTGTAATTTCTGGGATCTACATCTCAGAAAAGGCATAGAGATCAGAGCTGCAAAGGAATAAAATGAGGATAGCCTCAGCCAGAGTTGTCAGATGCTACCACTGAGCTCCCAAACATGTGCTTTTGGCAGATCCTTAGAAGTCACCATAAGGCAAAGTCAAGGAAGATGTGGAAAACTACTCAGAATGTCTGACAAAGTCTGACCTTTATTGTGCTGCCTGCAAACCTGGCAGAGCAAATACTCATTTCTAGCAGGGACTAAACTGCTTGCACTTTTTGCAAAACCTAGAGTAATAAACCATCAGATTGTACCAAGAAAGCAGCAGAAGAAACACCATTAAATAGCATGACACATTTTGCAAGTGTAATTATAATCAAAAAAGTAAAGATACAGGAAAGAAATAACACACACTTGAAATGTGATAGAGATTGGATAGTGTGCCTTTTCCACTGTCTAGGTATCAGCAAAAATAGAATATTATTGCCTTTATTGCAAGTTACATATTAGATGGGCTCATTTGAAGGTCACATGGTTGAAGGCTCTCATGCAGCCCCAAGAGATTCAATCCACACAGAGCAGCTGCTCTGTGGATGTGGCTCATCCTAGGTCCTACAAATAAAGAGGTGTTTCCCATAGACATCAGAGGGCCAGAGCCCTCTAATTTACTTGAATCAAGAACCAATGGTTTTTGACCTTGGACTTTGATCAAAAGACTTGTGAAGGGACCTTAGCAGAGGATGCTACACCATAAAATATACTCTGTCCATGTAGACAGAGCTGTGTTTCTCTCAAACTTAGAGAAAAAAGCTGCTTCTTGTTTTAATATTTCATACTGCTGTGAACTCTTAATTTCAGTCTTAGAAAAGAAGTACTATAAAACTGTTGAGACTATGACATGAATGTTGTAACTACAGCCCAACTAATAGGTGCTATATTTTGATTTAGATTTAATTTTTACTGTTAGTGCAGGTGGGAAACATGGTTCTGGCCAGTGCAGCTCTTTTTAAGTCTTGTAACAAAGCTGTTAGGCTCAAGCTGCAGTTTGCTTTAACAAATGAACAGCAGATGTTCTTGATAAAAGAAAGTGGACATGATACATTGTTAAGCTCCTTCTGAGACTTTAAACACACACAAACCATATCTCAAGAATAGTTTATCCCTTTTAAAAGCTTGCTTCAGAAACAGAGAATTTGCCTGGCAAGGTTAAACATGAAAATGTTAAATATTTGGAGACTTAGCTATGACTTTGCAAACAAAGGGAAAACCTCCCTCTTCTGCAGAACAGTCTAGAATCTACAGTTGTGTCATTAAAGCAAAAATGGAATACAGAGTAGGAGCAAACATGCCCACTTCAAAGCATTACCTACTGTACATACAAGAAAAAACAATGGTCTTTCTGTAAACCTAGGATATGTTTTATTTTTCTACTTTGCACTCACTAGTGCCAAATGGAATTTGATACTTTATAGTCCAAGCACCAAATACAAGATCCTTCTGCAGATGGCATCCCAAAAATTTTAGTTTTGACTCTTGAAAAGTACTTCTGCATAGTCTGTTTATTCAGTATCACACTATTCAGCCCCTTTCTGCAAATTGCAAAGGTGCTGAACACTACACATACTACCACAGGTCTTTAGGGGAATCGGTTTTTATGGTGCTCAGCAGGGAAGAATTAATGACCTATCCATGGAAGACATGGTCTGCTAACTGAAAAGCAGACAGCAGCTGCACATAATTTCTTCTTCAATCTTCTACATTTGATCTTTTTCTTTCTTTCTGTCTTTCTTTCTTTTTTGTAAAATTCAGTGTCAAGAGCTCCCAGAGGTGCACAGAGTATTGGCTTTATGCTCAATCACCAGAGTATAACTGTTTGAAAAAAGCACTGCTATCCCAGTCCATTTGTGTTATATGTTTTTCTGAAGGACTCAAGTGGAATTTCAGAGTAGCACTGGGTGTCAAGCTGCCTTGAGTTTATCCAAGTTCAAACACCAGTCCCAATTTATGCAGCTCTTAAGAGAATGTTCAAGCCCTATTTATGTCTTTTGGAATCAATCACACGTACAGGTGCTTTTCCTAAATCAGATTTTATTTCATTTAAATTTAGCTGTACTGCTTTAAAGTAATAATGTTACAGGAGTGTTTATACAAACACAAAATAACCTGAAACATCAGTCAGCTGAAATACAGAATTCTGCCATGATGGATTCTACCCTTTCCTGTACAGAGGGCATAAGGGAACACACTGTATAGTGGAACATGTCTGTGGAGCTGGGATGTCAATCAGCAACTGAATCAGGGGCTGTAAACCTCTGCTACACTAATGGGGGCATTTTCACACAGCTGTTGCCGTCTCAGACTGGCAGGGCTTTTCTGATGCAGCTTTCATAAATCATTCTGCCAGCAGCAACATCTGCCTTTTTACTCTTCCCACATTGTAGCCAGCTGACCTGTAGCAATTAGGTGTGTCATGAGAGTTTTATGCAAACCACCCATAGAGTTCACCTGGCCCTTTTTTTCTGTAAGTACAAGTTTTCTGAATTTAATGTGGGATTATAGGTAGACTGAATCTCTGTCCATCTTTTTATCCTTTTAATATTTGTATTTAGTCATTGTCTGATTTTTCCCATTTTTAAAAAGCATTCCTCTGGCTGCCAATTCAAAAGCAGATGCCATAAAGCTTGGATAAAGTCTAGGAGAAAGCTTGGGCTATTTCCTCCAATGCCACCCAGATGCTGTCCTGGCACACAAAGATGACAAGGTCCGATAAAATAAAATTCTGGCATTTTGTCAAAGTAGGAGTGTGGAGGAAACTGAGTTATATAAAACTGAAGATAATTCCAGTCCAAAATAGGTACTGGTAGCTGTCACTTGGGAAAGTGTAATTTTGACTTCACAACTGAGGATCTGAGACAGGGAGACACTCAGACTTTGCCAAACTCACACTTAAAGGAACTTAGATTTCAATAGTTAGTACCATTAGATGAAATAATCTGACCATATTTCTTCCTTGCCAACAAATCTGCTACTGGAGGAATCAATGCCAAGTCTGAAGATGAAGAACAGAGTGGCCACTGCTCTCAGATGAACAATGACTGAATGTGCTTGTATTCAGACACCAAAGTGCACAGTATTGAGTGAACACTGAAGAGATCCAGACAGAGTAAGTCCAGAGCCTTGTCAATGAAATAAAAACCACACAAAATAGTGTTACAAATAAGAGAAGTAAAGCCACCACCACAGGAAAATGTGAGCAACATGATAAGAAATGACTCTGCCAGCTCTCAATAACTTCAGTACTGCCACACAGTATGGGCCAAAAAGATTCCAAAGGTAAGGGCAAGTACTAGAGCTCTCAACACAACAGTGAAGATAAACTTTGCAGCCCTCTCGAGTGCAACTCTCATCAATTTTAATGAAAGTTTTCCCTAGTTCTAACTCTCTCCTTAGAGAAGAAAAGAAAAGGCAAACTGCAAGGACAAAACTTTCTTCCCATGGTCCAACTTTTAAAAAGTGTTAGATTTTATGAGGTGCTGAATAGCTTAAAATGCTAAAAAAATGCAAATAAATAGCTGACCTCTGTGCATGGTAAAGGGTCATTTAGGATTATGCAGTACAAATATAAGGGAGTTCAAAGGGAAGAACTGTGTATGTGGAATGCAAATAGGGCTCTTGCTAATTTCTCCACATAGCCCAGTAAGTCCCTAAAATTTTGTCTCTTTCCCTATCCTTCTCCTAGTTTCCCTCTTTGGTGATTCTGAGTCAATATGTCTATCAAACATTACTAGATGAAGCAGCTGCTTTATGTCAGTAGCAGTGAATTTAGGAGCATGTCAGAAGTTTCCTGATAGGACTGGTGCTCATTTCAGAGCAGAAGCAATCTTTGCTACAGGAAACAAGATTTTGAGGAATCAGACCAGTTTTGAAAAGCTGTCAGAACAGAAGTGGTTCATTAATTTCCAGTTCATCAGGACGGCCTGATTTATGGTGTTTGACACTACTTTGGTTCATAAATTTTATATGGCAGCACTAGAAGAAAGACTGAAACATAAAACAGTTTAACACAATAAAAATAAAAGGTTGGGAAATTTTCTCCCTTTTTCTTATCAAAAAAGCTGAACTTCTAGGACTTGAAGATTTTTACTTTCAATTGTCAATCCTTCATTCAGTAATAATTCACAAAGGTGGATAATGATTGTTTAGACAAAACAGAAGCAGGAGGAAGCTCCCTGAGCAAGTACAGGATGAAATGAACACCAATATTTTGCTCTGTCATTAGCAAAATGTGTGTTTGTCCCCACTTCGAAGGAGAACTGTAAACATTTAGCTGTTTTATCTCACAGAACTGATCACAGAATCCAGATGCTTTAAGCCACAGCCTGAGACTGGGATATCATCAGGTCAAAAGACTGCTAATACCACAGGAAAGCAGCACAATCAAACAGCATCAATAATTTTCATAACAACAATTCCTTCATAACTGCAATACCTGGGGTTGGAATTGGCAGTCACTCTTTGAAGACGACAATTCACCCTCTTTTCTTTCACAAGAAAATGTTCATAATTTATTGCAATAAAACTTAAAAAAAATATTTCTCCATTGCATATTATTTTTGGAAGACTGAAAGGGTTTTTTTTGTTTGTTTGTTTGCATTTTTACTTACTGAATACAAAGTACAAAGTTTCGGTCTTAATAGGGCAAGAATTTATCTCATATGTCACTGAATACTAGTGCCCCTATGTTCCTGTAGGAGCTATGCCACTGACCAAACAGTGCTTCATACTTTCCTAGTTTAGGGATGCTGTTCTTAACATGCTATCAACAGATAAGGAATCCCTACAAATTTACATGAATGCACACTGTATGCATGACCTGTTATGGAAAATTATTGAGGAAAAATTGCCTTCTTTCTGTGCCCAAAACACACAGCCACTGGAAAATATGTTTGGAACCACGAAATTTGCAATTAAGGGCAGCAGCCCACTTCTGAAGTGAAAGGTGGTAACAAATACTATGTGTTTTAAATGAACATGCCCATACTTTATCAGTTTCCAAGCAGACCAGATTTTATTTCCTGCAATTTAGGAGTCTGGCCATGGCCACAGAAAATGCTGAAACTGGATTTTGTTGCTGGGTTGCCTGCACAGTTAATGACTGTCTGCAGATAGTGACAAAGACTGCTGCAAAAGGCTGTGCTGTGGAGAAGCTATAAAAATCCTCCTCAGTTATGAGTTCTGCTTTGTTAGTGCTTCTTGATAGGGCTGAGAAAGCACTGGGCATGAAGTGTCAGTTGTTAGAAACTTCACTAAAAAGTGATGTGCTTATGAAGAGATATAAAATGCAATGTTGGATATTGAAGATGTGAACACATCAGACAGCCTAAAAAACTGGCGATTCCCATTGCACCATTTATTCCATCATGTGCAACTTACTGCTATGCCATAAATAATTAGGACTTCTGTGCAAAGTCCTGTGGGAAAACATCAACTGCTCATTAGCAACTGTCAGTGATTCATTTACCCTGTAATAATCTGTGAAATTGATAAGATCTTCTAACTTCACACATACCCTTTTAATAACATCTTAGCAGAGGTAACTCAGTACAATGCACAAATGGCGGTGTTTAGAATAAAAATAAAAACCAGCGGCTGAGCAACAACAGTTTAAAAGAAAAAAACCTCAAACTACTAACTGAAATACTAAGTATAAATTTGTGTAACCATAAATTTCTAGTTCAACAATTCAGAATAAATATTTATAGATATGCTGAGTTTAAGAGAAAGCTTGTGGGCTCACCTCTCCTTTCTAATGCTTTTTCTCAAAACTAAAATTGCTGTGATCTTGGTAAGAGAAACACATGTGCATTCAAAAGTAGATGTTTAGGTTGTGGAAAAAGAGCTTACTCTGCATATGCTTTCAATAGAGCTCCACTTAACTGCAGTTGCTCCATTCCTACTGAGAGGTCTGAACAAATCCAACATTGTGTTTTCCCTTAAACCTGTGGGTATGCAATAGTCTCCCAAGCAGACAAATCTTCTGTTCATTTGCATATCCCAACAAACCAGCTTTGAGTCAAGGCTCTGGAGACCCAGTTCTGGCATTGTGAATGTGATGCTCTGAATCCAACAGCAGGCACTTAGATGTTTGCACACATTGCACATCTTAATTTCCTCTTCCAAAATCAGAAGTTAGTTATCTCCCAAATGGATGGGTTCATGTCTAGGATACTGGATGGGAATTGAACGTCTGGAAGACAGACATTCAGCTCTGAATCCAGGCACGTATCTCCGTGTTTCTGTGTCACCTTGCACAAGACAATAAATCTCACCATGCCTTGGTACCCCACATCAATGTCAAGGGGGTAACAATGATTATTTCCTCTATGTTGTTTTGGCTAGAAAGACTATCAGAGAAGGATCCAGCTCTACTCTGGCCTTTGTATGTGTTAAATACTACAGACAAATGCTAGGATTCCAGTTGAATGAGGCTGTTTAAGTGGTACCATGAAATAAGCAGAAATCAATACCATTTGCAATAGTTCTTTAATGTGTACTTCCAAGATTTTATCATAATTTTTCTTCCAGTGCTTTGGCTTTTAGCATAACTTTGTTTTGAAATATTTATATTTGCCTCCCTGCAGAGACAAACTGCTGAGTTATTCTTTTATAGAGGAACACCACAATTTATATAGACAAAAAACCAAGCTTAAGTATATTGAACTCTTGTTCCAGAGAGTTCACAGAACAGAAAAAATCTTTATTCACTGTTTGCCAGTATGGAAGTGTGACATAAATGAGTTAGATTTGAGATACAAGTTAGATTTCATACTGCCATGTGTGTGCAGGTGCTTTTATAAACCTTTTCCAAAACAGTGTGCATTGCATTAATATTCTAAGCTTTGCAAAAGCAATTTAAATAATACATGCACCATAAATAAAGGCTTGCTTGTGTATTATGGGACATACTGAAGGAATGGCAAACTCTCAAGACACACAGTTATGATTTGACTCTACCACGCAGCTGGAGGAAAATTACCATTCTCATTCAATGTGAGTTGAGAGAGCACAGAGCTGGATGAAGTAAGTTCAATGTGCCATTGCCAACAGGCAAATAACCATGAGCAAAATTATTTAATTTGTCAGTCTTTGCCTCTCCCTTTTCTTTGGGCTCCATGTGCAGACTGTTGTCATCTTTAAATGAAAAGCTGCACTTGGAATGCAGTGACTTTTAATTAGTGTTTTAGCAGGCTCAGATGTTGTATTTATAATTAATAGTATATTCCATAGAGTAACATTTACCATAGTATTTTTAAAAGATGCAGAAAAGCAGGGAAAACTCAGAAAAAGATAAAATAACTTATTTTTCCATTTTGCCTCATTCTTCAAATGAACTACAAAGGTTTCCATCTAAGCAATACAAAAATTGCAAAGCTGACTTTGAATGTGTAGCAGTTTTGGCCACGGCATTTTCAGAAGACAAAGATTGCTTTGTTCTGTTTGACTACAGGTTTGTAACAATACACTGACTTACAGAGAATAAAAGTATCTTCACCATCAGAAAGCCTAGAATTTTAATTTTTTAAAAGAAAAATTCTGAGGCTTTCAGTCTTACTCTGTTTATTCCCAAAACTCCTCAGAAAAAGAAAGGTGTAAGACCTCTACAATCTCACTGCAACATATTCTTAATGTGGGATGGCTAGCCTAGAGGCCAGGTTACTAACTTTTGAGTCAAACATGATTTAACTCCTGATCTATAGCCTGCTTGTTAGGTTCCCTAGAAGAATAAAGTGAACATATTTAGGCAGGTAATTCAAAGCCCTTATACTGGACTAGTCACCCAAGGGACAACCACTCAGTGGAATGCCTTGATTTTTTGGCTCCAACCAGTGCAGAGCTTTGACATGTAACCTCTAACCCCAATAGGAGCAGCGGTGGCTCCCTCAGCAAGCACTAGCCCAACACTTCAACATCACTCCCATTCCAAAGATTATTTCTACAACACAAGAGAAGAACACAGAGATGTGCATTCACATGGGATGCTGAATTATGAACTGGGATGATTTTTGACTTAAGAATCATGATCAAGGCAGGTTTGTCCCCAGACACTAAAAAATGAACTCTGAAATCTTAGGTAGAAAAATAGATGCTGTTTCAGGCCCCTGCTGGAGATCCAGTAACCTCTAGTGACAAGATAATGTCTTACAGACTGAAAGTTAAAAACTGAACTGGAAACCTACAGAGGAACAATCTGGCATCACCTACTTTTGCTCCTGACTGTATCGTCCTTTGGGACCCTGACCCTGGTTCATGGTTTGCTATGTCTGGGCACATCAGAGCCCTCTTAGAGCACATGGCAGTGCCTGCTGGAGCAGAGCCTGAAGGACTGAGGCCAGTGCAGGGCTGTGGCCAGTGCAGGGCTGTGGCCAGCTGGTGATGGCAGAGCCCATGCACGGCTCCCCTCGGCTCCTGGCTCACACTCCTCTGGGGAGCAGCCAGCCCTTGCTGTTCCCTGTCAGACAGAAAGGTTTCTCCCCCTCATGAATGGGTTGAATTTACAGCAATGTAATTTTCTGTTCAGCATGCATAGATACTGGGGAGTCCAAATTTTACATGGAAAAATATTATTTTGTCTGGTTTTGCCCATACTATATCCATGAGTGAACAGAGCCAAGTAACATGTCAAAAGCAGAAATTTTTAGCTTTGGAGTCGAGGTGCTAGAGTGAGCATGGACTGAGCAAAACCACAATGAGTAATGATGTGTTTTGATTATAAACCTTCTCCACATGTGGCCTTCTGCAGATTCTGAATGCATAATGCCTGCTGTCTATTAATGAATCCTCTCTTTTCTCACAAGGGCAAAGCAGAATTATATTAAAAAGTGTGACCTGGAGTAATTTGGTGCAAATTCTCAAGGACCCATTTACAGACAGTCAAAAGCATACTTTGCTATTTTATGTAGGGTTCTCATTGCTACATATGGCACTGAACCCTTCCCTGACCTTTCTGGTTTCATCAGCCAGATGCAGGCAAGGAGCTTGACATTCAAACCTTGTTTATGATGGCAAAAAGCAAATATATTACTAGTTAGCCAAATGCACATCTGATGATAAACACTCTGTCCTACCTTTAGGGTGAACTAGAAAACTAAAATGTAAAGCTTTCCAGTTAGAGACCTATTTCAGGAAAAAAAAAAATCAACCAAAATATTCCACCCCCCCTTTTCATACCTCTCACACCACTCTAGGCTGTGGCAGCACAAGGGAAAGAAAGTCAGCTATTCTTAGTTCTGTTACAGTTACTAGATATTTTTTAACTTTCAAACTTAATATGAGTGTGATAAGAGTCAAAGGCATAATTCCCTAAAAATCAAGTTTAAAACATCATAATGCTAAGTTGCAGTCATGTTTCATGTACTACTAAGAACGTTTATTTAAATAAGAAAGCACAATGCTACATGATGAGTTTTATTGCCAGTGGAATCAACCACAACAAAGCCTTATGCACTGACCCAGAGGAACAAGGGAGACTAGTCTGGAAAAGATGATGCTATTTTTCAAATTAAAAGCAGAACTGAAAAACTTAATGAGACATTGTTGAAATCTGAGAGATTCATGATTAAGCATCATGGGACACAAAACCCAAGAAGAATTATCATGACTGGTTCTACTCTGACCTACATGGTTCAGTCTCTGGCCATATCTGTATTCAGCTATTCAGGATATGCTGATCAGCTGTTTTTCTCTTTGGAAATAGCTAGATTTGAGCTACTTCTTTTTCAGATACAAGCATATTATCAACCCTAAACAGTGGACTTTATGATTAGTCATGGCATTTAGTCCATCCTTATTTGGGTTTTTTTTGTTTTTTTTTTTTTTTTTTTTCTTGGTTTTGTTTTGGTTTTGTTTTGTTTTGTTTTAATTTCTGCTAAATGACTATAGAAAAATAGCAAGTCCAGAAATCCCTGCTAATGAAGTAAATTTTCTCAAAATCAACCCTAGGGACATCCCTATGGATAAATTCTTATATGGACACTCTTTTCCTCTTCAGCTGACACAAAGCCATGCTTTCAAACAACACACTACAGTAGTGGGTGGTCACAAAAAAACCCCAAAACCTAAAATAAACTTGTCAGAGTCAACAGTTTGTTTGTTCCATCAAAGCAAACTGGGGGCAGGTAGATGCAATGAAACCATACAGACTTTTACTGTCAGCTTTGTAATGTGATTTTAATTGCTTCCACCTAAAAATACAAAATAGAAACACATTAAAGAAAAAGTAAAGAAAGAAAGAAATAAAGAAAGTGGTGACCAAGAGCAACACAAATATGTGGTCTGGCTTCAGCTAAAACAACAGTGGTTTGAGTAGATGCTACAAAAAACAATACAAGATTCTCTTTAATTCCATAGGTACATTAGTTGTAGTGTTTTTAAAAACTTCCATTATTATTACCATCACAATTATTATAATTTTTTTAATATTCCTTTAATTACAGCAGTTCCTACCACAACAATCAAAAATACAGAGCCAATCTTTCTGGCACTGCATGGAGCAGAACTCCTGCCACCAGCTGGTGGTAGATAAGCAATTAAAGTGGGAAAGGAGACAGAAAGCAAATAGAAAAATAAATGTGATGGGATCAAACAGCACATTTCCTCCACAGTTTGGAGGTGATGGGTTATTGAATACACGCTCAATTATACAAAATAATAAAACCAACCCTGAGAAAAGACAACTCAGAACAGAGATATAAATGTATGTTCAGTGTTCCCCAGTCATGGCCTCTTTCCTGTGTAGAAATTTTGTCTGGGTGGAATTTGAGGATATTCAGCATTGTCTAGGATTTCTGAACATCTGGCAGATTGAAAAAAAAAAAAAAAAAAACTCTGCAAAAGGTCTGACCAAACTTTGCTGCCAAATATCCAGAAATATTGGCTGTGGCCTCAGCACATGCACAGATCAGTTGCAGGGGACAGTGTTTCAAGTCCAGCACTATCAAGCATCATCACATGCTCTGCACACAGACTACACAAGGAATGCTTAAATAACTTCTACTAGGAAAATCCTGAGTATAGCTATGATGGCTACTGGTGACAGAGAGACAGATGTGCAGAGACAGAGCTGGAGCTCATGGGCCACCATTCCTGCCTAAAACCTAGAAATTTCTTGAGCAATTTTTCTAAAGGATGTATCATTTGTGAGGCAAGGAAAATGGGCATCAACACATGGGTGCTTGTGTCAGTTGATGACAGGAAGCGTGTTTGAATAATTCTGGGTGTAGGTGACACTGTGTGGGGAAGTCCTTTTGACTGAATCCCACCTTATCACTTCCCAGCAGAGCAGCCACTTCCACTTTGGCCTCGTGTAAAGCTGACACTGTTTCCATATGCCAATATGGGGTTATAGAGTAAAATAAACCCAAATAAAACCATGCATGCATTACTCATGAGAACATGCCTGTGGTAAGTGAATATGACTGGGAGGTCGATTACACCAAGGAAGAAGACACAGCAGTAGAAGAGCCAAACAGAAAACAGCATGCAATAAGCTGCTCACAGCCACCCTTTGTGTTTATCTTTGTGTTTGTGGGTTTGTTTTTTTTCTTTCAGCTGTCTATACCTCAATGTCTGCCTAACACACAATGTCTAAGTAACTTCTGAATGCACCACTTTTTCCCCAGGAATGCTCCAGTGGTATGCGGAAAGGAAGATCAAATAAAATCCATAGTCAAAGTTGAGAACTTTTTCAATTCTTTTCCCTTCAAAACATGCCTCAGTGTTTCATATCAGGTTTCTGGGAGTAGCACAGTATCACAGATCAGCACAAGTCCTCTCACAGCACTCACTGCCATCAGACAACTGTCTCCCATGAAAACATGGGTCTCTCCTGAATTTCTTCCCTTATAAGGCTCAGAACAGGCATCCCTCCAGAAAGAGCAGATCCAAAGCCACTGGCAGCTCCACACATTGAGCTGCCCAGTACATTTTGTAACAGCAAACATCTCAGGCCAACAGCAAAGGATGTTGGTGCCATGTCATCATCCTCTGTCATTACATGGGCTCCTCTCAGATCCTGCCATCTGAAATCGAGGCATGTGGTGTAATTAAGCATTCTTCTGGAGTGCCAGCTGACTGAGGGTTGGAAATGGACACACACTGCTGCCTTGAGACCAAATCTAAGGGAACATACCAAAGGTTTTGCCATGCATAGCTCATGCTATGCATGTAAAACACGCCACAGAGAAAAAAAACAGGTTAAAATTAGTTTTAACCTTAGCGGGTAGTTGAAAGAATTTATAAATGCTGTGGGAGTGTTTAATACAGTCTTCATTCTTATAGAGCTTCCCTACTCTTCACCTCTTAACACACTGCAAAAATGGGACTCCTCTCTATCCCAGAATAGATGGCAGGATCACTGCTGATCTTCCCACTGCCCTTTGTTTCTTACTGCCTGATCCCAACTCATTTCCTCAGGTCTGTTTTTCTAAACAGTACCTGTGCAACCACCAGCAGCAAAAGCAACTGTAAGTCATTGGACTTAACTGATTCAAACAGATGCAACAGCAGGGTGGTAGGAGAATAGCCAGAAAGCACTGGGGGCAGGATTTGACATTGACCTGGCTTGCCTTAAAATTTACCATTCAGCTCCCTTACCTGGAGGGTGATGGAAGGGGAAGGGCAGAACAGTAACTACTCAATGGGTACCAAACTGTATTTAGTACCCCAACACCTACTGAAACCATGAGCTCCCTGGGATTAAAATACAAGACTAGATTTAGTAGTTTGACATTCTGGTTCTGGAAATGGGCCATGTATATGGCCCACATGAAGCAGAAAAATCACTCATACTGCTCTGTTGCCAATTGTACAATGCTTTGTCCAAGGAGAAAAACTCTTTCCTGACCCCTAGGCAATGGATTTGTGGTCTGTAGAACATTTGGCTGCTCCTCCCAAGCAGAGTTACAGCACAAGTACTTTTTTAGGCTCATAAAATTAATGACCATCAGCATTACACATGTGCAAATAAAGCAGGTTAAGTGCTTGCTGCAATCAAATGCACAAGTTAACATCCAGTGTTCGATACAACTGAGAAAGAAGTGGCTTAAAGCAAAGCCTGTAACATTTTGGCTTGCTCTTTCTTTCCTGGAGTGTCTTAAAGGTTCAGACAGATGAGCTAAAATGCCTTAACACAGGGCACGAGATTACTGCCTTGAGCTGCTCACCTCACACATGATGTGCCATTGAAGAACAGTTTATCAATCCAGTCCTAAAAAGCTCAGAACATACAACACCATTTCACAATTATCTGGGGTGGTTTGCCTAAAAATCAGCTCAGCAATTTATTGATGAACAACTGAGATGTCCATCCAGCAGATCTTTGGGGAGTATCTAGTGAAAGTAACCTTGGCTTTGCCTTACTGTTTCCACTCTGCGAGCCAAGACAAAGTCATGCTCATACAATTGAGATGATGATTTAAAGATGATGATTTAAATTTCTATGCTAAGATGCCACTAGAAAACTGAGATCTGCAGTCAGATATAAATAAACTTCCTGAAATTTTTGTAAGAAAATCAGGGTGGTAGATGAAGGAACAGGAAAATAATAAAAAAAATCCTGTTAAAGGAAGCCCCAGTTTCTTTCTACCTCAAATTTCCTACATTTATGGGCTATTTCTCAACTTTTGCGTTCTCTTTGATCTTGAATTGCCATTTCACACAACTTATCTAATAATGCCGCTGGAAAGAAAACCAACAAGTTTAATTCTGGGGCCCTCTCTTCCTTGTTCACTTAATGAGAATACAGGATCATCACAGTATCAGATTTATATCCTGTCTTGGAGTCTAAAAATATTTGTTCTTTCTGATAAGATCAATTCCACTGCAAAGAAACTCTTTGAAGAAAAGCTCCTGTCTAGCCATTTAAAAAACTTTCTATTTTTCTTTAGCCTGAGTCTGGTTTAATATTTATACTGCAACAACATATCATAACATCTGTAGCCTAGATAGGTTTTCCAGGATAGAAAAACCTAAGTATGTTGAGTAGCTTCTATTACTAAATCTTAATAAATGGTTTTTGTTAAGATTGTCCTTCTGAACCTGTTTTTCTGAACAGGTCAACTGTCCTTCTGAACCTCTGAAATACTGAAGTGGCAGAAGAGGCAACATTGTATTACCCAGCTGAAGATGGAGCCAGATGTTAACAGCTCTGCAGGCTCCTGCAGCTGTTCAGCCACAGCACCTTTCAAAAGAGGCTGCTGTGTTCCCCCTCACTTTGCCCATGTTACTACAGTAAGAGCACAAACAAAATACTAATGCTGTCACCCCCGTTTTAAGGATGGAAAATTAAAGGTTTTGGCTACGCTCATATACTGAACTGCCAGAAGAGATATTTAGATTTTTCATCAAGTAAGTCCAAGCCAGGACTTCAATCAAAGTTTTGTTCCTTCAAGGAAATTAAACTTGACAGTTTAATTAGTATTGAATTTGTGTATTTTTTTCCAAGCTACTAAAAAACCCCTCAGACTTTACTCTTCCAGTCTTCAAAGTGGCTTTAAAAAGGGGATATATATCCCTGGAAAATTAACACTTTAAAACCAGATATAAAAAAAATGTAAAGCAGTGATGGCACTCTAGCTTGTAGGTCATTATATTTTACAATTGTTTCCATTTGACTTAAGTAATAAAAATTCTGCAGAGTGCAATAAAAACTGGAAATATCCCACTTGAGCTTTTAATTAGGAAACATGAGAACTATAAAACCAAACTTAGCACATGCTTCAACTTTGATTTCACTGAATTATTATTGCAGCATAGCCTGGAAGAACCAGTTGGAATTAGAGCAGCATTGTACACAGGTGTCACATGAAGAAATTAGAAACACGCTGCCATTTTCCTGCATTTGCAACAAGGTGAAACAATGAAGGGAAGAAAAAAATATGATCCAAAGAGTAAGTACAGAAGTGCTCATGGGGACTGGCCAATATCATACACACAAAGCATTTCTGACTGGTGCCTTAAAATCACCTAAATGTAAGCAAATTTTTAAAAAAAAATCTGGAAGATTTGGTTAAAAACTGCTTTGGTTTAAGCACTTTATTGAAATTTGCTTTGTAGGAAAAATGCCAACTTTTCTTCAAAAAGTCAGATCTAACAACTACTTCTGTGTTTTGCTTCAGCACTTCAGAATTAATATACTCCAAAACCTGTTTTCTTATACAGTTCCTGTTGAAAAATCCCAGTTCCTGGCCTGGTCTTACACAAACAAATAAGATAAATATCAGATGCCCTCTACAGGCCCTGTGTTTAAGTTAGAGTTTCAGAAGTTAAGAATTTCCCAAATTCCTTCTAGCCCTTGCTTTTGTTACAATAGGGTTGCAGTTTCCTGCCTGTGTCAGATGAGTCCCACCACTTCAAAGATTCCAAGTGCGGTCAGTTTGATGGTGCAGCTGTCAGCGTGCAATCGGAGCGTGACACGAACCAAAGGAAGCTGAAAGGACAGGGAGGGAAAGCTCACAGCTCCAGGAAAAAGAACTGGGTTAAGGGAGGAGAAAGGAAGATAGCTAGAACAAGGATGAGTACGTACCGGGATTGCCACATGAAAGAAATATGGATGCCAGGATGCACAATTCAATATTCCAAACAAGAGGGGAATGGGGGATACACACTCCTGTCTGCAGCCTTTTAAACCCTTTGTGTTAAGAAGTTTTCCTGAACAAATCAGTCTTTCCTCTGCAAATGCTTTTTTCTTTCAAGTTAAGAACACATATGGCAGGCAGTGCAGATACAGAACTATCTCAAACTCGTTGCAGATTCTTACCTTGACTGCTAGGAAGGACACGCTGCAGCAGGGTTAGATTTGTGTCACACATGAAGCTTCATGAACGGGCAGATATTTGGGATGCAGGGATGTGAACGTGCAGTAGGAGAATATGTAGAATTGCAGTAGGGGCACATGCTGACCAGAGACAGCCCTTGAAGCAGTTTCTCACTGATAATAACCTCAGCTCCCTGCATGTTCAACGAAGTTATACTGTGCAATGCTCAGGTTCTGCAAATCTCTCCTCTACACAGAAACAGACCTGTAATGCTCCTGCCTCCTCAGGAGGGTAAACACTGCTTGTATTCTTCTTGAGTAAAGGTCCCATATTGCAGAGGCAACTTCACTACTTTTGCAGTCCCCTGGTCAGCTTCAGGAAAAGGCAAAACCCAATGCAGAATCCATTTCTTACCTTTCCCTCAAACCTGGCAGTGGCTCCCAGCTGCACCCGGATATTGCGAGGAGGAAGAGTAAATGCTGGTGCTTCAGCGGGGACAGGGGGGCTGAGTGTCAGGGAGGTTTTGGAGACTCGAGTAGATGTCACCAGTTTCACATCCCCCATGATGTGGACTGCAAAAGAGAAACAAGTGGTAATATAAAAATTATGATGTTTAATTACCTTTATGACAGAACCAGCTAGGAATCAGACCAGGGGCAGAGGTTTGTATGTGTGCTGTACTTGTGTACATTGCAGGATCTTCAGCCTAAGGCGGCAGGTGTTGTTTTCTGGGAGGGAACTGAGACCCAGGAATGGTGCCCGTGCCCACAATTACAGTCAGGGTCACAGTCTTGAGGCAAACTCAGATTGAACTTTCAAGTCCCAGGCCAGAGCCTGAAGTCATTAACCAAGAAGTCATCCTTTACAACTGCACTAAAAGGTAATAACTTATTTCAGGAGGATATTTTCATACTATGACTTTGATTTTCCTGGCCTGGAATACCACAAAATCAGTAAGTCTCAAAAGTGAGCCAGTGCTAAACAAGTACTTATGAAATAAAGAGACCTCTGTTTGCACTGGATTTAAGTTGCAAGCGGGAATGTGGAAAATCTGATTTTTCATACCAAGCTTTCAAGATCTTAAGAAATATCTGGATATCTCCCTGCAAAGTACTGCTAGTACAGAACAAATGCTTTTGCAGAAATTCAGTCTTTACTGCAAATCCTTCTTACAGCACATAAACTAGTAAAATAGCATGGAAACCAAATTTCATAATGCTACAAGAATGGCATTTTAGAGAACTATTTACAGTTATCTGCTTCAGAAGAAATTCTTCTGCTGAACAGTTCATATTTATCAAGCAAAAGCAAAAAATATTGTATCTTGAAAAAATAAAATTTAATGGTTTTCAGGAAAAAAGTAGTAGCTGACCATAGTACTAATACCTTGAATTTTCTATGTAAATTAGAAGCCCCACTGTAAAATGCCTATTTACCAGACAAGTTTAACAAAGAAAAAAACCTGAGAAATTACTTAACCCACTAGTAAGTCATGTTAAACCAGTGAAAAATACTGGACTTCTGGTCTTAATCCTCTGCCATACACACCAGTCTGTGATGGACTATGTATCTATTAATCTGATTCTGATAAAAGTTGCAATTAACAATACTTGACTAAACAGCAAAACTTCAATTTGAACAAGAGAAAAATCAAACTAAGGCCATGCTATTCCTGACTGTATGAAGCATACTTGTTCTAGAACAGGCTGCAGTTACCTAGGGAGCAGGGGAACAGAAAACTCATTCATTTCCAAACAGGACTTATACTCTAATGCCACATGTATGCACTTAAAAACCCAGTCTGAGGATTTAGTTTGAAAAGAGCACACCTGACATGTTTCATTAACAAACAGAAACACCTTCTCTACATTTATCCAAAACAGTTTAAGAGGGCAGCTTTTCTTACAGAAGCTATTAGTCTAAAAGTTACATATTTCATCTGAGTTTTTTCTCCCTCACAGCCAACTGAGACAAAGAGGCACCTCCAGAAGGAGTTTTGGTCTAAGGTGTTGAGTCACAGAACTTTGTGCTTCACTGCATGCACTTGTCAGGAACTGCAGTTTAGAAAGCAAATCCTTCCAAGATATCAAATAAATTATGCACACAGGTTTTCAAATAATGCTTGGAATCTCCTTCCTCATTCATAAGAACACAGATGCTGTGCACTTCAGATTTCTTCTTGGATAGTGCTCTGTTAGCGTTTCTGTATATTGACATCAAAACCCCCAGAAAATCCTCTAGTGTTTCCAGCATTTCAATTGCTGAGGTCAACACAGAAATGGGATAAAGATGATTTCCTAACCATGATGTACAGCTTCAAACTGAGAAATTCTGCCTTCATTTCCACAAGTTAAACTTGCAGTGAATGTCTGTATTGACAGTCACTTGAGAGCACAGCCTAAGTCTCCCTTTTCAGTATAAGCACCTCTTCAAAACTCACACAGGAAAAAAAAATCATCTTTGTACTTTAAAGAATGATATGAAATCACAATATCATTTAAATAAGAAAGAAACTGATTGCATTTCCAAAGACACAACATGAAATCAAAGCCTTGCTTCTCTTCTAACAAATACACTTAGCACCTGAAGGGACAAACAATGAAAGTCTCTCACAGCTGTAGTCACTGCAATAAACAACAGTTTTCCTGAAAAAGATGAAGAATTATTTGTTCAACTAATTGTTCTTTCATTAATGACAAGGCTCCAAATTCAGTTTTCCACTCAGCTAAAACCACAGTTTACCTCAGTGGACTACGACTCAACCACAGATCTGTAAACTGCTGCATACAGAGTCCATATTTGCCAGCACATTTCTAAAATGTATTTTTCTTTACAGATGAAGACCAAACTTTTCAAATAATCGATCTTCAGTACTTCTTCCCATGTGTCCTTCTCCCGTGCTAATATGCACCTTTCCACTGCCTAAAAATGCCCGTATTTGTAATAGCTTTGAACTCTTAACTAAAAAATCGGTCCACTACTAAAAACCTGCAATAAAATTTTCATATCACCAGTAGTGACAATAATGTGCCAGCTATAATGTAGATTTTATGAAAATCTTTTCTTGTCAGGAGGCACTATAATGCCACACAATCTAAACTGCAGTGAAGCTGCAATACAAACCATAAGAGGCCAGTAACAAAACATCTCCTTCCCCACACATCTGTACTGACTTTGCAGAGTGTTTACGTGACAAAACAACATCAGAGAAAGCATATGCTACCTAAATGTTGTTTCAAAAATAATGTTGTAAGGGAAGTAAAACTGAAAACAAAGCTAAACCCAACAGCCAACACCCAGAATCCAATCCAAATGATGCTCACCCATGCAAAGAGCACTCCACTTTGGTCAGTGCCATTGCAATGGCTGAAAAGAGCAAGAGGGAAAATTACAGGTAATACACCTGCTCACAGGACCTCTGTAGGGAAAAAATGCTCAAGTGTCTGTGCTTAGGTACAATGCACTGCTGTCACTGTAACAGGGTGACTGTGACATGGAAATCCACAGAAACCTGAATATGTTACCAAGCACCTGAAACAGCCGCTGGCACATGGCTGGAAAATACACAACACTCAACATCCACTCATCCTCCAAGCATCACTGGGCTCAGGTATGCACTGGACAAACAATACTATGGATAAAATCCAATCCAACCTCCATACAAAATGAAATGAAAGAGAAAAAGAAAGAAGAAAGAAAGAAGCAGTGTAGGAGGAAGTAAAAAGAAAGAAACAAAAAGAAACCCTGAACAATTAAGCCACTGCTGCTGATCAAGTTACACTTTTATTGCATGTTGGTAAGGTACCAAAAACTGTGGACAAATTAATGTGTAGTATAGTGAGACTGTAAAGCATAAAGACATAGCTAGTCTTTTTTCATAAGAACATCTTGCAAAGATTTAAGCTTGTTCTAAATAAAGTGTCTAAAAAGGACTGAATTTACAAATTAAATACTAGCTCAAATCAGCACAAGCAACATAAGCCTCTAATTATCCGCATTTAGCAGTCTGACTTTAATTAACTATGGATGCTTCTAGTAAATAATTAGGAAGTATCCTTTTACAGCTTAGAGGATGTTTAACAATTCTGTTCCTAAACAAATAACTAATTCCATCTTGTGCAGTGTGGTGTTACTAGAGAACTACCATGTCCAAATATTTTAAAGAAATAATGTTCCAGAGAACAAATCTTGTTCAAGCTCTCAATTTGACAGACAGGAAGAAAGCACACACTTAAAAACTATGAAATGTGCCTGATTCTTTTTTTTTCTTTTATTTAAGCAACTCTATAGAATAAGAATATTCCTAAAATATTTTTCTTAGGTATTTCTTGCTTGCTCAAGCTTGCTCCTGAATAAGATTTCAAGGATGCTACATGAACTCCTAAAAATTCATGTCACATACTGTGCACACCTAGACTTTAAAGAAAACCAACTGCAACTGAAGTTGCAATGCAAACATTGTGGTATTAAAACATAGAAGAAAACCACCATGCAAATGTTAATCTGTAGAGTAGTGATGTGGTTAGACAGCATTTCTAATCTGGATTTTTTTTTGGGGGGGGGGGGTGGTGGTGGTGGTTTTTTTCCTTTAAGCACGTATTTTAAAACACTAGGTACAGTTTATTCCCTTACACAGATCACTGAACTCAGACTTTTGCCAGGAACTTAATGCTATCTATTATGCTTCAAAATCTTCAGTACTTAAGTTTTTTTTCTATTCTAAATCTGCTTGCTTTTCCCCTTCTCACACAGATTATTTCCTTTCTTACCTGGATTTTTTTTTTTTATTCTTAATCCTCTCTAAAAAGCACATAAATCCTTACAAATTCTCACAGTGTGCCCTCTAATCTTTCTAATACCAAAGCAGACTAATGTGTTTCAAGCATTTTCTGCTGGGAACAAATCTCTGCCACTCAATACTCTGCTCCCAAAAATAAACCCAAAAAAGCAAACACTAAGATATCCATCTCATAGGTTTTTCCTCCTCCACTTATTTTATAAAAGTAAATACTTACCATCAGCTTCCTACATAACCATTTAATTATACCAATTTCCTTTCACCAAGTCCTTCTTCCAAGGCAGGAGAAAAATGAGTTGCAGAGAGTGCCTCTGTGTGTGTGTATGAGAGAGCAAGCTCAGGCAAGTGAGAGGAAACCAGAGCTGCCAGGGGAAAAACCTTCATTTGACTTACTGATATTGCAACTCTACACTAAGCAGCACATTTTCACTTGGTCCAGCTATTCTGTTATTTTAGTCAGACTGGATTCAATAACCCCCGAACCATCTCTGAAATCTGGATACAACCTTTTGAGTGCTTTAAAAATACGAGCTAAAGGACAGACAGCCCTGGGGACGGAGCATTTGTCTGCTGTTTGGGAGTCCTGGTTGAATTCCCTGCTCCATAATGGGCTGCCTGCATGACCTCAGGCGAGTCACTAAGCCTCTCTTTTGCCATGGCTCCCCGTTTGTAAAGTGGGGATTATTGTACTTCCTTACCACAAAGAAGTGCTGTGAGGATAACTATATTAGAGGGTGGGAGCCAGGCTACAGTAAAGGACCACATAAATAGAACAACTAGCAAAAGGCACAAAATTACCATAAACTTACAGGAAGCTGGATCTTATTATACCTTTCTTTTTCAAAAAATCTTTTTTTACCAAAGGACTAACATGCACAAGGACTGACATGTGGTTGCCATATTTCTGCACAAATCTATAACTTAACACATTCTCCCCTGAACTGCAGACATGAATTTTTGCATCCATATGACTTGTGCCTATCTTTTCAGTCTTGCCGTACAAGACCACACAAGGAAGCCTTCTGTCAGCTACTGATACTCAAGAACCAGCACGTACGAAGAACAATAAACCATAAAGGAACAGCAAAGGTGATAAGTTTGCGTGTCATTTTAGCAGAGGGGAAGAGGCTGGAAGCTGGAATAAGAAGCAGGGGACTTGGAATGCCACCAGTCATGGCCATGCTGCTCTGGGCAGCTTCTTGTTTAGACACAGAAACTGTAACAGGAATTGGGCTCTATAGGAGCAGGATTATGATGCTACAAGTAGGACTAAATTGAACTGGAAACAATATTAATACAAGTGAAATAAGCATTTTTCTTTCTTGAGGGGATAATAGGATACTGCCCACAAATCATGTTTTTTGGAATGTTCAGATCTTGTGCCTGTGCTCTGCTATTTGTAGGTCTTTCTAAGTGCTGTGGTCAAGCAGAACCTGAATGTGTCCTCACACTATAGGAGTAAGAGAGATTTCCTATCAGTACTGACTTGACTAGGGTTTCTTCCTCTGTTGCCTCATCAATATGTTTCTTGTTCTCTACAAACCTGGTTTCTAGCAAAGTTAGTAAAAAAAAATTTGGAAATTTCAACCCAGACTCCTAAATGTCCCATCTTTTTCCCAGTAAAATTTGATATTACTATTAGACATCACAGTAGGAACAGGATGAGATGCCAAATCTTCATGCACAACTCCATGATCCAAAAGTTTTGCAAGCTAAAGTTTTGGCAAATGTGTGTAAAATCCTTGAGTATGTTCTCACAATATGCTTTTGCATAACTGACCCACACAAAATGGGAATTACAGATCAAGTGGCAATTTGTGCTAAAGCTTAGACTCAGTAAAGTGACAGCAAAAATATTCCAAACTAAGTCACAATTTGATTTGTGACTATCACTTCGCAGATTTTCCCAGAAACAAGTAAGTTCTGCAAATCCCATAATTTCAGTGTCTTGAATTTCACGTTCAGCATATCAGCCATGAGGCTTTGCATTAGCATAAATCTTGTCCATGCACAGAAAAAGGAAAGAACAGGTTCAAATGGTTCCAGGTCTCATTTTAACAAAATACTATTGCAGCCCCTATGTTCCATTCTGAAACAATAAAGTTTTCCAGGATGCTTCAAATACTGAAATACTCTCAAGCTCTCATGTAGCTGCATGGGAGATTCTGATAGGGTTTGAGCTATGAAATACAGAAGGAGCTTTCTGAAATGAAGTGAGGCCATTTTTTTTTTTTTTTTTATGCAGCAATGTATGATATCTTCTAGGAGTTTGGCCTACAGTGTTAGAGATAAGAGGTGTTCTGTGGCAGATTTCCTTTTATTCTATGTCTTATGTATCCTTCCAAGAAGTACAGCTATTCCTATGTACTTTTCCAAGTGATGTTCAATTGATTAGTTTTTGTTGAATATGCAAATCACAACAGTGGCTACTGTAGAAAAATCTGTAGGTAGAAGTGGCTAATCTGGTGTGACTCAGAACAAACTTCATTACTAATATTCAGATGATAAGTCTCTAAAAGAGATTAAAATATATTATCCAGCTTGCATGACACAGAGCTTAATTATTTTTAATGGAGAGTGACTTAAGAAGCTGATCTGTCTAATCAATAAACTTTTTGCTTTTATTATGTTTGCATAACTAATGCAGCATGAACTTTAAACTGACATGGTTTCCATGGTACAATGACATAGAAGGGTGAGGAGTTTCATCCTGATCTTACGCAAAAGAATATATCAAGATGATGCTAAGTGACATACATTTATTTAAAGCCAGGTTTATTAAAGGACAAGCATGGGAGTAAAAATCTTTATATAAATCCTATAAGAAAACAAACAAATGAAAAATCACCCAAGTTCTATTAAAGGAAAATCGTGCCCTCCATACAAGTTTGTGCTGCCTAGGAAAAATTCACTAGCAATGATGATTTTCTTCCAATTACAAACAGTTGTAAATGTCCTCTAATTTTCCTCAATTTATCAGTGCTATTTAGGGTATTAAATAAAGATACCAGGCCCACTGGATCTGTACAAATATCTAACTTCACTTGCTCTCAGTAGTTCATGTGGCTGCAATGGAATGTCTAACATGAGCCCTGATGTTTGGCCTTGAACAATTACACCTTAAAGATTTCTTGATAAATTAAAGCAGCTGCAAAGGGTATTTCAGGTACAAAAAGGGTGCAGAAATATAAAGAAAAGTGAGAAATAAATGTGTACCTTTGATAACATAGAATCATCCTGATTAAAAACAGATATGCTACATTATTAAATTATTCCATAACCACTGAGCATTAAACTGTAGGAAAGAGCACACCCATTACAAAGCAGCTGAACATGTCTTAAAAGAATGCAATGACATTTGAAGACTGAGGTTTAATTTGAAACATCAGATTAAGAAGCAGTAAATCAAGAGAGACCACAAGAAACAGCTTCTTTGCAGTCATTATCTTGGAAGAAATATGAGTAGCTAAATGTGACATGCATTGGGCAGGTTCAGTACAGCATCCATACCTAAGAACTGTTTTATAGCAGCAAATTGAAGCCAGAGGGAAACCCAGATGGCAAATGGGATGCAAGTTGGGCTTGTTCTTGCCGATTCCAAAGGGGCTTCCCATAGAAGCACACTGGGAAGAGTAATTCAATCTTACTTCAAAATCTCCTACAATTCCAGTTTATAAGCAACATTTAAAAAGAGGGTAAAAAAAAATAGCAAAAAGGCAAGATCTCCAGAAATGTTTTCAGTGTACTAAGCAGCAGGTCACTGCCAATAAAATTCTACTGGTTTTCCTTTAAAGGATCATTTCTAGTACTCAATATATACCAAAACCCAAACACTTTTTCTAGAGAAGGTTTGGACTAAAAATCTCCATCTCAATTTCATCATTGACAGCTGGTCTCATAAAGGATCAAACTTCTAGTAACACCTTTCATAGTCCTTAAAGAAGGATTTTCAGGAAATGCAGAGCATGCACTTTGAGTATCTGAAGAGAGACTGCACCAGGCCTCATCTTACCAATAAGCCTTTATGTTTAATTTGTGCTGTGTATCTTGTGCTTGTACAAGGTACAAGTTGGTGTTTATGACAGACACATGCAAGTGACAAAAACCATCCAAAATTCAGGGACACTTCAGGGTGGGGGTATGACCTTGATCATTGAACAGCAGGATGAAGACTAGTAACCTGTTTTTTGCAGGAAGGAGAACAATTTTCCCAGTACTGTGCTGCCTTTCAGGACATACACTGATGCAAGCAGCATGGAAACCAGTAGGAAGATATTTGTTTCAGGTCACCTTCTCACGGCAGGTGGAATTTGCACTATTTTTCTATGTGTCACCAGTGACTGACTACCACAGAACACCTGAGCATCATCTGGGAAACCCAGATGAGAATGTATTTAAGAGGACTTGAACGAAACATTTGGAAGTGGGGCTCTTTAAACCATCTTGAAATGCAACTTGCAATTATAATTTTCCGTGCCAGTGGATGTGAAGCCTGTCAATATAAGCTGATAGTAGCAGGAAGTTTCAAGTACACAAGATAAATTTGCAACGACATCTCTGGCTTCAGACCTTAATACTCAATGTACACAAGTACAACAATACTGCTTTGCTAGCATTTAAACAACACCTTCCACTCAAGCCCCTAAGATGTAATTTTTAATATATTTACTCTCTCAGTATTGAGGAAGAAGAATGGTTCAGTGCTTCAATAATTTAGTCTAGGATTACAGAGCTGGGAGACTGTAAGAGAAAATGTAAAAACCAGATCTCAAAGAACCAAGGGCAGGATAAAAAGAATTTGACTTCTAAAAAGAAAGAAAAGTCTTATTTCCTGTTTATTTGGTATGGTACTTCCTTCTAGCTGAGTGCAGGTTTCAGCAAGACTTCTAGCAGACCTAACACGTTTTATTCTGGTGCACATTAGCATGAGACAAGTTTTGAGAGGTCTGCCTACTCTTTGATTTAAATAAACATTTTTTTCTGTAAAAGTCCTATTGTTGCAATGTCTTCGAGGTGGTGGAAAGTTATGCTAAATCAGCATATTACAGTGAAATTTCTGTTGGTTTGGGTTTTGTTTTTTTTAAGGTCCCACATTTCAAAGAGTTACCACATTAACTTTCCTTGATGCTGATGCTGCAGGTGGTCAACTGCTGTTGCCTATTTCCAAGCCAGTAGGGCCATAAAACTGCATGAAAGGTGAGTCATGGAAGATTAGTGGTTCATAAACCACAGAATATTTAGCCTCTAAATTTTGCTTTATCCTTTAGTTTCAAATATGTCCAGAACTCAAAAAAACAAAGACAGACCCAAGTCTGCCAAGTTCAAAATCATTTGGGAAAATGAACACATGTACTCTACTGGCTGAGGTGTGTGAACCCTGGGGTAACATTGGAAAGAAACCTGTTGACTTCAGCCAAAGATAGACAGGGCCATGGATAAACACCACTAAGTTTCAAATTATATTGCAAATACTTAATACTAAAGGAATTAGTTCTTCATTTAAAAGAGCCACTGGTCCTCCACGCTGAGATACTCTGCACAAGGCCAAATTCTGAGCTGCCTTCTACTCTATGAAGTCCCATTAACTGTCAGCAGAAAACCCAGAGCCTAAGCTCTCCTGCAGGTTTATTTTTTTCTGGAAAGATAAGGTTTTTTTCATGCATACAAACCAGCATACTCTGACAATCACTGGGTATACATCAATCCTTAACAGTGTATTTGGCACTACAAAACAAATATTGCTTTGCACAAAAATTATAACCTTGGTGTGAGATGGGGCTATACAATGATAGTTCCTAACTTTTTCTACAGGGAAAACTTCAGGATAATGCAATGTCTATCAGAGAGAATGGTTGGTCCACAACGCCCACATTTCCCACCTGACACAGGACACCTTCCTGTGACCTTCTTCCCATTGCATTCACAGACAGATGGAAGTGAAACAATTAGGAGTGTCATTCCAAGAGAGCTGTAACAGAGATCAAGAAGATTAAGCACTCTTCTGATGATGAAATGTGAACCCCTACATGCATCCTTCAAGCTGGGGATTTCTTTTCTACTTTACCTCTATGGTCCAGATTTTAGCAATGATATAACCAAACAAAACCTACTCCTAACACTGAACCCATCTGTCTCTCTTCTCACAGGTAGTAAGGTTTCACATCCTGTGCTATCTGCTGCATTTCAAGCCTAGAACACCTCAGACTTCAGAAAAAACTGAACAAAAATGGCAGCATTTTCACAAATTCTTAAAATGAATCATTCCCCATAAGGGCCCACTAGGTGAAGTTAAGGTGGTAATTATTTTCAAACAATTAAAAGCTTGCTACAAAGAAAATTAAGACAAATTTAATCTCAATATATATAGGAAATATGTGTGAAGTCATAAGCTTTTAATTGTAGCATGGACAATTCAGACATGGGAAAAAGTTTAATAATTAAGAATTTAAGAACTCCTGGAAGAGATTGCTCCAGGAGTCTGTGGAGTCTTCAGTGCTGGCAGTCATACAAATGTCTGTCAGGACTGACACATACAGTTGATCAAGCCTTGGATATGGGAGAAACTGGATGGCCTTCTCCAGTCCCTTCCAAGCCCATGACTCTGTGATTCATCTTACAGTTGATGTTAAATTTGAACTACAATATAGAACTTTCACATGGTGGATATGGGCCAGTAAGACAACTCTTACTCCATAGAGAACACTATAAATCTGAAAAGAAACAACTGCTATAAGGTGAAAAAAACCAGCCTATGAAAATGTCAACAATATCAATATATAAATCATTAACATTGCAGAGCTTTGTGAGAAACAGTGAGACAGAAGGAATCTGGCTTAATCTTACCTAAGCATCAGTTTTCAAATCTCAACCAAATGTCCATTTCTCATAACAAGTGGAAACAGCTTTCATTTGAGACTGCAGAGAGTGGGACATGCAGACAGGGATATTAATACCTTTAATGACGTTTCCACTTTCAAACATATATTGCACTGTTACGTTCAAACACCACACTGCATATAAAAGTTCTTTTACATACTTTTTACAGGATTTGTAAAGTGGAGAATTACAGTAAGTTACTTAGATCACATCACATTTCTTCAGCCATGTTCTACAAAAGCACAATGGGTGTTCTTGAAGGTAACAGCTTAAAAGTGCATAATAAAAGAAGATTAAAATGTGAATGAGCAGTTTGGAGTCTCCACATTTCCATGGGGCTTGTATGGACAGAAGTATTGGACTGTCTGAAATCCAGGTCTGTCCTGACTGCCCTGCTTCCAGCTGGGAGAAAAGGGTCTGTTTTCCTTCTTCTGCTTGGAGCTTCATTAGGACGGCTCTTCTCATGAAATTTGGACCCCATCCAGTCCTTAGCCCCTCTTTACACACTGTATCTATTCAATGAGTATATCAACAGCTCTATCAATATCAACAGCTCTATCAACAATTTCCATGGGGCTTGTATGGACAGAAGTATTGGACTGTCTGAAATCCAGGTCTGTCCTGACTGCCCTGCTTCCAGCTGGGAGAAAAGGGTCTGTTTTCCTTCTTCTGCTTGGAGCTTCATTAGGACGGCTCTTCTCATGAAATTTGGACCCCATCCAGTCCTTAGCCCCTCTTTACACACTGTATCTATTCAATGAGCATATCAACATTTACTCTATCAGCAGGGAAAACCCAATAGGAATAATGAAATCTTTCCATCAATTCCTCCATGTTTTCCTAACCCTTTCTGAAATGCCCCAATTCAGCCAGACATGGCACTGTGATGCTTTTGTGAAGATCTACAGAGGTTTGATCCCATAAGTCACATCAACTTGTCTAACAAGGAACTGGCTCAGCTCCCCTCAGAGGCAGGGAAAGGCAGGAGGTGATTACACTGCCAGGCAGAGATGATCCCTAGCAATAATGGAACAGAAAAGAAAACGCCTAATTGAGATTAAAAACAAAGAAAAGAAGAGACTAAGAAGGAAATCAAAAGGAATCAATAAAGAAATCAATAGGAGATGGAAGAGAACTCGGAAGACACAAAGAGTTTCTAGGGAAGGGGAGGATTATGATCACAGAGGCAGAGAGAAAATAAGAAAAAAAATATGATGATGGCTGCCCCAGAACAACCAATATTCAGATACACTGGCAGTATGGCTCAGAGTCATGATGGCTCAGTTTTTCAATACCACAGTTTTAACTAAAGAAACTTCAGGGCATTTTTTTCTCCTCCTCTCCCCCACATAAGAACAAACAGATGATCCAAGAATGAGTGAGGTTCATACAAAACTCTTTAGACAGAATTTCATCCACAAAGTTGGTTGTTGAGGAGTCATTCTCCACAACTCCCTCCTCCCCATTTCACAGACTTGTTGTTTGCAAAGTGTTTTATATTTCTCCCTATCCAAGTGCCTCACTCAATCTATCTACTTGCCAGTTTAGGGCAATTCTCCTTTATATGAGATCCCAAAAACTGCTCTGCATGCCAATACTGAAAGTGAGCAGGTCAGAAAGACACCAATTATCCAAGTGTTTACACAGATGTGAATAAAAATGTGCAACGTTGATATTAGAAACAGAGAAATGCATTCTTCACTGGTTTTTTTTTTCTTTTTAAGATACAGCATTAAAGAAGATTCAAAAAAAGAATATATGGAAAAATCTAGTTTTTCAAATGTTGCTGATGCTTCACATCCCATTACCTCTGTTGTACACTTCTTGCTTACACAAAAATTGATTGTGTTCTCTCCATCCTTTTTTTCCTGTTCACTTTGCATGTAGTTCCCTTCAGAGATTTTTTTCTTTTATGACAGATTAAGAAAATCATCCCTTTACTCCCCTTAAATTAGGCCCCACTTCAATACTGAGATATTTACACTTCTTAGCAGATGAGCATATTAAAGCTTTAAGATTAAAATTTCACCCTGCTGTGCTAAATCTATTCTGGCAGCCAATTTCAGCCATGAGGACAAAGGGCAGAACCTGGCTGGATTCTGTGTTTTGTCCTTGGCCATACATTTTATTCCATGAGCAACACAGCAGAGGTGATGTTGTCTCACTTCAGTTTTGCTGAAGTCAGTAGAAAGACTGCCAATGCCTCCAGTGAGACCTGAAAAGGGAACAAGGTCCAAGGCAAGCTCTTCATTTACAAACACTTGCCAGGAGACTTCCATGAGCTCTGTGCAGAGCTCCACAGGCTCTGAAAACTAGTTTAGAACTGGGTACACTTTTAAACTCTGCAAAGAAGCTCCAAACCAGATGTGCCTCAGGGATTCATTTATCAATTTTAAAAGTAGCAGACGGCCTCAGTTCCAGGTGTCCAGGAACAAGAGGTTCTTAATAAATTTGGAAAGAAAGGAAATGGGAAAAATGATCCCTGATTAGTAATGATGAGATCAAAAATATGAAAGAATTTTATAAATATTGGAGAGGAGGATTGAGAAAATACCAATAAAACCTGTATCATTTTATACCAGGAACAACCAGAAGGTTACCCTATGAAATTGTCACATGAAGTGTCAAAATAAAATGAAAGCTCTGAACCCACATAAAATCCTCCTTCAGACAAAAAATACCTCCATGTAGTAAGAAGGTAAGAGAGAAAGATAGAAAATTGCTTTTCTCAGTGTACCCTTGGATACAGGCATGGACACAATTCTTGCAAAAGGTGGTTTGGCCTGTTACAGAAGGAAATTTTGGTCTCTCATGGAGATAATGAAAACAGTATTTTTACAATAAAAGACAATTACATAGACAATTTATATCCAAAGTCTGTTAATAGGGAGCAGAAATTATTTCCCTGAAAACTGCAAAGGTGCACAAACAGAAAGTTCATTGGTCTTACTGAGGAAATTCCTGGAATATTTGTACCTCGTGATACATATCCAAGTCTGCTGATCATGGAATGTATTGGCTTCAGATTTAAAAGATGCCCCCAAAACTGCGTGAAAAATAACTTATTGCTGAAAAACTTTTGAATAAAAACACTAATTAAGAGAAATAAAATATTTGAACACCCAGTTGTTTCAAATTAAAAAAAAAAAGACTACTAAACTACATTTGAAGGCATCAGAATGAGGTGGGTTTTTAAAAAACATACAGTTTCTGAGGAATCTAGCTGTGAGGTCAGAGGAATAAATATAAGATAATGACTTTAAAAAAGACTCTATGAATAGATAGACTACTTACATGCATCACTAAATAACTCCAAATCACCACAGCACTATTTTGACAAGGATCAGCAAATTCCAAACCCTCAGGAAGTACCTCTAAGATCCATAGCACAGGAAGCTAAGGTGGCAGGAAAAGCACAGAGACCTGTTTGCATAGCAGGTTAGAGGTCTGCAGGAGAATTCCTGCTATGTAACATGACAGATCACAACACAGGAAAATTTTCCCTATTCCTCAAATACTGTTCCTACTTATCCTGTAAGCACAACCACTTGGCTACTTTTTCCAGTAGCCATGGATCCCTTCTCCAACAACACAGAATCATTAAAGTTTGAAAAGATAACCAACATCACATCAAGTCCAATCTTTGAGCAAATACAATGCTTTAAAGATTAGTATTATGTTTTCATAAAGGAAATGATTGTTTTAAGGTATGGACCTAGGATTTAAGTTGGTTTAAATCAGCCTATTTTCACAGGGCCACAGAAGTGAGCCAGCTTACACAAGCCAGGATCTGGTAGCACATCTTTCTGTAAAAGTTTTGGCAGCTCACTGTAAACCCATTAATCTTGAACTAAAGGACTACAGTTCTGTGAGATCTGCAATCACCATGACCCTGCAGTATTTATTCTGTTTCTTATCTGACAGGAAAAACCAGCCTCCAGGAATCTGCCTGGTGAGGTATACAGGACAATGGACCATTTCTGCCTCTGAGGCAGCAGCCTCATATTTGGAATGACTCAGTTATCTAAGACCAGAGGCAGGTAGTGAGCGTTTTCTACTTTAGATCAAATAGCTGGTCCTGCTTTCAAATAGTGGAGATATTTCAAAGCATCTCTGTATTGCTTTAATAGATAACTTTTAAACAGAGTAACCTTGGCAAATCCTACACAAAATCTAGTCATTTGAAGGGAGGATTCGGAATCCAAACTTCCAGATTTCTGAACTTGATTCCCAGTTCTGGGAATCAAGTCCCACTTCCACACCCACTTCTGTGTGGTTCTACAGCAAACATCTGAAGGTGACAAAGAGAACAGCTTTTCTAGGATTATAAAGATGATGTTACAAAACATGTCCAGCAAGCATCCACATTTTTAACACACAAATTCATGAACACATAAGAAAAAGAATTCTCTTTTGAGAAGTCAGAGGGGGGAAAAAAATGGACAATTCTGCTCAGGACAGCTATCAAAAGACTTGCTACTGCCCTATTTTCTATTTTTAAGTTTCTGATGGGGAATGTCAGCAAGAACAAATAACAGGATGTAGCAGACTTCCAATTAAGCATTGGTTTGTTGGTTTAACAGACAAGAACAATTTTTCCCAGCACAATTATCTAAGTCTGTGAGATACCCAAAGCAATTATTAACCACTTATTACAAGGAGGTAGTTGCTCCTGTGCTGGAAAAGACAGACACTGTCTGGATTTATTTGTGCTATGCTTGAAGAGACATCTGGAAGAAAATAATAAGTTAACAAACCTTTACAGGTTTTTTATATCACAATTGGAAATCCTTAGAAGAAAACTCAAATAAAGAACACAACTGCCTAATTTGAAGTAGTTTCTTGTAAATCTAAAACTTAGACCAGTTTCCTGAAACTGGCAAACATTTCAGTTACCATTGCCATCCCTAATCACAATAAGTTTTCCCTTCCACTATTGGCTTTTCTCTGAATTTGAAACCCAAGCTTAATGCAAAACCACATCAAGCAGAAACAGGATAAAACAGATCCATGCTGAGCCTGAATGGGTAAAGCTGCAGAGATTCTTACTGCTCCAGTCACAATAACGGTTTCAGCTTAAAACCTACTGGTCCATTTCAGCAAGTGGCTGCTTTTCTGCTGTGCCACACAAAGCCACATACAAGTGAAGCTAGCCTTCTCCTAGATTTTTTTTTTAGTGTATGTTATCTGGGACACAGCAGCAGAGAATCTTAGAAGCTTGTAAAATGAATTAAGCGGACAAATGCACTGTTTGTTTTCAGTTCAATAGGAGGCTTTAATATTGAATACATATGAAGGACGAGGCATGCTAAACTGAACAAGCCTGGAGGCTTAAAGTGATATTAATTCCACTTGCAATCAACCATGTGGATCCAATGATCAAAGAGACTTGGAAGCAAGAAGGGAATAATGGAAGTATCAACACTCAGCAATATTCTGTTGCCTTGGGGCAGCACAGGACCCAAACAGATGCCAGGAGAGCAGCAAGGCTACCTCCTCACATCGAGGGTAGACAGGAACTAAAGCACACTGGATTGTCATGCACTAACAATCTTTAGGATGCTGCTATGAAAATGTGCCAATTGTACTTCTACTCTTTGGCTTTATAAGCTTAGGTACTGCCATGGTTTTGACTGGGATAGAGTTAATTTTCTCTTAAACCATGTCACACCAAACCATAACAGAAACTTTCTATATGGAGCACTGCTAGCGTGACAAAGTACGACTTTGAAGAGGTGGGAAATGAGCACCAAAACACAATTGTAGTTATTGAAAATTATCACATAAGTCTTTAAGGAGACCAGAGACAGACCTATGGAAAAGGCAAGTGTTAATTTTAGCAGGAGCACTTGCCACAGGAGAGAAAATATTAGTTTAAGGTATTTAAAAAGGCCTTCCCAGATCTAGCATGTGTATTTTGCATTCCAGAAGAAATAATGAACTAAATTAGAAATATTAGTTGTTTAAAAAGGAAAAAAACCCCACCAAGATTAACATGGTTGCACTTTTGAATCAAACTAATAATGAAGGCAAGTCCTCCCATTATAAGGGCCTGAATTGTTCTCTACATTCTTGTAGCAAGACAGCTGAAGGCCAATATATGAACTTTTCATATTATATGCCAGGCCTTAGCTCTGTGAAAGAACAGACCCAATATTGACAAGGGCTTCAAGTTTAAAACAAGTGGTAAAACCTGACATGTAATGAACAAGTTCATACTTAGCTTTACTATTCAACCTGCCTAAAATTAAAGTAAGGTTGATAGTTTCCATTCAAGTTCTGTTGAAATGAATGGGAACATTCTCCTGATTTAGCAGAATATTGATCATGCTTTTTGCCAAACTTCATCACTTACAGCATTTCATTCTTCTGTGCAACACATCCATCCAGGAAAATGGAAAGTATTCTCATAGGAACTGGACATTGTTGGAAGAGAATTTGATGAAACACTCCTCCCCAGTCTGCTTGCTTTGTTTTTAAAATAGCAAATGTTTTCAAGGACCAGAGGATTTGGATTTTGTTGTTCTTAAATGTTTAATTTCTCTATCTTCCTGCCATAAGTTAAAAAAACTCTCAGCAATAACTCTCCTGGTATCTTGCTACATTTTTTAAATAGTTTAAATTTACTTTGGGAAGATCCTATGGTACCTTATAAATCTCCCAGAGAGTAGAGAAGGATTTTTGTGGGCTTTCTTTTTGCCAGATTTCCCCATGCTATGTGTATTTTAACTACTACTTTCTTTAGACTGAATTGCTGACTATGTTTTAACCCCTCTTATGCAGAGCTCCTGTGACTTCTGCATGGGAGATCCAAATCACCAGAGGGTTAAATGATCTGTTACAGGCAAAAAAACTTATACATCACTTAAATAACTAATAGATGTCTGTTAATGTTCCAAAAAGGTAGGACTTCCAGTGTTCAGAATAAACTAAAAACAAGCTCCTCACAACAACATGTACCTTCAGGTAAAAAAAGGTGAATGATGAAAAAGAGATAAATGCCTACTTACAGTTTTCTAGCCTTTTCAAGCTATCTGTGCTGTTGCAAAGTTTTTTCTTTCCCCAGTCTTTGAAGATGGCTAAGCTCCTTTTAGGTATAAACTGCTGAAGAGTTTTTAAAAATAATTTTACATCTTGGAAGAAAAAAAGAATCAGTGGGAGATTTGTATTGTTAATGTTAAATACACCAAACAGATAAATGCAAACCATGTAGAACGTAGCATTTTGAAAATACCACCATTTGTCTCTAATTGCTAGTCCTAGTTTGTGTCACCTCCTTTCCTTAATGACTTTGTTGCAAGATTTGTAGCCTTGCATATACAGAAAGTTCTTTATTAATTTAGTGGGTCTGCTTACATAAGTAATAGAAAGTTTGCACACCAAAATGGAAATGAAGCAATAATCATGGAACAAGGATTAAAAAAAAATCTTAGTACAACTTTCAGGCAGAAGCAGCATAGTACTGTGAAGCCTTTGGATGTAATATTATTGGCATCTGACTAGAAGTGCTGTACTTTTCATTTGAGTTAAGCAAATATTGAGGAAAGTAAATGTTTTAATGGCAGTGATTGGTTCTAAACCTACAGGGCATGAGAAACTTCACTGTAACAGAGTGGGGCACTGCTGACAGGTTTAGGGCTCAGGATCAGACATCCACTGAAATCTAGGCACATAAACATGGCTAAGTGAGACATCTGCTTCAAGTTACTCAGTTCATCCACAGGGTGACACTGGTTTGCATTGTTTACAAATAAATATAATAAATAATCAGGCAAAATCTGTTGTTAGTTAAAGCATTAGGAAAAATACACCCTTCAAAATGCCTCTTGCAGAAAGACATCTGTTAACTTGAACTCTCCAACCCAAATTGTTTACAGAATCCTTTATTTGGGTTTACCTTTTGTCTCTTTCCATTTCATTTTCTACTCTCACTGGTCACTTTATAAGTTATGTTTAAGAAGGAAACATGTTTTCTAGCAACAAAAGACATCATAATTTTGGCCATATGCTCACCATTACACCAGAGACTCAACAATCAAAAAATATTTAACCAGAAGAAGATTCAAGTGTTTTCAAAATACTTTGGAGACAAACTTACTCATCTATAAAGAAAACAGACAACATGCTTGTACTACTACATATGTAGTATCAGAGAGTAATTTCCTTAAAAACTCAAACCTTTCTCTAAGGGAAACTGAGTAAGAAATCCTAAATGAGGGGTAGATTCGTGCTTCTCATGACAAGCAGTTTTCCCACTAGTGCATCTTCTACTATCATCTGGTTTCTGTAGTGTGCTTTTTCACTCTGATCCCGTTGATAAGAAAGTTATCCATGGCATAGTGGAGCTTCTCTTCAGCTGAGCCAAGTGCAGAGCACGAGTCATGAGTATCAAGTCATGAGTATTAGAGCCAGGAATAATTATTTATTTATTTATGTATGTATCATAATTTATTTCACAGACTTTACTAGCACAAATCAATAAGGAAAGACAGCACATAAGAAGGTTTTCCACTGTTTTAAAAGGAAACAATCAAAATCAACTTCATAATATTAATTTTCCATCCAAACAAACTGTTTAACTTCCAGGCTCAAGCCAGCTTTCTAAACTGGATTGATTCCTTTAGAGACCCTAGTTAGTGCTGCATAACAATCAGCAGCTACAGAGTAAGTACATGAAAAATCTCATTCACTGGGAAAGGATATGAAAAGAAAAAAATAACATCTAGCAACACCTTAAAAACAGCCAGGTGAACTTTGCTCTAATAAGGGTACTGAATTAACATTCTGGAAACTGGTGTATTTTCTTTACTGAAGACTCAAAGTCCTCTGGCAATGGGCAGTGGCTGGCACCTTGCTGTGGTTAAGCTGGAGGTGTCAACACCAGACTACACCTTTAACCTTCCTCTCCTAATGAGGGGCTGTGCACATGAGACAACAGAGAGGTGCCAAACACTTCTGTATCCCTCTAAACCTCCCCATGTCAGGAATAAAGATGAAAATAAGAGGGAAAAAAAACCATACATGAAAAAGAAAGACACAATTAAGCCACTGTTGACAGCCCAGCATCAAAGCACCTCCTTTGCAGGTCAGATATTGCCTGTTCTTGGCACATCCTATGTTTTTACTCAGTTGGGACAGAAAAGGAGGTGTGTAACTTGAACGACTGAGTTCCTTCTGAATGCCAGGAGCTATCTTGACTTGCTTTTCCTCAGTACAATTGCTATTTTGTTTCTTGTTGAAAATTAATATGTATCACTTCAATGAAAACCAGACACATGAAGCTACAAAGAAATCAGGATTTTACAGCTGATGAAGGATCAAAATATCTGCATTTTATCACACGTGGATCAAGAGACCAGCTCTGCAATGAAATTATTACAGCATGAGCAAGGAGAGAAAATGGATTAAACAATACCTGCCTATGACCAGTTTTTGTCAGCTCCTGACCTCTCACTAGTGTCAAAACTTGGGGAAAAAAACCCAAACCCTAAATAAAAACCTAACGTTTTTAAATGCTGGAAAAATTTACTTACTTCTCTGGAATGAACCTCTAATCAAAAAAAAAAAAAAAAAAAAAAATTAACACCTTCTGCTTTCGTGAATTTTGGCTGCTCCATCTCTATTCATATTCTTTCTTTATGCCTGCAATGACATCACCCAATAATAACAAAAATGGAAAGTCATCACAAGCTTAATTCACAGCCCTTTAAAGGATTCAAGATCCAAATTGTACAGAATTAACGAATTTACAGGAATGGAGCTACTGCCTTCAAGAGTTTTATATAGATGTTATTTAGAGGTCCAGGCACCCATGAACAGTGGAAAATACAATAACTGAAAATGTAATCACTGACATATCTTTAACTAGAAGAAGGCTACACCAGATTCCATTTTTAATCACAAAAGAAAGGAAAAGAACATTAGACATCAGTAGTTTTAGAGCTGATTACTCTAATTTTCAAAAATCTTTTCATCTAGAATTTCCATGTTTTTCATGTTTAATGCTTGTAATGGTTCATTGCTTCCCCTTTCATTGAGTATGTGCTTATATACATAATATAATCCTGTTTATCTGAAATTCTTTGGGGATTTCTAAATCCATTTTAGAAGCAGACATTCATGAGAGGGAAATGGAAGGATTACAATGACTTGCATCAGTTTTCTGAAGAGTTGTAGAGTTTCTGAAGAGTTATAGTTCCCTTAATGTAGTCTCTTCAAGGGAGTCTGTGTTCTTTTTTTATTGCACTGAAGGGGTATTTGGAGCGGGACCAGACTGGGAAGGAAAGTCCAATCACATTAAATATACTGAATTTCCCTTTAATTGGGATTTCAATTAATCAAAGATGTTAATTAATCTGGCAAAAATATGTGCCATTGCTAGTACAGAAACAAACCTGAACCCTCCTGGTCCCCATAAGATTTTGAGTAACTACAAATACTTTTACTCTGAGAGGTATCTAGCAAAACAAAAACAAAAAAAAAAAAATAGAATCTAGTTTGAAAACATGCTGCACTATTCATTGCCTCTGGATATTTCCAAGAGACATACAAAAAGTCTACAAGAAGAATGAGGAGAAGAAAGTGACAGCACCCACAGAAGAGAAATTGCCAACTCTCTGAAAATGATCTCTTCCCTACACTCTCCAAGAACTCCAGTGCATTCTTCTTGAACATATATTCCTCACTGCAATCTATAAGCCTAAATGCTTCTCCACTGTGCCAATCACCACACTATTCAATTTGTATGGGTCTGGGTGAAACCAAGGCTTTTTCCAACCAAAACAAGTAAGACAATGTTTACAGGTTTCACCCAGGGTGATTTGTTGACTTTGGCATAAACAGTCTCATTAATCTTTTGAGATTACTTGAAAAAAAGAATGTGTTCACATGAAAAGCATTTGCACAGGACAATTTTTCACTCAGGGGTGGAAATACTGGGCTGCTCCTCTTGGTAATTTTGATTACTAAAACCTGATTGCTTTTCAGCTTTTTATCTCAAACTCAGATCTACACATTAATAATTAGACGTTATTTAGGCTTACCTGTAACTGATACAGTGGCAACTCTCTTTAAAAGATTTCAAATTACTCAGAAAAAGTAATTCTCCTTGCGCAACACCATACACATTTTCATTATCAGTAGCTGACGACTCAGCCAGACTGAGGATAAAGACAGTTTATTCCTCTTTTGTGTTTCAGTTTGAGTATGAGATGAGAAATGAGGCATTTTAAAAGACTGCCAGTTTTCCCTAGCCCTGACAGAAGGAGACGGCAATCCTTCCTGTGGCTTGACACACCTACAGTAATACTACCCAGCTGCTCTTTGTGGCTCTCTTCAGTCAAATTACTATGGTTGTTTCTAAAGGTCACCATTACAGTGAACAAAATAACCCAAATCACCTTTTGAAACTTGAGTTTTCCTTAAGTTTCTTTGTTTTGCACAGCAAACTAACACTTCCCCAAGATTTCCTTGCTGATTCTACACCGATCTCACACTTGGGCATGACCTGGGCAGACACACACACTTGTCCTCACTTACAACATTTTTGATCAAAGTACATTCTCAAAAATTGCAGAACTGGGATTAAAGCTTGAAAAGTTTGTCCCTGTCCTGTGTTCTAAGGCTTGCTGGCTACACCAGTTTTTCCAAGACATACCTAGTCAGACATTCCAGTCATCCTGAGATGTCTCTAAAGGCATATTACATTTTAAGGTTGTTGAACATTTTGGCATCTCAGTTCTACTGAAAATTAAAATCTCCTTTGGATTCCAGCCTCTGGGTCTAATTCAGTAACTCTCTGTCCAGGTAGGTACAATTATAATCAGAGTCATGTTCTTAACTTTTTTAAATATTAAAAGGACTGAGCTTTAGTCTCTATCTTCACAGCATCATTCCAGACAATGCATCATTATTTTCTCTCTTTCCTGAATCATTTCCAAGTCCCGCCTCTGTGAATTGTATCTACCAGAAGTGGATAAGCTAAGTGTACCACTATCTCCATTGTGTTACAAAACTGTAACATCCCCACCTCTCTTCTCCACCTTTCCTTCACTTCTCTACATGTCCATTAGGGCTTCATCGGATCTCTTACCTACAGCATCACAAAACCAAAGCATATTTTCTTATTTTCGGGAAATGGTTTGATAAACATTTCCCCGAAACATTGCCAAAGCTGCTTTTTCAGATGTAACATCCCATTTATGTTGCCCACATTCCACTCCCACATACATGATCTAACAAGTGACTGTTACCAAACATGAGTCTGTCTTGCAATAAGATGCAGAATTGCACATATGCACTCCTTACATTACTGGTTAAAAATCAAATATAAAAACAAAGAAAGAAAGAAAAAAAATCCCCAATTCTCTGCCCCACTGAGGTTCATATTCTGTCAACAAGTCCTTGGAATTCAGCATTCACCTAGAATCAGAACATGGTGTGCTGCAGTCAGGGTTCTGAAAGGAGGGAATTTCCCATAAGATTTCGGGAGACACAAAGGTCAGGAGGCAGTCATGGGTTTGTATGTGTTGTATTGAAACGCAGATTCGAAACACGGTGTGGATAAAAATAAGTATTGAATTTGATCAATTTCCAGTGACTCTTGGAAACAAACACTGGGTTTCTACTGATGTATTAACAGATGAACATCACCTCTGATGCAACTGATGCCAGCGATGGATTTATTTGGAGCCTTTAGCCTGCTAATCCCATTAGTGAAGGCACAGTTGATAGAAAAACCATCCCTAGAGATGTCGCTATTTTCTCTTCCAGAAATACTAAGAAAAGGCAAGTAAATGAGTTAGGGATTTTCCACACATCATTCATAGAAATCTTCCATTGCTTCATCTGCTGACAGTCAGACAGGTAGCAAATATCACAAAGCATTCATAGAAATCTTCCATTGCTTCATCTGCTGACAGACAGGTAGCAAATATCACAAAATGGGAAAGACTATTGCATTGGGAAAAAGAAGCAGGGATTTTGCTAAAGCTGTTTTCTACTGCAAAACTCCTAAATGGAAACTTATTTGGCATCTCTGTTGGAGCTGAATTGGCAGAGTAAGATGGAAAACAGTCCTGTATCTCATTACTGCCTCTACTATCACCAGCTGGAAACCTTGGAAAAAACAGGTCCCTTTCTGTTTAGATACAATTGTGCTGCTGCTGTACAGACTGTCTGGCTTTCTCCTTCCTCCCCAGTATGGATGACACCTGCAAGGAAAGGCTCTTTGTCCTTTCAAAGCTTTACCTACTGCTGCCTATTTTGTACCTGACCCCTATTGGTGATATCACATTGGTTTCCTAAGGAACAATTACAATGCCAGCAAGGTGGATAAAAAGCCACCTCATCTATATAATTAAGTGTTCTCAACCTAATTTAACTTGCTGTAGTAAGTATTTTCATTATTTACTTAAATGCAGACAGATAACAGCTTTCTAAGACAACTAAAAATTGGTGCATAGGAAGAGCAATATTAAGAGCTACTCAATTTTCAGTGGAACCCAAACACGACCTGGATTTAAGGTGACCAGTAAGAGGCAGGAAGAAGCAAGATATGTAGGAAAAACTCTGCTTTCATGGCAGACTTCCCCAGAAATAAAGGATGGTGGAAAAGGAGATCAAAAGCTATGACACATGCTTGACTGGGTGAATTATTTGCAAATAGCTGCACTGATAAAAGAGACATACCAGCTACTTAACCAGCACAGGAAAGGTGTTCTTACACCTCACATAAGCCTCATCAGGGCAGTACAGTATTCTACAGACACATCCAGGCCAGTTCAAAGCTAAAATAGCAACAAGAACACGTTAATCCACTGGACTAATTATCACTCTTGAGACCTAAGCTAATTTTTCCAGGTGTGTCTTTGCATAAGATGTATCAGCACAGAAAGCAAAACTGTGGGCTCCCAATATTCTACCTTGCTTTTCTAGTTTAGGGAATGCAGTTTCCACGCAAGAGCAGCAGAAATCTGAATTCCATCATTACACTGTTTAAAGTCTGACACTGAAAAAACAACTTGGTTTAGCAGGCAGAACAATCAGCTAATAGGAAATGGAATACCTGACACTATTTCTAGATAAATCTATAATTTTTCACTTTTTCTTCTTTTTATTTGTAGTTTATTCAGTGCAAAGGATCTGTGTGCTTTTACAGAGCTGAGCACAATGTCATCACAAGCAGTCTTTTTTCAGTACAACAAAAATGCTACATTTTTGTTTCACTTTTGTTTCTCTCACAATAGGTTAGGGCTGTGTCTCACACTTAAAGATGTCTGGAGAATGGAATACTATATCCAGATTAACACAGAAGAAAACAAAAGCTTAAGTCAGTCATATAACACAAAAGAATCATAGTCCCTTTGCACACGCAGTCATTAAGTACTTATTTTACAGCTAACACTGGAAATTAGACCCCCACCATCCTCTTCTCTCACTAATAAACTGCCTGATTTCTCTTAAAGTCACAGACACTCAAAGGGCACATTTGTTACAACTGTGCTGTATGTTCTCAGACAGAACTATCTCCAGTCAGATTGGCCTCTTTAGACACAGTGAGATCAAACAGCTCACAAAATCCTTTGATGGAAATTTAATTCTTTAAAAATATGCACGAGGTAATTGAAAACACATTTTATGATATTTCAGATTATAAACAGTAGATCTCTGGCTGGGTTGAACAAATAGCATTAAGCCTTTTTCTTCCTTCTGAAAAACCACAGTCCTTGGCAGCATAAGGCACTGATGTGTTTTCTGTACCAGCACAGGGAAGCCAGTGATTATAATGAAGAGCTTGTGTTAGAATGCAAGTTGTACTCCAACAGAAGAAACTATCTATAAACATCATTTATTGTTCATTCAAAGCCATTTTGTGATATTAGCATGTTTTTCTAAGATCTAAGCACAAGGCCTGGGTTTATTAGATACCCCACTCCCCCTTGCTCCCTTGCACAAGTCTTCAGGAAAAAGCAAAAATAAATATCCTTTGCTCACAATCTCCAGTCTTATCATTAATTCTACACACCCCTAGAACAGAGTAAAAATTCCAAGTCCACCTTTACTCACTTGGTATTTAAACCCTGTTGACTTTGCTACTACTATGAAATTAAAATGAAATAGATTTGTATGCAAGCTTTATGAAAACAACAGTTACAAAGAGAGACCCTGCTTTATCCATAAGTACCACTTCCACACGCATGGAGGTCTGTTTGGCTCCATCACTAGTATTTTGTGCATTTGCTATACGAACAAGGAAACCCTGAGCAGCAAATGCCATGGGGCTGTTCAAAACTTCAGCACTTCATGCTGCCAGACTACTCTAACTTTGATTCTATTTTTTTCTACCTTCCTGGCAGCTAGGCAGAGCTGTTACATGTCTGTGTTAGGTGCCACAGAAACCACGTGTAAGAACACAACAACCAAGGTCTCTTTTTCTTCCTCTGAAGAAGACAGGATGTTAATGAGGTGGAGTGAGTAACAACTCCGGTAAAACTGTTTTAGAAAAGAGTACCTCTTCCAGAGCTAAAGTATTTCATTCAGGATAGTGAGAAGGAGGTAATTTCTAATCAAAGAAAAGAAGTGTAAAGCCAGCCTTAACTTACCCCAAAGGAATGGGGATCCAGGAGTGCACAGGTGTTCAGGGTCTGTGGAAGACTGCTTCAGACTCTACTGGAATCATACACAGGGCACCTGTGTACCTCAGTCCTCATATGACTTCATGCACAGGAAGCATCTCAATGCATTTAAAAGGTCTTTCAGTAGCAAGAGTCTGTGTCTCCCCTTTCTCCTGTCCTCAAGGGAAAACAGGTGGGGAGAATCCAGAACTGTCTGGGGTGCTCAACACACCTCAGGCTCAAAAGTGCATGCTGCTCTTCATTACCTGTCACATTTCTGACAGACTGCATAACCCAGTCCCTACACTTTCTCCTCAAACTACAAATTATACTTAGTCCTAAAAAGGAATCAGCTATGATTTTTATTTCCACAGACTTTATGTTTCATCTCAACATCTTCCAAATCATTGGACCTTGAGAAATACAGAAGTTTTTCTCCTGAGCTGGAGCAACACAGATCAAGGAAGGTTCAAAAAGCAGACAAATACTGATGTAGCCTTTCACTAGGGTAAAATGTACCTTGCTTCAGCTTTCTCACTGCTTAAGTCACAAATAAGAAAGTAAAGACAAACATTTGGTGAAACAATGGTACTCCCCCTCTCCCTCTCTTCTCCCCCTTCTGTCTCTTCATATTGACAGAAGCCTCTTAATTGTGCGAGGGTTAAAGAGAAGCCGCCGTTTTAAGGAAAACATTTCCCCCATCTCAGAAATAGTTGATGTTTAAATATAGCTTCCTGGATTGGTAGATCCACAAGAACACACACAGTCTCTGGAAAATCTATGAATTTGAAATGTTAGGGTATCATCCATGCTTTAAACCCTTGTTCTTGTTTTCCCTGGGTCACTGAAAGAATGTGCTGCCCTTTATACAAAAGAAATAAGAAGTTAATGTGTGAAGTCTATAGGGCTCCCCTCTTCCATAAATTCCTTTTAAAGGATTCCTCATCATAACTGAAGTTTTGAAAAGTGCAACAATCCAAAATGGACAGTGCAATCTAATAATAAATCAATCTTTAAAGCGAGAACACACTCAAACTGTGCAGGAGGAATTGCAGTGCCATGTGAAGGGAGGCATCTGTGCCTAGGTAAAGCCCAGAACACAGTGGTGAGGCAAAGCTGAATGGGCTGCTTATTGTACTGCACCACACTCCCTGGGTGAAGTGAAAGTAGAGGAAAATGAAGTCTTTCCCTCTCACAACTAAAGCTAGAACAATGAAAATCACAGGGCAGCATTGACTTGTTAAACAGTTTCTGCTGGCTCTATTTTAAAACTCTAAAGGCTTTGAAGTGGAGTTGTAAACTCAATTGATTTCAAACAAAAGGCTAATGTAATCCACTTTCAGCACCAGTACCATGCTGGCAGTGAATACACCCTTCTCAGTAATAGAAATTACTTATTAGTGTTTAAAGCAATTCATTTCAATGTTTTCAAGCCACTTAAGAAGTTGGATAGGAATGCTCTTGGCTGAATTCAGCCACAGAGAAACAAAGCCAATATCTGGACCTGTTTTACTGGGGGACAGTGAGGTCTCCAGGAACACTAGCATTAATATCTGACACATTCATGTGTCCTTTCTGTCCCAAACTGCTTTCCAGGTATTGTAGTTTTACATATGACTTGTTACACCCAGCCCTGGAGTGCAGCCATCTCTGAGGTGGGATGCACAGATTTAGCTCTGCAAGATCAGCAGGATCTGATAGAGCAGTAGCAGACACTGCATCAGCTTATGGCATTGGGCAGCTCTCAGTTTCAGACACTGGAATATGGAAAGTTTGGGAAATACTGGTCACCCTTTAAAAAAATTTATAACACAAGCCATGAAAATGTGGCAACAAGATCAGAAGTCTGCAAGAACAGCCAAATGGAAAGAGATCTAGGCAGGAACTGATTAGAAGAACATGGGACAGACTGAATGGAATTATCAATTGTAGAAAGTCTAAGAAAAACAAGAACAAGTGGAACATAGAACAGGTCAAAAATTTTAAACGTTTCCAATAAGTTTCACAGCATTTGGCCCCTTTATTTGGAAAGTATATGTGATACCCCAGGGGAAAAGAATGACTCAAGGCAGAGTGTGAAACTAGGCAGATTTTAAAGTGATATTGACATAGTTTTACATGTGCACATGAAAGCTGCACTGCCTGGTTTCACTGTGGGTTTGAGCTTCTAACCAAAAGGCAGAATTTGTGTTAACAGACCCCTTGGGATGGAAAATCCTCTAGAATCCAGAAGGCCAGTGCTTGGCAGTGGACACCCAGAATAATGAACCCAGGAGTGCTTCAAACTTCCTGGGGTAACTGGAGTCCTGTTGAAGGCCCACTGATTAGAATTCATGTTGTCCAGCAGATGTATTCTGGGCTAGATCTGCTCTTTGATCTTCCAGGCCTCTTGGAAGAAAAATCTACCTTATCATTAACATCCAGATAGATTTGGACAAAGACAATCTGCTGTCAAGAAGCTTTTGTAAAACGAGAGAGGGAGGAGACAGCCTAAGAGGATTTTGCTATAACCAGTTATAAATATTTGAATTAACATTTCCATGTTGTTGACAGTTTCCAATGTCTGTCTATCCTTGTTTCTGCAGAACTGACCTGCATGTTAATCCAAGAGCTCTTCTTCATGGATAAAGTAACTATGCTGAATGCCTTGCAAAGCTTTATGATTTCCTCATCTACTTTCATATCACTTGACCTCATTACAGACTTAACAACTTTGAGACTATCATTTTCTTCCTCAAATTAGGACACTGAAATCCTTTAACATAACAGTAATTAAAAAAATATAAATCTGTAATTAGAGGAATTAAGCCATGTTTGATATAGAGAAAGGAGATTTTTAGGTGCATCTCAGAATAATTAATTTCAATAAACTTTATTTTATTAACTAATCAATGTTAAAATAGTTTTATTATTTAATTAACTTCATTAATGGTTTATTTTAATAAACTTAATGCAAATGTCCTCCATGTTTTCTAACTCAGATGAGCACAAAGCCATTTTTAATGTGAATGCCAATTACTCCTGAGTCAGGTTACACAGCAACAGCACTGTCCCACTCAAATTAAAGTTATATTCCAAATGAAGTATAGAAATGATTTTTTACTTTTGTTAGTAACAAAATACCACAGGCACACCCCTATGTCAAACTTCTCTTTACCAGGTAGGAAGTGTAAGCAGTCTCTCCAGCAGACCAGACAGGTAACAACCCCAAATCCAGCAAGTAGACAAAACCTTTGTCCTTGTCAAGGATGAAAAATAATTTGGTGAGCATGAGACCTCCCACAGGCAAAAATGAAATGTTATGACAAAGGTCTCTTTCTCCTATTTTTCACTCACTTCATACTTTCCTTTTTTTTTGCTGCTGCTCATCACTAGCTAATGTTTAATTGAGCAGACTGGGGCTGCACAGATTGGCTCAGAAGCCAGTGTTGAGCTCACCCTGAGCTGTTACAAGAGTGCCCAACACAACACTTCTCACTCTCATTACACACTCCTCTATTTTTCTAGCTGCTGTGATGCACAATGAAACAGTTAATGCTCACCTTTAAAGCTGTATCAGTGCCGCTGGAACTAGCCATCCATTGAATGAATGAGAGGAATTCAGCACCTCAAGGCTTCTTGTTTCAGGCTGCCTGCCAACTCAGGTGGCTGCAGCAATTTCTGGTCTCTTTCAAATATCTCTCCGCAACTCCCAAAGCTAGAAATTTACTCACAGAAAATAGAGTATAACTGTGGTATCTGTCCAGTCCCCAAATTTTACCCAGTTATTTCGAAGGGGAAATCTGTCTCACTAGTTTAAAAGTCCTGTGTTTACCTACAGTTTTCATCAGGGCAGCATTTTACAAGAAGACAGCCTTCTTAGAATGGCACAAACATTTTCTCTACTCCCTAATGGCTTGCTTAGGGTTGCATACATTTACAACATATGTGAGCTGTATTTTAATGTGCATGGCCAGCGAGGAAAGCTGTCACCTCTGCACCCCCAGAGGAGTGTGAAAGCTGGACTATGACACAAACCACAAAAACAGGCAGTGGGCCAGATCCCAGAAAGCAAAGCAATTCTCATTCTTAAGTACTTGCTGGTTTCCTATTGACTGCAGTGGGAAACTTCCAAGTTCCCACTCCCAGTTTCTGGGACAGTAGCAAAAATAATACACACTTTCTAAGCACAGCACTGCAGAAGTTAACAAACCTGCACGGCCCTGCAGCTTCACCACACTGGCTCACACACCACTAATGGGACACTGGCATTGATCTGGAATTCCTGCCTGGCAGTTACAGATTTAAACAAGCAAACTCCAGAGCAACCACATCTCAAAGGCATTTTGCCCGTGTGAAATACAATTGTCTGTCACTAGTCAAGGGAGTATTACAGAACTAACAGCTCACAGTATCACTTCCTTCAAATTCACAAACATGAAACAGAGCACCACACTTCCATCCCTTCCCTGACAAAAGCAGGAAATTCCCCCCACCCATTATTACAGGGGAGGAGTATTTAGAACCCAAAGTGGACAACCAGAAAGGTTAGCTGGAGAGAAGCATAGGTCCCAATTAGGGAAGCAACAGCTAAAGTACCTGGATAACAACATTAAATAACTTCAATAAACAGAAAGGGAAAAGGCTTCCAAGATGATTAAAGCAACAGTAAGTGGGACGGAAGTCAATGTATAGATGTTACAGAAGAGATAAAACAGAACTGGGATCAGCATCTCACAAAGAAATCGTTCTGATTAAATTGATGGAGCCACACCGAATGGGTAACTGAGCAATCCCTGGATGAGGTTCTGGCAGACAGGGCTACTGAGAGCCTTGATGTATGAAGAAAGGAGTAGAGAATAAATTAGAGGATGTAGTTTGATCATTAAGTGCAACGTTACCAAACTATCATTGTCTGTAAATGAAGTCAGACAGCCAGAGATGTTGGAAAGCAAGCCACAAAAATGCCCCAATGTCTCATTCTTATGCATATCATATCTCTAGTGACCATCAGTAGCACTTGCCTTGGGAAAGAACACAAAGCCAGAGTAAGCTTACAGCAATTCTTTCCCAAATACACCCTCCTGGCTTTTGGCAGTCAGCAGTTTATGGACTTAAGAAATCAGACCATCGCATTTCATAGTCTCTGAGTTTAACCTCTATTAATTTAACCTCTTCCTGAACCCAGTTTGGCCTTCTTGACATTTTATTGTAGTGAGTTCCACAATCGATTGCACATGCTTGTATTAAAAGAAAAAAAAATATTAAAAAATATTTATATAAGACTATTTGTTTGAAGCTTGTTGTCTGAGTTTGACTGACTTCTCCCTTTATTCAAATGAAGCTATGTCTGATTATTCCTTGTTTACCCTCTCCAAGTAATTTCTAGTTTTATGACACCCTTGGCCTCCAACCAAGATTTTTTTTCTCAAACTGGAGAGTCCTAGTTTACCCTCTGGTCCTATGGCTGTCATTCCTTACCTTGGGGTTTCTGCACATCTTTGAATCCTCAGTTCTATCAAGCTTTTCTGAGTTATAGTCAGAGCTGCATATACAAGTTATGAAAATACCAGAATAATTGTTTCTGATTTATTCTGAACTTTGTTACTTGGCCATCCCTGGAACTGACAGTTTGAAAGAGCTATCCACAGCAATGCCAAACCCCCTCGCTCTACATAAGAATTTAAATTACATGCTTCATTAACATATTGCATGCAGGTTCTCAAATCCCTAGTTGTATTTATTAGTACAATACTTTCTGATAATCTGTCTAGAATTAAGCCAGACACAATTCTCAGCACCTCATCTCAGCAATGCTGTACATATAGGCGAACATTCACTCCAATTCCATAAAGTTTTTCAAAGTTGGTTTGGGAATATAACCTACCATGAACTACTCTCATATCATCCCCTAGCACTCAGAGGTATTTGACATATAGAGGAACAAAGAGCCATCAAAAAAATTTTCCTCCATTTCTTATAAGTTGATCTATAATGAAGAGAAGCCTCAAGAAAAGCTGTGTGCTCAATTCTCACTCTTAGTACTCTTGCTTTTCCCCCCTTCTCCAAGAGCATGATATATGGATATAAACCAGTAGCCTCAATGCTTCACATACACACACCTCCCAAGTTAACAGAAAAGATGAAAACCAGCTGTATTCTAATTTGCCTCTGTTCTAAGTGATTCCCACATTTATCAATATTTCATCCAGCTTTTTTTTTGGCACCAACATTTTCAATATTACTTAAAGGGGAGACTAGAGACAGGAGGGGAGAACATAAATATAAATCCCACACAAAGGGAAAAAAACCCCATTGCTGCCAGGTTTTAGAGTGGGACACTTGCTTTGCAAGATCATTCACTGCCTTTTGTGATTTTTCTCTTGCAACAGGACTTCCAATAATTTTCTCATTTTGAATAACGAGAACTAGCAAAATTAATATAGATTCCTTTGGAAGTAGAAGAAAGCTTCTAATTCCCTAGTTCTTCAGTGTTAACTCAGAGAAATTGACCAGTTTTAATCCACTCCTAAAAAACCAAATATACTTCAAAGGGTGCTTGGAAAAGATTGCTTTTTGCTCACCCACTGAGAGCTTCCGGGTTCTGCACATGCAACAGCAGGTTCCAAACCAGCAACTGGCTCAGGAAACTTCTAAGGTACAAAATCCACAGGTGGAATGCTCTTTGCCTGGACAGCAAGCGAGAGAAAAATACTTCTAGAGGCTTTTGGAGGGCAGCACTATGGTTTTATCCTACGCAGCAAATCCACACACGCACTCGCTCCATCGCACAGGCACGGGCTCTGCCGGCTCCCTGGTAACCAGCTCTCTGTTTTGTTGACCAGACTGTTGGAAATCATTAGGGAAAGAAAAGCATGACTTGGCAGTAATGTCCTGGGCTCAGAATACATGAGTTGTGCCACTATCAGTGAAAAGGGGTAACTACAGTGACCTTTGTTAAGGTACTTCAACTTTCCAGGACAGAGTTCCTCATGTTTTACTTCTAAAAGGATGGGACCTTTGTGTTTCTAAGTGCAAACTCCTTAGCCCAGGAGCTGTGTCTGTTGTTAGTGCTTATAGAGCAACACAAACACATTTCTGATCTTCAGTTCTTAGGGACCTTGGATCCACACTTTAAGTATCAGCAGTTAGCAATGACAACATTCACCTCCTCCTTCCTGTCCCCCTACAGTACCCTGTTCCATAGTCTTACCCTTCCCCATTTAATAACTCTAACATTATATTCAAAAGGACCAGAATCTGGAGTTTGAATATCTTCCTTTCTTCCAAAATGCAACTTTTCAAAGGTCCCTCTCTACATGGTGTCTTAATAATATATTCTAGGTTGAATTCCTGAAATTCTTTATTAAGGAGAATAAGAGAGGTAAGACAATATATTTCCATGAACAGAAAGATTGTTTATCACATCAGAAAAAAAAACCCCACATATGAAAATATGATCAAAATGTGCCATTACTTGCTGGGATCCAGAACATGACAGAGACTACTTCAGAAACTTTCCAATAAATGAGCTGTCCACATTTATAAACTGATAACAGGAGTTTTGAGCAAACTGGTCCTGTAGAAGGTGTCCCTGGCCCTGGCAGGGGGTTTGGAATGTGGTAGTTTTTAAGGGCCCTTCTAACCCAAACCATTCTATGACTCAATGAACTGATGAACAGAGTTCACCAGTTTTGTGAGATGCTGTAAAAGGTCTTTCCCTTACTCAGGGATGAGGATGAAAGAAGGAAAACCAATAAGCAGGGAACATAATGGCTGAGTCCCAGGAAATGTTAGCTAGAAAGGATCTCTACACATCCCGAACCCAAAATCTTCCTTGAAACAGAACTTCCATTTCTGCCATTTCTGGGCAACAAATTTCAAAGCTGCACTACACTCAAAAGCTTCAATAGGAACCACTCAAGCTGCAACCTGGAAAACTGCCCCTCATTTTTGCATCTGCCACTACTGAGAAAAGCTTGGGTGTTCCATAGTTGTAGTTCCCCTTCAAGTAATTGCAGGCAGTGATTTGACTGACAGCTCAGTAGCAAAACTAAATATGAAATCTTTGCAAATCCACCACTAGAGTAGGATACACTTAGCAATGAAATCTCTTTGAAAAGGAAATAGTGAAGCAGAAGAGTTAAAGTTTCAGTTTCCTGCTTATTTACAGAATTTTAAATTAAATACAATAGCACAGAGGAAAATAATATATTTCATTAAAAGTAGAGTTTAGTTAAAAGTGACATTTTTTTCCATGCTATTTGAAGAGAAATAACTTTTGCCCTGGTGGCTGTGATTCAAGCTCTATTCCTCCCAGGAAATAAAATAAGAAATTTCAATGTAAACTTTTTCTCCCCTTTAATGTAGGGGTGAAAAAGGGGAAGAATTTAATGAGTATTATCTGCTCTGTTGGCACTCAGAGGGGCTATGATGGAGAGAAAAAACACCCCATGGAATATGTAAAAATGGATTTCATTACAAAACATAATTAGTTTCTGCAAAAATATCCATTTTTAATGAATTCTTTTCCAAGTTTAATGTCATCATCATAGTCTAAGTTATATATTCAAATCTATGCCATTAGAGGACGTTTGTACTAGCCTTTTTCCTTAACCAAAACAAACACACAGTCTAACTAGAATAGCATGTGTAAAGTTAGTGTGTTCGTGCCAAGACACTGCACTTTCACTGTTATTTGCTTTTCTTCCCTCTGCTTCTGAGTACCTTTGGGATGTGTCTTCATAAAGGAGCTATTGAATCAACATACAGAAAGTTAGTATTTTGCAATATGCATTCAAGTTACTTTAAAAGGTAAAATTTTGGGTCAACTACCTGATTTTGGGGAAAAATTTAATTCATTTACCTCACTAAAGCCAAAACTCCTCCCCAGGCAATTCTCCCTAACTCTTAAGGTCAAGAGTGCACAACATTCCCAATTCAAACTATTTGTGTTCTTGGATGGAAACAGGTTAATGACCAAATCCAGACTAGATGCAACTCCAATGACTCCATATGGTCTCAAACACTTTTAAGAATTGTCATGGTAATGACAAGCATGAGCTGATCCATCCAAAGTATGAAGCTGCTCATGTCTGAGTGAGATTTGTCTTAACCTGGCCATTCTCATAAAAATCAGCCTCTGCCTCTGTCTTTTATGCAATGAAGCCAAGCTGCTGAAGACCCACAAAAAGTTTTTCCTAACATTTTTCTACATAAATTTCTTTTACTAGGTTGTTTATTCAGCCCATACTAAAAAAGTCCAAGTCCAAGAACTGCTGCAGTTTTAGTGAAAGATGGTGGGGTTTTTCAAGAAAACATACTGTGGTTTAGACAGACATGACTGGTATACTTTTAATCTTAAAATATGTTCTATACAGCTATAGCTTAGGGCATTTGTGTTTATTTGCAGAGAATGCTTAACTAAGAGAAACTCTCAGAATAGCAATTTTGAGAAGAAAAATGGAAGGAAGAACGCAAACACCACAACATTTGTTGCATTAAACAGCTCTTTTCTAACCAGAGCTTGACCTTCCTTTTCAAAGGGAAAATCATCAGTTAGGAAAACAAGGTGATGCTGATGCTTGGTGAATTTCCCAGTGGGTACCAGATGATCAGGAGAGTGAGCAACACAAATCATGAAATACACCATGTTACCCTCACAAGGAGCTCACTTAGATTAGTGCACCTATTTACCAAAGCAGAATAAACAAAGACATAAAGGAACATGCATACTTTAATCCCACACTGGTGTAAAGTGGTGTTTACTTCACCAGGTAAGTAGGGGCAGAGGTGTCTATTCCTTTTCTCTAAACACTTGAATGCAATTTTTAACAGTCATGACAGTAAATTTACAAAGGTAAAAATATGTGGACAGTACATGCAAAATGCAGCAATCAGGAGATGGAAGGAAGCAGTAGTCTGTCAAGTCAATAGCTTGTCTAAGCCTTGTTTACCCCTCACCACCTTTACCCCAAATCTAACTAACAGGGAAAAGCCTCAGACAATCAACAGGAGTATCCCTACTGGCAGATGGATGTCTTCTATGGAGTTCATCTGCAATGGTATTCATGTCCCTCTAGGCCTCTGTTTGAACATTGTCACTATGGAAACACATCTCTGATGCCCTGCACCTTATCAGGCCTTCTCTATTTAAATTCTTTTCTTGTGTTTTTAACAAAGCCATTCACTGAACCTCAACTAATCCAAGATTCTGTTAGGGGTGAGGTTTTTGCTTGGTGGGTTTTTTTTGTGCCTTCACTATCGTGTCTCTTCCAAAAGGTTCTCTCTCCCACTAATGCCATCTGACAGGCTTTATTTGACTCACACCTCTTCAGTTACTCGTTCAAAAATATTATGGCTGCATTTATTGCCAAACGGATTCTACTGTTTTTATCCCCTCCTCCTGCCCCCCAGGATACATAGTTTTCAATGAAAATTCCACTCATTCAACAGCAACTTTTTCATTTTGGTTTTAGCTGTTTAGAATCTGCCTGCAACTACATCAGATGCGCTTGTGAGTTCTCTCTAGAGCATTCCTAGGTTAGAGGTATAAAGGGTTACATCTCTGTAATACCAACAGTTTATCAATTCCAGATGCACATGGAATCCAAAATCCAGTGTTTACAAATTCCAAATATTAGAATACTTTTGGAGAACAGAGACCAGGAGGGGCACTGGGAAGCGTCAATGTTACATTATGCAAATGAAAGAAGGCAAATCTGGGTTTGACCTCACTGCATCCAAATCTGGTGCACAGGCAATTCTTCTCCAAACCAAGCAAATGTTAATCCTGCAAGTGCCCCTGCAGTAATAACTGAAATTCATACTATAGTTCTCCACCTAAATAGACAGGAGACATTTTGAGTTTTTTAATATGGCCGATAACTGTAAATTAAAGTGAAGCTGCAAGAGACATTTTTAAGGTGATTTTCTGATACTTTCTAGTGTGAGGAGAGATGGAGTTTTATCAGTTTGCACAAAACTTCAGCACAGAGATGAACGGGAGTTATAAAACAATTTTATTTTATTTTTTTCATTACCTTAGGTACTCTGGGCTGGCCAAGGAAGCAGAAAATAGAGCAACACAGTAGCCTAAGACATGCTGTGGCTCTCACAGTTCTCAAGGGGACTGGTAAAAACATAGAGGCAATTGGCACTAACTATGGAAATGAGCTTCAAAGCCTCCTTGTGGCTTCCATTGGGACAAAGCAACTGTGTGTGTGATGAGGCTTTACTAGAAGGTGAAACTGGAAGAAAAGACACACCTCAAACATTCCCCTTTATAAATTTAACTGCATTATTTCTAAGCTTTAATTGAGCAAGCTCTCTGGTGGTAGCAGGACAGCATAATTCACAGGCCATACCCCCTGGACCCCCGTTAATATTTCAAATGGAAATAACTTTTAGGAACCTCATAGATGCTTTCACATCTATTGTGTTGATATTGTAGATGAGTAATTATTTTCTTTACTCTCTTCATAAAATACCACCTAAAAGCTTTTGAGAGGTGTAAAAAATTACAAATCACAGTAATGAACTTTAAGTAATATTTTGTACAGCTAATTTTGCTTTACTGAGGAATAAGTTTGAGGTATGGCCAAGGAGAGGACTAAACACACTGCTGATTTTCAGGAATTTAAAAGTTGAGATATAAAGTGAGGAACTAGGAAGAATTGTGCTAATTTAACTTTTTGGCACAGCTCACTTTTCACTGGTAAAAATCAAGGCATTTCTAGGGACCATGGGTATAACATCATCAGCGCTCCCATCTCCTCCTTCCCAGACAGCAGAGAAGCACAGTGAGAAGTCAGTCGTGCTTCTGTTGAGCAACAGTCCCACACCAAAAGCTGCATCTTTGCAGCTTTTTTTAACCTTAATTGGGTTAACTTCCATGTGCACATAACCTCCAGGTCCATTTTGTTTCTCATGGTAAACATCCCTCTTTTGAGCCCCACTCTTGATAGCCATTGTTATCTTGTATCAAACCACCAAAACCAAACAGAAAAATGCTAAAATAATTCTGAGTACTGAGAGGATAGGATAACCAGAAGGTGCAAAATGAACAGTGAACATACTCAGGTGAGAAATCAGAAGAACACTTCCACTACAGCAGAGAGCAAAATCCCTCTAAATAAAGAGCCCGTATTTCACCTAATTGTCAGACTATGCAAGAGGTTGTAAGGCACAGCCATTGTAAATAAGGCTGGACAGGCCCACCTGGGTCTCATTCACTGCAAGGATACTGCAGGAGCTGGATACTTCTGTGTACCACATTATCCTCCCATTATTTCGCACAGTTCTCTCTGAAACTACTGAAAGTTGTGCTTACATTTCTGAGGGCAGATCTGGGCAATTTGCCTTTACCCTCATACCACTGAATACATTTCCTCTTCTCCCTCCCTGCCCACAACTTTAAGAATTATGCTGGGAACATAAATCTCTATTTCAGATTTCCTTGGTTTAGATGGACCAAGCCAAGACATTTCCTGGCCTCTCAAACATCTACAGCAATGAACCCAATTTATTCTCCTATAGAAGAAACTAGCCAGTGACACTGATATGCATTTTCTGTCCACATTAATTCCATTTTTAAATCCAAACTAGAGCAAGACTTGGGTTGCTTCTGTATTTTTCAGGCTACTGCGGGTCTTTGAAAGACAATTTAAGTGGTGAAATGAACTCTGGTTTTCCTCAAAAACTTTCCCAAAGAAAGCTTTACTGATCCTTCCACTAGAAACTGATCACCAGGCAGTTGCCATTAATTATGGCATGGAAACATTTGGCCAGATATAAACAAGACACAAATGATATGTTAGGGATTTAGCTGGTTTAGAGCTATGGCAGAAGGAATTGGCTTTCTCATGTTGAGTCTTGTATCCATAATTTCAAACTTCTATGGTGTTTTTGCTGATCTGGCTGTAAAAAGAAGCAATGTAGAACTCAGGAGTGAAGCTGATGAAGGACAGGTCACAAACTGAATTAAAATTAAATAGAAAAATGGAACTTAGCCAAAACCATGAGCCTCTCCTTGCTACTCTGCACCCTACCAGCCTAGAAGTAGGGTGCAGATGTCCGTGTCTAAAAAGAAATCACTGCTTCATGGTCTAGGAGAAAAAATATTTGCTGATTAAGAGAAAAAACAGGGTTTGCAGCATTGTTGATGTCAGCAGTAGTAGAATCAGCTGCAAGTCCTCTTAGAATGAGAGGGCATACTGCAATAGGAACCACATTGTCTCTAAAAAAATCTCAGAGAACATTATGAGCAACTTGTCTCCAACATCTCAGATTTATAGCATGGCCTGGCTCAGAATCACTGCAATTTCAGAGCTTCCTCACGGCAAAAACTGTTATTAAGGCCTAAAACTCTGGCCAAGGCGTTTATTCCTATAGCAGTTTATTATCTTCCTCTCTTCTAGCCCAAGATGTTCAACAGCAAAATGTTCTCCCTAAGCTGAATGTCAAAGTGTGTGCAATAACAGTTTAGAGCTACAGCATCCACCTCCAATAAAGCACTTTCTGTGCAAACCACTGGGGGCACGTGTGTCTTGAAGTCATCAAAATATATTTCATTCCACCTTAATCTCTTCTGACATTAAAAGAGATCACAGGTAAGAAAGAAGAAAATTGTGCTCTGGCACATCCATAGGCAGCATCGGGCATTTATGTGTGTGAAACAGTAATGCAACGAAGGTGGAAGAAAAAGTTCCGGGAAATTTCTATGTGCGCTGTGATGCACAAAACAAATGGACAATACTGCTTGCACAGGCAACAGCTCTCCCAGACAGTTGAACTGGTTTTAAAATGAGTTAGAAGTGGTGAAACAGCACAGCTTGCAAATCCCAGCAAAAAAATAAGCAAACTTTCAGTTTATTGAATCCATCTCTTTTCCCTTCAGGGAACTGAAACATTTTTCTAGGACTGAGAGGACTCAAATCCTAAGGCAGATTCACTGTGACACTCCAAGTCTCCCAGCTGATTCTTCTGCCCAACAAGTCTGCATTTTATATATTGATGCATGGAAGAAATCCCCATGTAAGAAAAAGGAGATTAGAGGTTAATCTTTGCTTTAACAATAAAAATAAGAAGCTACTTCACATTTCAGTCTCATGGGTTAAATGGAACCAGCTGTACATGTGGCCATCATGCACACAAAACATTGCCACTAAAAAGAAGCAATTTCTTCGTGGGTCAGAAAAGTGGGTAGGACACTACACTGCTGTCACAAAGAGGCAGCTCATTCAGTCTGACCAACTGGATATTGTCAGTAATTCAATTTAACTGTTTCTCATTGATATTGAGCCTGATCAGTGCTGCCTGGTTGAAACATAAAATGCAGGAAAAAAAATTCTAAGCAGTGGTGTTTCAGGAATTTTTAACAGCTGCTGCCTGCTTCATTGCTTGAACTCAATTCTCTGAATTAAATCCTGTGAAATCCAGTATTTGCCCCAAGAAACACGGCTGGGATTATCCCAGAGATTTCACATGCACAGGATACATGCAGCTTCAAAAGACAGCTCCCTGCTGACTGAAGGAGGAGCAGGTATTACAGGGCTCTAAAGTCTCTGCAAGCAATATAGATATCATATCCTTTTCCTGTATTACTCTATAGACTCCAATAAATCTACAGAATTCAGCTTACCACAAGGCTACTGTTTTTCAGACCAACTGACCCAATGACTGGTATTTATTTGCTGAGACAGGCTCCATTAAAATAAAATGTAGAAAATCCACACTCTTCCTCCTCATCACCACAAAGATGGCATCTTGTTGCCAATTTGCCTGCCAGGAAGCCATCTGGAAATAATATCAATACCACAGTCTATAGGCATCCCTCCAATGCATTAATCAGGCCATTAGAGTTCAATACTGACAGCATCTTTAGGAACTGGAAAGGATAAAGCTGTGGTAATAAGGCACAGTGAAGATGGATCCCCAGGGCCTAGTTAGATCTTCCCCTCCTTTTTTCTTTAAAAAGCACACAGCATTAGCATTTTGTTCCCCAGTGTTTGGTTTAAATTTACCATTCTGGAGAACTTCGAAGCTCGAGCAAGGCCTCTCAGTTTGACGCACAAGCACATAGCGGAAAATGTCTTCCACCTCACTCCTGTCCCTAAAAGGACATTGAAAAAGTCTGGAGAGAATTAAATAGGGCATGACAATGATTTGGAGACTGGAAAAAATAGATTAAAAATATAAATATACATATATGCATATTATAGCCATACAAAGTTCAGTTTAAGAGGGTTACAAGCTTTCTTATCACACAGAGCAGTACCTACAGAGGAAACCCAGCAGTACCAGATGCTAAAGTTATCTCAGAGACATACCAAAACCCAGGGGCTGGAAACTGAAGCTGCAGAAATCTAAAGCTGAAAATGCTTTTCTTTTACAGTATGAGGAAAGGAAACAACTCAAGAGGAAAAAATAAAAAAGGTGTTACATGAGATTGTGGTCGCCTATCTTTCTCAAATGAGAAAAAAACTTCACATGAACTTTCTGAGATATCTGTTTAACAACACCATTGAATATGGTACAAGATGAATGAAATGACACACACTTTTGAAAAGCAGCAGAGTAAAAGCAGAAGCACAGTAAATCCCAAGATTAAAGAAACAAACATGTCACAAATACTCAGTACAGCTCCCCATTAGAAAAATTACATACATATCTATCTATCTATCTGTAGATATATCACTGCATTAGAAGTAAGCAGCTGTTCATCATCTTAGACAAAACTCTTTAGAGGCAGTGACAAGGTTTTCCTCAGCGTTTGCACAGCAAGCTGGCACAATATAACTCCCAGTTAATTGCTGTACTGTGTAACTCCAGCATACGAAAGGGAGCAGTCAATCCTTGTTCTGGGTTTAAGTTAACCAGAGCTATTCAAAATAACAGTATCAAATTCTGATACTGCACCTCAGCTCAGGTTTTGTTTTCACAAGTTGAGATTCAATATTTGTGAGACAGTTCAAAACTTTTCATTTTTCTAGTAAGCTGGGTTTTTTTGTTGTTATTCTGTTTCCAGAAGTATTTCTCTTTCTCCTACAAGGAACTTTGCAGGGCAGTTTTCCTACAAACCACATTCAATTGATCTCATTTGAAGAAGAAAGTGAATAACTGTTGTCTGGAAGGGGCAAGGCACAGGGAATGCATGTAATAAGTTTAAAGGGTTAATTTTTCAGGCTACAAACTCCCAAAAGTTGCTAGTAGTAGCTTCATGTCTACTTTATAAGCACCTAAGAGTCTTCTTGATCAGCAGACAGAGCAGAACAGGTATGGATTATAAGTTGTCAGAGTAAATATGAAAACAGTTTCAGAAGTTGAATCTCTCATCTTGGAAGAAATTATTATTTTGGCTTGCCACTTAACTAAGCACATATTTTTGATCTAATTAATCCAGCTTGAACTAATATTAAATTTCAAGTGGTGGGGGGGGGGGGGGGGGAAAGAATCATGCATTGGAGACTCATAGTGAATTAGGCTAAAAAATTCACCCCCAAAAGATTCTCCAGTGAGCTCCAGAAATTCTGCACATGAAGCATGCAGTTTAAAGCTAAGAGTTTAAATATTTGATAATACCTAAACATTCTCATGGGTCCATTTGCATTTCTAAGTGACTTTTTTTCATTTCGGTTTTGGATTTTTTCTGGTATATTAAGCTAAATCTAGGCTAAGTCCAGATTAAAGGTAATGCAAATATGTTCACTCACAAATTTTATTCAGTAAACTCCTAAACTGATTTTAGTTAAAATAAGACAACTTTGCATTCAGACATAAAAACAGAAGATTCATCTTTCTTACTTTTTTTCAGGTTTTAGAGAAGTCCTTTCAAATTCCTTTCTCTCTGATACTCCTTTGTAAAGTGTTTTGAAACCTAGTGATGAAAGTATTAAGGACTATGTATTTGACCATACCACTCATTAAACATCCTAGTAGAGATCCTGCAAATAATCCAAATTAAGGAATGTTAAAAAATTAATTGAAAGCAATGAATTATTATCCTGATGAAATTATTGATACCTAAATATCAAACAAGTGAAGTCTGGCTGCAGTAGCTACATAAACCTGCCAATCCAATAGCAAAGAAGAAGATGGTCTCTAGATAACAATGAAAATCCTTCTGAAGCCTGGCAGTGAGAACAATGCCACAGCTAAAGCCTTCCACAGAAGTCAAGGACCACAAAAGATCCTGACAGCCACAGAAATTTCACTTGATAAGAAATCACTCAAGAGAATGGGTTAGTCAGATACAGAACTGTAAGAAGTCTACTGTATCATGAAGATCAGTTCCTCTCCATGACAAGCAACTGTTTCACTTAGCATCACTTCCCTTGCATGTGTCATAATGAAGTGATGAGGCACAGGTTTTCACCACAGATGTTATTTCAGTCAGCTTTGATGAAGAAATTGCTCTGGACAATTTCACTTTCATTTTTTTGCAGTAACTATAGAAACATAGAACCCTCCTTCGTTATTTAGCTCATCATAGGATGGGGAACTCCTGCAATTCATCAGTAAAGTCATCACCCAGACAGCATATACATTTCCAACAGCTTTCTGGTGCTGGAAGAAATCTAGCAGGCTTGAATCCAAGAGTTTCAACAACAAAGCACAGACACATAGCTAGATTCGAAACAAGATTGGTCCAGCACTCACAGGTTAAGTAAAGGCTCAAACAGACGAACTCTGCAAATTTAGGTGTTTCCATCTACAGAATGCGAGGCATTCTGCAATTAGCAGGGGACAGGGTGTGCCTCGGTGGTAAAAAAAAAAATAAAATTAAAAAACCCACAAGTAATTTAATCCTGTGGTCAGGGCAAAAAGAAGACAGTAGCTACATTTATTCACCTACCTAGGTATTGTTGATTAATATTAGCTTCAACTAGCCAAGCACTATTAATCAGCAATAATTTGTTTGCATATTCTGTTTCAATGCTGGATTGCATCTGTACAAGCAGTCCTTCAAAATGCATCTGTAGAGAGTAAACACCTGTACTCCTCCTTCAAATGTATACACATGTTTTATGGAATAAGGACAATCCTCCAGTAATTGCACAGGAATGAATATAAACACACTTGAGCTCTTGTAAACATGTCCACAGAGACTTCTCATATAACCACAGAGAGTTCTCCTTCAGGTTTTCTTTCATCTCTGCAAAACTGGAAAAGCAGGGCTATCTTCCTGCTGGATGTTTCGAGTGCGTAGGTTTTGAATTTTATATATAATTTAGTTCAGGATTTCAGAAGTACAAAGTTTTCATCACCACTGCACATACTGTATGCATGCAAAAGGTAATAACATACCCAGCTCCATTAGCACCAGACAGTTTCATACAAAGCTTGTGCCCTTCAGTTTTGATAGATGGCTTCCACAGAGTATTACAATATTAACAGGTGCTGTACACCAAGAACATATAAGGATGTTTATAAATACTCAGTACTAGCCCCTATGCAAAAGAAATGGATGATATAATATCATTTTTCTAGATCCATATACAGCTCTCCAGTGCAAAAGAAACTTCTAAGAACAGGGACCATCTAAACCAGAGAAAACTAAAAAGGCTACTGGTTAAGTAACACAAAGAACAGCTCTGATGTAAGGGCCATCAAACAAAACCTATGTACAGTTATTTAATTTTAAGAAATTGAATGTGAAGGATGTGAAAAAATTTAAAAAAAAAAAAAAGAAGAGGTCACTCAAAAGGAGCAGTTCAAACAGCAGGAAGACTCAGGGAGAGTGAGGAGAGTATTGCAGGGCATAGGTCAGCTCTTAGAAAATGGATTGCTTAAGTAAAGACAGGGGAACCCATAAAACATGGCAAGTAAAATGTAAGCAGGAAATTAAAAGGGCTAAAAGACAATCCAAAAACTGCCTGCAAACAAAGATGACTGTGCTAGTAAACAGCTCTTGAAATACATCAAGGACAGGAAACTAGCTAGGAAAAGCAGTCCAGCTGCTGGACGACAAAAATGTATAAAGTACAGATAGGGATTATACAGTTGTAGAAGAAAAGCTCAGGGAATTCTTTACATCAGCCTTTACTGATGAAATCTTTGGGGAGATTTCCACATCCAATGCACTCTCTGTTGCAAATCTGGTAGAGGAACCAGACCAATCTGAAGTAAAATCAGGAAATACCAGACTGAACAAGGAAGCTAGATGTTAATAAAGCACTGAGACAAAACAATTTTCACACAAGTTCTGAAGAAACCCAAGTATGAATTTAAGGACCACTAGCCAAGGTATGTAAACCAGAGCTACAGAGAGTCTCAGTGCTTGAGAATCACAAATCTTGCCTGCATAACTTCCAGCTGCAGGAAGGGCTGTGTAGAGAACCTGGAAACCACAATCTGGCAAGTTTGAATTTATTGAAGTAGGAGAGTGAACATTAGGAAGAGTAGTGCTTCACAGGCTTCTTAAGATGGAGAAGAATCAGCAATGCAATTCCTGGGATCAGTGCTGGGACTGATGTTAGCATGTTTATCAATAACAAAATTAAATTATTGAGGAAAGTTGGCAGATAGGCTTTAGTGTACAGTAATTCCTCAAGGCAATATCAATTCTAAACGTTCCTACTTGGAAGCCAGAGCCATCCTTGACAGTTCTCTGAAGCCCTTGGTTCAGTGTTCAACAGCAGTCAAAAAAAGCCAGCAACATAATTGGAATCCTCTGAAAAAGAGGAAGGCAGGACATTTCTCTTCACAGCCTGAGCATTCCCACAACTTTAATACTGTGATCTGCTCTCCACATACTAAGGAGGACATTACCAAGTTGTCAAAAAGGGCAACCAGATGGAAATGGAGCTACTAAAAAGGCTGGGAGTCCTCAGTTCAGAAAAGGCATACGTGTAGTGGATATGACCAGGCACAACAAAAAACTCATGAGCTACTAAATGCACAACAGTTGTTTGCCCAACCCTACAAAACAAGAACAAGGCAGTACTCACTGCAACCAACTCATTTAAATAGAAAGGACATTTTATCCAGCAGGTTACAAGCTTCTGGAACTTGCTGTCACGCAAGACTCTGAAGGCAAAGGATGTTCATGGGTTCAAAAAGGGATTAAACAAACTCCAGTCAACAGGTCCATAAATAGATACTTAAACGACTAAACAGGTACATATCCTCTAATATCCTTAACAGAAGAGCTGTGGAAACTGGAGATGTGTGGAGAGAAATGGATCTCAAGAAACAGCTGTTGGAGGTTCTCCTGTTAACTTGTCAGACGCAACAGTGGGCTAACTGCAACACTGAGGCAGTTCTAAAGTTATTCATTTTGTAGGTCAGCTTAGAGTTCCCACACATCACACTACTTCCTGAGGATAAGAATGATCCCAACAAAAGAGCAAGGTGATAGAAAGCAAACATATTCATTCCCCCTCATGACAGGGGTGAGAATGGGACAGGGATAGATACAACCAGCAAAGAAAAGGAAATTAAACAATTTAGACCAGTTACAGGTGCCAGAACTTCTCTTATAACACCCTTTCCCTAAAAACACCTTTAACATCTGCACACACAGTACAGTAAGTAATTATTTTACCCACCCAATTTAATTTTTAGTTCGTCAAGGTTTCATTTTAGAAGCATTTTTTAAATTAACACCATCTTTGAAGACAGTAAGTTATTTATAGCTCTAAAAATGCAATCAGCAAGGCTGTATTTCCTGTCTTGTAAGTGAAATATAAGCTTGGACAAAAGAAAAAAAACAAACCTCACAAGAAATGCAATTACAGCAAGTTTGTTTTCAAGACAATAAATCCTTTGTTTTGATGTTCAATTTATTTCATTATCTTGTTACTCATACAGTTTTAAAAAAAATATTTTTATTTGGCCCTTCAGGGAAAAAAAATTTAATGCTACACAGATAAACTAACCAAATTTGACAAAGTTCTCTTGTTCCTGTCTGTGACACAATCTGTCTCAAAACCTTACACTTGTAAGGAAACCAGCTAGAAAGGAACTAGCACTGGAAAGCTCACCGCAGAAATCATGACAGGCATGAACAGACATGAAACATCATGCATTTTTCTTCTCTGCAATTTAGTGAGTAGGCTTGTTACTAAAGTCCCCTACTCCAATATCAATAGCCACATGCTACTAATACAATATACCTGTATTATAGGTGTACATGCATATAATAAACCCACAGGATCCTGCAGTGCTTATGAACTGATGAGTAAGTTCAAAGAAGGTTACCTCAGTTGTCCAGCAAAGTACAATATAATATAAAATCAATGTAACAACAAGTACTAAAACTTATTTACACATTCATGTTTACTTTCACCCTCTGAGACAAACAAAAAAGTAAAAAGTGGTACAGCGTTTGCAGTTAGAGGATCCTACATTAAGTTTAAGGTAAATAGCACATGTGGAGAATGGAACAAGGCCCACACTGTTTTACTGTCTGACCATGTTGGACTGCCCTTGCTGGTGAGGTGTCTGCAAGTCCTTATTTTTGTAACCTCATTTTCTGGCTGTCACCGTGGTCCAGTCAGAAAGTGAGCCTCCACTTCTGCTCAGGCTAACATTCACAGCTTAGGCTGGAAATACCTTGTAACAGGAATATAACTGAGCTCTGTATCAGGGAAGAACTAAATAGATTGAGTGGGAACTCAACACTTTATTGTCATCTGAGGTGAGCTTGTTAAAGGCACAATTTCAGGTAAAGTGAAGGAGCAATGCTCCTGCTGACTGAGTTTAGAAGCATTTTAAGAAAACACACATGAAACTGACTTTTACTATGCACAAGATGGGATTATTTCATCAATAAGTACCCCAGTGCCCATGTTCAGGCTGACCTTAGCATAAAACTTGAGCAAAATTCCCCGTGGGCTGCAGCAAAACATGGGTCCCACAGGCCGGGGCTGAGGTAAAATGGCGGGAAGGGCTTCGAGGGCGGCATGGCGGGAGGTCAGGCCTGCACAGCACCGCTCCTGCCCCTCACCGTGAGGGGATTCCCTCCTGGATACCCACTGCCATCCCACAGACACACCTTCAGGCACATCCCTGAGCAGGGCTGAGGAAGGGAATGCAAATCCTGCCCTTCCCTTGGGAATGCTGCAGCTCAAGACTTCCCAAACCCACGGCCTCTTCCATTCAAATGTGCTCACTCTACCCACAAGCACAGACACTTTCACAGCAACATGAAAAACTGCTGTGCTGCAAAGGAACAGGAAAGTGAGTAGGAAGAAGAAAGGGAAATGTAGGAGAAAATAAAACAAACCTTCTTTCACCACTCCCCTGTCTGTGAGAAAGGGCCAGCCAGAATGCACAGACTCACAAGCCAAGATCTCTTCTTAAAAACCTGCAGGATACATGCTCAGATATTTGCCGGCCTCTTTATATAGAGCTCAGTTAGCACTACATGCCTCCAGCTGGTTTCAAGTTACAGCCAGGGGAAGTAGTACCATAAAATTCCTCATAGCCACCCAAACCATTACTCTTGTATTTTTTTTCCATGTGGGGTCATCACACCCCCTCTGGAAAGCTTAGAGGTGTGATACCACTGCAGGCCTCTTCAGAGAGAGCCTGACAATGGTGTATTATGAGGCTTGTTGTAACATCCTTTCAAAATTCTTAAGGTCCAATGGTTTAGAGAAGGGGGTCTTTTGTGTCTGCTGTCAGTTCCAGGAAGCTCCTGTCACTGGCATGGAGACTGCATATGGAAAAGAGCTGCTAAATAGACCAGTTAAAAGAATATAGGCCCAGTTTTGCTCCCACGTCACTGAAAACCATGAATGCCGCAACTCTGTTGAGGTCAGAGGAACTGCACTGCTGTGATGCTGGGGGTGAGACACCAGCTGCTGTTTCCAAGCCAGGGCTCCCTCTGCGATGCTCTCTCAGGCTCTGCCCATGATACACCCCCGAGGCCACCAGGACCACAATGTCAGCTCTCAAAAAGCAGCCTGTGCAGGCAGGGCTCCCCAGCCTAACCCACAACAGCTCTGCTGTAAACTTAGGCTGCACAGAACAGAAGAGGTTTCTCACCTCCAAACCAGGCTGGACTTGAACTAGTGATGAGTCAGTAACGCTTTCAGACATGAAGCACTGACTTAAATATCTTCTTTTTTTCTTCACCAAAGGAAAGGGAAGCTTATGATCCTGAAAGGTCTGAGGAAAATAACCTAAATAAAGCAGCCCATTCTTGACAAATTTCTCTTTCCTGTGTATTTTAAACACAGCTTGCTTATTGCTTTTGGTTTGTAACTTTCCTTTTGATACAATCAACAGTATAAGAACATCCAGTGTATGTCTGACCTGGACTTTGTGAGGGCTTCTAACAGAACATTCCCACATACTTTATTATTTTCACCCAGTCAGACTTAATCTTTGTCCAGGAGAGATGTTCAGTATCTTGGTACTGAGGGTTTTTTAAATTTTTTTAAAATTACATTGATTTAAATTACATGACATAAAACATGTGAATGAAAAAACCCTTCACTTCAGTATTTAACAAACTGCTTGCACTATTATAAAGAATTAATGGAATTATAGATGTCTTCCATTAGGAGACAAGCAACTTCTTATTAGTGAACACTGCCAAAAATATTAAGCAACTACATGCATTTTATAATGGGGTATTAAAGCAGACATCCTGGTTACTATTTGTACTGCACATTCACATAGTAAACTAAATCGTGGTTGTCATTTAGAAGATATGGAAAATCTCACACCCCCGTCTCACCTTGTTTGCCTATTGTTTTGCACCGGAAATGTTCATCAGTTTATAGAATTTAGAGAAAGCAACATCACCTTGAAATCAAGTGCAACAATGCCCTGCTCGGAATACAGAGCTGGGAGCTCTAGTTCCTCTGGCCCATGCTGCTTGCAAAACACAGTTCTCAGAGGCTTCTGCAGCAAACAGGAAACTTGCAGTACTTCCAGGCAGATAAGAAAAGCTAAAACTGGGATCCTTTCATTATTTGGAATATCTCAGAGTGCCTGTGCCATACTGGGTACCACTGTGTCTCCCAAATCCTCTTTGTAAGAGTATTTGCAACTCGGTCCTTGGTCTCCCCATTACTCACTCATCCTTTCACATTTTGCTGAGGTTAACAATCAGGATAGTAATTTTTGCTGCTTAGCAGTGGTTCCCACTGAAAGCTGGATTACACTGGTTTAAACAGTATATAAAAGGTCTTTGGGTAAAACTACAGGCTTGGTGATCAGATTATCCTTCACTACACAGTTCCGGTATCCTTTTTGAGTATATTTTTTTTGTTCAGACATCATCCTGCCACTCTGCAAATACCTCCAATCACAGTATTGCTGAAGAATAACAGAAAAAAGGCAGTAAAACAGCAACTCAGAAAAATTATTTTAACCTGCTGTGCAATAATTAGAAATAAACTGCAGTGAGTATGTAAAACAGCACACGCCATCACTCACTCTCCTCAGCCAGGATGTCTGTGGGCTCTCAGCTGTTTATCACATTTCACAAGAAGCAGCAGCAAGTGATGCACGGGACTGGCAAATAGAGCAAGTCATTTCTTCTCCCACAGGTTAGATCTTCTACTTTCACACAGAATGTGTGGTCTGTTTGAACCCTTTTCTAATGAAGAAAGTAACTGAAAACATCCCTCTGTGACAATTCTGTATCCTGGGACACACTGGCTGTATCACAAGCCCCAAAAATGCCTTTGGTACCATGGAACCTATGCATACAAAACAGCACTTCAGTCTGAAGAATTAATATGTCAGCTGGTCGTGTTTTTGGCAAGTGAGTGAATTTAATCCAATTACAGCAAAGGTGATGAGGTCAAGCTGACTCCCAGTAAAGAATCACCAGAAAGACTATCCTCAAAAGAGAAGACACTGCAGCTTGCTAGACATGCTGTAGTGAAGTTTAGCAATGCTCAGACTTGTTACAACAAAGGTAAGTGCCAAGAAACTGCTTAGTGCCAGCAAACAGAAGAGGAAAGGGATTCAGCAAGAACACACTTTGTAAAGCACACTGTAATCCTAAGCACTTAATTGCCTTTGGCAAGAGCTGCATCCCATTGCTCTCTCAGAAGTCGTTTTATCTGCAACTTGATGCTCACAGCTACAGGGATGAATGGAGTGGGGGAGGAGAAGGAACTGGGGGAGCTAGTGAGAAAACTACATTTACCAGTCCGTCTTTGATGAACTACCAAAGCAAAATATAAAAATTACTGGTATGTGCAAAGGCTGATCTGCATATTCGATGACTCTCAGAGAAGCAAATGAAACCAACCCTCCTCCAGGCCCTTTAAATCACCTACAGAGGCTGACAAATTTGTTGTGGAGCTACACACCTGTGTTTTTACTTTAGCATTTACATATGTCTAGCCTTACTTTCAGTCATTCTCACTGAACCCGTATAGGTCAGTGTGAATTTAAAGGTGTAGCCAGTTAGTTTGTTTATTTTCCCTGCTCATAATGAAGCATTCACAAATATTTTAGAATATGTTAACCCAAACTCATTGTTCCCACATAAATGGAAGACTTAAAAGTAAATAACGCACCAAGCCTCTTTAATTAAATAAGGAGTTTGGGGGAGGAGTTTCTGCAGACCCTTTTAAATCTTAAAGCCTGCCAACTGGATGAACAAAAGGTAGATTAGGCTCACATGATAAATCCCAGCAAACCTGAAAAGCCTTTGTTAATAAGTCACTAAGGGAATTTTTCTTTTTCCCCTAGAATTTCTGCTCACCAGAAGTGAGAGTTAAGATTATTCAAGCAGGTTTGGTTTCCAGCAGCATTAAATGGGTATATGCCTCATGGAGCTCTAATCTCCTCATTTCTATAGAGCTCAATTCTCCTTTCATTCCTACTAAAGCAGAATCAGTTATTCCTAGCTTTTATAGAAGGAGCAGCTGCTGAAAGTTTAGAGGCAAAAAAAGTTTATGAAATTAGTTAAGTTTCCCACGAAAACTAAACTGGAATTCTATATCAGCTTTAACAGCAACAACAACAGGAATATAAACGTAGTTTCATTACACTTTGGCATTTCTTTCATGTAGCAGGTTGCTAAGGAGCCTTTTAAGTTTCCATTCATAAGTTAGTGTTCAGTAGCTTGTTCACAGAGCCAAATGACATGTTAGTCTGGCAATTAGTTTACTCTTCTGTCTGTAGAGAGGCTTAATGAAAACATTATTAGAGACAGACCTTGCTCTAGTACACTCCATAGACCCTGTACAACTGCTCAGAAAAGACAAGATTTCAGCAAAACCCATACTGTAAAAGACACAGATTTGAGTAAAACCCAGACAACATGGATGACATTTAAAACTGTGCCAAATTAAAAAAAACCCAAAACTTAGAGTCCATCCTACCTGGAACCATCTGGCTTCACTGATAAATCCTTTTCAGCACTATAGATTAATCAATCTTCTCTGCACCCAGTGCTGAAATCCAAACAACATGTATAGCCCTAATGTACATCATGGAAGCATTCCCATCAGTGGGATGAAGGCAGCTGTACAAAGCTTGCTAAGATCCTGTTTGGTGTAGTGGATGCCACAGGAAAATTTTAAAAAGTCTACTGCAACAGGTGCAGCAAGGTGTTTCTAAAACTATGACAGAAAAGATCACCTAACCTTCCATGGGAGGTCATTAAAAACCAGAGTAATTCAGCATCAAAGAGAGAAGAGTGTGTAATCAGCAAAGGGAAGAAAAAAATTATCTTCCTTACTCTTAACTCATACCTGTGGAATAAAGTTTGGAAAAGCTATTGAGTACAGCTCTAAACACAGCAGAGACAAACAACCACAGCATGTTTTATTATGTACTTAACAAGTTTATGAATGAAAGGAGATGAGTCTGTGTGCAAAACCAGGATCACTTGCAGCCCATGCTCAGACCTGAATTCAAACTACCCAGAAGAGTCCAACAGCCACAGACTGTGGCTACCAATTCTCCAGGGTCTAACCAGGAACTTTAGCCATCTCCTTACATAGTTCTCAAATAAAGCTTCTGAGCACATTTCTGGATTTAGACATCCACAGCTTTAAGGCACAGCATTTGGAGCAGTTCTGAACTGTATTTACATCTGCATTTTGTTTTAGGAGGGCTCTGAAAGTAATTTGTAGCTGTTGGTTTACAGTGTTTCTAAGTACAGTGTATTTGGCCTGTGAAAGGATATTGGTATGGATTTTGATTGACTGTAAAAATCGGATCATCGCCCAGAGGAAGTCCTAATGAACTTAAAGGAGGAGCCAGGGAGAGCAGAGAACACGAAACAGACCAAAAACTGGTAAAAAATTATGCATCTCTTACATTTAACCTAAGCCAGTGGCAATATGTAATCTCAGCTTATTTCATAAAGCTTATTTATAAATTCTCTTTCAGCATTATACAAGCAAACCAACAGAATGTCACCGAATTATTTCCTTCATTCTCCTTTGCACCACACAGCAGGACAACTGAAGCTATGGACACATGCTTGCAACAGAAGAGAATATGATTTATAACTTTCTTTGCAGCAGACCTTTTAAGACTTCCCTACAAGACCAATAAAAATGGGGTCAGTGCCATTAACTGGCGTGAGCCTCCCACGTTTATATAAAATTCTAGTTGTGTTGTTTATTAAACCAGGCATTTCCTTTCTGCTCATGTCCATCTAAAAAGGTTAAATGCCAGTAATAGGTCACACACCAGCACTGGTCATCCTGCGTATCATTCTAGTGGCTGGTCCTCTGCCAGCAAACATTCTCCTACTACAACCAACAAAATCACTCCAGTTACTTTTGGAGTTAAAACACTTGTCCTGTAGCATTCATTTGTAAAAGGCTAAGGATGGGTGTAACATTAGTGTACTATGAAAATGTGTTATCATGAGCACTTTGTTACAAACTGCAGAGCACACAGTGACCAGCTACAGAAAAATAGTATCACTTAAGGAAACAGAAAATACCGGATATGTGCCAGATGAAAATTAAATATTCAGTTATTAGTAAATATAATTTTGGTTTAAAAACAGGAAGCTCCTAAAACGCTCTCCTAGAACCTAGTTCCAGAAACATCTCAGCAAACACACAGTTGCACAGGAAGACACATATCATGTTCTGCAAATAACAAGGCAAGTCATTAGCAGAATAAAATAAAATAAAGATGCGTGCAGGAAGTAGCAGGAGAAAGATAGTAATTCTCTTAGGGATTTAAAATGAGAGAGAAATTACTATTCCTCTTACAGCTCCACTGACAGAAATGGCATTTCCAGCACTCCACAAAGAGGTAGCATAATTTTGAAGAGTCTTAGTGGGGAACACACCTTCTGCATGTCATGTAACTCCACACTCACACTGCCCCCCCCCCCAAAAAAAAGCTTGGAAATCCCTTAGAAGAAGGGTGTGGAATCAGGTATTTGCACTTATCCTCCCAGCCATTCCCTTTGTAGGGAGAATAATGCAGCCTTCAAAACACTTTTGATTCCACTTCCTGACTCTAGGAGTATTCTTGTGGATTTACTTTGCAGAAGACAAGACTAGGGCAAAATGTATCTTTAAAGTGTAAAAGGAGGGAAGGTCTTTTCATCCCTGGTCTCCAGCCCCTGCTAGTCTGCCATGCCACTCCCTTCCAGCCGGAGTGCAGGGAGCAGTGCCAGGCCAGAGTCCAGATGTGCACACACAGGAAAGAGGATTAAAAGGCAAAGAATCCCCAAAAACATATTGCTCCATAGCATGAAGGCAGCCTGCAGAGAAGTGATTTCACTGTCTCTGCCAAGTTAATGATTTTAAACATTCATCTCCGTTCCCCATCCCCATGCAGGATGTTTAAGTGGTGTCACCAGGATTTAGCCTTCTCTGAGACTAAGCATGTTGTGCAACATGATACAAATTACTTTGAGAACAGCAGAAGTTAAAAAAAAATAATCCCAGTACATGCATTTTGTCTGAAACATTAAAGATGTAGATGTGTAGTGAAGGAATGTTGCTACATGTGCCTCCACATATGCATCTCTATATTAGAAAGGCTCAGGGGGCCAAGAGAGAGCCAGAGAGATTATCCTCACAGCCGAGCCTATAAATGCTTCATCTTAGAAATCCTTTGCTACCTGCCAGTAGAGAACAATAAAACTATAAAAAATCATACATAAAATATGACAAGTACTTACTACCAGGTTTGCTTGCTCTGGGATTAAAGCACTCCGGGAGGGGATTCGTAGGTGAGCTCTCCTCCCTGCCGGAGCCCAGCTGGCGCTCTCGCCGGGGAAGGGACGGGAGCTGGGCTGAGACACCCGCAGCAATCCCGCGGCTCCGATGCTCCAAACCCGGCATGTGCGCGCAGCCCGCGCCGCTGGGCTGGCTCGCTGCAGCGCCGCTACCTCGTCTCTCTAGAGAAGCAGGTTTCCCTCTTCTCCTCCTCCTCCTTCTCCGCCTACTTCACCTCCCCCTGCGGAGGATGCCGCGGTGCCCCCTACCCGTGCCCGCCCACGGGCTTCCCTCCGCGTCCCGGGGCGCGGCCGGCAGGGAGAGCCCCACGGCTCCGGGAGCGCTGCCGGAGCCGCCTCGCCCCGAGCTGCCCAGCCCTGGATCTGCGGCTCCGGCCTCAGCCCACCTGCTGCTCGGCTCGGCCGGGCCGGGCCGGGCCGGGCTGGGCTGCCCCGCGCACGGCGGCAGCGGGGGAAGCGCGGAGCCCGCGGGGGAAGCGGTGCCCAGCGGCGATACCGCCTGCGGTGGGCGCGGCTGCCCTTCACTCCTTCCCGGTGGAGGCTCCCGCGGCAGCGGCCGGGGGTCCAGGGGGAGCCCCAGGGGCACCAGGGCCAGTGAAGGGAGAGGCACGACCAGCCCAGCCCAGGTGCTGTGGAGCGCGGCTCGCCCAGGTGGAGCTGCTGCGGATGGAGGACGTCCAGACCTGGGTGCGGGGTGTATGAGGATTGTGTAGGGATGCACATGGGTGTCATAAGAGCTGTGCGCTGCAGAGCCTGTGGGGATGTGGGAGTTACAGACCTTGTATCTATGGGGTGCATGTATGGGAAGTGTAGAGGAGTGTGCTTAGGGGCTCACATGGGTTGGGAATGAAATACATATGGGAGATCTGTGTGTGTGTGTTCTGGAGAAACTGCATAGCTTGCGTGTAGGGGAGAGCACAGAGGATGTTTGGGAAGGTTTGCGTGGGACTGGCATAGGATGCCCTAGGTGTGTGTATGGGGAGTGTAGGGGTGCATATGGAGCTGCAGCCCTGCCATGCAGTGCCCCAATGCCAGCTACAGGGCATTGTCTCAGGCACACCGGGGCCTCAGGGCTGTCCCTGCCTCCCCCACCCCCATGGGCCTATCTAGGACCTATGCTCTGGCACACCTGCCTAGGGATGTCCAAATCTGGGGCAAGGGATTTATTTTAATAAACCGTTTACAGTTAATTGTGTTAAGTGCTAAAGTAGTGTAGAAGGGAGAGCAAATGCAAGATAGGGACAAATTGAATCCTCTTCAACAATAAGACCTGCTGTTTTATAATGTGGGGCTGAAGACACACATTAGAGGAAAGGTAGTATAATCACATACATTGCAAACTTAAAGCCTTTTTACTCTGATACTTTATTTTTTTTTTCATTTGCACATTTAAAAAACCCAATCAACTACATATTTGAAATGGACTTACAGCCAGATTATAAACATATATGGGGATAGAAATACAAAAAGCTCAGATTCTATGGATTAAGCTTTTCTGTCCTCTAATGCTCTTCTGCGCTGCAGATTGCTGCTAGGTGTGTTAATACATGGTTTGCTGCTAGGTGTGTTAATACATGGTTCTGAACTGCTACAGCAAAAGGAAAGTACAAGCTGTAGAAAACCTGCCTCCTCACCAGGCACTAAGATACTTTTAAGGGTGATGGAACAAACCACAGCCCAGGCTACAATTCTTTCTCCTCCCTCACTGTTTCATCTTAACAGCCATCAACTCAGAGAAATGGGGCCAAGATAAGCAAGTCACAGCAAAGCCGTTTTTGGCTGCAGTGATGTCAAGAGTTTTATATTTGCAGAGACCTCAATGTTTTCCATTTTGATTCTGAGGTGATGTTTTCTGCCATTGATAGAACATGTGTCCTGCAACCCGAGTAGGCTGTACATGGAGGCAGTGGAGGATGCTGTCTTTTCCTGGTGCATCATTCCTGGTACCTGAGCTTCTGTGAAGGATGACAGCAGTTACCAGAATGAGTCCATGAAAAGTTGTAGCCATCACTTTTGACTTTTTCAGGTGCAGTACAAAGGGAGTGCACTGGGGGAATTGCTGCTAACTCTTCAGGAGGAGGCAGTGTTAGTTTTCTTTTTCCTAATTCCTTTAGATTGACTCTTAGGAGAACAAGATGCTTTTGCTGTTTTAAAGGCTCTGGATCTTTGAAAATAAGTTAATATAGGCTTACTTATTTATTTATTTTTATTTCGACCAGAATCACTGAAAAGGGAATCCTAAAGAAAAGTAATTTTATTGTCAGAGGTTCTGAGTACCTCTGTCCTCACTTGCTCCATTAAACCTGTCTCCCTGTTGGTTACATCCAGCCAGACTGATACTCCTGGGCTTTTTCCTTCTCACTGTATGGTTGTGGCAAATTCTGGATTGCCAAATGTTTTTCTCTTTAGCCCAAATCCATCCCTGATCTTTGCTGACATGCATGACTGTCTGTCTGTAGTGGATTTCAGATGGCAGTGCATGCACACAGAGTTCCACAGCTACACACGCATCAGCACATGAGCTGTTAAAAGCAAGATGCTTGTTGTATGAACACTTGTTTTCTGCAGATAAATGATTATTTGGCATTAAAATACAGAAAGTACATGAAAACCAAAGAGCCACACAGAGCCAGGGACAAGCTTGCTTCAACCTTCTCCGTAGTCTGACTGAAGACTGTACTGCCAACATCTTCTTGGAAGAAATTTTATTCTCAACATATTTTAACTGTTAAGAAGATGCTGCTCTGCATTTTGCTTATGCTTTTCTGTGCTGATTTCTAGCCTAGACTTCATGAAACCTTTCTCTTGTAAATATTCTCATGTCTTACCAGTTGGGAATTGCTGCTCTAGACAATCTTGTAATAGCATCGCCGTCTCTGCTTTCAATTTAAAATGATTGCTCAGGCCTTAAACACTCACAAAGAACAAGGCCCAGTGTTGCCAGTGAACCCACATCTGCCTTCAGCTGAGAGGGAGGAGTAGGAGACACTTGAATTGTGATGAAAGCCACTGAGCTCCATAAGGAGAGCAGACGGTGCCCCTGCTGGGTTTCAAGGGATTGACTCATTTTCAGCAGAGCTCATCTTTTTTCCTGTTTTGTTTCGCTGAGGTTTTTGTTTGGTTTGTTTTGTTGGTTTTTTTAATTGCACAAGTCAGACCAAGAAAGAAAAGAGAAAAAAAAAAAAAGTGAGGGATCTCCCATCCTAGTAGAAACTAGAATGACATAACACTTAAAGTCCAATCACAGTTCATCCTCAGAGTCCTTTTGGGACCATTTGTCTTCTAGTTGGGCCTTTGTCCTCAGAGCCCTCTAGGATGCTGGAAGTCAATAGTTTCACTTCTTTAGATGCTGATCTTAAATCTGATCAAGCTCAAGATAATGAAAGTTCAGATATGACAATTAATAAATGCTGCTGGCTACAGTAATCCTGTGCATTCTGAACTGGCTGCTTGAGGGTTGTTTTTTAATTGTAAACATCCTCCATGCAGCTGCTCCAGGGATGTGTTTAGGAAATAGCGGCTGGCTGTGTTTAAAAGATTTCAACTCATCTTGACCTACATTTAGATTTTTGTAGCTTACAAGCCACGGACTGTAACCAGCAAAACCCTCAGAGAGCTTATATAGCTTCTGTAGGGCAGGGCACAGGAAATGAGTGAAGGGTGAAGTTACCCAGCTGAAGTGTTAGGAAAAATGAGTTACTGAAGCTGAACTACGGGGTTCAGATGATTATCAGGTGATTAGGAGAACAAGGAGAAGCACTGCATAGAGGGAGTAAAGATAATCTCTCCTTTTGCCTTGTGCTTTCTTCCCCATTCATTCTTTCAGTGGAAATCATTCTGAAAAATCCTTTAGGCTCCTTTCAGGATAAAGTTCAGGTACCTAAACACCATTGTATTTTGTTATTGTGCTGCCTTCTCACTTACACTTCTGCTCTAGAAATTTCTTAAGTTTAGGGCTTGTTCCTGATATGACTCCTAATTAAGCAAGGAAACTGCTAGAATAAGATATTTGGGAATTAACTTTATTGGAAAGGAGCACATTTGTCCATTTCCCAGAGCCCATTCTTTTCTTTCTGACACAAGAGCTTGTTTTGGGTTTTTTTTTTTTTTCAGAATGTGAGCACACATTGAAAAGCAATGCAGTTTCTAGCCTCTTGAGATTAGAAGATAATCTTCTAAAAAGTGAGCCTCTATAATATCTTCCCAAATCTGCAGGCAGACTAAATTATCATCCTCATCCTGCTTATGTCTTTGCTGATTGTGAACACAGAAAGCATTAAAAGCCTGTGAGTTTCATGCTGCAAATAGAGATTGAGTATGTAAGGAGGGAGGAAGCCAAGTGGTCAGACACGATAGTAGTAGTACTAACATTGACATACAACATTTAGGCCAGCATCAGTTTATTTGGTTCAGGAGAAAGAAAACTTGGTTAGATGTGCCAGCAAAAGACCACACAGGTAGTTCACCCCTATCTGGTGACTTGTGCAGGTATCTGAGCCTTTATACTTCTGTGTTTGATGGAAAGAGGCAACAGGGCTGTGAGCATTTGGCTGCTGGGGAAATTTCAGATTTGGAAACTCAGCAGCTGTTTTATCATCTTGTATTTAGATGCTGGAACAAGATAAGCTGGTGAATAAACAAGGAAGATCTAGCAATTTGATTTTGTTTTAATAGCACAACATGATTTTAAATTGCACAACTTGTGTTTCAAACTAACAGACTGTTCAGACTAGCAGACCAAATATTTGGTTGAACTGCAAATATTCTGAATCTTCATTTTTCTAAAGCCACAGGTGGTGGCAGAGAACTTCAACTTTCATAGATTACAGCATCAAAACCAGTAACTACTTCTGACTATTGCTGAATGAAAACTGTCAGCAGGGTGCTATTGGTTTTCATGGGGTAGATAAAGGAAGTGGTTCCTCAGTGTTGTGCAAATGGACACAGAGAAACAGATTGACCCTGCAAATCAATCATAGGCTCACAGAACATCCTGAGCTGAAAGAGACCTACAGGTCTTCAAAGGGCAGCTCCTGGCCCTGCCCAGGACACCTCAAGAGTCGCACCATGAGCCTGAGAGCACTTCCCAAAGACTCCTTTGGCTGGTGCTGTGACCACTGCCCTGGGGAGCCCGTTCCAGTGCCCAGCCACCCTTTTCCTAATATCCAACACAAACCTTCTTATGGTTTACTATAACGACAATCAAGAAAAGTCTTCCCACCCTGCACTGTGCAGTTAGCTGTGTCCTTGTTCATGAAATGGGAACAGTCCCTGTGAATGGGGCACAATTTTGTCCTAAGAGCTAAGTTCAAATTGACAGGGGGAATTTGAGATGCATCAGAGGCTGGGAAAATTTAGCAAATGCCTATTACTCTTTCTACCAAAGCACAGTTATATTCTTCTCAATAATCTACAGTGGAGAGCTTCCATTACATCCGGAGTTAGTATCCATTGCTGTGCATACAGAGACCAGCCACGCCAGTTACAGAGTATAATTTACTTTTATTACAACCTTCAGTCTCTAATCTCAATTTCTAGCCTAAATAAAGAAGCACTGGCATGGCTACATAGCTACAGCATAATTACAGAGATGGACAGTATTCTTATTTTATTGTTCTTTTTTTTTTTTCTCTCTCTCCCTTTAATGCAAAGCTAAAGAATGCAAATACCCCAACCCTTGGGAATGAAAGTGAAGAACAGTGAGATAGAAACAATGTCTGGCAAGTGTTATATAACACAGATTTGTTTCCTTCAAGAAGTAAACATGATAAATTGAGAGATATATTTGAAGTTTGCCTAATTCATGGCAATAAAATTGTTGTTAGTTGACAAAACTCAGATTAGGTAACTTCAACAGTTCAAGTTATGAGAGAGTAATGTATCATTTGTAATTAGAAGCTTTTGCCAGGAAATTCTGTTCAGTTATCAATACACAAGCAGTAAAAATTCAAGAAGATATAGTTACCTGTGAATGCAGCACATACCTGACCATGCTCCAGTGCACATTTGGAATTTCCAACCTCCCACAGCAGGAGTTTCACACAAGTAGTTCACTATCTGTATTTTGGAAGCCAACCCCAATTATGCTGCAGATATACTCAGGCTTCTGAGTTTCTAGCCAGATGTCTATTGCAGTGCAGGTAAAAATATGCACCTTATTGAGGGGAATGCTCCCCTCTGGGAGGGGAATGCAGGATTTCCCAGGCACTTCCAAAACAGCTGTATTTGCACATCATTCATCTATGGCACATGTACCTGAAGATACCAAATAGATGTAGCTAGTACAGTTTACAGATCTAGGGAGAGAGAAAATAAATACTTGTCCCCTTCCTTTTTTTTTCTCCTGAAAGAGAAAAACATTCATTTTTACCAAATTTAATGAGAGAAACCAATCTGTCTTTATTTGTGCCCTAGCTGAAAGTATTGTCAGCAAATTCCATCTAGACTAAAAGCTTTAAGTCCCTGTGGTGGTGTCAGATTTCTCAGACTTTAAGTTAAAAATGACTTTGAGCAGATTAACTAGCTGAGACTTGAAGATAAAGCTGGCTTCTCTTAAAGAAATGTGTTTTACACACTGCTAAGTGTGCTTGGTTCCTCTTTTATTCAAAGGAAGTAAAGGAGTTTTGTGAAAAGAGCCTTCAATAGGGTCTTTTCCTTTTAAAACTGTGGAAGAGTTCCAGCCAGTCTGTAGCACTGGCTTGAACTTTGTTTTTCTCCAAAGCAAGAACCCTTTAGTTTTCAGTGGCTTCCACATTTTTTCCTCCTCCTTTTGTAAAATGTGCCAGTGAAGTCAAGTGGGTTGTATTAACATTTTTTCAAACATTCACACTTAGGACCAAAAAAGGAAATACTTAATAAATATAACCAGGAATATGTTGGAATGTTGATCTTCTGATGTTCATAAGAATTTTCAGTCATAAGGTTTAATTAAGTATCCCAAGTTGGAAATGCTTCCAGTGACTGTTACATCTCCTTGTTATCTGGTCAAACATTTTTAAGTCAGCCGAAGTGGCTTCTGTGCCAAAGTGATATTTTTAAAGTAAATAAAACACATGCACAAAAGACTACATTAAAATTCACCTAGGCTAGGTGATATTTTGGCCTCTCAAATCTGCTCTGAAAGCTTCAGTTTAACTTTATGCACAGGGGGATAACTGGCAATGAAACAGCTCTGCAGTGGTAGTTGTATGTGTTTGTTTAGAACAAAATTTTTTGGTCTAAGAAAAATTTGTCTGTGTGGCTTAGTATGGCAGCTTGGACTATCATTGCTGACATTCTTAAATTGTGATGGAGTGGGAAAAAAGGGAAATAAAGACATCATGTGACACACTTTTCCAAAACCAAATGTAACACTGTTATTCAAGAAAAAAACATTTTTGCCAATATGAGATAAAGAAAACAAAAATTAAACACAGAGATAGAAAATTACTAATTAACCACTTCTGATTAGGAGCAGGAAAATTCCAGTAGTACTCAGATAGTAAGAGCTGCTTTGTATTAACTGGTAAAACAAAAAAACATTTAAAGAGGCAATCAGTGCCCCAAGGAGCATCTCCTCTACGTAGACAAGTCAGACAAAGGAAGCTCATTGTTTTAGAATTAGGGAACTGAGGCACAGAATAATTGTCTTGTCTGCAGCCAGTCTGTGGTAGGAGGGTAATTGAATGCAGATCTCCTCACCACATGCGCATTCTCTATCTATATTCCAACTGGTCAGCTGAAACAGCCTTTCATTAACTGCTCTGTCAACATACCAAGAATTACAGAAGACCGAGAGCATTTCACATGCTTCAAATCCACTTCTGCCACCATGGCATTTAAAAGCATGTAGAGCAAACACACACCATAGACACACTGAGTTCTCCAACCCAGAGGGCAGGTTGGAAGCTTACAGACTCCTCCCCCTGTGATATTCCCATTGATATTCTATTTTTAACTCCAGCTTCCTGTAGCAGGATCAAGTTTTTCTTTAAAAATCTTGGAAAAAATTCCCAGCTTTCCTTTAGCTGTAAGGTGAAGCTTTATTTACTTTAAACTAGGATCTACCTTCTTACCATACCTTTCCTCACACAGTGAATGGCATTTACCTGTTCAAACATGGTAAAACATGGTTTATCATCCACATGAAGAGTGAGGCTATCATAGCACTCCTAAAGGCAGTAAATGCAATTCTCAGCTCTACCAACAACCAGCAGAAGCCAGGAGTTAATCTTGTTTGTGTCAATGTAGTTTTTGGAGAAATAAAGTGAGGAAATAACTGCAGGAAGGTTTTGGGACACCAAAGAAAGTTAGATCGGGCTGCTTAGCTGAGCTCATTGACTCCAGATAAAAGGGCAATTCACAGTCCAGCTCCACTTCTAGGCTGTGACACAAGGGGGACAGAAGGTGTTCCCCAAAGCAAAGTATTTTCTTTTATAGACCTGTGAAAATACCTCACCCAGTGGGGCTCCACAGGCCTCCTGCAGTACAAATAACCAACTGCCAAGTCAGGCCATTTGTTTTGCTAAACACAACCTTCTCCAAAGCATTTTTATGTTACACATTTGTGTATTTTATTCATACACATCTTAGCCTACTGGGAACCAGGGAGGAGAAAGCACTTGGAGAACAAAGTGTGAAGGCCTCCATTTGCTCACAGGACAACTGAGCAACTATTTAAGAACTCTGGCACACAGGCCATGGTAGAAACAGCATTTCAAGTGCTTAAAATGTGGAATACTAATAATAAGATGTAAAAGCAATAGAGGACATTTTGGTCCTTCTCTTCAGTGGCTACTTTTTCTTTGAAATATAGCAATTGTTTGATCTTTGCAAGACAAGGAGTTTTGTCAGCACAAGGGAAATTTTTCCAAGTAGGAAACAAATCTGTGATTCCTTAGAAGCCTGGGAACACCAAATCAGCATTTGTTAGCCTCACAGCCATCACCTCAGCAGTGCCAAGTTACTCTGTCAGGCTGGCCAGCTCTTTCTTCATAGTGCAACATGGCTGAACTCTATTTCTTAAAATATTCCCCTGTTAAAGCTTGTGCCTGGAGCACTACCCTGATGCCTCTTCCTTTTGAACACTCAGTATTTGCTGTGTCCAGGAACACGTTCAGATTCTTTCAGGTTGTGCTAGGACTCTGACTCCAACATGGCAGGGACTTCCATAATCTAGCCCTGTGCTGAGAAAGTATATTTTAATCAGTATTGGCTATGGCCTGTCTGGTACCACTTATAAGAAAAAACAAACAAACAAACAAAAAAAAAACCAAACAAAAAACCAGGAATAATTTCTGCAAAGTTGAATTTTGTTTCTTAGAAAAATACTCTATATCCTCCTTCATCTCACCAAGGAAAGCTAAAGGATGCCTAGAATCTGGGTGCAGGGTGAGAACTAAATGAGGCAAGTTCTTGTTACTTTTTTGTGTTTGCAAAGTAATGTGTAAATTATAGTGGTTTTGTCCTTTTTTATTTTTACTTACACAATGAATACATCCCTGTGCTGCTGGCATCTTACAGCACCAGATGAGACAAGTCTAAAGTACAACTTTAAAAGTTAAATTGTTTGTCATAGCTCCCAGGCATGGAAATATGATAAACTCTCTGGCAACCTCTCGTGTAGAAGAGAGGAGACCCCATTTAACAGTGCCCTCTTGTGCCTGATGGAATGAACCAGGTCTGTAACCAGGCTTGGCTCCATGTGGGGTGTTGCATCCACAGGGTGCTTTGGAGAAAGGATGTAGGGCAGCATTCAAGTGAGCAGTTCCCATTATGGAGAGAAAATGAATTAACTATACTCTAAATAGAATCGTTCCCTCTCTAGACCACTTCCAAAGCAGCAACTACTGCTAGTGAGGCTCAACACCATCAGCACACACACAGCCAAATTTCCATTCCTAGAGTTAGACCTTCTCCTCCATCTCCAAAGCAAGGGCTGCCTTCTCTGCTAGGGAGGAACAGGATTCCCCAAGGAGAAGGAAAATAGATGGAAAGCAGCTGACTCTGTCTCATGTTCACCCTTGAGCTAAGCACAGGATAACTTCAGAGTGTCCCTGAACTTTCAGGCTTAAAATGACAGAGCACAAAAAATGCATAGCAGAGACATAGTACTGAAAAGAAATGCAACTCCTTTTTTTCCTCTCTGATCTTTCTCTGTTTTTTTCCTGGTCTCATCCCACAGGCTCAGTGTAAAATGCTCTGTATCTGCTTGTACTCACAACACAGATCTTCCAGCACAGTCTCACTACGAATTATAGTTCCAGGGACAGTTTCTTAATACCAGTTATGCTCTTCCTTTCACCTGTGCTAGGAAAAGAATAATTTACAAATAGTTTGTCTTCCTTGCAGCAGAGAATCTGCAGACATCACAGTTGGCATCTCTTCTCTGCAGCCCTGCAGTGAAATATTGGGTATTCAAGTTATTTCTGATCAAAAGAACTACTTTTGTCATGGGCTGCTTTATTCCCTTGTAGTCCCTAAATATTTTGGCAGCCAAATCCAAACAAGTACACTTATAGAAAACTCTGGTTTGGCACAGATTTGATGCAGCTTACTGTCTGTTCCAAGCAGTGCCAGCTCCAGAGGCTGCCAGCCCCAGCCCCTGCGGCCGATCCCCAGCCCAGCACCAGGAAAATCTGATCCCTTTTCTCACTCTAGTGACAGTTCCTCCTGTTGATTGCATGGTGTGGTGCTGCTTTTTGACAGATAAGCAGACTAATTCCATGGGCACCAGCCTAACTCAAGCTTCAGTTGCTGTTTATTTGTATTTCTTGAGCAACTGCAGTTTCAGATTCTAGGTGTTTGGGTTTTTTTCCTGCAGAGGGGAAATTTGTGAGATCTTTACTATATGAATAATCTCAGCCTACATGAGCATTCCTGCAGCAGTCTGTCAGGGCATTTACAGCTTGTTCTCTTCTATACGACTTCTAATTTTCTTGAAACTTGTAGCAGGTCAGTTGTCTTATTCCCCCCTGCCCCTTCTGTCACATTAGCTTGAAATCAGGCAATGACTTCAAAAGCTATTAAAGGGACACAGACAGATACCAGGATCATATAAGTCTCATTTTCTTAATAAAGTAAATTAACATTTCAGATGGTGTCTGGTTCTCATTGCTCACAGTCTAGACAAAACAGGCATACACAGGACAGACAGGGCATTAGAGCTGAAATTTATTTTTATCTTTATTGCATTTTCACAGAAAAGAAATTGCAAGTTGACAATAAGAATAATTTTACGTGGGTTCAGGGACAGCTCAAGAGAACGGCTACAAAAGTAACATCTGTTCATTTCTATGTTTCCAGATTTATTCCAGAAGAGGAAAATACTGATCAAAAGTCAGGAGTGTCTAAATGAGCTCTCATTAGACAGGTATCCACTGCAGATAGCACTGGTTGTCAAAGCCATTTTGATTTTTAGAAGCAATCTCTAAACTTTTTTTTATGGATATCCAGTTTCCCCACTGGTTCCAGATGACGAGGAAGAAATTCATACAAAGATATTAAAAAGTAAATTACATATAAAATTTGGAAATAGACGTTAGGTGTATGTGTGGTGGCAGGACATGAGCAGTAACCTACAAATTAATGCTGAGTTTGAAATGGAAAAAAAAAAAAAGAGGAGAAAAGCAGACAAAGAGGTAGCTTTGAAGTACACTCCAATGTCACAGCTGAAGGACTCCATCATCAGAAATGAAAAGAGAATGTGGATGGATATTGCTTTATAAGTGCCCATAAAAACTGGATGTGCAGTAAGACAGCTGTAACAAGCTGAATGCTGTGAGTTAATCCATACTTTTTTCACAAGAGCACTGAAGCTAATCCATACTGGCATTAGGCTCAGTAATTACTCAGTGCAGGTGCATACATTTGCTACGCCTGCAGCCAGCTTTGATGCTGCTCCAGCACAAGCTGTTAGCTGGGAAGGAGGGCAGCTGTGGGTCTGAATTTTGTACCTGGCATTCATTAAGACATCCAGGGAGAGATCCCTGCCAGGACTCCACTCTGCTGAAAGTGTGCACTTGGTGGATTTTGTTTCTGGAAGTGCTTTAGATACAGAAAACTGTGACTAATGCTCTGTTATTCCACCATAAGGATTAACAAAATATTAAGAGTCTTTTAAAAAATATGTTGTGGTTGTAGGATTTTTTTGCCTCTATATGTGTATGTGTATAACTATGTATGTATATATGTGTATATATATGTATATGTGTGCCACTGTCTTTAGCATGAAGGCAATATTTAGTCATTAAGCAGAGGACTAAGATCTTTCCAAGCCTTAATCTGGGAAAAGGTGCCTAGTTTGCCTCTCTGATCTCCAAAACAGACTAAGATGTCATTGCAATGCAGATGTCAACTCTGATTATTATTTTCAAAAACAGTTCCTTTGAATGAGCTTGAAATATTTTAAGATTGACAGCTGTGACAGCTCAAAAGGCTAAATATGTTTCTGGTGAACTGCAGAATAAAGGAGTGGAGCAAAGCAGAACAGAAGTATAGCCAGCAGATTCTTCTAACAAACTTTTCAAGCTTTCCCCCCATTTTCAAACATGTACAAACCACAGCTTGCTTACATCCCCAGATCTTTGGTGTCATTTCATCAGAATGGATGTTTCTCTTGGAGTATTGCAAAATGTCTGCATTAAAGAAGAAGAAAACCAAACCCTGAAAAGTGAGATCCAGATGAATTATGGTAATATCTGGCTGTTTATCAGTATGCTTGCTGCAAGAGATGAGAGTCAATGCTCCTCCCACACTCATTAATTCCTACACAAAACGTGTCTCAAAAGATCCCTGGATAATTTTACAAGTGGGGTGTAGGTTTTTAAGTTCTAGAATTATTGCTGGTACATTTTGGCTATTCTTAAATCAGATTACTTCTTAGACTTGTCTCCCCAGTGGTGCTGATTTAGCACCTTCGTGGGCCACCCCAGAAGTGATGAGGGTTTCAGCAGAAAGAACAACCTTGCTGATCAGATACACTTTCCAGATAGTGAGAAGTACAGAAGAGGAGCAGATGTTTCCACATGTGAATAGAAAGTGTTGGTCTCCAGACATTCCAATTCCCAATGCTTTCATATACATTACAAATAGTCATTTGCAATTTTGCCCCTTAAAGGAGAGGTTTCCTACCAGGTGTCTTTCTCTGCACACATGTAAGGTGGAAACCATGCTCACTTCAGTTGGAACACGGCGTCTATTACTTCCTAAACATCCAAGACGCTGGGGTTACAAACAACCAAAAAATTACTCCAAAATCCACCCCCAAAATAAACTGCAGAAAACTCCTCAGCCTATATGTTTTCCTGCCAGAGTTTAATTTTTGTCTGGAGCTGTCTGACGTGTTTGCATGTTGCACATATTGCTTTTATCCCAGAGTGTGGGTTCATTAGGAACAGCAACGTGTCTCTCATGTGAGCTGGAGATGGGAAATTAGAGGCAGCCTTGTCACATCAAAGGGAAATGTTTTCACCATAGCTACAGTGCTCAAGAAACATTTTAATTTCTTTACCATAGTCTCACAATGTAGTCTGATTTGGGCAGCTTTCTGTACCTCAACCTCCCTGCTTTTAAATAGAGGTTCTAATAATAATTAATTACACATATTCTTTGCCTATTTGTACTAGACTTTCAGGACTTTTTCTCTATACATATCCCTCATCTTCTAAAACAGAACCTAGTTTGCAGTCTTTTGGCCTCATAACAATAGAAATAATTATGTTGATTGCACAGAAAAATGGCCATAATTAATTAACAGAATGAGCTAGAGTCTGAGACTCAGATCAGACTCCTATTCATCAGTAGAGGCATTCAAGTGCTAAATGATTTGCAATAAAACTTGTAATTAAAGCTCTAACAGCTTTTCTAGTGCAAAAGACTTTTTTTCTCTGAGAACATTTCAAATAATTTGCTATTTCTAAAGAGCAGAGCACACAAATGAACTAGTTATTCATGGAACTATGGCTATAAGGTAATCTCATTAAGGCAAATGTAATGATAGGTTGAAAACAATTAATCAAAGAGATCTAAAACCAAATCCTTAGCAAAAAAAAAAAATTATATGCTTTCATTATAGTTTGAAAACAGCCTAAATAGGAACAGATTGACTGTTGCTGACACACCTCTACCTGACGCTTTTGGCTGGACAATGGCTGTAGGAAAGCCCCTTTCCTCTGTACACATAATCTTTGTCCAAGGTATCAGCTTTGTCCAGAATTAATTTGGCTTCAATACAGCTGAATGTTAGCAAATGTTAGCATTTTAATGCATGTAACATCATCTACTTTTAATGTGATTATGCATGTGTGCAGTCTAGACAGAGGGTAATGAGGAAGGGACAGTAAGACTGTGAAATTGTGTAGTGTATCAAAGGATGTCAAGGGCTTGACTGCCAGTACTGAACTATGGAATATCAACTGAAACTTCGAGGAAATTTATTTACAGCTGAGCAAACTGCAGGTGATGCCACTAGTCCCCAGAATGAACTTTACACTTTGATGAGAAATCATCCCATCTCCCATTATCCCAAATACTGTTTGGATTAGAGACACCCAAGGGCATTGTATCTGCACTACTGTTTTAATTAGAGTGGATGTTTCCAAAGAAACAACATACCTTGTGCCTGCTAGAGCTAACTGGAATCCTTTGTAGGTCCAGGCAAGCTTAAACTGAAAACAAAGGTATTCTGGCAACTGATTTTTGGAAATAAAAGGGGAGAGGAAAAGTCTGAAAATGATAGAATATAAATTGTGAAGACACCTAACTGTGAAAGTGGCCTTCAGGTGTTCCAGTGACTCAACCCACCTGGAAGTGGAAAGATGGACAATGTCACCAGCCTGATATCTGCTGCTGTCCATTGTGCAGAAGGTTTTTTCCTCTTTTATCTATACAAGAGATTTTCTCCCTATTTCCTTTGATTCTCTCCATCTCTCTCCCTCCTTTTCTCTCTTTCTCTCTCACATCTGTTTTAGTCCCAGTCTGACTTTCACTGCCATTCATTGTCACACTAATAAGTAGGGCCCAAGCCCTTTCCTTGAAAAAATGAGGGAAGCAATGCTATTCCTAGATGTGTCTGTCTAATAAGATGGGCAGCACTATTTTACCTTGCACCTTTAGAGCACTCATTCATGCTTTAACGACTCCAGATGACCAGAGTTAACCAGGAGAGCTACAAAGCTCCAAAAGTCATAAAACAAAGCAAGTTTTTGCTGTATGTATGTCTCTCAAAACTTACAGACTTCACTGTGCTCTGAGCTCTTCAGGAGAACTGCACTTCCAGTCCAATGATGCCAGCAGCAGGTCCAGCATTGGAGCTCAGTGGTGATAGAGAAAGGCCTCAGTGGTGAAGAAGGGCCAAGATAGCTTCAGCTGAATCTCCATGGAAATATTTCCTGGGAGATCAGGGCTATCACAGTCACTGCTTCTACCTTCTACAGATATCTAGGGATTCTTTTAAGCTTTCACTGAAACATAGAAATTATTGGCAAGGAAAATATCTAGGACAAAAGCATGATTTCCTCCAAATGTATTTGGTACATTCAAAGCTCAGGTAGGAAATTGCTGACAGAATTCCACTGCCACGCAAAAATATAATCACATATGGGAAAAGTGCTTATGAAAAATCCTGCTGAAAACTGCAGTTTAGGAAGTTCAACAGCAATTCCTTGCCCAGCCTAGTTAGAAAATGGAAAAATGGGAGCACAATGGGGGCAAAGAATATTGCAATTTCTATGAGAATATAGCAATTTATTATCAATTATGGATGGAGTAGAAGGACCAGAATTAGGAAGTTTAGCTAACGCATCCTGTCAGCTATTAGCTTCTCTGTTAAATAGTGACAGGACTGAATCATCTAACAAATACAGGTCCTCATGCTAAAACTTAGATGCAGAGTTCCTTCACAGGCTCAGAGCTGAGGTACTTAGACTGATTACAAGTACACAGACTTTTACAAGCATTCTTTGGGGAACTTGGCTTGGAGGGTCCCTGGAAGTTAGAGCTATGATTTATAATGAACTACCCACAGACATTCAGACTCCATTATGGTAAGAGTTTGTTTTCTCCAGTGGATAACTGAGGAAGAGTCTTATCCTGGTAAGGGTTGCACTGGAAGGAAGATGGGAGCAAATTCATATACAATGTGGTATTTGCAAGGAGAGAAGTATGGCAGGAAGGAAAGGGAAAGGCTTTAATATATAAGCATAAAACCACATAGATTAGACCAAGAAATGCAAAACTGCTCCAGAGGAAAAGAGTACAGTCTGTCAGTGTTATTCAGTGTAATAACACACAGAAGGAACACATTAATTGTAACCTTGACTCAATTGTCAATACTCACAAGAGGTGGATGAGAACAACAAGATTAGTAAATGTCCCCTAAAACTGCCAGAATAACTTATTTAAAACCCTGCAAACCCACAAACATGAAATCCCTGGTGACTTGGCATACTACACCGCCAGGCTGTCTGAGCACAGGCTGAGAATGATCAATTACAAGCCTTGTGACTCAAGTAATGAATCTTGTCGCAAGCCTGTAAAGTAAACTTCAAAAGGAGGATGGTTCTTTTGCTAATTTTTGGAGCCCTGAATGATTTTTCAACAAAAGCCAGGCACTTTAAAATGACTTTCATTTGCAGTCCTCCCAGGTCTTGGTAAAAGGGAAACCAGACTTTGGGTGCATTTTGTGCATTTTCCTGTTTAAAAGGTGAAAAAGCTGCTGCTCAGTTACTTCAGCAGAGGGGATCCAGCTGAAAGAGCCAACTGAGGGGAAATTTCTAGGCTTTTAGAAGTTGTTTCTGGAATTTAGGAGCAAAATGTTTCTAATTGTGGCTTCTGTGGGATAAAATGACTGATGAAACAGTGTATTTGGAAGATGTGGCCAAATCCAAAACAACCACTTTCTGCAGCATGGCTGGATGACAACAGCTTTTGTTGTAGCCGAGTAAAACAGTGGTTTAGAAATGCCCAGAGCTGTTTACAAAGGAGGAAAATCAGCTTCAGATAACTTTTAGAAATGGCCCCTTTTATAGTGTCAGGGGCATGAAATGTAGATATCACTCAAGATCATGCCCAAAGACCCTTAAGCAAGAAGGGGCCAAGTACTGCAGGCACAGGACTACACCCTGTCACTTTTGGAACCTTTGGTGGAAGTTTCCAAGAAGGCCATCAGAACAGATTTAGCAAACATCTCAGTAATTTAAAATATTAATGGTGAACATGTGTTGTAACTGCAGTTAATTAAGCATTGATAAAAGAATCTGAGCATAAACAATTACACACTCCCTGGAATATTTCCTAAGCAGCACCAACAATAGCAGCTCTGCCGTGCACAGACTGAGGCAGCCTGCAGGAACGAGCAGTGCCTGAGTCTTCTCTGTGCATTTGGGGTGACAATCCCTGCTCTTGTTTCCAGAGCCAGATGCTGGGAGAGAGCTCTGCTGCAGTGACTGTGCTCTGAGCCCAGCTCTTGGAGCAGGGGATGCTCTTAACCCTTGTGTAAGGATTAGGGCTGGATTATGATAGCAGAAGTGGAGTAAAGACAGTGATGGCACACGGGGGAGTGTTTGATGTGTGCTCACCCAGCACAGGGTATGAATGGGCAGGGCTGTGACTCCACAATCTGTACACACACTGCTCACTGTTATCTCAGATGACACTGTGATTGCAGGTGTGATTACCACTTGCAAAGGGAAGGTTGTTAGTGACTCTCAGAGGCTTCCCAACAGCACAGCAGTGCTGTTCCTGAACAGAACCCTGTTCAGGAATGCTCCTGGGAAGAAGTAGGAAGCTTGAACAGGCAGATGCCTTATATTTGCTCAGTATATGTTACCCTGAGCAAATTGCATTGATGATAGATAGTGTTTTAAAAATAAAAATAGGGAGTGCTTTTGAAAAAACTCACTTCAAAGTCTGATCTGAGCCTGTTGTTCCTCAGTCAATGACTGCTATTAAAGGAGTCACTTAAACTCTTGCTTCAGTGCTTACAGGGTGGCTCCACTGCTCTCTCACACAGAGGGTCATGGTTTAAAAGATGGGCAAGGTGCCAACATTCCCAAGTGTTTGGGTGTCACAGAGAGAAGGTGAAAATCAGTAGTCCTTGAATGTCATGTTCTTGCCCAGGGGCTTGTGTGGGACATAAAAATGCCGCTCTGAGAATTCTTTGAGTGGAAATGAATCTTTGGTTGGAGACAAGACCTGTGCTGAAGAGAGCTCAGTGTCATGGTGAACTCTCTGCAGATTGGGAGGGAAGGGGGATGAAGATTCAGGGAATATACAGGAACATCTTCCCAGTGTTGTCTGTCTGAAGCCTTGGGAAGTAGAGCAAAGTACTTGGTCCTGGTTTGCTTGTGTTTCTTGGAAAGGGAGTGCTTGAGCAAGGGTGATGTTGGGATGATCTTACTACTGAGACTAACTATGGAAGAGAACTGGCATTCCCAAGGGACTAAAGAGAACCAGAAACTGATGATAAAGCTATTTATAGTCTAGATTATGCCAAGAAAAATATTCTACACTTAGCTTAATATCATAATTGCAAGTCCAAAAACACTGCTAGCTTCTAAATACAGAACAGAATCTGGGAGGAGGCAGTAAGAAAATGTATGTTTTGGCTTTATGATTGCAGCAGAGAAATAGCCAAAATTCATCATGGGCTTGGACAAAACCAGGAGTCTTTAAAGAAATAATACTTCTAAGTGGTCTTCAGACATTCAAATGCCTAAAGAGCCTACAAACCACATAATGTTAGCTGTAACACAGATGGCCACTACATGTTGAGCTGTTTAAGCTGCTCTTTTTGCCGTCAGTGAAGCACTGATTTTACACTGTCTTTGGAACACAGTGTAAAAGCTTCAGTAATGGATATTCCCATGAATGCAAAAAGCAGATTCTCAGCATGTCCCCCTGCCTCTGAATTGCAATACTACTGGTGTCACTTCATGACTGGGGATTATTCCATGCTGGTGCACTGTGACTCCAGTCTTGTGCGGGGCCAGGAGTACAATGAGAACCTTTGGATAACATTCTCTCCATTCTGTGACCTGATAAACAGGAGATGTCTATGAAAGCATTGGGCTTTCAGTTCAGCTTGGTGTTTGGTCTTCAAATAGTGAAACCATTCACTGATGATGCATTAGGTATGACCACAGGATCTGTGTAAAGATGAATTTAATGGTTGAGGCATCTTGCTCACACACAATTTCAGTCCTGAAAAAGATCCCCATGTAACAGTGGCATTTCCAGCAAGCCATGAGAGGGAAAGCAGTGTGGACTGCTCCTTTACCTCACTGCAGTAAAAGGCAAAAAGTGAATACACTTCCCAAGACTGTTAAGGAGCACAGAAACAATCCATTTTCACAGATTAAAAGAAATCTGGAGACTACAGCAACTATTTTCTTCTCTACCAAAAAGATTGCTTAGAAAAAACAAACTTAGCCTGTGCTTATGCCGAAGAGAGACCTGATCAACTGCAACATGAATGAAAGGCTGGGGGACAGTGTTCTCTTCAGGCTCCTGGCTGGTTACAGCTCAAATTGCAGGAACAGTCATGGAAGTGACAGTGACTCTTGATTTCACCTTAAAGCAGAGGTTAAAGTGAGCTCAGCAATAAGACCTCATCTCCTACTAGCCTCCTCTGTACCCAAGGGTCTGCAGGCAAAAGCCTTGACTCATGTAACTGAACACTCCAGAAGCTGGAATGTCCCTACAGCTGGCTGAAGAACATCTTGAAGAACCACTTGAAGAAACCTGCCTGAGCTTAACTGGAAACAGGCAATTGGTGTGGGTAGTCTGATCTACCTAGGATGCTTTAGAGCTAAATCTGTGTTTGGACTGAATTATCTGTCATACCCACTTTAATATCTGAAATCTGACTTGACATTTTCATCTCTTCTGGTAAATTCTGGTGCTGTGGCAGGTGTGCAGACCTGTCCTGGCTGATCAAACTTGAATAATCATCTACACTATTTGGGAACCACTGATGTGACTAACTCTATGACTTTTTTTTTTTTTTCTTCAGCCTGTTTCTCTGATCTAACAAAGGAAATGTTTCTTTCCCTTCTAAGGAAAAAAATCACCCTTGTTAGGAATGCCTGCATTAAGTCAGAGACTTAAGAAAGGTACTTGAGGTAACAGCAGCAATCCCTGGTCTGTTTGGGATTTTTTGTTTTTATTATTTTGTGAAATATTCAGGTCTAAAACCTCCCTTCCATTGGTAAGTGAATGGTGTTGCCACTTGACCTCAACTGGTGTCCCAGGTAACTTATTAGCACACACAGATGCAATACCGGCTTTACTTCATAAGTCAGAGACTTAAGAAAGGTACTTGAGGTAACAGCAGCAATCCCTGGTCTGTTTGGGATTTTTTGTTTTTATTATTTTGTGAAATATTCAGGTCTAAAACTCCCTTCCATTGGTAAGTGAATGGTGTTGCCACTTGACCTCAACTGGTGTCCCAGGTAACTTATTAGCACACACAGATGCACAGATACAACACACCGGCTTTACTTCAGCAAATAAGGCAGCTTTTGTTCCTTATGAAGTTTTTGATGGAATTGGACACAGTAGTAAGACAGCAATCCTTTGTGTTTGCAGGGAGCCATTACCATTCCCCCAGAACTGGACACTGGATTATAGGCACTCATTGCTCAAGAAAGGAGAGCAGGGAATTATATGTGGGTTAAACTCAGGTACTGGAGTATTGCACCATCTTTTCTATGTTCCACAAGATAAAGGGTTCACAAAGGGAAAAAAGCTTGATGACATGTTTTAAGAGTTCCTTTTCTTTCCACATCACTGGACGGCACAGATGTCAACTTCACAGAATATGATTTGTTAAAATGAAACTCTTGTAACTTCTGTGTTTACAAGAAAAACCTAGATGATGCTACGTAACATAACAGAATGGTTTTGGGCTGGAAGGGATGGAAAACACCCTCTAACTCCAACCCCCTGCCCTAGGCACGGATGTGGTCCCTTACAGCAGGTTGTTCAAAGCCTAGAACAGCCTGTTCAGCCCGGCCTCAAACACTTCCAGGCAGTCACAACTTTTGGGGAAAACCTCCTCCAGTGCCTCACCAGCCTCATAGTAAAGATTTTTTAAATAATATTAAATCATGATCACTGGTGTTGCAGTTTGAGCTGTTCAAGTGAATCCATACAACAGAAGAGGTGTTTCCTAGCAGCTATTACTGAACCCATAACAGTGCACATTTATAATGCCTATATATGGGAAATTTATATTTAATTAAGGTGCCATAGCTCTGATTGACATACTGGAGTACAAAACAAAGGACCATTAAAAAAAAAAGTCTCCTCCTTTCTGTCTCTTCTTCTAAGTTTCTCCTCCTTGGAAGCAGGGACAAATTTCCAACCTGCTCCTATGTCATTATGCCCAGGAGTGTTTTCCAGTAGTCATCTGCTTTCATAGAACTGACTTCATAAAGGCAAACTGGAAACAAGTAAGATGGTGAAACATCTTCCCCCGCAGGTAAAAGTGAATGTAAATGCTGTCAATACAAAAGCAACATGCTTGGACATCCTGACCCCACAGCTGCCTTTAACATGCTGCAATTAGCTTTGGCCAGGAAGAATACCCTCCTTCAAGTCTTGGATGCAAGGAGAAAATTAACGAGTTGTCTACTAGTGAAAGTTCTTCCCATCTTTTTTCAGGTTTCTTATGAGTTCTAAAGATTAGACTTTATTGTAGCTTGTCTTTAACCCATTCCATAATAATTGTTTAAATCTTACTTAGCTTCCACACTGAAACTACTTGTAAATACTTAATTAAAACCTGTTCACTTTCATACCATCAACCTTATTTTGAATCTGAGCACGAGGAGTGTGGAGAATACTGAGAAATGCAGGCCAAGCCTTAAAAGCATTCTAAATGACTGAAGTCACTATTTAGTCTAACTTTCCTTTTTCAAAGCAGGAGTGCCAGTTGGCATCTTCTGTAGTGTGTGCTCTCTTCATACCTTTGTATGACTCAGTTACCAGTAACTAAAATAATCAGAGCTGCTCCCCAGCACAGTGCATGGACAGCATCCTAACTTTAAATATGTCCACACAATCAGATGACCATGAGGGACTTTCCTTCTACATGGAAACATACAAGAAAAGAGTGCCAGGAAGGACAACAATGTTTTCTAGGAAAAAAATAATAGGCAATTCTGCAGAAAAAGCAGTCAAACTCAGGTCTTTATACTGCTGTTCCCTTTCCAAAGGTATTTTCCCTGAAAAACAGCTCTGAAGCATTGCTGAGGGTATAAGAGGCACAGAATGGTAGCAATGGTACCTTCCTCTACCTGTAATTTAAACACATTATGCATATTGTTGAGACAGATGTGGAAAACCCTGTTAGGGAGAACAACAGACTGCAATCATTCCCTGCTTCACTCCCATTCCTGTGAGAGCCAGTTCTGGTGATTCAGTCAGACTCTGTATTAATGTCCAAGAGATGTTTGATACCTCAACAACTGTAGAATTTCCATGCCTTCCTCAGGCTGTATATTCTGGTGCTTTCCTAACTGTACTGGTTTGCCAACTTTCAGCTAAAGCCTCATTTGTCTCCTTTGTGTCAGCTCTGCTGCTTCTGTTCCTCAGCACCTTACTGTTCTGTATTTATCCACTGGTACTACATTCCCTTTTACTTTAGATAAAAGCAAATATTTGTAAAAGCATGCCCTATAACAGGACTGTAGAAAGTAACAGAAGTTTGATGATCCTTTTCTTGCCCTTGTCTGGACTCTCCACTTCTACAAAGCTCCAAAGAGAAAACAGTTCTAGCAGTGGTGAAAGAAAAGGGATTGCTTCATTATTTCATAGGATATATCACACAGTAAAAATCCCATATTGATGGCTGTCTTTATTTTTGGAATAGCATAATCCTGACTTAGCAACTGTAACTCTCAGCATTCCTGCAGAACTGCTCTGTAACTTGCTCCTCCCTGGTTTCTACCTGTGGAACCTCTTGCTCATGTGAAGCACCTTACAACAGTTCTTTGGGGAAGGGAAAAAAACCACAAGTAAACGAGTACATTTAATTTTGCAAGTAAAGAGTATAAAATAAGTAATAATTAAAAAAGCCATTTCTATTTTATATAAAAAGCCAGTTATTTCAAGTTGTACACATCAAGGGGAACAGCACCACAGCCTAATGAGGAACAAATTCTATCCATAATTGAGACAGCTAGGAACCAGCTGTTACATACAAATATACATATCAGTACCATACTTAATATACTTCAGAAAAACTTAATTTATCCAAATAGCTGCAGCCCGTTTTGCTTTCTCATACTCATTGTTTCCTAATGTTACTTTGCAGAGTCCTTTGTAACCTGGCTATGTTGGCATCCAAGGCTGCTAAGCTGTTTTTGAAGTCCTCTTCATCTCGAGAAGTAAATGTTGAGAAAGAAGATGCACTCCAGTCAGACCTCCCTGAGAAATCATCAAATGAAATGCAGCTAAAATCAGCTGCTTTACTGCCTGTTTTCTGAGAAACCCCTGCTGGAAATGGCATCGATGCACAAGGGTATGGAGCAGGCTGAGGCTGGTCTGGTTTATCCATGAAATCTTTTGCAGCCCCACTTGGAATGCCTCTTGGTCTCACTTGGACTTTGTCTCCTTCTGGCTTCGCTTTACCCCCTGTAACTTCAAGTGTGTTTTCCACAGTCTTTTTCACATTGTACCCAGCATTTAATTTATCCAGTAGAGTTGGATCCTCACATCCATACTGCTGCACAGAGCTTGGGAGCTCACAGTGGTAATCCAGCCTCTGACAAGCCCCTCTGCTTGGGGGTAGCACACCACTTCTTCCAGAGACTGGCTGCTGCTTTTTAGAGGCACTGCTAGTCAGGGGAATATAAATTGTCTCGTCCAACTTGGTTTGGTCATCTAGTAAAGTTCCAGAATCACTCCCTGTTTCTGCATCTTGCTTCAATGGAGCTGGTGGTCCTCTGGGGGGTGATGTTTGTTCTTCTGTGAATGTACTGTTAATTTTACTTCCTTCAGCAGCAAACTTTTCATAGGACAGATTTTGCATTTCTACTTCTCCAATTTTATTTGGGAATTGAAGATCCGTATCTATCAAAATATGATCCATTTCTAATGTTTTAAGGTAAGTCATTACTGAAGTACTCCCAGGAAACAGCTCAGGTTGCATCTGCTTTTCATGGTCTTCCAAAAGAGACTTTGAGAGAACTTTTTCAGGTTTGGGTCTAACACTGTCCCCTGTGAGGTCAGACAGAAGCTTGGCCATGCTGCCCTGCAAGGTTCTGTTAGGGTAAAATCAACCAAACAGCTTCAAAATTAGTCACCAAAAATAAATAGTTAAAAACTTTTCCATAGGAAAAAAAAGTTAGATTTATCAGGCTGTGGCAAAGTTGCAATGCACCTTCTAGATATTGTTATATGTGAACCAATTCCAAGTTTTTTGAATTCTTCTTCAGCTCACTGTGTCTAAAAACTAACAAAAATAGCATAACCCAATGAAGTTCTCCAGATTATTCATGGTGTACCTGCTTTGAGCAGCACACGATAAAATAAACTGATGCCAAGAAACTGCTACAAAGCAGATAGAAGTAGTTACCAAAATCACTAAGAAAGGTTTTCTGAATTATTCTTCCCATTGCATCTAAATAAAAAAACATAATAAAAGAAATAATTCTCCTAACTTACTGCTCTGTCCATCAAAAGAGATTAACATTTAGATGTTTATGTCTCTTGCATGTACACAGACACACGTGTACTGTGACATCATTCTACCACCACCTGGTGGCCAGCACAGCAGTCATAGAAGTGTCTAAACTTCTACTGAAGGATTTGAAATGTCCTTTCAAAATATTCTGCTGCTCCAATCAGTCCCAACTACAAACATGACAGACAACAGTTTTGTTTCCTCAGCACAACATATCCAAAGCAATTGTAGATACACACCACTATGCAGCTGCAAAAAGCTATTTGTACCTCCCAGCTTGCCACTATTTTCAGCATAAAAGATCAAGATAAAATAAATTCACAGCAATAGTTCTTACTGGCAAATAGATCCTTATGGATCGAATAGATCTGCTATTAGTATTTTACTGTATCTGCTTCACAGATACAGTAAAATACTATCTGCCATATCTTATCACAGAATTCAAGTCACAGACTATGACAACTTTGTTTTAAAACAAAATTACAGCAGCATTGTAACAAAATGAACTGCAAAGAGAAAGTTTAGCTTATGTGACCTCCCACCACCAAGATACCAAGACTACAATAATCCACAGGATGGAAAAAAAACCCCAAAAACCCCAAGGAATAAGAAAGATTTTTATAAAAGAAAAATAATGTCAGAGCAAAACCCCAAAACCTTAGCCTCTAGTACCTGGTTAATTCCCTCAGTCTCTTAACTTCTGCATCACGCTGACGTAATGTTATGCCCAAAATCTTATTTTCTTTCTCTGCAGCTTCCAGCTTAAACTGAAGGCTCTTCACAGTTCCTAAAGCCTCTTCCACTTCTGAAATGCCAACAAGAACTCAGACAATTACTTCTTTTAACTTTTAAAATGCTAAACAAAGAATAACCATATTGAAAACACGCACCAATCTTGAGCTTGGTGGAATGAATGTCATAATGCTGTTTGTTTTCTAGCAATTCTTCTTCTTTATCTTGAATACCTTTTGCAAGATGCTTATTTTCTTCTTTCTGACTTTCTATTATTTTCAGTAGTTCTTCATTTTTAGCCTGCAGTGACTCAAGGCCTTTCTGCAATTCTTTCAATTGACTCTGGAGCATCATATTCAAGGACTGCAAAGAAACCACTGCCAAAAGTAAAACATAAAATGTTTAAGTGTTTTGTGTGGTAGCTTGAATTTCTAAACCAAACTAAGTTTTTAAATTATCTTGGCACTATGAATTTTGGTTACAGATAGAAGGGTTGCTTTTTTTTGCAACAAGATAAAGCTCAAGCTTTCTTCCTAAGTATTTAATCAATCATCTTCATTTTCAGAGGCACATAAGCAAAAATAACCTGCTTGGCAGCTGAGGAGCCAAATCCTAGTATGTGGAGTCTAAAAAGGCCCAACAGTCCATCCAAATGTAGTTCCAGCATTAGACCCACTTAGTTCAGCTACTACTAAAGGCCACAATACATACAGACATATGAAACTACAGACATATAAATAAAAAAATATCATCTATGGTAATAAAGCTTTAACAAACATGCCCCTATCAAGCAACATTATTGGTACTTTACATTCATAGTTGCAGCTCTGTGCAGATGTCTTCTCACTGCTTTCTTGTTCCCTATGTTGCTGGTTTAATATTCTTAGTCTCCTAAACATGAATTGTGAAAAAGCACAAGTTCAGAAATATTAGAATACACTCAAAAGACTGCACTTTAAATTAGTTTGGTGTCTTAATAACACATTTTTCTTACATTCTGGTACTTCAACACAAAAGACCCTTTCCAAGTATCTGATAAATACCTGGTATATAACGCTCTTTTGAAGTAAATGCTACCAAAAAATAAATTCACAGCAATAGTTCTTACTGGCAAATAGATCCTTATGGATCAAATAGATCTGCTATTAGGAGTTAAGACTTCACAGATAAAGTAAAATACTATCTGCCATATCTGATCACAGAATTCAAAGAGACACTTCTGCATTTGAGAATAAGCTACAAAAAGAACATGAGCAGGCTAACTATCTTTTAGTGCAGTTTTCAGAGTAATGCATTCACCCCACCCAGTCAAAGGCCCCATCATGAGATAACTGATACTACTAAAATACCAAAGCCATGCTATGTGTTAATTGTTGCTTTTTGGACTGTATGGCCTTACCAGCACACTTTCTAATTCACAAATATTGCACAGACAAGAAGGGAAGAGCCTTTACAAAGGCAATTTAAGGCAGAGCAGTTAGAGTTGCTTTAGGTGCACCTGCAGTAAGCACAGGCTCACTGAGGAGCTCCTCACCTGCGCAGCTGGGCATTCTCACTGCGCAGAGGCTGCAAGGCCAGAGCTATTTCAGCTTGGATATTCCTACTTCCCACCACAGCTGGGAGCAAGGACACCGAGTCTTCTACTTCACTCATCAACCTCAGCATTTCTGAGTCACCTGCAAGAAGTGAGGGCAGAAAAGAGACTCCATAAACCTATAAATCTGTAATATAACTAATGTTTTACATGTGATTAAGCAATCTGCAAAGTGATTTAATAGTGCTGGTGTTTTTTTCTCCCAAGAAAATTCTATCTTTAACTATATTTATTTAAAATTGTTGAGCTTGAGTATGAAAACTGTGCTTTACATCCTCAGTAAAACAACCCACCATCTTTCCAACCAGTCTAGGTGGGATTGCTATTGCAATCTGTCCACACCAGGACCCTTCTCAGAGGAAAGCTCTGTATATGGAATAGCAACAATCTTTATCTTGCTGTCTTGATAAAATTAAAATATTACAAAAATAATTTAATACTTATCTAGAGTCAATCCTGAAGGTTTTACAGTGGTGGAAAAACCACAGTAAGGCATCACATATCATCTGACACATACAACTTCCAGAAACTGAAGTTGCTCACTCCTTTCATCAAGCTCTTGTGTTATTTGTATGTAATAACTCTACAGCACAATGAAAATGTCCTCACCTTGATCTGTTACCAGTGCTCTGAGCTCACCCATAAGATACTTCACAGTCCTAACTTTATGGGCTGTTTCTTCTAGACTTTCTTTTCTAGATTTTAGAGCTTTCTTCACACAACTTGTCTTACAGCTTGTATCTTTCACTGGAGACCTGTCAAGTACATCCAATTCATCTTCTTCACTGACCGTGTCCTCACTGTGCTCCTCAGGAGTATCCTCCTCTGTGTCACATGAGCCATCATGTTTTGCTGGACAGTGATGATGGCCCCTCTGTGCAGTCCTGACATTCAGCATTTCATGGGATTGTAACAGGGCTTGTATGCACCGCACCAAATCTGCTTCTTTTACCTGCTGCTCTTGGCTTGGGGCCATCTCTCTGGCAGAAGATGTGGGGACTGAAGAGGTTGCAGGCACTGAAGGGGTTGATGCTCTCGGTGCTGTACAGGGCATCACACCAGGAACAGCAGTTCCAGACTGTGTTTGTGCAGCAGGAGCAATAGAAACCACTGGGCAAACCACAGGTCCTCCCATCTCTGGCACACATTCATTGGCACTGTCTACAGGAATTCCCTGCATAAAAGATATTCTAATTAAACAAAAAATTAATATGATTTTTAAATCTTTAGGAGAAAAGACTCAAACAGTACACTTGTCTGACTCAATGTAAACTTGTTCATTCTTTGCTAATTATAAGAACAACTACAAATTAATAGTGGAATAATTTTCCTGAATAATAAGGAGGACTTAAAATGTAAATCTGATTTAGATTACCTTTAATGTTATTGGCAACATTAAATCACAGTTCTTTTATAGCAGTTCTGTAATGAAAACTCTCAGCAGCTTCTTGAATCCAAGCAGAACGAGGAAGAAATATAAAGGACAACACTGTTACCTTTCAGTATTTTAGGTAGGTGAATTTTTTAAAAGTCAAGGTCATCACTAGCTATACATGGACTCCCTGCAGATGCCTGTAAATCTACTGTTTTACAGATTCAAGGTAGATTCAAGCCTTTTGCCACATTTCCTGAGGTGGCAGCTGGTATTCTCCATCATCTCTATTCTATATCCTGAAATACACAGGCATTTTAACATGTGACTCTGAGATAATACAGCATGTCTGAAGAAATAATTGCCTTGATCAAAGGCAGGGAAAGCTCCATATGATATACGAGTTCTGTCAGGAGTTGCTTAATGATCCTAGTGTGCATTACTGAGAATGCAATTAACAGTAATCAATAATTTCCTGCACTTTTCCATGTTTGCTGTCCTTTACAGAATTCCCCAAGCAGAAGCAAGCAGCCAGCTGAAATGCTTCTAATTTAATTTTTTAGTATCCACATAGTATTTGTTTTGAATAGCAGTGTTTTGTCGGTGCATCACTACAGTTTGAAATACACAATTTTTTAAAAGGAAAATTATTAGGAAAACTGACCCAAGGAAATGTATAAATAAGTAGGCAGTGCTAATTCAATGTTTATTGATAGTGAGAATTGAACTTTTACTTACTGACTGAGTGGACAAGGGATTAGCTGAATGCTGCAGGGACAGTGCTGATGTGGAGGGAGGTAACTGACAATTCAAAGCTGCAATATTGTGACATCCTAAAAGAAAACAACACTTATAGATCAGGGCAATGTGGGCAAAACTCATGCAGTTAAATAGTCAACTCTATATTAACAGGTCCACTAACCCTGGTCTGAGGTAGGAGAAGGAGTTAAAGTAGGAATTTCATTACTCTTCTGTGGGGGTTGGCCAGTTATCAGAGACATCTGAGTTTGCACATGCTCATACAGTTTCTGATACGCCCCAGGAGAGTGTTCACTGCAAGGCACATGAACTGACTGAACCGTCTGATTCTGTGCTGCACTGGAAAGGTCCTTCTCAGGAGAAGGTGTGGTAGATGAGGCAATTTTTCTATTTGATATTGGCACTGCAGAAGAGGAAAGAACAAAAAACCCCAGCTGAAGTTGCCTGTCTTCTTGATCTACATAAAACCATTGTATTGCTTGGCAGATTTTGGAAGGCTCCCTTGAAAACAGAAACAAAGATTCTATGGCCCAGGATACCAGTCAGATTTTGATTTACCAGCAAATGAATCCATCAATTTTTTCTTCCAGATAGAGCAACCTAAACCAGTTGGACAGGCAGCTATCCTTGAAGGAAGCACAGAGACTTAATCCCACAGAAGGCCAGTTCTAAAATAATTCTTGAAATCTCTGCTTAGGTATAATTAAAACTCTGTAATTTTACAGTGGTGGGAAGATATCAGCTACATGCTCAGTTCCTACAATTCCCAGTGGGCATTCTGCTACACACCTGTCTATAGGCCCCACTCACCTACTGGATCAGAAATTGCACAGAAGAAACAGGGTGCAGAGAGGCAGAAACGATAATAAATGAAATATTTCCCCTGGAAGCAAGTCAGCTGACAGCACTCCATCTACCTTTCTATTCAGTGCTTTGGCCACTAAACCATTTGAGGTCTTGTCATTTCTAGCCACACTTCCCTGTTTCCACAAATCCTTCTTTGAGAAAAGCCTGGCTGGACACTGAACTTCAGACCAGTTTCTAGCTGTGGATCCTAAACTGAGACCAAGGACTGCAATGCCTACCTGTCCAAGAGAAACAGGGAAAGGGTATTACCATTCTCCTCCACACTTCCTACAGATAAACCTGATGATGTTGATACTTTGTAAACACACTCAACTTTCTTCCTTGTACCTGAAGTTCAAACACTTGTGAATTTCAGTAGTTGTTTAGTAAGCATTTAAGGTTTCTAAAAGGAAATAATACATCCTTTTGTGGAATCAACTCAGGATCAACCTGTAACAAATGGCACCAATTATGTGAAGCCTTGCTGAATCTCACTAAGTTGAGGAGTTTTTCAAGGTTGCTTGAACAAAAAATAAATCAAGCCTAAGAAAGCCCACTTACCAATTTCTTTTTGGACAGGGGCAGGAGTAATGATTCTTTTTAACCCTTTCTTCTTGGAAGTATTTCCTTTGGTTAGCAAAGGCTTGGAAGTAAATTTAAAGGTAGTTGTTTTCCCAGATTGTTTATGAACAGTCTCCCTTCCTGGTATTAATTGAAAGAAAAAATGGTAAACAAAACAAATCAAGAAAGTATTACAAAACCTAAAAATGTAACTTGTATTTTTTATAGGCACAACCTGTAGCTTCCTTTTGTAAGATACTCTTCAGTAAAGCTGCACATTGATCAAGTCCATTATGAATAGTATCAACCTGCACAGAGAGCACTGCAGTGAGTAAACGAGTAGCACTGTTTTCTTTCAGTAAACCAAGATGCTGTGTTAAAAGAGCCATTTCATTACCTGATTGGCAGATTCAGTGGAACATACTTCCACATCAGAATGACACCCTTTCTTTAAGCCAAACCTGAAAAAGTGAAATTCACTGTTTATACCACCTCCTTAAAGGGAAACAAAGTAAAAAAACAATTACTTTCATTCAATAATAGCAAGCAAAAGAAAATTAATTTCATCATGAAACAAAATAACTTTCTAGTTCTGAAAACTTTGCATGGCTGCAAAAAACATGTTAAGCAGATAACAACAATTTTTGTCAAAGAAGAGTTTAGCCTCCACTCAACAGTCTTCTCTACAGCTAGTAATTATATAAATTCAGTCTTTATAAATAAAACATGAAGAGTGAAATCTGTATTTTTATATGCAAAATTTCTATTCAGTTTGTGCCTGTCCAAGGGCTGCTTAGAAACTTTCCGTTCAAAATGTTTTATATATACACACAAGGAATTTTTGTTCAATTGAGGTATGAGAAGTATAAGGCTCCCAAGTGCTCACATATACACTCAATTTAAAACAGTATTAGTGAATAAGGTCTTACTGATTTCTTCCATTTGTCAGTTTAGTGGCTCCTGACAGCCTTCCAGAAGACAGAGCCTGTTGATTACAGAAATACACCTTGATTTTCTTAAAGTATTTTCACAACACTTGAAGACTACTATTGCCCACCAATTCCAAGAACTTTTGCCAAGGTGGATCAGTCCAAGGGACTGCTCTCAAGGCAAGGGTGCAACTGCTGCCAGTAGAGCCTGAGACTTGTGGGTTTCATTTCACAAAATATGCCTTGACAGCAGGATGCTTTGTTAATTTCCACAGCATTCTACAGACACAGCCACTCACTTAAGGACTATCCAAGAGCTGATGTACAAATGTGTTTCAAATGGAAACCATGCTTGAGAAATACAGACCTGAACTGTGGGGATTTTAAGAATCATCTATGGCCAGAGCACAGAGCACAGGAACACCATCACGGTCACAGAATCACAGCATGGGTGATGCTGGAAGGGACACAGTGGCTGAAGCATCCCAGAGCACATGGCACAGCTCTGCATCCTGACCTGTTCCTGAGCATCTCCACTGAGGGAGACTCCACATCCTCTCTGGACAACCTGTTTCCTCGTGTTCAGGTGGAACTCCCTGTGCACCGGTTTCTGCCCACTGCCTCGTGTCCTATTGCTCGGCCCCACCGAGCAGAGCGGGGCTCCGTGCCCCACACCCCCTTTAGCCATTCATACACATCGGTAAGGAGCGCTCCCAGCCATCTCCGCTCGAGGCTGAACGCACACAGCCCCTTCAGCCTTTCCTCTTCAGGGAGATGCTGCAGACCTCACTGATCCTCGCTGCCTCCCGCTGGAGCCGCTCTAGGAGCTCTGGGGCAGACGGACAGGCCCAGAACCGCCCGCAGCCTCAGGAGCGCCGTCAGGTGGCGGCGGTGCAAGCCGGGCTCGGCCTCGGAAGGCCCGACCTCGCGCAGAAGTCGTTACGCGGACGGCGGGGGGATCCCCCGACGCTCCCCCCATCCCCTCCGCGCACACCCGGGCTCTGGCGAGGAGGCCCCGAACGAGAACCGCGCCCCGCCCGCTCCCCCGGCCCTCACGCACCTTGCGGGGCCGCGCAGCTCCCAGCGCGGCCATGGCCCGGCCCGGCCCCGCCCACGCCTGCACCGCCCCCGCCCGCGCCGGCCAATCACCACGCGGTCCGTCCGCGAGGGGGAGGGATTAGTGCAGGGGGCGGGGCTTAACGACCCCGCCTCGCGGCGCGCCGGCGGCCGCGGGCGCGGGAAGGGGAAGGAGATGAGCGCGGCAGCGTGGCCGGGGATTGGCGGAGAGCCGGCAATGAGCGGACCAATGGAAGGCGAGAGGGCGGGGCTATAGCTGGCCGTGAGGGGCGGAGCGTGCCCGGCCCCGCCCCGCCGCTCCCTGAGGGGACGCCCCTGCGGAGGCGGCGCTTCTCGTCAGGGCGGTGTTCAGCGGGGACAGGGGCGGTACGCTCGTGGAATGGGCGGAAAACCGAGCCCTGCAGGTGAGTGGTCAGAGTCACAGAATCATTCGGGTTGGAAGGAATTTCTCTGCTCATCGAGTCCAGCCTGTGACCGAACACCACCACTTCAGGCAGACCCTGGCACTTTGTGCCACCTCCAGCCTTTCCTTAAACACCTCCAGGGCCCGCTGCTCTACCGCATCCCTGGCTAGTCCCTTCCGATGTCTGATCACCCTTTCAGTGAAGAAATACCTTCCCACGTCCAACCTGAATCACCCCTGCCGCAGCTCTGGTCTATGTCCTGTGAAAAACGCGTTCAATCTCCTGTGAAAATTAAAAAAGTTTAATAAAGGACAGTAGGAGACAAATATAAAGCAAAGGTTATTATGGCCGAGTGTGTCTTGGTACTCAGCCAAGAACACACAGTTATCTTCAGAGATACCCCTTAAACACCTTTCCCTTACATCAGCCTGTTGTGTATTCAAAGACCTTTATACATAGTAAACTTTTCTCAAACTAGTTTACATGTTCCGAGAATTGTTTAACACATCTCCTCCTTGGTTCCACCTTTTCAGAGCACGCGTATTCCTTGGTTGTGGTTTTAGTCCTTTTTTATCATCACCTTCAGTTTTGGCTCAGGCCCACATTGTCTTCAGACAGTGAGTGCTGATAATTTGCATATCTGTAGCTGGTGTCCTCTCCATTCCATTGGATTTTATCCATCCAAGCAGTCATTTTGACACAGCATACTTACATCAGCTATTTCACTACTATGTCTAAGCTTAATTAACAACAGAAATAAAAACTATATCTTTATAAGAAAGTTAGTTTAACGCCACACATATAGAATTGGTTTTAATATTTGCGAAAAGCCAATATTATAGTGTGTATCTATAACAGTCCTCTTGTCCTGCCTGGCCCCCCTGGGCCTGCCTGAGCTGCAGGGGCACAAAGGTAAAGCAGGCTGACCTGGGAGAGGAGCTGCTGGGTATTTGTTATATACATACAGAGGGAAAAAAATAACTTGGCTTTGGTCTGTCTACCCACATTTAAGTGAAGGATCTTATTTAAAACTCATTAACCTGTGTGCGTGGATCATGAGGGGTGGTGCCTCAAGCTCCACACTCACAAACACACACCATGTTTAGCACTGGCATATCAGTATTCTGCATTTCCTCGCTTTTGTTAGCTGAAGAAATAGACCTTGTGAGCACACAGAATTGGAGGCAATTACATTTACACAGGCTGAAAATGTGGTTGCATTACTATGCTATTAAGGCTACTATAGCAGAAGTGTGTATAAATATTCAACATCTCTGCTCTCCCAGTGTGTAAATTGTGTTGTTATTACCATGTTAACATTTACGCTGAAACTATGACAAAATTGAATTAAAAATATATTGTGAATATATTTATCATCCTGTCAAGAAAAACCCCAAACAAAACAGTAAAAGAGAAGGGTGTTCTGGCAGGAATTTGGAGACTTCTTCAGTTCTTTTCATTGAAAATTAAAAATTATGAGATCACTGTAATAGAACAGCTGAAGGAAGGAATATAAACTGGAAAAATAAAAGAGAAAGCTGAAAAAAGCTCAAAAAGATGTGTGGCAACTACCAAATCAGAGCCAGAGCCATTGGCATACTTTCTTTTTAAGGTAGTTTCTGGAAGTTTATGATTAATTCTTACTCAACTGATAGATGTGGATGCAGTATTTAAATAAGGAAGAATTATTCCAAAGCATTTAGCAACAGGTAACATAAAAATCCCAATCCATCCTCAATCCCATCCTTTGGTTTGAAGACACACAGATCAGCCAGCACTTCATTTTTTTCATGCAAAGGAAAATGAATACAGAAAGCTATCAGGGCCCATTTTTGCCAAGTAAACCTTTGTGAAACTACAGGCAAGATTGCCTTATAAATAATTTTTAAAAATACAACCACAAGGATTAAAAATTGCATAAATAATTAAAATTCTCATGGTCACAGAGCTCCAAGTTGTCACTCTTTAAAGACAAGAACAACTGTTATGAGACTCATGGTAGAACTGCAAGGGTTTGCAGCAGTGTATGCTGGGCACAGACTCACCAGAAGATGGATACTTTTTCTGACTGACACTGGCTTTATTTATTGAAACAGTGTGGGGAATCACTGAATATCTCTGGATCTGTCTGGCTGTTATGGTAAAACTGGATTAATAAAAAGAGATTCTTCTTTGTCTAACGTACTGAAATGCTTCAAAGTCATGAGCTGCATTCATACATAATCTTATATTGTTATTCGTATTTATAATCAAGATATCTTTCAGAGAGAAAAGTTAATTCCATTTAGTGAAATAATTTTTATCTTTTCATCCTGTTTGACAGATAACTAACATTCCTCAAACAATTCCAGGACATGTTTTTTTTTCTTTTTTTGGCTGAGGCCTTTGTGAAAGAAAACTGACAATATTCCAGGTTTCACCCCTATTTGGTGTAGAAATAATGCTAATGTTAATCAGAAAAAAAAAGAAGAAAAAAAAGCTAGAGAATGTGAGATAAATAAAAGCATAGTATAGGTGGAAGAAAAGACTCAAATCATTAGCCGAGGAAGAGCTGCCTGAATGATGAATAATTAAAACATACATGTGGTTATATTTGCAATCTTAATGCTTGAGGTGCTGTCCATATTGCATGAAGCATCACTGAAAATAACAAAAAGCTTGTTCTTACCCTAAATTATTTACAGAGTGAGTTGAAACACCAGGGTCTTACAGAAAACTCTGTACAAGACTGATGTGCTTAATAATGATGAACAAATACACACAGAACACAAGCTTTTGAGGAGCAGAGATCTGTGAGGGAGCAATTCTCAAATAAAGTAAAACAATGCTCCTTTGTTGCAGGAAGAAGAGAAAGTGAAGAAAATGAAGCTAATAAATGTGAGAGAAGACACTCATCGATCAATCAATCAATCAATCAATCAAGTTTCATCAGAAAATGGGTCTTTTCCAGTACCTACCTAGGAAAGCCATCACAAGTTCACACTCACTGTAAGTCTGTAAGTCTCTTGCTACCATTACTAACAAGTTCTAGTGTTGTAATTAAATACTGACCTAAGCATGATTGAGCACCAGCACAAACTAATTTTAAACTTTGCTCTGAGCGTTCAAAAAAAGTTGTGTGGTCTTTACAAGGGAGCATTTCACAAAATAAGAAACTTTTTATAAGACAAGTAGGCCAAGAATACCAGTCATTATTGTTTGTGATTATTTTGGTAGTTCTCCAAGTCCCTGTAAGTGTAGAATTAGGGAATAAAGCTACAACTTGGCTAACAGAAAGCAAATTAACAGATTTTTGTCTATCCACCTATCCTTCAATCTACATAGAGCCAACAGAAGAGAGCAGGTGAATAGCAATGAATATGTAGCTAAGAAAACAGATTCTTTCTTTGTCAAACCTGTAGAAAACAGATTCTTTCTTTGTCAAAGTCAGGCTTAAGGGATGTCTTGACCAAAGTGAAATATGATTGGAGGAAGCAGAAGTTTAATAGAGAATGTTTCAGTTGGATAGGTAGATAGATAAAGATATAATGAAGAGGTAAAGATTAATATATTATGGACCCTAGACCTGAGGTGCAATTGTAAAAGAGGCTTCAAAATTATCTACACTAGATTTTCAATGTCTCACTCCAATTTCAATCATGTATAGTGAAAGCTACAGCGGGACTTGCTGCATGGGAGACCTGTGGTCTCAGTGGTTCCCAAAGCCTGCCACCACATTTTTATTTTCTGATCTATTTGGAATTAATGTGTCTATAAATGATGAATTTCTTCTTCGTATTATGCAAATATAGAGGGGGAAAAAAAATCTTGGCTTTGGTCTGTCTGCCCACATTTAAGTGAAGGATCTTATGTAAAACTCATTAAATGCTCTTCATCCTGAGAAGTTCTCACTAGGACGAGATCAGAAGGGTGTTGAGTTATGACTTGTAGGAGACATCATTAAGAGTCGAGCTGTTACGGCCTTTCTGCGCTGATGACCGTGTCACACCCCGAGTGCTCAGGCAGCAGGTGACACTGCGCTGACACAGGACTGGTGCAGGAGGCTTGACTTCCACGAGATGGCGGCACGGGCACATGAAAATTCGCTCTGCGCTGAACCTAAAAGGGACTTGGAATTTCCATGAGATAAATCCAGGCACATCTTGGGTTTGGGAATACTAAGAGAATTCCGCCGGTATTTCATAGAATCTTTGTCACAACTTGTCTTTTCAGGCAATCTTACTGACAAGAGTAATGTCTTATTACTGGAAGTGTGTGAAAATAGTGATTTTTACCTAAAGCACTATTTTTTTTATTGCTCTACTAAATATAAAATCTACTGTGACATCAAACTGATCTTTAAAACCACATAGACAACTTTCACATGTGCAAGTTTAATAGATCTAGCATCTGATGGCTTTAGGGGAAAAACAAACTATCAACAGATTAATATCTCAGATATTCGTTTTCATTCTAAGTTATGAAAAGAAATGAAGCAATATAGGAACAGTAAATAAAATATCTGAACATAATTGTCTCTAATTAGAGCATTTGTTCAAATTTCCCATGAGGCAGGTTTTGGAACTAGTACTAGCAGTGAGAGTATTGAGATGAAAGGTCAATGAAATTGGTCCCGCCAAGGTGAAATCCTGTAACTTTTATTGTTTTAGAAGAAAATTCATAGATAAGAAAGTTATAATATTTAAGAGACTTAAAAATAATATACTTGTGTTTAAACAGCCAGCAGAGTTTTAACCACTTTCTGCTTGAAGCTTTAACTTCCATTTGAGCTGTACCAGACCATTCAGATGATCTCAGGGGCTCCCTTCCAAGCTGAATGGTTCTGTGATTCTGATTCAAAACCTTTTTTTTTCTACTTTTTTTTTTTCTTTTCCTTTCACATCCACTTTTGATTATCTCAGTGTAATCTATTGCCTTGCTCATATCCATGGCCTAACCTCATCTGAATTAAAGTTTTTGGCTGGGAAATAAAGCTGGCTATACTGATATAAAAGCAGTGCTATAACCAGTGCTCTGATAATCTTCCTCATGATTCCACACAGAAATTATGGGACTGTATATGTAAATGTGTACCCAGCTGTGCTAAATTGAATGAGTGAGAGGTCCTTTCTTAAGATCAGCAGTGAATCAATCACACCAATACCTCTAACTAGTCAATCAGCATTGCAACCTGGTTGTTTTCCACTGATAACAGAAATTCACAAATCCATTTTCCTCTCTCTATTGAATAGTTAAAAGAATTGAAGAAGTTACACATTTAAGTGCTGTGAGAAGTACGTAGGTACTTTTCTGAATCCATAGTGAAATCCATGACTGTATTTCCTGTGTTGTCAGCATTAAGTGATAAGCTTTTAAATTCTGGTTTCTTGAGGAAATGTGAGAAGACTGAAGTTTGCTTTCCATATGTATTGACTATCAATTGCCATTAGATCTAAACCCATTATCTGCCCTTTGGTTTTCTTAGTAACTGAAAACACATGTTGTGGTACTGACTTCCCCTCATGTTCTTGGGTTTCTTTGACAGAGACTGCCTGAATATGAGGTAGTGTGGAAAGATGCTGATGTTTCCTTTGACACAAGAAGTTTACTCCACTCTTCTTCATTAGCCATACAAAATCAGAGTGAGTGAGGAATAGCAAGACAGAACCAGGATATTGGTTCAGCAATCAGTCTGGGCTGCTGAGTGATGCTGGAAACAGGGGAAATATTTTGTGATCACACTCACAGCAAAAGCACAGCCCTGCAGAAACAGCTGTAGCAAACTGTTACATGAAGCCTACAGCTTTGTCCCTGTCTCTCCAGCTGTCTTTCCCAATGCTTAATTTGTTGTCAATTGTCTGGAAAGGAAAAAGCTATTACAAATATTCTTGCCTCATTGATCCTTGAAAGAAGATAGTCAAAGTAATTCCCTCATTCCTAAAAAAAAGATTTCCTCCTGACTTTTAGTGGCTACCTGGTTAAAACCTTGATCTCCTTTTTCAATATAAACATCAACACAAAATCACAGTATACAGCATATTCATTCAGGACACCATGGAAGTATGAATAAAATTGCAACTCTCAGCAGGTTATATGCCAGGCTTAAAAACTTCAGCCACTCAGGTCTTTCAGTAAAGTGTCCAATAGTCCTTGCACTATCAGATAAGTCTTCTGGGAGATTGAATGCCTCCTACATGTGAGCCAGTCCAGCTACAGGCAATATATCTCTCCCTTCCACCCGGGGATAAGCACAAATTAAAAATGCATCCCAGGAAAAATGCATCCCATTTGCCTCCATTTAGAGGAGGAAAAAATTTTCTGTAATTCAATATCATCTCCCAAAAAAATTGAATTTGGCTTGACCTAGGCTTTTCTTTTTGAGGTGTGTTGTGATATGTGGGGAGCATCAGTGACATCAGAGACCAATTTGATGCCCAAAGTACATATTTGTTGGGTACATTTAAAAAAGATTATAGCAAAAATACTCCATAAATAAAGTGGGAAGCTAAAGTGGAAGCACATGAATGATTATAAGTCATAAAGATACAGGTAAAATTAACAGTGTGAGTGCAGAAAATAGCTAGTTCTGGAAGGATGTTAATTTTACAGAAGCATGGCCTGGCTATAATTTTATATTTGTTACTGGACATTTAGTCATGCATATTCTCTCTTTGGCAATGGGGATATGACTTGGAGGAACAAGTGATCTGAGTATGAAAACCAGAAGTCTTCAGGGCCAGAGGAAGCACAGCTGAAGAAATAATCTACCTTCCACTGTATAGAAACAGCTAATAGATCAGTATTCACCATCTCTTGTACTTATATTATCCCTGTAGAATATTTACAGAAATATGGGCGGAAACAAATCATCCAAATTAAAAATGTAGTCAGTGTTAACACTATTACTGTAGAATAAGAAGCCTGTGGGTGTAAATTATCAATGTTAAACATATTTGCTCCAGAAGTGGGAAAGATATCTCTTGCTTTTTGATTTAGAGCTCTGGTGTGATATCTTTTCATTCTGTCCAAGGCATCCTTCCTGATGTCTGGGGAACATCACTGTGGGCCACAGCAGCTGTGCAATAGAGAGATTCAGATCTCTGGCATCAAACTTGAGATGTCAAAACAAAAAGGCAAGCCTAGAGGCCACCTGATCTCTTCTGCTCCAAAGGTGGATCAGAGATGTCTCTGCCCATCCTGCCAGGAGCCTGCTCTTGGAGACCTCCGGCCTTTGTATGTGGCATTCCATGTCCTACAGCCCTGAGGGCATCAGTGGCCCTAATGGTTCTGCCCAGCCATCCTTGGAACAGCCCTCATGCCTGCCCTTGGGCCAGGGACTTTTATTGCAGCCCAGCCCAGGGCCGTCAGTCCCTGCCCCAGCAATGCCGCAGGGTGCCAGGCTCAAGCCACAGCCATGCCTTGCTTGGCCACATGCCTTCCTGATCCCAGTCTGCTGGCTGGCTCTTGGCTTGGCCTTGGATCTGCTGCATCACCAGAACTTGCCAGATAATACTGTCTTGAGCTGTCTTGAGCTGCCTCCCCTGGCCTGCCCCAATTCCTTACTCAGGGCAGTGGGATGGGCCCTGGGTGAGGGTCTCTGCCCTGCCATTTGTGGAGCTGGACGTGGCTCCTGGCATCCCACCACTGAGGGAGCAGCTGGCCCTTGTGCACTCAAGAGTTACCATCCTCCTGGGCAATCTGTTGCAATGCTTCACTGTGAAAAAGTTTGCCCTGCTCCTGTTTTAAATCTTCCCTGATGGATTCAAACCCACTGTTTTATTTTATATTCTTCCTGAACTTGGAGAGGGTAATTTCCCTTTCTTATTTGCAGTAGTGTTTTAAAGATTCGAAGGTAATTACTATGTCATTGTTGGTACTCCATTTTCTGTGCTAAACATCCTGAAATTGCGCAATCCTGCCTATGTGTTGTGTTTCATAAACTTTAGTTACTCTCATCTGAATACTTCAGCCGATACACATCTTTCTTGAAATATAATGCCCAAAATGGGACAAAACACTTCAGCCGAGACCTTACCAATGCTAAGAATAACAAGAGGATTACATCATCTGCCTATAAATGTTACCCCTGTTTATATTTCTTAGTACAATGTTTTTCTCTTTTGCAACAGCAGAGTGTTGTCAACTAGTGCTGAACTTGAATTTCATGATAGTCCTTAAAACTTTCTGCAACAGCATAAGAAATCCAGTTATTCTTTATGTTGTGTATATTGCTGCTGAATTCTGACTCACTGTAGAATGTTGCGTGTTCCTGGATTGAACAGCTACCTTTTTTTCCACAAGGCTTTTCTAATTTGTTAAAATACGTTAAGGGAAGTTTTAATCTAGGTTTCATCCTCTATGTCCTTGGGATTTGAGATTGCTTCCTTTAATCTACCTACATGTAGCAACCAAAACACAATTCATATATCAAATAGTTTCCCTTACTATCAGGAGAGTATTAATAATACAAATATTTCAGTTACAATTTTGGTTCAATGTTGACATCACAGTACAATGAATCAGTTTTGTCAGAAGATGTTGGGAGAAAAATTCAGTGTATTACACCTTCTACACTGCTTGGTTTTTCCTGGTTGGACTTGCTGATGCAGTGGCTTGGCTTCAGAACATGGCAGTGGGGTGGTGAGGAAACAGATTCACTGTTCTGCAAATCTGGTCATTAAATGTACACACCTTGGTTATGTAATTGATACATATATATATATATATATATATATATATATATATATATATATATATATATATATATATATATATATATATATATATATATATATATATATATATATATATATATATATATATATATATATATATATATATATATATATATATATATATATATATATATATATATATATATATATATATATATACATACAATATTCAATAATATTTTTGTAGGTTTGATAAATTCCCTGATGTATTGGGAAAAAAAAAAAAAAAGAAAAGTTACCAGACTACTCTGCCTGTGAAAATTATGAGGTTTGTTTATCTTTCTAGGGAGTTAGGTAAGACCTGGGCCAGATACCATCATCCATTTAAAATGGAGTCTCAGCTGGCCCTATACAATTGATGTAAATCATACAAGTTCCTATTAATCAACACATTTGCCTGAGCTAGGAAGCTGACCTCTATTCTTGGTTTAGTCACTGGGAGCTTTCTGAATCTGAGCTTATCATAGCTCCAAATATTTTTTACTCCTTTTGGACCTTAACCTCAAACATTTGAAATTATTAGGGAACTTACTATTTATTTAATAGTAGGCATGTGATTATTTCCTTGATAAAGCACATAACAGTGCTGAAAATGTATCATTATATGCTCCTTGAAACAATAAGGAAATGACTGAAAATAAGCATGTGTTAGATGTGCCTAGTTAGCACTGGGACTCCATCAAAGGATGCAAGTAATGGCTTGAAGGCAAAGTGTTGTCTTCACCTTAAAGTATTCAGTAGAATTAAAGAGCATTCAATCATCGATATCATCATCTTCACCTTAATTATCTTATCTGAGAAAAGCAATTATTGATGTAAAATAGACTTAGTCACAGAAAAGCATTTATCCTCTAAGCACAGGTTCTTCTAAGCTGTTTTATGGGATGGGAATTATCCTTCAATTTTTCTCATCCAGCTCCATCACAGTCTTTACCTGGAAAGTCTGGTTTTGATCTTCAATATTTCAATACATCTCAGCTAAATCGCTCAAGCAATCAATTTTACTCCCACTTGTGGAGCAGCCATGCAAATCCTTCTGTAATATCCTGCCCATCATACTTCCTGAAATATTTGGGCAAATAATTAAAAAATATTTCTCAGGATCTGTGTAATATCTCTTCTATGTAAAAAAAAAAAAAACAAAATTAAAAAGTAAAAATCACTGCCTACTATTTTGCCCAGTCTGGTAATGAAAGTGACTGAAGATCTTTTCATATCTTATGACTCTTTGTTGTCTTATGAGAAATTAATTCAGTGGTCTCTCTCTGCTTGCTAGTGAATATGTTAGCATAATTGGTGACTCCCACAGCAGAGAAGGCTGAAAATGTAAATACTTGAAAACAGTTTTTCCTTTTCTAGTAGAAGTTATTGTGGCTTACCCCTGAGGGATTACCCCTGGCTGAAGCCAGGGAAGCTTGAACTGTTGTGTCTGTGCTTCTCCATATGGTGAGACATAAAGGAGCCATATATGACAACTTCTCTAAGGCCACATTCTCTGCCCTTGTCCAATAGCCTAAATTGCCAATATTGACTTTAAACTCGGATATTTTGCAATGGTGGCTATGGTTGTATCATGGGACTGGCTGCCTTGTGAGCTCTGTATGCCTTGCCTCAGGTGAACCAGGGCACCTCAGGGCTGAATTAGGCTAAGGTGACCCAATATGTTGGTCATACAGAGGACGATCTGATGTCCAAAGACTGACCTGAATTTTGAGAAAAAATTGGATTTTTTCCCCTCCTTATTTGACTTCTATCAGGATGTTGGATTTTCTCCCTTTCCTTCTCTTTGATTTGTTTTCCAGGGCTTATAACTTATTCACAGCTTCATTTTAAGTTTCACTGTCAGAGATGAAACTGTTGGCCTTGGTCTTGGTGTCTGTGTCAGAACACATAAAGAAGCTTTCTGACTTGCAGTCAGTTGTTTCTGTGCTCAGTGTCTCCCACTGGATTCCTCACTTTCACTCATAATTCTAATCCCCAGTCTGAGTCTAGTAGTTATCATCTCCCCTAGTTCATTTCCTATTTTTTTTTCTTTTTTCTTGCACTAAAAATGTCAGCTCTTGAGTTATGGTGGACCTGCCTTTACGAGGTTCAGTGCTGGTATCTTCCTTTCTGTCCCACACGGTCTCTTGCAGAGGGGAGTGTGACCTATGCTGTCATGTTGTGAGCTTAGTGGGCACTTCAAGAGATATGGGGTAGACATAGATTTGATTTACTGTTTGAATTGTGTTTCTGCACACGAATCACAGGATGAAACCAAAAAAACTATTTACAGTCTTGAAATTTATTAATTGACTTTTGCTGTTCAGTGTGATTAAGAGTGAAATGAATGGGGAACAAATGATGTTATAATAATCTCCCACGTGATTACCAATAGGCAAAATAGGACTTGGAAAGTGTTAGCTCAAAAACAGTAAAACCAAAAAACACTTCTGGAGGTGAATCTTAAATAACTTCCAGCAGAAGTTGGCAGTACTTGTTTATGTGACTTTAGTCTACAAATGAAATAGAAATGTTTTTTTTTATTTCTACATAAAAAGTCATTCTCTGTTCCTGATGCTTTTGTCTAAAATTGCATTTAAAGATATCTTTGAAGGTCAGAAAATGCTGTGGAGTTAGCCTGCTGTTTGTGAAACTCTCTTCCTTCAAGGAGTTCTTTTTCTTCCACAGATGGAAAAAGCTAAATAGTGTTGCTAAATTGTTGCTCACCAAGGCATGAACTGGATATTGGAGTTAGCCAGCTGAAGTCGGTGCTGAGCTGGTTCAGGCTTGCTGAGCATTCTTGATGAAGTTCTCATGCTCAGTAATGTGTTCCCCTATGTAACTGTTTCAAGTTGTGAATAGGCTTCATATGTCCCAAAGAGATTTGTTACTAACCAATTAGCACTAATAATATTACTTTCTCTATCTTGTTGGTGTCAGAGCTGGCTTTTGTACTTAAAAATTGTGGGAAGAGGATGGGCATCTTAATTACTGAGGGCTGGATCATGCTGCCTTGTAGGAAACTCTGTGGGAGGAATACAAAAGAAAGCAAGATTCCTCCATCAAGAAAAGTAATAGAGGGCCAGCTTCTTCTTCCCCCTGTACATAAGACACAGGGAACACTGTCTCTAACCCTTTTTAACAATCTGCAAGAGACATTGGCATCAGCAGCACTTGGACTTCATGCTCTTCAGGCTGGCAAAACACTGCTTGAAAAAAAGGGCACAGGAGCTTGGTATAAATTAAAACCAGAGCACTGCTTTTATCTCTTTTATTGACTCCCCATAGCACCTCGGAAATGAACAGCTATCTCTGGGCTTCCTCACATTCACAAAAACCATCTGAGAATCTTCTGATAATACTCACCCTGACTGCACACACATAATTGTTTTAATTTAGATATAGATATTTGTTTTTAAACTTACTGCTATCTAAACTGGCTTTAACAGGCAGGTAATTTTAAATCGTATATTGTGTGTTGTACTAGGTCAGAATATAATGACAAAACCATCATGTTTAATTCTGTTTCTCCTCTGAAGATATTTTGTGCAAATGCAATAGAACAGGGGCACATTAACTTTCTCTTGTGGATTGCTAAGAGCAGAAGTAATGCTTGTGGAGAATGAATTAAATCAATTGGAGAAACTGCAAATATAGATATTTAGTCCTTGAGAGAATTAAGCTAAGCAATTTTTATTGGGGTTTGATTAAATAATAGGTGATTTTTGTTGTGATTCATATTTACTTGCTATTAGTCTTTGCCATAAATTCTTACTATGTGAAATAGTTTATAAACCTTGTTTAATAGGAATGTCTTTAATTAATATCAAAAGACAGAAGAATTCTTGATTTCGCATAGCCTAGGCAATTTCATTATTAAAAAAAAAGATAATGGTCTTGTTGTTAAATTTAATGAGTGAATCCAGGGAGAGCTGTGTGGTGACCACATCACCACTGATGGAAGCAAGTCACAGGAGGTTAATATGCATGTACACACTGTGACTGTTCTGAAAACTCTGCCTGCACTCCTTCCTCCCCCAGTTTGCTCCTAGTGGTTCATCCTTCTTTAATCCCTGTTTTGATAAGGAGATGAGCAGAGAAGATAGGCTGATCAGTCCTTCATGGGTTGGAGCACCAGGATTATTTGACAAACACAAAAATAAAAGCCAGCAGCCCAGTCAGCTGGCAGGCTGTGTTTGCATCCAGGCTTTCAGAAAGAAAGGAGTCTGAAGAGGAGTCCTGAAGGAGGGGAAACATGAATGTCTATCATTTCCCTATTTGTAGCCATAGCCAAGGGAAACAATAGCCTTGCACACCAGCCTTGCATATATTGTCTGTTCTTGGACCTCAGTAGGGTGCAGTATGCAGGTGGAGGGGTTTGAATGCTGAATACCTTTTGAAATTCACATATTCGTGTTCCCATGTCAAGGATGCATCTTTCATCAAGCCTGGGAGGTCAAAGTCAATTATTTATTGTAAGTTCCTTGTTTGATCTTGGTTTTTCAACATCCAATCTGACAATCCAAGGACAGCAAAATTAAGTAGGGTATGTCTTTCAGGCAGCAAATTTTTCATTCCCTAATTCTCTGGTGCAGGTGGGATGACACAGGAATGGCATGTGGCCATGGCTGAAGCAAAGTGTGCTGTCACTCATCCTAAATGACCTCTGAGCCTTTCCAGCCACCTGCTGGTCTCACACTTGGCAGGAAAAGAAAAAGGACAGTTATGATCTGGTTGCTGGATTTTCTTACTTCATGGCTCCTAGGCTTACATGAGTGGCAGGAGGAAGCCTGTTCATCACAGTGTATTTGGATCCCATCAGTCATTCCTCCACTCTGGTTTTCCTGTAAACTCCATGCTTCAAAGAGAAACAGAAAATAAGGCAGCCAGGGCAGTTTTCTCTCTCTCCTCTCCATGACCCAGCCAGCACCCAGCAGAGAAGCTGCTATACAGCTGCAGCTGCAGGGAAGGAGCTTGCCCATTCTTGGATGTACCATGCAGCTACTTCCATGCTTGCTGGAGAAGAGGAAGAAGAGGTATTGTGGGTTGGGTTGCCAGCTACAGCAATAGCAACTGATCACATCAAAAGCCTCCATGTTTTCAACTCTTCATCAAATCCACATTTTCTTAAGTCCTACACATGCTGGTGTGTAAACATGTTTGCTTTCTGGCCTTGGCTTTGGAAGTTTGGAATCAAAGAATGAAGGGTCACTAGGACATGGAAGAAGGAGATTCATTGAGCAAGCTGTGGGTAAAAGATGACATTCACACCAGTTCTGTGACTCCACCTTACACTTGCAACCTCTCCCTGCCCTTCAGTCTCTCCTTTCTTCTGCTGTGTGTGAATTTCTCACTCCCTACATCTGTATCCCTCTACATCAGGAAGGAGACTGCAGTATACTACTGCATCTGTCCAGATGTTTCCAGGAACAGAAGAGACCCATGTTTAGGCTGTGTGACAAAGCCCACTGGCAAATGTTACAGTCCTGACTTCTTTTCACTTATTGTGCATCTTGGTCAATCCCCTGCCCACCACCGAAAACCTGCCAGTTTGAATAAACATCTCCTGTTTTGGTCTATTTTAACCAGTCTATTTTGGCATTGCTAATGTAAAGAGACCAGAGAGCTGCAAAGAGCAGTACATAATGAAAGACAGAGGTGCTGTGTATATCTGTACATAATTTACCCAATATCAAAATTAGCAAAATATTTAAAGGATCTGAAGTTTGCTTTGACTTTTAATTCCTTTGGTCCTTTACCACATAACTGGAACTCTCCTAATACTGCATCAGTATACTGTAAAGTGGAAAACCTGAATCCATTTTATAGAATCCATACTGAAAATAAGAAAATAAGATTAAAGACGAAGTTTTTGACTTCTGGGCTTTATCAGTCTCTAGGAAAAAAAAAAATTACATTTTCAGCTACAGAGGAATTGGGCAGCCAGAGCACTTAGATGAAGTAAGAAGAAAGCAATTGAGAAAGAAGAGGAGGGGGTGAATGAGGCAAAAAAGCATGGAGGAGGTATGAAAGGGTCAGATGGCTTACCTGGAAAGTAAAAAAAAGATCAAAGGGTAGAAGGCCAAGTAGCAGAAGAAAGAATTATAATTTTCAACAAACTAGAATAGAGGAGTCTTCATGGTGCATGGTTGGAAAATGAAACTGAAAGATACTAAACCAAAAGATTATAGTAAGATAGAACTTGTGGGGGAAACAGCAGAGAAGAGCAAATAAAAGTGTCTGCTAAATGGAGAAGCATTCTGTCATTTGTGTCAAGGGATGGTGGCATAAGAACAGTAATAGCTTCAGCTGTTCAGGGAGAGGTGTTGGAAATCCTTTTGCAGTGGTGCAAAGAGAAATGTGTTTTCCATATTATGTTCAGCTGAGGCACATCAGCAAGCTGGTGGAAGCAATTAGCACAGCTGATTGGTACAGCATTCTTTGAATACTGGGTCTGGTAGGCCCTGTTTTGGCTGGCACATGATACTTACAAAAATTTCTTTTAAAGCATTAAGTTACAAATCAAGAAACTAATGAGAGACTCATGATAAATATGATCCTGCTTTTAAGGACAAGTCTGGTGGCAGAGGCTGAATAATGATCTTCATGTGGGAATGGACTGACCTTCAGGAAGGTTATCAGGTGGGAATCGGAGAAAATAAGAGTGACTTTTCTCATTTTCTGGCTCTAGTTTTTTTTCTGTGTCAGCTTTTGTTGCAGTCTGTGTAGGTGGTGGAGAGATTCGAGCTCTTTATCATTGGAGCCTGCAGGGAAATCCATAATTTCCTTAGATTCTCTATGGATTTATGCTGAAAATGATGCAGCAAAATAATTTGCTATGCATATGTTTTCTTTTGCTTACACCTTTTTTTCCCCCTACTGTATTTTTTAGAGTTATTTCTCTGTTTCCTACTATGTGACAATCTTTTGTGAGGGTTTTATCCTCACATTGTGTTGAGAATTGATCAAGATTTTTAGTACCTTTTCTAGGTTTGGCTTGAGCCAAAAACAGAGTAAAGCAACATAGGGCTGTCCTCCCTCAAATTTCTGTGACAGAAAAAAGACAGAAAAATCAGGCATAGACACAGTGTTTTCCCTGGAGATGGAGAAAAGAAGGAGGGAGTCAAGAGAGAAAATGTTTTGTTTTAAAACCCTTTTTTTGCTAAATCATAATTACTGGTGAGATTCCAGTCTGTTTTTAATGAGCTGAATAACAATATTGACATTTGCAGTTTTAGTGGCATTAATGTAAATGGCAGAACACCTCCAGCTCACCCTTTCTCCTTTCAGTTTTGTCCACTAACAAGGGAAATATGTAGGGAATGATACATCAGCAGAAAATATACTGAAATCAAATAGCAGTAAAATGGAAGGAATTGATGTGCATATGCAAGGATGTATTATCCCCTTCCAGTGATAAATCTAATGATTTTTACCTGATGGTCATCTCAACCGATTGTCTTCTAATCTGTAGAAGACTTGTACCTGCCTGTGTGTATGTAGCACAAAGGAAGTCAAAGAGAACAATATCACAAACCTCAAAAACTGAATTGGTTATTCAGTGTCACAAAAATTATAAGCAGACAAAATATTTAATGGATATACATTAGCAGACTTTAAAAAAAAAAAAGTCCATTGCTTTGCAAAGAACCTGTTAACTTTCTCCTTTTGACCCCTTTTTGTTGTCATGGTCCTGTCTCAAATCATGAGGTCACCTATTCAGATGCATTAATGAACAAGAGTTCTGAAATGCATCCTGCTTAAACAAAATTAGGGTAAAAATGGTACATGGAAACTTGTCTCATTTGTAGTGAGCTATTGCTGCTGTAGCAACTTTCTCTAGCATGTTGATGTAGGTGTGTGGCAAGTGAGGCTGAGCATGAAAAAGCCAAGGCTTCTCATCACCTTTGGCGTGGGAGGGAGCAGTAGCTGGTGAGTTTTAGCCCAAATGGAAGTGCTCTGCAGGAGTAATCTGGGGCTCCATCCTACTGCATCAATGACACCTTTGGTGCTGGCAGTTTGCAATCAGGGCTTAATCCTGCGACCTTACCCCACAGGTTTTGTGTACTGTGCCTGACAGTTTGCAAATAGGATATGGTGTTTTCAACTCCCTCCTTTACAGTGTGTTTTTCTGAAGCTCCCGTGTCTCTACTGCCCCACATTTTTCCCAGTATGATTCTTCCTTGCTCAGTTTTAAAACTCAACAGTTCTGCAGCCAAGACAGAATTTTCTTGCCCTTCCACACTGAGGGAGGAAAGAATTTCTGGGACAGTGGAGAGGACAAGTGGGGTTAAAGTGCCACTTTGTCTATTTCCCAAATTAGCCACAGGGCCCAATTCAGTAAATGTCATTGTAAATGAACAAATTAGAGTGACATCGTTCAGACTGATTCAGACAAATTAGACTGACATCATGCTATTTTAATGTAAGTAAGGTTCAGAAAGACTCCAGAGCTTTTCTTTAATAAATAAGAAGAAATGCAATATGACTGAAAACTTTTCAGAGAAAATAAAATAAAATCTTGCCTTTTGTGATCTTGAGGAGTATTGTAATGAAAGAGCTGATTTGAGCACCTGTCATAAATCCTTTAAGTTCAGAAAGCCTATCTCCTTCCTTTGCCTAAACAAGATGAAATCAAATAAGGTTCCTTTTAAAGTTTTGTATTATTTCAAGTTTTGTTGGAATGAGGCACAAGAGAAGAGGTAGACCAAGGTGGTGCCTGGGGCGCCACAGGTTTCTGTAGGGCCAGTGGGAGATGGAGGCAGTGCTGGGAGAGGAGCCCTAGAGTGCCCTGGAACAGAGCTGGTGTAGCAGCAGAGAGAAAAAACAGCTCAGTGGCCTTCAGTGCTAGCAAGGGAAGGGGCTGGAGTCTAATACTGACTTAATTATCAGACAGCTCTTGCTGTATAGCTGTTGGCTAATCAGGAAGGTTGCTAAATCACAGCTTTACTGTAGAGAAAGAGCTGATGTATTTGAACACGCAGTGAAACTAGAGAATCGTGTAATTATGTTGTTACAAAGCAGTACTTCTTTTGTCTGCCCTGTGTTATTTGTCACTCTTCTGCTTTGGATCTCTGGAAAATGAGAGCCTGATTTCTCTTCTGGCCCTGGAAACATTCCTGCCCAAAGACCCTTTGTGTGAGTCTATCCCCAGGGGTCTGAGATGGGCTCCTCCCATCACCTACTGACCCTAGCAAAAGAAGCAGTGTCTTCTACTTCTCATGTGAAGCAGCTTTTGCTGTACAAATAACAACATAATGACCATGGGAGGAAATGAGTTGGCAGTGAAAGTTGGAAGGAAACTACTGTTGATTAGTTTAGCAGCCAGGGCCTGTTTTTTTCACCTTTTGCTTTGATAAAAGTGTTTGGATTCCTTACACCAAATAGAAGCATTTTACAGACAAGTTGTCAGTAGCATAACTCTGCCCACACCATGCAAGCACCATTTATTATGTATACAGAGGAAAGCTGTGAGAACATAGGTAATCTGCATATCCACAAGCAAATGTACTGTGAGTTGAGCCTTCATCAAGCCTTTAAAGGAGCATCTCCTAAGGGAAAAGCAAAGGAAGCAAGTATATGATGCCAATGAGGGATAAGTTCTTTATTGATTGAATTGGATTAGTTAATTTAGTTTTACCCAGAGTGAGTCCATGAAAAGCTAGTCAAAAGGTAAGCTTTGGATCAGGTTAAGTGAAGGGTAACAAAATCACGAAAAGACACAGCCTTGATATACCATAGCACTTATTAATTAAACCAGTCATAATGACCAAATCAGAGTCCTGAGCTTTACTTATACGTCTGATGTGGGGATTTCTTTTCTTGTCACCAGAAGCTTCTTTGTGCCTGGAAATGCTTTAAGATTATTGTTGGAGAACTATTTCTGGGTGATGAAAGGCTGTTGGTACCTCCCCAGCCGGCTGCAAAACAAGCAACAAATGTGGGATTCAATCTTGCCACAGCATTGCAGTGTTGCAGCTGGGATTATCAAACCTTAAAGCATAAGCAAAGCCAATAATAGAGCAGAGCATTCTACATTTTAAATGAGATAGCATTACTGGTAAAAACCAGATATATTTTGTGTAATGTATACCTCTTTTTAGGGAAAAGTATTTCAAAGGCCTAAAGGAAGAATTCTGCATCCAAAATCATATCTGGTGTTTCCCACTTACACCTGGTAAACTAATAAAAGCTATTCCTTGCCTTTGCACACCATATCTCTTTTCGTGATAGCAGTGTGATTTAAGATGCAGGATCTTTGTAATTTATCCTTTTTAGTTCCGCTCATCTTCAGTGATGTGGAGCAGCTGGAATAGCCTGTTGCTGCTCACCTCTAATCTGCCATGGAAGAAATGTCAGGTGAGTTAATAAATTACAGCTGGAGAGTAAAAGCTCATTGTTTTCTATCTGTTCTGTCCTTTGTGTCCCAACACAAAGCAAGAAACAGCTGCAAGGTTTTGGTAAAAGCTTGAAATGGGAGGTGCCTTCAGGTACTGAAAAGCCACTTTAGCATTATATCTCACTTTTATTTTTTCTTGTCTTTAGATAAGGAATAATCAAAGTGGAAAGGAGGTACATGTAAAGAAGGAATTTCCTTCTTGTATTTTAATGTGTGTTTTCTCTTCATTTGAAATAAATGGCTTTTGTTAATTCAGTCGGTGGTTAAACACCTAGAACTTTCAAGTTTCATTTAAGACAATAATCCTTGTGTCTGGAAACAAACACACCTGAATATCAAATCTTTCTTGCCAGGTCATGAAAATAGATTAGAAGTAAAAGTTTTGTAAGTAGTTCCAGACTTGGCCAACTCTTTCTTTCATATCAAAACCCCCTTTATTCTCTGTGGATGCTTTTTACTTTAGCATGTTCTGAAATGCACAACTTTTATTTTGTGACATTTCTTTCCTCCTCTAAAATGAAAAAAACCTTGGTGGAGGGAAAAAAACCCTATCACAATTGTACGTGCTCATTAATCCCTGTGATTCCAATTATACACAGGCTAGGATAATTGTAGTTTGATCTCAAGGCTGACTATACAGGTCTCATTGAATTTTAAAATATGTTTCTAACAAATGGTTTTAATTGGATTCAAGTGATGGTGCTGCTATTTTGAGTATTTGTCCATGAAGATTCAAAAGAAAATAAAAGGTCCTTTTGAATTTGGAAGGAAGTTTTTCTCACTAGAAAAAGCTGTCCTAAGAGTGGTCAGTGATGCAATAATGTCAAATTCAGAGATTCTTAGAAGTGATGGTGACTTTGTGTTCACTTTTATTAGCTCTAAAATCATAGGCTAATGACTCACATTCATATATTTGAAACTAATGCAGATTTATAGGGCTTTGAGCACAAAGAGCCATATGCTTCCCCAAGCAGGGAGCCCAGAGTGAAGAAGACACTTGGAAGACACTCCCCAAAGTGCCTGACACTGCCTTCTGGCACAAAAGAAAAAACCTCTTAAATTTAAATGCAGTCACGATTTCAGATCCTTGTGGGCTGCAGAGCACAGGGAGCTGATCCATCGCTCAGTGAAATCAGTGAGGATTTTGCTATTGATTTTAATCAGTGAAAAGTCAAGAAGAGGTGCTTTGTCCAAGATGAAGAGTGGAGATTGAGTTAAAATAAATTAGTTGGGGAACCTCATCCTACAGAATTCAGATCAGCAGAAAATGGAAGTTATCTCATTCCTATCCTTAGAGAAAGGATAGAAGGGAAATATTTAGATGGGAAGTTGGGAGGTGTATGAATCTTTTCTGTCCTGTGGTGTTAGAAGTCTTTATCAAAGATTCTGCTGCCTATGCAAATGCCAACCAAGTCCGGGGATTATGTTCTGGTATTTGCCTCCTGTCAGCTCCTCCTTGGCTGGACTCCCTTGGCTGCTGATTGCTTTGAGCCATAGCAGAGACTAAGAAGGAGAGAAGGCAATTTCATATTGCCTCCCAGTAGGAATCTTGCACTAAAAATCTAGTGGCTGTACTCTCATTCTCTATTACTGTAATATTGCAGAAAAGATAGAAGAAGCTTTTTTTTTTTTTTTTAAATTACGAATCTCTGGTTGTAAAGGGGTAAAGCCTCTGAAAGAGCAGTTTGGTGCTAAGACAAATCCTCTCTGTCCTGCTCAATAGCAATCTAATTTTAGATGGTTTGGATAAAATTGTTTGGCCTCTTTGGCCTTGGACAGAGAATCAGAGTTTGTTTGAAGACTTTTTGGGTGAGCCCAGCACCTCGGCACTGATCCCATTCCAATGCTGAGCTGAGAAATGAGGCAGTTCTGGTAACGGAAGGCTCTGTGTGATTCAATAATCTGCTTTCCCATACATGTATAATTCAGCCCCGTAAATCTCCTCATGAATCACCTTCTTGTTTATTTTCCACTCTCCCTGATTAATTTGCTGATTTCCTCAGTGCTGATGTTTATAATGGGAGGCTGTTCAGAAGGTCAAAATGCCTCTCACTGGGCACTTATTTATTTTTTCATTTGCCACTAGGAAGCAAGAGTGTGATCAGTGACAGAAAAGTTTCCTCTTGTGTTTATTTTTTAATTTAAAATCTACAGATACCTTGCTGGTTTCTTATATAGTGAAAAAACAAACAAAAATCATCGTATTTATTTGGATATTATTTCCACTGCATTGCTAGGAAACAATTTGGTAAAGTCATTCTGAAAACATTTTTTTTGTTGTGTTTTTTTTTTTTTTAATTAGTTGAAGTATTTTTAATGACTTGGACTGTATTGTATCACCTGTAATAAGAAATCATGAATATTTACAGTAGAGGGAGCAATAGCCCCATTACTGCACTATTTCTTTTTGGCTGTAGGTTGTGTTATAGCTTTATATAGCAGATGTATAGAAAAACAACAATTACTGAGATGTAATGATTAATGATGTGTTCTTTTATGTAGTAAAGTTTCCCTCGTGATTCATATTAACTATTGAACTAATACTTTCCTTTTAAAAAGCAGGAAATTTTGCTTATGGAGTTGTCTCACCATAAGCTGGATAAGCATAACAGCAATACTATTTCAAACTGAAAGACATTTCCTTTTTCAATTGCTACCTTAAAATTATGCTCTTATCAGAAAATTTAAAATTCTAATCAGCATGTTTAGCACTTTTTTTTTTTTGAGACTTGCTGAATGGTTTAAAACCTCTTAGTGTTTTGTGCGACCTGTGGTTAACAAGACCCTTCTGGTGTTGCTATGGAAATTGTGAGGTTACAGTATGCACACACTGGATCGTCTCCACGCTCAAATGGGAGTGGAAGAGGTGATGGTGGTTCAGTCTCTTTGTTCAACTGCACTTCCCTGAAGCAGGAGACAGTCAGAAAAATTAGAAAATTATTTGGGTAAAATCATCTTAATGCAGGATGTGTCTTTAAGGCCACTCTATTCAATGCAATGAGCATACAGGCTATTTCCAGTATCAGCCTTCCCAGAGTGGACTTTTAACTGCAGGTCAAATAAAAATCAATGCCATTACTGGGCAGCCCATTTTCACTAATCCTTTGGGTGGTCACTTGAGAAAGATTTCTCTATTGTACAATGTATTTCCTTCAACTGAAGAGGCTCTTGAAAAGGAGGAGGATGATGAGCTTGGCACTGGTGTGTCAGCTGAAGCTTTTGTGTGAGGCTGCAGTGGCTGCACATCAGTGTAGGGTTTGAGTTAGTGGCTCAACCAGATGCACAGGTCTGGATGCTGTAGCCAAGAACTGAACTGTGCCTAAATGCTGGTCTGGATTCCAGCTTCTGCCCCATCTTTACTTCAGCACAATTACAGGGAGGATATTTCTCCTATATGGTTGGGATTTTTTTAAGAGGTTGGCTCCTGCAACATGTGGTGTCTTATGAAGGGCAGAGATGTGACTTGTCATGGGAAGTGGTTCAGGCTGGAACTAATCTTAGGTGAGAATAGAAGGGTAAGGAATTTTAGCTGAAAGAAAAAGAAAGATAGAAAATTCAAGTTTTCTATCATAAAATGGAAGAAAAAAGGAAAGTCTGCAAATCAGGAATATTCCTACTGGGAAATTCTGAAATTTGGAAGACTGTTTTTCTTAAAATGTAATTTTAAGGTTGAAACTTCCTGGTGAATTCTGGTGTTCAGGCTACAAGCTCTTCCAAACAAGACACTGTCTGCAAATACAGTCTAGATAGTATGAGGAAAGATAAGATCTGCTTTTAGCATGTTCTCCAGACATTATAGTAAGAATGAGACTTTTTAGGGAAGAAAAAAGTGGAATAGAGCTTTCTTCTTGTGGTCACTGTCAATGAATAAACATAGATGTCAAGAGTGTTGTCTTTATGAAACCATTCCTCTTACCAGAAATGTACTTACAGTCTCTTTGGAAGGTGATCAGAGGAAGGGGGGAAAAAGAAGGCTTGTGGCTCAGATGATGCTCTTGCCATTCAAGATGAACTGTCAAAACATTGTCATTTATTGTCACTGACTCATTTAAAAAGCTGAATCACTAATGCATAAATGGCTCTTGTTCATAACATGATTTAAATGGAATGCCTCTGATTTAGTTCAGTTTAATTTGGACATCATGCCATCTTTGCAGAATCGTGTTAGTGTCACTTCCATTTTCTTCTTAAAGGTTGCTCATCAACAATTCACAGCATCACCCTTTTATTTCACTTGGGCAACCCAGTGTTTCCTCCATGTGTGCACAGTGAGAGTTTCATTCTGATACAGACTCACAGAATGGTTTGGGTATTGTGACAGAACCATGGAAACATTGTTTTGTCTCCATAACGGTGTTATAATTGCATCACAATGTCTTGAAGCAATTAGTATTATAATAATATGTTACAATGTGTATGTGATGTGTGCATAGCAGTCTGTGCTGTAGCTTTTGTTTGGTTTGTACTGAAGTTTGTTTTAGAGGCCTCCAAGGAGTGGTAGTTTGTTATAAATGTTTGTACAATAATTAGCATTTGGGTACATTTCAGCAAAAAAACCCCAATCTTCCTACCTTGTCATAAGTAATTGCCTTTTTCTGTGTTAACTCGGAAAGAATTGACGTATTACAGCTATTTTTAACCACAAGGTTGACAATTTATAAACCAATTAACTCTCCACTTTTCAATAGCACTCCTTGAGCATGTCAGAGCACTGTAAACTAGAACAAGGGTTCCTTGCTACTCTTGTGAAGAAAATAGTATCACTATACCCATTTTACAGAAGTATAAAAGAGAGGCACAGAAATCTGAATTGCTTGAGGTTGCTTTGTAGGTCCATAGCAGAATTGTTAGAAGATCCAGAGATTCCTGTGTGTATTGAGAATGTGTGTGCATGCACACACACACTTGTGTGTGCAAACCACCCAGAGCCATCAAGGTCTTCTACTTACTGCTGACAACTGTCACAGAGTTGTTGAGTTTTACTGATCGAGTTCCAGTCTGGCTTTTTATTCAGATACTTTGTCTTTCCTTAAGATTATACAGCAAAACATGGGAAAATGAGATTTCTAAAACCATGGGCAGAAAATTGCCAGTTGCAAGGAAATAGAAAGCACTGCCCTAAAGAATCAAAAACTGCAAATAATAGTCAAACTCTGCTGTTGTTCCCTGTTTGAAATCTTGAAATAAGGCTAATGAAAATTTTGTTTCATCTGAGAGAATTCCCAAAATGAATAAGGAAGTGACAGTCCTGGAACTTGAATTGTCTTTCCTCTGACTTCTGTGACAACTATACTGGACTCTAAAGAAGTGAGTGTCTTTGCTGGTGGGATGAACTAAAAGCAACATCTGTTGGGTAGTCTCAGAGGGAGGTTTCTGTGACCTTTTCATGGATTGGTTTCTTCAAGACTGACAAAGTTTTGCAGAGGGAGATTCCTGTTAGGTTGAAAGTTCAGAGCAGATTCTGAGTCAGTAGCTCCTCTGCCTGATGTTAGTGTCTAAAAATGTCCACCTACACTGTTATGGACAAAACCATAGCACAGCAGGGAGGCAGCTCCGTGCCTTGGCAAAGTGTGGCAGATGTAGTAATTGCTTTAGGGATTTTTGAACTTATTTTCATGGTCTTTGGCACTAAATATCTACAGAACTGTAGTGGGCATGGAGTGCCTAAGTCTACTAGGTCCTTGGCAGAATCCCAGCATGGTGGTGCTTTCCTTATCTCCTCTTTTCTATTTCATTCATCTCTCTCTCCCCTCCTGGGTTTGCAGGAGATGGAAGAGCTCCTAGAAAGAAGGTGAATTTGTTAGCAAGCAGTTTGTGGTGCTTTTCCCAGGAACAAGGAGGATTAAAGCAAATGCAGCCCTTGTTAGTGTAGTGGGGTTGTTCAGCTTCCTTGAACTGGAGGGGTTTAGACTCTGTTGTAAGTGCCTGCTGTTTTTTTATCATACCATAAACCACAGAGAGTGTTATTGGGCCTGGAACAACAAGGTATTGTGTCCCTGGTGGACACAGGAAGCCCATCAAGCTTTTGTTTTCTTTGAGGACGCATGTTAGAGTATTTTTCTTTGTCTGATGCTTTCATAGTTGAGTTTCTTGCACCACTGAATGTATCACAGCAAAATGCAATTCAATCTTAAGAATAATCACTTTGTTGTTTGGAGAGTATACCTTTCAATACACACCATAAAGATCTAGAAGATTAATTGAATAATGAGGTGGTGAAACCAAGCAAGAAAGTATGGAGGACTGGGAGAATGTCTCGAAGGATTTAATAAATTGGATGATTGGGCAATATGATGGCAAATGAAATTCACAGAAGATAAACACACAACAATGCATTGGAGGAAATAATTGAAGCTTCTTCTGTGCGCTCATGTATTCAGAATTAACCGCAACTTCTCAAGTGGAAGAACTTGGTGTTATTGAGGGAAGTGCAAGGTCCAAGGACTGATGCAGAAGGAATACTAAGGGACATCCTGGGCCACATTAATACAAGGTGGAAGAATAATTTTCTGAGCAACCCACTTTACTGAAAGCATGTAGAATGCAAACATGTTGATTTTTTTATTCAAGTAAGAAATTTCTCCCAATTAAACTGCCTAGGATTCGTTCTGGTTATGTAATCTAAATGTATGATGAGTTGTGCTGATAATAGTATTTGAACCTGAGATTTTCAGCAATAAAAATATCTTCTACTGATTAAACTGAAAGGCATTTGGATGAAACATGGTCTTTTTGATGCTTGGCTTTTAATTTCACCAGACCAGGGACATTACTCCAGTCCCACAATTAGTCAATAGTAGACATAGGATACTCATGTATACTACTGTCAAAAACTAAATGCTGCTGTTGGGCCAGTGCTGCAGAAACAAGTCATAGAAAAACTATTCATTCCAATAAGTTAGACAAGATGATAGTCATTGGTAAATAAAGTATTTAGTAGAGAACATTAATCTTCATTGCCAAAACTAGTTTTGTTTTCCCATATTTTAGAAAAAAATACATATATTAAAAAAAGAAGTCTGTGTGAAACTTTCCATTGACTGTGGGAGAATCAGCACAAGTATGCATGTGTACCCACACATATATGAAAGGAACAGGAGGGATGGCCTTGGCAAGAGATTAAAATAAAAGGATTGAAATGCCATTACAGATAAACAAATACGAATTCATGGATTCCAAATTATACTTGATTGTGTGAATGATAATAATGACTATAGCGTTTATTTCTGTTGCCTAGGAAAACCGCATATGTTTGCAATATTGACATTTGAATCTTAAATTCATGTTGTGCTGCTCGATTTTATAACTGATGAAGAGATGCATCTTTGAAATAAAAGCTTCTCCTGGCAGAGCTTACAATCAGTTATTCTTGTGCACTTGCAGAACATCAGACTTTGAGCAGGGGTGGCTTTGAGCAGGCTGGTTTTGGGTGTCGTTCCTGTGAGCAAAGGGGACCAATGTGGCTGTTGCTCAGAGTGTGCTGGCATGGAGGAGAAGATAGAAGCTGCAAGGGGAATGTGTGTTCTTGGGCACCGAAGTGTCCTGCTGAAGCTCTCTACCATCTGCCATAAATGGGAATATGGAAATCACCTCTATGAATAAGATCCACTAGGGCTTCTTGTAGGAGTAAAATTCACCCCGAAGTTGTGTGTTGTTCAGCTGTAAATCTAAGGGTATTTCACTGAACTGTAGTGAATTGAGCCTTTACCTGAAGGCAGGAATATACTGCAGCCCTGTTGCAGATATGTTAATTATTATTTAGAGGGGTAATTATTCTCTGGAATGTCACAGTTCACAGCATAAAGAAACCTTGTATTTGAATCTAAGAATCCTTACTCCTAATCTTTATTTCTAATATATATATTTTTGCTGGATTTTGGTAGCCAGATGGCCTGTGGCCTATAGCTCAGACTTCTGGCAGCTCTGGAGCATGAGCTGTCTCATGCTGGCTATGCAAAAAGGCATGCTAGCATAGCATAGCGTGGAATTGGTCTCTTCCAGATGTTCACCAGAGCACAGGGAAGAGCTGACATGACACAGGCAAGGAAAGGAAGATGGTTGGTTCTTGTGTACAATTTCTAGATTCATTAGATCAGTCAGTGATACAGAGTGCTTCTTTTTAGCAGATATCGGTGTTTCTAAACAGATCCAGATGACCACAGAGGGTTTACTCTTTGAAGGAAGGCAGTACTTCAGCTCCAGCAGCTGTGAGGCATTAGGTTTTCAAAGATACTCAGAATCATGTGTGGTCCTAAAGAATTTATAGCACAGCTTTCCTGGAGGTCAATTTTGATACCAGCCTCTATCAGATTGACAGATGGGGCTGTAGAAACACCTAGCTTGAAGGCAGCTCTTCTGCTGAAAGTATGTCAGTCTTACCTGCTGTTATATAAATGACCTCCCTCTCAGAGCAAGTGTCACAGTGGTTTGGAACATATTGTTTTGAAAATAGTATCTGCAGATACTGTCTTGCCCCTTCTGCAGAACAGTATCATCTGTGACTTCCCATCTGGTTCCTAATTTTGTCTGCTTCTAAGCTGTCAGCACACCAGATCCTCACACTTCTGTATGAATCTTGGCCCCATCAGCACTGGAACTAAAAATACAGACATCAAAGTGGCAATATGTATTGAAAACTCAAATTATATAGAGGTTCTTTCTTGAGTGTTCTGCCACTGAAGCATCTCTTCTAGGGTGAAAAACATCAATTCTTGCAATTGTTGGAATGGGCACAAACCTCATCAGGAATCTTCAGCATACCACATGTACATTATCATCCCTGACTCTCTAGGTCTCCTAGGGAGCCATAGGAATCCATCCCATACCTTTTAATGCATGAGAAATATAAGATACTCTGAACTAGATATGGTGGCAGTAGAGACCAACTTTTAAAGTTCAGAGCTAAGCAGGGGTTTGAACAGAGATCTGAAGTACCACACACTGCAGGTAGGTAAGTACCAGGTCTGGAGCCACTATGGAGAGGGGTGGAAAGCTAGTTCTCAGCCCCTCATCCCCCAGGGTTTCTGGGAAGCACAAGGATAGGGCTGTGTGGGCACATCTTCCTCTTTGTCTACTTACAAGTTTCTGGTTGCAGTCACATGTGGTTTTCCTGTATGCTCAGTGTCCCAACATCTCCCCTCCATCACACTTGCCTGTAGCAAGCAATACTGGGAGGAAGCTGGAGCTACTCTCCATCCTTGTGAATCTCTGTTTATAGGCAGTAGGGAAAGGTGACCTGCTATTAGTGGAAAAGAAAAAGCCAAGAACATAATAAATTAAGGAGAACATCTAGAACCTTTCCAGCTATAGCTGCAAATGAGGCTGAAAATATACCTGGGGAAAATTACAGAAGTGGAAGTGTGCTCAGCAAGGTGCTTAAAGCCCTCTGGAGAGAAGTGGTGACTTGAAAGCAGGGAGACACTGAGTAACTGAGCCCTGCTCCCGGTGTCAGGAGGAGTGATGGCTGCCTCTGAGATGTGGCTGCAAGAACTGCTGTGTGTGCCTGCAGGAGTGTGGGGGAAAACTCAAAGTTCACTGAATGACTCCAGTGCATCAGATTTGATCTCAGCAGTTATTGCTTATTTCTTATTGCTGCCTTCAACAACACAACTTTTTTTAACTCCTCCCTCCCCCCGCTCCCTCGTGCCACCCCCCCCCCCCCCCCCCCCCAAAGTAAAACACAAAAAACCCACCTGCCTCAGAAAATACCACTGAGGGGTATCTTCTGTCAGTTCCTCAGGTAAGGATTTGTAGATAAGTCTTCTTACATGAGCAATACTGGGATTTTTGCTTAATAGCAAAATAAAATGTATTTGATTAACTTTATTATTTTGGATAATTAATGGAAAAAACATTGCTCTTAGTGGGTGGAGTGGTATGAACATCACAATATACATTTTCAGTGTTACAGCTATTGCAAAGCACTAAGCTGGATAAACAGCTGCCAGTTACAGGGGCTCCTGGTAGGATTTTCAAGGACTGTACTTTGTAGTATGGAGTTCTAGGGGATTTTGAAAGGTTGTCACCTGATTCAATAGGAATGCATGACTCATTTGATGTGTTAGCTGATTAATTTTAAGTTTACTAGGGCTTTTGAGGAGAATCCAAGGATTAAACATTATGGCACATTTACAGAGCCAAAATTTAGTTTTCTAACTTTGTGTAAAAAAAATAAATAACCAAACCAGGCTCACATTGTTTTTGTTTTTGCATACACCATTACTAGTTTTATCACAGCAAGAAACTTCTTTCTCACACTAATTTATACTGGTGAAATGGAAAACAGGTTAGTATTTATGTCCAACCATGTGTGAAATTAGTATCCTACAAGTGCATTGAAATGAATGCTTGTGGTAATAAAGTGGTAGTCACTGTTTAATTTTAATGCATGCTTCACTTTAAAATTGGTTTTATGAATAGCTACTACGTACATTTACATTTTTCCCAAAAACACTTCAATATTTAATACCTCCTTTTTCTAGTCTGGTTCTGTAACTCTTTCTGCACTGGTCAAAACTTGACTGAGAGATTGCTTGGAATTTAGGAGCTACCGGTAAATAAGTACTGCTCAGTATCACTAAGAATCTGGCAGGACTTCAGAATCAGGATTAAAAGTTTGCAGGAAACTCAGAATAAAATGTTCCAGCTTAACAGTGCTTAAGACTGATGTTCTTTATGTACGTAAAACTACAGTGTACACTTGGCCAGCACAAGGTTTGCTTTTCAAGCCTGATGTAGCAAATGGAGCCTGGCTGAGGAATACCACTTTTGTGTTTAGATTTATTTATTTCATTAGTTAACAGAATCTGTGATCCACTAGCACTGATTAGCAATTTATTTAAAAAATTAATCCAAATAAGTTACCAAGGAGAAAAGAATCTTCAGTTACTGTTGGCTCTTCCAGATTTGTATCTGTAAGCTTAGCTAAGGCTTGTGTAGTCTTCTTGGATGCATCAGCTGTTCTGCTTGTTGCTAATTCAGTCTAAGATTCTGTGGCCAGAGTGACAAATGCAGTTCTGGAACTTATGGAAGAGACACATTTGTCTGACTGGTGATACTAGTAAACCTTTGCACTGCTACCATGATAAAAATATTTTATATTTTGTAAATTGATTTGCTAATTGCTGTTGCTTTCTTCTGAGTGATGTTTCTGTAGAGAAGTGATTATTGCTCAGCTTTCTGTGCAAGCTTGGGGAAATTGGAATTTGTGTCAGCTCTGAAAGCAGGAGAATAGATGGCAACTGAGCAGACATTCCCACTTCAGCTGTGATCCAGAGGGGGACTATAAAAAGAGTAGGAATGATACTGGGACAGGGACTTTGGCATGGTATTAGAGCTTGCTCTATGCCTGTCCATACAGCTGTTCCACATCTGAGCAAACAGTAGAGCTAAGCCACATGTGTGAGTGTGAATGCGGGTGCTGCAAAGCCAGCCTTAAAGTGTGCATGCTGTTGAGCCAGAAAGAATCTTTGGCATATATATGGGCATTTGAGTTTAAGCATATGAAGCATGTCTTCGGCTTCCTTCATCCTGCCCTGGAGGCTTATCTGAACACCCTGTTTCCAGGGACTTGCAGATTTTCCCTTGCAGGATCCCTGATAGTCTAGAATACAGGTGGAAATTTCCACCCCACTGTGCCTGGTCCCATATAAGAGCATAGTAATTTCAAGTCTAATACCTAGACATAGGCCTAAACAGGTGTGAGAAATTCTTCTCACATACCCAGAATGTACCTATGAATAACTTATTAACAAGGCAGCCTTAGGTGCTTTTAAGACTTAGATTTTCCTGCTCTATTATTCAGGTTTTCTCTTGATCCCACCTCCTAAAAACACTCTCTATTTAGACATTGCTGTGTCACTGAATGGGAGGGACTTCTGCACAAGCAATGGTCTCTGCAGCAACTCACAGACTGCAGCTCATCTGCTGAGTCTGGCAGATTGGTTTTTCTACCTGTCTCTTTTGAATGACAACTCTTGTTGTCATGTACTGTCTTTTGTAACACTGGACTCTTGAGCCTCTGTCTTTGTCTTCTCAGAGTTCTGCTCAGATTCCAGCAGTGCAGCTGTCCTGGAGCCATCACATATATTTCTCCTGTCTTGGATCCGCTGTCTTGGAAAGATAAATTTTACTTATTTCTTGTTCACATTCTTCTCCCTCCTCCCATCTTGTAGCATGCAAGCTCATGAGATTTAGCTAAAAAATGTTTCATCTCAGATACCACCTATTGCCATCCCATTGGAAAACTTGACCGTAGCAAAGGCCCTAAATCAAAAGCTTGTGTGACACTTTCTGATCTTTGAGCAGCTTTAGGAGCTGTCAAAAAAGAACAGTCATCCCTAGTTAAATGAAGTTGTTTGGTAAGGATTGAGGTATTTGTCAAGTAGAGCTATGCAAAAGATTAAAGCAATGTCTGTCAGTGAAACTACTGTATTTTGGCTTACGTAATTCTACAGGGTTTTTTTCCATGTTTTGCTTTTCTAGGAAACTGTAGGTGCCTTCAGCATTATATCTAAAAAGGGAATTATACATTGCAGATAGTATTTCATTCTATATTTAACAGCTCTTCTTTGAACAACAAAAGCTGTAAACTCATTGCTGGGACTTGAGCTGAATCCATGGTGGGTCCTAGTTGTTAATGATATTTTACAGTGACAGCCCTGTTCTGCTTGCAGTGTTAAGAAAAACAGTAGCTCACTCAGTGTCTAGGTTTCCACTGAAGTTTACTGATATTGGACTGTAGTACTGCCCATCCTGCATTGCCATGGTGTGTGCATATGAGAGGTGTGTAAAATGTCACAGCAGGACTGCTGCCTCTATGATAAAGCCATGAAAACAGTGAATAAATTGGGCAGGGCTTCCCTGGCCAGTGGAGCTGCAAGCAGAGAAGAACAAACTTGCTGTGTCTTACACAGCAGAAATGAGCAAGAAAAAGACATGGCTAAGTCTTGGTAGACTTTAACAAAAAAGTCTCCAAACACTTTTATTCTTTAAAAAGTGGAAGTTCCCATTTGTTTTAAATTATGAGAGATTTGGGACAATCCACATTGCAATGCAGGTTTTCTATGAAGAACATTTTTTTTTTTTTCAGAAGATACTGGTATTTTATATGGTTAAATATGAGTATTTTCACTGGTTTAACCATTAACCAGGAATCTGTGTAGGTATTGGGATGGCAGGTAAGCTAAATTAACTGCTCTCCCTCCCCTCTGCATTTCCCAACACCTTTGATTGGAGGCTATACAGACAAATGTGCTTTCTGTACTCCATATAATTCCTACACCTCATGCTGTAGAACACATCTGCAGAGTTCCTAAGGAAAGTGGAATATAAATTTGTGTCATTGACAAAAATAATTCCCTTTGGATGATGCTAAACCTTCCTTGCTTATGTGTAACTCCCATCTAAGGATGATCCAGAATGCTTTAACTCTAAAATCAACCAGGTTGTACCAAATCCTGAGTGGATTTGAAGCTTGATGAGGAAACCACACTCTTCCCAGCTGCCAAGCTCACACTCCTGAATGTATCTGTATGTAAGATTCTTGGAGAGCAAATTTGCTTTGTGCTAGTGAATATTCGGAAATGAGATCTTGAGATGGGATCCAAAATAGTGGAACTTGTTTAAGTCTAGAAGAGGGAAAGCATCACTGTGCTGTGATGTGCAAGGGGTAAATCATCACTGAAGAAAGTCTGGTGCTTGAAAGACTGATTTTCCTCAGGTCCTTGTACTGTGGTAGTGCCCTACTGCTGGCACATCTGATATGGAGGTGCTTCTGGCATCCTAGTTGTCCTAAGGAGAGGAGTCAGAAGCTGCACAGGGGTCTGTAATGAGCTTTGGCAGCCTGGATGTAGACTTTGTTTGCTACTTCCTGCAGATAGTTGTGAAATTATCTGTTTTAATCCATAAACATAAAAATATAAATGGCTTCAGTTAAAACCAGCTGGAGGTAGGCATAGGAAATGGCACTACATGAGGTATCAGGAGGGAGGGAATGAGAAAATGGATCTAGGTGGGTCTTTGTAGGATGTTTGCTCTTATTTCTGAGTGCCTGGGCATGACATATTCGGTTTCAATTGGAGTAGTAAACAGTAAGGTCAGAGGCAATGTGACTGGGATCTCTGTGCTCATCCTGCCTGGTCAATACCCTTTTGACAGTTAAATTTCTGCAGGCAAAGTGTGATATACATCCAAATCCAGCCTTCCCTTATGTTCTGTTGAGAAGAGATCAGGTGGAGGAAATCCATACTCCTCTGGCATCTAAAATAATCTGGGCTGAAACAGAAAATGTTCTGCTAATCTCAGTTGCTAAACTACCTGTGGATTGAGAACTGATGCAAACAGTGTCACTTAAAACCATTTGGCTCTGACACTTGTGCTAGACAAAGTATTTTCTTCCTAAAGATGCTCTAGACTGATACCTCTTTTGAAGTCCTCCAGTGCATCCCTCCATGCTGGAGGTTTGGAGAGGTTTTGTCCTCAAGTCCCTTAAACATCAGAGATTTTCAGTGGCAAATGAATGACGATTAGGCATTACCCCTAAAGGATAAAGACAGTGAGGCCACAGGGATGTTCTGGCTAAAAGAATGCTGTTCTTGAGAGTGATGGATGGGATTTTGCAGCAAGGATGGGTTATCCAAGGGTAATACAGCCAGAGGGGCCATCACACCAACAGTTGCTTTTTCTTTCTAATGGTAGAGGAAGCAAAGATGAACAACTATGAGATGTGAGAGTAACATTTCTGTTTTACAGTGGTGGTTAGGTGAAAAAGCAACATTTTTCCTTAAGCTCATTTTAGAGCTGTTATGCGATCATAGAATAATGAGGAGCTGGGGAAACTTCAAATAGGTGAACAGGAAAAGAAAGTGCCCAAATGGCAAACATCTGTCTTCATCTATATCTGCCTGTCTGTGCTTGAAATCTTGATAGCTGGGCTCAGGGAAGAACATTTAACTCAGTGGCTAACAGAGTACAAACAAGTATTCCTCACAGCACTCCTTTTGAGACAATTATTGTCCCAAATCACAATATTGGAGCTACAGTAGAGAATTCAAAGTCATTTAGCAAGCAGAATCAATGTCTGAGCTGGGACCAGGATCTTGGCTTTCCAAACTCCTTTTTGGCTCTCTAGTCACCGAGGACTGTAAAGAATAAAATATGAAGGCATACCTGCAACAACGTGCAGTTTTGCTGATCGTTTCCAAAGCAATTGTGCCCAACAGCTCCTGATCATAAAAAAAACCAAACAAAACCCTAACCCCTCCACCCAACCCCAAAACAAAGAACAATTTTTTGTGTCCGTATAAGCAGATCTGCGTTCACTTTCGCCCCCCGAGTGCCTGCCCGTCTAACAGCCGAGCGCCGCGCCGTGCCCCAGCAGCTGTTCATCAGAGGGGGAGGCATGGCAGCGGTGCAGCCCGGGGATGCACAGCCATACGCCTGCGGAGCTTACAGGGGTAGGGAATAAAACAAAAATTCCCTTCGGAGCCCCGCGGGGCGTCCGTGCCCGCACCTGTGCCCGGCGCGCCCCGCCCGGAGCGGCCGCGCCCCGCAGAGGGGCTGCCCCGGCGGCGGGGGGCGCCGCAGCTCCCCGGCTAGCGGGTGGAGGGGAGGGGGCCGGCGGCGGCGGGGCTCGGCACCGGCACCCCGCCCCGGCCGCACCGCCCAGCGCAGCCCGGGGGCAGCGCAGCCCAGCCCCGGGGCAGCCGCCCCGCAGGCACCGCGGAAGGGATGATCCGAACGGCGCTCGGTTGGGCTCGCAGCTGAACGCGCCTCCATCCCTCCCTCCCTCCTCTTCTCCCTCCCTCTTTTTTTTCTCTCTCTCTCTCGGCTCTCCTCCTCCCTAACTCACTGGATGTTACCAGCCGCCGGGCTCGCCGCCGCCTCTCCCCCAGCCATGAATCCCGCCGAAGGGGCGGCGGAGGAAGGCGCTGTCCCTGACTCCGAGGTGGATGCTTTCTTCCGAACAGGTAGGGGAGCCGCGGGGAAGGGGCCAGGGCAGCGCCGGGCCCTGCCTCCGCTGCGGGATGCGGGGCTGGCGGCTGCGGCGCGGGCACCGCTAGCAGCGGAGCCGCGGGGAGGGGAGTGGAGGGGATGGAGGGGGTCCCCGCCTGCCTCCTCGCTTTGTCCGTCCGCCGCAGCCCCTCGGTGCGCCCGTGGCCCCCTGGCCCCTCCCGCCCCTGGGAGGATGCTACCGCAGGGCTGCGCTCCCACCGCCTCGGGAGAGGACCGGCCAGGCCCCCGCCCCAAGCAGGCACAAAAGCCCCGCAGGGATGCTCGGGGAGAGCTGTCGCGTTGTCACCCCCGCGGCAAGCAGCGCCGCCTGGGCGCCGGCTGGGCCCCGCCGGGCCCCCGCCCGGGCGGCCACCCGGGTACCGGCTGGTATTTGGAAGCGGAGCTGGCTGCCTGCCCCGCTCCAGCCGGACGAAGCGCCGGGCGCTACCCCTGCCGCCCTCGGGTGGGCAGTGAGTGAGCGCAGAGGCGCCCTGGGCAGCGCTCGCCCGCAGCCCCGCTGCCGGCCGGGGATGCTGACCGCGCGGAGACGGGCTCGCTAAGTACCTCAGAGCTGGGTGAGAGCCCTGTGTTTCACTCTCTCGATTCAGAGGATGCTGAAGTGCAGCCAAAGTGTAGCTGGACTACAACGGAGCATAGGGAGCCTTTGCTAATGAAGCAGTGGTTAATTAAATTTTGTGGGCAATAGGTACGTGCTGGGGTCCCTGCTGCAGCACTCGCTTGTGAGGTGGTGTTTGTGTGGGAGCCCCCAGCTCTGAAACATGGCTTTGCACAGGGTGAGCATCTCAACTGAAGCAACTTGTGGTCTGCATGACACACCCCCCTCTTCTCCCTTGGTCCCTCCCCCATTAAAAATCTTAAGAAAGTTTTATAGTTTTGGTAGATTTTTAATTAAAAATTGTAAAGGATTAAGTACTTGTTTCATAAGGGGATTGACCCTTTTGGGCTAGGACTGACACTGCCACAGCTGTTTGTCAAGACTGCTTTTCAGCTGTTTTCCTTCTTCTACCTGCTCATTAGCTACACACAATGCTTTGAGCTCCAGTTACAAAAAAGCGATTATGTAATCACCAAAACTTTAAAGAAGTAAAATCCTGAAGGCCTGCAGCAGCTCCCTGCTATGGTAGACTGCACCCCATTTATGTGAAAACCCTTTGATCTAGAGGATAAGTATAATAAGGTCTGGCTGTGTGTATCTTATGATCTATAAGTCATTAAGCCATAGGATATTTGCCTGTTGATAGCCTACCTGGTTACAAGATAATTTCCTCAGTCTCAACAATGACAGATTTGTTAGAAAAAAGAAAAGAAAAACAACCCACCAATTTTTCTTTTAAAAGGAATGTGCTAATTAAGGTTCCTCCCCGCCTTTTCACTCTCTCCTCTCCTTCACCCAAAGCTGAATCATTTCTCTGTGACACTGCCTTCTCAATGTAAGCACGTTAGCAGAATTGAACTTGGAGAGAGTCAAATCTATCTAGCTTATATAAAAAAGTATTCCTAAATTAGGGGAAAGCACGGGGAGCCATGTGGTAAGACATTTCTCCCAAGCTGCCTCCTTCACCTTAAATTTTACCTGTAGATCTGTGAAACACACTTGTAACCTGTATTATACATTTAGCCCAGAGATTTCAGAGAGTCTCCTAACACTTCTGCTTCTTGAGGAAACAAAATCACAGGAACCTGGGCTTGGGAGAGGTGCCCAGGTCCTATCCTTGCACTGAAGCATGTATGCATAGGCCATCCTTGATGGTTGTTTGCTTCACCTTAAGCTTCAATAAGGAAGATGGCAGAATACTTGTTTCTGTATCTGTGTCCAAAATGATGATGTGGAAAAAAAACCCCAGACTATTAGTAATTAGTTTTGGCTGTCTGCTGGCAACATCCCTGAGAAATGGAGAAAGCACAAGCAGAGGTATGACTTGTGTGAAATGACAGTGTTGGTTCTCTGAGTTGTTTGGGGCCCTTTTACTTGTGTGTTTGTGCACTGCTGTTGTGCTGTGTGAAGTTGGGTTCAAAGGATGGTGGAGAGAACAGCTGATGTGGGGCTTGGGAGAGCAATCATAGCCAGGACACAACTGACTCCCACACCTCTCAGGCTGACAACAGAGATTCTGTCTGAGTAAGGACTGAGATGGGGTCTGATGTGTAATAGCCACAGGGACCAACATTGACTTAGCATTCTTTTTCCCTTGATACTAGGTTTTTTTTTTTCTATACCTTGTCCTGATTTGTGTTCTGGATTTGTAAAGGATAACCATTGTCTTACATGTTCACATCACATAAAAAATGAGTGTATCTTGTTTAGAGATTAGCTGCTCTGAAAACCCAAGCTTATACTGAACAGCCCAAACTCTTCCCAAATTCACAGTTACCATATGAAAAAGCATGAACTCATAATTTGTTAAAAAAAAAACAGAGTTGAAACCACTAAACCTCTCTCCGAGGCTTTTAGCAACCAGCTGGGCTTTGCACTGAGCCGGGAGGATCGATAGGCTGCTCCCTGGTACCGGCAGAGGAGGCTGATGCTGGGAGTGGCGCTTCTTACACAGCAGCTCCTCCGGCAGCACCCAAACACTCGAGGTCCCTTATCAGCGGGGACACCTGACATAGCAGGTTTCTGACCTGTACCTCGAAAGGCAAACTGAAGAAATTAACATGAAGTAATAAAGGAAGGTCTGTTCTGGTGATTACACTGATGCGAACAAGGAGTAACTTTTAAGAAAAGGGTGGATTTAACAACTGTGTAGTTGATGCTGGCAGTCAATGAAAACCTCCCTGGAGTCCAGCAGGAAAGGGACTATTCTAATTTTCACCATCTGATATATGCAGTAAGAAATTCAGGAATACTCTTTCAGAGAATCAATCCCATGTAATTGGGATAAAAATTAGCAGGCAGCGGGACATGAAGGGCAGAAATTACTATTGCTGTCTCCAGCTCTGATTTCTAGGATAACACCATCTGCTAAATTGTAGCAGCAATTTCTGTATGATTCTGTCACTTCTGTTTGAGTGAAAACCCGAATTTATGCCTAGGTATGCCTTACCAAGTTTCTTAAGTCTGTTTTTTTGACAGGTAAAATATGACCAGGTTCTCTGGAATCCTTAATAGTCTGTATTAAATGTGTACTGAAACTTTTTTATTGCGTGGAATGGAATCCAAATACTTACTGTTTCAAACATAAACTAAGTCACTTTTTAAGTGTACAAATAAGAGATATCCCTTGAATACAGACACACAGAGAAAGCTTTAGCTTCCTTCTTAAGCTGCAGTAATTTCTGCAGTGTGTTTTGGATATAGGGGTGAAACACATAAGGAAATTCTTTACCAAATTTTAAATATTTATAGACGTCAGTGACAGTACAATTTAGCAAACTACCAATTACTAGCAGAAGTAGTCATCAATATTTCTCATGTGCTAGCAGGTACTGTTTTATTTTCTAATTTATTTTTCTGGCACTTAAGCATAACATTGATTATGTCTGATATGAAGATGCCAACTTTGTCATTGATACTTCCTGTGAGTGAGTTGAAAATTGACGTTATTCCATCTCCTTTGGATGCGATGAATTATTCTGTTTGCTCTCTGCTTTTCAGCCAGCTATACTTCTAGTGTTGTTCATTTGTGCACAAGTGACTGGCAGTTCTGCTGTTAAATAACTTTAAAATGATTGGCATTGGCCAGGCTGTTTGATCAAAAGATGTGCTTGAAATGATGTCAGCAGAGAAGTGCTCCTTGAGGCTGATGGACTCAAGTGTCTCCTTGTAGAGCAGGTAAATTGATTCAATTGAGTTGTCACTGGGGTGAGGTGTTTGTGTGATGCCTGGCTTCCTTACCTTGAGACTTTATAATTCATAAGGCCTGGTCTGGTAATGTATGCTGTTAAAGGAGGCTCTGTTGCAGAAAAGACTGTCAGGTCTGTCCTACCATTTGGAAAGCTCTTGTGTTCTTTGAGGCATTGCTTTTAATCAAAATCTGTACCATGCTCTGGAGGGTTTGACCTCTGACCCTGTTAGGAATAGGAATTTTGTTGTTTTCTTTCTTTATTATGTAGTGTAGGTGGTTTTTATTTTTTCATGTGATTGACGTGGGGGAGGAGTTGCTGTTTTACTACAGGTGGGAACCCAGGTTCCCCCAAACCTCCCCAGTGCATGGGGAAGGCTGTGTGGCTGTGCCCTGTGGTTGTCCCATCTCCTCCACCTCAGACTCAGGCAGATCTGCTAGTTCAGGAATTTTCATGTAGACATGGGAAAGGACACATAGGTGACTCAAGAGGTCTTGGTGGAAATGACTGTTCTCTTCCCTCTCCTGCCATGCAGGTGCTGCCAAGAAATGGGGCAGAGACTGCTGGATTGTAGGGTCTTGCGTCAAAAAAGAAAGAGCTCTTTTTGTCTGATGCTGGAAGGGAGCAATTTAAATGAATGATTTGTGTTCAGAGGAGCATTTTTTTCTCATACTGCTTCCTTCCTTCTCATGCAGAAGTATGTACAGGGCAACAGGGATGATATCTGATAGTTACAATGTGTTTATTCTGGATGAGATTGCATTGTGTTATAGGCCAGTCAGAAGATACTTACTCTATTTGATATTAATTCAATTAATGTTGAACGTCATTACTTCCAGAGGAAGGAGCCTTTCACACCCAGCTTCTGTTCAGAGCTCATCTGTACTGAAGTTCACAATTCTTGATTTTTAGGTCAAGGTGCAATAGGGAACATAAGCTTTAAACACAGACATCAGTAAAGTTCACAGGCACTGTAATGAGTCTTGATATGGCACCTACAGAGGTTATGGGGGAGAGCCTGTTGTCTTCACTGTATTTTTGGGTTGGAATTATGAAAGAAGAAAAGAATAATCCTGTGGTCATCACAAAAGAGGAACCCTCCTGGTGCTTGTGTAGACTCTTTTACATGTGGACTTAGATGGCCGTGTGAGTCTTGGAATGATGAGTGGCTTGGATACAAGTGAGCACCCAACCTGGCCAGGCAAATATAACTATCACTCTTTCCTACCACCTGCCCCCATACTGCATTTTATCAAGTCTCATAATAATAACCTGCTGGGGTAACATGAGGTTTTAAAATGGCAGCGGCTTTGATGGGCTTGATGGGTTTTCTTTGCTGTAATTTCCAGGCACACCCCCACGTTAAGAGCCTTTTAGGGAATCCTCTGGCTGCACAGGTGCTCTGGGCCTCTTGAAGGCTGGGAATCAAGTATTCTGTTGTTTCAGCTGCTGTGACCTTACAGTCTCTGGAAAGGCTGATTATGGATGTAGAGCAGCTTTATTGCTCCATGGTGACATGTACCATACAGAACCCAGTGGTGTTTTAAGTACTTCATAGTTACATCAAAGAAAATACTTACGGAGTATTAGGCCTTATAAACCCATAGTGCTGTGCCTTTTACAGCTGGAACTTGAAGTCATGAAACGACTTAGAGGTATTTGTGCTTTTGTTTGATTTGGACTGGTGTCCTGCTTTTAATATTTCTTTGGATAAACAACTCCCGTTTTACAGCCTTGCATGGCTCACACACCCTGTGTTTAACTGAAGGGACTCTGCCACTTGGGGAATTTTGCCTAGAGAATCTGGCAAGAATAACAGGGAATATTCCAATACATGTTTTACAAAAGAGAGCTGGATATGAAAAGAGAAGTCAAATATGATTGTCTGAATGGAGAGCCTTAAAGTGTAAAGGACTGTAAAAAAAAGAAGTCATAATATTTTGAATTATTTCTTTCCCACTTGCTTCTAGGAGGGATTGTGTTACTGCTGTACAGATCCAGAGAACTTCAGAGGAATTGCTTGGGAGTTTTCACAGATGTAACTGAAAACAGAACTTGGCCCCGGCACTGCAATGACAATTGTAAATCTAGGTTTAAGTCAGTCACCTGTATGATATGTGGCCTGCAGTGTGTTGAAATGGGATTTAGAGCATTTTGTGCTAGGAATGGAGTAACATTTCAGCAAAATATCTAAGTTTTCATGTCTTATTTCATATTTGATTCAGAATGATCCTTGTGTTTGAATCCAGGGCAAAGACTTTCCTCTATTTATAAGTCATTGTGAAAGTCATTAACCTATGTGATTACTGTGGATTCACATTAGTTTCAGCTGGTTCTAATTGATTTTATTTTGAACTATTCAGTGAACATTCAAAGTGATGTATTGAAACTATGTATGTTCATTGCTGAAGTGTTGAATATAATTTAAAACATTTGTTGAAATTTAAGTAATTTCTGTTACTTAATCAAGGGCTTAGAAGATAATTCTGTTTCTGCTTTTAAACATAAATATTAATTTTGTTTGCACATTTTCATTAACGAATGCCTGGAATAAATTGTGGTTTATTGGGGTTCTTTGTCTCTTATCAACATGTGGCTTTCTTACTAAAATTTAGGAGTATTTTTTGTTTCTTTCAAATAGCACAAAATGAAAACATTCAGGTACATAGGTCTAATTTGTTGCATTTCAACCTCAAGGCAACAAATTACCTTTAAAACTAAAAATGAAAATTCCTTTTTTAATAACCCTAATTATATGAACCAGCATTTCAGTTTCACTGATGGAACAAAACTACCATAATTAGGCAGACTAGTTTTTAGTGTAAGGTCACATCATGCTTTGCTTAGAATAATAAGAGGAAATGATCTTCAATTTAACATCTTGGTGACTAGCAGACCAGCTGCTCTGGTCATTTCTTTTAGTGAAGTGGCCTTGAGAAAAAGGGTGAGTGTATGTTTGTGAGAGAAATTAAATTAACCTTGTTACATAATTAGTACCCATAATTAGTAAACTCCACACGGTGGAGTTTTCAGGTTTTTTAAATACTTTTTTTGGGTGGGGGGAGGATAGTTTTGGTGTGTGGAATTAGCTGTGCTGAAGTGGTAGAGGCCATGCCTTGTGAGAAATAGCTAATCACTTTTCATAGTTTAAGAAGGTTTGCCTTATCTTTAAAACGATAATAATAATAAAAACATAACTAGGAAAGATTTGACTCTAAGATGTTGCTTTTTTCTGAGGATTGTGACCCTTTCCTTGCCAGGTGAAGCAGTAAAGGCAGCGGGTCAGGCATGCTCCAGTGCAACTACCATAGAAAGGGCAGGAGTCGGCCCGGGTTGGTTTGTTACCTGAAATCAGAAAATATCTCTCTCTCTCTATATATGTGTGTATATCTCAAAAAGTGCTTTGTATAGGTTCCCCGGTAATATCGGTGCTGCTGGCATGGTTCCTGTCTCCTGGAGGGTACCCTGGTGCTCCCGCTGTTTTAGTGGCAACTGGCAGCCTACTTTGGGAGCAGCATCGTCAGCTGGAAACAATAGTGTCTGATTCTTGTTTGTCAGCAGGGACAATAGCCCCGCTGATGGGCTGCGGCGCAGGAGAGGGGGCTTCCTTTGTGTGGCAGTGCGGGCATGGCAGATGGCTAATTGGACATGATAAACCACGGGGGCAATGGGGGAGAAAAAGGAGATCTGCAGAGATTAGCGGCTTGTATCCCCCACACTACGGAAAAAAATGTATTTTAAAGATGTCATCAATTTTAGTGCTTTACCTTGAATATATCACTCAGTAATGAAGAAGGAGGACATCCTAACTAAACTATTTCCTCGGTTTATGTGAAGCCTGCTTTATTAGCTGGGAGCAAAACCTGTTACTGTATGGGAAGGTAGGTGAATGCATGGCCCCGAAAGGCGCTGGCATGGCACTTTGGAAAATTAGAAGTGCATATTTTTCATTGGTCTTGTAAGTCAATGTCAGACTGTTGTGCCAAACAGCATCCAAGCTGAACACAAAGAGCTTTACCAGCTGTGTGTGTTGGGAGTGGAAAGTTATGATCTACCATAGCTTGACTTAATAAGAAGAGATGTTCCTCAGTGTTGGAGCACTAAAAAGCTAAGCTGATTATCAAAGATGGAATTTATTTATTTAAATATATTTTCTTGGTCTTATTAGAGTATGCACTATAAAGACAAAGCCTGAGACCCTTGTGCAAACTTGCTTATTTAAAACAGTTTCGCGAAAATTGAAGCTAAAGCCTTGGTTCCGATTTCATTCTGAGAAATTGGACACATGTCCTGTGAGGAAAGGCTGAGAGAGCTGAGAGAGCTGGAGAAGGCTTAGAAAAGGATCAGTTGCAGTAAGACAGGAAGTGTCATTTTTAAAGTAAAAAAGAATAAATTCAGAGTAGAGATAAGGAAGTATTTTTTTATGATGAGGATGATAAAACTCTCAAATTGTTTGTCCAGAGAAGCAGTGGATGCTCCACCCCTGGAAACCTAGATGGGACTCTGAGTAACTTGAGGCAGTGGAAGATGTCCCTACTTGTGGCAGGGGTGTCGGACTAGATGAATTTTAAAGGGCCCTTTCAGTGCAAACTATTCTCTGATTCTAAAGTATCCCAGGTAAGTTTTGGTATGAGATGTGTAGGCTGTAGGAAGTAAGGCTGAAAGTGGGGGTGGGAGGTCGTCACAAGCATTGGTGGCTACTGCAGTGAGAAGCAGTCAAGTCATTGCTGGCTGTAATTCCCTGTTCTGTAAAATGCTATCAAGTGCCTAGAATACTTTGCTATTTTAGTGTCTCCCATAATAACAATGTTATGGCATATAACAGATACATTTAAATTGTAGTAAAAATAAATCTGCGAGAGGTTAAAAATAATAGCTAGCAAAAAATGTGCAGTTCTCTGTGGAAGCAGATTTACTTTCTATGAAATATCTGGACTGTGTTTCTTTTCAACTGTTTACTACAGTAAAGACTACTGTCTTTTCCCATGGGACAAGTTTAGTGGAGACACCAGATGAAAACTTCCAGTGAGTTGCCTTTGGTTTTCAGCAGGCCATTCAAGTGCTGTACCTGTCAGTCTGCACAGCTTTTGAAGCTCTAGATGCTTGAGAATATTCAAAAGATTGTGAGTGAATGCAATAAAATGTCCAGTTGGGTTGTCCTCCTGTAGGACCTATGATATTGTTGTAATGCTATGATGGTTCTCTACCGGGTTTTTTATTTGTATTGCTGTCTCAGTCACTGATTAGTTCCTCCTGAAGCAGATCCTGCATGAACACTGAACAAAAAGATGATCCTTGCCATTAAGTGCTTATGACAAAAGCTGTCAAGTAGACTGCGATTTCATTTAACCAAAGATTTATGTTTTGCTTTTGTTTTTAACCATGTGTGAAGGACAGGTCTGAGGAGTTACAGAGTCAAGCACTGGGTGCAGAGCAGAAGAAATGGATGAGAATAAGGTATAAGCAGAAAAATAGGGAAGAAATGAGAAAACTGTAGGGAAAGCATGGAAGAAATGTCATAAAGTTACCTAACAGCACTTCAGAACTGGAGGGCACTTAGCTGAGAAAGGGATCACAGCCTGCATCCTCTGTGGAAGGGAAGCAGATGTTGTCAGTGTGGGGAAGGTCAGAAGCCAGAGGAAATCACAGGAATGAGAAAATAAGAGGTTTGATTGGAGTTGTAGCTTTTGGGACATAGAAAGCCAAAGGTGAAAGGAAGGAACGGGCAAAGCCTGTGCATGTTCCATATTCAGACTGGGTAAGGCAGCCCAGGAACTATGACAAAGCACAGGAAAAGTAGCAAGGTTTTCTTTTCTAGGTGTCTCTCACCATTGAAGACTGTTATTATCACACTACAGTCTTTTAATAGTGGTGCACCAGATGCTTGCCTTGCTTTGATGCTGTGAAGAGAAGGCATTTCCATATAAAGACACAGAGCCAAAATCCTCACATGTTCTGCTTCATGTTCAATGCCTCTTGTTCACAGAAACATGTCATGGAGAGCCGACCTCCTAGGATCTGACTGCCACTCTGTTTGCAGCAATTTAACTTTCCTGCTCTGCTTTTCTGTGCCAAGGCAGAGAGTTCAGGAGTGATGCTAATTGAGTCAGTCTGAAGCATTCAGATAAATTTAGTCCGAAGGAGAAAGTCAGGCCTACCGGGTAAATAGTAATGATCTTGTGAGCTTGAAGGACTTAGATCTAAGGTGTGCGAATCTCCTGTTAACAGCTTGCTCCAATTCAACTCAGTCCTGCTCCAAAGTGTGCTGGACTGTTAAATAGGTCAGCTATCTCTTACATATTCCTGCTAGTCTGTAATCTGTCTGCTGCTTCAGGTTATTTGTCAAATCCCTAATGAGACTGTCTTGAACTATTTGAGCTGGGAGAAAGTTTTTAAGAGTGTCTTGGTTTAGAACACCTCTGATGCTAAAACTGGAGGGGAAACCTCGTTGATGGATGAGCTTAAATCAATTGAAACTGATCCATGTGGTAACGGGAGTTTGTAAAAATAACACTTCCCAGCATATAAGTCCTTATAATAGGAATTTTTTTTTTTTTTAATAGCTGATTGTCTTCATCATTGAGCTGTGCAGTAAAGTGTTACTGGAAGCTTAGACCTGGTTGCTGTAATTGGGATTGATTTCAGTGTTTGTTCCTGCTTCAGCTCCATCATGATGTTTCAGCCTGGGGGCCTTATAATGCTCATTTGCAATAGTTCAAACCCAATGACTGGTAGGTTCTTTCTCAAGTAGACAAAGGGCAAGTTTCTGCAGCATCCACCTCCAAAATCAAGAAGTGTTTGACATACAGCAGTATGAACAGTAATTTCTTTGTTTGGCTCAGCCATCCTCAGCTCTTCTTGGTGTGCAGTGGTAATGGAGATAACAGTAATTAGAAAGAATACACAAAATTAGTACAGCATTTCAGAACACTCTTGAGTTTTGCAGTCTTCGTGTAAAATGCTGACAGAAGAAGGCACTTGGGCTCTGGGTCCATTCTGCTCACTGTTTGGTGAGGTCCCTGTGCCTTTTTGGTAATGAGTGTGCTGCTGTGAAAGTTACATCTGTTAAATACTAAATGTAAGAGAAATGTAATGACATATTATTAAAAAAGTTCCACCTACCTAGGAATGCTTTGCTTTCTAGCCCAGGTTTGCTAATACATTCCATATTTCCTAGAGATCTCTCCATGAAGAGAGTGCTGTCAGGAGACATTTACAGCTCTCATCCTCCTTTGTGGTTGTTTAGAAGTACCAGGTTCCTTTTTGCTTTGTGCACCCACTCTATCATAGAGTTTAGTGCTGGGAATGTGTCCCGTGAGCATGTTAGTTAGTTGGGGCACAGGAGGGTACCTCCTGACTGGTTCCACACAGCCAACTTTAATGGAGCTGTAACCACAGTATATGATTTCCTTTTCTTGGTCTCATTTTTCCTTGTACATTTTCCTCTTGGACTGTATCTAGCAAATGTAGAACATGTGTGTTACTATTCCAAATGTTTGCTTAATGTGGCATTGTCCAGGGCAGAATAAATACCTGTGGCCTTCTTTGGTTGCACACCCCACTTATGTTTGCCCAGTAATGTTCTCTGTGTAACATGTGAATGAGACAAGTGCAGAGACTTCTAATTAGGTGCTACTCTAAAGAGTAGTTTTCACACTGACAGACAGAAAGTCACATTGCATCTTCCTTTGAGAATATATAGACAAGGGAAAGTTTCCTCTTTGGAAGTCATCTTCAGGGACAGAAGCTGTGGGAGGTATAGCAAAGGCAATGATCACCGGTCTGAGGCCTGTAGAGATTCATGTGGGAGCTCTCTTCCCCCTGTAAATGCTTTTAGTGTGTTGACTTTGGCTGGTGTCCACAAGCCACTCTGTCACTCTCCTCTTCAGGCTAGGGGGGAAAAGATAAGATGAAAAAAAATCCCTCACAGATCAAGATAAAGGCAGCTTGATAAAGAAAAAGCAAAGTTTGGACACAGAAGCAAAGGAAAACCAAATGTTTTAATGTCTACTTCCCATGAGCAGGCAATGTAAAGCCAATTCCTGGGAAGCAGGGCTTCAGTGTGTATAATGGTTGCTCCAGAAGACAAGAGTTGTAAATAACAAATTACCTCCTCTCCTCTTTCTCTAGCTTTTATTGCTGAGCAGACATGATACAGTATAGAATATCCCTTTGGTTTATTTGGGTCTGATGTCCTGGATATGCAGTTTCTCAAGCCTGCTGGTAAGGGAGGGAATGTGAGCGAGGCAGTGCTGGTGCTGTGAGCACTGCTCAGCAGTAGCCAAAACACTGATGTGTTATCAGCTCCTTTCTAGCTACCACTGCAAAGCACAGCTCTCTGAGAGCTGCCATGAGCTGGCAGTGTGCCCAGCTAGCCAAGGAGGTCAGTGGAATCCTTGGCTTGTGTCAGAAATAGCATGGCCAGTGTAGGTGCACGGTTTGTGGTAACTGGGAGTGAGGCTGCAGCTGAGCCTCATCCCCAGTGGGTACAGCTGTGAAAAGCAGGTGAGCAGCCCTGACAGCAATGAGCCATGGAGTGCCCAGGGGCACTGACCAACCACCAAAGGGAGCAGAGGGCACACGGGTGCAGTGCATGAACCATGGGGGTATAAAATGTTGGGCTAAAGAACAAGGAGGGTAGATGCTTGAAGGTTTCTGAAGTGGTCTGGTGTTACTCTGTATGGGTTGAAGCCTTCTGAAATTGTAGGGAGATACTCTGTATTGTGGCTGTCTCAACTGCGGATGAATGCTGCGACAGCCAGCAGGATCAGGAAAGTGAATAATGCCCTGTACTTCACACTGGTGAGGCACTTTGAATTCTGCATTTAGTTTTGTGCCCCTCAAGACAAGAAGTAACAAACCCATGCCCTGGCTCTGTTTTCTAGATGTCTCCAATCCAAATGGGCCTCCAATTAGTTGTACTGAATGAGAGTGTGCTGTGGGGGGAGCCTATAGCTCCTTTTCCTGTTCTGCTCGGGGGATGTGCAGTGACCTCTGTTTGCACACGAAGTGGGTGAAGGTAAAATGGTCAAAACAGAGACTTTATACAGTTTAAACTGAAAATCTTGAAACTAATAGGATAGCATGGAGGGCAGACTAAAAGTGCAAGCAGGACTAAAGTTGTGATTTTTTTTTTTTTTTTTTTTTAATCTGACGTGCAATTATGTTATCAGCTGCAGCTAATGACTTCTAGAGAGATCTCTCTTGGCTCCCTTTTTGCTCTTCAAATCTCTGTACGTATTTTCCCTGAGAAGTGTTCTAGGAACTGCCTTTAAACCTCCCTAGACATTACTTTTCCTTTTGGTGTGAGGACACCTTGCAAACAGTGGCTCAGGCAGGAGCCTGAATAAGTTAGATTCCAGAGGAAGCCAACTGTAGCAATCTATTTTTAAAAGGTTATTTTGATGAATTGGATTTTATGACCTGATCTGAACTGGTGTTGAGGACCCACGTGTTATGTTGTTGCAGCCTGGACCCACAGGAGTGTCCATGTGTGCTATCCTGCTACTGCAATCCTATTTGCTTGCTGTGTCAGACAGTACCAAATTATTCTCTCCATTCTCAGTCCTACTTGTCCTGTGTGCCAGTAATGCAAAGCTGCAGATCTTTTGCTGAGGTAAATAAAAACTTGTTACATTGCAGTTTCTTGGCTGTCCTGTTTCCCTTCAAGCTCTGGCAGTCGGGGGTTGCATCTGTCATCTTTTATGAAACATTATTATGCCTATTTTGACTATCTTAAAAAAAAAATTAAAATCCTCTATGACCAAAGACTTTATGCAAGAATATACATAAGATTCACCCTTAATTTTGTTATAGACTTACAGATACAAGTACTATATTAAGACCTTAAAACACCAAATATCCAAACCTCTGAACTGCAATGAATGAAATTTGAACAACCTTGATCTAGAAAACCAGGGGCTCTTGCAGCATCAGTCCCTGATGCCTCGTCTGGACAGGTCCTTGCAAAGCTCCTCTTAACATCAGTGGCACAGGAGCTTTACAGTGGGATTTTGGCGGGCACCAGCCTGGGCTTGTACTTCCTTGTAGGAGGCATTCAGCATGTAGGAGTGAATATAAACCTTGCATTCAGTCTCTTGAAACTGTCTCAGTATTTCTGTTGTATAATTCTACACAATATTTCAATTGTGCTGAAGTAACTTGAGTTGATTCTCAGTCCAGGAACAAATGGAAAGCTGTAATGGATGGCCTTGGATTAGATATTGATGCTCAAGAAAGCTGTCTAAGTGACACACTTTTACACATGGATAAGTGAATGAATATGTTAATTTGTAAGTTTAGAACTTGTCATGGAGGTTTTTATCATACGAAGTCCTGCTGAGACTCTGCTGGCAAATGGGATTTTTAGATAGAAAGGCCCCATGGATGAGTAGGTGCTAATGGCTCTGTTGTTGGCACCCATCCATTTGAGCCTCTAAGTGGCACTTAGATATTAGAAGTGCACTTTTTTTGAACTTGAGGCTTGAGGTTCATGGTTTTGAAGCTGTTGGTGAAATAAGGCATTCCCTGAGCAATTTCTGGAAAGGAAGGTTGCATTTCTATGTCTTGCCCAAATTCCTCTTGGGGTAGCTATATTCTACTCTTTCTTTTCTACATTTCTACTCTGGTTATGCTTTGCAGTGTTGGTGTGCATGAGTAGTTGCTAAATTTGACTGCATGAATAGCTGCATTTTCATTTTGAGAGGTGATTTGTATGTGTGACTCTTTCATAGGGCTTCAGTGTGAAGATCATATTTTTAGCACCTCTGCTTGTCTTTGCACAATGTCCCTTGCTTGAGTCAAGGTAAAATAAACACGGTCTCTGGCAGCTGTGTCAGGAACAGCACATGCAGACACCATGTCCAGGCACCCCATCCTTCCCGGCTGCTACCAGAGCCGTCCGGGAACACACGGGCTTCCCCTGCGTCACACCCCAGCCTCTGTGCCTAAAGGAAACCTCTCTGGATCTTCAGCTCTTCCTGTCCAGCTGCACGTGGGTCCAGCACGTCACAGCTCATTGTTTCAGATCTCAAAGTGTGCTGTGTTCTGCAGCATGAGAGGACCTGGAAAATGTGATTTTACTATGATGTTATTGTTATTGAAGAACTCCAATAAATGGTTAAGCACCATGTGTTGATTGGACAGAGCTTCCTTACTTATGCTGATTGATAAGAAGCTTGTGAGAGAACTCCTGCTATGAAAAGAAAGGGAAAGGCAGGCACTGATTGTCTCCAGCATCCCAAATCGACGGGTGGTGCTAACTGGAATTGAGCTTCCGATATCTCAGCTCTCTCCTGCTGTTTTGTGTGTCATGTTCTTGTAGGGTTAAATTAGGATGCAGCAGCCAAGTTGCAAGCTCTTCTGACAAGAGCTCTTGAGCTTCTGCATCTGTAACTTTCCTGACGCTCTCCAAGGAAAGTCTGGCATGCTTTATCTGACAGACAGCTCAATTGATACTTCTAAAGGTTTACTTACCTGGTGTCAGTGCATCTAGGTGCAGCCAGATATGTTCACCCTAAAGTTGTGGGTATCCCCAAGTTCCATTTACAAGAATTGTATTACATTTGCAATAGAAATGCCTCAGCAGTAAGGCAGTAAGTGGGCATAAAGTGGTAAGGAGTGCAGCATCCCTGTAAGGTGAAACAGTTGTACCTTTTTGGATGGGAGCCATAATTTGAAGAGGGGAATCCAGCCTTCTAATTTTATGCATCTCACCACTTCTGATCTATGCCAGACCAGAAGGTTCCTCAGTTATTCTTGTTCATCTTAAATATCAGTTATCTCCTTGCTGTGAAAACAGATCCATTGTAGAGCAAGGATTTTTTTTTTTTTTTTTTTTGCCTTAGCATAATCCTAAGAGAAAAGATTGCTGCTGTGAAAAGTAAAGCTCTTCGTGTTCTTGTTCTGTGTTCCTCTTGTCATCATTAAAGCTTCTTGTGTTAGACCATGAGCAGCCCACATCATCACCGGCTTTCCCTGCTGCTGGAGCCTGCAGTGAGACGGTAATCCTGCATTTACCATCACAGTGTCTTCACATACAGTGTGATTTTACAAATCTGATATTATGTTTCTCTGCAGGAACAAGAGCAACAACAAGCCAGCTAAACAGCAGTGTTAACAGAAGTAAGCAAGTATTGTGCCATCTGACAGTGCTGGGCAAACAGCAAGCTAATTTTTGCTGTGCAATACCAAGGTTGTAGATAACTTTAGAGAATAATGTAAAATTCTGTAGATGAAGACCCTACTTCTGCTCTGGCCTGCTGGATGATACTAGGCAATTAGTGTTGCTTTGTGCCTCAGTTTCCCTCTGAGAGTAGGGTAATTAGCTGCGAACAACAAGCTCTGTAAAATAATAACAAAGTAGTGCATATAACAATTACAAACTCAGGACACTGTCATGATGTCCGCTCCATAAATGTGAGGAACTGAGGCAGAAAATGGTTTGCTGAAAGCTATTGACGTAGCTGGGGTAAGAGTCCTCATTAGACCTCTGGAGCTGGGGGCTGCCTGCAGGATTTGTGCTGCTCGTGGCCCTCCTGCCCCTGCCACCAAGCACTGCAGCCTTGGGGGAATGCACAGGACTTCAGTGTGGGCAACAGATTTAGGGCCATTCCTTTCACTGTTTCTGCTGAGTGAATTGGAAAAGTAATGAAATGTTTTTTATCTAGGAAAAAGGTTTGAGAGCCCTCTGTTTTTAACAGTCATCTGCTAAATAGTACAAAGTATATGGGACAGCATTGTCCTAATTAGTTTTCTGTCAAAAATTAACAGCCCTTGAGTTCAGTAGGAATAGATTTAGGCCAGTATAGTGTCTTTGAAAAATTCACAGGACTTTCTGAATATGCATTTGGAGCTTCAACATCATGGAACGTCCTCTGAGCAGAGCTTTACTCTGCATATGAAACATCCTCCCGCTTTAAAAGCCTGCGTCTTAGTGTAATTTGAATCCATCTTATTTTAGGGTATATATTTAGTATCCAGCTGATTTTTTCCCTCTAAAGTTCTTGGATAGCAAGTCCACTAGGAAATCTCAGCATTGCCAAACCATTTTAAGACATTTGGAACTTCAATTACCTGCTGAACTCTTAAAAAGTAATTTGGTAATGAAAGCAGTGAATGCATTCTGCAGTGTTTAAGGATTGCTTACAGAGATAAAATGGTTTTGGCTGTAGGTCAGATAAATACTTTTATGATGAAGCATATGTGCAACCAGTTTTTCTCCTTTTTTTTTTTTTTTTTTTTTTTTTGAATGATTCTGAAGAGTCTAATCCTTCAGACTATCCCCCAAAAATTTTTGGATTACTAGACCCTGTGTTCTTAAATGAGGAGAAACATTTATTATTTTGCACCTAAGGAACATCTTTCATCTTCATGTATTTTACAAAGCCAAATATTTTCAGTTTAACCAAACTTGTGTGAAACAAGAACATGTAATTTCCCATTTTAGAGCTGTGTTAGAAGCAGCAGGACATGATCTGATTCTCAAGTCAGGCTGGTAGCAGAGATTGCTGGAAGATGACATGGGATTGCATGCCTAGGTGAGAAACTTGGGTAACAGATTCTTGGAGTCTTGCTATGTTTGACATTGGCTCAAATGTGATTGTGGTCACAAATCTGGTGCCTCTTTGGGTGAACAAAAGAAGGGTGCAAAACCGTTTGTCTCCCACGCTGGGTTGCAGATTATGTTTGCATATAAATCCTTTATGTGTTCTGCCATTGCCTGGGAAGCCAGACAAGAGCTCTGGTGTGTGTAACCACAGCCAGCACAGAGGAAGAGAAAGATCTGAACTGCCTTGCTACCATACAGGTAACACACAGAGTTTTTCTTGTGGGAGAGAAACTTCTCAGCTCTTCTAGTGTGCTTCCATTTTAAAATTCATATTTCTGTAGTTGGGTGGCTGAAATAAATACCCACATAGCTTTAGTCTGAGAGGTGATTGAATTTCTGTGGGATGCCTGTCTTGGTGTGTGGCTGTGTAGTATTAACAAGTTTATCCAAAAATGAAGAATTCAGTTGAAAAATGAAGACCATTAGTACCAGAATTTGGAGGGGGGGAAGGAGGGGGAGGTTAAATTGTGATAATGGAAGCTGAAGCTGAGTTTCTGAGTTTCCTGTGAATCATATCCTAACTTTTTACACTCCATAGTTTATCTGGGACACTGAATGTAGCCTCATTTGCCATTTTTTTCCCTGAACTGCAGCATCTACAGCTGTGGCCAGATGTGCTACTTGGCTTGCAGCTGAGCTGGGTTCAAAGACTTTGAACCCAAGCCAGGCTTAAAGTGCCTGGGCACTGTCCCCACTTCTCAGGGTTGGTGTCTGCAAGCGTAGCTGCAAATGTAGTCCTTCTCTAACCTAAATCAGTCAAAATGATCTGGGTTAGAGAAAACCCTCCATGCTTTTAAATAGAAAGCCAACCTGGATAATTTTGACACAACCGGGTTAGGGAGCGACTGTGTGCAGATATAGCGACAGATTGGAGGGGCAGAACCCAGCTCTACTGCAGCTGAACCCTGACTGGGACCACAGGCCAAGTAACACTGTTCTGTCAGAGTTCAGAAAGCTGCCCTGACTTTTGTCCTGTGCAGTAGTCTTGTTTGTAGGAAATCATGAAATAGGTTAAGGGAGAGAAATGCAGCTGGTGTTTCCCAGTTTTAGCCTCTAATGGCCAGTTTGCTGCCTGATGCTATCTATTGTAGATGTATGTTCCTGCCCAAGGGCCTGGTAATGGCTGAGTTTTCCCTATAGGCAGTTTAGAGCAACTTTAAGGTTCTGCTAAACTTGCTTTCCCAGGTGCTTACTTTCCTGGGCTGTAAGGAAGCTGCTACCCAGGCAGTATTTTCTGTATAACATCAGTAATTTTCAGATATTTATGCACATGAGTGATACACATGTAAACTTGACATGAGATGCTCTGTGGGTTTTCACAGCATTCTGAGCATGCTGATAAAAAGCAGATACAGCAAGACTTTGTGCAGAAACTGAATGAAAACATTTGAGATTTAGTTCACAGAGGATAGTATGAAAATCTCTTGGGCAAGTTTGTAAGTGTGTGTGTTTGACATTGGACTTGACAGTGATCTCATTGATTTCTGATGGGCTCAGACTCAATTACTTTGGTTTAACATCAGTGCATTTGAGAGTAGAGTTAGGCCTGCTGAAAGTATGGATGCTCTTTCTTTCCTCTTGGGGAATCTTTTGGCAGTGGTTATGCAGGTCATGTCCACATGCTATGACCTGTCTGCACAACAAGCCACCACTCTATCACTTGGCTTTAGATATTTCAGATATCTTAAATTATGAAAAAGCATTTTCTCACCCTGTCTTCCCTCCCCAGGAAATAAAATCCCCTTGTTCCCATAGCACACACACTGGATGCTGTGGTTCCAGCTCCTCACCAAGACATTGTATTTTTGCCATCACGTGACTTGTTCTCTTTCAGTTTCTAGTGGAGGCAACAATAGGAGACTCCTGGTTTTGTGTGTAGACTCATTCAGGGGAGCAGAGCATCCATATAAACAAATGCAGGGAGCCTGGTGCAGTGAGGTGTGTGGTGCATGGCGGTGAAGAGAGATGCTGGGCCATTGGATGGGGTGCTCCCCACACAACAAGGCCCATGTCAGTGACTTCAGTAGTTCCATCTGGTGCATGTTGTAGGTGTGTTGATGATGACTTGTGACAGCTTCATGTCCTGTAGCCCTCAGGCTCATGACAGCCAGAGAGAGAAGACTTTCCCTTGCTGGTGATTATTTCCAAATGCATTCACAGCACAGTGCAGTGCTTCCTCCAGCTGAGGTGAAGACTTGACCTCTCCTTCTTTCAGCTCCTGTGACATTTACTCATAACAAACAGGCCTAGATGTTGCAGAATGTTTTTCTGGGTCATTGGAAGCACTGTATGCTTGTCCTTCAAAGAACAAACACAGCATCTTTCATCTCAGCCCATTAGCTTGTTTTAGTCTTTTAAACCCAGTAATTTTGGGGCCTTGAGGAGAAGCCATATGATATGTTTGGACAATACTGTCAGGCCCACAGTGTAACTCAGGGGATGGTGCTGTTCAGGGCCAGGTCATGGCCTTGATGATCCTTTTGGGTCCATCCCATCTCAGCTTCTGTGGTTCTGTCAATAGGCATTATTCATATGGAAGAAATGAATTGATTCATACTGGAAGCACAGTTCCTCGTGCACAAACTCCCACAGGGCTCTAGCATGAGGCAACAGCCATGAGTACAACCCAGAGGGTCAGCTCCTGTGCTGTGCAATCTCTTAAGGAGGGTGGGGTACAAAATCCTACAGCAGTATTTGGACGCCAGTGCGGCTGAGCTGTCCCCAAACAGTCTGACCTCAGGTGGTTTTGTCTGGCAAATCTACAATTTCTCCTGTGTTATGAGCATGTGCTCCCAGCTCTCCGGTCTCCTGTTTGCTGTGTTATATAGAGAAACAAGTCTACATGCAGCCTACAGGCTGTCTCCAGCATTTTGGAAACCTCTTTTCGTGAATGGTTTATCTGCACATCTGGAAATGAGCTTGATTGACACAAAAACACAGGAAAAGCTGCATCCCAGATGCTTTTGCTATGATTTGGTAGTGTTTTCTGTGAATACTTGGCATTTATAGCACTGTCTGGTCTCCTTCAAATCATATACCTGCCTGGAGGCTAGGACCCTGTGAGCTCATGGCTTGAGCTGGAATTGGCTACCTTCAGCCTTAAACACTACTCTTCTGCAACAACTGTCTTTTATTTGTAGAATTTCAGTCCAATTTCATGGTATGCAGGCTGTTTCACTTACCATTTCCCATGCTTTTTCCATGCCATCTCTGCCTCTCAGTGCAATGGTCTCCACCTAATCTCACCCTGAAAATTTTGGTGGTAACAATAAAAATGTCCATGTTTGTTGATGATTTGAGGAGAAATCTCTTCAGCTTGTTTTGAAAAAAAAGAAAAAAAAAGAAAGAAAATCAGATAATTTGATGTGTTTGGACAAAAACACTAGTAACTGAAAAATTTTGTTTGAAAACTACCTAGAATATTAGAATAGAAATTATTAGCTAGTAAGTACTGTATATTTTCCAACAAAAACAGTACATTTTCTTTGAGAGCATGTGGCACTTCGGTTATTTTTCTGATTCAAAGACATGTTTCGTAGTGAAAAGAAAATTTTGCCAAAGACTTGTTTAGCCCTGCTCCTCCAGCTATTTCCTTAAGCACCTCCTAAAAAAAACATTGTTTGCATCCCCAGTAAACTACCATGTTTTAATTCTTTTGTTCAAAATGAGGTCCAATAACATGTTAACAAACAAACAAACAAGCAGGCAAGCCTGTGGCCTGCATGTGCCAGAGTTAATGGAGCTGTCAGCTGTGTTCGTGCCATGGTGATTGATGGGTGCTCTTATGGAGTGGCCTCTTCCCTCTCTCTGTCTTGTCTGCATGTTAATGTCTCCACTCACTGAATAATTATTCACTTTAATACAGATTTGTCTTATTTTTGTTTCTGAGTGCTGGCAGGGCCAGGGTTATGTCTATGTTTCTCTGAAGCACCTGTCATGCTTCTGGCCAAGAGGAATTTTACCTGGAGACGAGAATGTCCTTGCTTTATGGGAGCACCAACTAGTAAAACAGAGCCATGTGATATTTCAGTGAATCTGCAGATTTGGTACCAGGGGTAGATGAAGTCCTTATCTTGGAACGTATGGGACTGCATGGGTATGCCTGGCATTTTGGGGCGGTTTCACTGTGACAGAGGCATATGTTTGGGGGCAGGAGGGGCACACAACGGCATGTTGGTGGCCTTCTTGCAGGACTTTCGCCAGGCAACTTGTAGGGACCCTCCTGTAAGTAGAGTGCAGACAGGGAGATCTGTGCCCATCTTGTTCTTGTGTCTGCTCCTGAGCCAAGTCGTGATGACCAGTGTGGACACAACCAGTGCAGTTGTGAGTGGTTCCCTTGTGGATGTGCTGGCTGAGTTATACCTTACATGATGGATTCACTTGACTTTACCCATTATGTACAGGCATCTGAAGCTCATCAGACTCCCTGCTGCAATGCACCTCCTGTTTGTCCTGTCTCTAATATAGGCATTTACGGTAGGGCCAGCTCAGCATGTTATTAAATTTACAAGCCCTTGGTTACATTGTTAGTAAGAATAAATATTTTAAAAGACAAGGGCAATTTAGAGATCCTGTGTGAGCTGTAGAAATTTAAGCAGGAAAAGTCAATTGATACTCTGAATAGCATGGGCCAAGACTAGAGATCTAACAGTGTGGAAGGAAGGGGACTACAGGAACATCTGCCACCAGTGTGTATGGAATTGATTTAAACACTGCAAAAGACCTTAAGATATTTGGATCAACTACTGCTGTGTGATTCCAATATGTGAGGGTGGGTGTGGGTATATGAGAATAGGAAAGGTAACATTCTTAGTACCAAAACATAGTTCCCTTCATACTTTTATACTTCTAAAAAAATTTTATTTTGGGGGTCTGGTAGGTCAAAGTAGTCTCAGGGCTGCTGTCCTGTGTAGGATGCTTGGAAATCAACAGACCTTTAGGGTAAGTAATTCTTTCAAGATTGCAAATACCCTCCGCTCCCATTTGCCTCAAAGATAATTCTTGGAATAAAAGAAAATTCCCTTTTGTTTCTGTTGACAAATATTGCAGAATACAGCATGAATACTTAGTTTATGTGTGGAAAAGCAGCAATTTGCATTGTAGTTGCAGTCAGTTTTCATGCTATTTGGAAGTCAAAAAGTATCACAGTTCCAGAAGGACAACAGAGGCTGCAGTTTGCAAGCTCTGCTTCCGCCTGCTCTCGTGCAGTATTTATCCACCAAACTGTGCAGAGGGCTGTTAGCCACCAAAGCTCTTGGGGATTTATCTCCCAGGCTGGCTTTGTTTCACTAAGGGGTATGGAGCTTTCATCCCTTCATCAAGCTACTCTGGAGAGGTTTAGCGTTGTGAATATGCCAGTGCATGGTACAGCTGTCATAGTCCTGCTGCTCAAGCAGAAATTTATGGCAAGGAAAGACAGATACATGTGGTGTTGGGTTATGAGACTGACAGATTTGCTGTCATGTCTCATAGCAGTTTAGGTGAGATAAAGCTGTTTTTTATTTATTTTATTTTGTCATAGAGTGGCAAAACTTGAGCAGAAATACGGGATATTTCTCAGTAAAGGGAACCTAATTTTCCTATTGTTGTAAATGTGGAGTTTCTCTACTGATTAGAGATGATTTAAAAAATCATCTCAGCTAAGTGATTCAGAGGAAGAGGATGAGGTACAAGGCAGGGACAAGCATAAACTCCAGCATTCTGGGGATAGAGTCCTATCCCTCACTTGTGGCCATGTGAGTGGTGCTCACCTGCAACGGGTTATCACAATTTTATTGAAATTGTTTTCATGTGTGAATTGTTGTCTTCCCTCCAGCAGCTGTCAAAACCCCCCCTTGGGTAACTTCTCAGAGCCGCCTGATCCTGATGCGGGAGGCCACTCGAGCCTGGGCCCCCTGAGAGGTTGCTGCACACGGCTGCTCACATGGGAAGATTTGCTACACCACATGAAAATGAAGCAATTAGGGGAAAACCTGGAAACTAGGTTTGAAGCCAAGATTGTGAATAGTTATTACCAACTTCTTACATTTTCTGGACCATACTGGTAGTTCTTGAAAAGGAGTTTAGGAATTGGGGCTAGTCCATGTGCCTTTTGTAGTGTTTGGTTTGTTTGGTTTTTTTTGGTTAGTATTTATGTTTTGAGACCATATATGTGACTATTTATGTCAGAAGCTGTTGCCTTAAGCAAGACAAGTAGTGAAATAAAGGTCAGGGGTTTTCCTTCTCTGTGCCTTCACATTAGGTCTGCATGCCCATAACCTGTCCACTGAATATGATTTAAGATGTCTAAGAGGAAAAGGATATTTTCCTGTATGTATGAGTGTATTTCTGTCTCTGAAGTAAAATGTGAAGAATTAAAAGGAAAAAATTAATTCATTATGTAATTTCCTCCCCCACTTACTGTATTTCCTTTGAAAAATGTAATCCCTGTGACACTTGGATGTTCCAGTGGATTTGTTTTAAAAATTTTACAGGTGATTCCAAATACTTGCTACTTCCCTAGTGGAAAATCAGTTTCTAGAGACTTCTTGGCAAATGTCTTTTTTTTTTTTTTCTTTCCTTCCTACATCATGGTCACATCTTGTCTAATTCATTATCCAGCTCTTTAGAAAAATAAATGAATCTAGGAAAACTAGGTTTATTTGCTCTGTGCCTGGTTTTGACTTGTCACATGGTCATGACCAGAGCCATAGAGAGAACATTGACCTGGTTGTGACTTAAAGCACCAGAAAATGTGTATCCTTCAGGCTGGGGTGGTTCCTTTGGGATTGCTTAGAAGAGCTAGCAATAGATACAGCCAGGTCTACCCTGGGCATGACTTACACGGGCACATTGGAGCACCTTGGCCTTTAGTGCAGGTCGTGCATTTACCACATTGCCAGGGTGGCACCATGTATTGCTGTGGGCTGTCTTTTGAAACACTTGACTTCATTCTGGAGAACTGCTGCCAGATGTTTGGGGCTTTTTTTCCCCTTACATGTCTCTTGGTATCCCAACAATTAAGCTGCTCTGTGTACGGATATAAAATAATACTGCTTTTCTGATAGTCATCTAAAAAAGAAATCCATTGTTTTGGTCCAAGATAGATGTCCTAAAAAGGAAAAATATACCCTTCATGATGCTTAGAAAATCTTGACATTCACTCCATTTTTTAGTGAATGGATTTCTTAATTGCTTTGCCCACAGAGCAACCAGAAATTGAATGATTGCGATACTTGATTCTTTTCATTATTTGTATATTTTTGATACTTCACAAAGAAATATTGGTATTGGGAAAATAAGCTTGAGATGGTTTTTTTTTTCCCTTTTCACCTCTGTATTTATCAGGCTCTTTTGTTTAAATCCTAGTATTAAGATGTGTTGAATATCTTCTGGTACCTTTGGTTCAATCCAGCATCAGCTTGTATTGTGCCTTGGGTAAAGTATTTTGTTCTCAGTTTTCTGAAAGTTAACACATGCTTTAACCTGGAGTATGTAATTTATGGTCATCTATCTTTTATCCTTTTGACCAGCTGGAGTTGTTAACATCTGAACACCTTTAAAATATGAAGCCTTGTTGCCTCATTCGCTAAGCTGCTGAAATGTACAGATGCTGAAAAAAAATCACTGTATTGCTGAGCCTTTAGTAACTAATATTCCAGGTTACACTAGTTCATTAAACAAAACTACAAACAAGAAAGCAAAAATCCCCACCAGCCCTATTGGATACCCAAAGCGGCTTAGTTGTTACATGTGTCAATGTGCAATTTGTAAGCAACTCAAAAAGCTCTTGTCTTCTTCATAATTGTGAAAATGAGTTTTGATAGGAGAGCTTTATGGGGCGCTTATGCTAAAAGTTCCAACTGCAGTTCCTAATATTAGACAGACAAGTACATTTTGGACTTGGATATGAATTGAGATTGCATTTTGGAAAAGAGCAGGAACACAGCTCTTCTGGGCATCTGCAGATTAGGTTCAAGACTGTGTCCAAGATGTTGGCTGTAGTCTCTGAGTTGCAGCATAGCTCATACTGGTGTTTACCTGGAGCATCCTTACACCCATGGTGGGGGCTGGACCTATGGAGAGCAGTCTGTGGTGGTGCTCATGCAGCACAAACAAGGAGGTAGTTTTTTGTCTGTTCTGAACAAGCCAAGAGATAGAAATACTTCTGCTCTGATTCATTAAAAATGGCTTGTTGGAGCTTCCACACCAAATAAGGCTGCGGCAGCAACAAAAGGTCAATTTTTCTGTGACTTGCTGTCCATGGTTGCTTTTATTGTTTATTTTGGTGATCAGGTGCTGTGATAGAGCAGTTCACTTAATGTCTCAGACATGCAGCCTAGAGCAGAGAAAATCTGAGAAGGAAAAATAAGTTTTCTCTAAACAGTGTAATTAGGAACTTAGAATGATAAATCTCTGCTACACTTCTCTGGCAGTGATGTGTCTCAGACCCTTTTTTTCCCCCCACTTCGCTCTTCTTGGGGTGAATTCACAAACAGTAAATTGTTAATGGTGTAAGAATTTCTTCACACTTTAAAGAAGCAAGAAGCAATACCTTTGTAGGTTTTTAAAATGTTAGTTAGAATTCAGGTTCCTGACACCTCTAGTTAGCTATTTTCAGTAATCCTCCTTTCAGTAAAGTCAATGAGAGCTTTGCCACTGCCTTTGGTAAGCTTAGGTGATTCTGCAGCAGAGAGAAACAGAAATTCAGTGATTTACTGAAAAAGCAGGTCTGCTCCAACCACCAAAAATTCCCCTTTTCTCTAGTCCCTGATCCTTTCTTTCATTGCTTTTCTAGCAGACATTAAAAGCAGTAGCATAGCAGCAATATTGAGGCTTGCTTAAATTCACATCTGTCTGCTGATGTAGCAAAGCTCTGTGCTCTGCTATCTGCAAGTTTTCCCCAAATTATAAAGTGTGCACACACAGAGAGGCTCCCCTCTGCCTCTCCCCAGTGCCATCTGGGCTTTGTGTATCTGTGTGTGAAGTGGGGGGTTTTATGTGGCCTCCCTGTTGCTGCGTGGTCCTGGTGCATGTGGCCTGAGCTCAGTCACACATGGCATGGGTTGGGTGCTGTGAGCCACAGCCCCTCAGCTCTGTGGCTTTCACCAGGAAAGGGAAAGCTCAGTGTGGCTCTGCTCCATCCAGGATCAACACCAGCCTCAGCTGGTGCTGGACTGCCCTCCAGACCTGGATCCTCCCAAACAGTGTGGCTGCTGTGGGCAGGCAGCTGAAATGTTTGAGCCTTACTTCGCATTTTGTGCTCCAGTACATGTACTCTGTTGTGCTCCTACATCTACTCTGCTCTTCATCCAGTTCCATCCACTGTACTTTATTCACAGTTGTGCCCTACAAAACAGCCTATGACAGTTTACTTGGGCTGACTAATTGCTCCTGTCTCTAATTTTGTCTTCATGCTGAGTCACACAGTGCTTTTTAAACCAGTTGAAGACCACAAAATAAAGCAGAATGTTACAAGAGGCCATTCTCCGTGTATGAAACAAGGGGCTGCTGGTCTGTCCCTCTCATCAGATCTGCAATGTTGCTCATCCTCCAGAGTGCTAGGGCTGAAAAAGTCTCTTCTTGCTCTGCAATGCTTTCTCTCTCTGCTGCTCCATGCTGGACTGGGAGGCTGCAGAAGGGAGGCTAGAATTTAAATTTTAAATCACATTCCTACAAAGTGATGATATGGAAATATGGAAATGATATTTATTTGGTGGTTGTTCTTTGTTGACTATGGCCTTTTAATGTTTTTTTGTGGGTTGTTTCTGTTGGGTTTGGTTGGGGTTTTTTTGGTTGTTGTTTTTGTTTTTTCTTCTTACCAATAAAACCCAGTTCTGTTTTTTTTTCAAATTCTTTAATCTCCAGTCATACTTTCTTTGAAGCAGTGTGTGACCCAAACTGGACTGCAAAGACTATTCTTGCACAAACTGCAAGGAGACCACATGTGGTTCCAAACCTCGTCTTACTTGAGATCACGAGATCTCACTTTACCCCACACCATCCTCAACTGCAAGATTTACATTAAAGCTGATAAGAGAAATTTATTTCACTGGATTTCCTGCTTTGAAAGGAACTGTATATTTTGTTTACATGGTTTGCCATTGCTGAAATTGTGAGAGAAGCTGGACCTTTCCCAGGGTCGTAGTTGTGGAGCCCGCCAGCTCTGCCAGCCACTGTGAGGTTGGCAGTGCCCTCTTGGGAGGGATGTGGTGCCAGGGCATGCAAACCACTGTGGGGCCGAGGCTCCTGGCATCACAGGATCTGTGGCTCAGGAGCAGGCTGCCAAGCCACTAGGGCCCCATTTTTCTTTTGGAAGAAAACCAGGTTTTTAAATACTAAAATGCTGCATTAGGCAACAGCTTTTTCTTCCCAGCTCTAGTTGCTCCTGACCCAGAAGGAAGAGAACCATCACAAATCCCCTTCTCTCAACAGTTAACTATTCCTTGGATGTTTCCTACTTAAGTATTCTTTAATGTGGTCCTCAGATCCTGACAGAAGGAGATACAGCCCAGACAGCATAAGAGAAGTTCGTTTAGTCTGAAATAAACTCAATGAAAACTTCCTTGGTTATTCCCAGAAATATTTCTGCAAAAATTACCAAGACTGCTTTTTCAATTTTTAGGATCTGCTATGGTTATTAAACTGCTGCTGTCTCCCATTTAGGAAACTGAGTAGAATATGTAATATAGACATGCACGTTCTGTGTGCAGGTTTATCAGATACAGCTGAAAGAGGAAGGCTTTGGGCTGGCATTGCCTCCCATTGCAGGAGTGTTTAATAACAGCCCAACAGGAGCCAGAACTGCAATCAGCAGTAGGTAGTGATACAGGAAGACTCATTAGAACAGAGTGAAAATTATATATTGATTAAAAGTTTTGTCATACCCAGGAATGGGACAGATGGTTGATTTGTGGTCAGGGAAAGGTTATTGGCTCTCAATTATTTATTTATTTCAGCAATTCAAAGATACTCAGTTGCAAGACCTGGAGAATATGTGCAGTAATTAATAAGTTGACAAAGAAAAGAGGTGATGCTGTGCATGTCCTGTGAGTGCCCATCAGCAGGACAGAAACACCATGGAGTCCTGGCGAGTTAATTCACAGAACAGCTGTGAGATGTGGGGGATTATTAGCATCTCTGTTTTACAGATGGCACCAAAGTATGGAGAGTTGCATGCAATGGTAGGATATGACAGTGGTTGAGAGAACAGAAACGGATCCAATTTTCTCCTGCATTTGGAGGGTATGACTGAGGTTCTGAAATTCCATTTGAAGCCATTGTTTTCATCCTTCCCTCAGTTATTTGGGATAATTGATTATTGTGATCCCTCAATCTCCACTGGACTCCCCTAACTTTTCTTTATTTTTATTTGTTGTCATGTAGTGAATTTCTCTGAATCCTGGGCATCCTTTCTAATACTGACAGTGTCAGAAGGTGATTTTTTAACAGCTGAAGTTACCTACATGTCTAAACAGTTCATGGATTAAGAGCTCTTCAAAATTTTTTGAAAGGGCTGAAATTTTCCAAGTTGTATTTACAGATTTCTCTTTTAGGCAGTGATGGATTTCTCATTCACCATTGCACTGGTGCATAATTTGATAGGCAAGGCAAGAGGGGTATTAAGTTTGTTGTTTTTCTATGTGTGTGATAAACTTAATACCCTTGTTTGTCAGCTACCAGCTTCAATTTTATATTTGGAATTAGTCAAAGTACAGTTTGTTCAGCATCCTCATTAGGTTTTTATGTTTATAACTGCTGATTTAAACAGATTCAGCTTACTGAGGGCCTCAGAAATCTTCAAAGAGAATTTACCAAAGGTCCAAGACAACACACTTCTTCTAATTGTATCATAAATTCAGTAGGGACATTGCACTGCTGGTTTCATGCTAAAAATATTATTTGTATGCAACAAAAAAGACACTTCTGTTTGCACATCTGTCAGTTCTTTTAGAGCACTGTTGTTTTCTCAGGATATTTTCTACCTGCAAGCTAATAATTAAACAAACAAACAACTTGTAAAATGGGCTGAGAAATTGAATTTCTCTAAAAATGCAGGGAATTGCAGGCCAGCTTGCGTGTGTACTAGATGGTGATGCCAGGTAATATAGAGATCTAAATGGTAATATAAAAGATCATAAAAATGACATAAAACAAAGCTACTCTTCTGATCATAATTTTGGAGAGATTGTGTTGCCCAGAGAATAAGTTTCACAGCATTTTCTTGGTGCTTGGAAGCTGTAGCTAAAACCAAGAGATGAAGACTGGAAGTGAAATTCCAGTACTTTGGTCTAATTTTAGTTGTGGAGACACATTTTGGTGAATTTAGAAAATGGAGATTTCTTGCTGAGTAAACCCAGGCTCTTCAGCATCACATTTTATTCTGTTTCAGCATTGCTCATCTACAGTGAACCCAGTTTTATCAGTAAAGTAGTGAGTGATATATTAGAGCCACATTTACTGCTCTGGGGATTAAAATCCCACAACAGCACAAAGCTGAAAGGAGTGTGCTTTCAATGGATATGTGTATCTAAGTAGGGAAAAGAAGCTTTCTGTCATCCTAGAATTGATACAAACCAGCTTAGTCACATTGAAGCATCACTACAAGAAGTACAAACCCCATTTTGAATGCACATCTTTGCTACGTTGGGAGGTACAAAGGTCAAGTTAACTGAAGGAGGTCATGAGGTGATACAAAAAAGATACAGTAGGAGAAAATAATTAAAAACAGGTAACTTTTTCCCATGCACTTCATAAGTGGTGAGAGAGGGATGGAGTAATGTCAATAATACACAGTCAAAGTTGCTGTGGCTGAGGTCTGTTCATGCAATATTATTGTGTTGAAGCACATGGGTTAAAAACCAAAGTAAAACAACACAAAATCCCCTCTCACCAACTTTTTAACCAGTTCAATCAGATTAATTTGTATTGTGTTTGGAAATTACAGGCTTTAGCAACAGAAAGTCCTTTTTGTGCTGACTTTTCCTTATTTTGGTGCTATAATTGAAAACAGAGATGTAGCCCAAGAAGGATGTGACAGAGTTCTCTTGCTGATTTGTGAATGTGGAGCTGTTTATCAGGTCTTGCATCTTCTGAGTAGGAAAGTCTTTGTCATGTGCCAGTGAACATCACAAAGATGTGGTGTTCACCCAGGCATGATTTAAACCAGACAGTGAATCCTATGAGGAATTCTCTAAACCTGAGAATTTCCCTGTTTTACTGGGAAAGCTCAACAAGCTCTTCTTGAGTCTTAGTGACATTTGAAGGCAACCATCAGAGTGCTACCTGCACTGGAAGAAATCAAGGGATGTTACAGGTGGTGGCATCTCAGGGAAGGCAGAGCAGCATCTGAAGTGCATTGTTTGATGATGACTTTGGCACACTGCATAATTGACAGGTCCAAATAGGCATCTTTTGAAAATTGGTCCTTTCAGTAGTTATTTTGTATAAAGGTATAAACAGGGTTTGCTTGTCAGGATTTTACATGTGTTTCTCATAAGCTCCATGTGCAGGTATCTAAGGAACAGTTTACAACTTAGCAATATGTGAGAATGGAAAATATTATTTTTCTTGTAAGTATTATTGGCTGGATGAACTGAAGTTTCTCATGAAAAATCCAGTGCTTCTGAGGTGCCTCTGTCCCTGAGGAGCCTCTGTGCTTGGAAGTAGATATATCTTGTGTTTCAGGACTGACTGCATCCCACACTCTGTAGGAATTTCAAATTTCCATAGAAACTCAAATGCAGTATGTCATTCAAGCTAGACAACTTTTGGCCTTCTGAAAGTTTTCAGTGTACACAGCCTGGGTCTGATCCCGCTCTTACTAAGGCTAATGGGAGCTTTGCCATCAGCTTCATAGCAGTAGGAAAGAATCTGTCACAAGCTGTGCCTATCCGAGCTGTAGATTATTTTGCACAAATCAAAGTCTTTGCTTTAGTATTTTTGTTTTGTTGTGGTTTTGGGTTTTTTTCCCTCATTGGTATGATTTTCATTATTATTTATATAATATATTTTCATTATTATTTGACTGAGCTTAAGTATGCTGTGTACTGTGCAAGCAGGTACGTGGAGAGGAAGCTTGCCCCAAAGAGCTTGTAATGTAAATAGGAAGATAAGGGAAAGCTGGCAGGCAAAGAAAGAGAACCGTGCAGAGGGGACACAGATTGCTTGGAGTGGCAGCAAGGATGAGGAGTGCAGCCAAGCCTCTTTGGTCCAGGTTCAGTGCTCCCAAGCACACTATTCTGTTCTGGGCTGGACTAATTTTGGATCTATTCTGATGGGATTGAAGGAATTTTGAAATTTATTTCAGCTGGAGCACTATCTGCCCCTGCTGTTGAAGGGCAGAAGGAGAAGGGACAGATTTTTATGTATTTACATAAGAGTAAATACATAAAAGGGGAATTTCAGTGCCTGTTATCATGGGGAATAGCAGCCACACAGAGCATTTCTCTTTGGCTTATCTGCTCCCATGAATAACCATTTGCCTTCTCAGGAAAGTTGTCCTGATGCTGAGTGATTAAGTGTGCTGCATGGTGGAGTGCTAATAAGGGAAACACAATTAATTGATGTTTTTCCTCTTGGTGTTTCAGAAATACCCAAGATCCTTGTTAAAACAGGAGTGAAGTGGGTCTCGTGGAACGAAAATGCACCCTTGTAGTCAGTCTTAGGTTTTTTCATTTGTGCTTCTTTATCAGCTTCTATTAGAGAAAAAGAAATTTATATTTTCATTTGGTTCATTGTTAGTGAGGATTCCTTAATTTTATCAACTGCTGTGATGTGATTAATTTCATTCCTGTAGTTGTATTTATTCTCTCTACAGCTGTATGCTTTTCATGTCATAGAATCATAGAATGGGTTGGATTGGAAGGGACCTTGAAGACCATCTCATTCCAACCCCCTGCCATGGGCAGGGACACCTTCCTCTATCCCAGGTTGCTCAAAGCCCTATCCAGACCAGCCTTGAACACTTTCAGGGATGGGGCATCCACAACTTCTCTGGGCAACCTGTTTCCATGCCTTACCACCCTTACAGTGAAGAATTTCTTCCTAATATCTGATCTAAACCTACTCTCCCTTTAAAGCCATTCATCTTCAGAAAAGGAGATTTCTGTTGTTTCACAGGGGCTGGCTTATTCCTTGGAACAGTCCTTCATAAGATCTGGATTTGCCCCAGCTAATTCATCTAGTCTCTTCTGGGCAATATGCCATTCTTTTTTTGACTACAGGGCAAACATGGTATCTGTTTAGCACAGAAGAATAATTTACCTGTGAAAAAAAGACTACTTTGCCCACACAGGTATATTTATTTAAAATATGTTTGTATCAAACTTTATGCCAGGAGAAAATTCCTCATCTGTGTTCCAAGATACATTTTTGTGCTAAATTTTGAGTGAAATTAATTCACTGTTGCAATAAGAAATACTACAACCTAATGTGCTCCCTCCCTGTAGGCAAAGCCACCAACATGTACAACATGACAAGTTGGCATTTGCTGTTATGAGCTTTCTTCTGTATGTGATACTATTTGAGAAATGGAATGCTATGGTGTATTGAAGGGCTGTGTTGTAAAAATGCATATGCACAGGGGGTAAAATTAAGGTTGCCTGGGTAACCTTAATTCTGGAATTTCCTGATTTTTGAATGCTATTTTGTGCAACCTTCTCATTGCTGCAGAGTGGTGTTTGCACTGTGTTCTATTTATATGCACATGGTATAAACAAAAATAAATGTTTTGTAATGTTAGTAGTGGATTTCATCTGGTTATTTGTTCTTGATTTCATGCAGGAGTTATTTTGTCTTTTGAGTTTGTTTTTGAACATTTTTAGCAGTTAATATTCAAAGTAAAAGGTTATGGAATTTGTCTTTCCTGTACTGAAGTCAGGTCTTTCCAACTGAATCTGGCCATGTAGGGGTGAATCAGAAAAGAATTTTGCTCAAGTGATTTCCATTTCCTTTGGTACGTTTCTCCCTGTTTTGCAGTAGTCCTGGATGCAGCTTTTCAGTGAGCAATATGTTTCTCCTACAGTTTCACTTTACGAGAGAGATCAGGGTGGAAAACATAACATCCAATCAAAGTAATGTAACCTCCAAGGGAAAAGATTCTTCAGCTTGCTATAAGTAGAAATTACGTTTCTTTTTAGCAGGTCTCCTGGATCAAGCTGTTTAGGGCTTCTAGAAGGGAATGACTGCATCCAAATGGATTCTCTCCAAAGTAAAATGTTCTTTTTTTTTTTTTTTTTTTTTTTGGCTGTGCTTTTAATAGCAAAAGTTGGTTTAGCTCTCATCAATTTTTACAAAGATATAAGAGTGAAGTTCACTGAATCATCTGAAAATATAGCTGATAAGTAATCATAAAAATCAAACCGAGGAAACAAGGACTGGAATGTAACCTATGATGTATGGAGACCTCGAGGAAACAAAGATGAATGAAGTGTTTTATTGAAGCTAGGAGCAGGAAGGAAGCAGGTGGGTAGAGCTAGCTCTAAATCAGATAGCAGTAAATATGGTTCTGGTTATTTTTAATATTACATCTCTGATTCTTCTAATGTTGAGGAAAGTATTTTGGTTTTCTGAGTTTTGGTAATTGAACAGTGAGACAAATGTTTATGTTTGCAGTCAAGACTGATGGTGAGATCAGAGTTGCAAGGTAACTAAGGGAACAATCCGGTCAGTAATTAATTCCTCTTGACCATTAAACTCAGTAAATCTCATTGCTCATTGGAACATGAGGAATGAGAGCAGGTAAACACCTTACAAAGGGGCTCTGGAGTGCTGTGCTGGGATAACACCTCCACCACTGAGTTAATTGCTTTCAGCAGCCCTGTGTCCAACCCACTAAAACTGATCTCTTTCTAAAAAGGTTTGCTTGTACTGTGATTTAAAATTCACATTCCTTCCCAGCACATCATATGATTTTCTAGCAGGGGTAGAGTGAGTAAAAGTGCTCAGGACACTCCCAATATCAGCTGTTTTAATCTAAGTACAAGTAAGGAGTGGTTCGATGTCCTTCAGACCTGCTTTCCAGGCTGGAACATGCTGTTCCTTTTTCCCATCCTGAGCTTTACTATATACTTTGGGCCAAATTGCTGAAGTGAACACCCAGAGTGCCATTTGAGTTTATAGAATCCCAGACAGGTCTTCCTCCCAGTGGGGGCTGGGGGAGGACAGGGTGTATTTTATCATAACTTCCCCAAATTTGAGCACTATAATCACAGTGAGGTTGAAGCTTAAGAGACACTTAAAATAAATCACTATGATATAATAGGAAATGCACAATTAATCAATCTTCATACTAATGTCCTGCAATAATGTTAAATGTGTGGTTAAGGAATTTTAGTAGTTGTGATTCTAGAATACATGCAAATGATTATGAGGCACATTTGAGTTATTTCTTTTTCTTCTTCTGGTATCTTGTAAGGCAAGGACAATTCCTGCAAGACAGAGTAATTGAATCATTGATTCAATTTGCAAAATGAAATTCAACCTAAATATTGATTTGTTCAGAGTACTGTCACAGTGAGATCATGCAATGACTTGCAGCATTTTGTGCCAGCTTCTGTTTCCATCAAGATCACTGGGAACTTTGTCACTGACTTCCTTGGGAGCAACTCTGAGCTGTTCACGTGTACTTGTCGTGCCAGCACTCCCACTGAGCAGGGCCTGAGGATAAACTGGTCTTGGAGGTGATGGTTCATCACTCAGAAAGCCAGCGGGGACAGATGTGAATTTTTTGATGTGAAGTTTTCAGTCACTTCCTGGACTATTTGGAGCCTCAATGCCATGTGGCTGTCACTGCTGAGCTCCTGTATCCACCACAGCTCTTCTGACCAAAGGCCCTTGCACAGACGCACCTCTACCAGAGCAGCTGTGCTCACCCTGCCCTGGAAAAGAGTAGCACAAGTTTGTCAAGCAGTTGTAACATTTTTACTTAAAAATAATGCATCCACAGCCTCATCAGCACAGTTGTCTTGGTTTAATTGCACTGATGTGAAACCCTTGAAACTGGCGCAGCTCTGTGAGCTGGATGAAAGACCTCAGCACATCCCTGGCAGACACAGTGGCAAAATTATGTGGGTATTTCGACACTTTGTGCTGCTCTAAGCCTTCCTTGTTTCCTTTTCTTCAGGCCATGACTTTCCCAGTGATCAATATATAGTTCTTTGTAAAGAAATTACATCGACTGGTCTTGCCCTGGAGATCTGCTCACTGCACATAGTGAAAGTCAGGTTTTAGGAGTTTGTTACTCTGCTCTAGAAATCCAGCCAAAAATCCTGAAAGTTTCACTTGTTTCTGCACTATTGGAACTACTGTTACCTGCATTTATCTTGCAAAGCCACCTGTATAAACTTATTGTCTTCAAATTATGCTCCCAGTGACACTTATACAACCCCAGAAAGGAAATGGTGTTGGCCAGATGACACGAGGGACATGAGTAATGGATTTACACAGCACTGGACCTGAAAGGATTTGTATTGTTACTGATGATACATGAGCCAGAAAACAAATAGAATTTGACTTGCAACTTGAGGTGAAGTTTGCAGTGGTGCTGTTTTGCTTTTAACCTCAGTGTCATTTGGTAGTGGCTCTTAGCAGCTGTACAAGCTGTGCAGTCCTGTTGTGGAGTCACAGTGCAAGGCTGACAGACACTGCACAGGGAAGATGGCAATCCTGAACAACAGCAAAACTCTCTCTAAAAACACAACAGTCCTCTGATGAGGAGAACAAAATTTTTTTCTTTTTCATTCCACTATGAAAATATGTGATGGAATCTGAAAGTCAGGAATTCTTTCCATCTCCTAATTCACAACTTTTAGATCAACATCATAGAATGTTATGTTGGAAAATTAATAGCTTCAAGCTGAGTTTTGTCACAACTTCCACAAGCTGGCCTTTACAGCCCAGCAAAAGCACAGACAGTGCTGGTTAAATTGTTCTCCTAGGCAAGTCTTCTGGTTTATTTACTTCAGCAGTGTTTAGTTACTAAATATAATTTTAGGGCCTAAATTTTCACTGTTAACACTTGGATTTACTCTGTTGTAGTTCATTTGAAGCCAGCAATGCCACATTGTCATAAGAATGAAGTAAAAGGGAAATCTCTCACTTCAATCTAAAGAGTTATCGGGTGCTAACAGTTACAAGGAGAAAGGGCCAATATTTTCAGAGCAGCATTCTAAAAAACTTAGACATGTAAATCCATATATGGACTTGTCTTTAACATATGCCTACTTTCAGACATGCTGAATCTCTGCAGTCCTTGTTGGCATAAATGGAAATCGAGATGTTTGTTACTAATGCTTGTGGAAGGCTTTGGGTCTGCTTTGCACATGTGCATGCCCAGTACTGGAGCATCCAGGACTTAGAGCCAGATGTTGAGCTCCCAGCTCTCTGGGATGGTTGGACTTGCCACTCTCTCTCTCTTTTTGGTGGACTTCTCATACCAGCTTTCACAATTTCTGAGCAAATAAACCAGCTTGGAAGCAAAGAAGACTATGATAAGACTTTCTTCAAGTCTCATCAGTGCTTTCCCTTATCATCTAAGGTTCTATCTTTCAGACCCCAAGATCAGGGCCAACATGAGCTGTGGCTGAAGAGGATGAGATACATCTTTTTCTGAAATAAGTAGCATCTCTTGCCTCTTGAGTTTCCTCAGCCTCAGGAGCAGCAGACAAGAACCATTATTCAAACATGGCTTGGCACAGAGATGCAGTCACTAAGCTTCCAGGCTGGCTACAAGTTGGTTCAGTTGAGCAATTTTATAGAAGGCTGATGCAATTCTTTATTTTTTTTCCTTGTAAGGGAAGAAAAAATTAATATTCTTTGCATTTGGTTGGAAGTTAAATGATCCTCACTACAGTATTTCCCAAACTACCACATAATCCAAATAAGTCTGGATTTGACTGAATGCCTGTAAGAGGCTTAGTGATATCTGAGCTATTGTTTTAACTTAATGCTGTCTGGTGGGTTGATTACACCTAGTGTTGTAATGCTTAGAGGTTTGTTTTGCATGTTAAATTGTGGATAAAGAAGATGAGATTCCTTTCATCTCTTTTAGAAATTAACAAGTCCAGCAACTGCTCATTTAACGATTAACAGTTTGTGGCGTGTCTCACTGCACAGGCTTTCCAGGTTGTATTCCCAATTTGCGCTTCTGATCAAGGATCTGTATGATTTTGGTGGAGCTGTGTGCACAAGGCATGATGATATTTTGAATGCTTCGCTTCTTTTTTTTAAGAGCCTCTCTCAATGGGGGTCAAATTCCTCGCTTTCACTGCTGCAAATTTACTGCAAAAACTATGCAGTATAACACATCCATGCTTTCTCTTGTCATGGATGAGATTTACTGGCATAATATTCCTTGTTTGTTCTTGGCTAGCAGTATGATGTGCTGAATGATTACCTGTAGCTGCCAGACCTGTATTACATAACTGCTTCCACCTTGTGAAGATAAAAACATGACAAAGGATTAGTCAAAATGTCGACTCTGAAGCTATTGTTAGTAAACCATAAATGTCAAAGGGTGTAATATTAATGGTGGAAGAATAACTCTATCATGTAGTAAAGAAACTTTTTCCCAAGACTTTACCATCCACTATCAGCATCAGGAGAATGTTACAAATTGGCATCATCATAACTGCAGTGCCCAAGTTGTGCTCCCACTCAAATGTAAACTATCAAATTCACAGCATAATGATGGAGTTATTAAACACTGAGCCAGATTATTTCTTAGTTGTTACCTTTGTGAATGTGTTCTGATCAAGAGGTGATTTTGGGGAGAGCCAAGCACCCCTCTGGTCACATGGCAGCAAAAGCACATGCCTAGGCCTGTGCAGGGCTCCCAGCATCAGCTGTGTCCTGCTCTATGCCAGTTCTGTCATTGAGATTCTGGATGGAAAGGAGAGACAGTTTGGCATTGTGAGGGCTTGAGAATCACAGGGTGTTTAATTATAACATCATCTGGCCAGGAGAGAGTGGATACCAGTTTGACAATTTAAACTGAAAACCAAAGACACTCTGGGGAAAGAGCTGAAATTGATTCCCTCTCATCATACAGGTATCTTATCTGATATTTCAGTGACATTTACAGTGATTAAATAGAGAGGATCTGTAAATCTATGATTTAAGTTTTTAAAAAAAAATTTTTTTAAAAAAAAGTCGTTAGGGATTGGGAAGAAATCTTTTATCATCTCTTTAATCAGCTGGGGAAGACTTGGTACTATACTAGCTCATGAGAGTTTGGCCTCATGGCATCTCTTTTCCTGAAGTAATAACTGTTACCTATATCATGTATAATTTGAACTAACATAATAAGTATTGCACACTGGGGAATTGCTCTCTCCAGCCTCACTTCTTTCTGTCATTTGTATGAATAATGCTGTGTCACGTGTTAGCATAATATACTTCCAAGGTCCTTGCCTTATTTTGAAGCATCAACTTGAGCTTTCTTTTCCCCTTCCTTTATAATTTCAGTGCTGTTGCATTCCTGGTGTTTCAATCCTAGATGAGCTAATGACAACATGTAAAGCAATAATTCTGGTAATTTTATTTATTCATCATTTGGTGACATCAAAAGCCTTAAAGAGGGTCTGAAATCTTTCCCAGGTCTTGTACAGGTCCTTGCTGCCTGGCATCCAGATTTGAGAATGTATTTAAGTGCCAAAATTTTTTTTAATGCTCTTAGCTCCCTACAGAAATGACTAAGAATTAAGGGTCTAGATGCATCAGAAAATTAGACTTTTATTTTCCACTAATTTCAGTAGCCACAATCTCATAAATAAAGGCTTACTAAGCCAGGCAGTGAACATGAAGTAGATTGTCTGGATGCAGGTTATGGAGTGAGCACTGTAGCTTTGTGAGTATTTTGATAACTGTCCATAAGTAAACCCTTAAATTAATGAGTCACATGTCAAAATGCCATCTGAAATCTGTGCTTTACTGCATTAACTGCTGCAGCTGAGGTGTGCAGTGGCCTACCATCAGGGGGACAGCACACCAAGTTGTGCTTATGTTTATTAGGTACTTCCAGAAGTTTTAGGGCTTTTCTTGCCAAAATCATAAGCCCTACACCTGGACACTAGTGCTGTTATAGCTCAAATAAACACATATGGAGCTACTTTTCCAATTGGCAACAGCAGCCTATTTTTATTTGATGGTACTTGAGTCCTAAGTGGGGAACATGCTATTAATAATAATTTACTAAAAATATTTTATAGTGAATTTATCATTAATGCAAAATATATTTTTCTATTTTTGGAGTATCTTCTCTGATTGCTCATTGCATACTGGTGGATATGGGGGCAATGGCCTATGTAAAAACTTGGAACCTGTGATAACAATTTTTTCTGTGATGACTTTGAAGCTGTTACATTAGAAACTTAATGATGGTTTACCTTCCAGTGGCTTTCATGGAAACTTCAGCCTGACTCCATCGTGAGCTGGGAGTGGAGATGTGGCCTGCACACAAAACTGGTGTTTCATATTGACGAGCAGGGCTCAGCTGCAAATGGAATTAAGAAACCTTACCAAATGTCTATTGATGTTTTTCAGTTCTAATAAACACTTGAATACAATTTTTCAGAGTGCTGATGGGAGGCACTGAGATGGAGCCAGCATGCAGCCTGACGCATTTGAAGGGAAATAATAACTAAGTGTGCTCAGTGAAGTAGGCTGATACCCAAATGCAGTCAATTCAGTGCTTAAGGAGGGCAGTTCAGTTACATATTGAATCTCTTCTGTGTCTGAGGTGTAAATTAACCCACAGTAGATCTCAGATAGGTTCCTGTGCTGCCATCAGGTGCCTCTCAAAGCCTGGTGGTAATTTTGGTGCCATCACAGCAGGGCAGTGGTAGCCCACCAGTTGGGGACACCTGGGGCAGGCTCTTCAAACACAGCTTCAAACTTGCAGCCCAGTTATGTTGGCAGGAGAAACAGACTTTTAAGGTCCTGCATCACTCCTGTGTGCACTTAATTTAGAGAGTCCCTGTGTCATTATGAATAGATTCACTATTTGCAGGCAAAGGAGATCATTCTGGAGACTTCTCCTTTCCACAGATATTGTTTTTTCATTAATATCTAAAAGATTTTCGTGCTTCTCAACCTGAACTAAAGTTGGGGCTAAAGTGATAACTGCTCTTATGCTTGCAAAATACTTCAACCAGAAAGAGGAAATGTCTGAATTTGTACAGTCCAGTTTTGAAAAAGCATTGGCTTTCCCTTTATAAGAAGAAAGATTTTGTGTTGAAGGAGAAATGAAAAACATTCCCAGACATGGGTAAGTCTCTTACATAAGCCATCCTTTCTTTTCAGATGCCCAGCAGTAAATGATGCAAATGAAAAAGATACAGTGTGGGGAGTACTATTTCAGTGTAATCTTCCACCTCACGACTGATGCCTGAATGATTTTATTATAAGAACAACATGGTTTGGGGCACAGTGTCAGAAAGTCAGCTCTTGCCTGGAGCACACATTAGAACGTCAGTAACCCCTCCATTGCCAATTGTCCAGAGAAATCCCTCTCCCTTATGTTGTAGAACTTTTTCTGTGCTGAATACTACCACTGAATTTCAAACACAAATCCACTGAAAAGGCAAAGGCTGTCATGTGGACTGGCTTTTCAGTGGCATTACTAAACAAGCTGTAACATGTGGATTTCTTCCTGTTAGTGTAAATCAGTGTTAGAAAACAGTGTTTGTAGTGTGACTAGATCTTACCAGCTTGTCACCAAAAGGCTTTGCCACTGTCACTTGCTTCAGGAAAAGCCTCCAGATGCTCTTTGGGAGGGTGCTGTGATAAGGACGAGCATGCAGGGTGGGCTATAGCAGTGGTTTATAGCAATGCCGGTGTACTGCCCAAGTGACTTCAGTTTCAGCTTTCCCCCAGGAAGAGATTTTATTCCGTAGAAGAGTGTGCTGTGTTGGTACTGTAGGAACAATTTGCCTGCATCAGGGAGAAAATACAATCCCAGAGAACCTGTGGAGATATAAATGCGCATCAGGGAGATTTGCCTTTATGTAGACACACCCCAAGTAAACTGTCATTGCTTTATAGCATGTGCTGTCCTGCAGGGTCTGCATCAAGCCTGTTTTAGGAGAAGGACTTCCCATGTTGACCCATGAGTGCCAGTCATACTTAGAGATAAAATTAATGTTTACTGTGTGGTCAGGCCATAACATATCTTACTTCCAGGCCAGTGCAGAAGTTCTGTGCTGAATTACAGCCTCCTCCAGGGTGTGCCAAATGGGTGTAACTTGTGGGAACAGCAATCTTCCCTAGGATGACACTCACCTGCAGCAGCTTGGGCAGCCTGTACTGCTGCCTGCCTAGGACATGGAGATGTTGGCCTGAATTCTCTCAGCCACTGCTCATCATTTTGTCTCTGATATTGAGCTGTCTGGAGTGGATGTTGTATTTACTGTGTGTATGGTGGCTTGAGTTTGGTTGAAAGCTCCAGCTGCTGCAAACAATGTTACAAACAATAGTAAAAAGGTAAAGAGTTGCTGCTGGGGGCACTGCAGCCTGTGCCACTGGCCTGGAGCAGCAGGGATGGGGAGCTGTGTTTTCTGATTTGTAGCTGCTGCTTTCTGATTTGTTGCCCTCCTCACCTGGTTGGGCTAGCTAACAGAAAACATGATGTTTTCTCGGGTGTAAGCATGTTTCCTCCAAAATCATGGTTTTTTTTTCCCTTTCCACCCTCTACCTCTCTCTAGTGCACAGCCCCAGGCAGCAATTGATTCCTTGAGCCTTGGCAATGAACCTCCCAGCACTTTTCAGCTTCTGCACTTTTGGACCTCACATTAAAACCTTTGCTCTTGGTTGACTATGTAGGGTGCAGCACATTTCCCAAGTCTGAGGGCATGTTGCATGACAAGGAAGCATTGAAGTGAAGGAAATAGTTTTCCTGCCCAACACATAATTAAACTAGAGAATTAATTGTCACAGGAGGTTGTAGGGCTCACAATTATAAGTGGATTCACAGGGGGAATTAAAAGAACTCCAGAAAAAAAAATTTTGCAAAACAATTTAATTAGAGTTTTCTTCAGAGAAGACTGAAAACTGTTTGCTGGAAGAGCATCCTGGAGAGTCATCACTTGTCTGGTGCCTGGGTCTTATACCCCCTTCTGTGAGATTCCTCTGGTTATATCAGTCTTTCCTACAGTCAGGCCTAGGGCTGAACCAGCATAGCGCTCTAGCATGGATGATCTCCAGAATTATGCTTCCTTCATGATTTAATTATTTCTTTTCTTGTGGTAAAGATGAGGATAAAAATCAAAGAGTTAGTAGGATAAAAAGAGGTGAGACATGCATGTATATTCTCACTGGTCTCTAGAGATCAGCACAAGAAGTTCTTTCTTGAAAGACAAGTAACTTCTGGGTCCCATGAGCACAAATGCTGGGAATGTGGATGCTGTGTTCCTACTCACGTCGCTTGGTGTGTCTGGTGCAAACTGAGCTTTAAAGATGGTATAGAAGCAATTTTTTTCTGCCTTGACTCACTGTATGAGTATTTCTCAGCAAATTATTCTAAGCAGCAACACATTTGAGAAAATCTGTTTGAGCTAGATGTGAAGAAAATTAGACACTTAATTTGGCAGGTGAATTTGTTACTCTGAAGCTTTTGCTGGTCTCTGATTTTGGGCTAGGTAGGTTTATTTTTGTAGTTGATATTGTCTATGTACCTATTTAAGTGTCATCATGCCTTATTGAACTCTAAATGTGTCGCCTATAGTAATGTGTACAGAGTCACTGTGTTTTATTTTTTTGTCAAACATGGGAAAATACTGATGCATAAACATATTGCAATCTTGATTTCTTTTACAGCTTCTTTAAACACTTAACAACTGCAAAACCCCAACTTCAAACACTTCCTGCAACTACTTAGGGATTAATTTGAATGAAGATAATTCAAATGTTGGCATGTAACTATGAGTTGGGCTTTAAAAAAAATCTTTGCAAAATGAAAGGATTTAATTTTTTTTCCTAATAAAAACAAACAGCTGGGTCTCCCATATGGTATTCTCTTGTAAAATATTTACATCTGAAAGGCGCCTAGACGCCTTGCAATAGAATATAATTTAAACAATGAGCCCAAGTGAAAAAACTTCTATTGTTGTTGGTTCTGATTGCAAAGTTTTTTAGCGTGCACCTTCCTCCTGAACCTTCTGTGCTCAGCATTAGGCTGAGTCTTAGTGTTGGAAGATTTTCCTTGTCGAGTAACTCAGTGTTTCCTTTTCTGAAGAAATAATAATAATGTTCATGAAAACTCAACCTGCTACATGTCAAAGGGTGTGTGAGAAGCAGGATAATGTGAAGGAATTGGGGGGAAAAATGATTGAAAGAATAAACTATTAGTATGTGAAGTTCTTAACAGTTCACTACTCTGAAGTGCAGAAAAGTTGGCGGTAGGAGAGTGTCCCTGGAAGCACCATCTCTCCCTGGTTAGTGGAAGCAGTTTCCTTGGATGCATGGCTGCCAGAGTCTGTCTTTTTTACCCTACTGCAAGTATGAAGTTAACTTTCCAGCTGGAATTGCTCTGTTTGCTTTCACAGTGAAAACAGAACTAACTATTCTGGTAATGTTATTAGAAAATATTTGTCATGTCAAAAAGTCTTGCTGCCTGTAATTATGTTTAAACATCCCAAACTGAATAGCAACATTCAAACTCAGCTGAAGTATTTGATTAGACTCAGTTAATAGTTACTAATGGCTGTGCATCTTGTATGTAGGACTCCAGGGAGAGAATGGGGGGATTAATGGCAAGCTTATTTGGAAAGCAGTGAATGACTGAAGAGCTGTGAACTCTTGAATCTTGTTCTGTCCATGGAACAGGGCAGGAAGGCTTGTGCCAGGCCTGTTTCATGAAGCAAGAGACCTGATTTTACCAGATTAAGGCTAGATCTTGATAACCAAAAACAGACCTTGATAACCAGTTTTTATGTCTGATGAACGCAAGGTTGATGTGAGTTGATTTTTTCTTGACTTTTTTTTTTTCATTTTAAAAAAGTTTCTGTTTTGTCTCAAGCCCACAGCAATCTTTGATGGCTGTGTTTGTAGCTGACATTATTTTCTGCAGAGCAGCAGTAACCTCAGTCTGGGCATTTCAGCAGCAATCTCTGATTATGGCTCCTTCCTGGTGCAGGACACATCAACTGAATTTGTCAGACACCCAAGGTAGTTTTCTAAGGCCTTCTCTGTTGGGGGGCTGTATCACTTGTAGCACCACCAGTGCTACTAAGGCAATCCATCACTCCCTAATGTAGCTGCAGATTGGATAGTTAAAGGTTCCCTGAAAAGGTTGATGCTCAGGGAAAATTCTGTCTGCATGGACAGAGGTGAGCACTGTAATCATCCTGTGATCCCATAGCAGGGCTTACTCTGGGAGGCTGCATGTATAGTTGTATTGGTATAAAATCCCTCCCCTGACCAGCAGTTGCCCATGAAGGAAAACTGGGTACAGACCTGGCTTTGGTACTTAGACAAATCTATGCAGTTTTACTTTTCATTTTATGTCACTCCAGTTTACCATGGCCCCTTGGTGTAAGCTTCCCTGCAGTCCATGAGGATGCAGAATTGTATTATGAAGGAAGGTGTTTTACCTTGTCAATGCCATCATGACATGCTGAAGAATTAATTTCCAGCACAACTTTGTCCTTTCTCCTGTTTTTTTTTATTTTTTCCCGTACTTCCCTTTCTGAGTGCATGCTCTCCTAGTTGTAATTTCCCTGTTGAATTATTTATCAGCTCTGTCCGATGCATCTTGTTTCTCAGGAATAAATATGAACTCCTAACTGGAAGATAGTTTTATGCTTTTTGACAGTAGCCAAAAGATAGTAAAAAAAATGCTGCATCTTTTTATTATATGCAATGCTTGGACTTCAGGAATAATTCTATTCAGAAATAATGTGTTACCAGCACCTTGAGAAAAGCCATGAGACTAAAGAATGCTTGTTCTTGTTACTTAAAAAAAAAGTTTGTAAAGGTAATGTCTATGACACATCTGATGTTTGAGATAAACTTGTTATTGGGATGTGAAGTAGCATGCTGGTCTGTTGTTTGCTATTTTGAATGGAGGAATTCAAAGTTTTGGATTTGTAAATGCTTTTTTTCCTTAATTTGAGGAAGATAATCTCTGTAAATCAGAATACAAGAGCAGATAATCTCAGTGCAAAATGGGTGGTTTCCTTGAATAGGTCTGGATGATTCATTTCTGACACAAATGCTAGAAACTAGTGACCATTTTAAAAGCAACACAGGAAAGGAAAATCTATTTTATACTGGAAAGGAAAGCACCTGGCATGGTTACATTGAATTCAGAGACCTACATCATCCGCCCATGTTTTTGGACAGGTCTGGAGGAGCTGGCAGGAAGATAATAGCAAGTTCAAAGGGTGCTGCTTACAGCAAAAAACCCCAAAACAAGGTTTTAACCCCTTGCTGGCTGGTGCTTTCTCGTTGGCCATGTGCTGTCCCGGAACAGCTGTCAGCAGCTCGGAGCGCAGCAGGCTCAGCGCACACAAAGGCTCAGCGACACGGAGGTTATGACCTAATGTTAATGGTGCTGCCATTTATTGTGTGCCTGCCATGGGACTTCCCCTGCTTTGTCTAGGGTCCTGCCTCATATTCTCTTTAAAAGGCTTCCTTGCACAAGGAAGAATTATGAAATCAAACTTTCTCTTTTATTGTAGCAGCTTGTGTTTACTCTTGATGTGCTTGCTCAGAAAAGCTATTTTTGTCACCGCTGGGGAGAAGAGAGTAGGTTCTTGCATGTCCTGTTTAATCAGAGTTTCAAATGGTTGTTTTCTAGGGGATAAAAAAAAATCAGGTCAACAGTCAAGGGATCTTTTTATGTTGATGGTGACAGTTTTTATTCTGCGGGAGTTATAATCTAGATGAGAGAGGCAAAAATACTCGAGGACAGATATCTGGCTCTGTAGAGTAAAAATGTTAAGTGTTGCTGCAAGGCTGAATCTAACTCTTTTTCACTTGAGTGCTTTACTGTAGCAGTGCAATTTTGCACCATATATTTTCACTTGTAGAGTCTGTGCACATCTACTTTAAAACTCAGTGTAGTTTGTTGCTCCCTACCAATTGGATGATGGGAGGTATTCATTTGTCACATGCTTGGGGGATGTCTGTGGTATTCCCCCAACAATAAAGTGAATGAATACAGCAGATCTACTATGATTAATGATGATAATAGTAATAATTTAAAAAATCAGTCCTTCAATATTTTTCTTTCTATCAGTCTGAATAGGAGATCTCTTTTCTGCAATAAGAGATAAGTCAAATTCCAAAAGGGCAGCAAGGATGGAGCATTCATCTCCAGTTCCAAGAGCACAAGCCCTCTGCTTGCAGCATCTGTTCACATTTGTCTGGGGTTATTAGCTTATAGCTGACCTGTAGTACATGTTTGGGCAGCCCTTTTTGGGACAGTGAAGGGCAGCAGTGCTCACACATGCCAGCCAATTCATTATAATTAATCTTGCAGACTGGGAAATCTAGACGAGCAAAGGTTGATAAAGCACAGGATAATCAGAGCTGCAAAATTCAGTAAAATACTATTTAGTTCTAGCTGTACCCAGGGGATACCTAGGGGAAAAGCAGATTGTAGATACATCATGGCAGAGATAGTGCTATACAGTCCTGTCCAGAATTATTCCCCATGTTTTTATTCAAGTATGCAGTTAAACTTGCCCTTTGGTTAGTCAGATTTAATTTGAGATTCAAGTGCCAGAATGAGTAATGTATATTTCAGGTTATTGTATTTTTTGTTTCTTACTGGTGCCTGAAACTGAGATACCTGAAATAATTATGTGCTTGTTAAAATCTTTGATAGGTTTTCATTGAGAAAAATGATAAATGGATGGGCAGAAACAGGAAACATTTAAATTCTTTGAACATAAATGCCTCATGTGGCAGTAGAAACAGAATAGAGGCTTTTTGCCAAATGCCTGGGACAGACGCAGGGCCCTGAGCACCCCCTCGTACTTGTGATGCCAGCGCTCAGCCACATGGTGAAATTCTAGCTCGCCAACTTTGTTTCATTACTTGGAGAATCTGTTTCAAATTTACTTACATAAAAACCCCACAACCTATTAAACATGGCTCATTATCAAGTTTAAAGGATATCTGTAATAGATATTTCTCAAACTTGCAGGTAATGGAGGGTACACTTAGGAGAGTCACCTAAGATGACCCTTTGCATGTTTAAACCATTTGCTCCCACTACTGCAAAATGAATTATAAGGATATTTTAAAGGAAATTTAAAGGAAACATATATTGATAAAGAGACTCCTGGGATCCTTTAGTTGTGGTTCAGAACTGTCACAAGGATGATGCTCTCAAGTGTCTGATGTTCCACAGCTGGATGTTGCATGGAGGGACCCCCATGTTTTATCTCACCAGAGGCACATGAGAGCCCAGTGCTTCAGAGAGGCGACACTGGTGTGGCCTATTGCTCATCACTGACAGATCACCTTTTGAAATGCTGCTTGCCAAAGTTGGGAGCATGTTGTGTGCAAAACAAATCATGGAAAATATGGACCTCAAGAGGTTGCCCTTGCCCAGTTTATCCCCTACTTCATGGTGGAGATAGTGACTCTTGCATTTTACCTGGCAGCTTGGCACCCTTGCTGTGGCATCTGTTCCAACACTTCATTAATGCATTGTTTGTAAATGTTTTTTCCTAAAACTTTATCTCATTTGCAGAAATTTAAACAAGAATCTGCAAGTTTGAAGCTACCTTTTAATGATTTTTTTTTTAAAACCCTTACCATGTCTTTCCATAGTCCTCACTGATGAAATAACCCCAGCTCTTTCAGTCTATCCCAGGAGTTTGTGTGCTCTGGACCTCTGCACATTTGTATCTCTGGGGAGGGTGGTTTTTTTTTTTTTTTTTTTTTTTTTTGTTAGTGTCAAAGTTACAGCATATTTTCAAACAGTTAGTTGAGTAAAACAGAAGGCAAAACGAAAGAATTAACATTTCTTTGTTCAACTAATTCAGCTTGTTCCAGGTGGCCCAATATCAATATGAGATTTCTTATAACTCTGATGCAAGTGATTGGGATGGTTTAATTTCCCGAATGTTGTAATTCACATAATATTTTCTCTCTATTCTCTTCTGCTTCATTCTATAGTATTTACTTGCTGCTACTGTTCAGGTGGAATTTTTAGGTAACTGAGAATGAAACTAAGAGATCCGGCACAAGACAGTGGAAATTTACTGACTGCTCTATTCTATCCCAGCTGCACACTGATTTATATCTTTCTTCATCTGCAAGCCAGCTACCCTATCTACTTTTAACTCTGATTCAGGCCTCTTTGCTGTTGTTGCAGTAGGACATAGTTTCCTATGTTGGGACATAGGAAACTCAAGAGAAGATTTCTTTGTTATCCTAAGACTGTTGAAATTGTATCTTAGCTTTTTCTTTGTGTTAAAAATTATGAAATTCAGCCACAGAAATAACCTGAACTTCATTTTTTTGTGTTTTGTGAATGTAAATCTTGACCGGCTGTTTGCTGACACCAGCCATCCTCATGGCTGTAAATGAGAACAGAATATGGTCCTGCTTCTTTATAGAAAAAAAAAAGAAAACCCACATAGTTTGGACTTTCAGTGATATTATCTTTTGGTTGCTGATCTGTCCAATGGTTTTCAAATTATGATTTTGAAAAAGTTACTCATAAGGCATCTGCTGAAGGATTTTTGGCCTAAGCAGTTTGGCAAAGTGCTGGTTTTATGGGATCTGTATCAGGGTTCTTGACTGTTAGTGCTTGTTCTGACTTATCGTTCCTATGCTGATTTGCAGCTCTGGGTTGTGGTTACCTGCAGTAATAACTTTGGCCCTTTCCACTGAACAAATGGCCCCGATTCAGCACTGGAGTTGCAGAGAGGTTGCAAATCAGGGCCACATGTATCGACTTAATATTTGCAGGAATATGGATTGAAGGCGCTTTTCTGTCAGGGGAAGCAGCCAAACAGGATGGAGTCCCTTGGAAGCCAAAAGCTGGGGTTGTGCAGTGAAAATGCTCGAGTTGCAGTCATGCTGAGATGGCTTGGAGGAACAGCTCTTACCTAAGTTGGCAACAAGATTATGAATAAAACCATCTCACAAAGCACAGCCCTTTAGGAGGGAGGCAGCAACCATAGCAGTTGTTCAAGCCTCTGAGTGAAACAACCTCCTATGATGGCTGCATGTCTTTTTCAAGTATTCTTGGTTTTGTAGCAAAATGTGAGAGAAATTTTCATTAATCTAACACTGTAAAATAAATGTCTTTCATATTCGTGTGCAGAAAAAAATGAAAGAATAAAGAGCACTGAACTTTCCCAAACTCAGAACAGTGTGTTTTGGGATGATGAAATGATGATGGAGACCTGTGCATGACTGTCCCCTATTTTGCAAGTTTAGTAGCCACATGGTTCAGTGTGGTGACAACAGGCATTTCCTGGCTGGGCCTGTAATTCTTAGAGCAGAATATTTTTGCATGCCTCAGATATGTTAAGATCTGGATGTCCTCTTTTTATAGCTGAAGGAAACCATCTCTCTGACCAATCTTTTGTTCACTTACTAGCTGTGTTCAGCACTTTCCAATCCACTTTCCAATCCAATCCAATTCATGTGACAGAGAATAGTTAGCTCAGACTTTCAGCCTTGAAAAATACGTCTTGTGGCAGGGACTGCATGCTGCATGCATTTGGATGGAGCTCAGGACACTCAGAAATGCTGTGAGATCCCCAGCTGGTACGTGCTGCTACATATACAGTAGTAAATAATATGTAAGAGGGAGTAAATCTGCACCTGAGACATGGTTGGTGTGAAGAATTTGATGTTTGCACATTGTGTATTTCAACTGTTGCACTTTGGACCAGCCCCATAGACGCCCAGAGCATCCATTTGTGGGGTGTGTGTATCAGTCATTTGAGCATCATCCAAAGAGATGCTCTTTGGCTTTCCATAAACCCCCTTGGCAGCACAAATCAAAGCAGCTGGGAGATTTCTTCAGAAGTGTGTTCTGGATCTGTGCTGTGGTGCTGAGGTAGCTGTACCTGCTCTCACTCTTGTGAGGTGAGGGGCCAGCTTTTCACTCCTTTTTCTCTAATCAATGATAATTACTACTGTGGCTCTGAAGGATAAATGCACATCCAAAAATCTTCTTTACGTTCTCCTTCCTCCATGTGACACATTTGTCTCTGGCAGCATCTCTAAAGCAGGGGCAGTAAAACCCCTCCCGCTGTCCCTGGGGGCTGTGCTGTGCCCCTCAGCCAGGCAAAGAGCAGGTACCCAGCTTCCCTGCCTGGCCTCCTCCGCCTCCCTCTCTCCCAGGGAGTTGTGTGCACACATCAGCACTGCTCCCACTCAAGTGGTTGCTATTTTGGAAAAGAGCAGAGAGGATATCAGCCCCTGTATGGAGCACTTACTGGAAGTGCCTCACTGACTCACAGCAATTACTGGGGTATCTGAGGTTAAGGGAGTGGTGAGTAATTGAGGTCTTTTTCACTTCAGGGATGCCAGATCCTGTCTCCTTGTGCACCCAATGGAGAGAAGTAATTTGCAAGCCTTCAGTAAAAATATATAATAGATGGAGCATTTTTTTTATCTCAACAATACTAGCAGTGCCTCTAAAACGTCCCTTTGCATTGATTGGAGGTGTCAGCAAGGGCAGAGAGTGTTGCACACTGCATCCTCTATGAGAAGAGTGCAGGGCTTTACTCTCTACCAGACCTGAAGAAATTGTTCAGAGACCTGACCTTTTCCTGCATAGCCCCTCTGAAATTTGTTGTATCACATAGACCACAGGGTTGTGCCCAAATAAGATTCTTGCTGATAATTTTCCAAGAGTGCTCTGTGTCTCTTCTTTATCAACTGGTGAGCCACATCCCTGGCAGACTAATGATTGATGCCTGATAGCAGACATTCCTGGGAATACAAATCCCCACACTGCTGTGTTATGCATTCATAAGGCAATTATCAAAATGGAGGTGATCTTCCTGAGCATATAATTTGGACGCTGAATAATCTGTACTCAAAGAAGTATCAGTGCTGAGTGAGGGAAGTGTTTTCTGTACCTGAACGTGTAGATCTTTGAGCAGAGAATACAGCCCAGCAACTCTGGTAGCTAAAGCTTGTCAGGACTGTGTGCCCACAGTCCAAGTCCATTTAGTGCAGTTGCAGAAATGCTTAGCAATTATCTGACACTATTATTGCAATTCCATCAGATGTACCAGACAGTTGCTCCTTCTTTTCTTTTTTAGACTCAGTGTAGTTTTCCATGGGCTTTTCCACATAGCTGTAAAATTCAGAGAAGTTTGGCTGTCATTAGTCTTTTGCCTGCCTTCCATCACCAACTTTGCTCTCCTTTGTCATGATGCCTGCTGTGCCATCACCTCCTGGAGGATGCCTGCCACAAGGGACTGGAGCTGCAGCCCATACACATTTGATTCTTGAACTAAAAATACAGAGATGTCATTCCAGTCATTTCCACCCTGAGGCCAGACAGGCTTGTGGGGCTTTTTATCATGTAATGAAATGCTTCCAGTGACACCATATAAATGAAGAATAATAATGTATGCATCTTGTGGAAATGAATTCAAAACTGAAATATAATTAAAATAGCTTTTAAAGAAGAACAAATCATACTGCATATAAAAATAAGGAAAATTCCTTTTTAAACACTCACTTTTCTGAACCATGTTGGATTTTAGTCTGATTCATTGAAGTAATGAGAGCTTCCAAAGATCAATGCTTGTCTAAAAAATATTGGCTTTGTAAAAACCATATGCAACAAGAATGGATGAGATGTTTCAGGGGAGAACGAGTTTTGGTATCACTATTTAAAAGCTAGACAAGAAAAGAAAGCTTTGTATGAAAAAAACCCTTCATCCTAAGCTCTGGACAGAGAAACTGGGACTGAAGAATGGCTTGTAGGGTCACAGCTTCATTCTCTCTTCTCGGGATCAAGACAAAGTGACCCGTGACAGCTCCTGGCTTTTGTTGCTTTACAGGGCTGTGTAAAGTGGGTTCACAAGGCCAACTTCCTTGGCATCACACTACCCAAAGCTTCCAGAACCTGCAGAGTGTCTTCTATCACACTCATAAGGCTTCAGATCTTAACCCAGAAATGAACCATATCAAAGTATCTTTTTCTTGGTGGTTCCTGGCTATGCAGGATGGATTTCTGACCCTGTGCTTTTGGGATTAAACCAGGAACTTATTGTAGCCCTTGGGTTTTCCTCAACCCAAGCAGGGCACCAGGGCACTGACCCTGGGCAGACCCAGTTTTCTGCACCAGTGCCCCTTCATTGAAAGCCTGGTAATTGTGCAGCCAATTAGTCTTTGTTGCGAGCATCTGTGACAAAATACACTTTGTTTTAATAACAATCATTATTTGAAAAGCCACTAAAAATTAAAACAGATGCAGCCATTATGAAGCTGCTTGCATTTGTGCAGCTCTACCGGCTTTCTTCAGTCATGAGTGAAATTGTAGCTTGTTCAGGGAATATGACAGACCCCTAAATATGGAGATCAGGCAAAATATTTTCAGCCGGCTGCCTTCACACAGAGGAGCTCACACACGCCTGTGCTCCCAGTGGCTCAGGGTGACACAACAAGCTGACAGATTTCTGAATTCAAAATAAATTCAAGTCAGCCTCAAAGGCAGGGATGGGAGGGAAGCCTGTCTCACTCTCTCTGTCCTTCTTCACTCGTGTAAGTGTTAGGTCTTGGTAAAGCTCCAAATTAAAACATAATTTGCAGGTTGTAGTTTTGTGAGCATTTTTGTGCTTTTGAAAAATATTATCCCAGGAATACAATTAAGAAAATATCTTGCCTCCACCTTGAGTGGTGGGGCTGCATTTTCTGGTAATTATAGTACCAGCAGTTACTGTTCTTACACTGTTCAGAGGCCCTGCAATATTTGTCAAGGTAAAACCCGTAAGAGAAAAAAATGCATCAGCTGAATGGTATAGGAAATACTGTTTGAAAATGTCTAAGTCATGGCTAAGAAGACAGCATTGTCTTGTCACAAAGCCTGGGGTGATATTAACATGCTTAGTACCGAGTAAAAATGCAGCGGTCAGATATCTTTATATCTGCTGTGAGAATGAATGGGGGCTTGCTCAAAGTTTTCAGTGTATCATTGCCTGAAGAATATGAGAGACCAGGAAAGGAGTTAAAGTGAGAGAGATAGTTTAGTACACACTACACTTGCTTTTTCCCACAGTGACCCCTGTTTTCCCAAGTCCCCTTCCTTTTCCTGCACAATCCATGCCATGAGCTCATATGAACAGCAAGGTTTCTGTTCTTCATTTGCTAAAGGGAAAAACAATGGGATTACCTTGTTTTTCTAAACTTCATCCCTCACATCAGAACCTCCTTCAGACACTCCTCTTTCTCATCTGTTCCCACTGCCTCCCCTTGTCTGACAGTTCAGTGAGGTTACAGCTCTCAGTAACAGCCTCAGGGGGAGCACCAGGATAGGTGAAACCAGAGAACTCCTCGTTGTGATCTTTAGCTTCCCTCATTATCCTTTCTTGTATTCCCTGCTGTGCCACGAATCCAGTAGTGGCCAGTTAAGCCATTACCTGAGAATTTCCATTAAAACCAGAGGGATGAGCAGTGTCAGCAAGAACTACTCACCTGAGGAAGAACTAAAACATGACACTGGAATTGCAAGTCAGATCTCCTTAGATGCCTATTGACTTTATTTCCACTTCTTTATTTTTGTAAGGCTTAATGAAAGTTGGTGATATCAGGGAGATTAAGTGAGGAGGTGACACTCCCAGGCAAATGTGAGTGCTGAATTTGTGGTGTCTAGCAGCAGAACAAGGAGCTGATGTGATGGGGTTAGTACCAGGTGTGTGCCAAGGTATGCTCAAAAGGGCTCCTGGCCAGGCTGCCCAGTTCAGGGACTCATCAACCTTTCATGCTGGATTTTTGCAGTGGGAAAGCAGCTTCTCAGTTGCTGTTCCTCTGGATGTCAGTGCTTAAATAATGACATTTATTAATTAAAAACCCCAAAATCCAATAGATGAAGAGACACACAGGGTCCATAACTTAGGAAAGTTGATTAGAGACAGTAGAAAATGTGTTATATTAGAAGACCTTAAAAGTAAATCACACAGACCTTTAAATAAATAATTGATCCTAACCATAATTTTGTAGAGAAAGTTGCTGAGTAGAAACTTTTTTCCCCATTTTTCAAGTGATAGCCTGGGATACAGTCATGTTAGTGGACTCGTCCAAAACACAGACAGTTTCAGAAGGAGATTAAGAGAGCAGGAATTCCTGGCTCTTGGCCCTGTGTTCAGACCATTTGCGCTAACAGAGAAGAGGAAACCACAACACACCAGGCACTTGGTTGGAGTACACTCCATTAAAGAGAATACGAGACTTTTAAATTCGGCTCTGTTTCAACAAGGTGCTTTCAGCTTGCACTTAATGTTGTGTGATTTATGCAATGACTTCACATGTTTTCCATGGGGTTACTCACACTTAATGTTATTTGTTTGCTGAATCAGGGCCTATATCAGATCTTCTTTAAAACTTCCTAGTTAATTAGTGATCTCATATTATCTTGTGCCCAGAGCAGTTTCCAAACTGGCATTTCAGAACCTGTGGGTACAGTTAGCTTAAAGTAATCAAGATAAATGTTAGATTTGGAATGATAGTCCTATCCAAATTGCTTGTTAACTAAAAATACTGTTTGCTTAAGCAGCATTGAATGCAGATAATATTAAAGAACTGAACCAGCCCATGTGTGCAACTTAGGAGATATTGGAAATTTGGAAGAAGAGGGAGTAAACAAGAAAGTTATTGGCATGTTAAAGAACAAGTCACTGATTTCTGTGAGATTTGTGACACAAGGCTTTGTAGTAACTAGGGACCAGTATATTTCTCCATCTGTTGTAACTTGGCGTAAACTTACAGTCAATTTTTCAGCCGAAGTAGAGGCATAAGATGATGGAGGAAGTGTGGTAATGTGTTTATAGTACGTGACAGAAAGCCTGTGTTCAGTTCTTGTCCTTGCTATAAATGTTCTGTTGGACCATGGGCAGATCTCTATAAAGTTTTGTGGTCCTCAGGTCTCTGTTTTCTGCTTCATGTTTCATTTACCCATTGGTTGCATATCCAGAGTTTGGGCTTTCCAGAACAGAGTCCAATGTCAAAAAGCTGAAAAAGTTTCAATACTGCTTCTGGTATTTCCATATCCCAAGATCTAAACACATATTTTCCATCTAAACAAGCTTATTTTGGATATAAAGAACCATGGCAATGGATAACCATGAGACCTAGAAACAAATCTTCCCTAAGGACAGAGCTTTTAGAAACATAAAGATGTTGTTCAATGCATACACAAGAGAAAAATAACCTGTTTTACATCTCCACATATGATACTAATTACTTTTACCATGTAATATTCACTTCAAATAATAATGATATTTCATGCTTAAAAGCATTTTGAACAAGACCAAAGGGCATATTGATCACACTTAAATCCTGTGAAGGAACAGACACAGTTTGAATGGTGATCTCAATGAGGCGCTTGTTGAGGTAAAGCCATGGAGCACTGTGCCCAACCCTGCAGCCCTGAACAGTGCAGGTCATCAGAGTGGTACCAGCAGGAGCATCTCTTAGGGAAACAGCATCACTTCTTGTAGGACAACTTTAGCACAAAAGGAATGAAGCCAGCTGAAGAATTTTTTTTTTCCAAATGAATAAAAATGACAGACTGTAGTTCATATAATTTTATGATTTGATTATTGTAAATGGCAGGATGATTTTTGTGTTTTAGAAGCACCTACATATATTAACCAGATGCAGGACCCAGTGTGCTAAAACTGTATAGTTCTGTCGGACATCTGACTTGCACATCTTCTTCCCTGGTCCCTGTGTAGCAGGATTGAGCCAATGTACTGTTGTTTGGTCTTCCCTTGAAATGTGAACAAAAATGGGCCCTTGTAGTTTGTGAGATTGCCTGTCTCCATTTTCTTTAATTTTGTTTGAAGAAGACCTAGCCTATGAAAGTAAATAATCCCAAACAAAATTTAGAAGCACCACAGAGTAAGTTCAAAGGAAATGATTAAAGAATGAAAACCACCTTGTTGTAATTTTAATATTTTTTATATAATTACAAAATTATATTTATTTGCTTGATGTTGGTGCTGTCATGATACTGTTGTGCATTAACAAAGAAAGCATGAGGTTGTGTTTAAAGTTCATCTTTATCACTCAGCATTTCAGCTTCAGTGTGATGTAGCTTCCAAATCAATCAGGAAGTATGGAAAAATTTACCCACTGGGTAGAATTAATCAATTATTTGAACTGCAGTAGAAGTCTATATTTTAATCTCCATACTATCAGTAGTTCTTGGTGGATTAAGATGACATTTTATGGTCTGCCAAAGTTGTTTGCATTTTTGACACAGATACATGGCATTACTAAGGTTAAGTGAAAAGAACCAGAAGGAATTAAATATTAAAAATTATTTAAGGTGGAGAAAAAATGTTCTTAATATATGAAAAATGACAGCCACTCATCACTCATAGTCAGAAGCTGCAAGAGATGGACTTCTTTATTTGTGTCCTTGCAAATTATCCTGGGACTGTCCCAGAAGTCTTTTTATCAAAAGAAACAAAATGTGTTGTAAATCTTGCACCACTTTTCAGCCTTAAACATTGCTAAGGTATAGAGAAGGAATTTCCAAGTATCCTTATTGTCAGCCTACCTCAGCCTTTTTGGTTGTTGAAGCTTTACAAGTGATATCTGAAGGAAAACGTGACCAACAAAGAGCTCTGAATGGTTCCTTTTCTTCTTATCCAGCCAACCTGTAGATGATCCCAGTGCTACCAGGTCATGAATATACATTCAGCCCTGGGAAAAAAAACACCAAAAAAACATTGCATAATGCATAAGGCACCACTAAAACTCTTGAATGCCAGTGAATCACAAGATTTTTTTTTTTTAACTAATGCATGAATAGCCATCTCCAAGGGTTGCAATACTGGGGCTGTAGTTTTTTGGCCAGCAGTTCTCACTGATGCAGAACCTAAAGTGTGATTTGCAGCTAGAACTGGAAAAATTATTATCTGGTGTTTATACCTGTATATTAATCTGGACATGCAGATACCTCATTTGTAAATTCATTAAAATACAAAACCAGCTAAATGATATCTCCAGAAGAAGCTGAGGATGCAACAAGGTGCATAATAATATTTCCAAAAAATATAGGAATAAACTACATGCCTGGTAAATACAGCTTGAAATTGTAGGTCTTCAGGCTTTGCCTGAAAGCCTGTTGAAGTTGGTGGACTGATTCTCCTTGCATTACCTAGGGCTTTCTTTTCACTGCAAGTGTATGCCAATATTTCAGAAGCATAAAATATGAATAATTGTCAAAGCAGCTCATGAAAATACAGTAAATAGTCTGAAAAGGTGATAAACAGGTTAATTAAGGGGATCCTCCACAGATTCTCTATGTTGTGTTACAGTGCTGGGAGATAATAGTAGGTAAGGTCTAATTAAAGGACTTTTCAATTTAATGCACCAGAGTTTGAGGTGTGCGTGGTACATTATCAATCACTTAGCCTGGATTTTATTACATGCCCTGTGCAGCTCAACAGCTTCTGAAGAATACTAATTTAAATGCTCTGCAAATGAAGACTACAGTATTGATTTGATGTATATCCTGTTCGATTTGAAAACAGAGAGCAACGTTAGCCTTTGGTCTTTCTCCTGGGTTCCTGTAGCCAATACATGGCCCCAGCTATGAAGCAGTCATTGAAATAACAGTGTCATGGGCAGAACAAGAATAGGGTTCATGGTGCTGCATCCCAAGGGTCTTCCTGACTTTCAGGAAATCAGTACTCCACTCTGCTGGCATTAACATGGGGAAAAAAATCCCATTTCCAGTTAAACACATGTAAACCAATTGACATCAGTCAGGCTAAAGGGGATTTAACTACATGGGGGGATTTAACTGCAGGCAGAACTTCGCAAAAATGTGAAAATGATGTAAGAAATAACAAGTTTTGATCTTGGGAATAACTGATCAAGCCTTGTCAGCATTTGATGGATAATTTGCATTTATCAGTCCCCTTTTCCTCCCTTATAAAGATTGGCTATGGTGACTTGAGAATTTTATTTTATTTTTTTTGTCACAAAAGAATTCTTCCCTCAACTGTATTGGACAGTACTTTGCTGAACTGTTTGTATCAGGGATGCTCCTTCACACAGGTAATGTTCAGATGCCAGTGCATTTGAACAGTGAAAAATATATCTGTGTTATAGGAGTGGCTCCAACCAGGTAATCGTAACTCACATGCAGATCCTTCTCTTGCATTTAAATGCTCTCAGGTATCACTAAGGAAATGCAAAAGGTTGTTGCATGTAGTTACAAAAGGTCTTCATCTGTTCCATCATGAGCTGTTCTGACCAAAAGAGTGGGATGTTCAGCATTTCCATTAAGGAATAAGGGGTTTGGAAACTGTAGGTCTTTGCAGGCAATGATTGCTGCTGCCTTGCAGTGTGCATAGGAGCACTTGAAGTGGACTGTAGCAAGTCAAAAAAGGCTTAGTGTGGAATTTTGTGTAATTTACATGCAATAAGATACAGGAGGTCTTGAGCAAGGAGTCAGTGTTGAATAACTTAATAGTCTGTGGGAAATGCAGCCAAACAGCTTTTAGGTGCTTTAGGGGAACTAGGGAGGTTGTCAGCAATTGAAAGGGTTGGGAGGTTTTAATCACTGAGAGATGTGGGTGGGACTGTCTTCACCAGTCACTGCTGACCATAAAAGCTCCTTCCTGCAGCCCTTAGGCAAGGCTTTCCTTGCCTGACGTAGCTGTATAATCACACCTAAAACATCCCATCGGTGTTAATGTCGGGCAGGTCATTTCACAAACGGCTGTTGTTTATAACTGTGTAAGCATATTTGCCCTCCCAAAAACACCGCGTTGTTATTGGCTGGTGGTTAGGAGCTTATATCTTGTGTTGCCCAGAAGAGACAAAATGTATTTACATTTCAGCACAGAGAAGAATTATATGGGGATGGTTTGGTAAGCATTTATAGACAGGCTAACAGCTCCCATCAAGAACCACATAAAAAGCCTGTTTCTTGGCATGGCCCACACAGTTATGTTTGATGAACCTGAAAATGTTTTGTACAGAGAGACTTTGCATGTTTTGTCTAATTGTCACAAAATACTAATGATATATCCAAGTTGCTGTTGTTTTCCAGAATACAGTGGTAATAATGAACAAGAAATAAAATCTTCCCAGCAGAATGATGTAATATGTTTAAATATGTAAACTTTGTAAGTGGCTCTCCAAATGACTTGAAGGAAGCCTATAAAAAGCAACCGAACATTACCTTTGCTTTCCATGTAGCAAAGTGTGCTCGGGGTGGTTACCAGTGCCCATGGCTGGTGCATAGGTGCAGAGCTGGTGCATAATCTCTGTTGCTCTGAGGTAGAGTCCATGGCAGCTGATGGCTCTGGACTGTCTGTCCAGTCACAGCCTGGCTGAGCGGGTGATGGATGTTCCTGAACAGCAGTTTAGTGCTGGAGAGAGCCCTGAGGCTGAAGTCATTTATTTATGCACGCAGTGTCCTGCACACAGCAGCGCAGCCTGGCCCTGCTTGGGGAATCACCCATGGCTGCCTGCATGGGACCAGCTGTTCTGGGCATCCCAGTGACTTGTCACATGGATGTGTGCCTGGAGAAATTGTCCTAAAGCCACTAGGGCTCTTTCCACCCACCCATAGTGTCTGGGTCAAACTGGGAGGACTCTTGCTGGTGGTCCCTCTGGTGGGTGACTGAGCCACAGCCATGCTTCCAGATGCCCAAGCACCTGAAAGGGTGGCTTCCAAAATGAAGTCTTCCATATCAGTAATGGCTGGAGTGGGCATGTAAGTAAATGGCATGGGAGATGTCTCCCAAATGAGAGCAAAAAGTAAGACTTGGGAAAGTCTGGGAAACATGGATGCCATAGTACAACCTTATGGCAGCACAGGGATTTTCCTTCCAGGAGACATTGGATGGACTTGAACTGGTGACATGGAAGTGACTGGACATGGGTTCCTATGCCCAGATTTGTGCACTCCACCTCAGGAATTGCTGTAATATATATTACGTTTGTTATAGCTGTTCCAGTTTCCTCAGCAAAGAATTTCCTAAGGCAGGGACAGACTGACAGAACAGTTAATTTATGGATTGCTTTTTTCCTTTGTCCAGTCCATATTCTGGTTCTCTGGAAAGAGAGATGTTTACAATCGGGCTGGATTACCAAACTGCCAGTGATGCTATCAGGAGTGATGATTTAGGATTTATTTATACTCACCCAATAGGAAGTGATGGACAATGCTGTTTCTGGCAATCCTCACCCACCAGCTCTTAAAGGAGCCAGTCACAATTTCACGTGATCAGGATTTCTTGTTGTTGTCTCAGAAAGCAATTAAAACTTTAATTAAAATCAGCACTGTCTTTATTGGCTACAACTGCATATATCCTAAAATGATCAGACATGAGTCTGCAGCCCTTGGAATTGTGAATAGTGAACAGTTGCCAAAGGTTGAAATGAAGGAAAGTGTTGGCATGCATTTAAAACCCATATAAATGCTAAATTAAATCTTTTAGATTGGATAATAATCTCCATATTTATTTAAAACTATTTTAAGTATATCTGTCTCAAAATAAAGCAGGGAGGCAAAGGGAACGACATATACTTTAGACAGAGCAACATTACTCATCAGACTTTTAACTTCAATGATTGCAAGACTTTTAAAAGACTCTCTGTGCAGTACTATAATGTAGAACATATTTTCAGCTGAATATTTAGGACAAATAGAGTCAGTTGCTGCAAGTCAGGATTAAGCCTCCAAGGATGAGCTTTTTGGAGGCACTAGGATGACACCATGGTGGGGAAAAGCTGATGACTTCTTGTATAATTCTCTTTTCCTCCTCATTGCTGGAGTCCTGACTTAAAGCTCAGTAGATGACAAAGTTTGTTCAGTTTTTAAGACTGTAATAAATTTTTGTTGAATTCATATTTCTTCTATTTTGATTTATGTCCTTAATTTAAGAATGTTTTGGCATATATTATGGTCAAAGAGTCTTGTTCGGGAGAAACATTGGTGTGAGGAGGGAGGGAACTATACCAGCATGGTGTGGATCTAGGTGAGTGCAGTTGTACAGATTTAAATGAATGTGAATATGTCAGAAAGCTTCTCCTATTTTGCTCATTAAAAGTTAAAGCACAGCCTCATTAGCTAACTTATTGAAGATGTAGAGTCAAGGGATGTCTGCATTCATGAAGTGTCAGGCTGTCAGCAAAATGGTGGAAAGGATCATAGATAATATAAAAAATGGAATTTTATTTTAGTATCCCTTCTGTTTTACATCCTTGAGTCTGACAGTCTCACCATGCCTGCAGGAGAGGAGTGTCCTTCACAGTCTCAGTGTCACACAATGCATCTCACCCAGGATGTTGTAAAAGCCCTTACAGTCCATGTCCTGGTGTTTCAAGCTGCAGGATTCTGAGTGTTGTTTGCCTTGTTTGTTATGGGTTGGTTTATTTAATGCAGAAAGGAAACCTCAGAAATTTACATAAAGAATAATACTAAAGAGCCAGTGTGCAGTAAAAATAACATTAGATCTTGGTGTAGTTGTAGCTGCAGAGCTGCTCTTGCTGGTAAGAGCCTCATGTGTGGCTGCTCCAGCAGGTTATGTCTGCCAAGAGTCCAAATGACTGTTCTGTAGTCTATATGTACATAGAGACTGTTGCTGTGGACAGAGGTGTTATTAAAAAGGCACAGAAATTATGTTTTCTGGTTTTTCCATCCCACCTGGAAAATGCCCTCCCAGTACCCAGTGCAGAAGTTGGGTGAGAAGTAAGAGGTGAGGTGAGGAAAGAGTTTCCATTTTCTTTTCTATACATGGGTGCCCTGCTTGGGGCTTGTGGTTGCTTACAGCACAAGAGTTCTGTTTTCTCCGTGTTAGAAGGTAATTTTTTGCATTAAATATCTGCCTTGATAACACAGGACTAAGACTACTGAGAGTGGCATTCTTCAAGTGTAGCCATCCTTCTGGCCTGCTTTTGTTAATCATTGTTATGAATAGTCCTAAACAGGCCAAAAACCTAATCTGTCAGAAATGGGAAAACAGCAATGGTTCCTTTGGTCAGTGATACGTAGGAAGAAGCAATACATCAGGAAGTTTACTCCCAGAGAAGTGTTGCATGTGGGCTTCAGGCAGAAAGTTTGGTTTAGCATAAACTCTATAAGCATCAATAGTGTCCTGGTAAAAATAGTAGTAGTAACAAAATAGGATGCCCAGTAATGGAAAACTTCAAAATAATCTTAAGTGCTCTGTACTTATAGTTGTGAATGTACCTGAACTGAACCTCTGTTTCTCATCTTCCTGTCAACAAAAAGGTATCACCAGGCACAAGGTTGTTTAGGGGTGCAATGTTTCTCTTTCCTTTCTGCCATTATGACAGGGATCATTTGATCAACTTTGTCAGCTGGAAGCCTTAGGCAATGTTGTGAACCTCAGGCTTTCAAAAATTGTGGATTGAGTTGACCAATGCCTTCAAAATGAGATTTGCAAGAAGTGTATCTTTGCTAACTTTTTGTATATGTATCCTGGAATTTAGGCTTCAAAGATCTTTTCCTTTTAGTTTACATTGATAACTAAGTTTCAAGGGAAGCTTCAGGAGGTTTGTGGTAAAATCAGGAGCAATCCAATCTCTGTTTTACAGTATGTTAAGTCTGGTAGGAATAGTTGTGGAGAACTGAAGTTTTAGATCATATTCTCTTATGTGTAATATATGTGCTTCCAGATGTGACACAAATGGGACTTGTTGATATTCATCCAACACAATACACTGATCATATGCAGTAACATTTCACAGATTTTACAGAGATAAAATTTTGGAGTTTGGAAACAAATTAGTCTGGCTTATTTGAACACATTTAAATAGACACTCTGGGAACCTGCACATCTGTGGGTGTTTTCCATTTCTTGTAGGATCTCCAAAGCTAAATTAGAGCAAAAGGCATCATTAAAAGGCCACACAACTGCCACAATTGTATCTCATCAACCTGTAATTACAAATAGTTCCCACCGATTTGCCTCACTGACCTCCAATGGAGGCAAATGAGCATTTATTTGGCACGGTGTTGCAAATTGTCCTGTGTGTTTCTTGATGTACATTGACTTTTTTATTCTTTCCACTTTGTGCCTTTGTTTTTGGGGAATCACCAGTTGGTAGTATTTTCCTAAAAGTTATAAAAATAGGAGAGACAAAACTTTGGAAGTGAAGAGGGAATCTGTTGGCAGAAAAAAATCCATTTGAAGCCACTGGAGAATTCTTACTGTCATTTGAAATGGCTGTTGTGGGGAGAGATAATATAAAGGCCTGGATTTTTAAATGTGATTAAGATAAACAAGCAGTGTTTCTTATCCTTGAGCTGGTTACAATCTAATCCAAGCAGCTCAGTGTAAAAGTGCATTTTTGGCCTTAATTGATATTTTTAATAATGTCAGTGCACAGTCTGGAACGATCACATTTTGCTTTGACAGCATAAAGCATTGTGTAAGTTTTCATCCGTACCACTGAACTATAAACATTGCCTGAGCCAGCCCAGCAGAGCTTGAACGTTTGAACTGGAGCCGGCTTGCCTCAAGCACGGGAAGGAACCACTTTTCTTGCCGAGAGCAGAGTTGTCAATGGTGGTTTGGGGGGACACCAGCGGGGGCTGGTGCAAGAAATTTGCAAGAATTTTAGGTTTTATGGGTCTGATTCCATAAACTGCCTGGCCCTGAACTCTGATGGAGCAGAAGAAGTTGTGTGTGTATGTGTGTGTGAGAGAGAGAGAGAGAGCGAGGTAGGACTTGACTCCAAGATGGTTTTACATTAACTGCCTGTTTGTGGTGCAATTTCAGTATTAACGGTGAAGAGAGAAATTCCTTAAGCACCGTTGGATGCTAAAGGCCCTGCACAATGGGCATCGCAATATATCTTTCCTGGTTATTTGCTTTAAGGGTGTTAAGTCCATCTTAGTCCTTTGTAAGCCTGAGACTGAAGTTTTGGTTGGAATTCCTGTCTGTGAGCAATGTCTCCACTAGTGTTGGATTATCCCTTGTGGCTCTGGAGAGTGCTTACCTCCAGACAAACAGGACTTTTGCCAGAAGATGCTTCTCTTTTACTCAGTGCCACATTGTCCTGTGCTTGGAGGAGCAGCAACAAAAGAAAGAATCTTAAAGAAAACATGAATCCTTATTTATTATATCCGTGGTGCAAATCAAGGCTTTGTCTGCCTGTTGCTGGCCCCAGGATGTGGGGAGCAGGTGTGGTTGGGGAAGCTGTTTTGGGTGCTGGGAGTCATCCAGACTTCTCTGTGTTTAGATGGTCTGGAAAAGCTTTGAGTAGCAGAGCATTGCCTCGAAAGAGTGAGCCTTTCTGCTCTGGACCTGGCTAAAATTATGCTGCCATAGGTTATAATATAGCGTATTACAGAGGGATTTTTAGGCCTTCTGCAACAATTTCCATCCCTTGAATTCAACTCTTCCATTAGTAATCTCAGCTTCTGCCCTGCCCCCAAACCCAGGAGCAGAGAGGGTGAAAACTACAGCTTTTCCAAGCAGCAGTTATGGTTTGATTTAGGGATAAGTGGAAAAAAACTCACTGTAAAGCAATAACAAAAGCAACAAACAAAACAGGAAGGAAAGATAAAGTAATTTTCTGTTTGCTTTTGAATTTAGGAAAAAAACCCACAATTCATAATGCTATAAATCCATATCAGTTTTATCTTACTCAATTAATTTTGTTTATTTGGAGTAGGAAAAGTTTGTCTTTGTATTCACTCAAACTAACTTATTTTTTATTTTGATGTACGTAGTGTTGAAGGGGTACGGGATAATGTTGGTGAGAGCCAAAGACCGCATGGAAACACTGCAGGGTACCCACACTAGCATCCAGTGATGGCCAGGGCTTGAGCCACGCAGGACATTCATAGCTTCCACTAAAGTAATTTAAAGTTCTGCCATCCAGTACCTTCCACCTCTCTTGCTTTTCCTTTTGAATCTGTTTGCAGCCTATCTGTCTTCATCCTTTTAAAATAAATGTCTCAAAAAACTCCTCTTTGTTTTCAGAAGCATGAGGTCATTGTTTTTGATGGTTAAGCGTTTCAAAAGAGAAAGAACACACTCATTTGCTTCACGTAGTTTGTTTACAGAAATAAGCAATGACATTCTTTTTGTTATTTCTACTACATCCGAAAGCTGTATCTCTTCTTTACTGTCTTTAGTGGCCTAAAATTATAAATAGAATTTTAAAGTTTGTTTGCCTGTGGAAGATAAAACTTGGGAGAAGTTGGTTGTGCAATCTTCAGACCAAACCTACAGCACTGAATGACAGAGCTGAGAGCAAGTGTTGGTGAGCAGAAGGAATGCAAATAAGACACTGTAGAGGATGGAAAACCAAAATGGGCTAAGTGTCAAAGCTGCTTTTCATGAGACTAAATGGGAAATAAGATGTGGAAATGCTGAACCTCTGTTTTCATCTTGACCCAAAAGGGTGACACTGACATGACAGAACACATCCATTTGTGTCCAAGGCTGGTCTGTGCAGGAGAGAGCATTTGGCTGTTACCAGCTTGTCCCCTTGCACCCTTTTCTGACTCTGTGAGAGGACAAGAGCTGGGTCACGGTTGTCCTCATCATGAGAAGAGTCATAGCTCTGAGTGCTGAGTGAGCTGGGATTTTAAGAAAATGAAGAGTTTATATGTGGTTGCATCCAGGGACTGCTACTGTTGATGTCCTCTTTTTACCTCTTTCCAATGCTGTAAAGCAAGGGGATGCTTTGAATTTGGTCTTGGTTCATCACTCCTGGTGTTCAAGTGCTTCACTTAATTCAAAATGTAAAGTCAGGAATCTCTCTGGACCAATTCCTCCTTGCTCAGCTGTGTACAGAGTAAGACAAAGAAAAATTGGTACTATCATAACATGGCATTTGTGCTGACTGTGCATCACCAGCCAGCTGGCTCCTCAGAAAGGATTTTAGTCCCCTCTGAAACCTGTGAAACACTTCACAAGTTCACACAACCTCAGCAGCCAGATCTTGCCAAGGTTGGCTGGGATCCACACCACCCTGCATGTGGGTAGTTCAACATGCCAGACTCCTGAACAGTGTATTTGGAGCTGGTTGATGATTTTGTATTTATCAAATAAACCTCATCTGATTGTATTAATTCACATCCTTTTTGTGTATCACTGTGCAACAACAGATTTACCTCTCCTTAGTGACACACATCTGCTCCGGGGTGAGATGCATGGACACCTGTACACAAACATACAGTGTGGTGTCCAGCTAAAATCTGTCTCTTCATGTGATATTCCTGTGTCCATCTTGTTACCTTCCATGCTAATGAAAAACTCATTAGGGTAAAGCTGATGCTGATGCAGAGATGAGTGGAAGGATGACTAAGATGTTGACTGCACAAGACTTAATCCATTGCGCCAGATGCTGGTTTATTTCTTGCATTTTCCCTCCATCCATTCCTTGCAATTTCCCTCCATCCTTTTATGCACCCTCCATCTCACCAAATACGTTGAGTGGCTGTTTTGGAAGAAGGAGCTCACATAAATATTCAAGGCATTCTCACCAGCAGCAGAAAGGGCTCAATTATTTACCTGGCAAGGTAGGAAAGGATTTCAGTTTGGCTCACTGACATCTTCTGTCTCTATTCAAAGCACAGAGCCAAGGTGTTTTGAGCCTGCCAGTGGAGAAGTCAGGCCTCCCAATAAGATCACCAGAAGTTCTGTTTTAGAAATGGTCTGGTTTTGCTTCCTGCAAAGATAAGAGTTTAAAATATTCAATAATGAAACATGTGTCTTCCAGGGCCCATAACTCAATTTTGATGGGACTTCTGAGACAAATTTCACAACTGTCGTCATTCTTTCCATTCCTCTCAGAGGTGAATGGAAGAGCTACAAAGCTTAAAAAGTACAGTTCCTTTCCAGTCTTTTGTGTGCATATATCACACAGAGACCTCACAGATTTCTGTCAAAAGTGATCTCAGAATTCCATCCAAATTGGCCAATATATCCATCAATATTCTTTCGAGAACTTAAACATAGAAAAGCTGAATTTACAGGACATTTGAATACAGTAGATTTTATACAGACATGCATTTTATATCCACTCCTTGGCTTTTTCCACCTGCTGCAACAATAATAATTAAAAAAAGCATATCTATGTCAGCATAAGGTAATGTTAGCCCAGCTCAACTTGAATTTTGGAGATATCCTTTTCACCAGACAGCTTGTGGCACCCTTCTGCATGGGCTGTTCAGAGAAGCAGCACCTCCCAGGATGAGTGCCTGCTACTCCCGGGGTGCTCCTGACTGCAAAGTCCATGGTCTGTCTGGAGTGGGTTTTTCATTCCTCAGTGTCCTGCTTTGGTGACAGCTGCAAAAAAATGATGGCAAGAACTGTTAAAAATTAAAATTTGCCTTCGTGATGCATCAAATTAACACTTGGTTATGAATTTTGGGGGCTGGGATGTTCAGTTTTTTGGGGTTTTTTGTGTGGTTTTTTTTTTTTTTTTTTTTTTCCTCAAGAGATATATCAGAGGAGTATGCTTGTTTAATACCTTTCAGCTATAATATGTGATAAAAATGAAGATTGTGTTCTTGGCTCAGAACCAGCTATGGTAAACTTCAACAATACGTATGTGCATGAGAAAAAAAAAAATTAAGAGAATGTCTTACAGTAGATAACTAGAAGCTGTTTTGGTCACAGCACAGTAACCCTTTTGCTTCAGACAGAGCTGTTGGAGGCTGGTAAAGGACAGTTGATTGTAGATAGTGACACTGAAGGTACTGACAACATCCAGCCAGTGGATAGCTTCTTTGTTCATGGTGATGCACTTCCCTACATCAGTTTGTTTAGAGAGAGTTGTCTGATAAGAGCTCTGTTCACTGTTTGAATGAGAAGTGGGAGTATTTAATTTGTGTCATCAGAGGTTAGATAATGCTAAGTCAAGGCAACTGTGCTGACAGATGGGAATGCTTAGTCACAACCAGCTCCTGGAGACTGTAAAATCTAAGATTTATAAGGACCAGTACATTTGTTTTCTTACAAGTGATAAGGGAACAAGCAATCCTCTACAGAAACATTGATTAAATCTTATTTTCTCTCCTAATGCCTTAAAGTTATCTGATCCTTCATGAGAACTTGTGCCTACTTATCCTATTTAATTTATTGAAATACTTTAAGCCTTTCAAGTTCTCCACGGGTAGTACAGAAAAAACCTGATAGAAGTGTATGCTTCAGCAGCAAAACTTTCTTACTTTACTGAGGTTTGGAGGAGAAATAGATGCTGACACCAACAGAAAACCCCACTGGTGTGGCAGATGCATTCATGGCAATTAGTCAAGGAGCTATCAGTAGGAATCCTTCCATTTCTGTTGTCTGTGACATCTTGAGATTATCCTTTCCCAAAGTACAATAAACTTCAGGAGGCAAAGAATGCTACAAAAGAAATTCCAGCTATGAAACAGTGTTTCCTCAATGTTATAGTAAGCAGAACATAGGGACTTGTAAGAGCATGGAGACTAATAAAGATCAGACCAATAATCTCTAGATTTGAAAATTTCTATACTAAAAAAAAAAAAAAAGAAAAAAGTTTTAAAATATTATTTTGCTTTTTTAGGTGTCTTTTTATTTATTTCCTCTCTGCTTATTGAGATGGAGGTGCTTATGAAACATGTTACAAAAGCAGTGGTGCTATTCAGGTTGTTACATTTGTCCCCTTGTTTTGAGTCTGTTGGGTAGAACAGTTTCATAGCACGCTTTGCTTGCAGCAGATATTGAGAAATGGACATTTCTATTAGCTTTTATATCTACTTTTTTCCCTTAATGATTGCAATGCTCTCCATTGAAATTCATTGTAAAATGAACTTGATCTTAGTGGAAATAGTGGAAATAGAATTTCACCTAATGTGTTGCAAAAAGGTCTAATCATGTAGCCTGGTAAGACACACAATGAATACACAAGAACAGGATGCATTAGGACAGCCTCATAGAGCCATTGTCAATTTGGGTCAGAATTTGAACAATTTGAACTTTTTTGAACTTACATCTTCCCTCCCAAAAGCCACAGGAAAGTTTCAAGGCCAAATGATTTGTCATGAAAAACTGTGTCTGGCTCAGGGACTGGTGTCTGGGCTTCACTGAGTCAGAGTTGCTTAGGGGTCATGAGAGCAAAGTGAAAATATTGTCCATTGGTGGACATTTTCAGGGGAGCAGGAGTGAAAGGGAATTTGTCTATGGCGAGGGGGAATTTGCTAGAGAAGAGAGGAGGGAAGCAACTGACAAAATTGCAGGAGGAAAAAAAGGGTTTCTCTATGGGCTTTGTGATCTCCTTTGATGATTCATTTAGGGGTAGCAGTGTAAAATCTGTAAAGGGTTGGTGGGTACCTGCCTGTCGCTTGGCATGTGCACAGGCTGGGGTGGAGCACTTTGTCCAGACAGTCTGAGAGCAAAGAACTTGTCCTTTGTTGCTGTTCTCTGAACATTCTGCTGCCAACCAGAACGGTATTTGTGTTCATTCCTCAGCTTACTCTTTTGCAACCTCAATTAAGAAAAAGTTCAAGCAAGAGCTGTGTACTCAGCTCTGTGCAAAAGCCGCTGTGGCCTTGGATCTTTCCTCCCTCTTCAGATGTTGCTGGGGATGCATTCTTTCAAATGCTGATATTGTTGCTTCCAGACTGAGCCATTTTAGGATTGTGGTTAAATATCATATTGTTGAAATTACTGCTGTTGATATTAAATTGGCTGGATGGTGACTCTTGCTTGAGGTTACCACAAGAATAAATTCTTTCTTTAATGACTGCTTTCAGGTTCAGTGCCACTAACATTGTGCAGCAAATCTATTCTGAAAGTGCTTAACTAAACTTCTTGGCAATAACAGATGTGTGGCTTCCACTGGTGTACACAATCTTGCAGAATTTCTTTGTTTCGGGAAATCTGGATTCTTGAAATCAAAGGGGTGAACTGAATGTTTAGAATAGATTTATATATGTTTTAATTCTTGCTCTGTGAAAATATTGTACTGTCTCTTAGATGAGATACCTTTAGATTTATAGCCAGTACTGTTGACAAGATGTCTCTTAGAATATGTCATCTGAGTACAGTACCACATACTATTTCAACATGGAGTATTTTTCCTTCATTTTATATTCATTTAAAACCTGCTAGTACCAGCAAAGAACCCCTAAAAAGTAGTAATTCTCTGCCAAAGTAAGCTTGGAGACACACAGTGGATAGAGCATGAGAAATGCAATACTCTGCTGTACTATATCTCATTTCCTAGCTAGAAGCAACATTTCCATCTTGGTTCTTGTGTTTGTGTTCCCTCATGTATGTGGATGTGCTGTATATTTGTTAAGCACTCATAATATTCCTAACACTGTATGAAATGCAGATATTACAGTAGTCTCTTCCTCAGGTATTTCAAAACTTAGAAAATACAAAAATAAAATATGCATCTGAGTTGGGACACTAAGAAGTCACCCAGCCTAACCTAAGGGAACAGAGCAGCCCTATAAAGAATGCTTAAGTGAAATGTGTGTTCTGATTTTGGAAAAAAAATAAGGTTTTTGGAGAGGTCAGTGTAAATGCAGTGTCTGGGTGATGAGGGAAGTGCTGGATTTTTCTTTGATAGCAGTTGCAGAGCATGAGGCAGGGAGGCAGACTGGGGCAGGAGAGGTGGCACCTGGTGGTAAATGCAGTTCCTCGTGCACATGAACTGAAAGCCAAGGTGGTAGGTGGGCAGCTCACAGTGGGCTGGTGGGAAACCCTCTGGGAATGCCCAGGCTTGGGTGTCCTTGAGATGGTGGATGGTGGGGAGGCAATGGCTGAGCCCCAGGACAGGGTGGCCACGGCCAGCACTGGGTGTCTGCCTTGGGCAGTGCTTTGTGTGTAGCTCAGGGTCCTCTGAGGGGATTTGCAGCCTTGCACCTTCCAGCGAGAGGCCCTCTCTTATAAACAGACAAAGGTTGGGTTGGAGAGATTACAAAGCTGAAAGTGGTTTATTTTTATGATAACTTTGTGACTGTTGTTTACATGGCTGATACATTAACTTTCTCCTATCTCTCTCCTCGCTTTTATGCCATCTCCTGCAGTCTGCAGTGTCTAAGTAGCACTAGTTATGTTTATTTAAAGAAACTTTTATGTTCTGTTTCTCATACAGCTTACTTCAAATTTCTACTTTCTTACTTGAACCATTACTCCTGGTGCCTACAGGGACAGTGTGGGAGTCACTGTCTTAATAGATCCTTCTGCAGACCAACAAAGAGCAGTTACCTAACCAGGAGGGACTCAACGTACTCTGTGCCTGTAGAGCAATTTCAGGGTGTTCTCTTAGCAGGGGAGATTTCTTCATGACAAAGGCACTTCCAGAAGGGTTCACTGTACATTTAAAGTGTCAGATTTTTATTTATAATGTGAAACTGAGTAATTTTCTGCCTTCGTTAACCTGTAAAAGTGCAATTGCCAGAGGTCTAACAAAATCAACAAAGCTGAGGCCTCTCTGATCATGACAATCCGTTTCTAGCTTTAACTTATGAAAAAGAAACATTATAGTATTATGAGCAAAGCCATTATTAACTGTGTAAGTCTTTGTAATTAATTTTCTGCCTTCTCTAAACAGTCTTCTTGCCTTGGTCATTTGCACTATAAATCTCTCCTGCAATGCCATGGGTTTAATTTTTTAAAATTGAATGTAATTAATGTATAAATAAGTTCATTTGTGTTGTAAACAATGCTTGGAATTCTGACTAGATAACTAAACAGATCTTTTAATTCTTTTGTTGTTACTAGACTACCAAACACTGTCAAGAACCATCATCCCTAGTGATGGATCTGGTATCAATTGCTAGACAGAGATCTTCTGAAAGTTTAAGTTTTCAGTTGTTTACATAGTCTTAGTTAGCTAATGACAAAGCATAATCAGCTCAGCTAAACCTCTGGCATGTTTAAAAATACCTGGGATGAGATGTGCAAACTGTGATACCTATACAGAACAGAAGATGTAGAAAAGGCTTTGCAAAACATTTTGATAAGCAGCTGAACAAATTCAGTTTGTTCCTTAGCCCAGTTTCTGAAAGACGACCACATTGTGGTGATTGAGATATATTGACAGTTCTCTGGGTAATTTTTGAGCCCAGTGGGAAAAGACTGAGAATGAATTGAGTTATATCATTATTAGACTGTAGAGAAGTCCTGTTGTAAAGGGTGGTTCTGAAAGCTGTGCAGTAGAGAAGGCTTTGGATCAAAATGCATCTTACACTCCAGGGAACTCCTCCATAAGACAGACATCCATAAGAAATGGGCATTGTTAATGCAGTGTTGATTGTGTTTCATTAGAGCATGAGGCTGGGAAGCAGTAACTTTGTTGGTTGTTTTTTTTTTTTTTTTTTTTTTTTCTTGATTCTGACCTTGCTTTAACTGTTTGGGTAATTTTTTTTTTACCATATTGGATAATCTTTAAAAGTATTAAAATGTTTTGCTATCTGTTCTACTCTGAGTGATAACACTGTGCTTTACCTAGAGAAATGGCATTTAGCCCTTGTGTCATCCAGACCCACTTTTCACTACACTGATATATTCTCATTAATATGGGGATATTTTTGGAAGCTCTTATCCAACCACAGGAGCAGGGCGCTGTTACTGAACTTGGATACCTACACATTATTTCACCCTTCAAGAAGCTTGATCTGGCATCAGCATAAGGCTGTTTCAGAGATTGGGGGAGGCAAAAAAATGCTCTTTTGTGACACAGTATTATTTCAAGAGAAGCACAAACAGAGTTAAGGTTAGGATGAAATCATTCCAAGTGAAAGCTTTGCCAATTGCTTTGGAAAACTCAGGCCTTTAACAAAATGATTAATTAATGAGAAAAAATCCTCACCAGGAAACTCCAGAAGCACACTTTCTACCTTGAAAGCTCAAACTCAGTTTACACTTTGATAAAAACAAGAGAATGTTGAAGAGTTTGGAGTCAACTGGAAATCAACAAAGCATAAGCCTCTCCCTGGCTATGCTTCTTGTCCCCACTTCAGGCTGTTAACCTGATAGGAACTCATTGATAAGAGCATTAAAAACTTATTGATAAATTGTTGAGAGAAGCTGTGCAAACAGATGGGTCTGAGAAGACTTCTTTCCCAGCTACAAATCAGTTTGCAGATACTTTCCAGCTTTCTGAGCAACCAATCTGAAAAGCTATTTATTTTCAGACATATCAGGTTGGAGTTCTAGCAGCTGGAGCTGAGTGAATAATTACTTCAATTAAAATACATTCAGCAAGAGGTCAGTGAATATTTTGTGTAACAACATACCTAGTACTTAGCAGCTTAAATGTGTGCAGATTTTTCAGCTGTGCATATATACAGAGTGTCACTTTGGGCCAGTTGCAAGAAGCTCAGGAGAGCAGCCCAGAGGTCTGGTTTTTACTGCCCTGCTGTCTGGTGGTTGTGCTGGGCTGTGGGGCTGGAGGTGTAATGGGGGGCAGCAGCCACAGGGGACTTGCTGCCCTGCCTGGGTCAGTACTCAGAGAAAACCTCTGCTGGTCTTGGGCTTGGAGTGCAGCCTGGCTGACACCAGGGACATTATATATGAGCACTGAACATGCAGATGGGCTGTTCTCTGTTGTTATTATGCAATAACTGCACAAAAATGCTATTAAGCTAAACATGAAATTAATTGAACATAATATGGAACAGACCCATGAACTGACTCCATGGTCTGTCTGAGATGCCGTGGTTTGGTATCCACAAATATGGATTTATTTCTAGGTCTTGTAACCCATTTTAGTTGTGACAGGTAATTAAGGCACCTGACAGGGAGTTCAGAGAATAGCATGTCCTAACTCCTTGATGACCTGCTTGTCCTATTTGTGGAGATGTTAATTCTACCCATCAAAAGACCATGGAAAATATTCTTAATTTAGAAGCATTTTCCTTTCCTCTTTTTTTAGCCTTTCCATATGTATATCTGTGTCGGAAAAATCTTCACTCCTTTCCCTCTTTTTGTCTTTCATTTGAATGGTTCAAATTCATTGAGCCTTCACAAACTGAAGGGCAGGTGATTGCTGCCCAGGTAAGGGATCCAGGCCTGAACTGCAGAAGTGCACCGTGCTCCCAATGGGACATCAGCAGGGCAGCTGCTGTGTGACCAAGAGTGGACCACACCACCGAGCTTTGCTGCTGTGTGCTGGGTTAAGTAGGGAACTGTGGGGGGTCAGGGCTGACTGTCATGGTGAGTGCCCAACTTTTTAAAGGAAAATATTTTACTCGGCCATCTGAGGCTTAGTTAATTTGGCCCTTTTCCCACCCCTGTTTCTTTCTTCTTTTTTTTTTTTTTTTTTTTAAGTTCTGGAACAAAATCCTCTTTGATACAAAGATAGTGACAAATGGAGAAGTGACATAGGTCTTCCTAGAATCAAACATATGGTTGGTTATGTTCTTTATATAGGCTTTCTCATCTGAATTTTTTTTCTAAAACTGGCAGTAGTTAGACCCTGTGATGCAGTCAGATGCCTTATTGCTGGTAAACTATGTAAATTAAGTTTTTTAAAATCTCATTTTAGATTTTGTTTTCTATACTTGGATTTTTTTATGGCAGTTTCTGCATCACTTTCACAATTTCAATTTCACTGTAGCAATACTGATTATAATTTACAGTAGTTTTCCAGTTCTTCTTTAGCAGTCTTCTGTTTGCAGATCCCTTTTGTAACATTGCTGAATGAAGAACTTGGGGTCAGCTGCTGTAGCTCATTAACCTAAATTCCTTCAGACTTGTTGCCTTCCAGAGACAAGTCCCACTTTCCTGTGCCCTTTGTTTCTTGTATCATTTTTCACCTTGCTTTACAAAAATACACAGTTTTGGAATGGATTCCTAAGCAATTCAGATTGCTGCTGTCCTGCCTTCATAATTTTTTGCTGCTTTACCAGGCCTTGTATCAATCAGGCATTACAATAGTAGCAGAGTTACTTCTACCCTCTGAACACTGGTGAAAATGCTCAGTGGCTTCAAGCATAATAATAATAATAATAATAATAATAATAATGATAATAATTATAATTCCTGAAAAAACCTCTGCAAACATCCATCCTTTGTGTGCTGTTTGAGATCTCAGCCAGGTTTGAGTTAATTTAATGCATGCTTCGTGGGTAAACTATCATGCTAATTTTTAATATGGGTGTTGCACCATACTAATTTTAAAATTTTATAAATAGATAAGTGCACTGTGCCAATAAAACCAGACTTAAGCAGACACATTTTGCTGGCTCATTAAAGTATCGAGTCAGGTCTGTTTGACAAGATTTTTCAGTGACTGAAGTATGCACTCAGGTATTAACCATATTCATCTTTATCAATTGCATTTTGCATTAATTTTTATATTCATCTCCCTGTGCTTCATGTCAGACTCTATAGTTTATAGTTGGCCTAACTCTGTGCTTGCACTTTTTCAATGTTGGCACAGCATTATTTGTCTGCTAAAGATTTTTCCCTGGCTTAATTTGCAGGCCAAACTTCTTAGCTAGATTTAAGACCTTTGGGGTTTGCTGCTTTTGGTTCTGCTTTTCTTTTCCATAGATTCTGCCTGAAAATGTTTTCAGGTTTTGATTACCTGGAGAGGAATTAATCATCTTTGCATGATGGGAATTCATTGCCCCGTTTCTCTAAGGGCACAGTGCTTTTTTCCCTGGTAACAATTCAGCTTCTGGCATCTAGCAAAAAGGGTCCACATAATTGCTAGGATTATAATTGCTGTGATTTCTTTTTCTATAGAAGTCTATATAAAAGTCTAAAGTGTACAGAAATGTAGCTGAGGAAGAATAATTTACTGTAGGAAGTAGATGAGCACTCTGCTCTTGCAGAATGCTCAGATCTAAAATGAAAGTTCAACTTGGCTTCTGGAGCAGCATGCTGTGTAGTTTTCCCTTTAAAGACTTTTCCTCCTTTTGCTGTGAGACCTTTTCATATAGGGCTTTTCTTCCTTAAGAAGATCTCCTGCTGGTTAATGTCAGCAGATACACCCACGGCTGCTCAGGAGGGAGATGTCAGAAAGGCGTCCTGCCGGCTTTGGATTCCCGAGGCAAGCCGGGCACCCTGCTCAAGGAAGAGAAAGAAGCTGAATGCTGCCACATGCAGCAGTCAGTAATTTTCCCTGGTTAAAATGAAGCTTTAAATACAAAGTCCTGTACTCCCTCCTCCACAAGCCTAATCAAAATACTTATTGCTTTTGTTTAATAAGCATAAATCACTATCATTTCATGTACTTGTGCATGGCATAAACTGAAGCTACCTACTTTTTCATTATAAACACCTCTGTTATTGTGACCTGTATTATATTTTCTTTTTGCTATTTGAACTTTAATCTTTGATGTTATTGTGATCTGTAGCAGCATGGCCAGTAACTTGTGTTTCCTCCTGTCCTGTTGTATCCTGTCCTATCTGACATATGTGTACTGTGCTCACCATATCCAGAGCTGACTGTCCTCCAGTGGTGCATTAGGCAAACTGAAGTGCTGAAACACATGACAGCATTACCACAGCTGAAATAATTACTGTGCTTTAATGTGCTTTAACAGACAACTACCAACACACAGTACTTCTAAGCTCAGTGTAAGATGATATTAACAAAACATGTACAGAAGCCTGGATATGTCTATTAAACAAAGGTGCCCATAAGGGCTACTGGGATGATAAAAAAAAACTGAAAAGAGATGTGTATATAAAAGTACTTGTTGAAAAAAACCTCAATATGTGGTTGTTTATTTCTCTAGAATAATGAAGACTGAGGGGAGATAAGGGTTTTTTTCCTGTAGATAAAGGATGAGATAATCTATTATACCACCACTAAAAGAGATTAAATACCATATTATTATCTAACACAGAATGTCTAAGAATTTCAAGTCAAGTTAGATTGGGTTAGTAGCTGGAAATTTTCGATGAATTTTCTAGGAAACAGAAGTTTAAATTTGGTCATCATTTGTGAGATTGTTGTGAGCTTCTTCTAAGGTTCAGATAGATCCTTTCAAATCATGACCATCGTCTGTGGACTGGATCAGATGTCTTGGGGTAGCTTAGAGTTTCCTGTGACTTGCAAGCATCGTGTGGATAATTTCAGTGATAGCCAGAAGGAGAAGATGGAGGGTCCCATGACCGACTGAGGTCACATATGCACCAGGTATGGCACTGCATGGCTGAAATGGTGTTCACACCATTGTTGCAATCAGCATGTACAGAAAAGTGGGAGACTCTGGAAACCATGGCTAGCTATTACCTCAGGGAAAGGCAAATCCTGGATTTTGGCCAGTCCTCATGGACTGGTCCTCACGTTCCTCTGCTGCTGGATCCTGCATCCAGAAACTCAAACTTCAGTGAGTGTGACTGATGTGGCTCAGCAAAGGCTGCAGTTGTGACAAGTCCTCTTGTACTCCTTCAATCCCTACAGCTCCTACACCAAATAAATACAGACCTACTTTACAACTTCACGAGTTGTAAAGTCTTTCTGTGTATCACTATTGCAACTGGGAAGACAGAAAAAACAGGCACAAAAGTTCCAGTGAGAGCAGCTTTACAGTGCATTTAATTGTTATGCAGTTGATCATCTCCATTCCCCCCAGTGTTTTCTGACTGATCAGTAATTTGATAGATTCAGGATGATCCTGAAAATGTGTGGAAGACTTTTTGTCTTTTATTTTGTTTTGTTCAAAGAGAAATAATTAATTCCCTTCCCGCTGAACTCAATTCTGTTGCAACTTAGTTTTTATGCCTCATCTTACCACTTGACAGGCAAAATATGTTTGTGTAAGAACAGGCTTATTAAAGCAGGATAGCCCATTAAACCAGAAGTAAACCCACTGAATCCCAGTAATATCCTTGCCTAACAAAAAACCAAATCCCATGCAAGTGTCCTTGTTTATTGTTCCAGAATACATAAAAGTTGTGCCAGCCAGTGATGGGAAACAAACTCTTATTTTTCTTTTTATATTTAACTTTTTAGTTTGTGGGTAAAAGAAAAGAGGGAAAATTCAGCTCTTTGGAAAGAAATGCTATCTAACCTCAGCCCATGAGGAGGTACAGGCTGGATGTCTGGATGCTGTGTACCTATCCTGGAGGTCTGTGGGAGGGTAATTTCAGGCCAGAGACGATCCAAATTGTTGGGTGCCTAATAGCTGGATACTGACCACAAATATTCAGTCACATTTGGATGGCTGATGTTTGTGTTATTCTGAGTGTAGGTGTTTCTTTTTGTTTTTTTTCTACTACCAGAACTTTGCCTTTTTATGAACATCTCAGGTGAGGGGGAGGAAGAGTTGTTGAGTGCAGCAGGCCAGCAGCAATTCCATTGCTTGGAGTAGTCTCAAGCTGTTCAGAGAGAATAACCTTCCTTTCTCCTTATTAAATGCTAATAGCACATTGGCTTTTGAAAACCTTTCTTTGCTCAGGTACTTGGCTGGTATCTGTGAATCGTGGTATTTTATGGAGGTGGGCTGAATATTTGAGTAGCTGCAGTGTACTGTGTTCCCATAGCAATGGAGAAACCTTAGTGCCTTGCACAGGGACTTGCATGATTCACAGCTAGGAAGGGCAATCAAGGGAGAATGGTGGTAAAGCCTACACAGGCCTAGATCTTTGGGACAGTTTGTTGTGTCTGCTCCTTGCTAAGGCGGAAATGCTGACGTGGCAGTACTGGATGAGTTGATCAAATCACTCTGAAAAGGAAGACATTTGATATGATTTCACATACTGGGGTGACAGTGTTCACTTGGATATGTGTTCAGTGTTGTGATTGTCTTGCCCACAGCTGACAACAGGCAGAGTTGTCATGGGGTTGTCCTATTTGTCTGCCCACCACAGCTTTCTTGAGGAGAAGGAGTTTGAGACCAGCATTCTCCTGGTAGTGTCATTCTTCATTCAGCCTTCCTTTTATTCAATGAAGAGTAAAGAATCTGTGCATTGTGAATACCAAGGCACTGAGCTTTGAGCAAACAGCTGCATAATGGTTTTGCCAGCTTCAGGAACAGCCAGATTTGGGAGAGGGCCTGACAGACTTAAATGAGAGAAAGAAGTATCTGAATATATTTTCTGTAAAATAATCTATTGTTTTTATAGTTTCTTTGCTTGATCAAACACAGAACTAAAGAAGTAAGAAAAAAGAGAATCTGGATTGTGTAGCAATATTGTCTTCTTCTGAACCACGGGTCTTAACAGACACTCCTGTGCAGGCTGGAGAGCCACTCAAACTTCTCCCTTAACAGGCTCTGTCTCTTTGGGATCAGAGGTTGCAGCATATCAGCTGGGTTTGGTGGTGGAAGGGTTGACTTGGACAAGGACATTGGGGACTGGATGCCATCCAGTGCTTGGATACAGATTAGGGTGATAGTGCCCTGCCAGTAATGCAATGGGGCTGTGCCAGGATACTTTCCTTGGGCCAGCCAGGCAAAAGCAACCATGGGTTTGCCTTTTCAAATGTGCAAGGAGAAGCTTCAACCACTTCTAGACAGCACATCCTTGAGAGTGCTGTTTTAATGACCTTCCAGACCTGATGTGAAAACAAGGCTCAGAAATGCCCCTTGGATATGCCAAGGAAGGCACAGCATATTAAACAGTTGTTTAATTAGTAGGAAGAGGCATTCTGAGATCCTCTCTCTGGAAACTGTAGTCAGCTAAATTGAAAGAGGAAAGATGGATGAAGCTTCAGCCATCAGGGTTATGGCATCTGCAGCAGCTTACCAGCGGATGTTGGAAGTTCTTAATTACCTGCAATATTTCAATAAAGATTTAATAGCTTTCTGAAGTAAATGATCTAATGTGACCACAGCATGTAGCTTTGTTTCCAAAAACTATTAAGGAATTATCTGCAGCTTGTCTGAAGTGGTGGAACTAAATTCCTGTGCTTGTGATAGTCTCTTCTTGCTTCAGAACACAGGTACTCATGCTTTGATTATTTCTGCATATACCTAAGCAGTGAAATTAGACAGGTTGACAAGGCAGTGGCTTAACACCAAGTTTTTACTTTGTATCTTTAGGCTTAAAGAATCCTCAGGGTAAGTTTCAAAACACTTTTTCTCTCAGGCTTATTTATTATATATGTCTTAACTAATGAAAAAAAAAAAAAACATGCTGAAGTAAAGTTCCTTGATTAAGGGTGTGCAGGAGGCTGGTAACATTGCTGAGAGTGGAAGCATACCATGATTTTTTAATATAATTTTTTTCTAGGACTGAGGCAAGCCCATAGCATTTGTACTAGCATATTCCCTTCTGTTAAATTAGCTCAGTTATACTTACGCTTGGTCTTGTGATTTGGAGAATTAGAGTTTTCTGTCCATTGCTAAAAAATAATGGGGGGAAAAAAGCAAGACAAGCCTCATTCATTTTGCATCCCATTCCTAGGCTGAAAGAAGGGTTTAGCTTGTGAATTTAAGTAACTGTTAGCAGATACTCTTACGTGGCTGGCTGAAAGAACCTTACCAGTTATAGTAAAAGCAGATGAGAGATATTGAATATTTTTCACTACATATAACTTTTAATCATCTATGCAGGTCTGATGATAGATTCTGGCAAAGACAGTCCAAGAGAATAATAATCTGCTTGCCATTTTTGTACTTAATGATGTGATATTCCCTCTATCAAATTAGCAGAGGTGAAGTGTGAAACTGTTTCACAGGCTGCCCATTATGTTTCTAAACAAAGAAAAATGCACAATTGTGCCTTTTAACTACATTAATTAATAAACTGCAATACAATGGTAATTTAGTGCCTTTTATGTCTCAGCTTTACAACACGGAACAGCTAAATAACCTTTTCAGTTCTTCCAGAGGGAGAAAATTAAAGATGAGGACCATGTAACTCAGTGAATCAAACAGTGCTAGAGCTGACAACAAAGTTCCTCAAGTTCAGCTCCATGTACAAGCGACTGTCAGCTACCAATAATCAACACTTTCAATCATGACTTGTGGGTTCTGTTTGATGATATGAGTAATGACAGTGACATATATAACTGGAGCTCATATTTAGAGTCTAGCCATAAACAATTTTAAGAGCAAGTCATATTAAATGTCTCTCAATATCACCTGCTAGTTTTAAACATTCAGATCTGTTTTCATGTAAGTGTTGCTGATCTCTTTGTCTTCTCAAGAAAATAACATGTACTTTTAGGCTGATTGCTGAGAAAAGCCAAGCTGTCATAATCATTCCCTCTAGCAGAAAGAATATGTTGTTATCTGAAATATCAGAGGGAAGAAGTGTAGCTTTTTGAAGAATTTGATCTAAATCTTGAAATGTATCGAAGATCACGGTGATTTAGCAGAGCTTACCTGAACTTTATGAAAGTTCTCCTTTTATGTTCCCTCTACCAAACTTCTGCTTCTGAAGGTATTTGAGATGTCTGAGAACTTGAATTCTCTTTTAACAGAAACCTCTCTTGATTTAGCCCATGAGCAACAGCTGTGAAGATCAACAGCCCACTAGGGAAAGGAATAAATTATATTGGTGGGATTTTTTATCAAGAAAGGCAAAAAATGGTTTTAGAATAAAACTAGGAGGTTAATAACACATTTCTGCTGTATTTGTAAAATTTCCTATGAGCTTATGCATAGCTTTGTATAGACAGATTGGTGTAATTCTTAACCCAAGTGAATATTAGAATAAATATTTAATCAAACCACTTACAATGTGAATCATAGAGTGAAACATATATCTCATGTACAAGCTTTCTATTTCTTACTCTGAATTTTGATGCAATATTTATTGACTAGGTCAGGTTGAATAATTTAGACTAACATGGTTGGATTTCCCCGAGTTGTATCTACTTTGCTTGCTGTTTGCCCAGCAGTCCTCTCACGGACATACCTTGTTTGCCATCTTTCCTACAGGAACAACTGAAATTATAAATCTCCCAGTATATTTGATCTCTGCATCATGAACTTACAAGGAGTAAAACTAAAAGCAGAGGCAGTGTCAGTAGGCTGCTCTGTAACAAAAGGGGAGGAAAGGCAACCCAGATGTAATCCACTGACATGTTTTTTGTCTCAAGTATCTCTTCAGCAGGTTGGTTCTGTTTTTATATGGCTGTGCAATGAGCAGCATCAGTGGTATAAACCAATGCACACTTGCATTGTTAATAGACCAGACGGACTTTCAAAATAAGCATTTCAGGAGACTGAGCTGTCCCCAAGCCACCTGTAAGAGAAAGTAAAACAGTTTGAGCACCTGATGTGTGCTGGAACAGAGGTTCCTCTGCAGCCCATGATGTGGACTGTGGTGAAGCAGTTGTGCCCCTGGGACACACTGCAGCAGGGGGATGCCCAAAGGAGGCTGAGACCCCATGGGAAGCCGGCACTGGAGCAGAATCCTGGCAGGACTTGTAGACCTGCAGGTGGCCCAGGCTGGAGCAGTCAGTTCCTGTAGGACTGCACCCCATGCCAGGGACTCATCCTGGGGCAGTTCACAGGAGACTGCCATGGGAGAGAGCCCATGCTGGTGCAGGGGAGGAGTGTAAGGAGTCTTCCCACTGAGGAGGAAGGAGCAGCAGAGACACGTGATGATGTGACCACAGCCCCCATCCCCCTGCACTGCTGAGGAGAGGAAGAAAAGAAAGTAGGAGTGAAGTTGAACCTAGGAAGAAGGGAGGGGTGAAGTAAAAGTGTTTTAAGATTTGGGGTTATTTCTCATTATCCTGTTCTAATCTGATTGATAATAATGATTGTACTCATTTCCCCAAGTCAAATATTTTTTGCCTGTAGTGGTAATTTTTGAGTGACCTCTCCCTGTCCTTGTCTTGACCCGTGAGCTGTTCATGATATTTTCTGTTCCCTGTATTTGAGGAGGGGAGTGATAGAGTGGCTTTGCTGGGCACGTGGTGTCCAGGGTCAGTCCACCACAGGATCTCAGACATCAGATTTTGATTGGCAAAGTAAATCTGTGCTTTATGTAGCACAAACATACAGAGCAGCAGTGATCACAGAACAATGAAATCTGTCTCTTGTCATTGAATTATAAATAATACCTAACATATGCATGTAATTATGACCAGGATTACATACACACAGAGAGCCAAGTGAGAGCTGTAACATGCTTAAAGAACCAGCAAGATCTTTCCAATCTTGTAGGAATTATGTGACAGCAAGTTCATTTTACAAATATGCTTCTAATGCGCCAATTTCTGCTCCTGGTAAGTTACTGTTGTTTTACCTTCTCATCTTGGCAGCTGTTTAACCTGGAGATCTTTAGTTACATTGTCTTGGGAAGACTTAGTATGGAGGGCTAAGCTTCAAGGCCAGGCTGTCATCAGATGCCATGCTCTACATATCCCAGTGAACAAAATGCTGACTGTGGCAAGAGTTGGGCAAGTGAAAAATGGGAGAGAAAAAAACCTTGAGAATGTAACAAAAATGGTAGCAGATTTGTGGTTTTACAAGTGGTTTCTTCACTTATGACCAATTACTGTGTAGTTTACTGCTCCTAAATTTGCAACACCTGTACCAATCTCACATCTCTGTTGCTGCAGTAAGTGTCAGATGCACTGGAGAAAATCCAATGGCCCAAGAGAGAGACAAGGAACGTGTGTCATTTGATATCAGTTGAGCTGCTTATTACAGCTATTACTGCTGGTACTTATCCCTTAAACCACGGATATCTCACTTGTTTAAGCAAAAGGGAAAGTACATTTGTTTTCTCTTCTACCTTTTGGAATAGAATTCAGTTAGTATTCAGTTGTTTTGAGAGAGAACAACTTGAAATTCTTCTGTTTAGAAAGGTCCCTCCCTACTTCATGAGTCCAGACACATCCTGCTGAGAAGTATCCTGCTCTCTCTGACATCCTGCATGTCTTGCCTAGGCCCCTGGTGTGAGCTGCTGGTCAAGGAACAACAGCTGCACAAAGAACATGAGAAAGAATAGAGTCTTCTGCTCCTATTGATTTGAAAAACTGATGAGGTCCTTGCATTCTTTAACTCTGAGTACTTCTGCACCAAACCCACTAATGTTTGCAGTCGTAATTCTAGAAAATCAGTTATTTGTTTGCATTTTTGGTCGTGACCATGCAAAACAGAAAAAAAGAATGAGTACCTTAGATTTCCTACCAGGATAAGGCAGGCAATTTTCCTCTGCAGCTTAGTTGTAGCTCTTTAGGGATTAATAAAAATTATAATACTCTATCTTGTTTAAATCATTAAGTAACTTTATCCAGTTTTGTTGAAGAAAATATTGTCAGATTATCTGCCTGCTTTGATGTAGAAACTTTTCCTTGGGTAAAGCTTTTTCCATTGAAGTCTTATTCATGTAGTTTTTATTATTTTATTGTTTTCACACGTGGACCCTATTATCAGCTTAGGAATGAAATGGTTCTTCTATATTCCTTTAAATAGAGAGTTCAATGAAAATATTATTAATCTTCCTGGAGTATTTATTCAGCATTACGAGTAGCATATCTGTGGCGTCAGTGTTAATGATTTTGTGCAGGGAGGAATGACATCTCTCTGTTGACCCTAAAGCACTGTGGGTTTGCCAAGTATTATTTTGTAGCACAGACATCTACTACTGGTTACTGTGGTTCCATGATAGAGTGTATTAGCTGCAGCATTGATTTTTCTTGTGCTCTTACATAGACAGGAAAAAAACGTGTTTGCTACAATTCATTAAAATGGGAATCAAGCAAGGTTTTTGCATTCCTCTAGCCCCTGCTCACAGGGAAGTTTGGGTCCTGCCTTTGTAGGTGATAGTAAGGTGGTAGCACAAAAAAGGGTAGATTTTTTAAAAAACATGGGGTAGTGAGCTACAAGTGAAACTTGAGCTGTGCTCAGTATGTGCCTTATTCTACTGGAAACTGGGGTGGAAAAGATAAAAAAGTTGACCTTTCCTAGAAAAAGTAAAAGTTACTCTCCAAAGTGGAGGCTGGTATCCTGATGCAGTACCCTGGCCAGGACCTGACCCCTGGATTCCAGAGAAAGATTTGTATTTGTGTCCTCTGAGTGGATCAATTCTGTAGCTGTATGAGGGATGGCAGACCCCCAGTGCTGCACTTTAACTCTTGTCACACCGTTAGACCTGGATCTGTCTCCTTAGTTTATTTTTAGAAGTGATTTGGCAGAGAGAGAAGTGCCGAGGCTTGCCCTTTCCCTGTGGAGGGAAGCTCTGATTATTCCTTTAGCTGCCACATTCTTGTTTGTCTGTCTCTAATCTATTCTACCTCTGGAGGCATTTCTACTGCTCTCATTACTGTGGTATGTGAGCACTTTGTGCAGTGAGCTGAAGAGCAGAGTCAAATAGAAACCCCCCCCCAGCAGGGTCCTGCACCATATTCTGCTTCTCTCTTTTCAGGGAGATGCTGGGGGTGGGGAAACTGTTGAGCTTGCCATCCCCTTTCTGTACCTTCTGTATCTGGCCCAGGATGGTTATTTCTTTCTGTGGTTCCTGTCCCACCACCATGTGCTGGAGGACTTCCTGTATGGGGGTTTCCACTGGGACCTGTGGGTCCAATGCACTGAAATGACATCAGCTGTGATGGGGCTACTGCAGTTCTGCCCAGAGAGTCCCCTTCAGTTACAAACCAGGATATTCCCCATCAGCAACAGTTATGCTTTGAACCATTTCAGAGTGATGTGATTTTTTAAAGTCTTGTTTGTTTTAGAGTAATTTGTGCTGTGGATTACTCCCTTTCCAGCTTGGATAGCAACCTGTGAACTGTAACACTTCTTCTACAAGCAGGTCTTTATCTTTTCCCTCTCATGAGCTGATATGATCCTTTAATTGCAGTGCCATCTGTCCATGCCAGGGTTTAATCACAAGGCCTGAGTGTGTGTTTTGTTCATATGTGAAATACCTGGAGGAGAGTGGGTTTTGTCCTGTTCCTTGGTGCAGAGGTGAATTGCTGCCAGATACATGGAGGGGCAAAGAGCAAAGTGAACAGAAAAGTAGTAGCACAACCAGCCCACACACTTTGTGGCAACTTGGCATGTCAGGGACACTGTTTTCTGTATCGTATCCATAGTGTTAGGGGAAAAAAGACAGGCTGAAAAGTGCCTGGATCTCTAGAAGATGCAATTCCCTGTGCTGACAACCCAGTGTTTGTGGTGCTGCTGAGATGCCTGTGTTATTCCCAGCTACATTCCCTCTGCAGCATTGCAATGAAACATACCTGTCTGTGGTGGTTCAAACACTCTGGTAACTGCTGAGGTGTTTCTGGTTTTCCTCCTTCTGGCAAGGGATCCCTGTGAGGTGGAAAAATTCTGTTTTCAGCAGTGATGGAGAGAATAAGAGGTACTCGTTCTCCATCTGCTGAGCACTTAAATTGTTATTCCTCCATGCTTTCCCCACCTTTCAAATATAAAATTGGCAGAAACAAATGAAGCTGTAAAATAACAGCTCTGAATTAAAGCTTAATTGTGCCAAGTGCTGTTAAAAAGAGCATTGCCCTCAGTACGCTCTTAACACTTCAGCTGTTATGGCTGCTGGGAGGAGAGGAAAGTTGTTCATTTTTACCTGCCTGGACACTGTGGGGTTAAAGACCCATGCTAGGACAGTCAGTGTTAAAATCATTGTCTGGAACAAGTGGAAATCTGACTACAAATGCAGCTGAGCAGCACCAGTTAATAGCCTGGCTGTTAATAGCTGGATGTACGGGATTGCCAGTGAAAATACCCAGAAATGGGCAGGGCACTGCTTAGAAAGAAAACCTAGTAGGAGCAAGCACAGTGCTGCTGGGAAGGGGGTGGGATTTTTACAAGAGTCATCACAGACTGATGTGGGTGTCACGTCTCTTGGACGAGACTAAGTGAGCAGTGTAATGCTGATCTATCATAAACATTTGTCTAAAGTCTTCCAGGAGACTCACCCAGCCCAGGCAGGGAGCCTGGTGCATTAGCTGACTGTCAAGCAAAGCTACTTGGTATTCACAGGCAGGTAGCAGCCTGTCTGAAAATCTGCCAGATTTTCTGTTTAATTATCTATGAGGGACGTGTCACCATTAGGAATGTTTCCTATTTTGCATTCTTTGAGGAAACACAAGAACAGGCTCCCTCTGTCAATGACAGGGAAATTCAAGGATGCCTGGGAAGAGTGGCTTTGCTGGGGCTGCAGCTCTGTTAGGGCTGGTCAGAAAAATTTGTCAGAGACCACGCCTTGTGCGGTGAAGCTGAAATGTTTTGTGGTAATTGGTCTCAGGGATGTTTTCTAGAGGAATGATTTGGGAACCAATGTAGACTGTAATTACTTCTGAAAAGAAGGAGAAATGTCTCCATCAGACCTCTCACCTTTTCTACCTTGAAACAGATATTTTGAGTATACTGGTTTTCCTGTAAAATTTGAAGAGATTTTCAGTTGAATGATGAACTCTAACAAAAGAAAAGAAATTATTATTCTTTGTTCAGCTCTAGGTTATGTCAGGGCAAAGAGATTCATAGGCCAGCATATCTGAGAACCTAAAAAGCCATCTTACATTTTTAGTCAGTGAGCAGATGCATGCCCTGTGTACTGCCGGCTGAAAAATCTCTATTAAGATCCACACGGTTTTCTCGCCTAAGAGAAACCTAAGATTGAGGTTGTGTTTTACTTTCCCTTTCATTATTTATTCTTGATTTTCTCTGTAGTGAGGGAAACTGGTTGCTCAAAGCAATAATCTCAAGCCTGTGCATGTCAGATGTGTGATTAATTGGCTGGAGTGAGAAGGGTGTCTCATTTAGATGATTAGTTTGGTGATGGTGGTGTGGTGAGCCAGCTGACCAGATAAATGCAGCCACCTGATGATCCCAGAGCAATACTGGGTTATAGTAACAGCAGGTTATAGGTTATAGGTTTATTTGGAACTTGATGGAAATATTAGACAACAGAATAATATGAACAGATCTAGTAATCAACATTCTGAATTATTTAGAAATTCAAATTAAAGGACTTAGACTGTGGTGCTGCCAAGAAGCAGTAGCATCCAGGGGATTCAATCAAGAAGAGCAGAGCTCATATTGCAGCTCCATTGCTTACACAGTGGACAATGCTGGGAAAACAGTTTTTCTTACCTTTTTTCAAAGGTGTCTTTTTTCTTTGGGTGCAGAAGCTAATGTGTTGTGTGTTTGGTTTTCAATGCCAGAGCCAGGGACTGGTTGGTGCAAATGCTTAGGGCTTGCCACTGCTGGAAATTTGTCATGGCCATCCTCATATTTGGCTAGAGGACATTCAAGATCTCAGAGTCATGGCTGTCTCTTGGAGACTGAGGCAATGGGCATATGGAGAACTGGAATGGCAGCCAAGGCTTCAGCATCTTTGAATATCTTGTACAAGTACGGAGGAAAATGGCAAATTAAATGGAGAAAATGGCCTCAAGGATTTTGGTGCACTAAAGCAAGTAGAAACATGAAATCTCCAGAATTTGCAGTGGTCCAGCTTCAAATGCCTCTGGAAATGAATGGGAAATACAATATTTAGTTAGTTATTAAGGCAGTCAAGGTTCCTGCTGTACCCTTTCCTTCAGAAAGGAGTGTTAGGAAGCAGTCCTTCGTTCAAGAAATGCATCTTCAGAATGAATTTTTTAAGTCAGAAAGGAAAAAAAATAGAGAGGTTTTATGGACATTCAGGGAAACTTAGGCTGAGAGCAGGTTGAGATACAAAGCAATCACTACTCTACCCTTTCTCTGCAACTTCACATTGATATTATTGGAAAAATACATTAGCAGATGTGCACTTTTCAGAGGAGAGTGCAAGTTGCCATAATTAAGAGAGGGATGATGTATTATTTAAGAGTAATTTGCAATTAGTGTTCCTAAGTGCTCTGCTATATCATTGGTTTCTTCTCTCTGTCTTGATCAAATGCAGCAGGATAACCTGTAAATTAAAAATTATGGAAAAATCACTGTGAGTACAGCTCTGGCTCTCTGGACTGAAAAGAGCTGGAAGAGAAATTGGCAGTTGCTGCTCTGGTAGCAGAGGGTGGGTGGAAGGGTGGTGGTGGTGGGACCCTGGGGCACTCTGGGCATGGGAGATTTGGGAGTAGGCTGAGGTCTAGGACTTCTCAGCCAGTCCAGGGCAGAGCTGGGAGGGAGGGGATTAGCATCTTCCCATGGGACCACATTTATGGAAACACATCTTTCCTTGGGGTGGGATCTCTGCACAGTAGGAAAAACAGAACTACTTTGCTGTCAGACCTCCTAGATGTTTGCTAGAGGAGAAACCCAAGTCTCAGTCCTGCCTTTGGAGAATGTACCTGCTGCAGACTTTATGCTTGCACTGAAAAAGGTCATAATTGTACTTCACATGCCCAGTGATGATTGGGCAAATGTTGATAGTTTAATTATTTCTCAGAAAGTGTTGAAAAATTAATGTCTCATCCAGTGTCCTTGCTTCTCCATGGACACTGGATGAGAAGTTTAAATGCTTCGAGGCCAAGGAAAAGTTCTTTACTCTGTTAGAAGTTCTTTCTCTACATAGGCACGAGGCAGCAGGTTGCCACTGTCACATAATGCCAAATGAACAAGTTCCTCAAGTTCTGTGTCACCTTCTTGTGTTGTCACATTTACCTTTTCCTTGGCAGATTTATCCATGCAGTGGCTTTGACAGAGAATGATCAAATGTAATTTATTATTTCAGACATTTCCTCACTGCTCGTGGCTTTAGTAATGTGGTAGGAATATAATAGTGTTCAACCTGTAATGTCAATGCAAAGAATTAAATGTTTATCATATGCCAGGGAGTGACTTAGGACTGATTAACATGTAGGTTTGCATACAGGAGCATTAGGAAACCCCACAAAGTGGTTAATTCCTTTCTAAAAATACATGCAGAAACATGTTTTGTTTTCAAATTTTCAGATATATGTGTTTAAAAGAAGCCTAAAGAACTGTGATTGACATGATCCATGTAATTCTGCTGGCTTCAATGTCTGATTATGCTACGTATCCCATAGGGCAGCTGTCTCAAAGGCTTTTTCTCTATCTATGACTGTCAATCTCTAGGTTTCTGAATCAGCAGCAGTTTTAATTTGAGCTGGTGTCACTGGAAGCACCCAGTCTTTCAGCTAACAGAGTAATGGTTAATTTGCATGGTTGGAAGCAGTCACATAGCAGTGGCTTCACAAGTTCTAGTTTATCAGACAAAACACGCTCATCTGCTGTTAGTGTGCTCTTAGGTTGGTGGTTAATACCTCTGTGAAACAGCTGCAGATATCCCCCATGCACGTTTTCAGCAAATGTATTTTATTTCAGTACTAAAGTGGGCTTCAGGTGCTCACATACTTACTGCAACTCAGAGGATGGGCAGTCAGCTGCTGAGCAGTAATAGCTCAATCATTTTTGGTTGTGGGAATATGCCTGTGCTTTCTGGTTTTATTAAGAGCTTGATTTTTTGTTACAGACCAAACTTGAGTTGGCAGTGGCAAGCTGGAAATGCTTTTGGGTCTTTTTCAAAATCAAGCAGATCAATTTCAGTATTTTAAAGTGGTTTATATTTGTTGTCACCAGTGCTACCTGGCCATTTCAGCTGAGCCTTCTAGGAGTTCTTTTCTTCCATCTGGGGGAATGAAATTGCTTACCCAACCTAGAAAACCAGGAATATTTTAAACTTCTTTTCACAAAGAGGGCATTTCAATCTCTCCTGTGTTTAGGCTGGAAGTTTGTGAGGTACCCCCACAAGAATTAGAGGCCTGTTTGTTTCTTTCTCTTTTATTTATTTATTTATTTATTTATTATTTTTTAAGCTGAGTCTGTTAAGGTGTTTGACACTGGTATGGCTTGTAGAGCTTGTGCTGCATCCTGCTGAGAACCTGGCGGCTCTTGTGCAGAGATCACATCCCACCATCCTGTTGGAGGTTATAGCCCATGGAAGATATGTTTGTTCTGTAGCTCTCAAATATATTTCCCTCTCCAAAAAGATAGGAAAAGCTATCTTTGATTCCATAAAGCTCTACTGATGTTAGAGGGAAATACAGAATGGAACTGAGCTAACTTATGGATATTGCAGTATCTACCTTGCCATCAAGTTTAACAGAAAACTTTGGCTTTCAAAAAGCCTCTTGCATTTAATGGAAGAATTTCAATTGGAGCCCCTCCATCATAGCTGTGCTCCTGATAATAACAGTTTCCAATATATTTGCAGCAGTCAGCATGGCTCCAGGTATTTCAGAATCCTAACTAGCCAGAATTGCCCAAATATTTTTTTACCTAATGTTCTCTTCCAATTTCTTGTCTCCTGGGAGAGGAATGGGCACCAGAGTGGGTGCCCAGAAGAGTGGGTGATCCTAGGCCGTTGAAGCACCCTATATGATCTTATTTTTTGTCTTACCAACATTAGCTCTAGGTGGTGACCTTTTTCTTTTTAAAAACTCATTTCAACCAGAGTTGTGAGGTTGATTTGTGCAAGTGTAAATGTCTGATACATAAATATTTCTGGTTTCTTTGATCTTTTAAGTGTTCAGATCACCAATGTGATAGGATGCTGGGAATTTAGTTATTAACAATAGATATAATGACGATATTCTGAGGAGTAGGTACAGCCCACAATGCTTATTCAGTTTCTGACTTTCTTAGAGAATTCAGACTAATAGAGACAAACCTGAAAGAGAATTATCATTTGTATGAGCTATCATGATATATGATAGGGTAACACATTGTTGAATCAGCTGGTTTTAGACACCAGGTACCAATCCTGTGGTGTTGATGAAATTCCATAAAAAGGAAAAATGAAAGAAATGGAAAAGAATAAAACATGAACCAAGAGTTGAAATATTTTATGAAACACATGCTAAATCTCCCTGCTTTAGGACTGGTGGCCTACAATGGAACAGAGCACTGGGCCAAAAAGAATAAATCTTACTCTAAATCAGTGAGACAATTTTATGCACAGCATGAATTTAGAAAGGGGAGGAAAGGAGGAGGCCATAAGACAAAGCTTAGCAGGAACATAAAGAGGTAGAATATGTCTGTGAGAGAATGCAGTTGTAAAAGGAAAGGAAAATTGACACAATATGAACCAAATATGATGAACTCACTTTTTTGTTCTGTGGCACTTTGTCTTCTCTGTCAAAGCCTATTCTACCATTACCTCACTCATTTGCTGAGTACTAACCTGTGCTTCCCTGGGTCATTTGTCGTTCCCAAGAACTTTATACACATTCAGATCACCTTGAGGCTTGATTTTGAATTATGTCAGTGAAGTGGGTTTAGTCCTGATTTATATTGTTCTAATCATATAAAAATCACACACTTCATTGGTAACACTCAGCATTTCTTCAGGGTTTATCATTCATTGAGCACTATGTGACAGTAAATAATGATCACTTCCAGCACATGGCAGGTGATTAAAAAACCAAGGAAAGCAGAGAGCACTTGCATGTTTTGCCAGTGATCACACGGTATGGCGGGGAACACAACCCAGATCTCCTGATGCCTTGCCTATGAGATCATGCTGCCTTCCTAAATAAAATTAAAATGGAGTTCTGCCGTAAAAAAGGAATGACTTTGCTCTGATACCAGTCTTAGTGAGATCAGCAGTGGGCCTCCACTTAATAACACTGTGTTACTGCTGAGTTCACTGGGAGCACTATTAGACTCCCTTAATAACTGGAGAAGAAAATGCCCAAGCTTTGGTTTCAATCTGTACACAAAATGCTGTAGAACACGCAGCAGGAGTGCTCCAGCAGGTGAAAAAAAAAACAATCATTCACCTCACAGTTTACAGAGCAAATCAAGTATTTGCTATATCCATCCAATCTGTAACTGAAAAAACCCCCCACTGTTCTTTTCCCTAACGTGGCAATATCTCCAGTTTATCTGTGGTTTTCTGAGACTCATGTGTCTTCCATGGGATGGATGTGTATCCCACTACCCTTGTCCCTCTCTTTCTACTCCATTCTGGTTGGGAAATGTGTTTTTAATATTGTGAATCAGAGATTGTGTTTCCACACTACCAGCACCACAGGAAATTCAGCTTTTGCTAATAATAAAAAAAGACTTAGTGATTTCAATTGGAAGGGAGTTCAGGACAAGTGCAGTGTGCAGTGTTCCACCACAGGGGTGTGAAGATGTGGGAGCTGGGCAGCAGTGGCCACTGGAAAGAGCTGTAGCTGTGTGGAAAATACACTGCAGCAGGGAAAATACAAAGCAGTCCCAGGATATGAAACAGGTGGGATGGGTGATTAGGCCAGTTCACTCTATGGCAATGCTTCATGGAGACATAAAGATGCCAGCGCCACATTGCTGAAGAACACTGAGTTTTTAAGCTCCCCAGTCAAATTTATAAATTTGGGGCTCTGTACTCCGAGGTGAATGGTATATCCTGTGCCAAAACCATTTATGCCTTTGTTTCCCCCATGAAAAAAGGTAGAGAAAAAAAGATGTTACTGTTTCACTATTTGCAGGTGTACCATTTATCTGGTTTTCCCTGAAAGTATACACTTTTTCCTCTTGGATATTTTCTCCCTCACTTAAGAAGTGTTTTGTATCAAAAGGTCTGGATAAATGGTCATAGCAGATGTTTAGGCCACCTTGGTGCACATTTGTTTATTTGTGTTGGATCTGTTGAGCTCTATGTGGCCCACAGATCCTGAACACCTGAGGCAGAAAAGTTGTCCTTTCAGAGAACAAGGAGTCTCTGCTCCATGGGGCAGACAGGACCCCAGTTCTGCTCCTGTTCTGCACACCTTTTCCTTGTGTGTAGCCTTGGCTAATTGTAAAGCCATGAGGAGGATTTAGGGTTTGTCAGGCAACCTGACCCAAGCTATCTGCTGATGACTTCTGCAGTAAAGCTCTCTGATGTCAATGCAAATGTGTGGGTGCCCTGAATTAAGATGCAATTTGCTGGGAAATAATAAAGTTAGGGGCAGTGGAGCCTGAGTACATGAAGATAAAGTAGTCTGTGATAAATGACAGGGCAAAGGTGTAATGCTACTTCACTGAAATGGAGCCTGGGTTTATACCTTTCAAAAATATGGCTGTGATTCATCTCCATGGGTCAAGGTTTGTTTGTGATCCACTAGAGGAATGTGAAGGAATCTGACCATAATGTATCTTAATATTGCACAATTGACTTGTAATACTGAATTCCTGTGGTGGCATGAAGTAACTATTATACTTTCTTGTGCTTCTCCACAGCTGTGTGGTCAGGGCATCCCTTGAAATACTTCTGTCAGAATAACGTGTTGAATGTGTGGCAAGTCCTATCTGTAGTGGTGCTCAGCAATGACTGACCATTTTCTTGTAAAAGGTTTTCAAGGACATATTTAATTAGTATGCTTTATGGCATTAAAATATTTTGATTGCTTTAAACCAATACAATAGAAACAAAAAGCAACTTGAAGTTGGTATGGAGTTCTGCCCTTCCTTTGCTTCGGTACTTCAAGTTTATACACAAAATAAATACCAGGTTGCCATGGTAACTACTTTTTCACAAGTTCACCCTGTGTAACATGCTGTAAATCTTTCTTATGTGCTGATGGCCAGAGATAAGGAGGTAAAATCTAGGCTCAGAGTTTGATGTATGGAAAGGAAAGTATAAAGTGTGCTCGTGTGGAAGTAATTCAAGCAGTGCAAAGCACACAAATGTGCCAGTCTATCAGTGCATCTCTCTCTATTTTAATTAGTATTCCTCTCTTGGGAGTACCTGCTTCATCAAGTTCTCTGTATTTACAGGCCATTGAGTAGAACTGAAATTGTAATGTTATAGCTCTGTCATGTGACTCTTGGTTTTCTTAATAAACATTGCAGCCACCTATTTCTTAATGGGATTTGCTCAAAACAGACTGACAAACAGAATTTGTGATGACCTGTGTGGAAAATCATTATTGCCTTGCAAGGCAGTTAGTGTCCCATAAATCAGTAAGATTAAAACTCTTGCACTCTTCACAAAACACAGCTCCTGCCTCCTCCGTTGCCCTGCCAGGCTCACACATTTGTGCTGAGGATAATGCCTGCACTGGGCTAATCTCCCATTGCACCAGCAGATTTTCTAAGTGTTTCAGTCCTGATCAGTATGTAGTTTGTAGTCAGTATCTAAATCTTACTAAGGAAAAGCTTTAAACTGCAGAGAGATGGGTGTAAAAACTGTGATCCTGTCTTGGTCATTTTTGGTAGTGAGAGTGCAGCACAATTCTGGCATAAGCAGTTTCTGCCTTGAAAAACTTTCAGACCAAATAGAGGCAGCAAACAGAAGTTCAGAGACTTACATAAGAAAGTATGAAAATACAGTGGTGTCAGAACTTCCCAAAGAGCACACACAGGTGCAGCAACGTAGTGGGGAGCACAGGGGAGCTGAGCACTGGGTCTGTCTGGCTGCAAGGCATCACCAGGTTTGTCCTCAGTGCAGGACTTTGTACATGTTCATGATTTTGAAAGAGACAAAGATCTGAACTTCTCAATGTCTCCTGGTGATTATAACCTTGTTGTGTGTTGCAGGGTAAAGCAGGGTGAAAACTCTGGAGTGAGAATCTTTTGAGTGAAAAAATATGAAATTATTTATTAGCATTTATACCAGATTTCAGTTATATCCTGGGTGCATACAGAGAAATATGCAAAAAACCCCATTCCTTGGTCACACAGTGTTGTGGTGCTATTCTTACAGGTATTTGAGCACTTGATATTCTTGAGTTTCTCAAGCTCACCTCATCTTTTCACCCTTTTCCCTTTGTGGAGAATGTGTTCTGGCAAAACACAGCATGGGAGACAGTACATTAAAACATGAATAACTGGCAACATACTCGGCTTCTCTGCAACAGGTAGATCAAAATAACCCAGAATTTCCCACAAAAACCTGGCTTACAGCCCCATTTATTTTTTTACTGGTGTTATGAAGGCCTAATGAGAGCCATGATAGCAAGCAAGTGCATGTAGATGTTTATCTTAATCTCTTCCTTTACAGATACTGAAAGTCAGTTTTGCTAGAACACTGAATTCTTGATCTGTGCTTCACTGGGTTGGCATAAAGTGAGATCTGACACCTGAAATACTGGTTTCAAGAGCTGTCCCATGTTCCTCTGATGATCTGCAGCACTACAGCACCACACTGGTTTTCACCAGTAAGATTCTTTTTGCTAGGCAATAAACTTAGTTGAGGAAATTACCCCCATGTCATAATTATGTTAGAAGTGTTGTGGCTAATTGTAAATATCCATATTGTGCAGGAACAGCTCAGACAAAAGCCTAAGATTCAGATTTTACTTACTGAAGTATAAACGTTGGACAGTGTCTGATTTTGTTTGCATTGATTGCTTTATCCATTAAGCTTACATCCAAGGGAAGCTTTTGGGAATGCTATCAGCCTGTAGGTAGGCAGCATAAAGAGCTGCTGGCAGGATGCTTTGCTTATTACCAGCCATGCTATGGATGGGGGCATCAATTGCCAGGAAAGTATTGAATGGTGAGACAAAAGGCTGACCTTGTAATGGGCAGCATTAGGGGCTTGTTATGGACCATTTCCTGGATGAACCAGGCACTTTGGCACCAGCCTCGTCCCCTGCCCACACAAGAAACTAAAGTGCTAAGAACCAGAGCCTGCCTTGGCTGTCGGGCTATTGCTGGCACAGGGCAGAGCCACTTGCTGAGATCTCCTGTGAACTTCTGTGTAAAAGGAAGGAGCTGCAGCACTCTCCAGACATCAGAAGTTTTATTCTTAAATAAGGGTCACAGGTAGCAACAACAAGAACAACAATAACAATGTGTCTTTTAGGGGATAAGGTTGCAAAATGGCAGAGCAAAGGCAGTTTGGCTATTAAAGGCCTTTATAAGCTTCCTGGGTGCCGAGTGTTTTCAACTTTCCACGAATCAGGGGTCCCAAATGATTTAATTGGCTCCTAAGTCCCAGTCGTTCAATGTGTTAAAGCATAATGTGGGTTTCCTGCATTACCTTGGTTTTCTTCCATTGAACACAGGACCTGGGGAGGAGACAGTGGGACTTAGCACTTTCCCTGATGTTAAGTTGGGACTTGGCCAGAGTATACATCCACAGGAGTGGGAAAAATTTCCCAGACATGATGGTTTAGATGTGCCCATGTAAACACTGTCTGCTTTTCCTGATTTATTTGACGATGTCACCTGGATAAACTTCTACAATGCTAAGCAGTACCTTTGAAACTCCATCGCCTGCAGGGAATACTCACATCCCACTTTTATGCATTTGATCCCAGAACTTCAATCACCAGCTTAGGTGATCTGTATGAACTCACTGGAGTCTCCAGTGGCAATTCAGAGCCTCTAAGTATCAAATTAGAAGCCACTTCTAAAGGGAGGATTTTTTACATGTTTTTTTCTAAAACTGAAACAATCCAATAATGCTCCTTAAGTGCATTGTAGGAGTCTTGTAAGAACTCATTCAGTGATTGTTTTGAGAGACCTTGAACAAAAAGATAAAAAACATCTTCAGTCTTACTGTGGCTGACTCTATTGCATCCAGATGGGGGATAATTCTGGTTAACTATCTCTCAGCAAGAAGAGTGGTGGTTAGACATTAAAGGAAGCAAAGCACGAGGTGAAATTAGTATCAGAGATGATGAGGATATTGACTTCAAACGTGCAACAGAGTAGAGATGATATTAATTCTGTAATGGTTGCATAAAGGTGTGTTAGGAAGCGGAAGCAGGGCTTTTTTTCTACTTGAGGTCACTCAGTTTCTGTACTGAGAGTTGAAGTCTTGCACAACTTCAGCTTTAAAAGTTTACTGAAGCATTGAATATCTTTTCAGCCTGGTTTTCATACAGGGCATGGCACAGTGAAAATTCTGTGGAAAGGGATCTTGTGTTGTCAATGGGCTTGTAATACATGTGCTTCTTGGCTAAAATGTTTCCTCTTGTTTGAACTTCTTGAAGAAGTTTCAGATGCATCCATGTTTTTATTAGCAAGATAACTAAATCCAGTTTGCAAACAGAAGGCAGCCTCCTCTCCTGTTGTTTTGTTCTTTTAATGCATCAATTAAAAAAATAGGATTTTTTTTTTTTTTCCAGAGTACATGTTTTTCTTGCACTGAAGTTCTCTCATACTGTCATTTCTTCAAAATGGGAAAAACTGTTTGTTTGGTGGTTTTCCATGGTGCTATCATCAAATCATTAACATAGAAAAGGATATCGCAGAAATGAAATGGAAATAATGTAATGAATCATATTTAAAGATTTATCATATATCTTCCTTATTACTGTTTGTCTGTCTTTTTCTTTTCTGACTGAAATCTATGGCAGATTACAAAAACTGGAAAGCTTTTCTTCTTTCTCCACATTCTAGAAAGCTGTATGTTAAGCAAAACATATAGGCACATGGACAAAACTGTTAGTGAATTAGCATCTTAAATGATTTTAAAGACCCCATCAGGAGATAAACATGAAATAGTAAATTATGAAATTGTTTCTTTATATGTAAATTACCTACTAGATTCCCTCAAAAGAAGGCTTTGTCCCGATGAAAATTATATGTCCATATTCTTGTATAACCAAAGCACGTAACATAACCTTTCCTTTCAACTCTTGTGATTAAGTGTAAGCTCATTGTATTTTTTGATGTATCCATAATTGATTGAGATTACAAAAGTGTGACAGTAATTCGTCTTTAGGAAAGTTGCTTTGCATTAATCATACTTGGTTGTGGGGAGAAGTGTGGGTGTGACTTTTCAAATTAAGCAGCCACAGGGAAAAACACTTAGTGATTTTCTTCAAGTAAGTTAATGTTTTGAAAATTATTTTCATTTGAAAGCAAACAATCTTGAGATCTCGGTTCAAGAAGGAGGAGCTATCTTTGATTTTTATTCTCATTTAATGTTCCACTCTCTTCCTTGGCATTTTCCTTGTATTAAAAAAATTAATTAACTTAATTGAGTTCATTTGGAAATAGTAACAGAAGGATGACAGATGCGTTTGTTGACCCTTTCCCTAATGAGGGAGCATTGTGTCATTCAGTAGCTGCCCAGTGCCATGCGTGCATGGAACGAGTGCAGCAGTGGTCCCACTCCCTCTGCCACTTAATGAGCAGAAAACATCCCCCCACTTCATTACCAGTCTGCAATAAAAGCTGCAAAGATGCTCCTGCTGGTTCCCTGCTGGGGGTAGCAAGGCCACCTCTCTCGTGTCCATTTGGGGCCTTCCTTTTCTGTGTCCAGATTGAAGAACATTTAGTAGCACAAAACTCCTTGGAATAAACAACTAAGTTTAAAAATGAAGTTGTTTCCACCTGGAGGCAGGAGGAGGATGCCTCGTCCCTCTGTGCTCCTGCCATCTCTGAGCAGCCAGCATTGGCATTGCTGCTGTGGCCCCTCCACTCCTGTCCTTCTCTGGCTACAGGTGTTTACAGATGCCAGCTCTTCCTCGGGCTTTTCTGTGTGTTTGCATGCCTGTGTCTGTGCTGGCTCCTGATTTTTGTCTGAGCTTTTGTGCAACTGCTCTGTGAAAAGTAGCTCTGTGCACCTGAGTAACAAACATCATCTGCGACAGGAGGTCACTGCCAATGTGAAGTTTTTTATTTTATGCTGGAATCATGCAGAGAAGCTGCACACAGAAGCCTTAAATAATCTCCCAGGAATTTACTCTTTTTGCTTACATGGATCATCCTTTAAAAAAAACAATTAATTTTTAACTTATTTTTAAAGCTGAAACTGAGATCACTGTTGTGGTTTTCTTTTTGTTTTTTGGGTTTTTTTTTTTTTTTTTGGGTTTGGTCTTTTTTTGTGTTTTTTTTTTTTGTTTGTTTGCTTGTTGGGGTTTTTTGGCTTTTTTTTTTCTTTCCCTATCTAACCAGACATCTAAGGAGACAGCCCAGAAGTCAAGAATGGGTGCAGGGGATTTGGGGGCTTATCCTTTGTGCCTTTCCCCCTTTCCTCCTCAGGTTCAGGCTTCCTTTCCCCCTCCGCAGTACAGGCTTGTGTGAAGACAGATCTGCTCCCACATCAAGCCTCCCACGAAGTTCCAGAGGTCCAAATTTGTCTCATCATTTACGGTTTCAGCCTGGATGTTGAAAACATCTGCTAACCTGTCCACAGACATGAAAAAAAAGGGGATTTATGTATCGTGGTCAACTTGATTTAGAGGGGTAAGAGTTATTGCAAGACAAGGAGGTATCGGTTGTTCCTCGCGGAGCGCGAACCACCGCATGGCCACAGTGACTGTTTTTGGCAAGCACAGCTGAAGCTCACTAATATGCGTGTTTCCTATGAAACACAAGGGATGAGCCATGAAAAATGCCAAGCAGCTCTCCAGGAGCAAGGCACACTTGGCTCTCCTCACTGCTGAGCCACGTTCCCCCGGGGTTCTTCAGCTCCCGAGGCTCTGGTTTACCACATCTCCCCTGTGCAGCAAAACACAGACACACATGCTCGGAGTTAAACCTACTCCTAAGACTTATATAACTCATTAAATACAAGCATATGCGTTTAAATGCTCTCCTGGGTGACACCTTCAGAGCACATGCCAGCAAACACATATTTAATTTCATGCCTTTGGTGAAATGTTGATTTTGTTTTATTTATTTTTGTTCGTGGTGAGAAGGAAAAGTTCTTTTTGTTTTTCTGCAACTTTCTTTATAGAGAGTGTTGAAAACCTGGACTCCACACCATCAGTGAGAAGCTTTGCTACCTACTAAATCTAATTACTTCCCCCTGTGGTTTTAAAAAATCAATGGTCATTTCTAAATGAGTGTGCTATATAATAAATTAAATTAGTTTAACAACAGCTTGTATCTTTAATATCTGGCTGCAAGATAAGATATGTTAGCGATTGGGCATGATGTCTGCAAGAAGAGGCAACATTCCCAGTGCCCAGAGTATAACTTTGACAACAAACAAGCAGTAACATCTATTCATTAAGAGAAGAACTGTGTATTCCTGCAAATGAGATGCCACCATACAGCCCCAGCTCAGCAGAAAACATCCTGGCTTTGCTCAGCTGTTGCATGAGCGTAGCTTTGCTGGAGCAAGGCAGGATTTTGGGGAGATATCTTGTACATTTTTCTTCCTAGTGAACACCATTGTCCCCCTTGCTGATGTGTGCAATTTCCCTATTTAGATTGGGCTGACCATTACAGACTTAGTTCAGCAAAGCTTTTGAGCCTGTTCTTACCTTCAGCAGGAAGTTAATGAGCATGCTTTGATGCTTGTGGGTTCATTGCTGCCCCTCTGATTTGGAGCAAGGTCAAACTAACACTGAAGCAGGACTAGAGCTACCACACTTCAGAAGTGTCCAGGTTTGACTGTTACTAGGGTAAAGCTCTTAAATTTATACAGGTGGCAATTTTGCACCAATAGAGCCTTTGGCTTGGGATCTCCATGGGGAAAGATGAAATGCTTCTGCTTTTCTAAAAGATGTACTACCCTAGTGAGATTTTTACCTTTATCTTTTTAAATAATGCCTTCCAGGTGTGGAAGGGAAACCCCCTTTCATTGTTTGGCCTGAATGTGCAATGGGGTTGGTGAACCATAAACAGACCTGTTTCAAAGTATTGTCCCAAGAAGGATTTCTGAGAAAAGTGAAGGACCAGACAACATATTTTTATTATTTTTAAATGGTTAAGAGTGAACCATAAAACTGTAAGCTAGTTTACTTTAGAACAGGAAACTTCTTGGAAGCTTTCTCCAGTGGTGTGATAAGAAAACCCTTGGATAAGTGTTGTTTCACTGTGGACGAGCAGAGTGAGGGCTGGCTGGGGGTGGCAGGGGGGAGGTAGCAGGATATTAGGGGAAGAGCATTTTTTAGAAAAACTGCACATAGGCCTAATGGGGAGAGACAGCTTTTGGAAAATGTGCTGCTGGAAACTGGCCTCATGCCAACAGCTGATCACTGCAGATGCAAAATCCAAAATTGAAAGGGTTTGATGGTGTGGCACCCCATGGCACAGCTCTGCTCAGCCTCACCAGCTGGCAAGGCAGCAGGGTGGGCAGCAGGGCAGATGTGCTGGGGCTGGAGGCTCCCAGGCCCCAGGCCTCCAGCAGCTGTGCCCCTGCAGCTGGGGGCCCATCTGCAATGGGACAGCTCCCCCCGGGCTGTCTGCTTGGTACTGACAACTGCAGCCTGTGGTAGAGGAGGAAGATCTCTCAAGGTCTCATTGCCTTTATTAAAACACTGTAAATCATGAAGATTCTGGGGGGGGGGGGGGGGGGGGGGGGGGGGTGGGTTGTGTTGCTGGTGGTGCAAATGTTTTCAGGTGCAAAGGTTCAAACTGAAGCAGCATTATGACTTTCCTGTTTGTTTTTTGCCATGCCAAAATGAGAACTGTATGGTGGCCACAATGTCTTAAAATCTATACTGAGACAAATGCATGCAGTATTCATGTCTTTTGGAAACAGGAGGGAATTCTTCTCGCTCATCTTTAAAGGTCATTGTGCCTAATCTGTCTAATAACAAAATATTAATTAGAGTAACTGGTATAATCCTCGTTTATCCCTGACAGTCTGCTAAAGCCTGCATAACCCTGCAGGCTTCCTGCCAAATTTTAGTGAGTGCAAAAGATGCCTTGGATTTGTGGTCATGGTCGTTTGTTGTGCTGTAAGTAAATGAAATGATCAAAATGCACAAGCAGCATCTGACATTAATTGCATGAAATACAGTTCTGCTGAGAGTTAAACAAAAGAGAAATTCACTGCTGGAGACTCCTTGTCTTTAAGATTGATGCTACGTGGGACAACAGCCTTAAAATTCATTATTTAAAGTTCATTGGAGGCTGCTGAAAGAGGAGGCCTTCTCGATGAAAAGAACTCCTCATGTGGGATTTCCTAGTTTCCTAAACAGGGCTGGGCTTTAGAGAAGACTGTGTTAATAATGGTTAGACCTTTTGGGTTTTCCTTATGTTCTCTGTAACGCCCAGGAAATCTGTGCTGCTGTCCCATATTCTCAGATTCTGAAATAAGGTGGTGCAAGCATAGGCAGCTGCTTAGTGCACTCTGTTTAAAAAATGACATTTCCATTCCTGTTTGGAAGCAAAAGCACTGTGAGGCTTATTAGAGCTCAATTAACATAATATATTGCAGTTACTACTCTCAGAATGATACCAGACATCCCCCTCGGAGGGGGTAAATTGAATCCTGATAACTGGCATTTAAACAAAACTGGAAAACAGCACTTAATAATAGGCAGAAAAATGCAGAATGTAATTGTTCCTCTTCTGAGTTCAGTGAGTCTGGTTGCAGGTGAAGAATTAACCATAGACTTCCATCCTTTCTTAAGAAAAAGTAAGAAAAAAAAAAAAAGCCTTAGCCTGAAGTAATCATTACACTTGATGACATGGTTTGCTGTCAGTACAGAATTTAGCGAGAAGGAGGAAGGTTTTATGGTCCTCAGCTTGGCACTTGATGGACATTTATGAACTTGATCAGGCATTTCTACCCAGGCTCTGCTCTCATTTTCTTAAAGGACAAAGATAATAATTTTTTCAGTCTGCTGCAATCTCCCAGACCTCTTAATATGGTCCTTTACTCCTAACACAGGGGGGGAAAAAAAAGAAAAAAGAAAAAAGTGTGTTCCAGCTAAAGCCTTACACAGAATTGTCTGTGTCCTCTGTAACATGATGGGAGAAAAATCAGTGTCGAGTTAGTGCCTCAGAAACAAAAATCCAATGGCTATTATGTTGCCCACAAATCAATATGATTTTCAGGCTTCTGAACAAAGCTTTGAGTTATTTTGGTGTTGTAACAAACAGTTTATGTGAAAATCTTTCCCTCTAAATATCTGTTTTTATCATGATCCCCAAACCATGATCTTTTAAAGAAAATCATTATTATAGATACAGGAAGTTTGAGGACATTAAAGTGAATTGCATTTAGTCAGTTCCTCCTCATGCCTAAAAGAGAGGCTGCCATGGCGAGCTGCCAAAGCTGTGTCCATACATTGGTGTGCTTCGTGGGTTTAGCTCAGTGGAGCAAAAACTTAAATTGGGAAAGATCTATCAGAGAGTGGCTGGGTGGGACATTCTCCCCTCGCTTCACCCAGCTGTGTCTATCCATGACCCACAGAGCTGCCAAGTAAGAACATCCAGTGCAGCCAGTTTTGGAGAACAATCCTTGATTTAAAATGTAGTCCCTGCTAGAAAGTGTCAGCTGGAAAATTTGTCAGTTGGAAAAGAAAACTGAGTTGCAAGACCTGTTAAAGATGTGGGCATCTATGAAAAAATGGTGATGGGTCTGAGAGTATTTAGTTATTTTCATTACATGTAAAACACAGCTAAAATAATTTACGGGGATTATTCACGTGTAACCTGAAGTAATTATGGTAGAGCTGGCAGGCAGGAGCTGCCTTCACGAGCCACTGGTGTTCACACTCTGCACCACACATTTTTCCACACTTTTTCTCCCCACACTCACATTTAGCAAGTTGCTTGAGGCCATGTTTACATCCATTAAAGCTCTCTTAAACATATGATTAAGTACTTTATTCAATAGAAATCTTTGCTGAATTGGGGCAGTCAGTGCCATGTCAGCCTTCCTTGTGGACCTGCTGCCTTTGCCCCATGCTCAGGGCTGGGTGCCCTCAGCAGAGCTCATCCCCTTGGTTGTGCAGCAGCACAGGGCGTGAAGGCTTGATTACTGTTTGTTAAGTGATCTGAAATCATGGAAGGAAGTTGTCACGGGAAGGCAACATATTGCAAAATATGTCTGTTCTGATGTACTTGTTAATCAGCTCTGGGATCCCTTGGAGATGGGAAGTGTTGCATAAATGTGAAATTTCAATTATTTCATGTAGAATTACTCATGCAAAGGTACTGCAGACCTCCTTCTATCTGTTTAACATCTGTGCTTGTTAATTTCAGGTATGTTTAAATATTTTTATTGGACAAATTGAAACTACAAACAAAACCTAATTTGTAGTTTTATATTGATGGTAAGAATCCATTGTTATTTTTTATGTAACTTAATGCAGATTATGTGCATGTATTAATTATGGATAAAACTGTACAGTGGAATGGGTCATGAGTGGCCACTATTTCAGTGATTAAAATAAGAAAACACAGTGGAAAGAAACATAAATCGAGACCCGTTTTTAATTAATATCAGCCTCTTTTGAAACATGTCATGCAGGTCTGAGAGTGGCGCTGCCGATGTCCATTGCAGTTTAATAGCCTCCTTTGTGTGGTTCCAATTTGCATGAGATTTACTTGGGAATTGATTCTTCTCCAGCCCTGCTAGCTGCTATTTTGGGAAGACAAAAGGGACCAAGTATGGTGCTGTAGCTCAAGCACAGGGCAGGATTTCAAGAGCTGCACCCCAACAGGCTTTGTGTGGCTGTCAAGCTGCTTTGTTTTCCTGAGCTGCTCCAGTTCAACCACGAGTTTGTGAGCTTTCTATCTTACAGAATAGAAGTAATAATAGTTCAATTATTATTTCTAAAAATAGAAATAATAGAAATTACAATTTTTGTTGGACCCCAGGCATTTAATAATCTCTTAATGATTTATGCAAGTTCTGAAGATGGGGAATTGCAGCTTTGTAGCAGGTGAAGCCCAAGTGTCTGTATGAGCTGCTCAGTCCCGGCCTGGCAGCCCTGTTCTGGTACAAGGAGCAGGGCAGTGCCTCAGCCCAGCCGGGGCAGATCTTTCCCTACCTGGGAGCCCAGCTGCTTCCCCAGGGTCCTGCAGGAAGGGTTTGAAGTGTGCCAGAAAGGAGGCAGGGGCATATAAGGGACCTGGGTCTACTAAGGAGAATGTAATTGTGTATTTTGCATACTGCAGTGTAGCCACAGCTCCTCATAGGGCATGCTAAAGAAAAGGCTGTGACCCAGAGAAATCATCACTGAGTGATGCCCATGGCCTTTCCAGCCACCAAGGTGTTGGGATTTGGTGTGAGCAAAGAGGGCTTTGAGCCACCCAAGGCTGCTCTGCCCCACTGGCTGTTTGCTCTAGCATGGGCATAGCATGGTTTTGCACCAGGTGACCTTATTCAAGTGTCTCATCATGGGCAGCTCATTGCTTTTATTTCTGCAGGGACTGCATTTTTGTAGGTTGTACCTGTATAACACTGGCTGAAGCTCATTTCTTCAGCCTGTGGTGTGACCATGGCTGGGTGTGCACTTAGCACCAACCTGACCAACCTGTGAAGCTGTACAGGTACAGTAATGTCAAGGGCAGTATCCAACAGAAGATCAAATGTGGGAAATACAGGTTTCACCATAGCTCTTGACATCTCTGTTGAGTTTGCAGACAAGGGTGTCCAGCAGTGTTGTCACTAAAGTGATTTTTGGGATATAAAGACCTATTTTAGCATCAGCACAATAAAGATTACAAATTTGAAGCAACTGAAAAGGTAAAATTTAAATAAACAGAAAGAAGAATTGAGGGTGTTGTGACAGGGTTTTTATACAGTCTTCAATGTAGAAACATATAACTGTAGCACCATCTGAGTCTCTAAGAGAGGCCAATCCTTCATGGTCCAGATTCTTGTAGGAAGCAGAGCGTCGGTGGGAGCTGACATGACAGAGCTCCTGGCAGGATGAGACCAGGAGCTGGCATGCTTCACAAGTGGCTCTTTTTGCTGTTAGCAACCAGCTCTTCCTTGACGAGTAGCAAAATAAAATGAGTGATGTGCTTTTTTGGTTTAAGGAGTTTTAAAATGTGATGGAGAACTGCCAGGATAGGAGCAGCACTCCTCCCTTATCTTTCCTTTTGATGTGCAGCAAAGATGAAGGCATTGCTTTGAAATAGTCTCCTGCACTGGGCAAACAGGAGAAGAAGAAAGGGAAGAAAAATCCTGGGAAAAGGACCATGGCAAAAACTGTGCAGAATAGCCTCTGTAAAAAGTGTCACGATAGGAAATCAATTTTGAATTACGCTATGTGACGCATACTGTATTTTCCATCCTTCATTGTAATGAGCAAGCACACCCTTACGTAATTATGACTTTTTAAGAGATTGCCTTTGGCTGAATTTATTGCCAGACAGATCTATCCCATGGCATTTAAACTTCACAATGCTACAAAATGTGCAAGCTGGCTGAAACATCAGGAGGATGCTTGTAAAACTTCATATCAGTGAGGGCTATCTTTCTTTTGCTCTTACGCCTCATTGATTTCTTGCAGTGGGTGAAAACCAACACAAATTTGTGCCACAGATCTCTTGCAGGAGCTGAATTTCACTCCGCTCTTGCTGTACCACAGCAACAGCAACACTGCTGCAACAGGAAGAAGGGTTTTTCCTTAGCGCTGAGATCCTCTGTCCATGTATCACATCCTGCAAGGAAGGCTGAGTAGCTGACATGGCTGAACATGAAAAGGTGATGACAATCACTGAAATAACTGCACAGGTTGGGAAGTGAGGCTTATGCTACCTCTGTGGAAATCCCAGACAGTTTAGATGTGACTGGCTGCAAGCTGTTGGCATGCAATGTCTGCAGTTTCACATTCTTCCACAAGACATTTGGGCACATTTTCCAGTGTTACCTCTGAGTTGAGGCCCTGAGTGAGCCTGTTGGGACCAAAGGGGAAGGGAGACACTCATCTTCCATGCACATTTGCTTCCTCAGCCTTGCAGCTGAGGATGCAGGTGCAGATGCAGGTTATGATGGTGGCTTTTGGCATGTGGGCAGCCTTCCATTCCAAAAGCTGATGGATGGATGGATGGATGGATGGATGGATGGATGGAGATAAGTTCATGGAAGCCAGATGTTACATGCAGATAATTTTCTGAGGCTGGATTTGAACTAGACCACTGTGGAAGAAGCACTGTGCTGGCTGATTGCTGCTTCCCAGCAGGAAAACAAATGCACTTCCAGTGGCAGTTACACTGAACTGTTCTCTTCATCTTAGAGTATATTCATAATTGACAAGACAAGATGAGATTTTCACATTTTCTGTATTTTTCTTGCTAAGTTTCTTTCTACAAATGGTGTGGTGAAATCCCCCTCTCCTTTTCACACAAACTGGATTACTATTTAGTGAATATGGACTCCCTCTCATCTTGGAAGACATTTTCAGCAATGCTCAAAGTGAAACTCAATGATTTATTTACTTCTGGAAATTGCTAGCTATCCAAAATTCACCCAGGAATGTCAGAATGCTTCTCACAGAGTCACGTTATGGCCATGCTCAGCTGCATGAAATGCCAATTCACTAAAAAACAGAAAACTGAGCCAGTTCCTGTTTTTTTTTATAGTGAAGTAAAAATATAATTTAAATTAGAAAATAACTGATTTTGATTTTCCATTTTGAAATCTAAACTGAACTTGGTTGGATTGTTCACTGTGTTTGCAAATTCTGTGAAAAATGTTGATATTTCTTCTACCTTGTCCCTTGAAATGAGGAAGTATCTCCTGGTTCTGACATGGATGCGAGGTCCCCAGCACGGAGCCTTGTCCTGACAGGCCTACAGAAGCATTTCAACATAAATATTCTCTGCAGCCCTGCTTCACTGGCTCTTTAAGGGTTGCTTCCTTCATGTTGAGAAGGTCAAAACACCATAAGGAAATTGAACATAAGTTCTTGACATTTGAGATTGTGAATTTTCCCTTCGAATTAGAGCAGTAAATTTGCAAATTAGTAAGAATAAAACTGAATCCTTCAGATGGTTTGGGGAGGGGGGGCAACTCTAATTAAATCCTCCAGGTCGAGCAGTCCTCGCTCATCTGGTTTGATTTTGATGAGCTGACTGAGCTGGTGTGTACAGAAGTGTGCTGCTGTTTGTTTTGTTTCCCAAAGCACAACTGCTCGAATCCCCCAGTGACAGCAGTAGACCTGGATGTGCTCAGCTGTGGCAGATTGATTGTCTTGCTGCTACCCTCAGAGTCACTGGCTGTTTGCACAGCACGGAGAGGTGGATATATGTCACCCTAGAAATGCACTGAGCTGAAGTTCCCCAGCAGTGAAGCCTGGGGCTTAAGTGCCGATCTGGTTTGCACCTGAACTCCTCCTGTTCTCATCATCCTCCCTGTCCCTTCCTCTCCTTCACCTTGTCTCAGCTGTTCCAGAGGCTGTAGGGTTTGTGTTTGCAAGGTGATGAGGGCAGGATTTTGGTTTATTTGGACACAGAGGCTGTGCAGGGCTGCTCTCTCCATCCTACATGCTGTGATCTCTGGATGGGGAAGGAGAGCCATGACCAGAAGCCAGCATCTCTGTGTGTGTGTTCACAAGATACATCAAGAAGTAATTCTCATACTGCAGCATAGGGCTAATTAATCACCATCTTCTTGAGAAAGCCACTGAACTTGGACTTGGGAGTGCATCTGGACCAACAAGCTGAATGTAGTTCTGACTGTTTTCTAGCAGTGAGGGAATCTGGCATGGGGCAGCCAAGTCTGTGCTGATACCATGGTTTAGCCTCCAGAGCAGGGTGGCTACATGCAAATTGCTCATGGGAAATAGTACATGGCCTGTGCTGCCCTGCTAGGAAATCGTTTAGGAACAGACCAAGCTAAAATCCTGCCAGGCACCATTTATACAACAGCAGAGAACATGGACTTCCCACCTGCAATTAGTTTACTCATCAAATGCAACCCGTGATGCCACAGTTCAAAGAAATGACCATCTACTCCAGCTTCTGGAGGAGGGAAGAGGAGCTGCTCCTCAGCTCATGCAGACTCCAGGAGGTCAAACTTCCTCAGAATATCCTGCAAGATGGGCAGGGAGAGCACAATTGTCTAAAGAGTATCTGGGAGTTGTGGTTAGACCAGCCTGACTGGGATTGAAAGAGCTGTACCAATGCAGAGTAGCACAGTTATTTTATTAGAATTTTCCCAGGGAAGCATGGAGTGGTCAGTGAGAGTGTCTGGAAGCAGAAATAGGCTGTTTGATCTGCTAGTGTAAACAAGCAGTAAATCTAAAGCCAAATTCAGATCTGGTTTGCAACATATAATCTGCCTTGGTTTAATGAGGGTTAATGAGGTCTAACCCTGGGCTGGTAATGGGCCCTGAGAGGTTCCTTCTCATTTGTGTAACAGACCATGGATTCTGCCTCACTCACTCATAATTATTTCGACAACAGCTCTGGGTCCAGAGCCAGGAGATCTATTTGTTCTACATAACAGAAAAACTGTCCAATTTATGTGCTTTACAGTGCTATTTTTGTTAACATTGGGCTTATCCAATCAGTCTCTTCCAGTTTCAGTTTCTATAGGTATTTTCAGTACAATTGCATTGCATATACAAATATGGCAGCATTTCTCATATCACTACTGTTTCCTTTATGGGATTCCCCCAGATTTTGGGTGGGTTTTGTTATCCATTCCTACATGGGTGTATTCCAGCTCAGTCACCACTTCATCCATTAGCTCTTACCAGGTCTTTGGTCTGTGTTTGAGCAGAGCAGAGTGTCTTCCTTGCTCCTGGTCTAATGTGGGAACCTATGGAACAAATATTGAATTATATATTTTGGAAGAACTACTTCTGTCTACTTTCTTGTATGGTGTCACATCTTCCAAGATTTTAACGACTTTTTGTTTTCTTTTTAAAGACTAATATTTCCTTTTCTTTTACATGCTTCATGCAGCTTTTCAGAAACACGCAGGGGAATTTGAAACACCAGCTGTTTCCTTTCAAGATCTCTTTGAAGATCCCTGGGCCATGTACTCCTGATTCAGCTCCCGGGTAGCTGCAGGGTCCGTGCTCCATGCAGACAGCAAGGGAACAGTTTCCAGCCTCTCAGTCTCACCCAAGAGTACCTGGGGCTGACTTGTCTCTCACTTGTGGCAACTTGGTCATCCCAGTCCTGTCATGGCGAAAGCACGTGACATCTGTGTGACTATCAGTGATAAAAGTTTCTGTTTCTCAATCCCTGTGAGGTGTGCCTCCATGTTAAAGAGCAGCAAGGCAAAATGTGAGCCAAGTGAGAAAATGCATTCAAATGCAATTTGCAGTCAGAATTTGGACAAAAATTATACAGGAGAGGTGGAAATTATCACAGCTGGTCTTTTTAAGAATAAAGGGCTACATCAGATAAAATGTGCTCAGCCTCCAAGGAATTTAAAAACACCTGCTGAGAGCAGCCACTGAAGAAATGTAGGAGTGGTAATGCTGGACTTGGTCCTGGAAACATTCCATTGTAGTAAGGGGAAAACTCTAAGTGGTTGCTAGGATAAAGTCCTGACTGGGCCCATGTGCATTTCTGGGCATGGTAATAACCCTTGCATTTGGTGTTGTTACCAGGCTGCTGAAGCTTTCCCGCAAGCACTTCTCCCATCTCAATGGCAAAAATGTGTCTGGTGTCTCCACTACATTGACACTGACCTTGCCTGACTCAGCCCACCATCCTGGAGTGATTGTGATCCCACAGAGGTGGCCATCCTTCCCTAGCAGCTCAGTGCCAAAACCTTCATACAGCCAAGAGCATGGAGATGTGTTTGAAGCTGAGAAGTAGCAGCTTAGCTGGTCCATGAAGGGACCTGGTTCTGTCCATCCCTCCCTGGGTCTCAGAGAAGGTATTTAAGGTGATCTGCCTACCTCTGTACGGTGCCAGCTCTGCAGCTCAGCCACCAATGCCATCCTGGCATCAGAACTCTCTGTGAACTTCTGGTCATCACAGAGGCTGGTGCTGGCTGTGTCCATGCTCATTATCCATCCCCACACAGTGCAGGAATTTCCCCCCTGAATGCAACTCCATCATGAAGAATATTAGCACCAGGTGTAAAAGTAAATCCGAGTTAAGAAATATTGGTTCTAATGATGCATTCATAGCATTGCTCTTGTTGCTCTCAACAATGGTAATCACATGGGTTTCTGGAAGACCCTGCAGCTAAGAGATAACCATGGCCTTTCTATTGCAAATATGCCTATGGGTAACTTTTTATGCATATGCAGCCTCATTAAGCCATCTGTAGAGAATTAGACTGCTCACTGCATAATTGTTTGCAGGAACAGGAACTGGGTTCATCGCCTTTCTAAGAAAAATTGTATATCTGTCTAGAGAATGATGACTTCATCTTAATTTGCATCAAGGCAGTGGTAATGAAGCAGGCTTGATGAAAATGAAAAGCACACTATGAGAACCTGGCATCAGAAGTGAACTACTGATAGCATAGTCTCATTTTCAGTTCTTGAGAACTGTGCTGTGCCGGTGCTGGGAAAGTGTCAGCTCCTTACTGATATCCTGAGAACATCAATCTTTTAAATATCTATATACCAATATTGATGTTGCGTTCTGGCTGCTTATAATCTTATATATATGCACTCTCTTTTTAAAAAACCCCGAATATTTATTAGAATTTTTATATTTTTTCTTTTATTTAGAAAAAGGGCAGCCCTTTACTTGAACTTTTGACTATGCTGGATTGAGATGGTTTCATTCCCAAGTTTTCCTCTCTCTGATGCTGCAGTTTGCTCATGGCATAAATAGGATTCTTTACCTTCTCCTACTCTGTGTGTATTGTCTTTAGAGATTGTCTTGTCCTTGGGAAGTGTTACCTCCTCAGGTTCCAAGCTAATGCAACCAGAAGTTGCCAAAGGAGGGGCTGGCATGTTCCTCATCCCAAGTGCAACCTGGTTTTGTTCTGCTACAGACAAACCTCTAGATGTGAGCCTGCTGGAGAGCAAAGCTTGCTGTGCTGGTGACCAGACAGCCAGGCAATGTGCAAGCGCACTTTGGTGTCTGCTCTGTGTCAGGCACCCAAAGTTTGGGATCTTGGGTTAGTCAGCACAGAGGTTTGAAATGTGTTCCTGGTGGTTACACCTTCAGCTTTTGCCTAAACTGTTGAAAATCTTCCTTCATGCTTTTTTTATTTTCCCAAAGCGTTCCCCCTCTAAAGCAGAGTGTATGGTGCTATTTGGCCTAAATGTGTTGGTTTGCTTCTAATGGCAAAACTCTGTGCTGAGGAAACTCAAAGGCAACCAGGGATCTCAGCTCTCTGAAGGTGTTGGGGGTGGGATTGATAGATCCTACTTCAGAAGTTTACAACATTTACACCTTCATTGGGCTAATCACAAACCTCTTTGTTGTTAATTTTGAGATGTAGACACTTTTAGAGAGTGATGCATTCCATTTCTTTTTAGATGTCTTTCAAATGAGATTCATTCTCCCCTATATTGTGCCATTTCTCTGTTTTCTCCTTTGATTCTGTTTTAAACCATTTGCAGCCCATGGAGCAAAACCACCAAATGTTGGCCTCTCCAGTTGTCTTCCAGCACTGTGCTGCAAAGGGAGAGTTAGCACCTGCCCCAACCCTATGCAAAGTGAAGGATCAGCAGGAACCAGGGAGTTAGAAATGCTCCAAAGTGTTCTTTCCTGAAAAAACAGAGATTGAAACCCACAACTGAAGGTATTCCTGAGCCCACACAGCGCTCTAGGGCTTTATTACTTTCTGTGCAGGGCGTCCTTGCAACCTGTTCTATTTCTCTCTTCTTCTGCTTTACTTGACTGGGAAGCATCATTGACTTGGAAGGGAGCAGTGAGAGACGGCAGCAATCCACACTCCACCACTCTCTGTGCTGTTGGCAGCTGAAAGGGGAAGCTACTTGAGGTGGAAGCTTCCTCACTTGCATTTTGCCCCCCTCCACAGCCATATCTTACAGCCAGGGAAGCAGATATTGCATAGGGGGCACTGGTTTATTTCATACCATGCTCTTGTGAGGCAGCCATGGACTGAAGCGGAAGCACACAAATCGGGCAGTGCCATTAGGGGTCCTTAATAAATATTCATTTAAGTGTGTGCTTTCTGCTAAGAAGGTGTCTGGTGAGCAGAGTGCACACTGGCAGCTGTGCGCAAATTAAGCTTTTCCATTTGCTGAGCTCATGCGTGGCCACAAAATTACATGGGGAGAGGAGATGTACCAAAGTGGGCAGATGCACCCTAAAGTCATCACATCATGGAGATCATCCAGTTTCTGTAATTAATATCAGAAGTGTCTTTGTTTTTTATTTTTACATTTTTGATATTTTTACAAGTGAGACTTGGTCTGGTTTAGTAACCTTTAGGATATGATCATTTGCCAAAGTACATAGTTTACACCAAATCTGTCAGTTTTGCCAGCAAGAGAATATATTATACTCAAACATAAGCAATTATATAGCTTCAAATTTCTTTCTCCTATTTGCAGCTTTTAGTCTTTAATCACTTAGAAAATAGTGAACAGTTTTATTCTTATTTACCAAGTTACTTTTCATTCATAGTTTATAGCAAACTTGCTAAGAATGGAAATTGGATTTCAGTTAAAATGCAGAGAACCTGCACTGTGAAATTGCCTTAGTATTAGTTAAGTAAATCTACTTGTACTGGATGAAGAGGTTTGGGTTTTTTAGCAATCCAAATATACTTGTATTTTAAAAGGTTTAAAATACTATTTTTATGTAATAAAGTAGACTGATTATTTTTGGGCAACCTTCCAAATTATTAGATCCCCGTTTTCCACTCTCATTTCTTTTTGATATAACAGCAAGGGAAAACAAATGTGTTTGTTGTGGTTTGGTTTTCTTTTTCCCCTAATACTCAGTCCTTCTCTTGTTGCTGGGTGAACTGATTGCACTGCTTGTACTGAACTAAAATTAAATATAAACCTAAGCTAAATGGATCATTTCATTGAGACAGTAAATGTTTGCAAGGGTGGCCCAACCTGGCACCAGTGATAGATAAAGCAGTATCAAAAGGAAATAGAAGTACTAGATTTTACTTTCTAGACCTTGAAATATTGAAGTTTTGTGTAAAACTGTATTTAGCCAAATGCATAACTCAGTCAGTCCTAGACTGAGCAATTGATTGTTATTGATTCCCAGTCCTTTCTTGATCTAAAATGGACAATCATTGATTTTAGAATGCTACCTAACACAATTAAACAAGGTGAAATATTTTTTGTGTCCAGAAATATTCACTGAGATCTAGATAAATGAATAATCATGTGATTTTTGAATATAAGCAGAAACTGAAAGAGATTTTATTGTTACCAAACATAGCTGATGATTTTTAATAGAGAATTCTTATTATTTATCTTTATGGTTTGTACAGCTAAGCATTGTTTATACATTGGAAAGCAAACACAAAATAAGTATTTTATAAGCAGAAGAAAAAAGACATGTAAATATATCGGGTTGGATTCAGTTGAGTGAGGTTATTAAATTATTCAGTTCTTCATGTGATATTTAGATAAATAAAGTCTCATTTTCCACTATGCAGCTGATCTCATTAAAGGGAAAAAACCCTTTAATGTTTAAACCATCCTCTAATTCTGAGCAAATCCCTAAGAATGTTCTAAGGAGAGAGAATTCTTAAATCGCTGGATTTTGTATCCTAATTAAATCTCTTGACAGCTCTCTGCATTATGTGCAGCCATGGCTCAGTGCAATACAGGAGGTGGAGTTCATCTTTTCATCATTCTCCTTTTTTGCAAAACAAGGCTGATATTTCCTTTTTTTGTTCTGTGTACTGAGGAGCCCCGTTTCCGGGTGATCCGAGTTCAGCTACTCCTTGGAGGTGTCTGTTTTCTGGGCTTTCTCCTTGGCTGGGAAAGGGGGACTGTCCAGAGGAGGGGTAGATGTTTCTTGTAGAGCAACAAATTAGGAGGAGGAGTGGATCTCTTTCTGAACTTGTCTTAAGAATGAAGTATGGGATTTGACTGATAGATTTTAAACCATAAATGGATTAATTAGAGTGTGACTGAGATCATGTATAAAAAAGGAGCAAGCTAATTAAGTCTGAGCAGGCCTCCAAATGCCTTTTGTACTGATGACTGGAGATCAAAGGCTAGAGCAAATTTTTTAAGATTGTATTTCTTGAAGTGAATAAATGAGCTTTACTAAGGGTGGACATCCTTTCAGTCAATCCAGGCATATTTTCTACCTGGTTGATATGCTTAGAAGTGCCTGATTTTTCATTGATGCTTGGATATTCAGATATATTATGCATTATGCATATTTGCATTATGGCAAAATATATTTGTACTTTAGCATTTTGATGCCTTATTTAAGAGGAACAATTTTTCTCTCATGCTTTGAGCTCAATTGTCAGAGATTCTGGAAATTTTATTATAGATGGGCTGTAGCTGCACCAATCCAGGAATGCACATGCCCTGGTGACTCCAGCCAGGTATTCTCTTATACCCTGTTCTGTGTTGCTGCTGCCTGCTTCTCTTGCTTTCTGTGGTTACAGATACACAGCCAGATTTGGGGTTTGTGAATATTTTTGGAGCCAGGTTATATATTCTTATATGGATTCAAGGCAACGAAAAGCATCTACTGTGATGTGCTGAATGCCAACTCTGAGCCTGGAAATTGGGAAAATAAGGGCAGTCAGCTCAATACAAAGGAGCGCTGAATGTCAGTGAGGATTAGGGGTCTAAGTGGCACCTTAGTTTTTCTTTAGCCTTCCATTGCTGTAGTTTAAATAGAAATGACAATTTCCCTGAGCAGGACAAGCCAAACCCAGATACATCCTTATGGAAGTCAAGAGATAATAAGAAGGCAGAAGGACAGGTGTACACCTCACGGAAAACTTTGGCATTTCCACATGCGTGTGATTTTGATGTAAATTTTCTGTGTTGAAGTTGAGGGAATTTTTTTCTTATAGACAAGAAAAAGGCAAGAAGGGGGCTACTAATTTTTGACTGCTCCCTTCTAAACTGAGAGCTATATCCATGTGAATTTTTAAATGAAAAGAGTAGGTTTTTACCACTTGTGGGCGTGGCATAGACTAAATCAGATCTTGAGGTCCCTGATTCTGTTTTTCACAAGGTTGTGTTAGAAGTGACCCAACCATTCAGAGTTACACCATTTAATTCATGAGTCTTGTCCCTTTTCCTGTACTGTGGTTCAGCTCCAAAATCTAAAGGGTCTTTTAGGACAGTGAGAGTCACTGGTCAATGCCCAGGTGAATGTGCAGAGTCTCCTGCTGAGGGTGTTGAGAAGCTGGGCAGCAAATGAGGTTTATAAGATATTACTTCTGGCAATCTTATCAGTCAGATTTAGTCTGATGTGCCAAGACTTGTGAATGGGATTGAAGGAGGATTTATTGTCCTCCTGCCCTGGATGGCCTGAGGTGGAGTGCTGCTCTCCAGTCTGTGGATTGTTTGCACCATCCGTGATGCTTCCCATGCATCACAGCACAAACTGCTCTTAGAGAAATATCACCTTTTCATGACAGTAAACATCACTTGATGGATACTCCAAAACAGGTTTTATTGACCTTTGTGTCTTTTTATATTTTGTGATTTGTTTCTTTTTTTGGCGTAATCCATTGTAGAATGATATAATTTCAGAAATGAGAGTAGCTGCTAGCTGGAGGCTTGGAAGCATCTCCTATTGCCAGGTTTGACCAAAAACACAGGAAAACAGGAAATAGCTGGTTCCTCTGCATTTTCCTTCTGTGTGAAAAATGAGTTAATGTTTGGTATCTTTCAGTCCTCTGCACTGGTTTAAGCCAAGAAGGATCTCCACCTCTGTCTGTGCAGATGGGTGCCCTGCAAGCATCTCTTGCTTTCTCCAATTTAAATTGGAGCACCCAGCAACTGCTTGCAGATCATGACAGTGGCATTTAGACACTGGAGAGCCCATGACATAGTGGTGTTTGAACCTACTCAACAGCAGAGGGACCTTTGAGTCTCCAAATCAACTGAGCTCTTAGACTTGGGAAAAAAACCCTAAGTACATCTAAGGACAGATCTGTGTACAAAGAAGTGTAAATATTACCTTGTGTGTCTTGCCAAATCCACTTAAACAGCTTTCCTAGATCTGCAAGCAGTTACTATTTGGAAGACGGATGACTAGCAGCCAGTGTTCAAGCCATATCTGCTGTTTGCAGGGCCTAACTAAGATGATGCCTCTCAAACACTTCCATTTGCAAATAAAAACTGTTCAAAAGCATATTATAGACAAAGGAAGAATTCTGGGGACAGGGAGATGGGATATATTATGTCTTTTCATAGAAATTTAAACTGGGTTATTTGACAGGGCACAGCATGCATAAAACTGCCTGTATTGTGGAGCCGTATTACTGTATGTAATAGAAACAAATCAAGTGCTATTAGGTAAAAATGTTATCATCTCCATTATTGTCACAGCAGCAGCCACTCAGCCCAGTTCAGATGCTGTGAAACAGCGCTGGAGTCACTCTCCAAGCACACAAAGGCACATAGGTGGCAAAAAGCTGCTTGCTCCTCAGCTGCTTGTCACATACTGAGGAACAAGTGTACAGGAAAGTCTTGTATTCAGGTACAAAGTGTGAGCAAATCCATTGTAAAATTGGCATGGTAGTTCCATTGCAGAGACATTAAGTGAAAGTGCACTGGGGACTTCAAAGTTTTCAGGAGTTACAGTGGAAAACACATTTCAACTGCTGTATAAGAGCACAGCATTACTCAGCCCCTGGAATCAAACATGTCACTCACAACATCTTAACCAGGTGGCAGCCAAAAAGAGCCATGCCATGCATGCACTGTGACCTGGACAAACAACATATGGCATCCAGGAAAGCAGAGAAACACACAGTGAGGCCACATCTTGTAGAAATTTGTGTATCTCATAGATATGAATGGCAAAGCAAAAAGTTCCTTCCTCACAAAAGTATTTCCAAGAATTGTCCATCTCAGCTGCTAGTGGTGTTGCACTTCTTTTATATAAGCTGCTAATCTGACAGGTTTATACCATCCACATCTATATATGTGTATCACTCTATCTGTCTAGGTATGCATGGGATAAACATTTACATACACATCCATGCTCAGTTTTCTCTCTCTGGCTTTCACAACTCTTTGACTGTTGCAAGTGGGCTGAGCAATGCATATATAACACAAATTATGTTCTTTTGTATTTTTTTCATGTTATCTGGAGGAGTTTCTAAGCAGTGCTCTCCCTGCTGTCTTGGAGCAGTGCTGGTGACTGAGAAGTTGCATTAACGAGATAGGAGCAAAAATCTGAGTCTGATCTGTGTTCCAAGTAGTCAAAGCCATTTGAGATAATTGAATTGAAGATGTGATGCTTAATACAGAGCACTCAGGTATGGCTTTGAAACCCTGAGCCTTTATTGAGGTTTTCAGCCTTCTAACTGAATTTAGGGTGTAGAATATTTCTAGGTCTTTGATATGCAGCCATGCAGAGGCAGAAGGAAACACAAAGTTTTAGCCTGTCTCTCTTCTCAAGGCTGCCACACAAATGAGGTGCCCTAATTATGCAAAAATTACACCTGCAAAAGACATTCCTCATTTGAAATCTAACCCTGTCTGAAATGCAAGACAGAAAGGAAATCTGTTTTTTTTCAGTGAATTGGAAAAATGTGGAACTTGTGTTAGAGGAACTGCTTGTATGTGTGCTGCTGCTGTTCATCTCTCACGGGAATAAAATTTAATATTAATATGTTTATTATTACCTCATAAAGACAAGCAGCATTTTAGAGCAGAAAATATCTTTGATTGATTGTTTCCCCCCATTGGAATGAAATCCCAGTGAAAACAATAACATGTTTAAGGAGTCCTTTGGGAAGCAGAGGATGACGAGGCTGGAAAGCCTTGTGCAGTTTCACACTGGTCTGTAAATAAGCTCACACCTCTCTTCTGTCTCTTCCTGTCTCTATCCACCTGGGAAGATGTTTATTTTTAGGACACTACCTGTAGTTATATTACTGTCTCTGGAACTAGAAGCAGTTCTTGTACTAACAGGATTTACTTTTGAAACTTTTATGAAGCTGTGGACATTAAAAATTAGAATTGTCCTGTCCCTTTCTAGAGTTAATTGAATGTTAAACCCCAAGGTGTATTTCACACCTTCAACTGCTTATAGAAGAGGGCAATATGAGTCATGTATGTGTGCTGGGGAAGTTTTGCAGCTGAGAGGGAAGCACAGGAAAGTGGATCCTGCTCCTTAGACATATGGGCTGCAGGGCCTGTGTCCACTTCTCCACATGTATGCATTGCTCACTGTGGGGTTCTTGTGGAATATTTGTGATCTCAAACCCCACAGTGGCTGTACTTCTCTGTCCCTCTGCTTGTAAGACTTGAACATAGATCACTTTGAAGATTAAAGGGTAACTTAATTGATTCTAATGGACACTGTCTCTTCCCCATCCTTCATCTCTTCAAAACACTTTGAGTTCTCCAAATGAAAAGTGCTAAAAAGGTGAACAGTATTCTCCCTCCTGCATATAAAATAATGTACTTATTTTTCTTAGTGATTTGAAGGGTTTCTGTACAGTGGTTTCTGTGCCACTTGGCAGAACAGCATCATAATCTCTCCCTGTCCGTACAGAAATATAGGCAATTTGATTAAAAACCCCTCAACAAACACAAATAACCTTCACCATTAGTCATCAAAGGTGTTAATAAATAGAGCACATAAATATTACATTGATTATCTGCCTCAAATAATACAGCTTCAGCAAGATAAGCTTCATTATAAGGATTGACCTGTCTCTCTGTTGAAATATTTATGGAATTACAGCATGCCAGTCATTACATGGGGGAAGCAGCTTAAATAACCTGGAGATGTAAGATTTGGGGGGGGGGGGGGGGGAAAAAGCAACCTCATTGCTCCAAGATTCAACCCTCAAAAGAAAGAAATCCCCCTCTCCCCTCCCAAACACAAAACCACTTCTAAAAGGAGAAAATTTAATTCAAAGATTGAACTTGGAGGCAGCAGCTGAATCAGATTTATAGTCTGAAGATCTAGGACACTCCTGCATCTCTTCCATCTGGATCACTTATTTTTTAGGAAAGGAATTTTTCTGCTGTAGATGGTTTACTATTACACAACTAACATTTATGAAGCAACTGAAATGGAAATGGTAAAGAAACCTAACTTAAAAACCCCAAATGAGGAAATACCCCAGAAAAAGTTTAGAGCAGCGAGGTGTCTTGTCCCAGCCAGTGCTGAAGGTCAGCTTTAGTTTTCCTTTGTGTCTTGCTGCACTCTCATGTGAGGTCAATTTCTGTTCAACCTCTCAGAGATGTCCATCTTCTATCAGCAAATTCCTGTAGTGTAGAAGCTGGAGATGAAAATCTAGAAATTCCTGTCCTCCACCTGTCCTTTGCAGAATATTACCTGTCCTTTGCAGAATATTGTTCTTTGGTATAGTTACCATTTGCTACTTGATTTATGTTTATACTTCATGTTTATGTGTAAGTGGCCTTAGTGCTGAAGATGAAAGTAATTTGAAAGTGCTGTCTTTCAAGGTGTTAAGCATCCTTGTGTCTATTATAAAGTCAGTGGGAGTTGATAGCACTAATCACCTCACAGGAAGCATTTACCATCCCTGAGGGTTGGAGCTGTAGATTACAAAGTCCCTCAGGGAAGGAGTCTGTCATGATTTATTTGTGTTTGAATCTCCAGAGTCCCCTATGGTGCTGTATAAATAACAACACCCTTCTGGAAATGCCATTTGTGCAGCCTTGCTAACTGACCCACTTATCTTAAACATCTCAAACATCTTAAATTTCTTTCCTACTGTTATGCTTGAGGGTGCAATGTTTGTATTCTCAGGAAGATGAGCAGGGGGTGCTGTTAGAGATTTGGGGCCCCCAGCCCAGCAGCCTCCCATCCAGTACCACGCTGTGAGGTGGCAAAAGCCCAGGGACTTCCCCTGCCCTGGGAGCACTGACAAGTGCCTTAATGACAAGTGCCTCACTTGTCATTAAAAGTTTAGCTGGAAACTAGTTTATCAAAGATGTGACCTGCAAACATTGAGAAGAGCAAAGAACTTTAGGACAGTTTTTCAAATGTCTCAAACTGAGATTGTGGGGGAGATTTGTGACTTGTTTTCTCCCTGTCCTCATTAATGGGATTGCAGTGGCTGGTTGAGGTGCCTGGGGCAGGATACACTCCCCTGCTTGTGTTGTGGCATTGAGGTGATCACTTGCCCTCCACCGCTGAACATTGCTGTATGTTCCTCTGGATTTGTCAGCTTGGTTTGAAAGGCAGAGCAGATCAGCTCACCCCCACCTGGGCACCCTGCCTGCAGCCTGTGCTGGGGTGTCACTGTCACCACTCGATGATGTAGGCATCGGATCTCTCAGAGAAGACCTCTGAGTGAACCACATGAGGTGCATCACTGCTGGAGCCTGATCAAGCAGATATGTCCCCAAGTGGGAGCACGTGAGACCCACTGTCTAGACTAGGCAGAGAGGAGAAAAAAAAGATAAAATCTGACATCTGTTTGGTGTCAGATGCCCCCCTTATCCTGCTGCTCTGCAGCTGACTGAATTACAGATTTACTGCAGAGATTGGAGGCTCTCCCTTTTAACACAGCCCAATTGATGCAGGTTTAGAGGGCTAATTTGCTAGTTCCTCTGGAGAGAAAGGTCATATACTCCTTTGCTTGTAGCAAGTGATTCCAGTGAGTACAAAAGCCCTCAGAGCAGCGTTGTCAGTGCATTCAGCACTGGGAGTGTGCAGGCTGGTGAGGCAGGACACCAGCTCCTGTAGCAACTCAGCTGTGTGTCTGTGAAATCACGTGTGGTGATGTGTCTTTGGAGTTGGAGTTTCTGTACTGACTGTAGTGAGGCAGAGGAGGAATTCAGGCTCAGCTCTCTGCAGCTGGAGGTGGCCATGTGCTCCCAGTTAAGCAGGGAATATCACCAGGCAGCCCAGGCACTGGGAGCACTGTCATCAGAGCAAACCTGCTTGCTGCTCACCACCCTCAGCTCAGGACAGGGCTGTCCTGTGGCTTGTGGCACTGAGTGCAGCCACTCAGGAAGCAGCTTTCCATTCCATTTCAGACATTCTGAATTCCCCAGTTAGAGGTTTTCCAGACTTGGTTAATTCAAATGTTTGATTTTACACTCTGCTGTCGTTTCATGCATGGGAAGGGGAAGGCTGAGCATAAGTTCAGTTTCCTACTAGCCATACCAGCCCCACCATTTCAGCAATGGTGAGAGCTCTATAAAAGCTTTTATACATGGATTACTAGGGGATTACTCCATGCTAAAGTGCTTTCTGATCAATGATTATCAAGGTCAGCTATTACTTTGTAGAAGTTTCAAACCTACTTGTTAAATTAGGAATTTTTTTAGGGATGCAGTCCTGGAAGTACTGCAGATCAGGTGTGTACAATCCTCTGGCAGAAAAAGCTTCCTGTCTAATCGAGAAATACTTACATCTGTTTTTCTGTTGTTTTGCAGTTTTTTTTTTCACCTCCTTATTACATGCTCATCACCAATGAAGAGGAGAATCTAAAATCCAAAGTTCACTTCTGTGGTCAAATGATTTGTTGTCTTATGTGAAAGAGTTTTGCTGCTGAATGTATTATCTGCTGTGGGAGATAGAGCTGACAGGCCCTGGGCTGGGAGTTTGACTGTTAAATCCCACCGACAAGGCTGTTGATGACTTTGACAGATAGCACAGCTTTTGTGTTGTGGCTCTGCTTCACATCAGATTTTCTTAACCTCATAATATTGAGATCTTCTCATGAGGAGATGCTCTGACAAGTTGAAATATTATTTCAGTGGTTGCCCACCGAATACACCTCTTATCCAAATTAAATTCTTTGGGCCTTCTCTGTAATTATGCGATGAGCCAAGAAGGCCTGTGAGCTGCACAGTGAGGGCTGGGGCTTGCTTGGGGACATGTCTGTTGATGGACCAGCCTCTTGCTGGGGTTTTTCAGTCTTTTCTCTAATGTTACTCAGCAAGGATGTCAGGACCACACAGAAGCTGTGGGACACCCCAAGGTCAGGGTGCATCAGGAGGTGATATGATATCTAAGGTGTAAACTCAGAAAAGGGGCCCAGGGATAAACTGTTGTGGGTTGTACAAATTCTTTCACTTGCTGAAGAGCCCCGAGTAGCAGGGCTCCATCCGTGGGTGGCTTCATCCCTGGATTTTGGAGACACTTCTTCCCCAGGAGCCTGGCAGCCACGCCCTGCACAATGCCTCCTCTCCCCACATGGCCATTTCATTGAGGTTCATCTCTCCCATTGACGTTACTTCCCAAGTAGCTCACAGGCTTCTCTGGTCATTATTTTCTGCTGGATTTTGGAGGAAAGCAAAACAGGCTGCTTTTTTTTCCCCTTTGTCTGTGCGTAATTCAAATATGCAAAGTGCTGAGTTTTACTTAGGAGTCACTTGTGCCAGTGAATGAATTAGAGTCATGGTGATGCAGCTGATTTATATGCAGAAAAATGCATAGCAATATCCAGGGCAAAGATTGGTGCTTCCAGGTAGGAAAGGATCCCATGCAGGGATTTACATCCCCACTGAACTTCGGTGCAGGGCTGCACATCCAGGCAGGGGTTCCGTGGAATCTTTCCTTCCTTTCCTTCTGGTAAAGTGTCAGCCCCTCGTGCTGCAAAGCCAGATGGCAGACTCTATGGCTCCTCAGCAAAGCTGCTTCCCTTATGATGTGATCTCTCCTTCTGTGGGCCAGATCCTCAGCTGGGGCAAATCACAACAGCTCCCCTGGGTTTCACTGCAGCAATGTGAAAATACAGCTGCTGACTCCAGCTGCTGGGGATCCAGCCGGTACCAAACAAAGAGCCCAATGAAAACCTTAGCTCATGGAGATGGTTGCCAAAAATTCAGATGAGCAGCTGTAGACCCAAAAGCAAATCTAGGCTGTGATGTCATTGCTCATCATTGTGCCACTGAACCAGTGCTTTAAACCTGATGCTGCAATAAATACAGTGAAAGTGCTGGCTACACCTGCACAAATCTCCTTCCAAACCCAGGGACTGAAAAGGTTGCACAGACATACCTGAGGTCAAAATCTGGCACTCCCCTTTCCACCTCGTGCTTTTTCTGCCTACTGTTGGCTTCCTTTGACAGGTGCCAGCTGGCTCTTTGCCTTTTGTCTGGCTTGGGTTTGGTGAGCATCCCTTTACCCCCACGCTGCTGGTGGACGCCATTTACAACATGTTTATTCGTGTTGAACTGGTGAAACACAGCTGGGAGAAAAGCCTGCCAGTCAGTTTGGTAGGAATGGGGATGTTTCTCATGTTGTGCCATTTGTAATGTAAAATCCATGAGTTTCCTCACACCTGCAGGAGAGGCCCTGGGGTGCAGCTTCGTGCAGGGTTTTGGAAGATGCCTACCAAGCTGTGAATGAAGGTCTTCAGTGGATTTCAGCACTGCTTCAGTCCCAAAGCATGCAGGGTTTCTGGCAGCAGGTTTCTTCCAGCATCACACTTTATATATATACATAAATGTATATATATTGGATCTCACTTATTCATGAGTGTTTTTTCTTTTACAGGAAGGAGGAGATGCATAGAAAGGAAATGTAATGGCTGCATATAGGAAAAATGTTACTTTCTTTGGCTTTAAAAGTTGAGTTCATACAAACCACAGGAATATTCCTTCTCCCAGTGGGAGAGTCAGGTTTTGTCTGGGTATCATGTCATCTGTCCACATTCGTTTTGGATCCAGGAGAAATTATTAAAAGTGATTGAAAAATCAGGCTTTGAAACAGTTGGTATGGAAGTGTGAGACCTGTCTATCACCTTCCATCAAAGAAGTCTTGGCACCTTTCTCACCATCTGACAATTCCCCTCACTCTGCTTCTGTAAAACAGAAATGCTGGCTGCTTGTGGTAGGGGAATGCAGCCTAGTGGATACCAGCAGATATGATATTCTATGCTCACCATGTGACCTGTTGGTAAGCAGCCTTGATAGAAAATTAATCATTTTAAAAGATAATTAAGGAGACTGGAGGCACTGTGCCTGGCAAAACATGTTGGTTTTCTGGGATATGGGCCACAAAAAGGCTTTTTCTGCTTTTTGTAAAGCAGGTGCTTTCTGTTCTCCATCACTGACCTGTTTGATTTTTTTTTCTGCTGTCACTGGTGATTCTTTCTTGATCAATATCCTGCACCATCATCTAGTCAGATTTCCTTTCAACTATTTGCTTTCCAGCATTATCCCCTTTCTCTTCTGTTCTCAGAAGTGAGCGATAGACCTGTTTTCTAATTTCTTCGTGTTTCTGCATCAGTCTTTTTATCAGCAGGCTGAAATGTCACTCACTAATCTAGGAGAACAGCCCTGTCCCACAGTAGCATAGCCATATTCCTAAGTGCCTTCTTGAGTTTAAAACTAAATCCATAGCCTTCTCCTGCTTCTCCCACCAAGAGAGAGCTGTTTCCAACCTGTGACTGCAGTCACAAATGCAGGGCCATTGCAGGATCAGTGCACAGAGCCAGTTTGACAGCCCCAAGCTGGGAGTGGGCTAGAGGCTGGGACTCAGAGCTGTTGACTGCTCAGCTCACAGGCAGCTGAGTGACTGCAAGATGGGAGCAGCAAATTTGGGCTTGGTGTTGACACAGCCTTTCAATAACTGGATCATGGGTGCAGAACACCTCCATATGCAATAATATGTGCACAGCTTTATGTACAATAAGGAAAATTAGCCCACATGTTACTTTTCCTCCTACCTGCTAAGTTACTGCATATCCACACTGTCTTCTGCACTTGCTTATTGACTATAGAGAAGGTACCTGTCTGCTGAAAACTAATTCAGCAGGATTGACTTATTCATTCTGGATCGTCCTCATTGTCACCTCTCTACAGGAAAAAAAAAAAAAATAGGTCTGTTCACCTTGACACCCCTCCTGTGGATGTCTGTCTCTTTTTATTCAAGTTACTGCCAGTACCTTTTTCCAGTGCTCAGGCCAGGCTCAGGGAGCCTGATGTTCCTCACTCTCTGTTCTGAACCTGAGCTTGCCTGGTCTCTCATCTGCTCCTCATGGGGAGTTAAAGGGTTTCCTCCATAAAGGTTCTTCGGCTCTTGCTCCTGACTTGCTGATCCTCACGACCTCTCCAGAGCATTGTTTGATTTTAATTGTTCTTATTCCTTTTTTCGGTCATTTGACATACTTGCATGTTGCCTAGTATTTCATTAATTTTTCATTTTCTGCCCCCGGGAAATTTCTCTCCAATTTTGGCATGTTTCCCTCATTCTCCCCGCAGAACACTGAGTCAAAGAAATCATTTAGTTTCCTAGTAATATCCGCCTCATCTGTCATCAAGAGATAAAATTACTAAAACAATGAACAAAAGGTTAAAAAAAAGCTGGACGTGTCCAACTGCCAGATTATAGGTCCTTGCAGTGAAAAACTGGTTGTGTGTGTATTTTCCCTTTATGCCTTCATATTTGCCTCCTGCCTACTCCCTCCCCTGTGCTGAAACAACTTGGTTTGATCTGATCCATCTTTCCTGCCTAAAACTGGGGTGGAAACCTCTCCTGAAAGCATCATTTTTGCTGATGGGACAGCTGAAAGGTTTTTGGAGATGTCTCTGTTGACTGTTGTTAAAGGAAGTGTAGACTGCTTTGTGGCAAGAGAAGTTTTATTGGGATGCTTGTGAGTGGAATGGTCAGCTTTTGCATTCTCAGAGCATGCAGGAAATGCTCAAAACATTGGGTAGACAGAGCTAAAAGTGAGCAGAAGTGGGTTCTGTTTAGCAGAGAAGAGGAAATTCTTGGCTTATTATTATTCATATTGTAAATGAAAGTGGTTTTCCTGGCTAGCAGATTGTACACAGCACAATTATTATTATTAGTGATGAGGACAAGGATCTGCAAGTGCATTATACCAAATTTATACCAAATTTCTGCTGATACAGAAACTCCTTTGGACAGCAGGGGCTCACACAGATGTGACAGATGTAGTGAATGACTGATGGCTTCCTCCAGTTTGCCTCCTGAATCCCAAGGCAGTTAACAGGATGTGATCCCTTGTGGAGCTGAGCATGAGAGGAGAATGCCAGGGCCAGGCTCTGTCCTCTGCTGGGTGGTGGAAACCCAGAGCTCTTGGGGCAGTTAAACCAGACTGACACTCACATTGCTCAAATGTGCTCTCTCCTAACTGCAGGTTAGTTGAAGGTCTTTTAATCTTCACAGATCTTCAGGCCTCTGAAAATTACCTTGCAGGTTTTTCACAAGCAAGTGTTAAATCCCAAGTTAGTAAAATTGAATAAAACGTTGTCTGAGTCATCTAAAATTTGTACTGGGGAGCTCTTGTTCAACAGAATGAGACTATCTGTATATTTCAAACAGCTGTCAGGCTGAAGCTTGCTTTTATCCCAGATGTGTGAATTTCCAGCAATGTTATTAACTGGATTGTTCATCCTCAATGCTGTATGGAATTCCTTCCTGCTATTGCCATTGAAGGGAACAAAGGAAGAAAGAAAAGGCTGGGTGGCTGGCTGGGTGTTGCAAAGTGTCTTCTGCTTTCCCAGAGTGATTACAGAGTAAAGCTTCTGACAAAGCCACACTCTGCAAGTCAGTGGATGCGTTTAATGTGATAAAGCAAAAAAAGGTAAAAGGCCTCAAATTATGTGTCAGTTTGGAGAATTATGCTTTGGGCTTCTGGCAATTTTGGTGGCTATTTTAAAGGTGGAATCCAAAAAGTGTAGAAATGTGTGATGGCTTTGTGTACCAGCCAAAGCCACCAAGTCACCACCAGCCAATGGGGAAAATGCATTTTTCAAGCCTTGAGAGAAAATATCTTTTTGTTTTGCATTTGGGCTGCAGTTCAGTTTGAACTCTTCGAAGACCTTCTCTTCTGTGCTCCTCTGGGTTTGGATTTTTGTTTTTAAAATGTGACAAAGAGCTCTTCCTGCTTGAAAAAAGGCCATGGCCCTGCCCTTATGGTGCATTGATTTTCATATTGTTTAAGCATATGTGGAGCAGAGAAATATCACCAAATCATGATCTTTATTTACAGAGTAAGTAAATAATTGGTAACCATTAAGTTTATATCCTGAAGTCAGAGGGAAGACTTTTGTCCAGTCATTGATTGTCCAGAAAGTGTGTGTGTGGTCTGTCCTTTATGTCCCATGGCCACACTCTGTTATAAATTTTCCAGAAGAAAAAGTCTTTAAAATACATGTTTTTTCCAAAATTCTATGGGAGCAGTCCTAGACCACTTGCTATTCCATAATTCAGGTTAGTAAAACACTGTAAGTTTGCTTTTCTCATTTTAACTTGATGACCTGTGATGAACAAAAATTGAGTGAGCTATTCCACTTTATTTCCCATGTGCATTTTAATTCTGCATCCAATGCAGGTTGCTCCATCAATTTATATTTTTCTTAGATCAAGAGTTGCTATTTAATTTTTCCAGATATTTCAGTTGTTTTAAATTTGCTCTGCTAAATGTCCACTAAAACATCAGGATGGCAGTTAGTGAGCACTTGAAAGTCTGTTTTATGAAAAATTTTGACATTACGAAATTTGTTTTCTTTCAAAACTTGAATAAAACCAACCTTGTTTGAATTTCCCATTAGAACAGAATTTGCAAAGCTAGAGGTGAAATACATCTTTCCATCATCATTAAAAAGTGTGAGAGAGCTCAAAAAGGCTACAGTAATCAAACCCCATCATTGGCAGCAGAGAGGGACCTCTACTACTTTCTAAAAGATGAGACAAGTAGAGAGATTGAACGGAATTTTAAATCCATCTCCATGGCCCATTATTGCTGTTGATTCAATGCATTTAGCTTCAGAGCCCCTCAAGAGCCACTCATTGTCCCTACAAATGTGGCAGATAAGGATAGGGACCTCTGTCTCTCTTTCTTTGTTTAATTGTATAATTCCAGTGAACTTTAGTATACATCACCAGCAGAAAACATATGGGTTGTTTTACATTTTTATTCAGAGGAGTGGGGATTCTGAGGTGACATTTCTGGTAGTCTCTAATGAGCAGCTTTATAACATGCGCTTGCATATGTATCCCTTAGTATAAAATCTCGACATCATGCTGGGGTGCTACATGACTTCACACTGTAAATGTCATTAGTGTCTTGTGTGCTAACAACCCTAATTGTTTTCAGTGATCTGTCCTGGATTGTTAGCTGAGGACACCAGCTTTTAACAGGAGATGTTGCACTAATTGCCCGGTTTTCACAGATTGGCTAAACCTTTGGCCTTTTGAAGTTTCTGTGTGTGTGAGTGTGTGTAATCTTTGTTAAAGGCATGCAGATGATGAATGGAGCATTCAGCTGTGCTGGCATCCTCCAACAGCGACTATGGACCTCAGTGGTTCCTACCAGTGAGTTCCTGGGAAGAGACAGCCAGCTGTTAATGGCTCTGGCTGCACTTTCTTTTATGGTCAGAAGCTCCCCGAATAAAAAGACACTACAGAACTCACAGTTTATAATTTGTGTGAGACCTTGTTTAGCTTTGAATTATTTGGAATCTTACTTCTTGGAATCTGGGATCACATTATACAAACACACTTCAGCCATAAATTCTGCAGACTTGCAAAAGTGGTTACAAAAACCAATGCTCTGAAGTGGTGAAAGCCCTTCTTTGGTGCTTTAAATGGTGTCTCACATATTTGCAACTAGTGAAACTCAACTATAAAAATTCTTTTCTTAATGAAAGGAACTTCTGTAGTAAATAATCCTGACATATGTAAAGCAATCCAGAACAACAGCCATCTTCAAAGTAACGTGACTTACAAATTTAATGGCAAAAGGACATTTTGTCCAGAAGACCAGGAAAAACTATTTAGAGGACAGTAATCATTTCTTTTGCTAAGCAGTTACTAGAGCAAATCTCTCTGCTGCCTGGTTCAGCAGTTCCCTGTCCTATGGTAATTTTGTCCTGCCATATGAACGTGATTTGAGGTCCCCCGAGCCAGGCTTGTAGTGGTGACTTCCTTGTGGACAGTGCCACTCCATGCTGCTCTGTGGTGACAGATAGCAAAGCTGGCAGGAGATGATGGGACTCAGGGAGAACCCTTCTCAAATTGCTGTCCTGGGGTCAAGGGATGCCAGAGGCTGGCGTGGGACAGTGGAGGGAGGGAGCCCAACATGTAAGCACATTGTACTGGGCAGCATCTGCAAACACAAGCCTGATGAGCCAAGGTTCAGGGAACTCTTCTGTTTTTAAAGTAATAGGGAAAAAATGTTTGGTTTTGGCAGAAATTTGGATTAAATTCCATTTCCATCAGCCTGTGTTAAAAGAGAAACTGTAACTCCCTCATACTTGTCACATAGATTTTTGTTTTCCAAAGAAACAAAATATTAATAGATTCTGAAAGTGTAACACCTTGTAGTGCTTGTGTTTTGATTTATGGCTTCTAATAGTGAAGGAAGCAATACTGTGTGAACAAATTATTCAGAAATCAGAAAAAGCTAGGAGGAAGGGGAGAGGGGGGAAACAAGAGGCCACTAAAGACATTTGCCTGAAGAGGCAACTAAAGTGATTCCTGTTTCCCAGTGGAGAGTTGGGGTAAAGTGTGCAGCACTGAAATGTGACTGATCCCATCCCGGATGTATATTTGGCAATGCAGAAAGGGGAGGCAGAAATGGAGAGCAGAAAGGTTGTTAAATGTGGGGGAAGGGAGAATGTTTGGGTTTTTTGTGTGCTGTGCTGTGCTGCTCTTGCAGCAGTGGGAATTAGGAGGCTGCCTGGTACCACAGCAGCTCTATTGAGGACTCCCTTCCGAAGCAGTGCTTTAGCATTCATGATACATAGACTGAACTGCTGACAGTCCATTCAGCAGGGCAAGTGAAAAGGACAAAACTACCCTGTGTTCTGCTCATCTGCACTGCTTTCTGTTTTAGACTAATAGAAAAACTCTGCTCCAACAGCAAAGGAAACTCTCATTTCTTACTAGCAATAGATTAGGCAAGGCTTGGTTGTATCTGATATTCTGGCTGCTGAAGCATGGGGTGGGATGCCAGAGCATTCTGCTTTCAGAATTGCAGGTTGAAAGAGTTTGTCATTCGATAATCCAATCTATGCAATTCTCTTTAATCTCTTTTCCTGGTGGAGTCATTAAGTACACAGGAGTGTTTGGCAGACGAGTGATGGAGTGTGATATATCTTATTTTGGGAACTGACTTTCTTTTTTAATAACAATGAACATTTTTTACACCCATCACTTTTGTGACCGACACAGGAGATGTACTAAAACTCCTATTCAGAAGAAGTGTTAGGTCAACCTGCAGCATTTCCTACATACACAAACAGCTAACAACATTGTGTGGGTAAACCTCTCAGATTTACAGCCAAGTGCTTGTTTGAACTTCCTAAGCATGTTGAAAGATTGATCTTAATGTAAACAGGACCTGCTTACAGCACTGACAATAGCACCTCACTTTAGTGGGAGCAGAAGGAGGATGCACAGGGGATCCAGCAGGCTGTGTCTGATATGACACTGAGATGAAATTTTGCCAGTGGAAGCAGATGTTTTGAGGGTTTGTATTTTCAAATTTCCCTTCTGAAACCTCCTAAAAAGAAACAAGGTTTAGAGCATGCTCATCGCTTCTCTTCTTGAAATCTACTCCTTAAGAGGGCTCTTGCAGTTGCTAAGAAACTAGGTTCCCCAAATGGACATCCCTTTGAAAATCCTGGTTTATTGTCAGAAGTAGTTGTGGTATTTCAAATAAGGCAAAAAAAAGCTGAATACTTTTATCTTTTGTTTTGGTGGGTTTTTTGTTTTTGGGGTTTTTTTAATTGTTGTTGTTGTTTTTTTGGTTTTTTTTTGGCAGGCAGGCATAGGATTTTTGTGTCATTTTGGTTTGGGTTTTTATTTTGGGTGGGGGGGGGTTGGTGTATGTGTGTAGGGTTTTTTGTTGTTTGCTTGGAGCGTTTTGTTACTTTTGTAATTTTTGACTTGCAAGACGTGGGCAAGAACAAAAAGAACCATCTTTTCTCATAGAGACACTGACATGAGAAATTTGGCAGAGGAGAAGATGTTCATCATCCCTGGGCCTAAGAGGATGCTGTTTTTAGAATATGAGAAAATTGGTCCATATACACAGGGCCAACATACCGCAATCCCACCTCACTCAGGTCTCTTTCCCAAGCCTGCATGGCTAATACAGGTGAGGGAGGACCACGGGAACAGAATAAAGAGCATCTTTATCCTGAAGCCATGTCCAGCTTTTGCTGCTCAGGCTCTGCTTTTTCACTGCCCTGTGTATTTTCATTCCAGACCCAAACTCTTGCAGTGAATAGGCTACAGGAAGAATTGCCAGATGGTGAAGTTGTTCTTGTGGTTACTGTGGCAAGGTGACCAAGAGGCTGACTGAAATGGGGCCAGCTTGAGCATCAGTGAGTGCTTGAGCAGGCTGGAGCACACATTTCTCATGCCTAGAAGATGGGTAATGGCTCTGCCAAACTTTTTTATGTGGTAGCTTATAAAAAGTGCATTTATAACTGCTTGATTATCTGTACATTCCACTGCTCTTTGACATGAAGACAACCTCTTGTGAGCTGTCCTCAAAATCCTCCTCTGCCTCTCCAATAAAGTGAAAAGTCATCATCACCCTTTACACTAACACAGTTTTGTGTTCTTTCCTGGGAAAACAGCCATTATTTGAGCCTATCACCAATCTCTAACTTGCTCCATTTTTTTGTTCAAAAATAGAAATCAAGGTCCAACTTTTCAGATTTATACACTCCATGCTACCACCTGGTCCTGAATCCACAGGGATTCTGTGTAAAGATTTCCCATTTCTTTCAATGGGTGTTTCATGCATGGATAGCATGAACTGACTTGGCCTTGTAATGATATGTTTGCTGGCAGTGTGTTATTTAGCTGCTAGTTATCTTTGTGTACTGTGGAGAAATTCAGGCAAGATTTGCTACTTGGTAAACAGGAAAGCAGGGTGGGAACCAAAGTCTTTTTATGCGTGTCAACTCCTTTAGGTTTTTTCTACAACAAATATCTTCTGTTTAAGAAAACAGTGTCTGACAGGAGAAAAATGGGAACAAAATGATCATGGATTTTCAGCTTGGAAAGAAATTGCGTACTGCTTTTATTTCAGATTCTGGATTTGAATATTATCTTGTCTGGAAAGGTTTGATGAGGTTTTACTGCCAAATATCAGGATGTTCTTATCAACCCCATACCTTGTCTTCTGATCACTGTGGAAAAATGGATCATTCAGGCCTGTTTTATGTTCAAAAAGGCAGTTTATAACTTAAGCAAGTTAGCCTGAAATAAAGAATAATGGCTTGGATGTCTGTCTTCCTCATCTGCATGAATTTACAACATCTATTTGAACTGGCACTGATTAATAGTCTTTAAAATAGCACAGGACATTTAATTGAAGAGGACTGAAAATATGCAAGGAATAATAGGCTGTAAAAAGAATGAGGTTACATAGCTAGATGTTTTCTTTTTCATTGTAATTTGCCTATGAGCCTAAGTTAAATTTCCTTTTCTGTGTCTATAAGATAAGCACTAGTTATTGATCTTGTTTGAAATGATTTCTTTATTTCATTAAGGGTCCCAATCATTCTGGGCCCAGTGCAGAAGTCACACTGTGCCTGGACTGTTGGTCTGTAATGATGTGTCTGCTTCAGACTCATGGACTCCTCCTGTCTGCCTCAAACTCACGGATTCCTCCCTTGGTTTCCAGATCTCCTGACTGTTCTGGTTTCTTCTCTTTATTTTTCCTTTCTGTTTACAAAAACACTTTCCATTGTCGTATCATTCGAGGATGTCCACTGGCTGTTGGGTGTCTCTCATACCAACATGGACATGGGTCCCACCCATGCATCCAGAGAAAGTGTGCTGTGAATTTTCTGTTTCCCGTGAGTTGGGTACTGAGGCACAGCTGTAAATGACAGCCCAGGAAACCAAGAGGTAAGTTACTAGGCTGTTTCTAAGCAGGGAGAAAGGGGAAGGAAAAGAAAGGACACTCTTGTTTAACAAATTATTCTGAAGCTTTTCCTCATCATCTTAATTATTAGTTCCTCACTATTTCCTTCCATAAGTAATTATGAAGTAGAACAGTCATAAATTATAACTTAATTTGCCCCAATTAATGTTGAACGATCAGTGCATTTTGCAGAATTGAGTGATTCAACTGCACTAATGGATCGTGGTGAAAATGGGTTTCTGTCACGTTATATAAGGCTCTGTTATTGTCTTTAGCTCACCCCATGAGAGGCTAGAAAATCTCTTGTTTGTGCTTGCTTGGAAGCTAGAGTCTGTCTCAGATTGCCAAGCAAATTACGTGGGTTTTCTCCTCAATGCTGTTACCGGGAACCCTGACAAAGTCCAAACCAGGAAATGGCTGGATTTCTTATTCAAGGGTTATCTTTATGGCAAAAAACCAGTATGAACTCATTACAGATAAGTGTATTTGCTATATTCATCTCTAAGATCGTGGTCTTGCATATTAATTTTCAAGATTACCAATTTCCCAATGGTTTGACTGAGATCTACAAAGGCCATTGATAAGAGTTTATTTTCTGTCATGGGACTAGACTCTGTTTCCAATTACCATTCTACAGCTTTATGTGCAACAGATCATTTACTATTTAGAAGACAGGATAAAAAAAAAATCTGTATAAAATGTACTTATTTTAACTTGTGCCACATTCAAATTTTCTTCTTTGGACTTTTAATCATGCAATTTAGCAGGATAATACTTTTATTTGAAAGTGAGTCTTCCTGTCTCCCTTTCCCTTTTTTTTTAATTAATTGTCCTCATTTTCACTTATTATCTGTCTGTTCTTACCCCATTTCACTTTCATCTGGAAAGGCCTGGCAGTTCTGAGCTATCACACAATCTTTTTATTTTAGAAAAGTCCTAGATATTGCTTTAAGTTCTTAGAAATTCCAGTTGGGTTAAAGGAAGATCATAGGATAGTTAGATTGCCCTGTTTTCCATAAATAATATCTATCTGTGACTTGAATAAATATGTATTCAGCTTGAAGAAATGATAAGCATTGTCTCCCAGATGACACCAGTTCTCTAACAGGAAGCTTCTAGAAAGACATTTGGCTCCAGCCTGGAGAGATTGGAGATGAGCACGACTTCTTGACTGCCTTTCAGCACAAGCCCCCTCCTAACAAGATCCGAGTCTTGGCCTAAAAAAGGCCTTGGAATTAGGCCTTCTATGCTAGAAGAACATGTGGCTGGGATCCACTGTAATGGAGGTCCATATGCGACCTTGGATGTATCTCCTGTCTGGAGGAACAGATCTGAGTCGCAGCTCCAAGTCCTGTGTGAGACCTGGTTTCCCTCACAGGACAGCGGGATGAAGGACGAAGATGGTGGGTGAGTGTCCATAGTGACCCTCAGAGTCCCCAGGCAGTGCAAAGCACAGCTGCTTTATTGCAAAAACAGGGCCTTTTTGGGCAGTTAGCCCATTATCAGTTACATGCTTTTAAAACATAACAAACCTAATTCAACCAACCACCATGCACCATGATGTGAACACACAATTGTTGCATAACTTGTTTTTCTACCTCTAATCCAGCTGAGTCACTTTCCCAAAGTCCTTTTCTACTTTGCGGAAGTAACAAGTCTGAGCCAGGATTTTATGAGGCCTTCCTTTTGTAAGGTTTTACCTATATGCAACAAAAGATAACCTAGTAAATCATAGCATCATATAACATTTCTGCCCATTGCTATTTTTTCCTCTTTTTTGGTATGCATGTCTTTTTCATTTCTTTAGCCACATTATTGGTTAGTTTACCCAGTGTAAAATCACAGACTCCATAAACCAAGTATTCCAGAGTGCCTCTGTGGTGCCTCTGATGCGTCTTTCTTCAGCTTTTGGTCCAGATTTGATTCTTTGGCTCAAAGACTGGGAGCAGGGGGGTCTTTCTGAAGCTCTCTGTGTTTTAGCCACACATGAAACATTTCTGACTGCCAGCTCCCTCTCCATGTCCTGCTTAGCACCTCACATGCAACTATATGGGACAAACGTTTTAAGTGAGAGGTAATTTGGCATCGGTTTAGGTTCACCTGACAAACAACTGATTACTCCAGATTTCAGTGTGTAGTTATTCCTTTTGAGGACCAAATTTTCATCCTTGTTTCACTTAATATACCACACCAAGTTGGGGCATACACCTTAAAAGTTGAAGATGATGGGTTTGGTGACCAAATGTTCCTGATTTGCAAAAACCATTTTACAAAAGACTTGTGGTTTTTGCCCCACACAGCAGTTCCTCCCTGCAACTGTGTTGGCAGCCTTCAGGCTCATAGATGGAGGAGATATATGCTCCAGTATCCAGGCAATTGGGTGTGTGGCTTCATGCTTTGTTTTCAAATCTGCCAACTTTGGCACTCAGAAATTTTGTGTAATCTTTGTCAGATATAAGGAAAACACGAGGAGGAATAGATTTGAGCTAACACCCACTCTGTGCTTAAATGCCTCTTTTACCAACTAGACTCTATACCTTCTGAGGATCACCACTTGCTGTGGTGGGAATTTCAGATCTAGTGAAATATTTGAAAGCTCAGGAGATTGAGAATGTGTAAACACGCTTCTGAGACAGGCACCTTTTTGAAGTATTTAGTAAAAACACCCGTAAACATCTGCAGTGTGGAGGATAAGCAAGTGCCTTGTTGGGTCCTGGTCTGTGTCAGGGGAGGCCAGGCAGTGCATGGCAGAGGGTTCTGTGCAGGGATTTATCCCTGCCTGTGATAACCCCCTGCATGACCCCAGAGAGTGACTTGGCTTTCCCATGCCTCTCTCCCTTCACCCACACAGATTTGCTTTACTGTTCTCCATGGTGGCTGCTCCAGAATAGGAGCAACCCTGCTCAGATGTGTGTGTTGAAAGCTCAGGGATGACTCAGACAAGCTGATTTTCTTTCTGAGTTTCTGAATGCAGTATTTGCCACTCTGATTTCTCACTTCCTTCACTAAATATTTGCACTGAATGCTGGGTTGCAACTGAAGGTCTTCACTGGGTCAGAACAGGGCAGTGGGGCAGTTGGGAGTAGCTCTCTCTGACCACCATGTGCTGGAAACATAATGAGGCTTGCACTGATGATAAATTAGATTACACCCAGTGAAGCTCAAGCCATCAGCAGACTAATTGCTCAAGACTTCACTTGGCAGCAGTGATAATGTGTGGCACTTGAATACTTTCTCACTTTTTTAGAGATGGACATTTTCTTTCGAGAACAGCTTTATATCTTTGCTTTCTGCCTTTTAACTTCCCTCTGAGCAAACCATACAGAAAAAACACCCACTTAGCACTGATGGTAAGAAATTTTCTTGGCCAGTGGAAAGACAAGATGCTGCTTCCAGGCTGTGTGGCTGCTCTCGGGAGGCAAGGAAACACGCTGTCCCCAGCATATGGGTGAACCAAGATGTTGGAAGACTGAACGATTTGCTTGCGATCACAAATTATGTCAGTGCCCAGGATTAAAAACCAAATGTTTCTGGCTAACCCTGCGAACCATTATCCTTCCTCATCTTGGGACCTCCAAGGAAAATGTCAGAGCTTCCTGGAGACGAGAGCTGGCACAGCAAGACCCCAGGCAGAGCCGCATGGCGCCAGAGGAAGGTTTCACATATTGGGCCACCTGCAGCTTTTTTCTGCCTCACTGTGACATGGGTTATGTTCTTCACAGGCTTTTAGAGAGGGTACACCAAGGAAGGGAAGGCCGTTTCCTTCCAAGGAGTAAAATGCAAGTGTAGATTCCGTGTTAATTTCATGTGAGTTTTCTGAAACGAGCCACAAAAATGGTTGGGACCTGCACTGATGTCTGAATATCTCCATCATCTGCTACTTTTCTGCAGGATAACAGTTAAATGAATGGTTAGAAACACCCCATATTTATAAGGCAGTAACTGTTTCTTTGGCTAAATTAATTTATAAGCAAGTTTAGGTAAGATATACATCCTGATGCTTTTAGCCAATGGATTGTCCATGATGGCTTTATTGCCAGATTAATGTAGCATACCTCTGTGTTACTCTTAGCAGATGTAGTCTTTTTTTTCCTCACCCTAAAATAATTTAATAAGGGAAAGATAAAAAATTAAATGGGCTTTCAGTATCAATTTAATCTGCAAAGGGCTTTCAATATCAATTTAATCTGCAGCTATCAGTAGTACTGTGCACTAGCCGTAGCTGTGTACTCCTTCCTTGATATCCTTGGAGTCTCTGCCTTGTTGCTACTGTGCCTAAACACTGCTTTTGTACTTCAGCCATAGCAGTTTGCTTTTACATTTAACTCAGTTCTGAATTTTTTGGATTTTTTTTTTGTTGCTTGGAATAGTTGCAACTTCCTACAGAATGCTGCTTTTGCTTTTAGATATCTGAATTTACTCAACTTAGATTCCAATTAAATGTTATTTTTTCATGAAAATTCAAGTAACTATGCAACATTCTGTGCTGTAAATGACAAGGCAAATCCATTTCTTCTTATAAAGAATTAAAATAATTTGCAGAGAGACCATGATGAAAGTCGTGGCACAGAAGTGTCAAATGGTTTCAATGGGGTAAATCTACAATTCTGTGAATACTGTAGAGTGCTGCTCCTGTCTTCATCAACACGACAAAGGACAGGGTTTAATCCAAAGTCTAAAGCCACTGGTATTGTGAGGGCACAATTTTCCATCCAGCCCCAAACATTTCCTTGTCTGACATCCTTCCATGCCATCTGTACAAGGTCCTTCCCCTGACATGAAGCAGCCCGTAGCTCTCCAGGACTGGGCTCAGCTTGGAGCACTGGGGGAGAAGCTGAGCTCCCAGCCTGCAAGCAGAAATGCTTTGTTACTGGTTGGGAACTATTTGCATTCTCAGATGAGGATGACTCAAATAGCACGAGCTGTGACTGCTGCTGGGAAAATATCATCTGGAGGACGGAGTGAGCCACAAGTACACCCATTCCTTCTCACTGTGCTTGTTTCAGAGTTCCCTTGGCAGTTTATGAAGGCAAGTCAGCAGTGGCTTGTTGCAGAAGCAGCAGAAATTCACAGCACACACTGCCTTGTGTGACTGTGAATTTCTAAAATCTGCAGGCAAATTTCATCATCATGGGCAAGACCTTGGCTGGGGCTGGCTGGGAAGGGATTGGCAATTGCCTGCCACTAAAAGGTTGTGTGATTGATGGGACTCCTTGGGAGTGACTATGTCCTAAGCAGCACAATTAGCATTTGAGGCTGCACTTGCTTAACTTACACCTGAATACATAAAGAGATCCAGAGAACAGAAATACATCTCTCAGCACCATAACAGCCATAATTGGCCTGATGTTACATTGATCACAGCGCTCCTTAATGATGAAAGCCAGGCACGCTGCTTTCCAAATCAACAATTTTACACTTAGCTAAAAATGTTAGCATTTGGATTTAATTAAACACCCTTGCTTGTCCTTGTTGGAGGGAGATAGCAAAGGGAGGAAAGCCACAGTAAAGCTGCGAGGATGGCCTGGCTGGACTGCCCTTGCAAGCAGGCACCTCTGGCTTATGAAACCAGCATGGAAAGGCCGGGTGTGTAACACTGGCTAATGTTTTGGAACGTTCCTCAGAACTCACTAACTCAGTACATCTGCAAATGCTGGCCATGTTCCCAGCCTTTATTTTCAGCCCACTTCTCCTGTAAGCTCTTATGCATTTTCTCTTTGGTTGCCATCAGACATTGTTGTTAACTCTCTAAGGCACAAGCATGGAGGAGGCAAATTACAGATCCAGATGGGGTGGTCAGCATTAGTGCACCTGTACACGAAGGAAAGCTTTGTGTCAACTGGGTAACAGAGCAAACATTCCCTCAGTTTACCCTCCATGAATCTGTGTTTACAAGTGCCTCAAAACTAATGCTTCTGCAAACCTTTTGCAAGGCTTAAGATGACCATCACACTGAGATCCACAGAGCAGCCCTTTGGGTATAATATGTGTTTGACTGGTAGCATCCAAAACCATTTGGCACAGGAGCCCAGAGGAAAGAGCTGAATATACTGGGGGATGAAATGAGGAGAAGCCAAGGCATGGCTGAAAATTTTTGCTGTAGGGAACTCACAGAAGATGTGACAATGAGTTTGAGGCTCTGTTTGTCAACATGGTAGAAACCTAATCTGTTCCGCAGACCCTAGAGCATCTTGTTTCTTTCATGTGCAGGATAATGGGGCTCAGAAACCTGATTGCCACCTGTCAGAGTTGCCGTGAGGGAAACCTACTAACCCCTAAACACTGGGGTTTACAGACAGACAGCTGAGCAATGGTTAAGTTACATGTGAGCACATGGGTCTCTATAAGCAAATTGGCCATGTCTGTAATGCAGTACTGTCAAATAGTTAATGTCAACTCAGCCTGCGGACTCATAAATCTTAGTATAACATGCAATTCTTCTCCGACAAGTGTCTATATAAAAATAACACCTTCCTACAGAAATGATCTTCTATCTATGTGTAATCACATGCAAATCTGATTAATTTGCTGACTAAATTAAGGGGAACAGTTTTGAAAAATGGGTGTCTAAAGTTAGGTGCATACTATTTATGTACCTAAATGTGCAGTAAAATTTTAAGTGGTACTTAAGTCTTGTCACTTTGAATTGCCCTTGGAGTAGCTTTTAAAATCAGGTTACCTTTCTAGAGCCCTGAAGCGCAGAATTAGATAAGTGGGTTTGAAAATATTGTCTTCATTTTTATTCCTTATTATCTCTGCTGAAGCTGGAAGTACACAGCTGCTCCAGGAGCAGGCAAGCAGATTTCTTTTTCATTCCTCTTGCAATTGTACAAGCCAAAAAGATGACAACTTAACTTCTAGATCCCAGCATGAATTTGTAGACCTGGTAGTTGGACAAGCAAACCAAACATCTTTTTTACTTGTAAACTGACTGCATTTGATCTGGAAATCATTGAGATGCAATAAACATGAACTCCACGATTCTGTTTTTATGGAGTCAGTTTTCCAAGTAGAACCACACGTAACAAAACAATCATTATAGTTGAGTGGCAATGCTTATGAAAAGGACTGGATTGAAAACAGTGATGACAGAAGCCTTCTGTTTATCCCTGGAACAGCAGTGACAGTGGTAGTGTAAGCTACATCACACTGTTCCCCAAAGAGTTGACACCCAAGGGGCTGACTTGTGTTATGGCTTCAAGTGCGCTATTTTGCTGGATTACTATCTGTGGTTGGTGCTCCTGAGTTAGTGGTGCTGTTAAGTGGTTGCAGAGCCACTGACAGGTACTGGTGACTTAGGGCACTTCACTTGACATTTTTGTACCTATGCTATTGCTAAACCTTTTTGGAAGCAAAGGGGTGAGGAGATAGCTCAGCTGCTATTGCTTGCTTGGTCTCCACAGACAAGCTCACTGCTGTTCTCTTGATTACTGCTGGTTGTGCAGAGCTTGGACTTTTTTCCCTCCCTATCTTTTTATGCTGACATCTGTCTTTTGGACATCAAAGGGCAATCTTTCAAAGCTAGAAAGTTGTATGACTTACGGAACACTTAAGTGATGATCTGCAGAATTGCTGGTGAGCTCGCTCTTGGAAGAGGCATTCTGCTGTCGTGATGCATTAAAACAGCTCTTTGTATTTGGGCAATAACAAATATTCATTTGAAAGTACTAGCTATCATCAGGGCTTGACCTCTTCAGAAAGTATTCTTTAGTCAGGGTTTTAAAGTGGATTTGGAAAGATAATTGTTCTTGTCCCCGGGTAGAACCTGGGCAATTTATGTGCTCAGCTGACTTGCCACTTTGGCTTCAATGGATATTTATTCCATGAAGTGCATGGTTGTGCTGTGTGGCAGAGGATGATGGCAATGAGCAGATCAGATACGTGCAGACAGAGATTCTGCTGAGGGTTATACATCCTTAATTGTCAGTAGTCTTATAGCAGGCACTGTATTCAGTACTGTAGCACTTCAGTGCAGGGGAAGATGACACTGTTTATTTATCTCTTTGTTTTTTTTCTGTGTGTGTGAGTTCACAAAACATTTGCAAAAAAGCTTCATTTGATGGCCATGAAAAGATTTTTTGTATCATTTAAGCCAGTATAGCACTCAGAAAATTGAATTTTGTACATCTCCTCCCTGATAACTTTCTTTCTATAATATTTCAGTATGCATTTTTTGTTTCCAAGATGTCATTATTGCTTTATCCTGTAGCTTTCATTAGTAGCCAGTGTCATGCATCTCAGCTTTCTGGAGTTGCTATAAATGGATATCACAACATTTGATAGGCTTCCTAGGAAAAGTGAGAGAGGGGATAGACATATTTCCACAGGCTGAATTTCCATCAGATCACAAGATGCAAGTAGACATCAGAAGGATAATCTTCTGGACCTCTCAGTCCCAAGTAATATCTGAGAACTCTGATATTGGGCCAAATCATGCAGTGGGATCCACTGGGTGAGATATAAACCAGAGATCTGCGGACTCATTAACATTTTTATGCCATGTTCCTCGGGAGTAAAAGCTCCGAATGTCATAGCTACTTTTCCAGTGCAGTTTTATAAATATCAGGCTTATAAAAGGATAATATAAATGTCCTGAATCAAATATCTGGCCATGACACCTGTACTCTGCCATCAGTCAGCTCCCATGAAATATGGGAAATGCAGTTATGCATCTGGTTGTGTCCCAGCATAGCTGGCTCTGGTGACTTGAAGCACTTTGGGGTAAAACTGTTCTCTGTGACGTGTTTGTGCATCTCTACCAGCACTGCTGACTGGACCCATGACAAAGCTGCAGGATGCAGATGTAAGAGATGGTGAGGGCATCAGCACAACTACTATTTCCCATGACTGACACACGCATGTTGCACCAGCTGGTGGTGGCAGAGGGGTGGAAACAAATCTTCTTAATGTGCACCTGCTAATATAAATTAATTATTATAGTAATGAAGCCAAAGCATAATGAATCTGTTCTCTCCAGTCCATCTTTTACTCTGCTTTTCTTTGTAAGCAGGCAGAAAAACATCACTGCATTTCTTTCTTTTCCTTTGTGCAGTTAGTTTTCTATTTCTGATTTGTCATCACTCCTAATGTTTCATTGACTTTTGTCTGTGACTTGTTTATTCAAAGCAGTACTAAGTGCCTAAGAGTTATTGAACAACTAACATAATGAACAAGTCATTCCAGCAGCAGAGCTAGAGATTGCAGGAAAAGGTCATGGAAACCCTGGGCTGAGTTGTAGCTTGGAAATGCATACATGGTCTGTTCTTCCATCAGCAAAGCTAGAAGCCAAATATAGGAAGGTGTAGTTGCATGTTTGTGTGGGAGAGCAGGGATGCCTGGCATGAGATGTTTATGCAGGATGAACTCCTGGCTGGGAAAAAAGATAAAAATTGGTTATTAAAACTGCTGCAGCCAAAGGAATGAAATCTCACCTGCAGTAGGAGTTGTGAGAGAAACTGTGTTTTCTCCTCATCTCTTGTTTACTAAAGGTATTAAATGTCCTTTTGTTGACTCAGCTTGGTTTAGATTGGGGTCTGCTCCACAATGTTATACCCAAGGGAGGCTTGACAGCCACCTGTAGCAAGGCTGCAATAGGTCATCTCAGATCAAAATATAATTTCCCTATCTTTAGAAGCCTATCTAATAAACTTGGTGGACTGCTACTGACACGTTGAATGTGACAATTTCCTCCTACCTGGAATTGCTGTTTTTTGCAGAGCATGCTGCTCAGTGAAACCACCAACCAGTAAAATCCATTCAGAAGAAGGGAAAATGTGTGTGGGAAAAGGATTTTATAATTCAATCTGTGAAATTAAAATATCATTGCCAATATATTGCACTGCTGTCACCTCCATTGAAATAAAAAATGCCACCTTGCAGTGGGCTGGAAAGGGGCCCCAGACTATTTCCCTGTGTTTCAGGGAGGAGTTGGATGGTCATCTGATTCCAGCTGTCCAGGATCTATAGAGCAGCAGCTTGTAGCCTCTGGAGATCAGTCAGATCTCATTAACCTGTAGCCAGTTATTTGTGCAGCTCTGAGCTCCCCTTTAGTGAAAAGAAGGCAATTTGCTGAATTTAGGTGCTAATCTTTTAGCCTGTTCCGTAAAGAAAGGTATGTTTGGGATGGAGAACATTTTCCTGGTAACTCTGGTATCCAGAATTGCAGTCCAATGGGTTTACTGGTGCATTTGGGAGCGCTGGGTTAACAGTTGGACTTAATGATTTTAAAGGTCTTTTCCAGCTTCCGTGGTTCTATGATTCCATTATAGATGAGATGAGATTGAATGCATACCCTCTGTGTTTGAAACCTGCCCAGTGAATTTTTGTAACTCTGCCTTCTGGTGAGTTACATCATTTCGGCAAATTTAAGAGCTGCTTGTCCAGAAAGAGATCCAGACAGCTCGTGAGACTTAATCCCAGTCATCTCTTTATATATGTCCTTAGCTGGAACAAACTAAAGGAAAGCTGCATTTTTAGCCTATTGGTGATCCTTTTAAATTCAACATTACAATAACATCACAGGTTTTTAGCACAAAAATGTCAAGGTTCTTACAGCACTAAGTCTTAGGGCTATAAACATTTATACTAGCATGCTAAAGAGATTTGGGCATAAGGGGCCATACTGGCATCAGGGAGCAGCTGAAAATATGAGTAGGCTAACATTAGATTAAACAGAGGCAGGCAGTAATTTAATTGGCATTTATACGTTGAGAGAAGGAAAAAATAGTAAGTTAAAAAAAGAAATGCGGCTAGGAAGCTTTTGGAAATCAGGGAGGTAATTTGCTTTCCAAAATGATTCACAGCATCTCGTGTTAGCTAATTAACAAAACAGCAGGTTTGTGAATTTAACTGCAGCAGGGTTAGGGCTCCGTGGGCTCGGTTCTTATCCAGGCATTCACTGGGGTCTGTTCAGCCCCCTCAGTGCTTTTGCTCTGCTCTTTGGCATCTGGGGGAGCCTGGCCTCTTTCAGAGGGCAGAGTTACAAGTGGCTGCATTCTGAGATAGGAGCCAGATGAGGGTGAAAGGGGCAGGTGGAGAGGCAGGAGATTATCCATTGACTGGCATGACTCAGCCATCCATAAAATGATTTTCATTAATGTTTAATGTGTGTCAAAAATGTCAGCATCCATAAGAGAGGCAGATAAATTATTTAGTCCTGTGAGTGTCTTGCCTTCCCTCTCCCGCTGATGTATGTAAAATGTTTGCCCTGGTTTTGTTTGGATGTGGGATGCTGGTGGGGGAGTTAAAGGGATTGCTGTTACACCCAGAGTGTTTCCTGGCCAGAGCCTCGGAGGAGCTGCTGCCGCTGCCGCTTCGCAGTTCAGTGCGTGGTCAGAGAGCTGTGGGCAATCTGAAGCCAGCTGCCTGTGGGTTGTGCACAGGCCCTGTTGGTGGACTGGCCTTGGCTGTGGATTGGTTTGCAGAGGAGCAGACCCCGGGAAATTGTAATAAAGACAGAAGAGTGGGGTGTGGCAGGAGGTCCTGCTCCCCAGGTAAGAGCTGTGGAGGCAGGTCTTGGCGTAGCCCAGCATCACAGTGCAGCCCGTGAGCCTTTCCCTGGATGGAGCTGGCTGATGTGCCCCTGAGCTCTGCCTGATGTCAGCTGGAGTGCTTTCTGCTGCTCTTCTTGGTGCCTTGGTTTTGCTGGGTTTGTCCAGAGATGCATTACCCAGAGAGCTGCAACTGCCCTGTTTGGATGAACTGTGTCCTGCTCAGGGGTGGGAGCAGCCTCTGTGATCCCACCAGGGCTTTGGCTACTCTCCCTGTACCCCTTTGCAGGGACAGTTTCTACTTTTGCCTGCCCCATGTCAAGAGCTTAGGGCATGAATCTTGCTTTATCCCTAACTAGGGATTTCATGCACAGGAAGGGAATGTTTCCCTTTGAATTGCAGATTTAGGTTTTCTTTTATTCCTTTTTTTTTAAAATCAGCTTCCCAGGATGACACAATAGCTGCAAGCTGAAATCATAAGCCCTCACAGAAAGAAAGAGGGTCCAAAGGAGATGAGCAAAGGCAGAAATGTATTCGGTCAGAAGGGATTTGATGTGACGTGAGGCAGGGGAAATGTAAGCCTAATTAATTGTGAGGTGCTGGTTTGTGAATGTTGAATGAACCACAGTCAAAAATGACTAATTTAAAACCCACTCTGACATTCATATTTGACACAACCATGCTTCCTGGACAGGAATTTTTCTGAAGGAGTGGGAACTTTGTCAGTCTGTTTGGATGGGGCATGTTGAACTCTGTCAGAAAAATTAAAAAGAGAAAATGTGGAGTGTTTTTAAATGTGGGGGGGGGACAGAGGCCATTTGGTTCGTGCCCAAGTACCTGGCCACCATCGGCATCGACTACGGCGTCACCAAGTGAGGGCGGGAATGGCGGCGGCAGCGGGAATGGCGGCGGCGGGAATAATGGCGGGGGTGGTGGGGGGGGGGGGGGGGGGGGGGGGGAAATGCAATTGCCTTGTATTTTTAGGATGTTTTTGTCTTTTTTAGGGCAGTCACAGGCTTTGGGACAGGATTTCAATTGGCCTCTAATTAAAGTTGCTTTCTTAGTGTCTGGCATGAAATCCCCCTGAGAGGCAGATGTTTGCAAAGCACACTTGGGGCACTGGCATATGGTTCCTTTGTATGGCTGGCGTTTCAGCAAAGTGCCTCCTCAATGTTGTACATAATTAGATATTTTATTTTATTTTTTTTGTCCTGGAGAAGTTGCTGATGGCTAGGGACCTCCAGCATGTGAGCAGGAGGCTTTCTGGGATACGGGTGGAAAACCCTAAGCACGTCACTGCTATGTGACAGGTGCTGGCAGATGCCCTTTTGCAGCTTTTTGGGAAAAGCCTGTTGAGTAAACCAGTGCCAGTTAAAGGATATTATTCTAGCCTACAGAGGGTGGGACCTGGGGTACCCAGCCTCTACAGCTTCAAAAAGGGCCTGCATCCTTCACATAGGAATCCATCAGCAGTTCTAAACTTTTTATGGGATTATAAAATTCTGAGGAATGTTTCCATAAGAAACCCAGTTGTAATTGAGAGGGGAGTGAAATGAAAAGAAAATATTCGTGCACACTTGGCCTGGATAGAGACCATGGCTGTGTTTAAAATGTGACTTCAGATTACAAATGGCCCATAGCTGTTTATTAACACCATAAAAGACTGTTGCATCTGGGTGGTCACTGATGTACAGAGCAATCTGTAGATCAGAGCAATCTGTAGATGGCAAGAAACTTAACCACTAAAAGCTCAAGGTGCTGAATATAGTTATTTCCCTCTAGGGAAGCACATCTATCCCTTGTATACTTAAGAAATAAAACACAGGATTTTGTGTCCGATGATCTAATTTTTCCAGTTCTCCTAATGTCTGCCATTCCTTCCCAGAAAGGCCTTTCTGTGATCACCAGAGCAAGTCTTTCCTACTGTGGATACCTCATTTTTACCTGTCTATAAAAGTGCACTGCAGCAGTTCCCTGCCTCAGAGAACTCGAAGAGGTTTTTTCAGACAAAATTATTCATGTTTGAAAGGTGCTTTTGAGGTCTGTGAACCTGACTGTGCTTTACTAATGTGGGCAGTCATTATTTCCGTTCTGTAGAGAGGGAAACCAAGATCTGGCACAGTTAAAACAGCTTGTTCAGGATCATAAAGCAATTTAGGAGCAGAACCACAAATAGAGCCAAGTCTTTTGACTAGCAGTCAGATGTGCTGTCCACAGGGCTACCTATAATTTCTAATTATTTTTCTAAGTGTAAGAAGTGAAAGATCTCAGCCTGAATCCAAAGTCCTGATGAAAATGAAAAGAAAATGTACAAAAGATTGACTCACAGCCATTGCATTCTCTTGGCATCTCTATTAGTGTATGTTTAAAATGAAATGAGTAAAATCCCCCATGGATGAAGTGGAAGCAGAGTCCCCGCTGCAGATTGTGCATAAATTCAGTATCCTTGTGATTCTTTGAATGGTTTTGTGGCACATGAAAGGCAAAGCCTGGCTGATGGCTTAGGTGGGATGCACAGGGTGGAATGTTTTGGGCTTCAGATGCTGAACACAGCTTATTAGAGGCCACACGTGCACACAGGCTAATGAATTTGCATGCTTGCTGCAAGCCTCTCTATCTTCCTTGAGGCCTTGCCTATTCTTTGGCTTGGTTTCAAGCTGAGGCTACTGTTTAAATGTGTGGACATTCAAAGGCTGTGCTGGGAGGCTCAATGCTGCCAAGTACCCCGTGGAAGGAATAACAATCTTGGCAATTAGCAAGGTTCCCCATACCCCAGCCCTGTCTCTCTTGGTTTTACAGGCAGGGAGGGAAGAGCTGTGCTGGCAGGGGCTGTCCCTGTGCAGGGATTTGAGCAGTGAGAAATCAGAGGGACCCTCCTGTTGGTGTAGAGGGGGAGAAAAACAGCCAGACTTCTGACATACACAGGCAAAACTTGGAAGGGGAAGTAGCCTTTAGTACTGCCACGCCATAGATGTGACCAGAAGGATATTTCAAAAAGCAGAAGTGGTGTATAATTAATAAAAAGAAAGACAGTATGAAGAAACACAGACAAAATAATATTAATCTTGGACTGAGCCTAACTATTACATATAAACCCAACATTCATATTTTAATTTTAGAATAAATGCAGCAATGTAACGCATGTGACTTTGGTCTCAGCTGGGATGGCATGTGGTGCAGTGGGATTAATCTTTTATGCAGACTATCTGTTTGGTGTCCAAGGTGCTTGCAACTTTTGAAGCTATGGCATGGATCTGTGTCAATCTGCACACTGGATCTGGTGGCTGGAGAAAGCAAACATAGGAGCATGGAGGGGCACAGCCACTGTCCTTGCCCCAGGGCTGTGGTGCTAACCAACTTGGCTTTCACCCTGTCCCTGCCACACTCCAGTCTGCAGTCCTAAATGCTTCCTGTGAGACCCTATATTACCTTTTATTGGTTATTAAGGAGAAGTATATAGTTCTGGGTTAGTCTTCAGTAATAGTTGGTAATAATATTTACAGCTTAATTGCATGGTTTTTTCTCTCTGGTGCTGTCTTTAGATTCAACTCAATTTAATCCTTCCTTCCTTCCTCTGTGAAATCAAAGCCTGCTTTCTGCTGCCTGCAGTGGGGAAGGATGGCAGGAGAGCCTTGCAGGCTCCTGGGGAGCTCAGGGCACCAAAATGCTCTTTCTTTGCATCAGGGATCAGGCTGTTGTCCACAGAGGAGCGATTGGCAGATGCAGAGTGTCCAGCCTCATTTATCTCTGCCAGATGGTGCTAAAATACTAGTCCAGAGCACATGTTGCTTCTATTCAACCAAATGCTTGTGCCATGCTGTGGCCTCTCTGCCTCTGAACCAATGAGCCTCAGCCAGCAAAATCCCAGAGGCAAAGGCCCCAGCAGCCCTCGGCTAAGCCCCTCTGTGTGCCTTGTGAAAAAGCAGAGAAATCAAACTGACAAGGCTCACAGCCCTGCAGGGACAGACAATAGCCTGCAGGAAGGGGAGGAAGGGGTTAAAGGGGGTTTAGCACACACAAAAAGTAAATATTTGAGGCACAAATGCAGAAGGAAAGAATAATGGAGAGAGAAGGGCAGGAGGAGGAAACCAGAAGTGTAAAGAGAAGAAAAAGGAGGATTATATTCTGCTGGAAAACAAAGGGATGTTTGTATGGGAAAGGCATTGGGGAAATGAGGGTTCAGCTCTGCGCAAACTTTCTGTCTGACACTGGACAAGTCAATCTCTCTGTGTCTCAGTTTGCAAAGGCTACAATGGGAATACTAAAGTCTCCTTTGTTCTGCCTCTCTCTGCTCACATCAGACATCCCTTCTATTTGTGTTTTGTAGAAAGTCAAGACGCTACAGTACTGCAAAGACAAATAAATTCCACTGAGACTTGGAGGGGGGGAAAAATAAAAAGGTAGGAAGGCAATAGGTGATGATAAACCTGGGAGATAAATGCCCCAAAAACTGGGGTGTGGGGATGGGGGTATAGAAATACAAGAGAGGCCTTTGCTGGGGGAAGAAGAAATATGGACCAGATTAATCCTACTGTTGCATCCTGGACTCCAGTGGAGTTCCTCGAGGGATGGGTTTAGCCCAAGGAGTTCAGTTTTGTTTGGTTAAAGAAACTTTATGCCAAAGTTTTTAAATAGTCAAATCTGTTCTGAGAACTATGAGAATGTGGGCTGCCTTTCCTGAAACATTGCATGGGACTTGGGATGAACAACTCTTGCTGAAGGCATCAGGAGCCAAGTGATTAAGCCCCATGCAGTGCTCTGACAGGAGGCCTTCTTCTTGCCTACGCATACTTTTTTTAAGTATAGAAAGTATTTCCATATTTCCAGCAGCTGATCTTTATTTGAAGCCAAGAGCTGCATTTTTCAGATTAGAACTGAAGCTTTTCTAGGAAAAGCCACTCTGGAGCAGACCATTGATCCATCTAGCCCAAGACGGTGTCTCCAGCAGAGACCCTGCACTCTGCTTTGAGAAAGAAATGCTAAAACTCACAGGGCTCTCTGGGGATAATTTATTTTTCACTCCAAGAGTTAGAGCTTGGCTTTCACTTCAAAGTCTGTAGGTTTACATTCTTTCCAAAACTCTTGCTTATTTTATTAATCTTTACGGTTCTCTGGAGATGTTTGTTGTTTGCTGATCTCCAACCTGTTCCTTGAGCTGTTGACCTCCATGTCCTTCGGCAGTGAGCTCTCCAGGACAACTGGAGCATTTGTGCAAGGAAAAAACAAATTTTCTCAATTCAAGATTGCTGCATTTACTGTGCAAGCATGCCTTAAGCTTCTCAGCTCACCCATCTGGCTTCTCATTACAGCATCTCATCTAAAACTGTGAGCTGCTTCTGCCACCCAGGGAATCCCTGCTAGGAGATGTTCTGCGCACGTGCGATGCTGCTCTGCCCTGAAATGTGAATCAGCCATGCTGAGGATCCACTCTTAATTCTTCAGTGCTTCCAAGAACAAGTTATGCTGTCAGCTGCTCAGGCTGGCATGGTGTGCTTTCATGGTCTCTGGAGCAGTAAAAGTTTGTGGGCAGTCATAGTGTCCCTGCTCCGTGGACAGCACACTAAGCCAGGATATGATGAAGGTGTGAGGGGCTGCAGGGTGACTGGGTCACAGCACCAATTCTCTCTGTGCCTCTCTTTTGGTAAAGAGGTGATTGCAGTGCTTGAGTGTCTTGGCAGACCATGCAGGTAGAAAGCAAGAGGGGCTCTGTTGTGTAGTGCCCCATTTATGAGGGTGGTGAACCAGCAAACCAATGCAAGGACAATGGCAGGATGGCTCAGCCTGTCCTTCCTTCATCCCTCTGTCTGTCTGTGTCCATCTGCTGCAGAAGGACTGTCTGAGACGAGCAGCAGAGAGGTGTAGGGCAGGCTCCAAAGCCTTTGTGTGCACAGGGCTCTGCAGCAAAATGAGATGGTGCTCTGCAGACATGGCCTTAGATCCAGCACGCAAACAAACAAAACAAATGTATTAGAAACAGCTGGGGAAGAGGATGAAAATGAGCATCATTAGGGATATGCTTATAATAACTTATGAACTGGGGAATGCATCATTGCTATGCTGGCCCCTCCTGGAGACAGATTGGCTGTTGCTTTTGGAGTCTTTATTAGAGCCATTGGTTTTCCCATTTATGCATACCTTGCCCTAGTTCTTGCTGGAAACCTGACATCATGCTCTGAGATGTAGCCTCCAATGCAAGGATTTTGTCAGGAACTGGAGCAACCTCTGGAAGCACTGGCTGTGGCTGCATCTGTGGGTCACGAGGTGCCACTTGGTTAAGTCCTGTACATTGCTTTAGGCACTGATCTACCTTTCAGAGTTTCCTTCTTCATCCCAAGGGAAGTTTTGCAGCTCTTTGGACTTTTTGTTTATTCCCTGGTTGTAGGACAGGCTCACAGATTTTCAATTCATTCATCATTTCCTTAGGAGTGTGTCTGACCTGTCCTGGGTGATACTGAGAAAGGGGAAAGTACCTGTTGCAGCACTGTCCCCACTCAAATCTTTCCTTGCCTCTCCTGTGCACAGGACATCAGGGCTGTTACCAGAGAGCCCCTTGCCTGCAGCCTGCCCTGCTACAGCTCAGGAGATGACCATCTTTTAAAGTCATATGTTTTTCTCCTGGTCTCCACGTATTTCCTCTGTGAAATTTAGTCCTTCCTTGCAGGAGAGTGTCTGAAACTGGCCTTCAGCCCTCAGTATAGTGGGTTCTTGCTAAGTCCTTATGGTGCGCTCTACATGGCTTTTTTAAGCAATATTCACAAAGATTTCAGTTGTATACTGTCTGCTGCACAGTTGGGTGCCCACAGTTGGGCACAGTTGGGTGCCTAACTTTGCCATTTTCCTGACAAATTTAACAAATACTGGGGAACACTCGACTTGCACTGACACTTGCAGATCCAGCAGCTGGATAAATTTGGCCCAGTACTCCAGTTGAGTGCCTTCAAACCCTTGTGATATGTCTCGCACATTGGCTGTTCCCATTTGCTTCGTGGTTGGATGAGATGCTTATATGTAAAGCTTCTTAAATTCCAATTTATTCATGTGGCTGGGCATTTCCTACCTTTGATGTGAGAACTAGCCATAGCTTGGGATCTGAGGGGTTATTCTTTTTAAGAGGATAAGTTAATAATAAGTTAACACAGAGTGCACAAAGTCCTGCTTACTTGAACACAGAAAGAATTCAGCAATCAGGACTCATTTCCATGGTCCCAAAACACTTTATTGACACAATGCACACTTTAGGCATCCTCTGGGACTATGCTGCAGTGCCTGTTCAAATTACAGTTACGTTGGTCTTGGCCTTGCATTGAATTACCTCACTCCTTTGAGTGCTAGTTTTCACTAGCTTAAGGCTTAGCTGGTGAGCTTACACATCTCCTGGGGCTGAGTGTGACAGAGGTGACACCTGAGAGCAAGTGGGGACACAGAGATGTAGCTGTAGCCTTTGGTCACCAGGAAGGGACATATTTACATGTACAAGACAGCCTTGTTGCACAATCTGACTGTGACTGGCAAAAAACAGTAACTCAACCATATTAATACTTAACACCTGTAGATCGGCTGCAGGTGAAAATGGATGTTTTGGTCTTCATCCTGTCTGTTCCAAATGTCTGCATGGATTGAACGACTTTGCCTTTTCAGGCTGCATGTTGGCAGCAAGAGATGACAATGTAAAGGGGGAGCTTTTATCCCCAGTCCCACTTTTAGACCCAAACGGTCAGGCACCATCTGCTGTGTTCAGCAAGGAGGGTGTGATGGCTGCAGCAATGTTGCCCTGTTTCTAGAAAACTTCTTCTAGAAAGTGAGACTTTCTTACCCTGGCACCATCTCAGAAGAATGGTGGTTACTGCCTGCCTGTGAAAGGCAGAAAGTGAAAATACAGGGTTTCAAATGTGTTATATTCTTTGGTGAGCTGGAACAAATCTAAGGCCATATGGAAGATCACTTGTCATGGTGACTGTTATTCACTACCCAATGATGGATGAGTTATTTTTCAGGGGAACTGCAGAGGTGTCCTTCAAACCTACCTTTTCTGGGACTGGCAGTGTCTAGCTTGCTCTGGGATGATTCCTTACTGCTGGTCTTTTGCAGAGCAGAGAGATGCTGCTGGAGCCTGAAACTGTGGGCAGTTCTGTTCCCAAGAGAGTAAAAGACTGTGATTTCTAGGGTGAATATTTAGGATACATGAAGTAATTTGGCACTTCAGGGAAAGCAAATGGCCTGTGCAGATATGCTTCCTGTGTAATCAAACAGCATGAATTCCCTGAGAATGTGCTGGGGCTTCAAACCACTCGTAAGGAGTGTGTCCTCCCTCTGAGTGTGAACCCACCTCGAGCTATTGCATCCCAGCTGTGCTGTGCACAGCAGAAAGGGGCAAAGGGGAAAAGCCCTTTTTAAGCCAGCCCCTGTGCAAATTTGTCTCAAGGGCTGATGCAAAATGGATGTGTACACGCTATAATGTTCCTTGCAATTTTGCCTGGCTATGCTCAGAACAGTGAAGGAAGAAGGCCCCTGGCTTTCTCTGCAAGATGGGCATCTCCCAGGTGACAGTATTGTGAAAAAGGCAGCAGGGATTTATCTGGTTACTTGGTGGGAAATTGTGGGTACACAGTTTGTGGTAACTGGGAGTGGGGCTGTGGCCCAGCCTCATCCCCAGTGGGTACAGCTGTGAAAAGCAGGTGAGCAGCTCTGACAGCAATGAGCCATGGAGTGCCCAGGGGCACTGACCAACCACCAAAGGGAGCAGAGGGCACACGGGTGCAATGCATGAACATGAGGGGTATAAAAGGTTGGGCTAAAGAACAAAAAGGGCAGATGCTTGAAGGTTTCTGAAGTGGTCTGGTGTTACTTGGTATGGGTTGAAGCCTTCTGAAATTGTGTGATGATTACTTGGTGTATTGTGGCCATCTCAACTGTGATGGACGCTGTGACTTTCAGAACTTCTGAAGGAGAGGGCAATGATCTGATTCTCTGTATTTAATTCCTTAAACATGTCTCTATTGATGCTAATATTGTTTGTTCAGCAGCCATTTGGGTCTATTTGTTGGTGCTTTTTTGTAATTTATAGCCTTTCTCCAGTCTCTTCTCAAAATCCAGTCAGATTTTGAGAAGCATGGCATGTCTGTGAAGCTGGGAGTAAGAACGTGCTCTCTTTTAATGTGACTTTCCTGTTTTTCTGTTTTGCAGGTTCTTTTCGAAATGATGGTTTAAAAGCTGCTGATGTCCTTCCTATACTGAAGGAGAAAGTGGCTTTTGTGTCAGGTGAGCACATCTTTTTTTGATCCTTCCAGCCTGTCGTGAGCACAGTCTGCCACATCCTGGTCCTTATGATGCTGCAAAATCTCAAGGAACTGGTTTCATGTTTGAACTTGGTAGTACCTAAATTAGCTCTTCTGCTAGGAAAAGGGCTGTATGTGGACTAGGACTATCCAGTAATACTCAGAGCAATGAAAACTGGTCCATATTAATTTTCCTCATATTCTGAGATAAGGGTAAATGAGCAGCACAGGTAGGATGAAAAGCAGCTGCTTAGCTCCAGCTCAGATGTGGGTTGTCTCAGCGTGAAGGACAATTCAGGGATCCTGCTTTTGGTTCAAGGTCAGTGAATAGCATTCAATTCCTCTATGTAGGAAGCACTCAAGCCTATAAATCACTGGTGTTCCATTTACAGTCCCAATCAGCTTGCAGTTAAAAGTACCATTGATGCTGCATTTACATAATAACTCAGATGCTCGAACTTCTCCTACCATTCTGTACAAAGATTTACAGCCTTCATTCAGAAGACAAATCTCAAGGATCTGGGGGTGGATGAGGACTAGACAATATGGAAGAGGCTTTGAGAATAGCTTGGATGATATTGCTTCTGGTGTGAATTACAACTTGTCAGTGAGAGGGGGAAGAGAGTCTGAAGCAATCAGAATCTTGCATGAAGTCACTCAAATTGGCAGCATAAACCCAGGGTATTTCCAGTGGCAGCGTTTCTGATGATTACAAACCATTGAGGCTTTCAATGAGAAAACCTCCATCAAGAATAGCCAGCTCCTCTTGTTTGCAGTCTTTGCTTTTTTTGTTTCCTTTGTCTCCCCAGTAGTGCTGACTGCAGAAGGGAGGAGGTTGCAGCGAGGCTTTGGTGCCTGGACTCTTCCTCCCTGGCTCTCTCCACAGGAGTTGAGCCCCTAGTCCCATAAAGATGAGGTTCATCACTGTGCTGAGCCATGGAGGTGTCGTCCAGGCAATAAAAGCTTTCCCCTTTACTGATAGCTGGTGTGAGATATCTTCCTATATTTTAACATTTGAATGGCCCACAGATCACAATCCAACTGTGACTTGGGGGAAAAAAATGTGAGGATCTATAAATGCTGACTAAACTTTCATTAATTACATGAAAATCCAGGAGTTTGAGGGAAGCTTCTGAAACACCAGAAGTCTTTTGTGAAAACCCAAGACTATCCCAACAGTACTCGCATGCAGGAGCACTTTATCTTGCACTGAAGTCTCATTCTGAATGACCTGAAATATTTTACATGGTTGGCTTTCACTGCTCTGAAGAGGGGAGCACAGTAATAAAACCACAGCATACCTGAACACTTGTTTGAGACACAAAAGCTGAACGGGTGCTCTGGGGAAGTGAAGAGGAGGAATTTATGCAGAGACTGCACTGCAATTTAGTTCTTGGCTGCTGCTGTTGCTTTACATGGAAATGATTGCAGGATCATTTGGTAATTCATGGAATATTTATTAATGACAACCTGTCTGGATTGTTTATGTAGCCCCTTCCACTGATGGTGCCTGTGTTCAGCTCTGAGCCAGAGGGTCTCACATCAAATCATCAGCTCGTTAGATACTGTCCTGTGCCAAGCCTGCCTTGCGGAGGGGGGTGTAAAACAAGCAGTGCCAGCACAATCCCCCAGGCTTTCACACCATGATCCGCTGCAGGCAGGGTACAGCTTGCTCCATATAGACTCACCAGCCTCCAGACTTAGATCTGCTCAATATGTGCCGTTCCTGACACAGCTAGAGGTCCTAGGATTTACACCTCCTCTTCATGGTCTCCAAATGCAATGACTACGGGCAGCAGTTCCCTTTGCAGGCAGAACAGTTTGACTTGCTGGTGTTCATTGCAATAGCCCCAGCATCCCCTTCCAGCCCACAGTGTAAATACTGCCCAATGTTCCCCTGGACTGCTGTAATAAAGCAGATTAAGGAAATTATTTTAACATTTCAGCTGTTGACTAGGTTCTTTTTAATTAAAATTGAATGATTTCCTAGAGTATTCTTTGAGCACAGAAGAAAATTTTTGACAAAAAGGAAAAATCAAATACCTGGATTTTCCAAGGTCAACAAAAAAAGTTCTGTAGTTAGCAAAGATGGAGAGCACATTGTGTTTTAATCATGCTACCTTGAGGAACAGGAGAGTTTTATTGAATCTTCTTTGGAGTTTAGTACTACAGTTAATTTTAATGGTAACAGTACAGTAAAGTTGTCAAGGGGATTCTCCTTACACCAGCAGAATTTATCAGCACACACAAAAACTCTCAGCTGAACATGTCAGTTACAGAGTTTATTGCTTTTCTCATCAGCTGTGGCTCACCAGCTTGTTTGTCTGTGATTCAACAGGAAAATTGCAGAGAACACACAAGACCCTTCAGGCAGGGGCTACACCTTGCTTTGTGTTCCAGTGTGGCGGATGCTCCACACCTGGACCCTGCAAAGCAAAAGGGCAGAACAGGCAGGCAAGGCAGAGCAGCTGCTGCCTGCTCCAGAGCAGGCACAACAGGACCTGCCTGCACAGCCGTGTCATCTCAGAGGAGCACTCAGGCTCTCACAAGTGCACTTAATTTCAGAGTTGACATACAGATCTAACTGTGTGGGCATGGATTCATCCAGCCTAAGTGCTGTCTGGGGCTCTGTGCCTGGCACTTCCCCTCAGCTGAGCCGGCAGTGAGCAGCAGGCGCAGGGCTCTGCATCTGCATCCCTGCACCACAGGAAAGTTGAGGGGTGGTGGATAATATCAGGACTTTTTCCTGGAACTGGTTCTTGGTTTCTTCCAGTGATCTCATCTATGAGCTAGACTGAACCTGAACAAAGTTCACATGTGTGTCTAAAGAATACCTGAAAATCCCATTCCATAGCTCCTTATGCAGAGCAATGGACTGAGCAGTTGTGGGTGAGGTGCATCCCAGCCATGGCTGATTGCTTCCATTGCTGACCTCCTGGAAGCAGATTAAGCAGGGGGCTGGCAGGGGGGAGGCTTTGGCCACCTGCTTGTTGCCTAAACTCTAATAAAATCTTGGCTTTGCCTGGGTGGTTCAGTGTGTTGCTTCCCGCAATGGAATGGCTTTGGGAACCATTAGGGAATGAGGTACAAGCCAGAGACTGATTTTTGTATTCTGAGAGGGAGATGAGGGCTGAGGAGAAGAAATGAAACAGGTTGTAGATTATTTTAGGTGCTTTTTTTCCAGGGAGAGGTGGTGAAATATTTTGGAAACTGGGCTTATAGTCTTTCTTGGGAAACAGACGCTGTTTTAGAAGAGTGGTGTAAATTGGGGCGTTGTTCAGCTGCTTGATTATATTTATGGTAGATTTTCTATTGATCAGGGCAGTACGAAATGAAGCATATGAACTTTTGGGGAAGGGAATGTGTTACCATGTTACCTTCCCATGCATGGAAATTTTCATGCACTTAGTTTATAAAAAGCTTGGTAGTTGACTGATGTCATGGGTCTTGCTGAAAGCATTTCCCCACATCCCACCCAGAAGAGTTTGTCAGGATCCTTCCCGGTATTTCCGCTCCCTGGAGGGCTCGGAAGAGCGGTGGCGCGTGGGCTCCTGCTGTCACCCAGGTACTGTCTGCTCATCTGCTGAGGCAGGAGTACAAAGGAGGAGGCTGGCCAGGTTTCTGAGAGCGTGGTTGAGCACAGAGGAATCAGCAGCAGAAGGGTGTAATAAGCCGGTGAGCTGCTGCAGCTGTGACAAGCAGAACTCCCAGCTTGTATCTGCAAAGCAGGAGGTTTTCCTGTAAGCTTTGGGCACCAAAAGGGCACAGAGCAGGGAGAAGTGGATGCGCTAACAGCTCAGCCATCTCCATCCTTTGGTAGCCCACTGTCACCAACCCCACATCTCTGGTGGATCCTCGTGTTCTGGGATGTAGCAACATCTGAACATGACTGAGAGCCTTAAGGAAAAGCAGAGATTTCATGAAAGGTGTTTGAGGGAAGGAATTTTAATGTAAATAGATCTAAAGAAAGGGCACCTTTACAATTAGGTTCCACCAAATTTATGCCAGCAGGATGAATGAAAGAGGAAAGCTCAGAGAAGACCCTTACTTTCTCAAGGACACCACAGGTCACTTAGGGCCAGAGATAAAACATGCACCTCCACATGTGGTTTTCTTTTTCTCAGTAGATGCACTTCACTCTTCAGAGAAAGGGTGGAAGTGAGACCCCCAGTGCCTCTGGGAACTGAAAGAGTTCACATCCTGGTTTCAGGAGGCCACAAATGCTGATTTGTGGACACTAGAATTTGTATTGGGTTGCGAATAACATTAACCAAAATATCTAATTTTTGGTGACATAAAGATTTTGTATTTACACAAAAAGTCTTGATTTAAAATAAATATTTCCATTCTCCTTTTCCTCTGGAATGGAAATTTCAAATGAAATATCAACAATACTTCTATATTTTGTTACAGAAAAATATTTTCCTTTTTATACCATTCCCTGGTGTCGTTTGAAATCAACAGAGTTCAAAAAAGGGAAATCTGCTATTAGAAAAACATGGCATTCCTTGACTATTTCTCCATGCTTGTCTCCAATGAGGAAGAGAAAGAGTATGTTATCAGGGTGAATCTGTCCTTTCTTTGTTTCTCCTTATTCTGTACAGCTTCTAGCCCTGGGGTGTGGGTTTGGAGTCTGTACCATAATCAGCAGTGACTGGCATTGCCATGTGCTGTGGCTTATTGGCCAGTATATATTTAAAATTAAAGAAGTACCCCAAAATACTTGCATAAAGCAGTGAAAATGAGTTACAAGACACAACGGGTTGCCTCTTCAAATCCGTGCAGTGGCTTTGGGTGTTTGCAGAACAAGTCTACTTGATAGGAAAAGGGATCACTCAGTGGCTGCTCTGGACATCCCATCTATAGCCTCTGACTTGCTCTGCTGGGAGATCTTCTGGTGGGATCAATTACCCTTGTTTTTGGAGTTATTAACCCTAAATGTAAGGTCACGAGTGTTTGCCATTAGAATTTGATTTGGGGAATTGACTCTGAGACATAGATGCTGCAAAGAGTAGCACTGTGGATGGTCAGGCCCTGGTGGTTGCACTGCAGCTGTGTTAATTGGCTTGTTGTGGGAGCTAAAATTTTCATCACTTGCACTAGAATTACCTGATTGGAACCAGCTGAACTGGAGGGTGGTCACCCAGCTAATCCTGTGTATGACCCTTGCAACAAATTAGTCTGTCTTGAAGTTGCAGGACTTTTAGTACAGAAATTTGCTCACAGTAAGCCCAGTAGCAAGCAGACTCTCAAAGAGCTTAGCTATGACAGATAAAGGAATGTTATTTTAAGACTCTGGATACCAATTCCTTGATACTTTCCTTTCCTAGGAAGTCTGTCAATTAGATTTAGAAATCCAGAGTGTATTGTTTATCACTGTATTGAAGTGCCTGACATCAGCTGAGCTCCGTCTGTCTCCTGGCTCTCTTCATTATAATTCATTTTTTCACCATATTTTGGACTGAAATACCTGAAGAGAATTATTTCAGCTCCTCTGGAAACTCACTTATGGTCTCAGTAGAGTCTACAGCATCAAGATTGATCAGCTTATGATCTGCAGGGTCAGATGAAGTGGTGCATTCACTTGAACTGCAATAGACATCTGAACAGGGGCCAGAGACACCGTGTGCTACTCCTGCTTCCGTTGCTGCTGTGCTGCAGGATGTTAGAAAAGGTTCCTGGGAACCTTTACATGTGTGGACATTTGCCTGTGTGTCTGGCTAATACTTGTGAATTCATGCTTGTGAAGAGAGTGTAAAAGGAAGCAGAGGATTTGAATCCCTTAAAAGTGGGTCTCTGCAAGCAGGTAAGGATCATGGTGGAAGGGCTGATAGAACTGGAGAGAGGCAGCTTGAAAACAGAGCTTGATAAAATCATTATCTGCTGTATACAAGCAGCCTGCATTAACGGAAACTAATAATTTCCTGTCCTCAACAGGCCTCAACATAGCTGGAATTTCAGTTTATTGTGTATTAACAGGGATGATTGTACCTCAGGACGCAGAGATTTTGAGACTGGTAAAGCCTGTACACAGAGTTCACATCACTAACACTTTGGGATGGCCAATTTCTTGGCTTACCTGTGGGCAGCTGGGGCCACTGTAGGCAGAACTATTTGGGCCCACCACTAAGAGGTGTTCAGGCAGCTGCCAGAACAGGGATCCTGTCACTGGAGTCTCTTTCCCCTTGGTTGCAGGCTTGACTGGAAATGTGGTCATCAGAAGGCTGCTAACTGTGCTTCCTGCCTGCATGCAGGTTTTCTGAGCTTTCTTTAAGGTTTTCTTTTAATGTGGAATGCATCACAATGCCTTGTGCCATCACTGCAATGTCCCCTGCATGATTTGTGGAGGAAGAATTAAGTGATCTTACTTCTGGGAATAAACCCTGAATTTAGCTGTGGGTTCTTATAGGATAGAAGAAAGGGAGATGGGAAGAACTGGCAAGGAAGCCACTGACAGGAAAGGCCATCAGCAAAGGATTTTGTAAGAGAAATGCAAGGCATACATGGCTAAATATTTGTTCTCAGTGTACTCTGTGCCCTGAAGAGCGTGTGTTTTTCTAACTCTTTTTTCCAGAGCACTAATAACCAGACCATCTGTTTGCCTCTCTAAATCAGAGCAAAGCTCATGAAAAAACAACTTGAAAAACAGTAAGAAATTATCAGCTGTTTGTTTTAGCATTTAATAACTGTAATTAGCAAACCTAATGACATGTTTGATTATTTCATCACAGTTTTTCGAGTCCAGGGGGAGGCAGGAGATGGGACTTATTGATTAGAGCAATTGAGACTCCTGGCTTCCTTCTAGTTTTTATTGTCTTTTAAAACAATGTGCTGAGTAGCTCTCTGAAGACTGTGCATGAGCAATTGGTGCAGAGATCGTGGCTGACTTGGGGCAGGATTTGTCTCCTTCAGTGGATTGGTAACAAGCAGAGTCTCAAGCACTGTGAAGCTCCAACACAGTGGATCGAGTCAGAAAACCTCATTTCTTTTCCTGGTTCTTCAAGTGACTCACTGTGGCATCTGGGCTGAACTTCTTCCCCTCTTAGTACTTTAATATTCCCTTCATTAAAAAGATAATAATAAAGAAAAGGAATGGTATAGACAGATTCCCTGCACAGCCAATGCCAGAAGGTTTTCTTCTCTTTTATTGTGTGTTGCTACTTCTCAGCAAGCTCCTTTAGAGGAGATGAGCATCCTTATGTAGGCATATTCAATGGTGGCAATATCCCCTTCAGTCTTCCTAGAAAAGCACAGATTTTGAGTAACAAAATGTAACAAAAACTCTGCATATTATCAGTATTTAAGAGAGTAAACCACAGTTACTGAACTCTGCAAGCCTGACAGTGAGTTAAGCACACAGTGTTTAATTAGTGTTTAATAGTTTGTTCTAGAAGAAATCTGATGTTTCTTCATACGGTCTTTATACGGTCTCTTGGTAAAATTGTAAATTATGTAGGCATTCATAAAAATTAGTGATTTCTCAGTAACTAGGATTGCATGGACTTGAAGGAAGCAATTGAAGGATTCTAATATGTACGACGTATTTGTAATAACTTCACTCTATTGCTCAAAGCCTAGGGCTGCACTTTTATCACAAATGAGAAACATTTGTTTCTAAACTTTGCATGTCTTGATATTTTACCCAAGTCTCCTTGTTTCTGTGTGCTGTAGGACTAGAAGGAATCAGTCTGGGTGCTTATTTATCCTTCCATCACCCAGAAATATCCAACTGGGTCATCATGCAACCTTCCTCCTCCAATGAGAATTAACCCATTTTCTCTGGTCTGTCCTGGTAACTTCTGATCCTGTGCCTGAGCCTTATTTATCCTGCTTCCCTGAGGACAGTTTAGATGAACTGTTGAGGGATAGTTTTTATCCTGAAGCAAAGACAGGACAGGAATGTTCTGGATCCTATCTTCTTTTCTGTAGCTGAAATCTTTGGGTTGCTGTAACTGAAAGGATCAAGAATTTTCTGACTTAATATTTTTATCCTACCAGAATTTGCACAGGTTTCTATTTATTTATTTTGTAGAGCTCACTTTGGTGGAATGGTAGGTGTTAAAGGAGTCCCTGACCAGAAACACAATTTTTGGTTTACAAAGCCAAGGTGAATGGGCAGCATCAGAGTGATTAGTGCTGCTGGGCTGTGGGAAGCTCATGGCCCTTTCCAGGTGTTTCATATCCTCAGAGAGGATTATAAATGTGGTCTTGGATGTCTTCTGATCTCAAATCTTAGTGCTTTTCCACCTTGTACAAATATTTAGATTCTTGTGAATGAAGGAGAGGGAACCTGAATGAGTTGCAGGTAGTGTGTTCTTCTGGGATGCAGTTCAAGTTGAGGTCTCTGCTTCAACAAATATGTGGAAGCTTTTGAAAACCTTGGTTACATCTAGATATGATGGGAAAGGTTTCAAAACCTTGAAAAGCCTCTTGTGTTGAAAAAATATTTCCCTCCAGCTTTAGTTACTTGCATTGGTTTGCCATTCTATAGGCTGGCTTGCTTTTCTGTTGGACACATATCATGCATGATATAATGGTTTGGCATTGATGTGGTGTGTGAGATAATCTCAACAAAGGGAAAATGTACTTAAAATGAGGAAGCTTTTTTCATAAAAAACATCTGAACATTTAGATGAGTTTATTTCCTTGTAAATGGAATAGTTTTTTACATTATGCCCCGATTTTCATCCTATGTGGCAGAGGCATGGATCTGCCAAGGTGACACTGAATTCCACTGAAGGTGGACCTTCCTCCTCACCTTCATGGTGCAAAGCCAAAGGCAAATAGAAAGCACAGAGATTTGGGTGGAGATTAGGCAGGACAGTTTTTGCTCTCCATATGTACCCCTGTCTGCATGAGGGCTCAAAATAAAGATGACATCTGTTGTTTGCCTCTCAATTTGTATCCCTGGATAAATCAGATGCAACCTGGCTCCAATGGAGACTTGTACAATGCAACCCTTCAGGTGCATTGCATCCCCTGAAAACCATGGGTACCAGTGGCATCTCTGTTTGTAGAGATGAAGTTTGTGTAAGAGACTCTGTCTTGTACAGGCAGCAGTGCTGTAGAAGACTCTTTAGACAGACCTTAGCAATTAAAAATTATCTGTATTTTAAGAAAACTTATATATAGTAACAACAATGTGCCAGTAGCACAGGCTGCAGGTGTCCCAAGTCCTTAATGAGAGAGCACAGTGTGGATCAGTGCCAGAGATGTTCATGTCCTTGTGTAGCTTTTTCTTCTTGTTGGCCAAGTAAATTAGCTCAGAAAGCACATGGGTTTCCTTTCTCAGAAGTGATATTTCTGTTAAAGGGATTATACTTTCCATTGAGAAGTGCAAACTCATGTGCATTTTTGCAGCTTGTTTGCGAGGTCCTTGCAGTTCTGTACTAGCTTTTTGAGCTGTAGTTTAGCTGTAACTTTTCCCTAGATAACAGCACAGACATGTATCTAGCAACAGAATTCCTGGAAGAAATCCTGAGATAATATGTAAAGAATTAACTAAACATTGAATGAGGTACTAGATTTCAGTTTCACTCTTCTTAAACTTTATTTATAGGAGAGAATAAAATAAGGTGCTGCAGAATAGATTATATTTGCCCCTGTATTTGTGGTTGTATCGTTCAGGGTAGAGTTATTCCTTTATGGCTAATCCTTTAGAAAACTGTTGTGAAAGATAAAGGGCCAGACACTGACAGTTTAAAATAAATTATTTTTAAGACAGGAAAGCTACAGGAAACTTACCTCCCCCCCCCCCCCCCCAATAATCTGATTGTCAGCAACATTTTTTAAATGCAAAGCTTAGAAGACATGAACTTCTAATGAAAATTTTAAGTCAAATGAAGTACCCGATAGATTGGAACATTGGGCTGCATAAACATTACTGGGATACATCACTTCAAACTCGCAGAACATAGTAAACTATCTTGGAATGAACAGTGCAACACCCTTGGCAACAGTGAAAAATGCTTTCACTTTTTGGTGTTGACCAGCTTAAAACTACCCCCACAGTAGGATTTCATTAGCATCTCCTGCTTGGAGTGGCAGATATATTAGATTTGATGGGATTAGGTGAAAGAAGAAGTGCTAGTAGCAATTTTCTTTGTGTGGGCTTTTTTTTTTTTTTTTCTTATATCCCCCATTTGGAGCTCCAGCAAATGCAAGCTTGTCTTCCTCAATTAGGCAAGTCTAAAAGCTACAAAGGGTGTGCAGACTCTTAAATGTGCTGTAATTTATATTTATCAATTCAGTGCACGTAGTTTTTTTGATGTGTGCTTCCTGTCTGATTTTCTAACAATCCTTTATTTTCCACAGGTGGCCGTGATAAACGAGGTGGTCCGGTCTTGACCTTCCCAGCCCGCAGCAATCATGACAGAATAAGGCAGGAAGACCTTCGTAAACTTGTGACTTATTTGGCCAGCGTGCCAAGGTAAAGCTAGAAAGAAAACACTTCAAAGCTTAGGGTGGACGGGTGGGTGGGGAACTTGTTCTTGGCAGTTGCTGATTTCCAAGTATTAACATTTAGTACCTTGAGTTCTTGGGGCGGAGGAACAAAAGTGTTCCCTTCCTCCTCCTGTGTGCGCTCCGGTGGTTTTTATGGCACACGTGGCAATGCAGGAGCCCCAGAGTGGAGGCAGTGGGAGCAAACCTGGGCTTCAGGCTTCTCACAGCCTTGAGGAGCAGCTCTCATTCTCCATGTTTCTGTGCAGCTCTTTTAAAGGAGTGCAAAGGGAGGAATGCTTAGAGGTCTGCAGTTAAATATAGCAAGCTGGAGAGAGCTTGCTGTCTGTTGTTGCTTTTTAATGCCTTGTGGGAGGTTTGGGAGCACTGGGGTAGGGGGCTGTAGTTGCTGGGGAGGAGAGAGTGCCTGTACAAAAAGGCAGATCTTCCTGCTCCAGTACTTTCCAGAGATTTCTCCAGGCTGGGGAAGGAACATGGGTGGACTTAGGAGGGAGCTTTCAAAGACAGGCGTTTCAAATTGTTCTGAATGTAAACCACCACCTTTCCCTGCATTAGTCTCTGTGGCTCTCTTCCAACAAGCAAGTCCCCATCCTTTTCCCAGGGATGCTGGAGGAAAGGTGTGTTGCCAGAGCATATTTATTTTTCAAGCCTTGGGAGATCATTTATAGAGCTCAGTGCCCAGGGAGGTATTTCTGATCCAGCCTCAGAGAGTGAGACTACATATGCCCTCATCCAGCTTCCTTTTCCTACTTTTAAGCTTGTCAAATATCCTTGCCCAAAACCCTCAGCTGTTGAGGTGAGTGTTACCCCAGGGCAGGTGAGGGTCTGAGGAGGGTTGCAGGAACACATCCTGTGCCACCCAGGAGCTCCTTCTCTTTTAAACCCCTGGAACATGAACTGTTAAACAATGTTCATGTTTTGGCAAAGAGCGTGAAGACATGAAGGACAGGGGGGGTGGCTGCATCTGGGGGTCAGTAGGTAAGGGTCTTGGAAATGCACTCTGTTCCTTAAACGTACAGTGTGCAGAGGATAAAGGTTGTGTTTGGTACGGAAGAGGGTTAAGGGCTGTTTGGAGACTTAATCACTTGGCTGAAGAGTGAGTAGCAAATGCAGCTATGTGTACCAGATCTGCCAGTGCTTGTATCCTGGACATCAGAAGTCCTCTGGTGATGCACTTTTTGCTCTGTTGAACTTCTGGTCATCAAGGTTTTACTAACAAGTGAGTCTGTTTGCTTTTCTCCCCACCTCCTCTCATTTCATCCTCTAGTAAGCTCCATTTTCAACCATGTTGTGAGAGAGATTACAGACATGCTTGGGGAGCAGTAGGTCACTCCCTGGGGGAGTGTGTGTCCCAGAGCTTGGCAATCCCCCCGCAGCTGCTGCAGTCATGAACCTGGTCCTCTACATCTTATCATTTTTTGCATGGTTGCAAGTATGAAGATATGACATTGCCCTAGATTGCAACCAATTGTGGAGCAAAAATGACCTTCTAATGTGTCAACCTTTTTTATTAATCGCTCTTCCCTCATAGAGGTGGCAGTAATAGAAAGATACATCCTTTCTGTTCCCCACTGTCACACAACTGAATCAGTTAGCTCAACCTTTGATGCTGCTTTTAGTTGCCTCACTCTGGATCAGTGCAGCAGTGATTTTTCTGTGATAATCCAGAACCTGGGGTCTGAGCTATGTGAAGGAGCCAATACAAGACCTGCCTGCCTGTCTCCCTAGGAGCACTAAAAACCATTCTCCTCCTGGTGATCACTACAAAGCCTTGTTCTGTCCTGGTACATGAAGCCTTTGGAGGGTGTCTCTCTAGTTATACCAGAGAACATCCTCTGGTGAAATCATGAAAATGTGCCCAGCAGTGAGGGACTGGCTATGCATGGAACACTTTCTCTGGCTTCCCAAGAGTCCTTGCAGATTGGATCTCTGGAGGTATTAACTGGAGTACTGTCTCCTTCTTGGGATGTTTGCACATTGAGAGGTGTGCAACAGACAGCAGTAAGAGTGATCAGAGGTCTTGAAAGTGTGGCCTGTCAAGGAAGGATTAAAAGGGTAGAGGTTGTTCAGTCTAGAGAGGGAAAAGCACGTGCAAGCATGTTGTGATGCTGCAAAAGGAAAAGGTTTGTAGGGCAAAGGCAAACAAATATGTTACACCAAAGCAAGTAAAGATTAGGCTTGATGTGAGGAAAAGATTTCTAATGGATTCCCATTAGCACTATAAGACATCCGTTTTTTTCCTTAAATCCTTCTGTTGCTGTATAGACAAGCCTCTGGCATTGATATAAATGTTATGGAGAGGGTATGGTGGATCAGGAGGTTATTTCTCCTAGTTCTTCCTAGTCCTGTTTTGTCTGGTGCAACAGCTGTGAACTTGCTGCTCTAGGAGGGAAATGTGACCACAAACTTCATGAGTTTGGCACGTGGGATTGTATAACCTGTGTGGTGTAAGGAAACACTGAAAACTCATTTTCCCTAACATTTTGTTCACTTTAACAAGGGCAAGCAGCAGAGCTTTCAAACTTATTTATGTTTTGGAAACAAATATATGGAAGGAACAGTTGGAATTCTTATCACTGGCTCTCAGTTAATGTTTATTCCAAGATGAGTGCTGTAGCTACTAACATCAGCCATCCACCAAAATAAACAATTTCATTAGCAGAAACTCTGAACAGGATGTCAGAAGGAATTGCTTGAATGTTGAGTGCTAAAAGGAGAAGAGTTTTCTGTGCTAGCTGAAAAAGTAGAAATTCTTCAGGAAAAAGACTGTAATTTATCATATTGACACCAGGATAATAATTCTTTCTTTATTCTTGGTGCATTGGTTTCTGAGTGAGACAGATTGCTCTCCACATTGATACTATCTGTCACTTAACCCTTGTTTTATATCTTAATGGAGGGGGCAGAGGTTGTGCAGTGCTGGGAGCTTGGGGCAGGTATGAGATTGGTGATGAAATGTGATGATAGATTAGGGTAAGTGAAACCAGGGTCTTGCTAGCAGTTTTAAAAATTTCTGATTCAGCTTTCTGCAGTTCCTTCTTCAAAACCAGAATAATAATGTGGGCTTTCTGAAAGCAGCTATGTGTGCTTGAGTTAGAGAAGAATAGTGAGGGCTTTCATGCAGCTGGGAGCCACAGTCAGGCAGGTGCCTGCAGGCAGTGGGGTTTCCTGCGTGGTTGAGAATTACTGCCTGGGGGTGAAGATCTAGCAACAGGGCTTGTTCCCATCCCGGAATGCTAACCTTTCATTCCACAGTGCCTGGGGTAATTTAAGGCTCCTGGAAGGTTCAAAAGCCTGATCCTGCAGTTTTGGGTAGGAGGAGGTTGTGAGTGGGTATCTGACACTGAACTAATGCGGCCCTGGTTCGGTGTCCTACGTTGGCTCTTTCAGGCACATCACAAGGTCCTTTTCTCTAAGCAGTTCCACTGTAATTAGTTACTAAGAAACGAAGACACTATTTATTAGATGTAAAGATAATTCCACGGATGCCAAGTTTCTACCACTCTGCCATTTTCTGCTTGGTTTACATTTGCACTAATGCTTTCTGGGTAGGCGAAGCTGTATTTCTTATGACTCAGGATAGCTTCTATTTACATGCAAATTTAAATGGATGCAATGTTTAGAAATTTGGAGGGCGTGACTGAATGTAGGATAACATGGTGTTTATGATCAGAGGAACTGAGGGAGAATTTTCTGGCCTTGCTGAAGATTTTATATTTTAATACCAGTGCAGTGCCATCTATTCCAGTAAACTGAGCTTTGATTTATGTGTGTGTAAATGAAACTAGCACCAGGCCAATCTCCTCTGCTAGCCCTTTGGAATTACGAATTAAGTTATGCGTAGGCTATAGGAGGATAAAAAGGAGACAGAATATTATTAGCCTGAGTTATCTCCTCGCATGGTGAAGCAATATGATGAAGGAAATGTTCTCTGTCAGCTATAGTGAACCTTCCGGCTGAACACATCAATCTGTTCTGGAGCCAAGATAAGCAATCTTCTGTGCTCTCTGCAGAGGGGAAACCCGAGATGCCTCAGGGGCCTGTGTTTTTAAAGACATCTACTTTTTATTTGTGCTCTGTTCAAATAGCTGCTCAAATGTTTCCCTGTTCTGGGGGACATCCAGGGCTCGTAACAGCAGCAAAGTGTTTCCAAGGGCCAGCCCTATGTGTTTGAACAGCTCCTCAGAGCTGCCCAAGCTGGATGAGAGGTGCTAGGAGCAGTAAAACAACTGAAGGGCCCCTAATAATTAGTTTAATGACTGGGGCTTTGTAAAATTAGAAGAACAATGCAGGGGATGGCAAAATGTAGCAATACTCACCCACTCTTGGATTTATTTTAAGCTCTTCTCTGGTGACCTGTGGTACTGTGTATATTAGCTCCTCTGGCCGGGAGTAGTGTGAAACTCATTTTGTTGATTGATAGGAATTAAACCCTAGAGCTCTGCTTTCTGTTATGTGATCTTAGCACAGAAGGAGCTTTTGAAGACTTTTTTTTTTTTTTCCTGGAGGCTATTGTAGCTCTACAAAAATAGCCATCTATTTAAAAAATAGCACCAGGGATGTCATACTAATTTTAGTAACTAAATATCTGGTGCCATCAATAAGATAATTATTCCACCATACACTCGTTTCAAAATACAGCAGTAAAAAATGCAGTGAAGCTAATGAGCCTAATGGAGATGTAATATTTTCTTCAGATATAATTAACAAGTAATGTAAGGTATTTTGGAGAAAGGGGTTCATTAGAAGTAAATAACTGACATGAGTGCTGGTGAATTTAAGAGTGTTTTGCCACTCTGTAGCCAGTTCAAATCCAGCCTCTACCATACGTGGTATTTGAGTGTTATGTTTTTATCGCTCTGTTAGGAATTGGGGGACTTCTGTTGAAATATTGGTGCTCTTACTTTGCCCTTCTGAAAGGCTTCGGAGCTCACTGCTCTGTGTTGCTTCCTGTGTCCCCTTACTGAGCAGCTCAGGGCCGAGTTACACGTTCACTGCTTGTTGGAAATCAGCACTTCAGAAGAGGATCTCTGATCTCCTTCCAGCTGTGTTAATAACCTGTTGAGGCATTTTTATTCCTGGGTGAGTGGACAGTGGCTATAATTGATGTTGAAATTCTGCAGCAAGTGCCTACAGCTGCAAGCTTGGAAACTCCATTTACCAGAAGCTGCTAGAAAATGTGGACTTCCTAGAAGTGCAGAGAGAGTGACAAGAGCTGTGAGAGCAGGAGTTATGAGAAAAGACTGAAGGTTTTGGGGATGCTTATGTTCGAGAAGGAAAGTGAAGTGATCTGTTAAAATACTCTCTGCAAGCCTGAGCTAAAGTAAACAATTTAGTCTCGATGTACATGGAAAATGGGACAAAAAGAAAGTGATTAAAATCACAGATTGAAGGACTGGAATAGGTTTCTGTACCCTCCCCATCTTGGAGACCCTGTTAGGAGATGTGTCAGAAGAAACCCAGGTCTTGTCACTCCTGTCTTGCCACAGAGGTATGGAAACAACAGTCACTCCAGCTTTTGTGATTCTGTGTTGTATAAAGATGTGGGGTTTTTAAACAGATACACAATTTCCTATGTTTGTTTTTAAATCAGCCCAAACCTAAGGTAAATGGGAGGGCTGTGGTATCTGTTTCCAAATTATTTCCTGCTTTCATTGCCTGTTGCTGTTTTTCTGGCTAGCATAAGGTCCCATCTTGCACAGCTCTGGACCTAAAGCGGATGTCCTCTTTTTCTCTGCCCTCTGTGGGAGCTGAGAGTGCTCTCTGAGTGATTCCAGTCTGGTTACCTGCTGAGCCCTGTTCTGCTGTCCAGCTCCATAACAGTGCAACTGTTTTCAGACTGGTTTTGTGATGAGCAGCACAAAGAGCATGATACAAAGCTTTGCAGTTGATGTACTGTGAATTGCACAGCTCGTGTAGCCTTTTCCCTCAAAAGACTAATAAAAGGCAGGTAAGCTGGGCTCTGCATCTCACTTCTACCAGTAATCATTGATATGGGTCTAACAGAAGTCTCTGTTTATTGTGAAATAGAAGAAATGAGATTAACTTAATATTGAAATAAGCTTATGAAGATTTCATTATCTTGTTTCAGAATTGAAATAAATAAAGTTTGATGCTCTTACAAGAGTGAATTCCTTATTTAAAGTAAATTCCTTAAAGTACTTACCAAGAGATTTGCAGAGTATTTTCTAAGTTGTTTATTTTGTATCCAAACATTTTGTACTGTTTTGGAAGACCTGAAAGTCTTACTGTTTTTTTTCCCCACTAAGTTCTACAATATTTCTTTATTCTTAAGTATAGCTTGCTCCATTTAATTATATTTTAATTGTATTCCAATAAATAATTGAAGTTACTGATTGCCACATGCAGAGAAACTGGGATTTCAACTTGTCATTGTGTTCTTAAGCATTGTATTCAACACTCAACATCTGCTTAATTTTAGGCTATAAATCTGCAATTGAAAACAGTTAATATGAATGAATCCCCCATTTATTATGTCTGAATTATTTCCAAGGCAATTGTTCTATTTTACAGTGTAGGGGAGGGAGTTCAGTTTTCTCTTACTGCCAGTGTCATGCTGAGATTTCAAAGTCATGTTGGGTTCTTTCTGGTTCACCTAACATCTCCAACACAAATTCAGTGCGTTAATAATTTGAAGATTTAGGATTGCAGAGGGTAGCCCTACAGGCCAAGTTTAGCATAGAAGGAAAATGCACAGGTCTGGAAGAGAAGTTGTCTTTGCTGGCACTGGCTCTTTCCTTGGCTGTTTTCCAGCCGAGTGGGAGCTCAGTTGTACCTTCTTCAGTGGAGTCAGTGGATGGGGTTTGTGGAGGGCACATGTCCAATGGAATAAAAGGTTGCTGTTTTACTCTGTACTCCTCCCAGGCAGCAAAATTAAGCATCTCTGCCCAGTTCAGGTCCAATGCCTTTTGGTTTTACTGGTCTGACCTCTTTGGTTCAGCCCTGCCCTCTCAGCTGCAGTGTTTCTCCTCCCCCCAAGCAGGGCATTCAGGCTGCAAACTCAGAGCAGCCAGAAGGATGGCAGTGAGTGGATTCCTTCTCACAGCCCCTGTCTGCCCATGTCCTCTGTACTGCAAACAGCCAAAAGGTGCTGCTGCCCAGCCACAGCTCTGCAGTACCACCACACCTGGCTTCTCTCTCTCTTACTGGGAGGGGAGCCATGGGAGGGCTGTTAAAACTCTCTGAGCAAGTCAGAGCTGCCTCTGGCAGTGCTTCCTGCGAGGGCCAGGAGGGCTGACCTGGAGACAGCTGCCTCCTGTATGGGTGGTGATTCTGTGCAGTGGCATCACCTCAGTCCTCTCAAGATTTGGTGGCCTTTGCCAAGGGTCTGAGCTTTGTCAAAGTCCTGAGAAAACCTCAGCTGTCTTCTCAGGGGAGCCTCAGTTGCTACGCAGCTCTCCTGCAGGGGCTGTGGAGTGCTGATTCTGGCTCTCTAACACAAGACGGGTGCCCATCCTGTGCAGCCATGCCCTGTGTTGCTGTATTTGTTAGCAATGTTGTGCATAGTACCTCACTGCATTTCCAACAGAGGATTCTGTCTGGGAGGGGTTCTGCTTGGATTTCTCCAAATCCGGATCAAGCAGCAAAACAACCCCTGTCACCATGTATGCCACCACTGCTGGTTGTCCACCATGGCCTAGTGCCACCCAGTGGTGCTGGCAGGGTCTGGGGCCTGATCCCATCCCCTGAGTTGTCTCACGTAGAGCTGTGCTGCACACTCTGATTTTGAGCTCTGTCCAGGCCCTCAGTCTGGGGATTAGATCAGCATTGTTCCTCCTCCTAAATGGCTTTTGCATGTTGGTTGTACCGGCATCTGCTGCCTGAAAGAAGGAGCTGAGGTGATGGAGAAAAGGCAGAAACTTGTAAACTAGGCTATATCCTGCACCCATTCACTGGTGAGGGAGCTGGCGGGCACCACAGTCTGCTATAAATTTTATGCAGAGCACCATTTTCTCCATCCTCTTCTTCAGTGGCTCTCTGAGAAGTGTTTTGTGAGTTTCTGCAGCACACCTCCCCATGCTGCCGTCCCTGGCCTTGGCCACTCTAGTCCTGGTGGAAAGCTCTTGCATGTTCCTCATGGGCCTTTTAACCACCAGATCTGTGGCTCCACAATGCTCCATGAGGTCCAGGCAGCAGTGACTAGGAGAAATCCTTGGAGAAGGTAGGCGTGTGCTAATGTGAGCAGTAATTCAGAGAAGCTAAAATTAGCAGACAGAGAGGTTTTGTGGGAGCGTCTCGCTGGCAGCAGAGCTGGCACAGGCTGTGCGCAGTTCCCTCCTGAAGCTGTCAGCAGCCGTCAGTGGAATATGCAGCAGTTCAGCCAATCCTGAATTTTCTTTTAGGCGATCTCTTTCCTACAGTTTTTGCAGAGACTGTAAAATAGTTTTTGTCTCATTCACTATGGATGCTTGTGTTCCTCATCAGTAACCCCAGTATGTGCTATATCCTTTTCACTATTACAAATTATTACGATTTGGAAGTGGCTTATGCCATCTCTTCATGAATGTCATTAGAAGCAGGAAAACAACTGCTTTGCTTTGCAGTCTGCTTTGTAATGGGCATATTGTCCAAGGTATCTCAATGTCAGTGGAAAGCTCTTCTAGACTCCCATGGAGGACGGATGAGACCTTTATTGTGTGCCAATATGAAGTAAGTAATGGGAGACACAGGAGTGGACTTGTCTGAGCCTAGACAGGCTGATCCTTATCCTCTCTGGATGCATGGAGGTGTTGGGGATGCTGCTCCAAAGTCTGGGTTCCCCAGTGCACAGCTGGGGTAGGACTGAGGATATGTTTTCAGGAATATAATTTTAGCCGTATCTCCAAATGAATAATAAAAAGCTGATGCTATCATGCTGTCTGTCAGTCACTGTTAAACCAAATCTGTCAGAGAAAATGCTCAAGAATATTACATTTCTACAAATTTAATGAAAATAGACAGCTGCATCAGAGAAAGAGACCTAATTAGTGTCCACAGAGAGGAGAAGGTGGTCTGAACCCAGCCCTTCTCAGAGACTGGAGGTGTGCAGGTATCCCTAGATCATGTAAGAGGCACATTTGTTATTAACCATTAGAGAGTCAATGTGCAAACCACTACCAAGGCAGTACTCATGCTCATAAAAGCACATGCTAGTTTATGGTATGAGAAAATTTGATCATATTGAAGTAGAACAATGACCAATTCATGGTAACATGTGGGATTGAGCAGGCTGATGTTCTTATAGCATGGAAAGTATGGCTTGGGACTGGCAAGAATTGTCTCAGAGGTTGGGATGCTCAGTTCCCTGCTGTTTGCAAAGGGAATTGGAATCCAAGTTGGGTAGACAGTTGTGTCATCAATGGTTTCTTTTCATTTTCCACAAGGTGTTCCTAACCAAGTCTGGGGTGTTTTATGCTTTCCTTGTGGATCCTGGCACTGCTTCAGAGTTCCCTGTGGATCCTGCAGCACTGCGTGCAGTAAAACATAATTGTAACTCTGTGGTGTGTGACTCTTGGGCTACTTAGATTAAGAGAAAGAAAAAAAAAAAGAGAAAAATTCTTTAATGCAAAGTAAAATCATAAATAAGAGAAATAATTCTAGACTCTCTCCTTTTCCCCCAGGAAAAAGTAGCAAAGTGTAATTCAGACATGCTTTTGGCTTGGCAAACGTTGTCTGGTTAGCAACGTGTGCCACAGTGTATTTTTCTGCTATTAACAGGGGAGGATTGGTTTCCCTGACTGTGTACACAGGGCTTTATTTTATGTCTAACTTTAAAGAGAAGCCTTAGTCTCTAGAGAATTTTCTAGTGATGTAATATTTTAGAAAGAACCTTTGTGGTACTTCACCAACACGGCAAAGCACCAAAACAGCTTTCCCTTGTCCTGCAACTGTTTTCAGGGAAATCTTCCACCTCTTAAGCATGCCCACACTACTGTGCAAACAAGAGAAAATAGGAACCTGCTGAAAGCTTGATGCTGTATTTACAAGGGACATCTTTGCTGAATGGTCCTTTTGGTTAAAGTTAGTGAATAGAAATTGTAATAGAGCATGGGCTTTGTAGAATAATTGCATCTCTCTCCAAAAATCATAGCAGCAGCTCATCTCCAGCCAGATCAGTCTGCTTTCATATGTCTTTCCTGTCCCTTTCCCCTATTTCTCATGGGAATACAAGAATTGATAGTCTCTAATATTAATGCTGTATTATTAGAAAAGTTTCACTTGAAGGATAAGTTAAGTTTTAGAGTTTGTTTATTTATTTGAGGATCTGCCAAGCCAGATGCTCATGCTATGGATGTTGTCATTGAGGATTGAATAAATACTACTTTTTGAAGTTCAGTTTGACATAATTACTAATTAAAAGTTATTTTTGCTTGGTAAACCATGTTAAACTGATATTAAACTGTATTAACTGATATTTTATAGCCTGAAGATAGAAAACTCTGAGTGATTTTGTTATAGATATGCTGCATGAGGCAGAAGTACACATCTCTTTAACAATGTGCACTGATTAGCCCCCTAATTTCTGGGAAGCAGGGTCTGAAAGCTGCCTTTCCCAATCCTGAATTGGAAGCACTCAGTAGGAAATTGGCCATGTACCATTTCACCATGCAGCAGTTCAAGGGAGTGGAAGAATAATTTAGGGGAGAAGAGTAATCGCAAAAGTATCTGATTAACTAATGGGTGATCTTGTACATAGGAAGCAGTTTATTAACATTCCTTGTTAATAAACTGTTAGTCTAAGAATTTCCTTTCTGGGCTTTTGAAATTGGTGACAAGTCAGTATTTCCAGAAGCTGAAGTCTATTTTGAAGTCTATTTTGTCAATAATGTGCTCACATTGCTCTTTTAGAGGCAACTGACTTTTTAATTGTTTTTACAATAAAAGCTTTTTTTTTTTTTTTTTTTTTAAATAAAAATTTTTTTTTTTTTTTTTTTTTTTTTGTGGGAGGATATAGGTGCACAAAGAACTTTAACTGTGTTCATGCTGCCTTGAAAAGATGCCAGAAGTCAAATGTGTAATTAGGGATTCTGTTAAAAGTTTAATTCCTATACTTGTGAACATTTTTTTGGCAGATAGCTTTTTGTGTCATTGCTTTCCTTTTGTCTTTCTTGTTCTCTTGGCCAAGAAGTTCCTTTTCAGAGGAAATTGTTGTAGACCTTCTGGGGTGTTATTTGTTCTTTGTCAAAGTCCAGTTTTGTTTTAGGGTGAAATACTCAAAAGCATCATATAAGACCCTGTTTTATTTGACACCTGGTTACTCGAGGAAATTGTCTTTAAAATCCTTCATGAGATGTTACATTTTAAGATGATACAACAAGTTATTTTAGCATTCTTATAATGTAGGTTTGTTCTTGCAGTGTTAAAATTGAATATTTCTAATGCTGGGACACTCTCTGTTCTACATCACGTAGGTTCAAATATTGGTCAAGTTCTAAAAGCTAATGATAAACTATTTTAGATAGGGCAGAGAGAAGATCAAAGAAATTATTATCACCAGATGATGTAACAGGATTTTTGGGGTGGATTTTAAGGTAGTTGGAAGCAAATTAATATATGAGGTAATTTTATGAGTTAGTCTCAATTGATTTATCAAACCATTAGTTCTTCCTACCTTTGATGTGTGCCTCCTGTGAAAATTACGGGATTCCCCTGTTGGTTCTTCCAGGCTACAGCTGACTTCAACAGAATCTGAATGAACTTGAAATATATATCTGCTCTGCAAACAGAATCAGGCAACAAATGAATCTCAAGACAACAGACTAGAGAGGATTTTTCTAGGCAGCCATTGCCAAGCTCTCAGACTTTTCCACAAGTCCTGTACAGGGCACCACTTCTGCCAGATCAGTCCACATCTCACAAACAGGATGAGACCCTGACTGCTTGAAGACTTAGGATTTATTATCTGTCTGTGTCATACAAGCAAAATGCAAGAGACACAGAAAAATAACAACATCCATGCAAATTCAGATCAGAGTCAAGATGGCAGCTTATGCAAGGCCTTTTTCTACATATTCTTTGAACCAATAGCATAAAAGAAAAAGCGTAAAGTCATTGTACTCTAACCAATAAGAAAAGAACCCACGTAGGTTTAACATTAACAAAAAAAACCTTCTATAAACCTCAAACAATACACAATCATTCATAATTTAAGATTGAAACTTTTTCTATCTTTACAAAGCATATATCTAGAACTTCCCACATCTTGCACTATCAATACATTCTTGTTCTTTCTTGTTCCTTATAAGAAATATAAATGTATTCACTTAGTTTTTAACTTCGTAGTTTCCCATGAGAAGGTTTAGAAATTTCCCAGCCTTTCTTAACTTTGTCTACTTTCTGAGGCCTTTTTGCACTTTCTAAAGTCTTTTACCTTTTTATAGTCCTACATTGTACATCTTAAGACAGAATAAATATTTTTATTCATTGTGTAAGTTGCCAGGGGCATAAGAAGGAAATCATCAAGGTGGAAACATGCATTCACCATGTCTGCTCTTAGTCCCAAATGAAAGGAGGATATCAATACTTTTTCAGGCTAACACATTAATTTACTACAATAGATTGGAAACTGATGCAAGACGTCAACCAAAGCAGTAAAAGGCCTGCCTGGCCTGCAGGCTTCTACTTACCGTGCCCTTTTACTAATTCTTGTTTAAGTCCTGTGATCCTCCTCTAGAAAAGCAGTCAAGTGTGATCATGTGTCCATCCATATCCAGCAAGTGCAAACATGTGCTTCATGCACCATCTTAATTGCTTAATCAAGCTCCCTCTATTGTGAGGCACAACCATACAAATGGGAACCAGATGGAAGATATTTTTATCAGGCAGGCCATGGGACTAAAGAAACATGGTCATTGAACATTGCTGTCCTTAAAAACCCCAGGGCTGGGATACAACAGCATCCATGCATCATCCCCACAATGTGATAATTCAATCAGCAGTCACTGTCATAAACCCAGACTCAATCTTACCTCCCCTTTCAGATACCAACAACCTGAGCTTGCTTAAGGGACATAAGCACACACTGACAATTATTTTAGAGGAGTTTATATCAAAGAAGGTTGAGACAGTTATTTACATTTGGAATCAGGGTTTTGGGTTTTTTGATTTTTTTTTTGAGTCATTAGTTTTGTAGATGATTTTAGCAATTTGCATAGCACAACCCTCATAAGAGACCAGTGCAGTATTCTTTTTGTTTTCAAGTGGTAGGAAAAAGTCTGAGTGTATTTGAGCTGTTTTCTCTGCTGTTTGTCAAGCCTGCTATAGCAACAGAGGTTTTAACTTGTTCTCCTTAGTTTTATGTTATAAAGCACTTAAAATTATGCATTAAGCTAATGCTCCTGTGGGTTCTAACTCAAATCCCCAGTAATTGTGCTTTTGGAGTCTTTTCCACTAGAGACTTCGAGTACTAGTTTGATTATGCTGTGATCACTGCTTTTACTCCACACAATACAAGAGGAGCAAAATCCTTGATTATAATTGCAGGCATGTTTATTTAGTCAGGCACTTGCCCAGTCCTGATTGACAGCCTGAATTGTGCAGCATGGTCATCAAAATGGGCAAGAGGTTTTGTGAATAACTCATGGCTTTGACAAACATTGTATCTGCAGGTTTGGTGGAAAAATCAGCAGTAATCAAATAGTTAAGAATTTTGGTATTTAGGCTGCCAGAACTGGGTTTTCAGTTAGCACCCCAATAAGATGGAGAATGCAAGTTCATGTTCTAGTCTCATTGTTTCTTCCACTGGCTGCAGACTCAGCAAGACAAATGTGCATTATTTTATATTGTCAAGGCTATCTTTGCAAGCAGATGGGCTAGAAAGCTAATTAAAAAAACCAAAAGCTTTGATTCTGGCAAAAAAATAGAAGTCTGTAGGACAACTCTAAATCCTCTGAATTAAATGGATGTTCTATGTCAATGCCATTCTATTGTCACACTTATAAATAAAATATGAAGGGGTCTACTTTCACATAGACCCATAAATGGGCTCATTTATGAGTTTAATAAAGCATGTGTATTCAGTACAATTAGATAGCCATATGTATAGAGCAATAAATAATTCCTATATAAAATCAGCGCACGTGTAACAGAGAATATATCCCAGCGTGGATAAAATAAGCACATGGTTAGATTATTAACTGATCTCTCTTATGCTTTTTTAAATTGACTCTGCGGTGGCCACAACTATTTGCAATTTTTCTGCAATTATGGATCTTCCCTGAGTCTGAAGATGTGGTAGATACAATATAATCAATGGAAGAATGCAGTGGCTTCAACAAAGTGTGGTATCATGCACAAGAAGGGGGTGAATAATCCAGTGAGGTTCACCTGACTCAGTCTCATCCCTTGGACTACAGTGCTCCAGCCAGGTGTAAAAAATGCGTAACTTGTGAAGTTATAATTGTTAATAATATTACAATAATATATAATAATAATATATAATTGAAGTTAAAGGAAAATAGTTACATATATTTGTGTTATCTCACATGCCATAGGCTTTTCTTATACTGGGGATGTGTCCAGTGCGAGGCTAGGGGTTTGCAGAGCAGCTGCAAAGTGGATTCTGTTGATTCTTGTCAGTTGTTTGCTGGCAGAGAGGGAAAGGGATAGCTATGGTTGTTCAACTTGCTACAGAAACCCACTGCACTGGGCCCATTTCTACCCAGGATGTTATACTGGCATTAGTTTAACTCACAGATAGGAAACTCATTAGTCTGGTGGAATAGATGTGGCCTGATGTGTGTTTGATGTGCCTGTTCCAGGCCAAATGAGTGGCTCGGTATTAGGCCAATAACCCTAGGTGCAGTATTTCAAGAATCTGCTCTCTCTGATTTTCATTACTGTGGGCTTGCTGACATCTACAATAAATTGTAAGTTCTCTGACTAGCAGATTCCTATCATTACTAACCTGGCATATGTTAATTTGTCAATATAATTTTCAGGTCTGTCAGCTGGAAAAGCACCACCTGGGGTATGTAGTTCCTGAGATGAATAGGTTGATTATCATTCACATGTGGCATTTGTAGATGGATTTGCCAGTGAAGTTTTATTGTGCTTTTGATAGAGAAGCAATATAGCTAATAAGGAAAAGGGATCAGGTAGTTGAAACTGGGCAATTACTTTTCAGAGCATTTATCTGAACCTGCTTTAGCTGATAAAAGAGTTCCTCTGGTTTTTCCAGTTATTGGTGACTGATAGGCAGAGGTACTGATGGAGAACTGAAATTATTTGTAATCGTGCTGAAAGTTCAGGACTGTAAGGGAAGAAGCATCATTGAAACTGTATTGCCATGACAGCAATGTGTGAGTTCCCATCAGAGTGGGACAGTGCCTGGCATGATGGATGGTAAACCTGAGCAGACCACACACTGGCACCTGAGGAGCTCAGTCTCCTGCAAAGATGAGAGCATCTGAGGCTGAAGAAATACCTCAAGTGATCTTGGGAAGACACTCAGAGAATGTTAGCTCAGAGAGTGACTCACCTGGGTTTGCACATTTATTGCCAGGGTTTTGACTGTTGGGATTCATTTTTGCTTTCCAGAAGCTTTTCAGATTCAGCTTTCTCACTCTGGGTGTCAATGGTGTTTTTTGGGTCCTCTACTACCTCTGAAATACTGAGTTTTCAAATTCTTTGTGCTCAGTCAGCTCCAGTGATTTTGATCTCTCCCACATTTATGTCTCCACACATGAAAAAGGATGATACCTCGTATCCAATAGCTTCATTGGCATGGCTTAGCCCCTCTTGCTAGACACAGTGAGAGAGAGCCTTTCTAGGAGGCAGATTCAGAATAAATGCATGTGAGCTAGAGGTTTTGGAGCTGTGTTGGGAATAGCTCATCAGTTTCCCCTGTCTCCTGAGGACTCTGTAAAAAGGACTTTTTCCACTCTCAATGCCATCATGGTATTTTTTTGAAAGAATGAGTAACGTCTGCTGTATGAATGAATACACAAAAATTGATTTTACAAGTGTATCTTACAACATAGATTGATTTTGTAGCTTCAGAGCAAGTCCTTCTGGATGTAATACAACAGGCAGTCTTCACTCAGCCTGGCATGGCAGGAAGCATCTATCTGATAAGTGAACTGTTTTAGGTAAATCATTGTGCCTACAAAAACCTGCTTTGTTTGTGTATGGGTGGAGCTCAAAAAGAGAAAAAAGAGTACCACTCATGTATTAGTCATGGTCAGTCCTCATTGTCGAACCCAGGGAAAAAAGAGGCATCAGCTTTTTAATTGTGCAATTCTAAAGAGAACTGAAATTCTCGTATAGTATCTAAACAGACCCATGGACCATGGAGTTTTTCTGGGATGGAGCACTCAACAATGCTTCCTAACAGATACACTGAAATCCAGTGTTTGCCCTTATGTCTGTGGATTCTGGCCAAAATCCTGTAAGTCTTAAGGAATAGTTATGCCATTTTTGCTTAGAAGACATAAAGTGCAAAGCAAATCTCATGCTGAACTCTGCACTGCAAATGGGCAGAAGCTAATATAGTTGTGAAAGAATCTGCTATTTTGAAGTGCAAGTTTTTCAGTGAGGAAAAATCCAAAAGATTTAGAAATTTCCCACAAGCATACCTCTAAAATGTTATATCAGTCAAAATATTTTGATAAAATTCAAAGTTTTTACCTTTTTTTTTTAAGTAGACTGATCAAAAAAAGGGAAAAAAAATGAAAAAAAAATAATCTGAAAACGTAAACCAGAATATTTTGCTCTTATAAAAGCCTTTTTTAGTTTTAAATTCAGTAATACTTTCACAATGAGATCAGAACCTGCAGTCATCATGAAGTATCTTGGTTTGAATTGACGTGTAACATCTCATCTTCTCTCCCTAGTTCCTTATTTTAATTATAGTTCTTCTGTAAATGGGTGTGCACGGCTCTCCTGCACTGGCAGGAGCAGGGTATGGGAACTGATGAGTGCTTACTGCAAGAGATGTCAGTACTATGTAGAAAAAGTGATTTTACCATCTTTGAAGAGGTTTTTTTTCCTCTCATCATCTCTGAGCTCAGTCGAGCTCTGGATCAAATGTGCAAGTCCCAGAGTGGTTATACCTGCCTGCATCAGGAAGGAATTTGGCATGATGTCTGCCTGTAGACATTATTGGATTTTACCAGGTGCTGCTGTTGACTGTCTGGACCTACATTAATCATTCTTTGCATGAGCTGAACATGTTTGCAGGCTTCTTTATGCTGTAAAAGTCTTTCCCCCATGGGTTTCTCTGCCTCCCACAACGTGTTTCAAGGAAATGTATGTATTTGCAGTCTGGAGGCTTTCCACTCTGGGGTGACTGTTTTATGGCACTGACTGGAATTCCTGGAGCTGTTCACCCTGCACCATTCACTCACTTGTTAAGTCACTGATGTTGTGAACTGATAAATTAGGATGCCGTGTCTGAGAGCCCAAGCACTCGTTGCCCAGATGAAGTATCCCTTTCCTCTTGTGAAAATCTGGCAGTGCTGACCATAGACTAAACTCCACAGTGATGGCATGTGAAACAACCTTCATGCTCTCATTGCTTGAACTGTGAAAAAAAACTCATAGTACAGGCAGAAAGATCCATTTATTTTCTGAATCTTAGTAGTTTGGCTGTGCTAAGCACAGCCTTATATATTCATTTCTCCTCTGGAATCCAATGGATTTGAATCTTCAAACTTGCTTCCAATAGCCTCTGCTCATCCAAACCTTTTCAAGAATCGTGTGTTTCTATTTCAACACAACACTAATATTTATTTTTTCCAGCAAATTTCAATAACATATAATTTTCATTTGGTAAAGCATTTTTGTTTTGTTTCTGCTAAATCATCTCAAATGCAAGACTTTAAATGCTCAAGAGAGAGTTGAATGGTACTTACTGTTCAAATATTTCTTTGTTGTAGTAACAAATCTTTAAATGTAGCCCTGCTTCAACAAAAACAAAGCCCTGATTAATTTCATATTTATCTCAGCAGCTGTTTCAAGGAAGACCTGCCAGATATTGATCCAAATATAGTAGACATGCAGCAACAAAAGGGGAAGAGGGTAAATAGGTTTAGATGAAGGCATCATTTACCAGCAGAAACTTAACAGGAATGTGAAAAATTATAGCATTTGTCCTCCAGATTTGGCTTTAACAGCTGCGATCATGCATTTTTTGGACACAGCTGTGTTTTATATCTTTGCTATTTGAATGAAGACAGGAAGCGTCTCAAATAGTGTTTATTTGCTCAATTAAATAGGAGGCCAAACGCCTGCAGAGCTCTGGGTCCCAGTTCTGGTCTGGGTTGTAACAATGCAGATCAGGAGTTTTACCTGGGTAGGAGAGAGCTCAACACAGCCCTGCTGAATCCTGACAGAGATGCCAGTGGGACCTGCACCTCTCAGAATGACCCCTAGGCCCTCACGGATTCATGGTTACGTACTGGAAAAAGCTTTTCTTACACCTATGTGGTGTCTGTTCTTCTTACCTTACATCATTTTACAACAGAATTGCTTGGAGTTCAGAGCCATTTTTCCTAGATGTAAAAATTGAATACCAAAATGAGTCACTTGCTTGAGAATAGCAGGAGAACCCATCTGGCACCAGTTAGCTCCTGCCACAGTATATGGGATTTTTCTGCCTTTCTGTTCCCTTCCTGTTATCTTGGGGCCAGAGGCAGGGGTTGAATGTGGATGTTGTGCAGCCCACACATCTGCATTCTTGTGCCATTCACAGACACACCTCATGTCCCCTAAGAGCAGTGGCTGGAAACCAGAGACAGGAGGTTTGTCTTTGCCTGGACCTCATCGGCTCCAAGTCTTTTTACAACATGTCACTGAAATTTTGCTAGATCACTGCTTTATGTCCAGCTCCAGCCACTGTGAAACTGGCTTTGATTCCTTTCATTCTCTTTTTAAAAAAAGAAAAGTGACAATGAGTGATTCCTTTCCAGTGCTGAAAGAGAAAAAACAAATTTAGGTCACAGTAAGGGAGGATAAATTGGAAGTGGAGTCTGGGTGGCTGTTTCTTCTCTAATTGCAAAAAAGCATTGTGAAACCAAGTTCAAAAATGTAAGAAGGAAAATCTAGGATGACGATTGTCCACCTACAGTCTTTTAGGTAGCTGAAGTGCTCTGGTAGGAGCTTGCTGTGAATTGTTACTCCAGAGTAATGGTGCTCTTGGGTTGTGCATCACTAAGTTCCTCCCCTGGTGTCTGATATAGCAGCACAGAAGGGAGACACGAGGATTAGGAGTCACAAGTGTCCCAGGATCTTTGGAAAGACAGCCTGTCTCATCCTGCTGAGCAGCCACTGTCACTGGGGATGTGGGTGACAGCTCAGACTGACAGCACAGGAACACATTTCTTAACTGGGATAATAAGCAAGGTACAAATTTCTGAGAAGTATTAAATAGAACAAAGTATTTTAATAAATAATGCTGGTTCAGGAGTGCTTGGCAAACAGGTCCACTAAAAATTGCTTTATCTGTTCCTTTAAATGTACTGGAATGTACAGGTACTGCCTGTTTCTATTGACAAGGTGAACGTCAGACTCAATGTGGTGATGTGAAAGCAAAGTATGAAAGTCTGTAAGTGATGCTGATTATAAACCTCTCTGTCTAGTTTTATTTCCAAGCTGAGTAAATAAACCACACAAAAAATGAATAAAAAATTGCAATTAATCAGAAATATTAACACATAAATCACTGAAGTGATCCTTGGTGCATTTTGATATGGAAGCTAGGCAGCAGAGTTAGTAAGTTCTCATATGAAATGAGGCCTTTGGGATAACAGTTTGTGCTTGGAAGCTTTTACATACCTGCTTTTCTCCTCTCCCTCCCCCTTTTCCACCCTCAGCTTGTGAACCAATTGGCTGACTACAGCCACATTTATCAAAGGAAGGGTGATCTCAAAAATAATTAATTTCCTGCAGATTTTGCTCCTATGTATTGATGCCTGAAGAGCTACTTGTTATTCTGACAGTGTCTCCTGACAAGGTTATGCTGACCTGCCTTAAAAGAGACCTTGTTCTCCCTGTTAACAAATCACATTTAGAATGAGATGCTGGATGTGTCAGATCTGGGCTTTTAGTGGTCCAACAGGAATGCTAAATGTGCTGCTTCATCATTAACTCATGACTGCAAAATGGGAATGGAGATATTATGTTATTTCAGCTAATCAAGTGCTGAAGCTTCCAAATGCCAGAAGCTTGGGCCAAACCATAAGGGTGAAAAATACACATAATCAATAGGTATCTGAAAGATTAATCAGAAAGCATGAAGTTCTTAAATTCATTTGGTACCCAGCGAGCCAGCTCTTGCCAAAGAAAATACAATTTAGAGCGTGCCTGAATTAAAGAGGAAATTTGAGAAAATAACCTTATGAAAGGACCCTAAAAACCAAAATAGAGGCATTTATTTTTACAAAATTATCACATCTGCTTCTGAGTTTCAATTGTGTGCCTTTTTTTTTTTTTTAAATCCAGATCATAAGTATTATTTTCACAAATATTCTTGGGAATTTTTATTAGACTTAGAAGCTGGTCTTTGTCTTTGCTTAAAAGCATTGGAGCAACTGAAATGACTTATCAACTATCAAATAATTTCTGTTCACCATTGCAAATCCAGTCCAGATGAGCACAGCCAAAAGGCTGATGGATTGTCCAAATACCTTGATTTGAGTGTTTTTTCCAGTTTCTGGTCAAATATCAATACCGGAAAAAATTAAGCAGCACAATCAACATTAATTGCCATACTAAAGTGGTTACTTGTGCGTAATAGATATGTGTATTGATGTATCATCTTGGGAGCCAGGAATAAGGCATGTCTTGCTAGGAAAATGTGGAGGGAGCTTGATTGCTACTGATGCTTTTCCCGATCAATTGCTAAATTGGGAAGGGTTTGAGTTGTTGCTTTTAAGCAATAAAGTTAATAAGCATGGCTAGTCTATTCAAAAGGAACCTCACATCATTTCCTCAATCCATGCTGAGGTAACTGAAGAAAAATGACTGACTGTCAGAGATGACAGATTGTCCCAGATTGCCTCATCAAAGTTTATCAGAGCTTCATTATGTCTAAGCCAACTTTTTTAGGATGCTGTCAACAGCTGGGAATATTTGGATATTGCAACTTTTTTTTTTTAATAAATTGCCTGTGAGGTGTCCCCATAATTATGTTAGCCTTTTGTGCTTTCACATCCATGTTCAGTTTTGGTTTTGCAGACCATTATTACTCATTGTTTTTAATTCCCTGGATTTGCATTTATGGTTTCCTGAAAAGTAATTTATTGGAATTTATTCCAGGCAGCTGAAGACTGTACTGTGAATATAGGTAGCTGAAGACCTCCAGCAAGGCAGGCTCCTTAAACAAACACAGCATGGCAGATGGTTCCTGTCCTGAAAAGGTTACATTCTAAATAGTTTTCTTATCTCACTCTTCTTTCTTTGAGATATTAGTGCCTGATCAGTGTCTGGCTACCTGTTTGTGCAGGGTAAGTGCTCTCGAAGGCACCCTCTCTGCAGCAAGCTCTGCAACTGAAAGTAGAAATGATGAGCAGGCAGCTTTCTGTCCTGCAACGGTTTAAACACCGTTAAATAATAGCTTTTGACAAGCAGGTTTAGAAATCAGGTGCTAATTTTCTGAAAAACGTCAGAGCAATGTGGAGTTATCACTGTGCTGGGGGGAATCAAATTTTTTAGATAACTAAAGACCCACAGATCTTATTACACGTTAGTACCATTCATCACATTAAAGAAAAAATTTGCAAGCAGAATAACTTCTGCAAGAATGTCACCAACACTCTTGAAATAGTTAGATTTTCTCAAAATGAGAAGTATCACCCATTTGCATGTTTCCTGCACTACAACTGAAAAGCAGCATCCACCTTTGAACTTTTATGTTTCATACAGGAGTTTACATGCCTATGTGATGAATGAAGTAGGGAAATTGTCTTTAGTATAAAGAGCATTGTTTAGAGTTTTGTATTATTTGTGTAAAAGTGGTTACATATTGATGTTTTGAATGCAATTCTGTGATTATTCTTCTTCCTTTCCTCCCTTTCCATCCCTCTTTCCCATCAGTTTCGTACTGAAAATGTACTAAGCTTGTTGGAAATTTGGTCTAGTTACAAGGATTGTGGATAGTGCTCGTAGTGAATAACTGCTTGTTCCAGGGAAAGAATCAGAAAGCATTCCCAGCCTGCTCCTCAGGATCAGTGACCATTCTCCTGTGTCCACCAGAAAAAGCTGGGGAATTGTTGCCATTTCTTCTTCTACTGAAAACGTGCTGTGAAGTCTCCAGGACAGTAGGAGTTTGGGGTGTTTTGGAGCATTTTTTTGCACACACACGCTTAGGCATCATGTGCTGATGGGAGTGGGTGGCAGTACTGCCTCCTCCCTGCACTGCTTCTCTGCACCTCACAGGCCTGGAGAGGCTGTAAACCTTCAGCAGACAGACTCCAGCCCGTACTGACATTTCTAGGTTCCCTACCTGGAACATTTGTTTTAATGCAGGCTGAATTTCTAGTCATGGTGGTATATAATCAAGGGTGTCAGAGTATCACACTGCCTTTGCTCGACAGCTAGACTTTGATTTTGGATCTGTTTGTGTCTAAGACTTCAGGTTCATAAACAAAAGACTTCAGTCTTCTAGGACATTCCTGTTCTGCTTACTGAAACAGTTTTATCAGTAAGTATTAACTTACTGTTTTACATCAAATCAGATAAGTTGGCAGGCTGGCAGTGGTGAGGGGAGCTGGAGTGAAGCTAATACTGTCTATGCCTTGCTGTGGTTGCAGTGGATGGTGGTGGTGTATTTATTCGTTTATGTCAGAAAAGATAGATTGCACTTACCTGTTACTTGTCCTCTCTTGGGGCTCTCCATGTGTCTGTATGGCTCCTGCATCTCTCTGTCAAGTGTTTGAAGAAATCCTTGGGAAAGTGTGCTCAGGATAACAGGGATCAGTGATTTGGCAGAAGTTCCTGAAGGATCCTCTAAAGCTTTGCAAGAAAAAAAAGGAAAAATAACACAAAACACAAACCCCTTTCTATTCATTGCTTTCTGATTTGCTTCCTTGTCTCAATTCTTGTTCCAAAAGGCAAGAGGTGGTAGCACCCCCAACAAAGCTTCTTTTACAGCCTTTTTTTGGCATTAGTTATGAAAGGATCAGATGTCTGACCTTTCAGCAGTAGGTAAAAGGAGAATAAAGATCTGTATTCCTGACAGTGTTTGGAAGTGCCTGGTCTCCCTAGTTTTTCTTTGCACTGACTGTTGTGTGCAGTGTGCTCTGGATGTGCCAATAATGTTAAGGCAGAGGACCAAGCTTGTTGTCTCTGAGTGCTCCTGTCTGGCACTATGTTAAGACTGTTCAAGTGAGCAAACTCTCAACATACATCCATCCAGTGCACCTCCTCTGAAGTATATTCCTGTCCTTGTTCCAGCCCAGAAACCTAGTTATAAGCTTTACAGAGTTGTTTTCTGTTGAATATGTAGGAGATGGATCTTATTAGCAGAAGGAGTGTTTTAAGATGGTAAAGAGGTAGAGTGCAGTGAAAATCCTCCTGTGTGTTTGTGCACTGGGAATATTTCTTTGGAGTCTTAACAGTTTTACATTTTCTACATTATACCCTTACTTCTTTTTTAATGAGGATTAATACTGCTATATCCCTTGAAAAGTTATGCTGAAAGCTGCACAGAATTGACTTGAATTGACATGTACTTTTACTCGTTCTCCTCTTGTGAGGAAAAAGAAGATGTGTTTGCAAGGGAACGCTGTGCTGTTTTTGGGCCCCGTGCATTGCCAGTGACCAGGCCACATAGCCCTTGGACTCCTGAGAAGGGAGGAGCACGGGCTGGGGGAAAAGTCTGACTGCAGATTGAAAAAGGTCCCACAGCATTTGGAAGATCAGTCGTGAGGGAAAAGGGCCCCAGTGATAACAGTGTACATGCTGAGTCACAAGGGCCTTCCTGACAGGAAGTAATTGCAAGGCATTTTTCAGGACATGACACTTTTCTGGAAGTTAAACTTTTAAAAGCGGCCTCTAAAACTGAAGGCACCCAAATTTAAAAGTGGCTGGTAATTCTAAGGAACAGGACCCTGCTTGTTGATTTTGGCTGGGTTCAATATGTTGAAAGCAGAATCCATTGTATGTACACATAGAGAGCTTCTATACAGATGTATTTGATTCTGTTTCCAATTGTGTGAAAGTATGTATGCTTTTTAGTGAATATTTGAATTACGCGTGTTTGGAAAATTACAGATTAAACTGTAATCAAGACACTTGCATTACATGTAAAAGACATTATACTCAATTTAATATGACCTTTCTTATAGCCTTTATATTGTACTATCTCTTGTCTTTTATGTTAATCATTCCTTGCTTTGCTCTGAAGCACCAAACACCAGCAACAAAAGCCAAGTCTCACTGTGGCTGCCCACAATATTAATTATCGTGATGTGCTTTTATTCCTGCAGTGAAGATGTTTGCAAGCGAGGATTCACTGTTATTATCGATATGCGGGGATCCAAATGGGATTTGATCAAGCCTCTCCTAAAAACCCTTCAAGAAGCCTTTCCTGCTGAAATTCATGTTGCCCTGATTATAAAACCTGATAATTTTTGGCAGAAGCAGAAAACAAACTTCGGCAGTTCCAAGTTCATCTTTGAGGTGAGAGCCATGTAGAAATGAATTGTGAAGCATTATCTATGATAAGAACTTTTCTTCTGGTAAAAACCCTGTGACTGAAAGCAAAAAATACATCCAAGGGCAGGTGGCAGGAGTGTGCTGATGACCTGGCATCTGGTTGTTTTCTGAGCACACTGCTGAAATGAGTTCTGTGTTTCATCCCAGAGGTTCACATAATTCATTTTTCTGAGGGTTTTTTTTTTGGTGGTATTTATTTTTGGTGATGTTGCATTAAGTCTTTCCTTTGTTTCTCATAGGAAAAAAACCAAAAACCACAACACCAAATTGGTCAAAGTGCTAAAGATGCAGTTTTCTAGATACAAATGTATGAGTTTGTTAGTTTACCTCTAACCAACTTCCACTAGCGGCTTTTTTTTTTTTTTTGGTAAAAGACATTTGCTTGATTTTCACCTTTCATTTCATTGAGATTTAGAGTTCATGGACAGCATTAACAGAAGTAACCAGTACATAACAACTGCACAATTAAGGGGAATTTTACTAACTTTGTTGTTGATATAAACAAACCAGCTGTATTCTCTGTAGCACTTCAGTTTTCTATGAATTTCAGCTTCTTGCCCAAAAAGAAGCTGAAATTCAGGTGCATGAAGTGCTCATATATCAATCATGCCATGCCATGACTTAGTCATTTTGTTGTTTTTTAATAATTCACTGAGAAACACGTACATTGTTGGCTGTTTTACCAATCCATTAATTCAGAGAGACACAGAGATTTTGCATCTCTGGAATGCAGAAGAGAATTTGGCTATAGCTCTTAATGTTTACTGTAGTGGAAGACTGTATTTAAGTATATATTTAAGTTTTGTTGAAGTCAGTGTGATATAAATGTGTCCTTATTTTCAACCTGTTCTTGCAAGGACCCTTGAATTGCTGTGGGGAATTAGATTGGTTGTTACTCATTAACACAATTTTACATTATTATCATATTTTAAGTGCTTGTAAATTTTCACCCCTGTTTCACAAAATGCAGTCAACTCATGAATTTTGCTTTTATTAAATAAGTCTTTACACTCCTTGGCACCTTTGAGGACAGACAGAGTAACAGAGTTCAAGTATGTAGTTTTAGAAGATTTGTTTGGTTTCAAAATTAATAAATACCTTCTGGAGGCTTGACATATCTTTTTATTATATGGAGTTGTTGTGATGATAGTAAAGAGTAAACTGTGACCAAGTTATGCTTCGTGTTTACAGCTCTGAGTCTGTATTGTTTAAAAAGCTCTGGATTCGTTTGTTGTACATGCTGGAACACATTAAGGGTATTTTCATTTCGTGTGTGTTTTCAGTGCCTTTGAGCCTTAGTTTGTCTGCAGGGCTGTTCACATGGGTGTCCAATGGTTCACAGATTTTTGGGCTGGAGGAGGAGAGTCAGTGCTTTCACTGTGTATTGGACCACATGCAGACACTCAGAATCATAGAATGGTTTGAGTCCTTCAATTCCAAGATTCAAACAAAGATTTCCTAAGCTGTGGTCCACCCTGCAATATATGCACCACAATCAAGGAACTTCTATTGGAAGGATTCTTTTAAGGCCAGATTTCTCTTTTGAGCTTAATGGAAGCATTATATGTGTGCCAGGGCACTGTGGGACCCATGGTGGACTATGATGAGCTGGATTTTGGGGGGTGAGATTCTGGCACAGTGTTTGTGTCACAGTCCAGAGTGAAACATGTACATAGATCTTCACCCAGGAAGAGAAAGAAAAGTGTTTGTTTGATGTATGTGGATTCCAAAGTTTTCTGTCACTTTGAGGAATGGACCAGGCAGCTTATTTAGCATTAATTCAGAGGTGCCTTCAAGACTATTTTCTTTCTCTTGCTAAAAGAGGCTAAATAGTGGACAACACTTTTTAAATTGATTTCAAAAAGAAGGATGGGCAATGCCTAGGAAACAGTAAGCAGCTACCTGACTCACTAAAACTGTTTTCATTAGAGTTTGAAGAACTACATAAAAAATCAAACCTGAATAAAGAAAATTTCTGCCGAATTTGAGGAATTAAAAGCCTTTCTACTGTCTCATAATGTCAAATTCTCTGCATGATTAGAGCAATGTTTTCATTAGCCTGACAGACTGCAGGGGGATGCCCAAGTGTTAGCCATGAAGAGGAGTATTTCCCTGACAGGCAGTTAAATTCTAAACTGAATTATCTTCAAGGTCTCAGTGTCCAGGTCAGGAGGTATAAAAATTTGAAAATGCTCTGAAGCAACATACTTACTTTCTCAATGTTTGTTTGCTCCTCCCATTGTCCTCCCTTTTCCTCAAAGCAAGGAATATTGCAAGAACATTTTAAAATAATCTTTCTCCTGAGCTTAAGTTCAATACAATCTCAATTTTAATACATTGCCTAATATTTTTGGATGGATACAAATTGGAAGAAAAAGCCTATTGTTAACTTTTAACCAGTGGCTAGCCTACTATTTTGGACATAATTTTGGATTATGGTCAGGATTTTAGGTGTTTTTCTTTGTAGATGAGTTCTACAAGAGTGCTGTGATTATTGAGTGCCTCCATTTCTGAAGAGCACAAGCTCTGACATTCTTTAGAGGCCTGATCTTTAGGGGATAGATGTGCAGTCACTGATGAAGACACAAGCCTTTAAGGGATGCCAGCTTGGGTGTTAACATGAGAGCACTGAAAATCTCTAGTTACATATGAAATCCTATGCTCCTAATTTCAGAAAGAATTATTTTGTCTAAAACAAATGGGAAAAGCTATCAGTTGCAATGTCCTTAAACTGTAATCTGCTTTCCAGACACCCAGTGCTTTTCTCTATCACCAGTTACTGAGTGTGAATGAATTAAAACCATTTCTCATTGATTGTGTATGATTCGTGAGCAGTACTTTCTATTGGCAATAAATTCTAGTTGTTAATACTTCAATGACATTTCACTTTCACATTGATTTTAGCTTAATTACATTAGAAATTGCTAATATGAAAGAGTGGCAAAAAGCCAACTGGAATAATTTGGAATAAGAAACCCAGCTGTTAAGGCAGTTTGCAATACCTGCTTCAGTTCATATACCTGAAACTTTTGCTTCTGCGTAGCTGCTAGCTGGGGTGTAACACAAGTAGCAGAGTGCTTGCAATGCCATGTACCCATTTAGTGAACAACCATGTCCAGATATCCAAAAGCTGCAGTAAGAAGTCTTCAGTGTCTAACTGGGCTGAGGAAATCTCTGGCAGAAACATTTTTACTACATGTTTTTGATAGCCAGGCCAGCTGAAAAAGATAGATGTTATCCCAGTAAATATCACATATTTTAATAACTAACTAACTAAATAAATAAATGCCATTAGAAGCAAAGTTTTCTGTCCAATTAATGTATCAAAATGAAACACAGTCCTTGACATCCTTTACAATGTTCCTTCAGTTGTGGGTTGATGAGGAAAATACTTGTTCTATGCTGTTTATGGGTTGTGCTGTTAATTCTGATTGGATGGTCCCTGATTTAAATGTTGTCCTTTTCCCTTCCTTAGACAAGTATGGTGTCTGTGGAAGGCCTGGCAAAGCTTGTGGATCCTTCTCAACTGACAGATGAGTTTGAAGGGTCCTTGGATTACAACCACGATGAATGGATAGAGCTGCGAGTCTCCTTGGAAGAGTTTTTCAACAGTGCCATCCATTTATTATCAAGGCTGGAGGATCTCCAGGAAATGTTGGCTAGGAAGGAGTTTCCAGTTGATGTTGAGGGATCAAGAAGGCTGATTGATGAGCACACACAGCTTAAGAAAAAAGTGATTAAAGCTCCCGTGGAAGAACTGGATCGTGAGGGCCAGAGGTTATTACAATGCATAAGATCCAGTGATGGTTTTTCTGGTAGGAACTGCATTCCTGGAAGTGCAGATTTTCAAAGTCTTGTGCCAAAGATCACCAGCCTTTTAGACAAGCTGCATTCTACCCGGCAACACTTGCATCAGATGTGGCATGTCCGCAAGTTGAAACTGGACCAGTGCTTTCAACTCCGGCTTTTTGAGCAAGATGCAGAGAAGGTAGGGAGTAATCTGTTCCTTTAATTCATGCTTTCAACAAGACTCTATTGCAAGGGTGACCATTTCTTTCTGTAAGTGGTAACATGAGGTGTTCATCACCAGTGTAAATCTCATGTTGCCAGAAGATACACTTCATGTGATTCATAAACCAAATTCACCCAGTTAACTGCTGGATGTAGCAGGCATAGTAATATCCAAGAGTAATTTTTCTGTGTTCCTTTTGGTGAAAGTTAATCTGATTTTCTGTCACATAATGAGTATATTTGGTAGACATTTGCACAAGAACCTGGCTTTTTTTTCCAAACTTCTTTTAGTAAGCTTATGAATATATTTATCTACTTGTCACAGCACCAAAATAAGAATGTTTTTGCAGTTTGATTCACTATTATTATTGTTTGCACTTTTTGGAGTCTATGGGAAATTTCAAGTATGGGTTTCAGGGAATTTACTTTAAAAAACTGTGTAGCACTAAAGCCTTGGCTTTCTTAATGCAGAAGTGCTTGGCAGCTTGTTAGGTGATTTTGTGAGAAGTCTTTGGTGGCATGTTTAAAATTCTAGGCCACAGAGGTGGGGTATTCTCAGTGGAAGATCCTGAGCTCTCAGACTCATGTCTATCTAGTCTGTATATCCATCAAAAGGACCAATCTCTGAGTCTCCTCTACTTAATGTATTATCCAGTTGTTTTACTAATGTGTCTGCCTGGACGGACTCAGGAGGGATTGAAGAAGAAAAGCAGACTCATGAGCAGGGGGATCTCATGAGGATGATTTTTTTAAATCAGCTACTAGTTAATGTTATTTTCAAACATCACCGAGAAGCACTTTGCTGAGACAAACTTAATCTTCAGTAGTGCAGAACAAGATACTTGACATTAGTTTTCCGTGCATTTGCTAAATATTTCTAAGTCTTGCTAGGACTGAAAAAAGCTCCATCATTGTATAATCAATCCTCCTGTTAGAAAAAGCTTGAATTCAGATGAGTCCCTCTAAAATAAGAGTCACTGCAGAACCACTCAGGGATGCATAACAGCAGAGTTTTAATTCCAAATGCTACAGTAGTACCATTCTCCCTGTTCCCTCTGTGTCATATGCTATAAGGAGGGCACTCACTTCAGTCAGAGCATCACTTTGGATTTTCAATTTCTTTGGGATTATTCAGATGACCACTGCTTATTAATATAATTGTATAATTTATTATCCTTATTATTCAATAATATTATTAGTGAATTATTAGTATTTAGGAAGTTATTGTAATTAATAATGTTAGAAGCTGAGAGGTTCTTAGATCAAGTCAGTGTTTGAGAAGTCCTTGTTGCCAAGCACTGTTCTGTGGCATTGAAGGAGGTCTCCAGGGAGTTTCCTTTCTACTTCCTGCACGAAGGCATGAGCTCTCACACTGTTCTGTGGCATTGAAGGAGGTCTCCAGGGAGTTTCCTTTCTACTTCCTGCACGAAGGCATGAAAGGGTGGTGTGAAACAAGTCCAGGCAATGTGACAGCAAAGCTCTTTGCATGTGTTATTCTGAGATTGATATGTGTAAGGTCTAGGCAAGTCAGAAAATACATGAAACTTTTGAGATGAAGGAAGAAGCAGTGAGAATGTGATTTCTGCCTTTGTAACACTGGCTGTCTTGAGCAATTCCAGTTTGACAAAACCAGGATTCTGCTCTTCTTTGTCTGCCTCACATTAACTAAACACACAGTCAGCTTCTCCCTGCTTAGGCTCTGCTTGCCTTTTCTTGACTTCTACATTTTCCCAAGGAATATAACATATTTTCTTGTTTTATAGTCCCAAATCTGTGCTTTTAATCTTCTCAGTTTGTGAGTCCCTAAAATTCTTCCCGGAAGGGTTTCAGACTCTGTAACACATGTCACACGTGTAGACTGATGTAAAACATTGATGTGCTTTTCCTCTGCCATTATCAGGTCTCTGAAATAGTCTGACCACCTCAGACTGGAAAGTACTTTTTCATAAAATGTCTAGAGCTAAATCCAGCCTGAGTGCTGTCTCCACTGTAGAAATAGCCACCAATGTGTCTGTGTATTGAATTTTAGAGTTTTCTGGTACCTTCATTTTCACAGTTGCATTCTACTCAGTATGGTAGCGGAGCCCAGTTACTCTTCATCTCCTGGAGACAGACACAGCTTTTTGTATAACCTGGACATGCAATTTAGTTCTAATCAAATGATAACTCTAATAACCTGTGAAAGCTCAAACTCCAAGATAAAATTCTGAACATAAACAAGGTTTCAGGTCTTTTAAAATATCTCTCTATATTCATTGGATGATATTTCAGGAAACTTGTTCTAAATAAGAAAAAAATGGACAAGGACTTTCATTTTCTGGACATCTCTGATTTCAAAAATTTCAAGTGTCCTCATTGCCTGAAAAGTTCTTAAAAATGGGATATGGAAAAAAAAAAGGGACACAAGGACTAAAACACACAGTATTTTAAGGAAGGTTAAATTTTGAACCCTTTGGTATTACAGTACCCCAGATTTTAAAAGCTAATCAATTCACTTTTCTTCATCCTAGAGATCCCCTGTATTGGAACATCTATGGTAGACACTGCCTGGACACACAAAATATTTAAATTACAGGCATTAAAACTTACAGAAGTCTGTATAGTTGTGTGGTGAACAACTCATATTATTGCCAAAATAAACAGAGGGGGTGGCAGTCACAGCCTGGGCTTCTCTCACTCAAATCAGTGAGAGAGAGAGCAGGGCTTTCTGCAGAGAAACTTTGTCCCCATTCAGGCCTGTAGGGTTTTACTTTCCTGTGCTGGGGCCAAGGGAAAGGAGAAGTGGGGCTGTCACATAGGCACAAGCAGTGCAGTGAGATCGAATCTCCAGATGGAGACTGGAAGCTCCTTGAAGCTCAAGTCAGCAGGCAGGTCAGCCATGTGGGGAGCTTTGGCAGAGGGATGTGAGGAAGTTCACATGCTGTGCAGTGCTGACTGTAATGATCTGCTGATAAATAACACATTTCAGCTGCTGGCAAAGCCCTGACCCTCACTGTTCAACAAATTTATTCCTCGCCAACTAATGGAGAAATACGTATGTACAGATATATATAATTTTGAAACTAGAACTGAGGCTTCAATGTGTTTTACTGGGTAACAGGGAAAATATTTTTAGTCACCAGTAACATTAAAAAATTCATCCCAGTCCAAATTGAATACTGTTTGAAACAAAAACCCCACAATCAATGTAGATCCAAGTATTAGAACTATCTGAGAAATTATAATTGCTTGGTGGAAATCTGGACAGGGAGAAGAATTCAGGCGAGAGTCCACATGTTTTACACTTGAATAAATACCAAAAAAAGACAAAAAATTATACTTACACTCTGTACTTTCCAGCTTTTCTGGAAATCATTTGTAACTGGCACCCAATTTGACTTTTGTAGGAATTTCCACATCATTTTGTGTTGGTTCCACACCAATTTTACTACCCCAACATGGATGTGAATGAAAACCATCTATCATGATGTAATCAGCGTTGTCCACGTTAAGTATAAACAATACAGTCACCAGCTGGACTGAGCTGAGGGTCTGCACTGTAATCTGCTCACAGCAGACCATGGAGCTGCTCTAACACTGTGGGGTCAGCCCCAACAGGAGGCAGAGGGGGCTTGGCGTGTTCTCTCTGTCCTCACCTCCCCTTCTGCTTCCTGACATCCCACACAGTCCACTACACAAAGGAGAACTACAAAAGAAGGAGTTAGAAAATGCCACGAGTGAATTTCATTGGAAGCTTGCGGTGGGAGGAACATTTTATTTGGATCAGGCCGGCTTTGTAGAAAGACTAGTGGCAAACCGCAGGCCACATCTAGTCTTCAAGGAGCAGTGAAGTAGCAGGCTTACAGTTAAAACCAGCAGCCCCGTGTAAACCAAGGCTTCCCTTTGAAAAACACACCTCTGCCATGATTTTCCCTGTGGAGCAGGCGATGGGAAGCTGTGCAGGCTGCTGGGGCTGCCCAGGTGCTGCTGCTCTGCAGGTGTGTGCAGGGACAGGGAGAGGAAAGCATGGATAACTTGCAGCTCCTACTCCACAGCAGCTCCAGCTCCCGTTTCCCAGGTGGTGTGACCAGCCTGGAACAGAAAGTGTTCACTGAGTGCAAGAGTGATGGGAATGTGATTAACAATGCAAAGTTCATAGACAGGAGACAGGTTTGGAGGGGGGTATAAGCAAATGGTTAAGAGGAATAGGGTGCAGTAACAGTTGCAGCAGTTCTCCTGCATCCTGCTCCCTGTGCAAGTGTGGGCAGTGAGACCACAGCACTGAGCAGACACTGCCTTCCTCCCACTGCCTTCCTCCCACTTCTGGCCCCTTCCTCAGTCAGGTCTACTTGGATAAGGAACTGATCTATTATTCTATAGAGTAGGTGCTATTAAACTCAGGCCCCATGGAGTGAAATAAATAATGTGACATTTGGTTTCTCAAGGAAGAAAGTCAAAGATATGTCAGCTGTACTTGACACCTGTTCAGTGTACAGTTGCAATTCCCAATGAAAGAATTGGGAAGACTCCTATTAATTGTCAGCAGCACATTATACCCATTAACTAAAGGTATTCTGAAGTGCCAGATGAAATTTAGGAGTTCCTAATTTAGAACGTCCCTTAACACCAGGCAGAGTTAGTCTAGAAAAATAGAGAGAAGCTCTAGCTCAACAGCAAAGTCAGGAATATCCAAGAATATATAATTCAAGTATTTGAGCCATGCTCATACTGGTTTTGCAGTGTTACCTGCCAAGGGTTCATGTTCCACAGAAGGAAGGAATGTTCTGCAAGCTACTCTTTGTCTAAAAAGGTGCAAGATGGCTTTGGTGGATAATAGAATACAAAATGTGGAAATTCATGCTGTGGTTTAGGTGGGAAAAGATGGCTTTAAAGAGGAAACACTGATATCTTGATGTTTGAGAGAAAGGAAACTATCAGTGCATTTGTGATTATGTGACACCCACTTTAACTCTTTTGTACATTACTTCCCCACATTGCATCTGAAAATTCTGATGCTGTATGTTCTGTAATAAAATGCATTATAAAACTGATGATATGATCCTTCTTGCTAATAGGAGGCAGTTTATTTTATTACAGTCCATTAAGTAGAGCAATTGTAGCTGCCCTTTAGTCAAGGGAAGCATTTCCTAGAAATGGGTCCTAGCTGACTTTCTGGAAAAGCAGTATAAGAAAGATGAAAAACCAACAGTGCTTCCTTTTACATTTCACATCACCTCTAAGTTTTCTTCTTTTATCAGTGTCAAAAGATCCTTGAAGTGATGCATAAAGCAAATGTATAGAGTTTTCCTTTTTGCAACATGTCATATTAACCCTTAAGGACTTGCATAATTCCACCAGGGACAGCACCTGGGACGGGCTCCTCTGACTGAGATAAAATCCACTTAGTGAAGGGCCATTTCCCCTCTCTTATTTCACTGCTGTAAGCACTTGGTTTCTTTAATCTGTGCTATGTGTCATATATACAATCACCTCAAAGATTTCATGTGAATTATTGGCTTACAATTACTGTGGGAGAGATGTGTCCCAGGGAGTGAGAATGGGAAGCCAATGAGGAGAGTTCTGAGAAGGTGACAGAGGGACCTTTCATATGTGAAATGAATAAAAAAGGAAGGAGTTCTGGGGAGGTGGTTGATTAGGACTGAGGAGGAGGCAGGAAGCACATTAAGAGGGGACAGAACCACAGTCAAGATTAATAATGAGAGCACATCTGAAGTACATATGCCCCATGTGCAGTTTGACTATGAAGGGATTTGTTACTGAATGAATAGTATTTAGCAGTTAACAGTAATAATCATACAGGCATAATAATAATGGATTAGACATGGATTTTTGTATAGGATTTAGATTTCATTTAAGTTACGTGAACACTGAATTGGTGTGCAGAACTCAGCATGCTCTGGATTTTCCATCTAAGTACTTACACCATGAATATCAGAACAGCACAGTGAGTGAGCATTGCAATAAGGAGCTTTCCTGGAGATTCTGAACACAGGGGATGTTGTTAGACCTGAGGTAAGCTCCATAAGACTTCTGCCATGAAAGGATTCAATAAGCTTAGTGTCTTCTGCAGAGGTATTTGACTGAGGGTCTAAGTGAGACTCATTTAAGCATGTTTCTGTCATCCTTAGCCTATTTCAAATGTCTTTGCAGAGAAAGGATAGGGCCTTGGGGTAGAGATACTGCCTGCTGTCATGTTTTAGAACATCCATGTGTTTGCAGAGAACTTTATAAGAAGAGTGACCAAGAAATTATTGCTAAGCAAAAATGAAATCCCTTACCCGTAATTCCAGAAAAAGAGTTCTCAGAGCACCAAGTTGTTGGTGGTATCTACCCCTCTCAGCCCAAAGCAACTGTTTCTCCCTTCAGGTGAAACAACTCAGTTTCAGCTTAGTTTTAGCTGTAGCCCTGATGTAGTTGCATTTTGATGCTCGAGGTCTCCCTGAGTTGTCTGCTAGAAAGACAGACAGCCTGGTCTTGTAAAGCAGAAAGAGTTTCAGCTGCTATTGAAATCTATGAGGGACTCGAGGTCTCTCTCAGAGCTCCCAGAGACAGCACTGAGTGAGCTGGAGCAGTGTGGCATTCCCTGCTTCCAGCTACTGGCTCCAGCCCTGCTGGTGGCAGGGGCAGCTGTGGCCACCCACTTATGGTAAGGAGACCACGTCTCCATCTGTCCGTGCTGGTGTCCCCATCCCAGGATTCCAGTTATGTTAGTTCACATCTGCAATATTTGCCAGGGCTTGCAATAGTCCTGATATATAAATAACGAGCTTTGAAACAAATTCCTGACACAAGTGGTTCTTATTTTTATTATATAGAATAAATATATAGATCTCTACATGTATGGATCTGGAATAAACATTGCTCAAGAGTCTTTGAATTTAGTCAAAGTACTTTAAGTTACCTTAACATACTTGTCTTTTTTCATGCAATGGACTCTCAAACAGAGCACGTAGTGTCTGTTCTCTCCTGAAACGTTGTTTCCAAATCTGGCATCTTCTTTCCCATGCTGCCAATGACAAATGCTTTATTGTATAATCTGAAGTTTCCCTTAGCATATGGTGCTTTTTTTTGCTATAGACATTCTCACTAGACAACTGTTCATAGAATCAGGCTTGGGATGGCAGTGTTGGGAAGGAAAGTCATCTATCAGCCAAAATAAGCTGCCATGTGAATAGAAGGTCATCATGTCATCCCATGCTTTGTTCTTAAGCCCACTCTGAAACTAAAACAGCAAAGGGCAGGCCCCATGTTCAACGTAAAGTGTTTGCTCTGACACATCATTTCTAATACAGCCAGAACACAGAAAATAAGTACAGAGAGGTCCCTAAATTGTTGGATTGGCAGACACCATTTTACAGTATCAGATCATAAAATGTTGGAAAGATGATTATATAGGTGATATGGAAAGGAGGCTTGAATTGAGACTCAGCTGGTGCATAAACAATAAATAGTTGAGTGCGTGTTTGTATGACATCTGGCACAGTGAGGTCCTGAATCTGACTGGGATATTGCTAGTTTCCAAAAAAGAAATTCTGATTTTCAGTTTAGAATGGCCCTTGGAGATGTAAGGTTATGAAAACATTCCTATGGAACACAAATGTATACCCACAGAGGATTTGGGTTGCTTTGGCATATACTGGGAATATTCTGCTTCACTTAAGCTGTTTTGAGCAATAACTCTTCTGATAGCATCAATCAAGGACAGACAAAGGACCAGCACAGGAAGTTCATATCAAAGGGGGAAACTGTACATCTATTCTTAAAAATCTGTGTATTTCCCCAGATGAACCTATGCCAGCTCTAATCACTTGTATTTAATTACTTCACACTTCCCAGAACAAAGGAGGCTCTAATAAACAGGTGAGAATTGAAAGCATGTAGCAATAACTCTATTGTAGCAGGTTTTAATTAACTTTCAGTGTTTATTCAAATGTGTTCTTTATAATTTTTTTTTCTGTAGCATTTTAAAATAATTGAATTTTTGCTACTGAGTACTGCTTCTGCTTTGTCTTGAAGCACATCAGTACTTGCTGTCATAGGTAAGCCACTATGAGGTATTCTAACGCAGCTGGATAAACAGTACAATGTTCTGAGTGCACCTTTACTGATATTTTTTGGAATCTCAGTGGTGGCATAACAGGTTAATGGATTTCCCATATTACTTGGGTTTACCTGGTCTCAGAATTATTTTGTTTTTTAAACAAACCAAATAAAAGAACAAAGTTTGCCTAGAAGCAGAAAAAGCATTATAACGAGGGGTGGTTGTACACAGAGCATTGTGTTGACAGCTCGTTGTGTTGCTGTGAGCATAGATGTCATGTGCTAAAGAGATTTCATGGTGGAATCTGCACCTTCCCTTTTGGAAGGCTCTGAGAGTGGCAGCTAAACTGTGTCAAATCTGCCATTTCCATCACTTAGTCAAGGGCACCAAAGAATCCTTGGGGAACTGTGGGGGCAAATTTTCAGCATCTATAACAATAAATTACTTGCAAACCCCTTCATCTTTAATAGAAGGATGAATCCTGCCTAGCCTGCATGTGTCAGTTCAGAACCTGCATGCTGGCACTTGCTGTCTTTGCAGGCTGCAGTTCTGAATTAAAGATGCAGCGAGCTGACATCTGCTCGCTTTAATCGGAAGTCGCCTTCTGACAGGTTGCTAATGCCATCCACAATTTGTTGCTCCCAATCTAAAGTGAAGAGTTGTCAGAGTGGGAAGTAATCGTGGTGGGCTCTGTGGGAAGTGTTCATTACTTTGACCACTGCTGGTCACACTTAATAAGATCCTGTTCTTGGTACCTGTACGGAAAAAAAACCAAAAAAACCCAAACAAAAAAATAGATTTTTGCAAGATCAGGAGATCATTATAGACATCTTTAACTTTCCTCAAAGCACAAACAGAGCTTATTTCTGCTAATTGGACTGCAAAAGAAAAAAGTCTTCATTATTAGTCATGCTCCAAAGGAGCTTGCAGCTTCTCCACCATGTCAAACTTGTATCCTGCTACTTACCTATTTATCAGTCAAGACCGGGGGGTCTTCCCTTGTGTGCCAATAGCATTGTGAACGTTTGCTTTTCTGCCTTTCCATCCATCAGTAGAAAGCTTGGGGACAAAGCTAATAACCACAGGACAAATTCACAAGTACACACCAACTGCTCTGTGCTGCTCTAACAGAAAGCAGCTACAAGCCCCATTTTGCCATCTGGTTTAAGGAAGTGTGGGATTGCCTTGCCTGCTGAGCAGAGCAATACAGGGATCAGGGTAAATATATATATCAGAAATTCTCTTCCTTGTGGCTGTGATTCTAGTGGTGAATGTCACCTTCCATTGCTGCAACCATCACTCTGTGGCAAAGGGGCAGGATGCTTTTGTAGCCTCCTATTGACATTTCTATTTTTATTGCAATAAGTCTGCTGCTGGTTCAACAGCTCTGAGGGTACAAGCATCCTCCCTTAACACTTCCATGACCCAAGTTCAGACTTCAGAAGCAAAGAACACAAGAATCTTCTGAAGGCATTTGTACTAATTTTTCAGATGTGGATAGCTGTCCATCAGGAAGGGCAATCATCTGCCACACACTGATTTCTGTTGAGCTGGATTGGCACTGGGGCAGCAGAATTAAGTGCAAAGGATGTATAGTTCAAAGTTAAAAATTGGGAATTAAAAACCACAGGGGTTAACTGCCTTGCCTCCTGTCGCACAGGAAGCCTGTCCTGCAGTAGGAGTCCCGATGTGATGTGTAAAATAAACATCTGAGTGCTTTCCTTCTTTCTCTGTTAATTCATTCTGCCCTGTGCTGCCAGATCCGGTGGGGTTTTTTTTCTTTTATTGGCAGATAAACATGTTGCCTCCGCAGCACTTGGAGGTGAACCTGATCTTTTCGCTGGGAAGGTAAAATCACTAACAATGCCTCACTCCGCTGCTGCAGCTCGGGATGAGGAAGAGCTGCGCGTTTCCTTCGTGCTGAGCGTGCCCTGTAGCACAGTTCCAGCATCTGGGGCCGCTCTGTCCCATTGGCGCTGGAGCATCCAGCACAACTCGTGACCTCTCAGTGCACGGGGCACAGCCAGCAGTGCCCGAGCCATGGCGTAGTTCCTGCTCCGTTTCCAGGCTCCAGCAGCCTCGCTGCCCGTGCACCCCTGCCCGTGAGGAAGCGGCTCCGCAGCCGCTGCGGCTGGAACTGGAACATGGTGTGCTCTGCTATTTGCAGTTTCCTGCTGCCGACACGGGATACGCAGTTACTATTCCTCCTGCTTCCTCCTTGAACATTAGAATGGGTCCAAAAATAATTGAAGGCAGTATGTTCTGATGGAATATTTTTGTATTTGCAGAAATTTCCTCCTTCTTTTGCTTGCCAATTTTGATAGGGAGCGTTTTGAGACTGTTTCAGCATCTCCGACTTGGCAGTGCTGGGAGGCACAGGAATGCTCCCCTGATCAGTATGGCACAAAAATGAGTTTGGGCACCTGAATACAGACTTAAAACTCATTTTTAAGGATGATTATAGCATGTTTTAACCACAAAGTTCTGCTTTAGTTAATGAAGATGAGAAGACCCAAATGCTCTAGAGGGTATCAAAGCCCACACATCTAGAAAAAGATGAGAAAGCTGGTTTTTTTTTTTTTTTTTTTTTTTTTAATGTATTGCTTTGATTCTCAAAAAGGTTAGGTGGCAAGAGACTAGCTGTCAGGAAATAATGTAATTAAGCTGTACATGAGGTTCACAGACTTATTGTGCAGCATCTTTCACATGTAGCCATGTGATTATTTCTAAATTAATGTCTTCCTGGCCTGACTGAAATGCTTTCAATGACCCACACTTGGCAGAGCTTGGGGTCTTAAAAGTGTGTCTTAAATTACCCTTCATATCTATTTATAGAGAGCAGATAAAGGTGGGTGTACAGCTGAGAGGTTGTTTTCTCTGGAGCTGGTGAGGGTTGAAGAGGAAAAACCAGGAGCATGGTCTGTGGATAACTTCCAGAAGTATCAGTGTCATTTTAAACCAGGTGACTCTGACTTTTCTTCTTACAAACCATGCACATTACAGAGAATGTAATTCAGAAATGTTTTTGTGAACCATTATGTCTTGCAAGATCCCTCCGTATTATTTGGCACCAGAGTCCTGGATGCCTCATGTCCTGCACAGGTGCTGAAGAGGTGTCACAGACAAGACAGTCTTGAACTGGGGAATTTTGCTCAGTTTAAAGCTTATGAACACAAACTTCTGATCTTGATTTGGGTGCTGAAAGGAAAAAGCAGGCCACACTGCCATAAACACCTATTTTTCACCAGCTTAAATGTCTCTTGTTTTTGTCTCGGTTTATACCCAGTCCATCAAAAGTTTTTTTTGGTGGGCTGGTGGGCTGCGGGGCATGTCAGGGATAATGTTCACATAAGTTTATTTTTGCTGCTATTACAGATATTCTCTGATTCTTAATTTTTTTCTGCTGTTGTTCCTTAGAGTTCCTGCTCTGACATGGGCCATTCATCCCTGAGGTGTGACCCTACAGTGTGTCTCTAGCACAGTGTCCCTCAGCACCCCACAGTGTCCCTCAGGAACCTTCATTTTCTTTCCCTGACAGCTTGTTTCCAGGTGTTCTCTGTCTGATGGATGCTCTGGCAGCATGGCCAGGCACTGGCATGTGCTGGTTCTCCCTGATGGGGCCTCCCTGGTACCAAATCTTGTAGGAAGTGGGTGGTGGCAATTCAGGACCCCCTGAAGGCCACCTTGTGAGATCCAGGAGCACTGCCAAGGGGGCAGTCAGGTGTTTAAAGCTGTGGTTACACCCAGCTGCATCTCTGGGCCTCAGACACATGTGGGTTTGGTAGGGGAAATGCCACGATTCTGGTACAAACCAGCAAACATCTGTCTGGCAGTTTTGTTCTTAGTGGAAGCTATTTGGAGTCAGAGGAATGTTGCACATTCAGCCAGGAATAGAACCAGGGTCTATAACAAAGTCACCAAACTCCTACAGCATTTTCAACTGAATGAAAATTTCTTCTGAAAACTGAGAGGAAGATCCGCATCTCGGGGGGAAATTTTCATCATTTACACTGTTTTCCATTTATATCTGTTTTCTGCTTATATCTTTTAGTATTACATTTCCTATCCAACCAATGAATTAATTTCCACCTAGACATCAAGCAGTTCTCTGTAGATGATCTGTGCCCAGAAAAGGTCATTTTCATTTTAAGGAGCAGAAAATCCTTTCCAGGAATGCCTGACTGTTTGATGTTACTAAGTGTGCTGGGAAGTTGCAATATCTCAAAAAGCAAGCAAACAATGCAGACGTATGAAACACGCTCAGATGTCATTAGTTGTATTTATGTGTTCAGGATCTGTAATTCTCTCCCACCTTCAACAATAAAACTCCTACTTCTCTATTCAACCTTATAGGAATCATGCCTTACTTTGTACATGGCTGTGGCTTGATATGTGTCAGGAAAAAAATACACAGATCTCTTACTCTGGCATTTAGTGGGAACATTCAGTGTGAGTATGTTGGAAGTGGTGCTCTGCTATAAATACAAAGCTATTTGTCACGTCACACATCTCGCTAATTTTCTAGTGGGTTGACAGTTGGGCCCATTGTCTGGAATAATTTAATGTGCTGTAGCCTTACTTACTGTACTCTATGAATCATATACACAGATATTCATAATGGAAAAACTGTGTTCATGCAGCATTGAGGTTTACACAAATACAGCTGTGGGTCTGAATCTTCAGCTGGTGTAAATTGGCCTCGTTGGAACGACACCAATTTATCCTGGCCGTGGACTGCGCAGAACACATGTGAAAGGGAAAGATCTGGCAGAAGTACTGGCTTGTCCATCAGCATCTGTAAACACGAGACAAACACAAAAACAAACACAATGTTGTATTTAGGCCCTGGCTTAGCAAAGCATTTAGATGTATGCAGAGTTCTATTTTAAAGCTACAAATGCTTTGATTTAATTAAGGCTGTACTTATAAAGTGGCTACAGGAATTACAGGAGATTGGAAGGTTTTTTTTAATTGAAACAATTTTCATAAAATTTGTTGATTCATGAAAAAAAAACATTAGATGTGCTATCAAAGTTTTCTTTAAGTCCAAAATTTATTCTGGAGCCAGTATCCTCCTACCTGAGAACAGCCATTTTCCTGGTGACTGTGGAGGTACCCAGCCACTGTAAGGGCCCTGTGGGCACTGCTGGACATTAATGACCAGCCTCACTGCCAGCTTTGCCACAGCCCTGCTCTGCCTGGCCACAGGCCCTGCTGAGCCAGACACTGATCCATCAACTCATTTTGTGGCACGACCTGGGACCTCCCTCATTGCTGTGGACCTGGGGTTGCATCTGAGCCTGGTTATCCCCATCAGGCCTGATCCTGGCCTTCTGGATGAGGTCATAGCTTAAGCTCGCACTTGTCACCAGAACTTGTGCATTGTCCTCTTGCTTAAATCTGGTTGCTGTCAGTTGTGAATCTCAGGGGCAGTGGGACAGGCTCTGGTTAATGAGCCCCCTGTTCTATCTGCTGAGTCTTTATTTCTGGCTCCTTATCCCTTTAGGATCAGCTTGCCTGGACAGCCAGCACCAGTCCTCTGTTCTGCTGAATTTAGCTCAGAGGCTTGGCTGGAGGATTTTTCTGTATTCCAGGTAGAAGTCCTGATTCTTTAGACTGTTGGCATTTCCCATGTGCTCCTTCACAGACGTGTTGCACTTCTGTTGGCCTTTCCCAGACGTTTAGGTGACCTAGACATATGGCTGCTTCCAATTAAACTGTAGTTTTGATTCTAGTCTGGAGACATTGGGGGAGTTTCTTGATTGTCTCTTATAAAGTTAGCTCACATGCAAATCTTTCCTGGATCCTGCCCTTGCATGTCAGTAGACTGTGTGTGTGTCTGTTACCCAGTATTCCTTTTGTTCATATACTGGCTAAATTCAATTGCAAAAGATGTGAGAAATATGCCTTGATTTTTGCTTAATTGAGTTGTTGAGAATACTTGAACTCCCTTAATGAGATAGGAATAGAGCTTGTTGCTGGAAACTTTGTAAACCTCAAGAGAGGGACTCTGGCAGTTACTGTTGTGTGTGTGTGTTATTGTTTATATTGTGGAAATGTATAAAAATGAACTTGCTTAGCTGTAGATGCTCTCAGAGTAGAACTTTCCACTTTCTGTTGTAGATTATCCAGTTTAACACTGGCTGGACAGTTTTGAAAATACAAAATGCACATGGACTCTTAAATGGACCTCTCTTTAATAAACAATGTATGCTTACCTCTAGCATTTCCCAACCTGTAAATCATGGATATTAAGTTCCTTAATAGTTGGTAAAGGTATTTGATAAAACAGATTCATTCTTTGAAGACCTTAAGTGGCTACAGTGCTTGCCTTGAAAAAAATTATGGGGTCCACAGATTGGAAGAGATTGGAAAGCACTGATCTAATAGGGATTTCATCTGGCATATAATTAGTGATCTACCCTCTCCACAACTACAGGCAAGACATTCTTTTAGATTAACACTTTTTTGTCTCTTTGTTAGCAGCATGTGGAGGCATAGTGAGAGAATGCATTTATGACTACCTGGATTTCAAAACCCTGCCTTGTATTTTCCCTAAGTGCTCTTGAACTTGCTTTTATTCAGAACATCACCCAACTTGTGCTTGTCAGAGCAAATCACATAAACACTACTGGTCTCTGTCAGTATTTGTGCAGGGAACTACCAAGAGAAAAGATAGTGAGGCAAAGCAGAAGGTACTGACGTTGATCCAGCAGCTGTTGTTCTCCCATTTTTGTATGTCCTTTTCTAGAACTGATGCCAGAAGCACTGCACAAGTTATCCTAAATGATGTCAGCTGGAGTATTTCCAAAAAAGAAATAAAATCGACATTTCACAAAGTCCTTAGGGTTAGTCCTTAGAATCTCAGTTGGGATTGAAAGATATCCATGAACTAAAACAAGTGCAGAGAAAGGCTGTGTATCTTAAGAAGCTTCAGAAGAGCTGGGCTGTAGTAAAACAAACAGCACGAGACAATAACCCCACCTGGTCCACACTGAAAAAGGTTTAACACCTGGGAGAATTTTTTAACTTATAGGGAAATGTTGACCTAAGAGAAAATGAGTATAAACTGGACATGATCCTTGTGTAGATCAGAGAGTATGTGAAGAGCTCAGTAACAGGAGCAGAAAGTTTTTGGAGTTGCTTGTCATAGGAGGAGCTGGGCTGTAGCACTTCACTAGTTTTCAGGTGGAGCTTCATCCCTTTATGAAAGGAAATTTTATCCTGTGGTTGGCTGCCAAAAGCAGTGATTGGACTTGACCTGAATGTCCCTTTGGAACCATTTTCTTTATATGTACCCTATATTGTTCCTCAAGATTACATGGCTGTAATGGTTATCATTCTGCCCTTAATTAACCATATGAGTTTGATATTTATGGCTCAGAACTTAGAGAGAAGATGATTTTCTACAAGCCGGTTCATAATTAATTCCAGCCCTAGTATAGTGTTCAATAGATTTGGGATTTATTATTTCCAGCATGTATAAACAGTTTCATTAATAAATGTGTTCAGTTCACTGGCTGCCAAGGCCATGAGGGCTGTAATCCTCCCATCAATACTACTGGCATGGGGTGTGCTGCCAGCCATGTGCTGGGCACATCAACCTGTGGTGCTCTGCACCACTGTGTTCAGAATCCAGTGCTAATGCTCCTCAGCAAGCACTGACAAAAGCCAGAGAGCAGAGGTTTTTATCTGAAATGATGTTATAAATCTCATTTTAGCTGATGTAGAGCTGGACTGTGCACAGCCTGCATACATGCTGTTCCATATCCGTGTGTTTCTTGTCTGTTCTCAAACAGCTGTTCTCACCCTGTACTCACTGGCCTGCCAGATGTTAAAAATCCAGGGAAAATATGGAGTCACATTCTCCCTCTGTAGTACTTATTCATGACCAGCTTGAGACCCGCTGTTTGGTCTAACACTTAACCTGGATTTTCTAGTAACTCATCAACTATGATGACAAAACATGAGGTTAAGAACTCATTGTTGCCAGCAGGACTGGTGCTGGAGATGTGATCTGATACCCTAATCTCAAGTGAAGTTGCCTCAAGATCACGTCTATAATAATTACTAGTGCATATATGATCACTAGTGACAGTAGGGCTACGTTCCTAAAAATGCATAGGAAGAGACTCTTTGGGTCATTCTTAGTTCTTCTGACTCTCATAAAAGACTAATTTCCTTAATTAAATGTAGCACTTCACATTCTTCAGCACATGCATTCAATTTTCTTTATGTATTTTTAGAAACGGGTCTACAAGAGATAAACACACTGAAAGTTTATCTTCTTTTTTAAGTGTGTTTAACCCCTCCCCCTGCTTCTCAGCCACTGGAAAACTCCTAAGTACTTAACTGGTCTCCAGATTATCTACAGCAATGTGGAGAAGTGCCAGTCTGGGAGACACTGAGGACAGTTGGTTCACGTGTTTTTAGTGATGTAATGCCCAATCTTAGTTGTTCTGTGCTGCTGTTTAGTGTGAATTCATGACTGCAGGAGTGATTAGAAGGCTTGAGAGCAGAATTATTTCACTGGCAGTCAGCATGACTCCAACTAAGAAGTAAGTCACAGGAATAACTAAAGATCCATTAATTTTGTGATAATCACTAGACTAGGTTTGTTAGGAGAGCCTTTTTTGTGGATGGGATGAGATCAGTTGATACAGTGCTGTATACCAATGTTAGAGTGACACAGAAAATCTGTTTGCTGTGACACTATCTGGCTTAAACTGATCTCACAGGGCACATTCTCCACTCTTTTATATTTATTGTATTAAAAACTCATTCCTTTGACAGGGAAACTGATTTGTCAAAGGATCTTGAACATTTTTGCAGGAGCCCACATTAGCCCCTTGAAACTGGGGAAGTCCTTGCAGGGTTGAGAGAAACAGCAATTGTTGGGTCATTGCCATGTTCCCATCCGTAATGGTGCGTTTTAATTAAACAAACGAGGCAGCACACTCGTTCAGGAACACAGGAAGCATCAGAGTTTCTCATGTGGAAAACAAGTTTCACTTGAAAGCTTTCAGGAAATATTGCTGGTAATATGGGCCAGGCCAGACAATGTTGACAAACCTTCATGTCAAAACCTCCTGGCCACGCGTTGCAAACTCTCATGGCACCATCACAACTCACATTTCATCTGGTATTTTCAGAGTCTCAGCTTGGAGTCACATTATTATGAGAAAATTGTTTAAGACCATTTTAGTTTTTGTTAAAGAAAAAAGTTTGAAAACACAATCCATTGCATCTCCAAAGTAAATAAGACCCCATTTTTAGGTATTTATTTAAACCCCATCATTGTTAAGGAAATCTTGTGACCTGTGATACTGTGTAATACTTGCATATCTCATCATTGAGGTCTATTGCTCAGTGTTGATCAAAATTCTTGAAGGACATCCTTTAAACTTTGTTGTTATATTTCAGCTGATTTAACAAGACAAAAAAAAAAGGAAAATAATCTCTTAAACTTCCTTTCTTTTTCTTATTGGTTTGTTATTATTTTACATTAAAAGGGAGAAGCATGGTTTAAGTTAAGCTAGGTTCTCATCCTGCAATAAGTGTATAGATTAGATAAAGGAAATGCTCCCTATCCACAGAACAATAGATTACTTGTTTAAATTACTTGTCTTAAGAAGATCCTGATTTGGCTTTGCTGAGCATAAAGTATTACATTTACTGTTTATTTTTAGTGGATTCCTGCCAATTTTCTTCTCCCTGACTGTCTTTAGATTGTTTAAAACCCAAAAAAAAAAAAAAAAATGTTCTCATCAAACATATATCTACTTACAAGAAATCTCTGTTGATCTTTCCACAGGGACATAAAATCTTGTTGTTAGGACATGAACTTGGCTGTTATGGAATTTTCCTTTCTTTTTTTACCTTGATGTTTTTCCTGTCCTTTTTCCTTTTTTTCCCTTTAAGCCCACAAGTGTGGCAAATTATGTTGTGCTAATTCTGCTTATTAAATCTTCATAAAGTGAGAAAAAGGAATCCAATGAGAAAGCTTTAATGTCTCTTCAGGTGTAGTAGGTAGTTTCATTCTGTTTAATTGGCAGTAAAGTTTAAAAACTCTGACCTCATCCTTGCAAAAATTTTGTTGCTTATATTTCCTGAAAAAATGGTGATAGGCGTGATCAGCTCTATCAGTAGAAAGTATTTCTGTCATTGATATTGCTTTAGACTTGCATCTTTGTAACTTGAACCAAATTTGGCTTTTAGGACTATTTATCAGCAGAAAATACAAGGCTGATATAGACTCTCTAGCTGCAAGTGTATTTTCTCAAATAAAAGATTAAGAAGTCAGACATATGTGACAGTTTCTTGGGCACCAGGTCAGTGTAGTGTGTCTGGTGACACTTGGAATGTTTATTTGCCTTTTGTTGAAAGGGATATTCAGTGTTATTTTTGCAAATCCCCTCCGTACGGCAGAGCACTCCCAAGCTGGATTGAGTGCTCAGCATGAAATGCTGTTTTTCCTGCAGGAATCTTAGGTGACCCATGCAGGGCCTTTTCTCTCCTCTCAGGAGCCCCATCTCCACCGGGAATGGGGAACTGACCCTGAGCAACTACAGCAACAGAGCAGTGGGCTCTGAGAGTTCTTCAGCTGTCACAGGTCAAAAGTTGTTATGCAGTGCTAAAGAACAAAGCAGTTTTTTATTGGAGGACATGTAAATGTTATAACTAAGATCTGGACTGATCTTTTGACCCTGAGGTGGTTACTTAGAAGCTGCATCACTGCCTTTTTACCTTAAAACACTTAAACTTTTTACACTTAAAACATTTTCTCTAAGACTGTCTAAGACCAGGGACTGCACTGACCTGATCTGTGCGGCCTCCATAATTAGTTTTCTTTTTTATAGTGAATTAATGAGTTAGGGGGGTTTTGTTGTTGTTGTTATTATTATTATTATGAAAGATTCCTTATTAATGGACAGTTCCCCAGCTTACTGGGATGGTGATATGGAAACATAGTTTTAGAGGGATACTGCAAAAAAAAAAATGTTTGCAGAAGAGATCTGAGATTGCAATTGCCTGCAGAGCTGGAGTCAGGAGTAAAGAATGAAAGGTTCTACTTTGAATGCATTTAGTTTCTAGCACAACACAGAACAAGCTAAAACATAAATGCACTATCTCTTAGCTGACTTGTGACAGCTTATAATGAATGAATGGGCTGCAGATTGAAATGTCACACTGACGTGCTTCTGAATAAGAAATGAGTTTCATCAGCTTTATTCAATATATTTCTATCTGTGTCTGAAGTACTGAACAATCCATTTTGCTTGGGAATACATTTGGAAGTGGAAGAAGTTGAAATGTGTGCTCTCTATAGATATTAATAAAATACTTTTTTTCTTTTTTTTCTCTTCATTCCCAAAAATAGTATGTGGCAGATAGGCTGGGTTCTGACTTTGAACTTGGAAAGATCTAGGAAAAAAAAGTGTAGGAAGTCAGCTGGCTATTTGAATGTAATATTTGGAAATTTTATATATAGATTAAAAAGAAAAGGGTTTGAGAAATATGTATTGGTAATATTTATGGAATTTTTGGTCCATTTGTTGTTTAAAACTACTTTATCAACTGCTAGATCTTTGGTCAATGAAGCAATCCCTGATTATAGTTCCCTCTGCTGACATTTTTCTATATATGAAATTCCCATTACTTATAGGAAAAGACTGTGGGATCAAGCTTATTGAAGAACATGTTTAATAAATTATTTTTCCTGATTCTGTTAATAGTGAAATTTGGTGATAACTTCAATGCTTCCATTACTCAACAACAGTTTATTTTACTGAGGATCATAGGTGAGATGATTTTGGCTATGTTGCATACACATTTGTCTCAGAAGAGGATTTTTATATTTTGTACTGTCTCTTACTGTTTCCCTCCTTGTCTAATTCTGGTTTTTTACCTCTCCCTTCCAGATGTTCGACTGGATCAGCCACAACAAAGAGTTGTTCCTGCAGAGTCACACAGAGATCGGTGTGAGCTACCAACACGCCCTGGACCTGCAGACACAGCACAATCACTTTGCCATGAATTCCATGGTGAGTTGAGAGCACTGTGAGCAGCACAGGAGGGAGGAGAGGGCAGCACAGGAGGCCACCTCCAGTGCTCAGGGAACAAGGGACCTGTGAGAGGTGAGGTAAGGAAGGGCAGGCTGGCTGTGGCAGCAGCAGTGTTGCTCTGTCCAGCCAGACACTGATGTATGGTAACTTCCTTGACTTAAGAGCAGCACAGTCCTCTGGAGTTTGTTTACGTTTTGGAGAGCAAATACAATATTTTTTAAGTTTTTGACATTTCTTTGGGAATTAATGAGAACTGTAGGATGCACTTTAATAATTTATACTTTTTCCTCCACAGAGGGTGGAGGTATACACCTTATATATAAGGTACTTTTCAAAACCTTGAAAAGGAGACACTAATCAAGCTGTCAGTTGTGGCCACAGTGGGATTTTGCCTTTTTCAGTTGTTAATTGGTCAGAACTTTTGAATCCAACTCAATTTACCTTTCTTTTTCAAAAAAGAAAACCATCATTATACGTTTATAAGTCCTTTGGTCATTTTCTTATTCTTTCCAGACAGAAGGTATTTATCCTGGAAACTGCCCTGCTTTCAGCACAGAAATGAGGACAGGATGTATTGATGTTTTGATCATTGCAGTGGGATAGAAAAATGCACGTACACCCCCTGCTGCAACTGTGCAGTGCAGAGATAAGCCCTCTCTGAACACTGTCAACCGCAGCAAAGCTTGCTCTGAGTAAAGCACTCCAGCAGGTGAAACCTCCTCCTGCTGTGCAGGATCAGGCTGCAGCTGCAAGGGGATGACACCTCAGAGGTGGTTGAAGTTGGTGGTGTAAGGCACTGGAGAGCTCCAGGGGCAAGGCACTGGAGAGCAGCTGTCTGAAATGGGAAAAAGAGATCCCGACTACCCCAGGAAGTTAAGGACCCCACACTGCTTTCATCAGGTTACAGGCATTAACCCTGGGATTCTGGCCAAATTCCAGGTCAGGTAATTAACTGCTCTGACCTGAATTCAACAGGCCACTTCCACCTAGCTAGCTATTCCCCACTTCAAGCACTGTGCCTCACCAGGGCATTGCATAACAGTGGGAGATGAGAAATGTTTATAATGCCTATTAATGTGTTTATTGTGATTATATCAGAGCAGAGCACTGAAAACCAGGCTCTAGGCACCTGATAGTTAAACTTGCCCTCACAGTGCCATCTAGCAAAATCCAGGATAATGCTGCTTCCATATAACACTGCTGCTCTCAGAGTCCCAATAAGTAAATGTGTCCTGGAGGTGAGTGCATTAAAATTCATTTGACTTATAAAATATGCAAATTTAGTAATAATTCTTCGGAAATACCATCACAAGACTCAGGCTTGAGGATCTCCCTTTATCCTTTTTTGTGGTAATAATACCACAAAATATGGTAATGTATAACCATTATACATGGTTATAACATGTCTAATATTATTTTCTTAAAATAACTGGGAGTTAGGCTTGGAAAGAGATCATTACTGTTAACAGAAAATTAATGATTTTGGTAGAAATTTAATGTATAATCTGGCTGGATCTTTTCACATGCAATACATCAGCAACTGCTGGATTGAGAATAGCTCAGCTGTTTATTACTCAGAAGTATGAGTAATAAAATAATGAAATCTTGAGGCACTTTTTTTGGTTGTGGGCCTTGGGCTTTTCTGTGGTATTAAATTTTGTTTTGTTTTGTTAATACATTAAAATCAGTATCTAGTGGGGATCTGGAGGAGGACAAAGTAGCTAAAGATGGCTGTATGTTTAACAGGGAAAAAACCTACAAACTTCAGTGAAAGCTGGATCAGATCCTGGATTTCTAAGGTGTTTTGTTTTGGTTGTGTTTGTTGTTTGGGTTTTTTTTCTTTATACTGTGCATACTGTCCTTTAAGCCTGGCATAACTAATAATAATTAAAATACAGTCTTCAGTTCCTCTAGGAAATGCACATCCCTAATATTTACTGGGTCATGTCTTTTGTTGCATAATCTTCCTGTACATCTCCATAGGCATGCTGTGACCAAAGCTCTCTTTTGGAAAAACAATTTGCTACTCTGTTTGTTACAATAATTCTTCCTTCTAAATGATCAATGTGGGATGTGGGAAATCATATATTTGAAGTAATAAACTGTAGTGTGCTATTTTTCTTTCAAATAAGGAGCATAGATTATTTTTTTTTTCCTGTGATTCGAGGTGGTGCTTGTTTTCACTTCAGTTTCAAAATAAATTGTTACTCTTTATCACAGCTGTATAATGTTTATACTGAAGCAATAGTACTTTTCACAGAAATGAATATTTAACTCAGACCTTTTTCAAGCAATATCAATAATCTAATAAATTCACTAGAAAACAAATCCTCAGTGTTCCATTATGGCACAAAGCATACTGGGTGTAGCTCTGCACTTGGATACCTGGTGTACAAGCCATTTGTTCTGAATAAGTTATTTGTATTTCCCTTGCCTGGACTTTTTTATGCCTGGATCTGACAACTTGCTTAAATTAGGAGTTCCTGCTTTCTGCGCACAAAAATGAGAGTATTCAGTGCTGATACTGCTGCCTGTCCTGCTGTCAGGGAATTACCTGACACCACACAGAGATCCGTGTTGTCCTAAATCACAATATATTTCTAACGCATTACAATTATCATGTAAAGGCTAATAATGTCTGTTGAAAATTCCCAATACCTGTCTTCAATGAATGCTATTTTTCTGTATGTAGGTTGAGCTAAAATGCCATCCAGTATAACACAGGTTACATGTAATTGGTCTTGTTATAGAAACTTAAAGGTCTTAAAGATGTCTCATGAGGGGTTTTTTTTGTCATTGAAACATTCTGCTTTGGATTTATGTGTTAGGCTCATTTCACATATAGTTTCTAAAGTCACAGTAGCACAGTATAAACTGGTTAATTTTTTATTTTCTTTTAAAGAAAACCCCTTCAGCAGTCAAATTTTACTTTCAATTAATCTGCAGAACCCTTGTCTTGTAACCCACCTTTGCTGTTTGCTATTACAGTATCTCACCTAGTCCTCTAGGAAAAGAGATGAACACTCCAAATTCCTTGCAGATTTAATGCTTTCCACTGCTCATTTTTCTTTTGTGAGTGTCAGACATTCTTTTTATGAGTGTGCCACAAGAAAGTGTTGTCGCAGCCAGGCTTGGAGGGTTCAATCAAGAGGGGATGTCTCCCAGCGTGCCCACGAGGTGGTCAGGGGTGAATGACTGTATTTCCCTGAGGGAAATCATTCCACAGCTGCAGCTCCACCTCTGTCAGTGCTCATTGCTGACACTGAGGGCTCTGATCAGAGCGTGTGCTGGGACCTGGATGTGCACAGTGCTCGCTGTGCTGGTGGGACAGCTGTGTCACACGATGGGGACCAGAATCAGGGTCTTGGCTGGGCCACACAAATGGGCTGAGGGTTGGTGGACAAAGAGGGGAATGGGAGCTTACGAGGCACTGCTCAAGGCTTCGTCAGCTGTAAAAGAAACCCTTACCTCTCATGATACCCATGTACATGCGGGGAAATTTTTGTTTTGTTTTCCAACCCAGTGATTTTTAGAAGGTAGAAATCCCCTTTTTTGGACTAAAGTTTCAAAGTTGAAATAATGAGTTGTGTCAAAGTCATGGAACATTGCTGTGTTTGAAGAAAAAGTTCCCGAAGAAGTTTCGATTTCCTGTAGAAAATGTTTTTTTTTCATCCTGATTTTGATGAAATATTGCAAATAAAAAATTAACTCTAACATGAGAAGTGCCTTTGAAAAGCATGCAAGTAAATATGAAATTAATTTTTTTCAATGCTGAAAGGTATTTATTAGCTAAAATTTCAGTGCATCCTAGTGTCATGACTACAGAATGTCAACTGAAGTGCTTTTACTTCTAGACATTAATGTATTGTTTCCTCTTTTTTTGACCTATTTTGCTCTCATATAGCTATAAAAGAGTGATCCCTTGCAGTCCTCTTTGGGGACCCTTCTCAGTTTTGAAAGAAATATGAGGTTAGGTTAATTTTAAAGTGAGATTTTCCATGCACCTACTATTGTGGATTTTCCAAGCCTAAAGGAAAAACAAAGTCACAGACATTAGTTGCTCTATTGAATTTATTTCCTATTAAGATTGAAAGATCTATATAATAGCGCCATAGAAAAAAATCTCAGTTCACTCAGTTTATAGAAGTGAACACACCAGAGGGAAAGGAAGATTTAACTTGTGAAATGTCAACAGATAAATTTCCTCAGCATAGATTTTCCATTTTACTTCAGAACATTACACATTGACAGATAAAGATGAAGAAAACAACCTGGCTTACAATGTTTGCTCTTCTTCAAGGTGGAAAAGAAATGTCTTGCATTTTGTGGATTGTGGTCAGTTAAATGTTGGGTTTTTTTCCTGAAAGTAAATTATGGATTGCCTTGAGGCCATACTGCATTTTACTTCAATCTGCAGCATCAATACAGAAGAGCCCATCACAGGTGATACTGCACTTTGGTGCATTTGTTGCTCAAACATGAGCAGGAGAAACTGGTGTCTCTGTTTTCTCAGCCTTTTCCACTTGGTGCACAAAGAATGGAAGTGTGAGCTGGTGATTCCCAAACTGCTTCTTGCTTCCTGCTGAAGAAGCTATGGACTTAGTGGGTTGGTACCCTTCCATGAAAAATTCTCATATAGGAAAGAGACATTTTCATCCTTATCCCTGTATAAAAATACAACAGACATAACAATATATAAATCTATCTGACTTAAGAACTAGACTCTCAGAACATCTGCTGCAGTTCAGCTAAATTTTCCCTTACTCTCCTGCTGGTTAACACACCTGTGCACTGGAGCCATTTGGAACCACAGAATTCACAGTTGTTACCTCCATGCCCAATGCATTGCAGTGGCCGAGATAAATAAAAAATAAAAATAAATAAACAAAATCACAATGAAAACAACCATTTTCTTCAGGAAACCAAAACTTCTTCGGGGACTTTTTCTTCAAACACAACAAGTTCCATGACTTTGGCACAACTCATCTAAGTTTTAGCACCTGTGGTGATGCTGCACTACTTTCCAGCAAAAGAATTGACCTGAAGTGTTGCAAAATTATCTTGGCTGAGGTTTTACTCATGAAGGATTTCTGGGAAAAAGGCTTAAACATTTAGTATGATTTCCAGTTTCTAACCTAGAGGGACACCAAGATACGTTGGACTGTGGCTGGTGGTCAAAATTTCAAATCATAGTGGGTTTTTTTTAGTAGGCTTTAAGCTCCAGAACAGTTTTGATTGGTTTCTCTAGTTGCAGTGGAAAAAAAAAAAAAAAAAAGAAAAAAAAAAGATGGTTATTTCTTAAAAATTAATATAACAATTTTGAGCCAAATCAAAATTTTAAGAAAAGTCTTCGTGATAAGAGGAAAAAACAAGACTGAAGCCTGGGTATTGCTTTAGATCGATGTTATTTATGTGACAGTTGTCTCAGTCATGGTTCTACCAGGGAGAATTGAGTGGCTCAAAGGGCTGGGGCCCAATCTTTTTCCCCTTTAGCACCTACAGTTATGATGAATGTACTTCATAGTTATCCCACACACTTTGCAGACATACTTTGCCCTGCTTTACAACTTAGTTTGGACCTGTGCCTACCTTGGCAGTGCTCTGTTGCATTTCATGTTTGGATTGGCAGATACCTTTCCACATTTTGCTCCCACTCACTCTGATGAGATCCTGCTCCAACAAACACTTCCATCTCTGATTTATTATTTGCCCATGAGTAATGCTGCTAAAATCATCAGGGCTGTGTCTGTCCTTGTGCCTGAGGGTCTTACAGATTCTACTCCCAGCAGAAATTTCTAAAGCCCTTTGGAAATAGTTTAGAGAGACAAGAAAGCAGTAGTAAGTCATCATTAGCAAAACATCTCAAATTTTGAGTTGTTCCTTTCCTCCGTCGAGAAGGAAGGAGAAAGGAAAAGTGCTTACATCAAGTGACTTTCCAGGAATCTGCAGGACAGCTGTCATTTGTCTTGTGATGGTGCATCATTATGGGACACTGTCATGATGGCTATTTATTTTCAGCTTACATTCCTATGCAGAATGAGGGTATTGTAATGCAATTACATTGCTGTCTGAGGTTCAGTTTGAGAAAAAACTATTCTTCCAAATCTTCAAGGCTGAATAAAAACAATAATGGAAAATTCTTATGAAAGAACAGAAAATATTACCCTTTTAGAGGCTTTTGAATCCTTCTAAATGCAGAATAGCGTTGAATAGCTCTGCTGGAGAACAGCTTAAAATACCCTGCAGAAAAGATAACATTTTAACTGAACACCATAATGTAATAGAGATTTCTATGGAAACACTTATATTTCTATAGGATAGCCTTATGAGCTCTTTTAAATTCTGTAAGACTTTTCCATTTGTTGACACTACATGTCTATAAAGGATTATCATACAATTCTCAAAGGGCATAAAGCAAACCTTTTACTTATAAATATGTGGATATAGCATCCAGAAATATGAATTAATGCAACAAAAGTATCAGGAATAATATAGAAGCAATGAGTATACCCTAAGAGATGAGTGAATAGCTGAAGTATGGCAAATCAGTTATACATAAATAAATTCAAGGAGAGAGTGGGACATAACAGTGTTAGATAATGGCATAGATGTACAGAAAGAATCCAGAGGGATGTGTTTTTAGAGCGGAAGGTAGTCTGCCTGCTATTCACACACATTGAAGCAGGTGGTTGATTGCTCCCACTGAACTGCTTGGCTTTACTCCAAATGATGGTGCTTGGAATGTGTAATGAATACTGAGGGTGGTCACAGTTCTTCCTTCTCTTTATTTATGTGTGCTTTTTAATTTTCAGAATGCCTATGTCAACATCAATCGAATCATGTCTGTGGCGTCACGGCTTTCCGAGGCAGGCCACTATGCTTCCCAGCAAATCAAACAAATATCCAGCCAGCTGGACCAGGAGTGGAAGAGTTTTGCTGCAGCTCTGGATGAGCGCAGCACCATCTTAGCCATGTCTGCTGTCTTCCACCAGAAAGCTGAACAGGTGAGTGGCTTTGGGGAGAGGCAGAATGGTCCCCTGCTACCTCAATAAAGGTGGTGCTGCAGTTATTACTTGATGGGTTTTGGCTTATGTGCAGTGAGGCTGCGAGCTTTGTTCTTGAGGACTCAGTGTCCCAAAAACAAACAGTAGTATTTTCACCCTAAAAACAGGCCATGTCCCCTTGTGGGTAAGAAATTAGGTTTTCATTTTAGTAATGAGGAAGAATCTGATCATAACTGAAGTACACTGGTGCTGTTTTATTTCTAATATTTCATTGGAACTATGAATAAATTCAGGATTATTATGGTCAGGAAAACAGTATCTGCACTGATGTATATGTGCTATGTGCAGAGGAACATTACACACATGACAAAGGTGTAGACCAGCAGGCAATTTCTAGGAGCCAAAGTATATTATTGTTAATGAATATTACAGAATTCATTCCAACACTTACAATGCTCTCCATAGCTCCAGACTTTGTTAGACATCACTGAGCAGAGATTTCAGAGACAGCTGTGAACATTAAAGAAAATTTTCCATACCCCTGAACTTGTTTTGTGTCTTTAACAACTACTAGAACGGTTCCATAGTTCATAGCTAGAATAAAGATTTAAAATGTCACTGAATAAACCTTGTGCTTTTTTTTCATCTAAACCAGGTTCACCTAATGATGATGCTTCAACATGGATGATTTGTTGATTACATTCATTTTCCAGTGACAAATGCTGCTTTGGGGCTCTCTTCTGTGTTGTTGTGTACTTGTTTTTCCAAGTAGTTAATACCAAAGCTACTAAGTGGGTGTACTTGATATTTATAAAATACCCATACTTGAAGCATCTGGAGAAGAAATTGTAAGAGCTAAGGAAACTGTGTCTGTTAAGCCAGAATATATGTGTAGAAAAGGTTATCTTAAAGAGTAAAGATTTTCCCCATTGTTTGTTTCCGACTGTAAAACTACAATGGATTTTTCTTTATTCCCCGCTTCTTATTGACAACAGGCAATAGCATAGAGCAATTACTCACCCTACTGGGCACTTACTCATGTAAGCACACTCAGTGCCTTTGATGGGACTGATAATCTAAGATGCCCAGTACAAAACCTTTCATCTCCTTACAATGGGCACTGTAGTGATTAGGTGTAGTCTTCATGTTAATAATTGGTCAATAATCATATATTCATAAAGGAAAATCAAAGGATATATATGCAGCCTGTAGGCACAATTAAAATGTTAGGGTTTATTAATGAATTAGATAGTTCTTGTTTGCTTGGCTATGTTTGGGGTAGTTTTTACCACCTTTTTCTTTTTTTTGTTTTTTTTTTTTTTTTTAATAAATGAGTGACTCCCAATTTTTCTGAAGCATCAGTCTTGTTTGCTATCTCTGAGCTGCTGAGGTATTGTGCAGCATGAAAGGCAATAAACCAGAAAACTATACTGACCTGCCTGGCACCTCTTCCCAGCAAACTGAAGTTTGTACTGTCTGACAGGAGCCAATTTCTCATTATTAACAGACAGGAAAATTTGCTAATTGTGCCAGCAGTTGTTCCTCACTTGCAGTAAGAGAAAATTCAGTGGAAGAGAAATGCTGAAGTGAAACCTGTGAACTCAGCTACAAAAAAGAAATGTGGGTGTCACCATGTCCATGAGCTAGGACTAAAATTTCATCCCTGCCTTAGTAACTCTGGCATAAACCAATGCCTTGAGCTAGTAATTTGGTCATTTAACCTCTGTATAGTATAACTAGTGAGGTGTTGGAGATTTGGTCTGTAACTAAGTCTGTTGTCTATCAAATATTAATTCCAAATGTGACTTTTTATTAGTTGGCATCCGCCAGGGTTTTTTTTAAACTCAAATCAGGGCTTCATTATTTTACAATAAATAGGGCTTACTGACAAATAGGGCTTTATTGTGAAGCAAAGATACAGATAAACCCACTATTTCCTCTGTTGCAGATCTAATCTATTTTTGCTCCCTTTGTTCTCTCAGTAAGGCTAATCTTGTTGCAGATGCAGCCATTTCTCCCAGAGTGTGTCCCTGCTTCCCTCTCACCGATCTCTGGTGCAGAGTGTCATTCCTTCTCCGGTGCAATAAGCTGCTGCACTCTCTTTGTTCATTCCTTGCTGTTGATTGAAGGTCTCTGTGATGCCAGCTGGAAGCCAGTCTTCTAGGACCATAATCTTTCAGCCTCTGGCATACCCCAGCCTGCAAGGGAATTGTTGGCTGGGGACAGAGATTTATGAAATATCTATAATATGCAACCTGAGCAGGAAGAAACTTGTTTTTTCAAGGTCTCTTCCTAAAGACCCCACACAGAAAACTGCACAGAATGCAATTTGTCTGCTTTGGAAGGATGAAAGGCTAAGTCAACCCTGCTGGGAATTGAACCTCACATCTGTCTTCATGTGCCTCAGAATCACAGTGCTTTCCTGGCTTTTATTGCAGATACATGTGGCATGTATGAATGGGACTCAGCTGAATTCATTCCTGGATGCTTTATTTATTTATTTTCCTTTTTTTTTTTCTTTAGTGTGTGTGCACATACTTGTCCTTCTTAAATTTTTAAGCACAGCTTGTACGTACTAAACCATCAACAAGAAAACAGCAAAGAAAAGGAAAAAATAGAAGAAAAGAAAGCAAACAAGACAAACCTTGCCAACTACTTAGCCTCCAGCTAGGCAGTCTTCAACACAACTGTCTGATCCAAAGCCAGTAGACTTCAGTCAAAACAACCACTTTGTCCAGGTCACGGTACCACTCAACAGATTCAGTGGAGGTGTTTCCCAAGTGTCCTGTCATTCCACCTGCTACACATCTCTCAATTCTGTGGTGTTTTTTTCTTCTTTCCTATTTTTTTTTTAATTTTCCCTCCTTTTCTCATGCAAACCTGGAGATATTCTAGAGCAAAAGAGAGTCTGCTTCTCTAGGTTTATGTGTGTCTGAAGCTCTTCAAAGTGTCAGGAGGATGTAGGACACCATGTCTTATCTCACTGAGATTTCAAGAGAACTTGCTGATTTACTGCAGATGAGATTCCAGCTCACCAACCACCAGAGGGGGGAAGCACCCACACAGGTGTCCTACCCATTTTGGATGTAATCTCTGGGTGGGCTAAAGTGTACATAAAATGTTCACTCTACAGGTCCTGTCAGAATGAACAAATTAATGTTATGAATTAGCCAGGAGATCTCAACCAATTATTTTGGCTCAGAGTCTACCCTCAGAAGTGCATGTGCAGAATTACTGTTTAAGGTAGTAGCTGTTAAGTGCACACAATAGATATTTATGCTGATTCTCATAAAAGTGACCCCTGACCATTTGCTTCATATTACTTCACTCCCCAGTCAGGAAGATTAGTGTTCTCATCTCTGCCTGGATCTCTCTAAGCACATCTTCAATTCCCCTGTATGAGGGAAAGGAAAGGAAAGGAAAGGAAAGGAAAGGAAAGGAAAGGAAAGGAAAGGAAAGGAAAGGAAAGGAAAGGAAAGGAAAGGAAAGGAAGAAAAAGCCATATTATCTTAATATTGATAAGATGCAGGGCTAAGACTAATATATATATGGAAATTCCAGAAACAGTATCAGGAAAAATACAAGTAGCTTCATAAAAAAAATTGAAAAATTCAGAATAGCGAGAGGTATTAAGAGTCACTGAGGAAAGTGGCTTCATGGCTGTCTTCCTATCTTTCCCCACAGCCATTCTGGCATGAAAGCACACTAGAATTTTGTTTTAGATTTTCTGGGTCCTGGTGAACCACCCTGGTTATCCTGCAGCTTCCACACAGAGGCAAACAGTGGGCAACGACTGGGCAAAAAATATAAAGAAATGCAGAATGTCTGAGCTGTGCTTTGGAGCAGCCACCTGGTACAGCAGAGTAGTCCCTGAGGAAAAGTAGTAAGAAGTCTGAGAATCCTTTATTACCTGTTAGAATTTGCATACAGAATTTGCAACTCAGGTTGAGAATTAGGAGTAAGTGTAAGTCATAATTTTAAAGATGCTTTTGGATTGGAGCAGAGACGCAAAGGTACTGTAGGGACTTCTTTAATTTTTGAGAGACATTCTTCCTAATCTTTCCTAAATCCTTGTAAAGCATGGACAATTATTTTATCCTGTCATTTCAAATCGTATTTAAAGGGTTTTTATATTCCCTATAGGAGATATTCTAGTCAATAAAATAATTATGAATTTAAGCACTTCATTTAAATGGTATTGAGTTCTAGTAGGCAGTAATGACTCCTGTTCCAAACTAACAGTTAGTAATTTACAATTTTAAATGTAAGTTTTTGCAACTCAGTCAAATGGTGATTTTGTGTTGTAATAAGAATTTGCTTCTAGCATGAAGGGTTACATTTAAATAATTTTTTTTTCTCACATTTGTCACAGTGTGTGACAAATAATAAAAATTAACAAAGCTGCTATTTTGAAAATATCCAAATCAATAGTGCTATGGCCTGAACTAACACTTTGCAACAATCCCTAAAAAACCCCTATTTGCTCTTCCTCCACACACAGCACAGACCACTCTGCACCGTGTCAGAATATCAAACCCTGACAGGCTGCATCTCTTTAAACTTTTTAAAACAGATGATGTCAACTGCTCTTGCTAGTGGCAGAAGCAAAATTAACAAAGTAATTGTGACATTGTCTGTATACAAAAGATAGATGCAAACCAGCAAGGTGGATGTGTGCAGTGGATCTTTCTGAGACTTCTCCCACATACTGTGCAAATCACAGTCTGGAAATGTGACAATAGATGAGTAACATGCCTGTAAGAGCTTTTACTGATATCGGTAGAATCAGCAGTTTTGATAAGAACAATAACAGTGTGATTCCAGCTGCAGGAGCACTCCTCTGTGAGGTGTAAAGGTCTTTTGTTCACTGTTACAACCAAGAGGTTCATGGAACAGCCCCAAAAGGGATTGCTCCCAGCTCTGTGCTCTTAAACTGCATCAGAAATCATGTGAATGCCATTACTTTGGCACAAAATGTGATGACTTCAGCTTTATGCAGGGATGTTTGGGGATTTCATCTGAACAGATTCAACAGATCATAAGTCAAACCAGTGCAGGAGAGCCTGCCATCCTTGCCTCTAGCTTTCTAGAAAGCACAGTTGTCACTGGTAGATTTGTACCTTGTAGACATGAACCCTTAGGAATTCATCTTTTGTCACAAATCTTTGTGCATGAAGTGTTTACAGTGCAAGCACTTTAGAGCCTTGATTACACAGCAGCATGGTGAATTGCTTTACACTGCCAATAAAAAAGGATGCTGATGCCAGAGTTGAATTGGAATTCTTTGCTTTGAATCTCACAGCCCTTCATGCTGTGAGTGAGAGCCTAACTAACAAGCCACAGGTGAACACTTCAGAAGGTGACAAAGCTGTGATCCTGGGGTGCCTTTGTGGCATTGTGCATTCGTCCTACAGGGCGCTACATCTGTTATGTAATTAGCTGTTCTTTTTTATAAATAGCCCAAGGTGTGGCAGGCTGGTTTAACAGAAAGATGGAGGAAGAGAAAGCATTAATGAGAAATAATGAGGTGGCATTAGTCAGCTCATATGGACAAAATATGAGCATGTGAGCTGTGTCACTGACCCAAGCCCTGCTTTAAAGAAAAACAGGGTGGGAGTCTTAGAGACTAAATTCCTCTTTTCTTTTACAAAACAGGCAGCACCCAGGAGACCTTCCTTAGTTTGTTCTGCCAAAGTGCATCAGCACTACTCTGGAGGCCTTTAGAGTAGAAAAATATTTTTTCCACCCCTTTGCCCCCCATAGTGTTCAGTTTCTGGCTGGCTGTTAAGGCTTCCAACCAAGGTGCTAAACCATATCAGTTGCAATGGCAATGCTTTTTTTTTCCCTCCCTCTTCATGGACATCTGCCCACCAGGAACTGGACTGAGACCAGCAGCTCATTTTGTGCTGGCTGCTTGGCAGCCATCAGATGGCAATGGTATCTGATCACTGCTGACCTGGGCCAGAAGCATGTGTGACACAGGGGCTTATACCTTGGCATCCTAAGTAAACCCACTGAGTTGGACCTGGGATGGGAGCTCCTTGAACGCAGACTGTTTGCCTTTCACTGAAATTAATGTCAGCAGTGATTTTAAATGGAAGTTTTCTGTTCCTCATGTGAGTAGTTTTAAGGACAGGTAAATGAGGGAAGACAGATAGATGAGGCAATGCCAAACGCAGCTGGAGCTGTCACTGTGTCCTTTTGTGCTTCACACTGGTGTTTTTTCTCTAAACATGTTGCAGCCTCCCTTTTGCAGTGTTGTAGCCTCCCTGATGGTGTGCAAAGGCTTTTAGAATGGGTGTTTTCTGAGCCTGCTTAAATAAGCATTTATTTTTAATCCAGAAGAAACAGAAAACATTCCTTTGGATCTAGGCATCCTTTGAGTACTGAGGAGGTGACAGGAATGTGCATTTCCAAGGTGCCCAAAAGGACTCCTTTGTAACTTCTGTGTTCTCCTCAGTCATTGCTGCAGTCATGTGTGGCACTCTGCAAAGTTTTCTAATGTTGGTGAGGTTGGTTTGTGTCACTGTTGCTCATTGCTGCTGGAATTGTTTCAGTTCCTTTCAGGTGTGGATGCCTGGTGCAAAATGTGCAGTGACGGAGGCCTCCCCTCAGAAATGCAAGACCTGGAACTGGCCATCCACCATCACCAGACCCTCTATGAGCAAGTGACCCAGGCCTACACAGAGGTATGTGCTTCCCAGAGCAAATTTGAGTATCCTATGAGTGATAACAGACACATGGCTGCATTTAGGAGCTTAGATTTTCTAAATGATGTAGGATTTCCTTTCCATTCCTGCAACTCTTTCAAAGATAGAGTCAGACCCAATCCCAGGCTGTAGTACATGACTTCCCAGCAATTTACTTGTAAGGGAAGAACCAAAGGGCAAATCTGAAATCATACAGAAATGGAATCTAGGATCAGTGCTGGCACCCCAAAGAAGAGGCATTTCACTCTCTCTGCTGAACTGGGAATCCCTTTTTGCCACCACCCCTTTTGCTTTCCTTCTGTGTGTGAGTCCTGGCTCTAGCACAGGTATGCTAATGGCTCCAAGGATGCCAAAGGCTTTTTCCTTCAAATGTACAAGTCAAAGAGATGTAAAGTCCTAATTGCAACAAATGCTCAAAGGACTTTGCTGTAGATAGAATCTGGAATCATTGAGGCTGGAAAAGACCCTTAAAATCCTGAGTCCAATTGCTGAGCTAAAACTATCATCTACCACTAAATCCTGTCCCTAAGCACCATCTCAGATGTATTTGTATATACTGTTGTAAAATATCTCCGACCTAAATAGGGTATGTGCTTTTTTCCTTAAAAGAGGATGCCAAGAATGCTGAGACAAATTCTCTGGAATTTTGTCAAAAATAACCCACATGAAGTTCTTTACTTGTTTTTTTCCCCATTCAGGCTACAGCATAAAGTAAAAGCTACTGACAAAAAGTCAGTTTCCCTGTGCTGGAGTGTGCTGTACTGGCGTGTGCTGTACTGGAGTGTCTCTGGCTGTGAAGGGATTTTGGATTTTTGCTCCTTGCAGGGTTTTCCAAGCTGGATTGGAGGACTGTGGTAGTGTTTGCTACCAGTAACTTAGTAAATACTTAGTAAATTACCAAGTGAAGACTCCAAGACAGAATAGATATATAGATATATGTATCTCCCACTTGCTCATGCCTTGCTCTGGTCATCATAGAGGAATGATATATTTTCTCTAAACTCCTTTTTTTTCCCCTGGTGCAAACTGTAGATGTTTCACAGGTGGCACCCTTAGTCTTGTCACTTCCAAGTCTCTGGAGGTCTTCCTGGCCCACTATAAAGGATATCTGCAGATTCACTTATTCCCTAGGCATGAGATGATTCCACTAGCATCACAAAATCTATCCTTTGGTTCACCCAAGGTTACATAACTTCTTTCAGAAGTATTTGCATTCTGTCCATCCTTTCCCTACCACAAAGCCAGGAATATCAACAGGTGATAGGAGTGTGTATGTGTTTTGTGTCAGGTGGTGAGCTAAAGTCTCCCAGAGTCCAGCAGCAGTTTGCTTTGACAAATACAACACTGGATCTTACACTTTACTGGGATTGCTAGTCATGGGGAGCTGGTCCATTCAGCTTAAGACTTTTGCAATACTTAAAAATATTTTTAAATAAGTTGTAAGTGAAGTGATGTGACTAACCTGGGTTGTTCTGCTTGTCTCCTTGCACAATCCTTGAAAAATTCAAAACTATTCACATGAAAAAGAGTTTTGTTGATTTATTTTTGCAGTTATGAGGAGAACATGGAAATGAATGAAAGAGCACAGTAGGTTGCTTCTCCAGGTGTGAGGCTGTTCCTTTCTGAAATCTGCTCATTGGGGAACTCTGAGAGCACAGATTTTCTGAGCTATTGATTGGGAATGCAATAATAGTCACAATTTTGGAAAACAAACTTTTTAAGATGAAGAATTTCAGAGCTGCAGATGATATGAAACCCTGGAATATCTATGTTGTCCTTGAGAATACTGAGTACCACTGGTTCCCTGATGGTCACCATGCTTCTTTTCATTTGTTTAGTCCAGTGTGTCGGGACAAGGGTGTAAATTGGAGAGCAGAAGAGCACTTCTCATAGCCTCTGATTTGTATTAATGATTATTAACAGGACAACACAATGACTTCAGATCTGGTGTTGTATCTCTGTCTGTCCAGAGAATAACCAGGAGATTATCCCCATTAGGGAAAAATCATAACTTGTAATCTCTGAGGCTTTTTAGACAGGCAATAGAAGCAAATTGCCATGCAACAGATGAAAACCTACATCCCATAGAAGAGAAAGGAGTAACAGACAGTGCAGAAGTGTAGCTATTAATAGGTCTGTATTACAGCACAAACTTTGTAAGAAAGTTTTCCTGAGTAAAACATGTGTGTTATATTTTCTGTGCAATCACATCTCTTACTGGTAAACTTTTGAACCTTTATTTTTAATCCCAGTTCTGCTGTGATTGTAGCAGTGTAAATCAGCAGGGACTCTAATAAAACCATTGGAACACCACCCAGGGAGTGATTCAAACCACCTCTAAGCCCAAATCCCAGTAACAGAAACACAGTGAATTACACAGTGGACTTAGCCAGTGCAAAGAGTGAGTTTCTGGTCTAATAATATGCACCCACATGTGTCCGTGGCCTTGGTTTCCTGTTCCCAGCAATTAAGCAGTTGCTGCTTGGCTTCCCACAGATAAAATAGGATGTAGTATGCCTTATCTTCTTCCTCTAGAAGCTGCTTCTTCCTGACTAGCAGCTAATGCCATCTTCAAAATCTTGCCAAGGTAACACCTGTGCCTCAATGTTTCCTTCCGAAATCCTCAATCACATCACCACTATCCACTGCTGTTGTTCCCTCTGTGACCCTAAAAGGCTCCAGCATATGCAAATTATTCCAGCTGATCTTCAGCAGCAACTGAAATTGAGTATGGGAAGCCACTCCCTTTGTACTCTCCAGTTATTTCCTGATCTAGTTCCAAATTAACTGGAGTGCTTAAAAAAAAAAAAAAAAACCAAAAAAAAACAACAAGAATTTTCTTAAGGCTAACAAATATGATGAGATTTGACTCCAATTTTTGCCAGTATGCATCTCAAAAGGTGTCTTGGTTTCTCTGAAAATGCACCAGATACCTGGTGCTACCACATACCAGAATGTGGCATGGCTTGCCAAAAGTTAGGGCATTAAAAGGACATTTGCTACATTTGAATAAGCAAATTATAATACAGGAATAAATGAGACATGGAAATCCTGGAGATGTGTGCTAGCTTTGACTGATAATGTTCAAAATTTGAACTGGATGAAGAACATTCATTACCCTGTTTTCTGTCAGGATTGGTGATTGGGATTGCTTACAAATACACTTTTCAGGAAAACTTGTTATTTTCACTGCAGTTTGTTTCAGAGGATAGGCTGGTAAAAGAGAGGGATTCTGATAGTGTCCTCATTTGCCATTTCTGTTGAACAAAATATTTTAATTTTGTAATCTGGAACTGAAAAGTTATTTCAAGAAGCCATTTTTCGAGAATCAGTGCATGCACACATTTTTTAGCAGAAATCTGTTTTTTATGGTTTAATCTGCCACTTTGCCCCTGCAATATGAAAATGGTCCAGGAATGTTCCAGAAAAAAAAATCTGACATAAAAAACCCAGGCATTCTGATTTTTTTAAATGCCCAAATGCCTTTGCATCTGGAAATATCTTTTAATATGCCTTAAAAAGGTTACATGTGTGCAGAGGGCTTTGTATTTCCCAGCAAACTTCGTAGTCTATTGAAAATTGAGACCATAGGTCCCTCTGAGCTGTTCCTGGGGAAGAAAAGAATCAGTCATATACTAATCTATTTTTCACTGCCACTGAATGAAATACAGAATGGAATGTCACACTTCTCAATGTATAGACATACTTAGTAATCCTACAAAGAAGGACTCTCCCTTATTATACAGAATATGAATGACTCTGCCATCTGTGGTTTTCTTAAAATGCCACCTCCTCACAAAGATAGGCCTGCTCTTGCAAATGCCACCTGTCACCAAGCAGTGTGTGTCAAGAATTTTCAGTGCCCAAGTGTCACAGTGGAATAAAGCCCTGGGATCTCTGTGTGCAGCCCCAGCAGTGCTGTACCTGTGCTCCTGCTGAGTGACACAGCAGGGCCACTAGGAAGCAAAGGCAAGTGCTGAATGTGTAAGTACAAGTCAAAAAGAGACGTTATGAGCTCTTTCTTCCTTTTTGACTGAAGTACGGAAAACACAGCAGAAAAAGAATGAGCTAGGCTGTTCTTTGCCAGCTGTCAGATATTTAAGTACCAGTGCAGTGAAGCAGATCTATTTCTTCCTTCAGGTAAGCCAGGATGGAAAAGCCTTGCTGGATGTCCTACAGCGTCCCTTGAGTCCTGGAAATTCTGAATCTCTTACTGCTACTGCAAACTACTCCAAGGCTGTTCACCAGGTGTTGGATGTGGTACATGAAGTCCTGCATCACCAGCGGCGCCTAGAAAGCATCTGGCAACACAGAAAGGTCCGGTTACATCAAAGGCTGCAGCTCTGTGTTTTCCAGCAGGATGTTCAACAGGTAATATCCCTACTAAAGAGATAAAAAATGACTCTTTATTTGCAGCCATAAAGGTTATTGACTCATCCAGAAGCTGGTGTCATAACCAAGATTTCACACACAGCTCTAGATATCTGCTAAAATCCTACTGTATCTTTCAGCAGCTCTTGGTTGCATGTTGGAAATCATCAATCAGTCCATTGAATATTGATCAGTCCATTCCCTGTAAGAATGTGACACTGTTTTCAGTGGTTAATATGTCACAAGTGAGAAATTAGCTATAGGTACTCTACTGTTCCTGAGAAAGTGATGTTTAATAGAAAAAAGAATTTCAAGTGTAAAAAGCAATTGAACTGTGGTGTGTTTCACCTTTCAGTGTGGAAACAATGTAAACTGGCAGTTTAGTGGTGCTGTTTATATGATCTTTGTACTATTACCACTTATGGAGTCCACAAACCCGTGCTATGAGTTTGCTGGCTCCAGTGAAGTGCACACCCCAATGCTCAGAGCCCTCCTCACAGAAATACAGTTTATACAGCGCAGGCTTGTCTCAGAGAACCTCAGCTCCAGGTGGAAAACTTTTCTCTCCCAGAAGAATCCATATGAGTGCCATCACAAGTGTGAGTGACAGTAAGTATGAGATGCCATGTTTGTAGCTGCCAACTATGCAGGCACAATCAACAGATGTTCCAGGGCTCTGCTCATTCAGGGTGGTGTGGTTTGCTTAAGGGCCCCATTATAGCCCAAAGCAGATGTTGGGAGCAATATGGTACTTGCTTTAAATGAAGAGGCTGAATGCTCTAATCATGTTTATGGAGCATTCTAACATCCCAGGGGTTCTTTATGCCACTGCCTTCCTCCAAGTGAAAAATGAGGCAGAGATGGAGTGACAAAGCTGTCACATGCAAAACAGACATGAACCAACAAGGACAGGAGACAGGCAACTGTTATTCAATGTGCAAATCTGGAGTGCCATAACTGGAGTGCACCAGCACAGACAGAACTGTAGCTGGAGATGTCCCTTGCAAATATTTGTGACCATTTATTTGGCAGTCTTCAAAAATTTGCCAGTATTTCTACCTACTCAGGTTTTCCTCTAAAACCACAAAAATATTCATGAGATATATATAATTAAAACTAGGACTGAATGTAACAGATGCTTAATTTAAGCAACTTTTCTTTCATTATGTGTCAGCAAACATACTGCATGGTAATGAAATTCATAAGCTATATATTAAACAGAGCATATATTTGGTATTCAGTTAGAATACTTTCAGCAAATGATATGAAGTTAATACAGTTTTAGGGCTAAAATCTGAAAAATCAAGTGTTTTTTAAATTCTGATGATTTTATACTTTTTCTAATTGTGGTATTTAACATCAATAAGAATCTTAGGTATTCTTCATTCCCTAGGGTGATTGACACTTTTGTTCAGTCTTTCCAAACTGAAACTTTCTTACATCTTCTGAATTCAGTAGAGGTGTTTATGAGGTTCATTCATGAAACCCATTCACACTTTTACTTCCTGCACATGCAAGGCAATGAAGCTCTGTCACTGGTTTTCAAAAGGAGCAGGTCTTTTTATGTACTGTGGCTTTTGGTGAGAGAAAAAGAAACAGGCAGTAAGAATCTCTGGAGCACAATCACTTGAGAGAGCATTACTCTGTGTGAGTTCTGTTGGCAGCAGTCTTTCCAAATTTTTCTCTTAATGGGTAGTTATTATCTGGGAAGCAACAACTTAATGACAGACATGCTTCCATTCTAGCACACACTGGAGGCATCTCTTTGTCCTACTTAGAAAGTAGAGAGGAAGAGATGAATCATTCTGTTCACTAAACATCTGTACTATTCAAGATAAATGCTTTGTAACTCATAAATGAAATTATCAGCTAAACAGAAATATGAGTTGTAGATTCCATGAGGAGGAGGAAGATATCTGAGTATGTTGATGAGGGCTTTTTTTTTAAACTAATCACCTCCTGTATATCTGTCATGCAATTCCTATTATGCTTGTTTTGTTCAATGCCCATCAGTTGGCAGATGAAGCTGTCTACCTGTATATTGCCACTGATCATAAGCAACATTTATCTATAATAATTTCTTGCCTTGTCAAAATTTAATAACCTTCAACTGAGTTCTCCCTAGTTCAAGTCTAAAATGAAAAGATGTGGGAGAAGAAATCCTGACAAGAGAGTTTTTTAGACTTCTCTGTCTTTAGACTTCTCTTTAGACTGAGTTTTTTAGACTTCTCTGTCTTCTAAAGATGTAATGATACAGCATAGTTTCTCCAAGGAAGATATTCCTCTCACACAGCTCAGAATGTAACAGTTTCTCACAGGTGCAGTTTTCCCTGTCAGGATATCCTGTGGCTCACCCTCTCCTTTACTGCCCAGTGCAGTAGAAGTTCTGGTGAAAGATGACCTCTGACTCCTTCACTTGTTCATCCATACCTTTCTTGTTGTGTCACCTGTTGTGCATCAATCTTGTCTCAGATGTGGATGTTAATAGGGACAGGTTTTGTTGTGTTGCATGTCTTAATAAAGACAGCAAGATTATTTTGTATCCTCTCAGACTGCTATTAACAACATTAATAGATTTTGGTAAAGACATCTCCAAGAAGAGACTCCTATGGACCCTGAGAGACCAGTAAGTGCTTATCTAACTACTCTGGTTAGTCTTGTCAGAGGGATTGAGTATTTGGGCATGGAATATCAAGAGATAATAGAGAGGTCTTGCAGACCTGATTAACTGGATGAAGGCTTTTTGTAGGCCAAGTGTGTGCCATTTGAACTGGATTTGAGAGTTAAACTGTGTTCATCAGGGCTCATTCATATAATTTCCAGTTATCTGCACCATTTGCAAGGCAAGACTACCTGCTATATGTACTAATGGCACGTCAGGGCTGTGTTCTCGGAGGTTCACATTGTCAAGGAAATACTTTTGATTCTAGCTGGGTTTCAGCATGAACTGCACAAAATCCCTACAGTTACAGCATAACTGAAATACACATGGTGCTGTATAAAAAACAGTGTAAACACTGTGGATTGCCAAGTTACAATATTAATGTAAGAAATGTTATGCTATAAAATATCAGTAGAAATAATCACTACCTCACACCATCAGACATTTTACAAGGCTATTTGGTACTACATCTATGTATTAATACAATTACATCCATTTGCACATGTAAACCAAGATGAATAATGGTGTGCTGAGAATGCCGAGTTATGAATATATAGTGTTTTAAAGAAAGAAAGAAAATAAATGGTGTGAAACTGCATTTGCAGCCTTCCCAGGAAATAGAGCACCATTCACACAAAAGCAACAGCAGTTAAGGAAATTTGTGAGCTGCCATGAGGTTCAACACAGGCAGGAACTGACAAGAAAATCTTTTAACACCAAAAGTATTTAGGATCATTATAAAAATGTTGGGTTGCTGAGTGTGTAAAATACTTCATTGCTTCAGTTGTTTTTAGAAGTTCTCTGGTTTCAGATAGGGAAGAACAGCACTGTTTGATCATTTTAGAACACAGCTGTGGGAGGAGGTGCTGAGATTCTATCCTGCAAGGGAGAAGAAAAATCCCTTTGACTTTCATGCCTTATTTTGTGGTGGCTGCAGATGCATTGGCCCATTTTTGGTACCTTTTCCCTTTTGCTCCTTTCTGCTCTGGGTCTTCCCCTTCTGCAGACTATTTACCATCAGATTAAGACCATTTCCATTTCTGTTGAGATTTGAAGCTGTTCTCATATTTTCTCACATTCCCACTGCTTTGCACTGTTAGGTCCCAATTTATCCTGCCAGCCTCTTTGTGCATGTCTGCACTCTAACATGAACAGCAACACTATGGAACAGCAAGGGTAGAAAAAGTTTGTAGCATGAAATGTTATCAAACAGCCTTAGAAATAGCTGAAGAAACATCATAAGGCTGTTCTTCACTCCACTGCCTCCCCATTCGCTTTATTTCCCATGGGCAAGACTTTTCACCTGAATTCTCCACTCTACAAACTCATTCAAGTGAAGCACACCTGTTAAAGTAGAAGGAGAAAGGAGACCCATTTGATGCATTATTGAAATGGTCTGGGCAAGCCTTGAACTTGGCACTTTAGCACACTTTCATGTCAGAACAGTCACACTGATACTCTCATTCTGCAGCCTTCATTGCTTCTCACGGAAATTGTCTTTCTTTCCATCTTTTCCATACCTACATGCCAGCAGAGCCTGGCACAGGCAGCCTGTTTCTCCACAGACTCATGATTCTCTGAAGAGCACTGCTGGTGCTACTTTCTTCTTGCTTCACTTTGGTTGGGATGTCTGCCTGTAAATGAAGAGTGGAAGAATAGGTGCATGTAGAGGTACTGTGTGTGCTGGTGGTTTCTTGGCTATGAACAGTGTTGAGTTAGCATGGCTCTGCATGGCAAAATGGAGCGGGCCCCTTATGGCAGATGAAGACCAGTGGTGAACAGCAAGATGACACTGACAAACATTTACTGGTGAGAGGGTAGGCAGTGCTAAGAAAGCTGGAACTGTTGCCTTTCCAGCTGCAGTCTGGATTTGATGTCTCAGATCCTCTTGGTTACTGAGAAGGTCAAGCTAGACTAGTGTCAGGTTCATCTGATTTCTCTAAATTTGGGATTTGCCTTCTGTTGGCTTCATGCCCAGATACATTAAGGGACATAGTTTTGGTTTCCTTACGTGGTTATCTGCCTTCTGGTGATGGATAAAAAGGCCATGTGGCCATTCTGATATCATTACATTTACCAGCTGCATTGCTGTGGAAGACTGCAGAGTATTGAAGAGGAAAAGCTGTCTCTCTTCATAACCAAGCACTTTAACTTGTAATGTGTCTGGCTTTTACTGGCAGAGAAAACAGATCAGGACATAATCCTGACATCATTTGTATGGAAAAATGTCCTGCCAACATCTGTCTGTCTCCATACACTATCTGAGAATGCTGAGCACTCCATGTGATACATGTGATCAATGTGGTCCATTTGCAGAAGAATGCTTGGATATTTGAGGCAGTTTATGTTTCATTTAGCTCTCACACAAGACTTTAGAGGATTAGGTCTCTAATTAATTAGGTATATTACTCCCCCATTTGCATGTGTACACTTGGTTGTTTGATCCCTTCAAGGCAGTGAAGAGTTCTCCAACATTCTGTAGTTTTCCAACATGTTCTAGTTTGTTTCAAAGACAAAGGAAATGAGACTATATATCTGCTTTTATGCTTTGTTTATAATAATACCTTCACTGCGTCTTGTAAAACAAGAGATTTATTAATAAACAATTGCTAAGGAAAAGAACATTATAATTAAGTCAAGATTATATTTACTACCACATGACTTCAGCCACATCACCCTGCAAGAGTACATCACATGCTCTGTGTGCCATCTGAACAGATTTAGCCTTTAAATAGCTCCCAGTGTCAGTCATTAATTAAAACATTACAATTCAAAGCATCCTAGAGAATTTTCACAACTCTTTTGGTAAATTGATGTGGTCATGAGATGCATTTAATGTTAGTCACTTATATGTTTACATTTTCAGAGTATTAGTGCTGTACTTTCTCTGAGTTTAGGAGTGTGTGGCCTTACTGGCCATAAGTGATAGAGAGTAGAGGTTCTAATTATGGTTGTACTGCCCCCAAAAAATAATGAAAAAGGAATCAATACTGGTAAAACTTCTTGGCAATCTTCTCCCAATGGGATAAAACAGGAAAGAAAACAATCTTTTGTTATCCATAACTAATAGATAAATACCTTTGTTCTCACTAACCCTGTCCTTCCAGCAGTTGGTGATTCCCCTGGTTTATTATCTGTTATGAATATCTCACCAGGCAATTCTGATAGGACACCACACAACTTTTACCTACACAGCTCTAAAGGACCAACTTAATACTGTGTGTCTCCAAACTCACATACATCTCTAACACCTCTGATGTAGCACTTCTCTGCTTTACTATTTATGCAGAAAAGGATGTACAATTGTAGTAAAAGGGTTTCTGTTTGCTTCCATCCACACCACAGACCGTGCAATTAAACATTTTGTCAACTGCTTTTTCATGGCAATTTTCATTCCATTCCTGTTGTTTGTGCCAAAGGAATGGGAACATTTTCAGGCAATGTGAGTGGGAGCCCAGGCATTGAAGAGATCTGTAGCCCCACTCATCTTCTGAAGAGGACTTATAAGTAACCAGTGCTGGAAGTAAAGTGGTGGTTTATTTGTGCTGATTAGTATCCTGCAAATATAGTGAAAATGGCCACTTAAATAACAAGCATTGCTGAGTGATTTAGTTGCTTATTTTGATCTGTTAAAAAAGGACTCTCATTCCCTAATTTGAATCCACAGTGGCATGGGATTATGCAGGAGTTTCAGATTATTTCTACTGACTATGGATGTTTTCCAGAGCTCTAGTGATGACAGAGTACAGAGTAAGAGCACCCTGCACAGCTACACAGCCCCTGCTACTCCTTGACCAGATTGTGTTGGATTTGCTGCACAAGGAACCACACTAGGAAGGAGAATATTGCAGACATATTTCTTCAGTTTCTGGTGAATTCACAGAGATGTTTCTCTAGCTCCTTTAGCTTTCAAAGACATGGAGCATTTATTGGCAATGTGCTCAGGGTTCTCCCACACAAACAGGACAGGCCACAGCAGAGCTTCCTGAGGGAGGGTGCAGTCATGTGGCATGTTGCTATTTGGGCTCATTCAGACAGTGGCTGTTGGTACAGAGGCAGTCTCTGTGTTTTTGTCCAGGCAGAACCCGGGACATTTGCACCCTGTAGCCACTCATCACTGTATGGTATAAGAACACTTCAGACGTCTGCAGCTATCAGCCTAAAAAGTAAATTGCTTTACATACTTCAAACTCACATAAGAGAAAAGAAGCTCTGTTCTTAATGTCTGACAATGCTTTAAGGTTTAGACCAGTATTATCTTGTATTATTTTTTGTGCCAAAATTCTTCACAAAGAACTATAGGTTTAAATTTTTATTTAAGGATATTTATTCTGGAAATCCTTTAGAGGTTGCTGATTAGCAGTACACTATCCTCTTCATAATTTGACTTAAAGTGTAACTTGAAATTATCTGGAAACAACCATTGTCTCATTCTTCCTTTATACAGTTATTAAGACAAGCAGACCATTGTTCTTTGTGCTCCTAAAGAGTCACTGATGAAAAAATAATAAAGATCACTTTTTAATTTATACACAGAGCAGTAGTGCAAGGGATATCCAACTTCAGGGGCCAGATTCAGTTACCAACTGAAGTTTACTTAGCACTGATGTATGAGCAGTGCAAGAACACTTTGATGAGCTTCACAGCTGTCTTGGGAGATAAGATCTGAAGAAATCAGAATGAGCCAGCTTGATCTCTGAACCTATTGAAGTGAGAAGAGGAACAGAAAAACAATTTCGTTGTCGGCCAAAAGGTGCTTTTCTTGTTCAGAGCACTGTCTGTCCTTCAAGACCTAGTTCCTCTCAGATGGTCTGTTTTGCTATTTCTTGAACAGCAAATGTTTGGGTTCTTAGGCTAAGAAGCTCTCATGGAAACCTCTGAAATCATACTGACTCATGGAGGGTTTGGATCTGTCTTTCAGTGGATGAAGAGGAAACAAGTCATAGCATGGAGAAATGGAGAAGGCAATATAAAGATGCAGTTCCTTCTCTGTAGGCAGATGTAATGATCCATGGTCTGTATTTATCCTGCCTGTCTTTAGAAGCATAACTGAATCATCCAAGTCAGGAGCCTAATGCAGAGTTTCCTTTTATAGTCAATGGAGAGGCACTGGCATCACCTGAGAATGACTCTCATTGTACCCTGGATACTTCCCTCTCTTATTCCAGACTGTCAGGGAAATAATGATAATGTAGGCTCTTCAGACAAGACCTTCACTTCACTACCTAATGTTGGGTGGAATTTATTAGGATGCAGGAGCCCAAAGCCTGTGTGATGCCATTTTGCCTGGCATTCAGTGTCTTCCTGATCCCAGATTTGCTTTGCAGCATTCTGCAGGGAAGTCAGTCCTCAGCAAACTGCTAAAATTTGCTCTTACACTTAAACAGAATTTGTAGTCATTATCTATTTCTGTCCCAGGATTGTTTGCATGTCAGGATTCCTGAAAATATCATGTGTAGTTTATTGTTTCTGAAAGGCATTGTTGGCTCTTAGTGTCATGGCAAAGGAGGAGAGAGAATTAGGGTTGTCTGTTACTGATTAGCCCTACAAAAATAGAAGGGTTGCAGTGGTGAAGAAAGAGAAATAAAATAGAGATTTCTCCAGCTATATGTATATTTTTTTGAAAGCAGTTGCTAGAATGAGTAATTGTCATAAGGACATGGAGAAAAATAAGGTCTTTGAGTGGATGTAGACTGGAATGCCAGAAAACTTGCTGCCCTTTAACTTTAAGAAGTAACAACAATAGTAGTGTTCCTTGCTTATTAAGGTTTATTTCATTTCAGGATTATGGGTTTTCTAAAAGGTTGATGTTGAGCAACCTGCCAAAGGTCACTTCAAGCTTCATGACTGGAACTTTTCATGTCAGGATGTCTGATTCACAAATCCCTGCTCTAAACCAACAAAGTCATTGCTACTCCAGTTTTACCCCTTATGGAAAGATCTTACAGGATTTATTAGGACTATCTAAAAATTAAATAAAGGTATGTTATGCTAAGAAATAAATATGCTATTTTAGGCACTGGTTTAGGAGTCCAAAATAGTCATTCTTTTCTACTCCATTTGTTTCCCTTGATCTTTCCTTTCAATTATCTCTTCATAAGGCCTCCTAGCTTTTTCATGGTCCTGCCTGTCACTCAGAGTGATCAATCCTCTTTCATATTGCTTTTGATTGATGGCCAACAAAAAGTATTTTCATTGATGTGAGAAAAAAACCTTGCCAGACAACAAAGAGCACAATGAAAGCTAGTTGCTAATGTATAACTCTAACACTCTTCTCTGTGTTTTCCTCCATGGAGCAGCTGCTCAGCCAGCTGGTTACTTTCCTCCTCTATAATGAATTACACTCACGATTTGAGATTATTTTGTCTTGCTGGGTAGCAAGAGCCAACTTAGGCTGAGCTGCTCTGGCACCATGACCTGTCTCTGCCCACTGCTCCTCTCCATTCCAGTCATTCCTGTTAGTTCTGCTCATCCTCACAGCTCTGCCTTCCCTCTGCCTTCCCTTCCTTGGCTGTGCTGGGCAGCAGATCTTTGCTCTGGTAGCATTTCCTGTGGTTCTTCTAGATGCCTTACCAAACCAGCTTGACTGAAGAGTTCTGGTATTTCTTTCTGGTATTTCTTTCTTGGTATATATGGAAGAGAGGTTGTGCACTCTTTTGGACTAAATGCAGAGTTTTAGCTCACAGGAGACTTTTAGGCAACTTCTTTTGTTTCATATTCCTCACAGGGAAATTTTAGATGAAGCTTCTTGCTTGTTTTTAGAAGCTGTAACCTGGATTGTAGTTCTGGAAGCTATTGCCTAGGCTGGGGTAACCCTCAGGCACATTTAGACAGAGCTGCTTGGCTCCAACTCCTGTATACTTTTACAGCTATAAACTTCTTTTATGTTATGCTGTGGTTCCCTTTAACAAAAATGTCTTTCAAATGTGAAAATATGCAAACCAAACACATTTCAGGTCTATCCATTGGTCTTTCACCTTTCCACTCCCTTTGTTTTGGAAGGTCTTGACTTGGTTTTTTTCCCTGCCTTTTGTATTTTTTTAGATGGAACGTGTATTGAGGGATGGAGAAAATTACTTTTATTTTTGGCTTCAGCAACATATAAAACATTCTGACCTTCAGATGGTTCCCTTCCCAAATAAGGAGGAAAAGTTGTGGAGGAGAGGGAAACCACAAAATGAAACTTTTTTATTATTATTATTTTCCTTGTTCCTCCAACAAAATGTAATTTTAAACAATCAAAATGTGTTTTGGATATGGTTCCTGCTTGCTTATCTCCTCAGGTTTTCGAAGTCCACAAGGTGTTAGGAAACCACAAGAGGAGGAAGTTCAGGATGAGGGGATGCTGTAGCCATCAAACTAGAAGAAAAATAAGAATGTTTTTCACAGAAAATTTCGATTTGGGGAAAATTGAGTTTTTCTTTAAAAAGATGCTCAAGGAAAGTCCCCAAACACTTCTGCCCTTCATTCTTCTCTTCAGTGTCACTCTTAGAATCATTTAAATATCTCCTCTTTTCTCTGAACAGCTCAAGGTTGTTTCTTGCTGAAAAGGGTTTTCATGCGTGATCCTTCTTGCCCGTATATTCTAGTTTATTTTTGCATTACCTGTCTGCCATGGGAGCCTGGGCTATCTATTGACAAACAGCTCCTCACTGCCATTATCCATGGCCTTCTCTGGTGCATCTGTAAGGTCACTGACCTTTCAGCCTTTTAACTGACCTTTCAGCCTTTTAAACCCTCACAGGATCCTTTTCTGCTGTGACATGTGGAAGAGTCAGCAGGAGATTGCACATGGATGTAAACATTCCAGGATTTTTGTTCCAGCCCTGCTGTGTCTGGCACAGGCAGTACCCAGCTCAGCAGGGGTCTGTGTGCTACAGGCAAACTTCTCACACACCACAGCACCTTGGCCCTTCCCCAGTTACCTGCAGTCCTGAGCTGTGACTTCTCTGCCCTGGCCATGTGTGTTGAGCACAGCTGGTTTGCCTGAGCAGTGACTGCCAGACAGGAAGCACCAGCAGAAGAGATGCTGCAGTGGCCTGAGGGCAGGAGAAAAGCTGTGCTGCAGGTTTGAATCACTGGGCAGCACCCAGTGTCAGGGGAGCACTGCCAGGAGGTCGCACATAGCCCTGCATTCCTTTCTCCCTGCACACATCCTGGCACATATAAACTTGGACATTAAATGTTGTGAGGCACCAGGATATTTATTTAAAAGACAAGAGATCATAGAAAAGTCCTTGATGAGGAGCAACCACTTAACAACATTCAGGGACTTCTTTCATCCCTCTTCTCCTACTTCTTCATTTCTATTCTCCTACTTCTTTCCCACATGGTTTGTGCTCTCATATTTTACCTCTAGTTCGTAATCAGGTCAGAGCCCCATGGAGAAAGGTTGTGTTTAGCTGTTGGCAGGATGCTCAGCCCCAAAGGGCCCTGTTCCTGGCAGGGATGTTTAAGGTTACTGCAGTGGTGCATTTGCCATCCTGGTGAGTTTTTCTGTTACTGCCACAGGACTGTACCAAGACCCTTTTGACCCAGCTGGGATTTGTTCTCTTACAAAACCTGTCTCTGCTGTATGCTGTGATTGTAAGCCTTGTTAAAACTGGATGATCAAATAATCTGCTCCCCATAGTAACCAAAGCAGAACTTTATTCAATATCCTTTATTCAATATTCAATATCAATCAGAAGTTTCTCCGCTGGTGTTGTAAGCAACTCAAACACAGTGGGGATTGCCTGAGAGCTTTTCTAGGCCTGGAGCACAGCACTTGCATTGAAGGTCCTCTGTTGCAAAGCTCGTCTTTGCTTTCTCAGTCTTTTCTAGTTGTTACTTACCTTTAAATATCTTGTTTAAACTAGTAACAGGTTTCAGTGGGTTGACACTATCAAGATGTAAATTTTGTGATAGCAGTAATGATAATGTTATCCTAATCTGACATTTGTCTGATGGAGAATTTCTTTCTTTGTTTTACAAACTAAGGCTCTGAAAGGAACCATAAAGCAAATCAGTGTTGGAACTGTGAAGAACAGTTCTGTTTTTTTCTGAATCTTTATCCACTATGTTTTAGTTTTGCTTTTTTTCTCCTCTTGAAACCAGAGTCACATCTGTCATTGGCAGAGTTCAAATCAATTGCTCTATTTACACATTTGAGAATAATGTGCTTTGCTAAAGAGCTCATGTAGCTTCTCTTTTCCATCCTGCATACCTGCTATACATTTCAAGGTGTCCTTCTACATTTTGGACACTCCCACCAAGAAAAAAAAAATGAAGCAAACAAATACAGGGAAAATACTTCACAAGCCATGAAAGGCCACACTATGAAATGCACAAATTTCTCTATAGGGTCAGAAAGCTTTTCCTCAAAAACATGAAAATCAGCACTGTGCTGCTGTGTTCATAAACATGAAAATTAGCTGTGATGATAATTGTCATTAGTAGCAACAACTTGGAGGTCAAGATCTTAGAAATCTAAATCAGCTGAGTCCTGTGCATGTCTCCACTTACTATCAGGTCTGTAAATGCTGTTTTTCTGTTGGAGTGGTGCCAGAGGAGCAAAACAGAGAGTTATTAGAGGTAGGAGGAAACACAAGATGCTAAATAATTATTTGAGGAATTAATAAAACTTCAATTGCACCTGGTCACAGCAGAGTCTGAGCATTGTTAAAGGAAAAGATGTTTCTAACAATTAGGATATTGTTTTATCTGTTGGTTCTAAAGAGCTGTAGAGATCCCCTATGTAAGTGCACATGCGGAATAAACTGGGCCAGACATTGAGCATGCTCAGGTGTTTCTCTTCCTGGGAAATTTGAAACATAAGCGAAAGTGGTGAAAACAGAGAAAAATGAAATGGAGATTTGCTTGAGCAAGAAAATCAAGAGCTTTTCAGGTTGCCTTTGCTTCAATGCTTACTCTGCCTGGACAATGTTCTTGCCATCCTCTTGAGCTGTGAGAGACCTGTGACATTCTTTCAGGAAACTCTGATTATGTCCAAGCAAACAGCCCAGATGGGGGGAGCCAGACCTAGACTAGAGCTGGCCACAGCCATGTCTGACCCAGCAGCTGCTTCTGGAAAAATGATGTGAAAGGACAAATATGGGACAAGAAAGGGAGACCTGGGAAAAATGTCTTAGTCTCAGACGGAGCAAAATCGCTGTTCTAACTAGTGCTATGGACAGCAACAGCCAAAAGTGTCTGTATGCCCTAAGTAAGAAAATATTTCTGAATTTCTGAATTTCATTGGTCATAGTCTGGCAGACTTGATTAATTGTATTGCCAATTCATTACCCTGCAGCCAAGTGCCAGGTATGATTCCTGAGAGCTGCAGAAAAGACTCACAAATAGCAACCCAGCAGCACAACTGCAAAAGAAATAATCTACCTGTCAGCCTGGAGAAGCTTCATGCAGAGCACAGTAGCATCTTTCTGTGCTGATGCAGAGCACATTTTCTGTGTCTTGTACAGAAGGAACATGCACAAATGTGGTTATTTATAGCTTCTCCACCTACACTCAGCTTTGAAATTTTGTCTAAAAGAAGCTGAGCATTTAAAGACTACAACAAGGTTTTTAACTTGAAGGTATGTTTTTTTCTTTTCATGAGTTCCTTAAAAAACAATAATCTGGGAACATTAGTAACAATCCAGGCATTAAGGAAGAAACATTAGTTTTTCATTTGTCTGTCTATTGTTCTCTTACTGGAATGTTTTTAGAGAGGCAGTTGCCAAATTTTATGAAGTAAAATATTTAATCGAGAAAATGAAAGATAATGGGTACATTTGATGAATGTGAACTTTACCAAAGGAAAGCAATGTTAAGTTGAAAGAAGTTCCTTCTCAGGGTGAGAGAGGCATGTGGTGTATATTCCCACTCCCTTTTGGGGAGCTCACATCTCAGATGATGGCATTCAGTGAAGGAGCAGGCTGGGGCTGTGTGCCCTCAGGCAATGCCCAGGGGAAAGGGACAAGTCTTGCTCTCAAAATGCCCAGCCTACACCCAGCCAGCTCTGCCAGAGCCCAGAACTGAACGTGCTGTTTCCAAGAGAGACGTAACTAAGTCCTACATTTTTGTAATTGCTAGAGTTTGGACCAATTCTTTTCTTTACAAGAAAGAAGGTGGATGAGACCAGAACACATTGTATTCTCACTCTTCTCCAAACTCCTATCAGTATCAAACCATCATGATACTTTTATCGGAGTGAAGAGCTGTGCAAGTACATAGTAGCCATCTGCAGAAAGCAGACACAAGGTTATTTTTGCCATATAAGCCTGTGGAAAGGTAAGGATTTCAGGTGGAGCAGCTCTGTGGGAGCAGTGTGTCCCTCACCACTGCATGAGGGAAGCAGCCGTGCTGCCCATGGAAGGTGGCATATCTGGGATAATCAGGGATACTCAGATGAGTAATTGTGAGTATTGCCCAGGTCTGTAGGTCTACAGTAATGTGAAAGTTCTTGGAGATGAGTGGGGAATGGCAGAGAAGTGCTGCAGCAAGTCCCCTGAACTTCTGAGCCTCTGCTAGAGAAGTTGTGAGCAGTTTCCCTGATGTGCAGTCCATTGCTATGGGAGATATTTAGGATGTCTTCACTTAGTCATCCTGTTAAGTCTGCAGCCCTTTCATAACCAGTTTGCATATTTTTGCAACAGAAACTTCTAAGAAGGGAGTTGTTGGGGGAGTTGTTATTCTGTAGTGTTTTCCACTGCAGAAGCTGTTGATGAGCAAGGATCCTGCTGCAGGGACTGTCTTCTCTGGATAAACTCCTACAGACCTGTTTCCAGATGGGCTTGTAGGATATCTGTGGGTGCTAGAAGCAGTGAGAAGTGTGAATAAGACTATATGCATGTATTTTTGCATATCTAGGACTTCCTGACACTCCTCTGGAGTCACATGTCACAGTATCTGTATGGTTTACTCAGATGTGTCCAACAATGTCAGCTGTGCTTTGTGAGGCCGCCCCCACTGCAAAGAACAGAACATGAATGTTCTGTTTTGACAAACTAATGGGACTTTAAACTACAAAGGTTAGATTTTTGTTGTTCAAATGAAAAATTGTGCAGAGGTGAAACTTTCACATAATGTCCAGGAAGCTCATAAAAACACCTACCATCTGACTTCATAGGGACTTCTTTTTTTGGTTGAATTTAGACAAGGGAATAAAGAAAATTTTTTAAAAAAATGTTTTAATTGGCTCTGCATTTAATTCCCCTCATTAATTTAGTTGAAATATGCAGCAAAATACTGATAGGTCTGTAAGGTTGTTTTTCCCTCCAAGGGTAAATGGGACTGTATGTTTTTTTCTTTTGAAAAGACCTCTTTAATTATGTCGTGGTATTTGGAGTAGCTACAATTAGAGAGCAAAAGCAGGGGGTGATTAAAAACTCCTACTTAATAGCAGCTGTATTAGTTCTCTGGCTTTTCAAAGAGACCCAGGCATAGTTGAGTCCACACATAAAACATGAAGAAGTTGTGCTGAAAAGGAAAGGCAAAATGGTGGTCAAAATTTTTTAACTGACTTTAGGGAACGTTGTCTGTTGTAGTGTTTTAAGAGAGCTCTTTCTTGAGAAAGGATTGAAGAAGTATCAAAGTTCATCCTTCTTGTTCGGTCTTCAGACTATGGTAATGAGTGTAGCTCTGTTCACTCAATTCCACCTTAAAGCAAACAAACAAACCCAAAAAATTCCTCTGAAGCCTCAGATTGCTGGTCTGGTGATACTGGGCTACACTGTGTCTTAAGATAGTTAGAAAAAAGTGACTCTTATTACTTAGAGTCTGAGGTGAATTAAATACAGAACAACTTGGTAGGCTGGCTATATTATTTTCTGAAGATGAATTAGTCATTGCTGCATGGGCACATCAGGATTTATAGGTTTACATTCAGCAATTAGGCATTTCTACCTAAGTGGTTTTTGAGCAGCTTGCACCTGATTTTAAAGCCCAGCCTTTCAGTGGATTGCCTGTTCCCTTTTGGACATCTGCCACCACATTGTTTATTATTTATAATATTTCAGTATGTTCCTTTAGTGGAAAAGATTCCTAGAATCCCCAACCAAATTTGGAACCACATATTTCTAGAGGCTGCAAAAACTTAAAGTGGAAGGCATCTTTCCACTTGCTCTGTCAGCCTTGCTTTTTTCAACTGCAAATGTGATTAATGCCATTTTAGAAAAGTGAATGGAGGCAGGGATGTTGAGTCATTTGCTCAACTGCCATGCTGGGCATTGAACCAAATCACTCCAGTTCCAGTCTACTTTTGAGATGAAATCCTTGTTGCTTTCTACTTTGTACTCTGCAGCAGGGCTGTACCTGGCCGTGGGGACTGCTTCAACCTGTGCACTGCAACCTGTGAACTACACATGTTCACACATTGCTGCATGGAAAATAGAACATGGTGTTGAGATGTGTATCCAGAGGCTCATATCCTGCTGGATGCACAATCAGTTCCTGCCTCTTAACTTGACACATGTGGGGTCTTTGATCCATGTTGGCTGAAGGCAGTTGAAATTTCACTGTGGTTTTTAGTGGGAACAAGATCTGAATTTTAGAGTCACATATAGATGCCTCTGGAAATAAAAATCATTTTGTGGAAGCCAAAGTTGGTGTTTCTGGTCTAAACATGAGGTGTGATCCCCATCTTTAAAATGTTTTTTAGCAATATTTTATTGTGCCACCAACATAAATTTATAATGAAGAAGTGAAAAAGGGAGTTTTTATTAGGAAACAGAAACCACAGATGAGAATGACTGAGTTTTGTTTTGGGTTCTATTATAAACCATTAATAATAGCAGGAAAAGCCAGAGGATAAGTTCCTTTGTATTTGAGTGTATTTTCTCAGCTAGACCTTTACTTGACATTACCCTGCTGTGACAGGGCCAAGGATAATAGGGAAAAAGAACCTATTTTCAGCAATGATTTGGAACACAAAAAGAAACTGATTTAAATCAGACTGTGTGTGCATTTTATTCATTACAGAGGATTAGTATTTCTTAAGTCTTCTTGAGTTGTTGTGAGTTAGGGGAGATTTTTCATTTTGTTTTTCTTCTGATTCTCAGTGTTTGTTCTGCCTTCCCTGTTGCTGTTGCTGGCACCAAGTTCTCCTGGAGGGCTTGGTAGCAGGCCAGGGGTTGGGCTGGCCATGCCATCCTGCACAGAACAGCATTATCCACTAGATGGAATTCCAATGGATAGAAATTGGCAATCCCACACTGGCTGCTGCCTCTACTCACAGTCAGTGGTCTCCCTGGCAAATGTGCCAAGTATCTCTTCAAGGAACTTCTGCCTCCCAGTAAAGGAGTGGTTTGTGGGTGACCTGAGAGCACATCTTTTTTGAACTGTGTTACTCATAAATGCATATGTGATATGTAGCTTCTAGTTCTGCTGGAAGAAAATGAAGTATCAAGAGATTCTGTCTTGTATTTTCAAAATCTGGGATATCCAGTAAGTATTACTAACTAGGCTTGTACAGTTTTGAAGGGCTTTGACAGAAAAGATTGGATTTTGTTGCTGCGCAGTGGAACAAAGCATTTGTAATAAGCTTTGGATGTGAAGTATGATCTGAAACATGAACCTTTTAAATACATTTCTTGGTTACAAAAAGCAGGCTTGGCAAAGGCAGAGCTTCTGGAATAGGAGTTTCAGACATGCAGGGCCTTCGATCTACTGAGTATTCATAACAGCAGCTACAGGAAAGTAAAGATAAGGTTTGAATCTTGTGAAGTTATAAGTGCCTTATGAATTCCTAGTATCTCACCAGAATTTAGTTAGCCCATACTGCCTGAAGAGCAAGCAATAAAGTGCTCATAGTGGCAGCTTGATACTGCCTGGCTTCCTTTCACCACACAATTTTAGAGGCTTTGTCCATGTGTTTAAAGTTAGGCAATGCTTATGCATCTATTTGAAATGGGGCCTCATTTAAAGCTGAATAAATTAGGTGGAACTTCTCTGGAATTTATTACAACTCTGTTACCAAAGAGTTAAACTAACCCCTTTGAGTTATACCAGGTTTGTACTGTTCTGAGATCAAGATCTTGACTTTTAACTGCTTGAAGTTAATGGTATAATTTATTTTCAGTTTTCAGAATAACCTTGTTTTACGAGTCACTATGGCAACAACTGTGGGTCTCAGGGTACCAAAGATTAATGATTCCCTTGGCCAAGGCACCTCAGTGGGTCACTCACTCAGGGCAGTGGAACTGTTGGACATGGCCTGGGTCAAATGCAGAAGTCGGGGTGCTCTGTAACCGCACGTACCCCACGCTGCGTCCGAGTCACCAGCTCACACTTCTCATCTCTTCCTGTTGCACAAGGGCAGGGGTCAGTGACTGCTGTGTTTGAGCATCCCTCGGTGTTCAGGCTGCCTGGGACAGTGTGGAGTCAGCATCCCTGGAGGTATTCAAAAGACATGCAGAATCTTAGGGACCTGGTTTAGTGGTGGGCTTGGCAGTGCTGGGTTGGAGTCAAGGATCTTCAAGTTCTTTTCCAATTTTAATTATTCTTACCAAAGTCATCCTTATCTCATCTTCATTCATTTCTGCTAAAAGAAATACAGTTTAAAAGATGTGAAAATACAGAAGTTTTTCAACTAACTTCAAGAACAGATATGGTTCCTTAAAATAATGGATTTACTATTCCTTTGACATTTTGTGTTCATGTAAAATGGCTGCAGATCAAGAGGATTTGCTGGGAAAGAATTGGTTCCCAAGGAGATTTAAATTGGATAAAGTTATGAGATGTTTCTTAATTTTCACATTTTCTGATTAGGAAAGATACCTACAGAAAGATACTTCCTTTTCAAAGTGCTGCCTTGAAATGCCTGTTTTCCCTTTAAAAATGGAGTCCCATTGCTTTTATTTTATTATTTAAAAATTAAATTAACTTTTTAAAAATTTTTAAAAGATTTGACCTTAACTGCACTAATGTAATCATCTTGCCATATTCCCATCATACAAATTAGCTTAGAGGAAGAGCAATTATCATCCCAGAATGTTGCTAAATTATTGCCTGATTGCTTCTTCAACCTTTTCCCTCTCAAACCATTCTTCCATCTCTTTCTTCTCATGTTTTCCTGCAGTATCCCATATAAACTATCAGCATTCCCTGCCAGTGGACTCTCAAATGTGTTTTTCCCTGGCCCTGCCTGGGCAGGATTTGTTTTGCCAGTTTAATTGTGCTGCAGGTAGGAGTTTGATCCTCAGCAAAAAGGAGTGTGGGAAGGGCTCTGGAAGTGGCTCTCTTCAAAAACCTCCTTGCCAATGCTCTGCTCAGATGAAACCTGTCTGAATTGCCACTATGATTATTTTAACAGTTACACAGATCATTCTACAGGGACAGTTAGGGCTATTCTTCCTCCAGGTAGCATTTTGAATCTTGTGGTTATCCAGCCATATAATGACTGTAATAGCTGGCACAGTCAGCCTGCTGTAGCTGTACTGAGTTGTATTTCATTTTCTCCATGACCTGGGTTTGCTGCTTATTTTGTTGGGTGTGTAATTGTGCCCTTGAGAAGATAAGGAGACAGGATATGCACATCATAACAGAAAATAATGTTTCTATCAATATTGATCTTAAACTAGTGAAATAAAAATAATTTTTAAAAAAAGAGATATTAACATATTATAGCTACCCCAGTGAACAGAAACAGCTTTGAACAGAACAGTTCTTTTCATTCCAAAGGACTCATGAGTTACAGTTCTTTCCTAGATAGAATAAAATACAGCTTGGCAATAAAGCACAATTAGGAAATATGAAGATTTAATTTGGAAAACACTCTTAACTGCACTTTTAATGACATCTTCAAGCTTCTTAAGTTTTTAAGGGATAATTAAATTATTTCAACCAAGTCACTGTAACTTTATTGTCTACCTGTGTCTCAGGATGTTAATTTTGGCAGTAGAGTAAATTACACAGTCCGTGCTCTCAATTAAAATGTTAAGTGTTTATCTTGAATTATTACACAGTTATTCTAGTTCTAAAGACATTTCCATTCTTCAGGGTAAGGGAGAGTTTCTCCAAATATGCTGACACGTAGATGTGTACAAGTGCTGGTGATTTCAGCTTTGACTGGGACCTTTCAGAGTTCTTCCTGCATTTGCCACAGACCAACTGCTTAATATTTCTCATTGTTTGCACAGCAGATTAAATGCTTTTTTGTCCACACAGATTTATGTTTTTGCTGTTGCTTTATTCACTCTGTTATTCCATATCTCAGCTTTTTAAAGTGCCAACTTTCTTGTCTTTTATGATGGAAACAAAAATGTGATATTTCTCTATGCTTACAGATTATTGTGAGCTTATTAAATCCAAGTGCATTATATATAGAAAAATATATTATCTTTATTAGTATCTTACTAAATGCTGAGGACTCTTGTTAATTAGGCCTATCAGATTATGAGAGCCTCATAACAACATCTGGTCTTTTGCCAGTTTCCTGGGACAACTCAGGAATTCACTGAGACTTTTTATACCATATATATTATATATGTATATATGTAATGTTTTTATTTTCCCCTCTTCTATGCAAGATGAAATTATGGCATTTATGTATTTCACAGAATGGTTGTGAAAACAAGTTCATTGATGACTGGAATGGTCAGATATGTTAACATGGGTCTCCAAGAACAGAAAATGCTGTTCAGCAAGTTATTCTCTGATGACTACTTCAATGCTATAAGCATGAAAAAGTTATTGGAATAATTTTCTGTAGAGTTACAGTAAGTGGCTATCAATTATTAATAAATAAAAAGCACATACTGCATACTAATTTGATATGAAACATTGTTTAAAGCCATTTGCCATTTAAAAAAAGAATATAAGATGAGATTTGTTCCAAACTTGAATTTGGCTCTGCTTCCACTTTTAATAATGTTGAAAACTCCTGACAAGAGAAAAGAGATTGTTAATGGGATTATTTGCAGACTGTTAACAACACAAATGCTGGGAGACTGGCCCCCAGTAATTGTCATGACAAGTCATATAGTCATTCCTAGTCAAAAATATGTTGCTGAAAAGCTCTTAGCAGATCAGTTGGCACACGGCTGTCAAGCAATTTGAAGAAATGTATTTGGGATTTTCTACACAGAGCAAATGGGAGAAGCTGGTCAAAGAAAGGGAAGCAGGAAGTGATGGCTGAACTGCCAACACATCTGGTCCTGCTTCCTCCGCCCCACAGTGTCACTTGTGTCAAATACATGTTGTCCCTGCAGGACATAAGGTGCTTTGCTACCCCATTTTGTGAAATTACTTGTACTCTGTGGATGAAAAATATTTTGTAAACACAGCATTTTAATTTAAAAATGCTTTTCTTTGTAAAGAAATAGGGTTGGAACATAAGTATATATGTATAAAGCTTTGTTTGTATTTAGGACTTCCTATAAAAATACTCCTGGGATCTACATTACAGAGAAAGCTCAGAGCTCAGGTGGTTTAGATTCTGTACAACCAAGCCAAGAAATGCCTGAAATAGTAAATAAATAAATAAATAAATAATCCCATTTTCCATTTCTCCAATGGTAAGTTTCTGGGCTTAATCAATATCTGTGGTACTGTCACTGTCCTGGGGCTGCCAGCAGTGTCTTGTCCCTTCAGAGTGACAGAAGTTGCAGCTGTTGTATCCCAGTCCATTGGCATCAGCTGCAGTGAGGATCCAGAACCTGCTGGGAGCAGAGAGTTCCTTGCTGAAGTCCCACCTGTTACAGAAATACCAGGGCTGCTCTTACTATGTATTCCTTCAGTTTCTGTGTGTTGGAAAGAGATGGAGAAAGAGTATCAATCTCATTCTGAAATTTCCCAACCTTATATTGTCAAGTTTGGGGTTTTCTTCCAGCTTGTAGTAGACCCCAAAGAGATTTGTTATAAATTTTAGTGTCAGTGTTATTGTGAGAAGAAACTCCACGTGGGTGCTGCACATGCAGATAACATACTTTTAAAAGAGAATCCTCTGTAACTCTCAGAGTATCAGATTTGTCATCCTACTCTTCCATAAGGATCAATTACATTTGGAACTCAATAGAAGGACCTGGAAGAATTGGAAGATACACATTGTCAATATTTTCTGGTCTGCTGCAAAGGTTTCTTAACCTTTTCATTCCAGTAACTCTGATAATGCTTTCTCCCCATATAAAATAGATTTTAATTGATCCATCCACCATGCGTTTGGACTACCTCTCACACTGAGATGTGAAATCAGCTCTTGCTGTCTTGCAGTTTACACAAGCTCATCAGAGGACAGTACTTCCTGTAAGAGATTCCAGATTTCTGATTCCCTTTCCCCAAAAGTCATCTATGCAAAAGTAAATATTTAATATCTGCCAGGCTCCAATAACTAAGCTACACTTCAAAATAAATTGAATAACAAAAATTCAATAAACCTGATTTAGCAGTAGCACCCACAAGCATTTATCTTCTCTCCAGTTAGAATGGATTTTGACAGAGCTGCTTGTGTTCACCCATAGCAAGCACAAGGCATTCCCCTGCAGCTGTTCCATCCTCACCCTCACAGGGTTTCTCTGTGCTTTTGAGACAGGAGAGGTAACTGGGTGTTCTTCTTTTCTGGCAGGTACTGGACTGGATTGAAAATCACGGGGAAGCCTTTCTGAGCAAACACACAGGAGTGGGGAAGTCTCTACATAGAGCACGAGCGCTGCAGAAAAGACATGATGATTTTGAAGAGGTAGCACAGGTAAGAGTCTGAACCAGACAATTCTGCTTGCTTGATTTTTGTTGGTCCTTCTGCATATTCAGAAAAAGCTATCACTGTTTTGGTGATACACACTTTTACTGCTGTCTTCAATGATTTGGAGCTGCCGAGCATCCTGTCTCCAAGATCTGGAAGTCAGTGTGCACACTGCAGGACTTACAATCAGAAAATCACCACACTGAGTCGATGGAAGGTCTCAAAGCCCATGAGAAATCACAAGCAGCTTACAGGAAAGTAGCATTTTCTGTTGGGACATAGAGGATAATGGGTTTGAGTGAGAGTGATGGAAAAATCAATCCTAACTCCTACAGTGGAGACTGAGGGCCTTGAGCACAAGGTGGGGAGCAGCTGTCAAGAAGCAGGGAAAATACCAGAGTTTGCATTAAGGACAAGTACCCTTTCCCTCCTTCAGTGCATTATGTGGAAGGGATTTTTTGGTTTGGACTAAGAGGCAGTCATTACAGGTAGAAATTGTTATTATTATTAATTTTCCTCATCGAACACTGTAAGCAAGGTTTTTCCAGAAATTTGGTATGAAGCTAAAATCTCACAGCTGTTCCTCAAAGTGGAAGCATAGTAGATGATACTTCCTGTCCTTATTTATAGAATTTAAAAGAAAGAGGACCTTTTGTAAGTTCTTCCATGGATTGAATAGATTTTTTTTTTCCCCCAAAGTATCCATGGTCAGAAATTACCCAGTCTCAGCTCTGACTGTCAGATCATGTTACACCGTTCTGGGGTAGATTTGAAACATTTACTATCTGTAATTGATAATCTGTAAAGGTACTTCTCCTTTGGGTATTTTGGATAAATTCCTGATTGACCCATGTAAAGCAGAATGTATGATGTTTTGTCTCCCTGATAGGCAGGTTATTGCTCAAATGTTTCAATGTGGCATAAGATAAAAATTTACTAGACTTTAGTTTTGGTTTTCTGCAAAACCTTTCCCATGTGCTGGCCTAGTTTAGTTTAAGATATTTCCAGAAACAGGGACATACCTCTTTCACTGTTTCCTCAGGGAAAATATTTCACTGCCTGATGGCAGCTACTGATGAGATTTTTTTTTCTTCTCTCCCTCATATTGCATTTATGTTTCTTCAATCTAATTTTAAATTATTATTCCCTTGTTTATATCTCTGTAGTCTTATTTCTCTCCCTTAAGGGGATAATCCCAGAAAATAGGATGAATTAACAATCCTGAAATATCTGTAGAATGTTGTCATGTCTTCTCCTATGTGCCTCTTAACCATGTTAAACATATTTAATTTTGCTAATATTATTCTTATTCACCAATTCCTTGAAAATCTTTTCCTATCTATGTTGTTGAAAATTCAAATTACCAACATCCTTTTTTTCATTAGATATTCAGCTCTTGATGGAACATCCCATTGCTTGGCTTGTTAATGAATTTCAGTGTTACCATTCAGCTGTGGTGGGAAATCCTTACATAACTTCGATAAATATCACAGCCTGAAAGCAGCAATTCTGCATTGGTGGGTTTCTAAAATTTCATGGAACCACCTGTGGATTTAAGCTTTCTGGTAATAGGTTTGAATTTCTAAAAACTTAAATTTCTGCAAATTTATTAAAATGAATTTTAGGCTGGAGGTTGCAAAGCATGGTTCTGCAAGGCCTCATCCAAAAGCACAAATTAGTGTTAGTTTTCATCCTAAAATCAATATTAGGGTTCTTTTCAGAGTGAGTGCTCGAGTCAGCTGTTACTGGGCTAGCAAATGAAAATTAGGATCATGTAATATACAGGAGCTGAAACAAAGTGATTTCATGTCCTTTGTGTCATTAATAGTTTCTAAATCCCCCTCCTCTGATACATTATCTTCATAATTCCCATTACGTCTCACATTTTCTGGATCATAGTTAACATTTTTTTCTATGTCTTCTCTGAGTACTTCTTAACTAGAGATATAGGAAACAAACTAAGAACAGGTGAGAAGAGACAGAAAAATAACAGAGTCCTGACAATCGAGGTGAGAGCAAGCCATGTACCTGTCTGCACATGGAAACAGCAGCTCCACAAGGCTGGTGGAATTTGGAGATCCATCCCCTCATCAGGGCTGAGGAACCTTACAGTGTGCAGGTGGCACCTGTAGGTAGTAGGCTAAGGCAGGATATAATTACTTTGTGGAAGACTTTTCTAACCTCCCTGTTAGGCCTCCTTCTCTACCACTTCAGCACATCTCTCTGAGCATAATTTCAGACACATTTTCTTTCACTTTACGAGGCCAAATTCAGAGCAAATTAATCTTGTTCACTGAGTGAGCACATGTGTTCAAGTGAAGGTGGGTGTTTCAAAGGGGGATGCAGAGGAAAGAAAACCAAGTGTAATTTCTGAGGATATAGAGCCAATTGGGTTCCTCTGAATCTGATTCCTTTACAGCTGATGGGAAGAATCACTGAGCAGCTCATTGCTCTGCCTGGACTGTGGTGAACATGAAGTTTATGGTGCATCCTAATTACAGATAATTGACACAAGCTGAACCTGGTCCCTTCCCAACAGCTTTGACAGGAACACTTTGCTCTGGTGCATTCACATGAGAATATCACTGCTAATTTATGAGGCCTGTCTGCAGTGTGACACAGGAATGTGGTGCTGGCAAATGGACATGGGGACGTGCAGTGAGGGGAAGTGAAAGGAATCTCAGGCTTTATCTGAGCTCAAGGACTTGAGAATACAACACTCTTTGCTTTGGACAGAGTAATAGTGAGGGTAAGAGGAGAGCCCATAAATTTATCACACCTGGAATTCTCTTGCAGAACCTTCTAGCGGAGTTGATTTTATGGTTGGGTAATAAATCTCCTCTCTACTTTGATTATGACCCATTTTTATTCCTCCAAACTACCTTCTTGATGCTCAACACTTTACAGTTGGTTGGAAATTAACTAAGTTTAAATATTTGTTATTTTTCTCAAGCTAGCAAACACCTTTGCCATGGCTAGGGTGGATAACTGGCACGACTTTTTCCCAATATAACCATGAAATAAAGCAGATATGCCACCATCCTAAAAAAAGCTGTTGAGTTTGCCCATTCCCCCCATCAGGATGTTAATTACTAGCTTTAATAGCAATAAAAAGAGTTATGTTTGTTTTTCTTAAAAAATAATATTAAAAATGTTCTCCTGATGAGTTTGACAATGTAGGCAATAGTATTTTCTATTGGCAGTTCTCTGATAAAAGTGCTTAGCCTGCCATCCAGTATAAATTTATTCTCAAAAATCCACTTTCTTTGGCTCTGACATATTTGTTCTTATCTCTTGCTGTTTCAGGAGGGCATTTGCAAAGGTCAGACTAGAAGCAATTTTCAGGAGTCTTCTTGACATTTTTAACAGGGGGCAAAACATTCCTAGTTTTGCCTTACTGTGTGTAAACCAGAGCCTTGTGTCTGGCATTGCTGTGCTGAGAACTGCTCTGATTGACTGACCTGCCATGGCACAAGACTGAGAGGTGGAACATGCTCCCTCTATGTCTGATTAGAAACTGCAGATTGATAAATCTGGATGTAATGATTCAATCAGGCATGGCCCAAATAAATCACATTCCTGCATACAGCTGTGCTCAGAAAATGTCAGTGATTTTACAGCACTGTGTTGCGGGCAATAGGAAATGTAATTTGGGGTCTCTTTCTCTCATAACTGCTGTTTAGACAAAGCTCTGGCAATTTTTCTGACTGTATTTATACTACATGGAATGCACAGATGGCAAATGTTTGAATTTGGATTAAAAAGCCTTGAGCTCCTGGGAGGGAGGTTGTTATCTTGTGTATACCTGCAACTGTTTCTCAGCCAGTGCTGGTACTGTGAAAGTGCCAACCTCGGCACAGCACAGTGCCTGCCGTGCACTGGCACTTTGTAGCCAGGCATTATCAAGACATCACCAAAGGAATATGGCTCTGGATGTAGCTACAGTGTTCCAGTGATGGCCTCTTTGCTTGGCTGGAATGATTTTTTGCAAATCAGATAACGGTAGTATTCTTGCAAATCGGTAGTATTGTTGCAAATCAAAAGATAATTTCCTTTTAGGCTCTGTAACTTTTTCTTATTCAGTGTTTTTATCCTGAGAACAGCATGCCTTCCAGCGGGAAAAGTCTCCCAACACTTCAGCAGTATCTGGCTGAACTGCAGGTGTTGGAAGCACTTCTGTTCTCAGTATCCTTTTCCTCTCTTCTGGCAGTCCTGGCAATCAGAGGTTAAGGTGGCCTTCTGAGCATCCTCCTCTGCTCACTGGGAGCCTTGCTGCCTTTGTGCTGCTGCAGAATTAGGAAATGTCATGGGAAGCTGCTCTGATAATCCCTGGCATTCTGCTGCCACAGGTCTGAGTGGTTCCGGGAATAGTCTGAAAGGAGCATTTCTGTAGCCTCTCTGCCTTTACGGGCTTTTCCCTCAGACGTGCAGGGAAGATTTCCCGTGGTTCTGGTTTATTATCCCGGTCTCTGCCGGGAGCCAGTGCAGTTTTCCACCTGCAGATGGCACTCGCAATGCGCTGGAGAGCTGAGCCCAAGTGGCAAACAGAGCCGGTGTTTCTCATCCAATCTAACCAAACACTGTCTCGCAGTGAAATGAAACAGAAGTGGAAGCTGGCTCACTCCCTGTCCCATGGTGTTCTCCCACCCCTGCCAAAACCCGCGATGTTCAAGGTCACCCAGAAAAACAACCCCCCTAATATTTTATTTTTGTAAATCAAAGCTGGGCGGTCCATGGTTTAAGTCAAGGTGATGCTTGTCATCTGTGTTTATGGGACAAGCTGCTCTCAGATCTTTGGAGCTGTTCTCAAGGCTCTTGGACCACATTAAGCTCACAGCTACAGGTTTGCATTTAGTACCACTGTGTGTGTGTGTGCTTGCATGCAATAGTTGGTGTGTTTTTCATGGTAATCCAAAGGCACTGATGTTTACAAGGTGAAATATCACAACAAAGCACATGTTCTGAACAGCCTTGGCTCAAAATGTGTGTGGCTGTCCCTTCTTATCAAACACAGTAAGAAGGTTGACTGGAGGCTGAGTGTGGCCATCAGAGTTCATGGGGCTTGTCCAGTGCAGCAGCTCTTGGTTCAGGCCTTGTGTCTAGAACAGATTTGATGCAAGTACAAGGGTGGATCCTCTATTCCCAACCTTGAAAGCTTTTTGGGATCCATTTTGCCAAGGCACAAATGCAATGCAGCGGACTCTTCTTGAATTATTGCAAAGAGCCAGACAAAATGTGAGAAAAATGCTGGACTTTGCACTCTGGCATTTGGGAAGCCATTCAGTATTCCTGTTCTTGGGTGTCTGTGCTTGCCTTCCTCCAAGACAGCTTCGGAAGATGATGATTAAACACCTGAACGCTGCCTTTGTACCATCAGAGTTATCCTTTGTGTACATGCACAGTTCCTTTAAGATTCAGTTCTTTCTTTTATTCATCTCAGGGAGGTAAATGTATTTTCTCCAAGTGAAGGCTTTCAGCAGAGACCTTGAAAGCCAAAGGCCTGAATCAGCTATAAGAAATCAAAGCTCTGATGATGTTCTTCATCTAACAAGCAATTTGTTCTCCAGTGTTCCTTTCTAGAGTATTCCCTTCTTCCACTGTGCTGTTCCTAAAATACTGGCAGTTCAGAGTTTTTTACTTGAACTGCTTTAAAACTATGTGTGGTAGTGGTCAGGCCAAAGCTGAATTGCAAACAGCTACTTGTTTGGCCTTCAGGATAAAAACTTGGTGCTTTCCCATACAAATTCCAGCTCTGCTGGATGTCATTGTTCTAAAGTTGGGATGAAGTTCAGTACTGATGTAAAACAGCTAGGAATAAATTAAGAGTCCGTGTTGATAACGAGCACTTAGGAAGCATTGTCCTAGGGTGGTTTTTTTAATTTTTATTTTGTTTCACTTTTTGCAATTTTATGACCTATCTGTTGTTGAAAGGAGTAGCCTGCTGGGCATACTGGCTTTTTCCCTTTGGGTCAAGTGACTTAAATCCTATGTAGAATGAAATATTAAGCCAAAATAGGGAGAAGCAGACAATTAAACCTAGTGAGAAATATGCTCAAAATTGGCAATAATGACTGTACTTTCAGTAATACCAAATCATTTTTAAAATAACAAAAGCATGAGACAGGCAACAAAAAATCAGTCTTACTCTTATTCTCATCATCCTTTACGTGGCCATTAGCAAGTTCTGAAGCTATAATCTGCATTTTCCTGTTCACTTCGTTTATGTAAATGTATTCTCTTCTACACAAAGAGGAAAGAATACCTACTGGCAGCAGATTACACAGGCCTTTGTACCATGGCACAGGAGCTCCAGAAATCTGGTTTCTCCTCCTGGCTGGCATCAGGTTGCATCTGGCAGTCACAGAGAATGCCAGATGCAGTGGAATTGCCAATACATGAGCTGTCCTTGGAGGCCTGCTGGATCCAAAAGTTTCTAACAGCATACCTAGGAGCTGGATAGTTTATCATGGGAGCTGTGGTACAAACCTGTGCATGAAACCTCTGGGTGACTCGGGACCAACCTGCAGTGCAAGAGCAGATATATTGACATGGGTCTGCACAGCCTGGGCCAGGAGCCAGAAAGGCTGGGAGGGCTTGGGCAGATTGCCTGGGTCAGATGTGATGCTGTGGGGACTTGACTGCCAGACCCACGTCAGAAGCAGGGCATGTGAGACGTGTTTTCCCTGAGGAGGTGTGAAGGAAGGACTCTTCAGAGCACATTGTGGATCTCAGTCCCGTGGAGACTCTGTAGCAGCAGCCTGGCAAATCTTGCTGAAGGAATGGAATTGAATTGGTGGCCAGTGGTAGTCCATCACCTATTGGTGGTGGGGAATCTCTTTTTAGACAGAGATAATGGCACAGAGATCTTCCTGGCAGTTGTGTGGTGGGCTGTTATCTGTTATGCCATGTCTTTGAGTTTGCATTTCAGTGTATTTCTCCTCTAGCTCAAGGTGATTTTCTTTCCTATTTCTTCTCTTCCAAAATCACTTGACAGCTGGATCTTTTCATTAAACCTCCTGCAGCATGATTCACAATCTAAATGCTCCCTATAAAATCTTAAGTCTTGGCAATACAGTGCATTTTTTTACAATTGCCAGGAGCTAGCTTCCTATCACTGGTTTATTTGGGTACGCTTATTTTTGTGTCTTTAAAATATCTTCCCTTAATTCCCTATAAATGCATAATGCAGTTCCCATGGCAGAAAGGGAGACAATGAAGATATTTAAGAAATATATATTTTTAATTCTGGAGGTTCTGGAAAACAGAATTTCTATTGTGTGGTAAATTCTGAGATTTTGAACTAATTTGTTTTTAAATCAAAAGACAGCCAATGTTTCCTAAAGAAGATAAATCCTGGAATTTGTTTTTTAAAGGCCCAAAAGTTCTTAAAGAGAACACTGGAAAATTATAGCACTGATATGTTATATAAACCAAGTACTATAAATATATTCAATATGGTACTGATGTATCAATTGAATAAACCTAGAGCTGAAACAAAAGGTATTTACCTCTGACAATTTCTGTGAAATATACCTACTTAAAAAAGCCACTGCTGTTCTGACTGACCTGTCTGTTTTGATGAAAACCATCATCATCTAAAGGCTTTTAAAACTTTCTCTGGTCATTTTTCTTTGTACTCTTCTTATTGGCAGGTCAGTGGGTTATCAAACTGTACCTTATCGATTCCAGAAGATTAATTGCAGCAACATCCAAGTCTCATTTGTAATGATGGTGGACTGGTACTCTTCAATTTCTTGTAGCTATTGATAATGGGAAGGCTCAAGGGGACAGGAGTGACACTGTGAATTGTATCAGCATTTTTACTTTGTGATTCTGCTCTAGTGCAGTAGAAGGAGCTGCCCCAGGCTGTGCTGCTGCCTCCGGGCCAGCCAGTGATGGCTTTAGGAGAGCGGCACAACTGGTTATGGCCTTGCTGCCAATCACAAATGTGCTGCTTTGCAGGCGCTGGTAAAAAAGAAATTTAATGTAGATAAAGGCAATATAGGGGATTTGTATGCAGTAATAGAGCAAAACAATTTTCAAGGACAGATTTTAAGTATTTTTTATCATTGTGCAAATTTTCTGGAAATAGACTGAATTCTGTTGATTGCTCTGCTGCACCAGATTTAGAACACAATCACACTTCCAATTTCAGATACATTGCTTATAATTAACTTGTTCTGAAGAGTGGAGAATCCACTCTGATGGCTCTAAACTGCAGAGAAGCTGCTTGGCAGTGTGATTGTGCCTCTCTTCTTTCCCTGTCATGGATCCCTAATTGTCCAGATGAAGGATATTCTCTTAGTCCCTCATCAGGTGTTTGAATTGTCTAAAAACTACACTTGCATTATGAGACTATTGCAGAGGTTTTATACTGGTTATATATAAATTGAAAGTGTTCAACCATCTTTTTATAGGATATAAACCTATTTTTAAAATTTACTTTCCTGTGATAGTGTTCAGGTCTCAATTTTCCCTGTATAAAGATAGGGCAACCTCAGTGGAGTTACAGAGTACTTTTGGAATTACATGTGTGAATAGGGACAAAAATCCTAACGTGCATATAAATAATTCACTTGTTGATTCAGTGCTGGTAACCCAGTCATTAATATTGCCCTCCATAGTTGTGGTCTGTGAGGTCTGGTTTTGAATAACTGAGTCCCAAGGGAGCACTGCTTTGTGTCACTATGGAAATGGCTTCTGGTTTGAGGCATTCAGGCACCTTTGTTTAGTGTCTGGTTCAGAGCACCACCACATGCAAAAACACAGAGCTTTCTCCTCCTTTGCTGAGCTGGGGAGAGAAATTCTAAAGTTGACATGAGAAAAGCAGGCAGCATCAGATTTCTCCTGCCTCTACATTTGAAAGGAAGCTTGTTTGGAGAGAAAAAAAATTGCAGAATTTGCAAGAAATCAGGAAGTGAGACAGGAGGTGTCTCTGACCTGTCAGTGAGCATGTGCACATGTGTTAGTTTAGCATGACTGCCTGTTTTAGTATGCAGCTGATAGAATGGAAACCACTGTGTGCTCCAGAACAATAGCACTGGCTCCTATTAACACACAGCTCTCATTTTTATCAGAGTGTTTTGTCCAATGCATGAGATTTTGTCAGTGCTGTTTTTTTCTGTGCAGCATAGGTGAGTCTTTGTGACAAAGATCCCCAGCTTTGCAGCAAGCAGAATTCTGAGCCTGCTGTTTTGTCCTCTGGAGTAATGTCAAGGCTCAGTTCAGAAGTGCACGGTGTAAAAGGGTGGCTGTGACTCCTTAGTATCAGGGAATGGGATGTGCAGCCTTGATGTTAAATGTGTCAGCTGAAGTGAGTGCACTGTGGGCTGGAATGAAGGGTGTTCCTGCTTGGGGAGGAGAGGTGGCTGAAAGCACTGGGGTTTGGCCTCTGGCTGCTGGTTATTTTGCCAGTGGCCAAGATGTATATTGACTACCAGAGCTTGGATTTGTCAATGCCCACATATCAAAGATGAGTGCACGAAGGACTGGAAACCTGTAGTGCTCCACGGTGGGGAAGGGTCTGGTACCATCTGAGTCTTATTTTCTGTTATCTTCTTGGCTTTGTTTTAGGCTTAACTGAAACCTCTTAAAAATCAGAGGTAGGTGTTTGCTCCCGCCAGAAAAGTGGCTCAGATAAATACTACCTAGTCAGGAATGCATTCAGACCATTTGTCCTTTGTGGGAAAAAAACCTCAAACCTTTTCTGACTCGGGGTGGAGAGCTGTTCCTCCCATTTCCAGGCCCCTTCCCAAAGGATTCACAGTTTTATCTGTGCTACAGCACAGCCCCTCAGTGCACACTGAGTGATGGGCACTGCTCAGGCTTCACTGCTCTGTCACGCACTGAAAACCAAACAGGAGAGAAGCAGCCCCACAGCAGGGCCAGGGCTGTGCAGCCACGCTGAAATGCGTCATCTCTCCTGAGTGTGGTCCCCCTTGGGGTGGGGAATTGGGTCAGTAGGTCATTTAACCATTAAAATTTAAGTTTTTTATAGGCACATGTAAATGTGGGACAGAAAAAAAAAAAAAAAAGAGATATTTCAGAGCACAAAGCAGAAGCCGATTTGTGTGCTAACATCGGGATGTGAAAAAGGAGATTATTTTGGGATGAGAATGCTGGGAGGAATGGGGCTTGCTGTTTGGACCTGCTGGACATGCCTCCAGGGTGGGGATTGGCAAAGGTACAGCAGGCAGAGAGAGATCAAAAGACAACTCAAAGAGAATTACTCTGATCTTTGCTTTTGTCTCGTGTCATGGCCAGTCTTATCCTTTGGGGGATGATTTGGGATTTTTGAAGGGGATTGGATAGGGAGAAGGAGGGACTCAGCAACATTAAATAAAGAATAGACTAGAAAGCTGTCAGGATTATTTTAATAGTAAAAAATATGGCAGATGTTGACTATAGGGGCAGTATCTTATATGCCTGCAATATTCATGGAGATCAACTACTTGCCAGAAACCAGGATGCTTTATAGCATGAAAATTTCTGGTGGGAACGCCTCTGTACCAGATCTCTCACTGTAAGTCATTATTAAGATATATTTATCTCAGATCATGTGTGGCCCACTAATAAGAGCCAGAAATAAAACCATGATATCTTTCTAAATCTTTGTTTTGCTTATGGATAAGCTGAATTGAATTTCATTCACACAGTAGAACACATTTTTATAGTGCACCCCATATGAGTGCTTTCTGGCCAAGATGAAAAATGTTAGTTCCTGTCTGGAACTTTTCTAAAGTATAGGAATAAGTCTGGTATAAAATAAATAAAATGGTCTGTTACTTCTAGGGTAGTGACAACTCCTTCCATTTTTCCTCCATATAAGTATTCTTAGGTGTTAAAGGAGATTTTAATCTTTTGAAGTTTTAGGGAAGACAAAGCCTTTAGTCCATCCTGCTTTGGTGGCACCTCTGAAGAACTAATTTGATGGGTAAGCCATACAGACAGTTCACATGTCAGGGAAGTAATGGTGGTGAAAAATTGATTTATAAATCCAACAAGATACAGAGAATGGTTTCTACTCATTTGAAACAAATTCCAATGTGGAAATCATGACAGAGAGATGAATTAATGTTGACAGTGAAGAGATTCTGAATCCAAAGGGACTGTCTTGCTGACCTGCTCCTAAAGATGCTCAGCTAGAACAAGGAGGTGAAGTAAAAAGTTACTTCAATTTTAATTGACGCTGGGGGAGACTGCTTTATTGTAGATAGCAGAGGGGCATTCTCCATGCAATTACCTGAGGTCCAGAGAACAGGGAGATGGGGATGGATGTTATCTGAGTGGTGGGCAGGTGATGTGTTACCATTCCTGTTGATAGAGTGTGTTGAGAAACCTCCTTTTGCCAAATGGAAATACCCAAATTGTGAACAGAAGTGTTGGTGTTTTATTCTAATTGTGTGTTTGTTTCTGGCAGGCAAGGTACTGAAGTGTGAGGTTTATTCTTGAAAGAAATTGATTTCTTTTTAAGTGATGAATTTTTAAGTTATTCTTTGCTACAAGTTTAACAGGGCAAATTGGAGGGACCCAGGAGAACACCAAGGGGTTCCCTGCTTTCCTCTGAATCTTGAGGGAATAGAGACTGTGCTAGGAGGTGGCACCACAAGATGTGATGCTCTCACTGAGAGCATTTCCTGCACCACTCCCACCTGGGCTGGTGCACAGGAGCTGATGCAATGCAGCATGTCAGGGAGGAAACCTGTATTTCAAAGGAGCAGTAGCAAAAATTTAATTAAATCTCTGCATCCTTCCTCAGGCAGCAGCAGTGCACTGACCGTGCTAAAATGATGTGGCATATCTTCCTCTGTATTTTTTCTGCCAACAATCAGTTTGCTTGTCAGAGATGGCCTTTCACTTGTGGGGAAAAAAAAAAAAAAAAAAAAAAAGAGTTTGCTGCAAATCTGGAGGTCCTGTGATGTATTGGTGGTACATTTACCTTTATGCAGCAGCCTGTGTTGCATTTTTGTCATATATTACCAGACAAAAAGAAAGATTGTTATGTGATTTATATGCAGCACAGCATTGTGCTCAATATTCAGCTGTGTATGAATTCTTAAGCTGAAAGATCAGGCAAACGTGGGCCAAAATTTTGCCAAATTTTCTTCTGTTAAACATTGTCTCATTCTGTGAACAGTCCCATGCTGCTCCAAATCGGCTTCAGGAAAGGTGTTATAACCTATCTTCACACTGATGGAAAGAAGAGCATAGCTGAGTCAGGGTAGTGGTTGTGGAAGAAATGGAATGGAAATGCTTTGCTGTCTTATTTAAAGTAGGTTTTATAAAAATATAGGCACAGAATTCTCACAAGTTTATTTCTGCTTTTGTTTTTAAGGCAACCATGATGCCAGTTGTATTTGGTGCTGGCTTTTCCCAGTGCTGCTGACAGTCCAAAGCCTTTTATTACTGTTGTTGCTGTTGTCTTTGAAATCTCCAAACCATGACCATGATATTAAACCCAGAATGCCTGGAGTTATTTCAGTTCCAGAGACCAACCAGACTTGATAAAGATGTCATGATTGCACTCATGACTGTAGGGCTCAGGAAAGATGTGATCTGAGCTTTTGGGACAGAAAATAATACCATGCCCTCCTGGACTGCTGTTCACCTTGGAGCTGCTCCAAGTTTATTTCTCCACCTGCATTCCCTTTTGCCCCTACCATAAAGAAGTTGTGGTGCTTTGCTGTGAACCACCTGGGTTTTCTGATGATATTAATCATTTAAGAAGCTTTCAAAATGAGCTGCATTTCACTCCTGACAGTCTGCCTTCTTGTGCTCCCTTGTCATTTCCACAAAAGAAAATGCTTTGCTCATTTTTTGCTGAATTTCAAAGGCTCAGTTACCATTGAGTCACTTGAGCAGCTCTCAGTTGTACACTCTGCCAGTTACTCAATTATGAAATTGGGCAGTGATAATTCTGTTTTAGTGGTACTCACTGTGCTGGATAACACCAAGCAGTATGAGTTTGGTTTCATGTTTGGCACCCGAAGTATTCTTTTGTTGTCTTCATTGTCTTTCTTTCCTTTCTTCTGCTCACTTTCACATTCCTGTTCCTGTACAAGGGTGTTTCCAAGTTAAAGGACCAAGCTATTTTCATGTATATTACCAAGGACAGAATACTATAATAAAACCTAGCCAATAATGATCAATTACAGATATCTTCCCTAATTCTTGTAGATCCTTTTAAAGACCACAAAATATTGGAACAGCAGTATTTCAACATCTCATTTTAATATTGTGGTTGGATATGCTTTTACCAGAAGACCAGTAAGGTGTCAGAAAATAAAAACTGAAATATCCTTATAAACACAAAATGAGCCTACGTGTAATTTGTTTTCCCAGCTGTCCACCTCTCTTGGCCTCAGGATGACACTGAAGATGGCTGAGAAGTGGAGATCTTTGCCAAGCAAGCTTTTGTTCTTTGTATACTTGTACTATTTACACACAGATGTGCATCTCTGTGTCTTTATATACTTAGATTGGATGAGATGTGTGATTTTAAATGTAATTTAAAACATTGTTTCACTACATATTTCACTGGCATTTCATTGAATGATGGTTGTGATCACACTGGAGTTAATTAGCATGATCGTGGTAATGGGAGTGTTTTCTATGTGATGTATGAGTGCACTACTGATTGAGATGAGCAATTGGTAGGATGAAATACACCATAGCCAACAATTTTTTTTTTAATCTAAAGTAAGCACTCAATATGTAATAGCACAAAGAGGAATTCTTTTAGCTAATGTATTCCTAGCTATTAATTCTAATCTTGCTTATTTATTAGTTTGAAGGTATGAGGTAGCTTTTAATCAATTTGTCTGGCATTTCAACAGTTGATGTAATGTGTGTCACCCTTTTAAATTCAAATAATAAATTCATCTTGGTTTGTATGTGAAACCTGAGGGAAAATAATAAATAAAAGTAACAATACACAGAAAAATATCTGGTCCTTCACAATGGTCAGTGAGGATTTGGGTTGTATCCACCTTGTCATTCCTGGGAATATTTCATATCTAATAAATACTGAAAAATGCCATATGTTTGTATTTAAAACATATATATACACAATAAATTATACATAACATTTTATACAATTCACTGAAATAATGGAATTACTGGAGGTGTAAAGTAGTCATTAGTATCAGCATGATATCAGTGCAAGGAGAACTGGGGTGAAATTATGACGAGAAAAACTAAAGATGAATTGCCATGTTTAAGGGAAGAACAGTCTGAAGAAGAAGGTGCTGATGGAAATTTCATTGGCCTGGATATTTTTTTGAAAGGTCTGAAGAAGTTTCCATTCTAGTTTATAGTGGGGAACAATCTTGTACTGACAGAGTGAGTGGCTGCATTACCTCAGAGAGATATTCTGCCTGTAACTTCTGTAACTGTAATTCCTGGTGAGTCTGTTTTGAATTAGAACCACAGAGTACAAGTAAGAATATAAGTCTTGATTTGATTATGTGCAATTCAAACGGAATAAAATCACAACTTATATTAGATCATCACATGCACTTAGCCTTTGCCCTTCTTAAGGGAGGAGGAATTTTGACAAAGATGGATGCTTCCTTAAACCCCAGATTTATTTATCAAAGAAATGTTTAATTGTGGTTACTTATTTTAGTTTTAGAATATCAAGTTACTAAAGATATAATTCTTCACAAAGACCTGACTGTGAGATCACTTAACCTCAACAAATAGTGGAGCTAATTTTAATGAAGTAGCTTGAGCAAAGAATCTGATAGCAGTAACTGAGCTTTATAATTAAGGATAACAATAGTTTATAAGGCTTGACAAGAACTGCAGAATCAGCTCTGTAATTACAGTTTTGCCAAAGTGAATTGTGCTGTAGTTTCTTTGGGCAGGAGTTCTACTCGCTGTCTATGCACAGAACAGGTACCTTTCCTCCAGAGTTCTATTTTTAGCTCTTTGCCATTTTTTCTCTCCTGTGATCTTGGGGAGATGGTTAGAGGCTGACCCAGTTCTCCCTGAAGTCAGTAAAATCCTTTTTACTGTTTTCAGTAAGAGATGGATCAGGCTTTGAACTTTGTCTCAACTTCCCAGCAGGAGTGCTGATACAGACATTTCATCGTTGATACTGGAGAGTCAAGTCACGACTCTAAAGAACATAAAGGAGATATCACATCAGAGAAAGCCTAATAAGTCTCCTGAACTTCAGCCCGCAGGCATAATGAGCGATACACATCACTTGTCTTTTGTCAAGAATATCAGATCTAAGCTAGTCCTCTTTCTCTCTCTAGTTGGTACTTCTGGCCTTCAGAGGTGCCTTCTCTTCCTTGCCTTTTCCATGGTAAAACCCAGGTGACAAAGCTCTCTGAATCAATACAAGGAACCTTTGCCTGGAACTGCCTTGCACAGCCCCAGAACTTGGTCAATACAGACTAGTGCTACCTTATTCCCCTTATCTCAACCTCTACTTGGGAAGTGAGGTCTGGGGTATGTAGTTTGTGTTTAATGGGATCATGTACCTGATCACCTGCCCAGTTCCCCCCTCTATGTTTCTCCTGATGTTTACAACAAACATCTTTCTCTGGATACACTTTGGAGAACTCGGAGACTGTTACCATGAAAATCCCTCAAATACAATAAACAGCTGTATAATAGTATGCAGGGGCAGATTGTTCTGGAAAAAATTGTCCAGATTAAGGGCATGAACTCTGCCCTGGACTATCACTAGACACAGCTATTTTCAATGTAATCAGCCTAAAAACATGCAGCAATAAACTACTTACATGTGCAGTTCCTAGCAGTAGATAAAAACTACATGGAATAATTTTCTGTAAATGCACATGGGCCAAAACCAAAATGCTGTGTGAAATTGAATGACACCTTAAAAATGTGAGGAAGTTCACCAAGATAGATAGATAGATAGATAGATAGATAGATTTCCTTGTGTTTGCAGGTTTCATGATTGAAATAGGTCATTATGCAAAGATTGGTCTACAAAGATTATTAAGAGATATAAGGTGGAAGTTGGTTTTGTGCATGAAATGATGCAGAAGTGTGGAATGCCAGTCAGCAGTTCACTGAGAATTTCAAGGGTTTGCACATGACAGTTGTCTCATGGGTTAAGGCAATACTAAGAAAAAATGCCACACAACCCTAAAATTTCAGAAAGCATATAATTTTATAACGCATAGATTATTTTTTTCTGCCAGATCTCAAAAGGGCTGGGAATCTGAGCAACCTCTTCTGGATGGGGATGGTGGGACAAGGAGACATTTCATGCTTTTCTTCATTGTAGAACTTAATTCTCTCTTGGATTCTCACCCTGCCTGATCCAGGGTTATGTCACACCAAAAAAGTATAAAGTGCTTCCAACAAATAAAATAAGGTCTGTACCCCAAAGAGCTTACTAACAAGACAGCAAGCTCAGGATGAAAATGTAGGGAGCAGGGAAGCAGTGCAGCATTATAGCACCAACCAGGATGAAGCTCTCAGCTTCAACAGCACTTTGGTTCAATGCTTGTAGAGAAATAGATGTACATGAAAATATTTGATATGTGTAACAACATCTGGTGTGATTTATGTGCATTTTAAGCAAACAAACAGAAGAGAAGTAGAGCAAGCCCTCAGCAAATGAGTAACCTCTGGCTTATTTGGCCTGTGCTGTGTGTACATCTCGACAGTTGACGAGGGAGGACAGTCCTTTCATGAGCACATCAAGCTCAGGAGTTCAAGGCAAGGGTGGATAACTCCCAAATGTGGCTGCCTATCTGGAATGTATCTAAATCTCTTAAATCTGCAACAGTGAGCTGGAAATCTTTCAGCACCAGGCCTTCATTTTATAATGGCAGGAATATAACCATTAGTTGTTTTTCCTATCATAAACTGTACCTGTTTTAAAATCCAGACACTTACCTGTGACCTCAGTGGACACAGACAGAAAAAGAGGGTGAAGAAAAATGTCTCCATACTCAAAATGTGCTGTGTTCAAGCCTTTTGTGCATGACACATTTATACAAACACATCCAAAATGAGGTATGCATTCTTCATGGAAGCTGGCAGTTCCTGTCACAGCCCAGGGAAAACACTGAGTGTGGCTCCTTCCACACCCAGTCAGCTTCCCTGCAGAAAATCCCTTTTGCCTTTGGAGAACCTTGTGCAATGCAAAGGGGCTACTGCATCTTTTTTTTTTTCTTTGTGCAGTGAGGCCAGAGCCTCTGTTGAGGCCAGTCTACATTCTTTCTCCCCCAAAAGTCTAGGGTCCAGCCTACATGCTTTTCACCAGTGTATTTCCATCTGGTCATTGTACCTGTGAATTCATGTCCTCCACAGGTAACTCGACATAGCACATGTTAGAGTCAGTAAACTGTGTGGCTTTCAGCAGAGATGGACCTAAATGGGTCAGGGACAAATGCAGCAAATCTGTGTCCATACTGTATTTCAAAAAAACTGTTTTGTGTCCCAAATCTGTGCCACAAGGAGAGAGGGAAGGCATTTACAAGTACACTAAATAATACATATAAAAGCAGGAACAGTCTTGTGCTCAGGGAGCTGGTCTGGTGTGTGAGTTGTTGTAGTGGTAATGTGTGAAAAACACTGGTGTGGACTAGACTTTGAAAAAATTGTGCTAGCTTTGGCATCTGCTCCAAATACTATTGGAAGAGGATCATTCAGAAAGGATACTGTTATGTAAAACTGGACCCTAATTCAGATCACATTAAATGGAACATTTTTTACAAACTCTCAGCTAAAGAGGTTTCCAAAAAATTATTATTAAAGCATAAAGTTTTGCTGCTGTTAACAGCATAACCATTATAGCAGTAGCTTGAAAGTGAGGGAATAAAAATTTACTATTGGTAACAAAACTGTCTCAAATATGTTCTTCACAGTCCAAAAGGAGAAATGCAAATACCGGATATTTATAGTCAGCCCTCAGAAACTGGGAAAATGAACAGTGAATGAGATGTTTTCTTTATGCTTTTTTATAACTGGAAATATTTTCCTCCATTAAACACTTGGAGGTCAGTGCTCCATCTCTGTACTGAACATTTTCTCAAACAACAACTGTTGACTGCAGCAGGATATTATCTAAGTAGGAGCAACATGGCTTGATCCATGGCTTTTATTTTTGACAGTGTTTGTGTAATGTCAGAAATATGTGTGTGTCCACTGTGTTAGAGGTATTTTGTCTATATGCACAAAGTTAATGCATTTTTAAACTGAGGAGGATTTTGACAAGAAAGGTGCTACAATTCTACTATTGAAGCAGAGGTTAAAATTCCCAGTGAGAGTAGCCTCAAGCCAATGCTAAGCAGTTCCAAAGATCTAAGTAAGTAATGGAAACACCCTGAAGCTGATATCTTTGTCTCTCCTTGTTTTTGTTAAGTGTTGAACACCAAAGAGCTATTGGCCTCATCTTGAGTGAAGAAAGCTTTTGTATGACAGCAAGGGCTGGCTCTCTTTAGTTTACCCAAGTTGACTAAGGCATAGCCCCATGGTTCTGGAGAAGATGGCTGCACTCACTTTCCATTTTTCCTGTTATTCATGAGACTCTGTGCTGTATTAGTTGAGTGGTGTTTTCCAGACATGTGAAAAAGAGAGAAAGAATGGGCGGGTAGCTTGAAACCTGAGGCAAGTTGGATGGATTTCCCCTTTCTTACTTGACAGTCTGGCATATCTTGGGTACATTAATTTGCTTCTGGGTTCTTCTGTTCCCTCTCTGTGAAGCAGGATTCCTACACCTCATATCATAAAGGCCATGGCTGTGGGGTAAATCTGTTCAGGATAATGCAGTGTTCAAATTCTTGTGTAATGCAGGGCAGGTACATGCCCTGGGCAAACTGGAGCTGAGCATTGCATACTGGCAGCTGCAAGCAAATCACATGGACTCACTCCATCTGGAAACATGATGCAGAACAGTAGACAAGAGGAAAAAAACATAGAAGGATCTTGAAGACATGGTCTATCTCACAAAAGCCAGTGAAAGGCAAATGTTTCTTGGGGCTGAGACATCTCTGGCTAACATGATTACACAGTGTAATGTGAGAGCAATTGGGAGGCCATTGCAGCGAGCTGGTGGCTGAGTGTCACATGAGGCACTGTAGCCTTCTGAGCTGGTGAGTCCCACTTGCTTCATGCCATTATCTTTGAGAAATTGCAGGGAACTTGGAAAGAAACAAATGGGAAGTCCTATTGCCGTGCCTGGCAGGATTGGGTTGAGGTGGTGTGTTTCAAATAAGAAATAATTTAATGTGTACTCAGGCATTAGTCTGTGTGGCTTTATACGTTCTCCTTTCACAGATGGCAATGCCACTAAGAAATATTGTTATTGTTTTAAAACCCTGGTAATACTTGCTTTCATGCCATAAGGATAAACAGCCTCTTTCAGGGATTTACTTGCCACAGTTGTATTACTCATACTGTGTTTCTTGCTTTGTGTGCTGGTAGAATACGTACACCAATGCAGACAAGCTCTTGGAGGCTGCAGAGCAGTTGGCTCAGACTGGGGAATGTGACCCTGAAGAGATCTATAAAGCAGCCCGGCATCTGGAAGTTCGGATTCAGGACTTTGTCCGGAGGGTGGAACAGAGGAAACTTCTTTTGGACATGTCAGTCTCCTTCCATACCCACACCAAAGAGGTAAGAGGTGCACGAGGGAATTTTGCTGTGTATTGTAGAGTGCTGCAAGAGGCTGTCTCTGAAAACTCAGATAACAGAGAAAAGACATTTTCGCCACACAGGGCTGATATTATCCAGTTCATTTCATGCATGTGAATAACTGTTGTAAAGAGGAAATAAAATGTGAATGAAACATATGAATGTTACAGTACACTAAAATATAGCAACACCATCTCAAGTGGTGCTTAATCACAACTAGAATGTATTGTTAGAAAGGAAGAATTCTCTTGTAAGAATGTGAGTTGATATTAACACTTTGAGTGCAAACATGCCAGCAGCATGATCCTCTGAGGATTCTATTTAAATGTACCATTAATTAATGTATGCAATACCATTATGTGTTACTAGAAATCTACATTGTTTAATGAGGCAGACTTCAAAACAACTGCTAAAGAAAAAACAGCCACATACTCATACAGTGAATCAGTGAGGACCTGAATAAATGCTGTTTAGTGTAATTGAAAAATATCCAGAGATAAGACTGACTTGCCAGAGGAGATACAGTGGACAGGACATCAAATGGGAGGCCACTGGGGATGTAATTAAAGCATACTTCACATTTTCTGCAGTCCAAAGGCCATTCAGTGGTGAGTGACTTTTAAAGATAGGGTTTCTGCTGAGAGAGATGAAATTAGTCAGGATGGTTGTTTTCATGCTCTGCAGCATCTGCTTGTGAAAGCACACTTGATCAGGAAGATACTCTGAGAAGCTGAAAGCTTTGCCTCTGCTTGTTGATTTACATGTTACAAACAAGTGGCATATATCAGGCTTCAGGGTGTAGGGGAGCCCCTGAAGTAGAAGGTACATGCATACAATTATTTATATGTGCATGGAAGATGGAGTTTACAGCATGTACATTATAGCTGTTGGTACATTAAGGTTTTTCTTTTACATCCTGCTTCTGCAATATATTAAAATATAGTTAACTCTCAGCTTGTTCTTCCCAGAGTTGCTCAAACACTTGCAGCTATGCTGGTTTGTCACTGGGGAAACTTAATTGGTTATTTCCTCTGTAAAAATTATTTCATAACAGTTTCCTGCTGTGATTAACCTTGTTTCACCTATGCAGGTGATGACTAGTAAAAAAAGATGGTTAGTGGTATTGTGTAGTCTAGTTTGGCTTTGGGAAATAAAGCCTCCCTGTATGAAGGAATTGGGATTGCAGTGCATTATACTCTTGTTCTTCTTCAACAGGAAGGGAGTTTGCCTGCTCCACACACCTGGTTTTAATGAGCTCTGTTTTGGTGAATAAAAATGCAGATGTGTTAAAAATTAACACTTTTTAAAAATTATTTTAAAAACCTGTCTTCTGTACTAGCATCAATGCTGTTCTCTGGATGTTAAGAGTAAATGCTAAGTATTTGCCTCATTAATGTTTTCCTGTGAGACAGATTGGTTCTGTGATGTGTTTTTGTAAAGTTCAGTAATTAATTAATGTCATTTTTAAGGAGATCCAGATTGGACAGACTCTGGGTGCCTCTGTCCTAAAAGTCTCTTCCAACCCAAACTATTCTATGATTCTGTGACTCCCTCTCCAGAGGAACAGTCAAGGGAGCTGTAGCATTGCTGGGACAACAGTGAAATCAGGGTGGACACAGGAACCCATGTCCATCATAATGAAGGACAGCCATTGGGTTGGGTTCAGTTTCCATGAGTTCCCCAAAACCTGACAATGCACAGGAGGTCTGCAAGGGGAAGTTTTTGTTTATTTACCCCATGTTAATTCACTTCTCTAGGGGTCAAACACTGATTTTCTGCAGGTTCAGTGGTTTTCATTGTGTGCCACCACCTGGCTCCTTCAGTGACGTGTTTCTGCACCGGTGAAACCCACACAGGTCAATATCTTGGGGTTTTTGCCAAAACTATTAAGTGAGGAAGTTGCTGCAGACAGGATTCGATTCCGAGATTTAGTTTTTGTCTGCCAGCTGTGGGAATGCCCACAGACACAGTGAAATAACAAAAGACTGCCTGGGGGGAATTGGTGTAAAGGGTAAAGAATTACAACAGGAGAGCCTTAGCACGTGTTTGTATCTACATTTGCCTTTTTATGCTATAAATAGATTGGCTTAGGTAGAAATTAGTCATTGCTTGGCTTTGCTTGGCCCTTCTTGTGTATTGTAAAATGGCAAGTTAACCAATGTAATTGTCGTTCTTCAATATGAACAATAAAACAGATAAATTTAAATAATAACAGATCAATTTAAATCACAGCAGATGTCAAGGCAAAGAATCGTTTTGCTGCAGCAGCAGTAAAATAGTGGGAGATCTGAGGTCCATTCCTGGTGTTTACCAGGAGCCATTCCAGTCCTGGTGCTCACACAGGCCTCCCTTGCCCTCCTACCTGCCAAGCTGGGCCTGAGGCTGGACTTGCTGTGACCATCCAAACCCATCACCTGGGAGTGTCTTGGAGTGAGGAGAAGTAGTTTGGTTGCCACGTTAATCCGTTTAACACCTGACATATTTTGCAATATTCTAGAAGATGTTATCATTTACTTAATAATACCCACCATTATTAACTTCATCCTTTGTAGTTCTTAAAACTATTTAATAAACTATGAACAGGTCTTTCTCTTATATCCTTGAAAATGAAAAAAAAAAGTTCCCTTCATTTTTTTTGGCCCTGATGTGGGAAACTATGGCCTAGATGCATTTGTCATCTAAGCTTCACAAATTCTCATTATTTCATGTTGTATTAATCTATTGAGACACAACTGCTGAAAGGATAGATTAAGTAGAAAGAATTGGTCTTACTGACACTTTTTTCTTTTTTTGGAAATATTCTGAAGATCTTCCTGCAAAGAACATGTTTCTTCTGACAGTTTTCCTAGCACAGGTGAATTGTGTTTCTGATGTGGTAATTCCCAGGTGTGGATGAGTTCATTGACTGTGAACTTCTCACTCCTTCACCTGTACTCTGCCCACCTCTTCATCTCCACATGCAAGTTCTCAGATTCTCACCATCTGAGAAACTTTTAACTGCTCCTACTTTTTTTCTCGTGTCAAAGAAATGTTTCCTTTTGTAGTCAGTCTTCCTTGTATTTTCTTCAGGACAATAGGTAGTGTTGAATTAGGGAGTCATTTAAATGTAGATATCCCCATGGGTAATGTAAGTCCAGAGTGGTTTTTTTATACTACAGTAGACTTGAATCACTGCTTGTTTCATGTTGAAAGCATTAAGAAGATCCCTTCTGCTAAACACTGACTCATACAATTGAAAGGATATCAAAAACACTGTCAATTAAGCATAGTAATAATTTTGATGGGTTTTTAAAGTGACCTTATTGAACAATACATACAACAGGCTTAAATGGGAACTTTTTTGGTGTGGTAATAACACTTTAGAGGCATAAATTGGAAGCAGTCCTTTAAGTGATTGTTGGTGGCATAACTCTTGAGCAATGTAGGTGTCCTATTGCCATGCCTGTAAACAAGATTTTGTGTGTCCCACTGTCCTATAGCATTCCTTATGCTTTTCTAGTTTGTAGTCGATATTTTTGTACCTTTTGGACCAAGGCATTTCTGATGGTGTGAGCAGAAGCCTAGTACCGTGGGAATGAAATCCAATTATCTGTGTGGCAGGGTAAAGTTATAAATTATTATCACTGGCATAAATGCATTCAACAGACTCATACCTGAATAATTTCTCTCAGGACTAAGTGTAATTGAATTTAGGTTCTTTCTTCAAATCTGAATCAATTATTGTCAGGATTGTCAGATCTTGCACTTTTATCACAAATCTCATGATAGTTGATGTTTTTTTGTGAACTTTTGGCTTTAGGATCAAATGATGATAGAGGATTCTTGGCTGGCATTTGATTTTGTTTCAAAGAGAATATTTTTTGAACCTCCTGGAGAAGTGGTTGCAGATGTCATAAAATCACACCCTGAAGATTCAAAACCCTCAAGGACAAAAGAAAAACATCTTGCAATTCATTGTCTGAATCTTAATATTTTCGTGTCTCACAGTTTTATACTTAAGGTTCTGCAGTGTACTTTACATTTCCAAGTATTAAATGGTAGACAGAAAAGAGCACTGTGACCACTTCTATGTCATTAAAAATGTGTAAATCCTCTTGCATAGTTAAGTGATGACTTAGGTTGTGTTACTTGTTGTATTGGCTGTGATGCAGTTGCTAACTTCAGAATGAGAAGGAACTTCACTGAATTTAGATCCATTTAAAGTAAATGGGCCTTAACTAAACTATAAAACAGTTCTGCAATTGTTTCATAGTTCTTTGGGGCATTAAAAGCATGTCTTACCACCTCTAGGTTTCTCATTTCTCAGTGGGCTTCAGATTACCAGTTCTGTGTTGAGTCCAGCACAAAAGAAAACGGAGAGGCAGAGAATTGTGTTTTCAGATCATATGCCCTGTGCTTTGTTGTTCTTTAGGGGGTCAGAAGAACATGAGGACAAGGTACACAGGGCAGGCACTTCCTTGTGGAACCTGCCATGCCTACCTGGCCCACAGAATGGGGAATGAGTATGCTCAGAAAATATTTAATGTTGAGAAAAAGGAACTGCCAGATTGCTAACAGGTTACTATGAACATGTGCAAACTGGAACTTGGCAGAGGTCTTCTGAGTGACCAAATTTGGGAAAATGTTCACATGAATGACATAATGTGTATTCTTGACATCGAGGCTAAGCCCTGCAAAATTTCAAACCCTTTCTTAAAAGCATGGAGGGTCTGGAGCATCTCATTTGAACAGAAATAAAACTAACACAGGCAAAAGTACCTTTTCTGTCCCTTTCTCTCATTCTGGCCCTTGCACCTCAAAATTCATCAAGTTCAGCCTTAGGCAGGCACCTGGTATGGAAAGTTTCACTCTGAAAATTTTGTCTGATAAGGCCATGAGAAAGTGAGAGCTAAGTCCTGGACCATTAAGTGTTAGACAGCTTCCTGTATTATAACCTATATAATTTGTGGTCAGTAGGTCACCTTGGTCACCCCACAGACATCAGTGGGGTTACTCAGCTGGGAAATGGAGTGGGGCTGCCCTATCAGTCAGGAATGGTAACAGTGTTTTTTTGCAGGCACTGCTAACTTAATTTCACTTGATAACCAAGACCTGTGAAATTAAATTTTCTCTGCTTGAGTTGAATATTGTGATTAGAAGATTATTTCAGTGTAGATCACTAATTCTGACAGGGCTTGTTCTTCACTTGAGGCAGAGCTGCTGGGACACAGGGAGCAGAAAGCTCACGGGACTGAGGTCAGCTGCTGTTGACTCCCATCAGAAGAGCTGACAGAATGTATCAAAGTTAATCATGGAGCAAACATGACAGTGGTTTTGGGATATATCCTGTAATCCTGTCACTCACTGTGAATTGACACAGGAATCAAATTTAATGTTACTGAACTTAAAAATTTGTTGTTTGACTTTTACTGCTAATATTGACTTTCCAGAGCAATCGCCCACTAGATAATAAAGATTTGTGATGCAAGCAATGCTCAGTTTAGCAACTCCACTTGCTGGCAACTTCTGGAAGTTCTGAAAAGGTCTTGTTCTCTGAACATGTGTTTGTCTTACACACTGCTACTGTCCAGGACAGCACTTCTGTTCCTTTGTTCATATTATGTCCAGATTTTTAATTTTTTTTTTAAAGGAAAGCATAAAACATTAAAATGACCCAAATGGGCTCACTGCACATAAAATATTCACTGAGTGCCCGATTCACACCCCAGAATTTTCAGTGTTAGAATGAAGCACTATGTGTTTTGTTCAAAAGCTAGAAATTTTGACCTTCACTGGGATAATATAAACAGCTGAAATAGATGCACAACAGCATGCAAAATCAAACTTTGAAAATATCTGCCCCTCTTCTCGCAGCAGGGCTGTGAAACATCAAACCTTAGATTTATGCCTCCTATTAGTATGACCATAGTTTTTGCAGGGACCTGAATCTGTGTGCTGGTGGTGCTAGATGGATGGTTGGACTTAGAGATCTTAAAGATCTTTTTCAACTTTAATGATTCTGTGATTCTATGATTCTAAGTTGAAGCCATTTTGTTGTGTTTGTTTGCTATTTCTGAAAAGTACTCAGTTCCTAAATATTCTGCTATTCCCATTAGGAGAGAATTTGCAGGCAGAAATTAGAGAATGTAGTAGAAGTGAACTGGCAGAGGTGCCAATACAGTGCCCATCTGAGCTCTCCCTTGCCTGGGTGGCAGATTCCTTGGAGAAGGCAGATAACCTGTCAGCTTCTCATTCTGATAATTGTAGCTGTGGAGAGGGCTCTGCTGGTATAAAATGTGTTATTTTTGTGTGAGCTATATCAAAGTACACTCTGGGTTATCAGCAATCAATTACCATGAAGCAGCATAAAAAAAGCAAATCCCCCTCCAGCTCCAGAGAGTAGACTGTGGCCTGGACCAAAATGCCAACATTCACCAGTCATTAACCTTGGGGGTGGTTTTTGCAGAGCTAAATCTGTAAAGCTATCAAAGATCTGGGACTGAGGAACCAGCTGGGGTGGTACAGGGTGCCCTTCTTCCCTGTCCATTTGTTGCCCAGAAGCAAGATATTTTTTTTTTCATGAAGGATTAAGTAGCTAGGAAAGAAAAGAGCTGTGGTATTCTGGCAGCACATCCTGCTCTTGAGCAGGGGAGTTTGAAGCACAGCCAGGCCACTTCTGAATAAAATTCTGCCATCTGTGATGGCAAAAGATTGGTAAAAGAGACAATCAAAGTAATGAGAATTAAATGCTTGTAAATACAGCCACATAAACCAAATGTCAGGAAGTCAAACTTGTGCACGGAAGAGAAGTTCTTTCCATCCTTCCACTATGTGCTAGCCAAGGGATTCCTGTAGACTTCATTTAAGTTCATACTTTGTTATCCACATTTTTCAGACTATTCACCAGCATTGTTACAGACCAATGGCTCCACTCAAATATTTTCCTTGGCTTTTGAGGACCTTGCATGTGTTTTGCATGTTGTGGAAATGTGAGCCTGTATGTCTCACTCTCCAGATAACAGTGGTTTGGGCTAAAAGGATGTTTTATGAGCATCTTGAAATAAGATGTGCCAACTTTCATAAAGCATTCTTTTATTAGACACATTTCTGCCCATTCTGATTTCCTGAAGCTGAGGAAGATGAGCTTCTCCCAGTTTCAGTGTGTGGGCTTCAGTGCTGTGTACAATGGCAGCAAGAGTGGGCAGCCTGCAATAATCTGTACTGAGTAAACCTTTATCAAAGCCATAGAGGTACACTCCTGTAATTCACTCATCACACAAAATACATGTTCTGTCTTTCACCTGAAGTACATCTATGCACTGAAGTCTATTTAACTAGTTGAAAATGGTGTCAGTGGAGTGGCTGAAAGCCAATGGATCCAACGAGACTGACTGGTTAAAGAAAAGTCATGCAGTTTTTCAGTCCTTAGCAAGATGCAGAATGATTCAGAATTGTCACAAATTATTTATTTCTGCATTTCCCAGGGCATAGTAAAAGTTACACAAAAGGCTCAAAGCAGATCAGTGTAAGATTGCGAGTGACAAATACAGCCAGTCACTGGAAAAACACAGAGGGAAGAGGTGCTGCAGCTTCTATTTGAGAAGTGATGTTTAGAACCAATGAAAAATAAGGAGAATGTGAGGGTACCTGTATTTATTTTAGCAGATTGCTGCATTTGTAGTGTGGGAAGCTTTGCCTGCACCAAATTGTCCTGTATCACACTGCTGTAAAACTGAGTAAATCTTCCAGTGTAGGTAGAACTTTTCTAAGCCAGAGTGATCAAGCCAGAATTTGATTGCTACAGTTACTGAAGTTAATTACAACAAGATTCCTAATCACAAATAAAATATTAAAATTATACTAGAAGAGTAACATGTTTTTACAATTCATGATGGTGGCAGAAGCAGCACAGAACATGTAAATTTTATTCTTCATTTATAAATCAATTTTCTCTTCTAGATCAAATAGTCCCCGAATTACATTTACGTGACCTTGGACTGGGGATCTACACACTCCCTGATGTAAGCCTGGCTACCCAAATCATGTTTGCCTTTAGAGGAGATTATTTTGTCCTATATCAATCTGGTCCATGCAGGACTTGGAAAAAGCATCAGATGTTTAGGCAGTGCAAATCCTTTTGCCATAGGCAAGGTTACTAATTAAAAAGCCTGATCATACAGAAGCACCAGATGCAGCCCAACCAAGGATAAATGTCAAGAAATTGGCGAGGAAAAGGGAAAAGCAAGAAAGAGGTTAGGGAGAGATCAGTTTTTTCACAGAATGTTCCCTTTCCACTTGTAATTCCTTCCCAGCCAGTGTGGTGGTATCTGACAACATTAGGTTTTGCAGCAGGGAGTCTCATGGGTTGTGTTTTACCATGGAAGTCGTGGCATTTCCTATGTGTGTCTGGTCACATCCAATCCTGTCACCTTTTATTAGGTGTGCTGCCATTCCGTGGCACTTTGCTGGTGGCATGAGGTCACTTTGCAGCTCATCATTACAGACCTTGTTTTCTGTGTTTCTGTTGACATTTTCTTGAGAGCTTGATTGTGACTTCTGACGATGTTGCTGAAATATGCTTCCAGTTTACAGCAACCCTCAGTTCGTTTAACTGAAACAAGACTGGATGCATTGTAAGTGTGAATAAATACCAGTTGATGAAAGTTAATTGTGATGGAAAGTTTTATTTTCACCACCATGTTGGTGTGGGGACAATTTCCTAAAGGCTGTGCAGTTAAGCTGAATGCACAGCAGCATTTGAACAGATGCTTTAACACAAGTGCAGACTGAAGTTCTGCCATAAATTAACCTAACTTGGGATCTGTGTGAATTCCTAGTGCATATCATGACAAAGCTAAATATTATTGCCATAGAATTGGCTTGTAAAAACCTGGCATAGTAGCAGAGGGTAATAGGGTAGATGGACATCTCTCTCTGGAGCAGTTCTGCTTGTGAGGGTTTTGGGGGGGGTCTTTCTCAGCCTGCCCTTGGTTTTCTGAACACTCACATGGCAATTCATGGAGTGGCAGCAGGGTCCCTACATGTCACTGAATTCTTGTGCATTCTGCCCTAGTCTTCATTGCTGTGATGAATTTTCGCTTCCTGAGTTGTCATGAGCATCCTTTTGGGGCCTGCCCTGCCATACACAACACTTCTCTGACATAGTAAAGGGGCAGAACATACATCCTGGGAAGTTGCTTGTTTCCATTAACATCCTTGTTTTGAAGACTAGCAAAAATGCTGTACAACAGTAAATCTCCTGGATTGATCAGGTTCTTTGCACTGCTCCCATAACTCAGTGCTTTTAAACTGCTTTTGAGGGGATTATAACTCATCTCTGTCATTTACAAATAGCAGCATATAAGCATTGGGTATTTAATAGTTATTCCAATCATGCAGGCAAGGTTTTCTTAGCAATCTCTTTAGGTTTTAGATTTTGTTTAAAGTGGTTCCTTTTTCTAAGTGAAAAGTATTAATTTTAGGTAACAAGCACAGGTGTCCTCAGACCTCGAGTTAAGTGGTCTCAGCAATTGAGCAAAATGAAGGGTATTTCATCAGATGCAGTAGCTGGGAATAAAGAGCTGTATTGTCTCTTGGATGGAGGGAAACTGCCTGTGTTTCATATCCAAAAAAGATGCAAAAGTTGTTGTCACCATGCATGAGGGGCACCAGATGCCCAAAAGAAAGGAGGAGTGTAATTCTTCTTTCCCACTGTTCTAGTAATTAGAGGAGAATTAGTTGTCTTGTGTAAAGCCTTGATAAAATAAAGCTTCAGTTGTGGAGCCACTATGGATCTTCAGCATCAATGGCTTAGGGATAGGTTTTTACCTGACACTTCTCAGAGCCAACAATTATTACATTTTTACATGTGGTTTGCATGGGTCAGATCTCTCATAGACTGAATTCAGGTGCTACCACTAGTGCATTGGGTTATCCATGTCCAATTAATCACCCCAAAGCATAGATCAGTTGAAGGAAGAACAAAACTTACTTTTGTGATACTTCTGTATTGTTTTCTAGGATTCTGTATTTTTTGTTTAGTACCTGTTAAGTAACATAATGCAGAGCTTATCTCCTTTTCTGGACTCCTGCATGACTGGAAAACTTAGAGAAAGTCACCACAGGTGGATGTGGAAATTCTGCCATTATATTTGGAATAGCTGCATGTATCTACATACACCCTTTGTATGGGATCGAGTGGTACCTTAGTAATGGTTTGAAGTATGTATGGGAGTGGAACAGGTAGTCACAAATTTTGTCCATGGTAAGAATAAAAAAAAGTCAATTTCTGAAAATATTAAATAACAGTTGTGCTGTGCAATATGTCAGATTTTAATGGGAACAGTTTCTTTGGTCTAAGCTGTCTAGTTTAGAGTAGGTCGCAGCATGGACTGGAAATGCACAAAGTATTCAGTGATTTGAGGCTTTAAAAGTCAGGATTTTTTTTAATCGGTCAAATACTTCCATTGGAATGAAACATCAGGCTCTGAGAGGGACTGGTTTTCCTGAGCAGAGACAATCAGGATGTGATTTCTGTTTTATGATTAACAGCTGTTCTGACTGATGTTGCAGTGACATGGAATTGGTCTTTTCATTGCTGTGTGTGTGGCATTCACAAGTGGGGCATGGTAGCAATTTATTTCAGGTGTTATTAATTGTAGTACATAACCTAGGAGGTTTTGGAAACAGATTCCTATTGTGAATTTTTCCTGAAAGATCTTCCTAATCTTATTAATATTGACTGATTCTTTGTATTAGGGTTTTCCAGGGATTGGTGGAGTCTAAAGGATTAAAGGCCTCTGAGTCAAGGATGACCTAGATTCTGATAGATTTTATATGCAAATCCTTATAGACAGAGGTCATTAATGGAAACATCTGAAGCTAATATGAGTTAATATATTTGAGTGCTCTGTGAAATTAGGGAGTGCTTTGGTTCCAGGTGAATACAATACAGTTTATGTTGTAAGTATTTTGAAACTGATTTAGAAGCCTACTCAAGAAGTGGAGTAAGATCTTAAATATCCAATGCTCCTTCTGAAAAGTTGCCTTCTGTAGCATAGGATTTTCCTCTGAAGGCTGGAAACTTTCTTCTCTGCCCTAACAAGATAATTTCAAGAAAACGGCGGATTCCTAACAATGAACAAGATTCCTGATTCCACTTTCATTTTTATAAAGAAAATTTCCTAAACTTTTTTAAGTTGAAAAAGGAACTAAGAATTGCAAGAAGTTAGAAAACAACTGGCTTTCCCACCTCAAAACAGGATGATTTTTATACGTAGCTATTTTTCTGTATTTACAAAGTGCTCTATTACTTGAAGATCTGATAAGCAGAAGTAATAATCCTGAATAACCTGGTCATGGTCTGTTTTGGTCCAGCTGCCCCTACTCTTTGAGTGGGTGTAGGGATTGGATCAAAACCAGGAAGATTCTCAATATAATTAATATATAAAAGCACTAATGCATTTTTTTTATGGTAGCTTCCCAAAGTTCAGCACATGGACCTCAAACCACAACTGAAAAAGCCCTCTATTTGGCTCATTAAATGTGTTTTCATTTTTTCACTTATTTCTCATGCCTATTCACTTACATTTATTTCTTTGATTAATAGTTCCCCTTTTACACTCTGCCTTTTTCCTAAGAATGTGAAAATATGTAAATATCCCAAGCAAAGACATTCTGTTTCAGGCCAGTAGTTGGCCAGGCCATTATCATTATAATATTTATGAATAAACAGAGGCATTTACCCAAAACATTCAAAGCTGACTCTGAAAAACCTACAAGTAAGGCGTATGTTCTAATGCTTGTTTTTGTGAGTCTCTCAAGCAAGGACTCAGTACCAGAGGTGGGGACAGAGCAAAAGGCGCTGGGCTCTCCCTTTTCTGGTATCATGAGCATGCTGGGACAGATTCTAATTCTGATAATTTTGATTTGGTCCAGGGTAATATCCTTGAAGTCTGTAGCATGTGTAAGTGTAGCACTTAATGACTGGCCTTAGGTGTGGGCCCTGGCTGTGAGAAGCTTTGGCAGCTGGAGCTTTAGACATCCCCATCCTCCTCTCGATGCATGTGGACGTGCAGAATTCACAGTCTCAGAGGAAATGCTGCAGGAAGGGGATCCAGTGCAACTCGTTTTGAACACAAACTTTTTTACCAGCTCTTTGCCACCCACACACAATGTCCTCCTCTGCTTCATGTTCACCCCAAGGTCCTGTGGGACAAAGCTCTGCAGTCCCTGGGAGAAGCACCGCATCCTTTGCCATTTCCCAGCGCACTGCTGTTTCCCACTCTGGTACTTCCCCGCTACCTCCAGCACATACCAGCAAAATGTGGGTTAATGGGGCAGGCGTGGCACAGAAAAGAGTCTCTGGTGGAGTCATTAGGGTGTGCTGGCAGGCTGCCAGCTCGGTGGGTGCAATTTTACACTCACTTTTCAGCACAAGCTTAAAGGGGAATCCTCTGTTCGCTTTAAGCCCTTACAGCCAGTGAGAGGCTGCTGGGGCATTCCTGCCCCTGTCCAGACCTCTGATGAACAGCTGGCTGGAAATTCTCATCTAAGCACTTGCAATGATTTGTTGCTGTGATTGTGGCTTTAAAACTGGTAGTCAGAACTATTCAAAATTAATGGATCTTCATGGGGTCGATTAGTGATATTGCTGTCTCCTGTGTTTGGATTTTCCCAGAGTTAAAATACAGAGTCTGAGTGCATTTTGAGGAGGGGGTTTAAGTAATGGAAACTAAAAAAGAAACACCAAAAGCTCGACCCCTGGGAAGGCATAGCTGAGCAGGCACAGCTAGACCTCAGTCAGTACCATACACACATACCAAAGACTGCAACAGGCTTCAGCTGCATGTGAAATTAATAGCAGCTGATAGTGCTCAGCTCCTGAAAGGGTTAGGTTATCACAGCTGTAGGAGATTTTAATTTGTTACTAGTATATAGAGCTAATAAGAATAAAATAATTAGTTATTGCTGTACAATAAATAGAAATTGATTTTTTTAACTACCTGATATTATATTTATCTTATTTTCTTTCTTTAAATGGAATCAATATCAAATGTATCTATTTGGGTTTACAAATTATAAGTCAGTTTTCCTGTGAAACATGCAGCCGGAGTTAATGCCTATTGATTCTGGAATTAGAGAGCAAAAGGGTTAAATCTCAATCCCTCTCTGATTTATATTTCCCTCCCCTTCTTCCCAGCTGTGGACATGGATGGAAGATCTGCAGAAGGAGCTCTTAGAGGATGTCTGTGCTGACTCTGTGGATGCGGTTCAGGAGCTTATCAAGCAGTTTCAGCAGCAGCAAACAGCCACCCTGGATGCTACCCTCAATGTTATTAAAGAAGGGGAAGATCTAATCCAGCAGCTCAGGTAAGCACCCACCTGGGGCACAGGTGTTGAGAAATCTGATGCATGCTGTGTTTTAAGGGTGCTTAAATAGGGAACTGCAAGCTAGGATCAATTGGGAGAGTTTGTTAATTCTTTGCTTATTTATAATTCTTCAGATCCTTGGAGTGTTTTATTGAAATTACAGGGAGTGATTTGTGTGGACTGATTAGAGTAGTCTGTGGATCAGCACTGGTTTCCTGTTTGACTGAGAGATTATTTATAGGCACTGGGAAGTGAATGAAACCAAATGTGTTTGAAGTGAATATTTTTAGTTGGTATTTATAGAAGATTGTTAAATGGTTGTGAACTGAGGCCTTGTGATTTATATGGTTATTCCCGATGTGGGGTAAGTGTATTCCTCTTAATAAAATACACACGTGTCTAACAGTCTTCACTGTTTCATTTTGCATGCAGCACCCTTCTATTTATCTTTGTGTATGTGAGGTTTATTCATGGTGTCAAAGAGGCTCTTTTACTGCTGGTTCTTCTACTAGCACTATGAATTAAACCAGCTCATTTTTGGCTAATTTAAAATACATGAAGAGACTAGTCCCAAGAACTGGGGGCAGGGGGGGGAGATGCTGGGGGGTTTTTTGGGTGTTTGATGTTTTTGTTTCTTTTCTTTCTTAATCTGCAAGTATTGTCAAATGAATATTTGCAGAGTAAGCTTATACAGAATTTGTGATTGTGAAATTTCTCTCATTTGTTGTTAAAGTGGTTTTCTGTGCCTTTAGCTTTATTGACAGCAGTGAAGTTTTCCTGCCTTTTAGGGATGTTGCTGGGCACTGAACCAAGTCCAATACATCACTTATTATTTAGATCCTTGTATTGTTACAGGTTGCCCTTACCCACATGTGTGCATGTTCTGTATACATTATAATATGCAAATATCCCAGGTTTTATGCATTTCACCAGACGGTCCAAGAGAGTGACATCACCTTCTTCACCCTGAGCTTTCCTAATGTGCTGCCTTTACTTCTCATCTGAGATGTGCAGGAAACCATGAGCCATGATAGGAACCTGAGAGGAAAAGCCCAAGATGCTCTGGAGCGCAATGAACAGCAAGGGTTCTGGTGGAGCTCTGCCCTTAAGAGCCCTCCTGGAATCCTTAAGTATTTTCCTACTGCCATATGCTGAGCTTTCCTCTAAGCTTTCCCCTGTCATCATGGATGCAGAGTTTTCTCTGCTGGGTCAGAAAAAAAAAAAAAAAAAAAAGAGATTTGAAAGGACTGCTCTAGGTTTTTTTGATTGTCATTCAGCCCTGGGCAGCCACACCAGAGAGCTCATGGAGATTCCTACCCTTGCTGTGTATGACTTGCCAGCACCACAGGGGAGGGAGAGGGACTGGAGTTGTGGTATTGCTTGCCAGTATTAGAGTTGGAGAGGAAGAATCAGGAGTGGACATTCCATCCTTCCATTCATCTTTGCTGATGAGATCAGTAGGATAAAAACATGCTGGGTTTGGTAAGGGAGCTGCCAGAGGGGAAGGGGTTTTAGCTGAGAATGTGTGTATGGCCAGCTGCAGCAGGTCAGTCAAAGGTCTGCATGGTAAATTACTTTTATGCAAAGAAATTGTTTACAAAGTTGAGGGCATTTCTATGAGATGAAAAAAATGGCAGTTAAATTGTGGGCTAAAAATTTTTTTGTTATTCTTCCCATCTATTGGAATGGCATCAGTTCAGTGTGAACACCCATGGAGTAGAGCCTGGAAGGGACCCTGTACAAGCCCATCAGGTGGAGTGGTTTTTAGGGTTGCAGAAACTGTCGACATTCAGAGTCCTGGCTCTGATGGTGGGCTTGGCCTAAAGGATTTTACCTGAGTCAGAAGGCAAGTGTGGAGAGTGGCCAGGGTAATACCTGGACCTGAGAAGTCAGTGGAGCATGGGAAAGAGGTGAACTGCAAGATGATGTGTGGGACTTCAGCTTTTTCTAATGTGAACATAGTCCATTCTTCAGTCCATATCTTCAGTCTTGGAAAAGTGACTGTGGCCTCAGCTTTGAGATTTTTTTTTTAATCAGTGTCATGCTCCAATGTTTGCGAAGTACCAAGGCAGGTTTTGTGGCAGCTGTGTTTAACAAAGAGAAGTTGGGGTTGGGGTCTGGTTTGTTCTCTGAGCAGCGAGTAAGGTGGAACAAGGTGAACATATTTGTGCAAATCGATCCCCTGGTTCTGATGGACTTAATACCAAACATTTGAATGCACACAGAAGTTTGCAGTGGTGAGCTGTCAAGATGAGCTGGTTCAAGTGTTGGATTTGAGCACTCTGACTAACTGCAAAGCTTGTAATGTAATCCTGGACTCTTTCAAAGCAGAACAGTGTGGAAAAAAAACCCAATGAAGCTGCCTCTGTGTGTGCCCACTCTTACCAGCTTTCATCGCTGCTGGCAATGGTAAAGAACACACAGATAAAGAAAAACTAGAATTGCTGCAGTCTTTCCTTAACACAGGATTGCATTTCAGTGTGGATCACCTTGTACCTGTCGTGAAGAATAGATGAAGATTGCAAATGCTACAACAATGAAAAGAATGAAATACACTGCTCTTATCAAGCATGCCATAATACAGGTTAAAAGCAATAAAATTACTGGAGCTTTGGAAAGTTTTACATTTCTTGTTCTTATCTTTGAGAGAACAGATTTTGGTTTAGAGAAGATCATTTGTGTAACAGCACTCTGTTTCCTCCAGATAGGCAATGAAAAGCTCAGCTGCCTGAACTAAATACCATGCCTGGGACTGCACTTCACACAAGGTCTTCAGGACCTCAGTGACTCCATCAGGAGGCCATACCTATCAGGAATAAAGCAGGCCTGCCTAGAAATTCTGTGCATGTCATGGTTCACACAGGAAACACTTTTCTCTCTTCCTTATCAGTGCTTTACTGAGGTGGTCGTTGTTCTCAGCAGCCAACACAAAGCAAACCTTTCGAACTGCAGTTCCAGGGGTGCTGCTGGGGGCAACATTTCTGGTCATCTGTGAAGGGCAAAACAATGACTTGCTCCAGTGAGATGTGAAAAGCAGGAAAGTTTGTGGCTGAAAAGAAAAGCCAGTGAAGAGTTAGGTATCTTGCCTTTTTTGCAGTAGTTCAGCATATAAGCTTTAGATAATAGATATTTCTCATTGAGCTTTCTCCCAGTGAAAGCACTGAAAGTGGTTTTAGGAGCACAGTGTTCATTTTAAACAAAGTCAGCAGCAATGTACTGAGTCCAATTTTATGTTCCCCAGAGTTTATTTTGGGGTTTTTTTTTCCAATAATTTCTTTGAATTTTAAAACTCTAATCCATAGCCTTTCAAAGATTAGTAAGGGTATTATATTTACTCTTTCCAGAGTTTTTCATCACCTGACAGAACAAGAAATATTGTGACAGAAGCATGCAATCTCAGAATTTTTTTTTTCCTATAGGGAGATCTTTCTCAGACCAGAGTAGCTAGGGGTTGTCAATGCCTTATCCAAGGAGACTTAAAAAAACCCACCAGAGTACTACTCTTAAACTTTTGTATTGCATCAGTCACTGAAATGCAAGTGTGCCTTGATTTGAAGACTGAAATGTTTAATGAAAAAGAATTTCTAAAACTAAATGCGTCTCTAGATCCCGTGAGAGATTATTCAACACCGGTCTTGAATAATTCATTGAGTAATTTAGATAATATATGAATAGTAATAATCCTGCATCTGAGTGAAGACTTATTTCATGTCCTTTTATAGAAGACAGGTGCTGACTGAAGGAAACAGAACTTGATTGGATGCAGCCTCAGATTAAGCTGTAGTTTGAAAATCTCTAGTTATTTTCATTCCTCCTTCCTCTGTGCTGCTCTAATGTGGAGGCAGAGACCCTGTGATCACTGTGAATGTGAAAACAGACAGAGAGAGTGGGGCAGAAGCCATAACACCTGGAGAGAGAAATATCAGTGTAATCTTCCCATATAAGCAAGGGAAATCAGTAGTACTTGCATTTAAATCTTGTTTTAGCCAATGTGTCAAAGTCAAGATTAAATTTTGGCTTCAGAGTTTCCTTTCTGGCCCTTCTGAACATTGAGGGACTTGTGTGGAGCATTTGAGGATAAATTTCAGTTCTTTGTCTGCAAATGTTATTTATCCATTAAACAGTAACTGAAAAAAAATTGCTGAAGACATAGCAGACTCATAGTAGGTGAGCCTATTAATATACATGAAAGCACAAATAGAAAAGGAGCCATCAGGGCTTTCCTGTGCCCATGCTAAGCTTTCAAGTACAGCAAATTCCCCTTCGGTCCTGGTCCACCAGTAAAGGGTTTGCTCCTTTCTGCTGCCTGTAAAATGGAAAACATAACTGGAGCAGTATCTGACCTGTCACAGTCACATCTGCTTTCACTTCCCCCAGTGAAAATACAAGTCAGGATCTCTCTTGCAATTTCTCAAAGGTGTGTTGGGGTTTTTTCCATTGTGTTCTGTATCCATTGCTGTACTACATTATCCAGAGGATACCAGGGCATCACTGGCCATTGGTCTGAAATACTCATAATTCTGATTCAATTAGTCTGCATTGCTGTACTACATTATCCAGAGGATACCAGGGCATCACTGGCATAATTCTGATTGAATTAGTCTATAAGTAATAGGGCAAATGCGGGAAATTTACTTGCAAAGTAAATTTCCAAGAGGCTGAATAGCATCTCAGTTTGATGCAAGTGTAGGCAGGAGCAGGTGACCCTGTAGCATTAAAGGTGACTGCCAGCCAGTCTGCTCAAGAGAGCCCTTGAGGTTGATGTGCATCTCCTCCCCTGCCCCTCCCAAGTGTGTAAGGTCACAGTGTCCACAACACAAGAAAGGATGATGCCCCTGCTCCAGCTTTGTGCCAAGTTCAGGAGCTGCAGGATTTCAGGGAGCAGAGGAGATGAGTGTTGCACACACCTTCCCTCAGCCCTCTGTGCTTGGCTTTGCTCCTCGGCAGCACGCAGAATCACAGATGTGTAGTTCTTGCTCTTTTGCCTGCCTCAAAGCTCAGCTCTAACCCTGCCCTCTGCCTTGCCACAGGGACTCTGCTGTTTCCAACAACAAGACCCCCCACAACAGCTCCATCAGCCACATCGAATCCGTCCTTCAGCAGCTCGACGAGGCCCAGGTACAGATGGAAGAGCTCTTCCATGAGAGGAAGATTAAGCTAGACATTTTCCTTCAGCTCCGGATTTTTGAGCAGTACACCATTGAGGTAAGAGCTGGCTGCATGACCTGGGTGGGGGGAGCTGTGGGAGAGAGAGAGAACATGTGGACATGCCCTGTGAGGGTACATCTTGGGCTGCTTGATTCTGCTCAGCTGTCCAGTGAGGGGGAGAGAGTTACAACTGTGCTTTAATTCAGGCTGTTGGACCTAAAGCATGCTTTAGGATAAACTGCCAGAATGCACTGAAAGAGGTGCATGGGTGCTTCCCTGACTTTGCTGGGAATCTGCCTGCTTTGCAGAGAAGCTTTACGAGATGCCTTTTATAACTCTCTGGTGACATGAGTCACTCAGGGATTTGAAAGTTCTGCAAACTTATTAGTGAGGTTTGTCTCTTCAGATACAAACAGATGCCTGTCTTTAAACCACAGAGTGAAAAAACATGCTATGCATAAAAGGAAAGGATATTTAAAAGGTGGGCTTTTTAGACACTGCAGTGGATTTATTTAAAAAGGAAAAAAATGTCCCTTATAAAATGAAAGGGACATATTTATGTCCTCATGCAAAAAAAAAAAAAAAAAAAGGTATTTCAATTCTGTTTTGTACTTCTGTTTTGGAAGCAAAAGCACTGGATGGAAAATTCATCAAAATGTTGGGGTATACTTGGAGTGAGAAATTTTCAAGATATTCCAGCCAATCTCAGTAATCACATTCTGTAGTTCTGATAGGAGATGAAAAAGGAACAAAATGTGTATTAACTTGTACACAGAGTCTGTGAGACTGATGTCAGTGCTTGTATCCTTTGTGGGGTCTGTTCCTCCTGCTGTATCCCTGTGGTACTTGTTCAGTTCAGGGAGCACCTGGAATTGTTTGAGAATGATACCTTCCTGGAGGTATTGTTTGTAAATCTGTAGGTTTATTCATTATTTATTTATTGTTTGTAAATCTGTAGGTGGGTGCTGGTAACTGCTGGGAGGTTTAGAATGCTGTGTTGCATTTTGTGTTTAAGACATGACATGATGAATTACAGTGGAATAAAAGGCAGGAAGCAAGTGTCCAGTTTCCTAAAAGGTGTCCTGTTCTATAGCTGAATGTCAGACATAGGAATCAGTGAGGAGGATCTGAGCTTCTCTGCTGTGACTGCACAGTGAGGTATTTCACTGCAGTCTGTCCTACAGTGCTTGTTAATTATACAAATTTGAATAGTTTCATTTACTTACCAGTTATGTACAATCTCCTTGCTATTGAGAGGCAGCATTCTTTGTATTTGTGAATAAATATATAAATGTATCTATTTCATGTCAGATACTGCTCTTTCAGCAGAGTATGCTATCTCCTATATTTAAATAGAAGATACTTTTTATACATGTTGGTGTGGCAGATCCTGAATAATTGAGAGTTTTACTTTAAAGATGTAAGTGGGTGTGAATGCTGTACTTGAACATACCCATAAATGGCATCTGTGTTTTCAAAAAAGAAGAAAGAGATAACCAATATGTGCCTCTGGAACACCCAAATGTGTTTGTAGACAGTATGTGGTGAACCCAAGTGAGTTACTCATTAAGGTCTCAGCCTGTTTCGCTGCAGAATCAAGGTCTGAACCTATAGTTGTTCTGATTTAAGTAAAAATATTTTTAAAATTAAAACAAATTACTGTTTTCAAATTCTTTTTCTTTGTAAATAGTCTTTCAATCAAAGTGTCACTACCAGGCATTACTTTACTGGTGGGGCTACCACAGCATCAGGAGAGGATGTGACTTACATTATTCCCCTCGCATGGGATACCAATATGGAAATACTTTGTGGATACCTTTGATTTGTTTCTGCATGGATCTTACTTCTGTATATTCACAGAATGGAGTGGCTGTGACACATTAAGATGTTTAAAATTGGAAATGTGCTTCAGAGTCTTCTAAAATCAGATTAGCAAGAAAGGATTTTAAAGGAAATCGCCATTAGTTGTCACTGTAGATTTGCTATTTTTTATCATATGAACATCTGAATTCCCTCTGCAAGATTAATATTACAGGGAAATCTGAGAGCATGTTTCCTAGAGAGTCTATGGGCTGATGATTTTATTTAGAAAGCTCCCTCTCTCTGAAAAAAATATTTTTTATTTTAGAATAATTATGACAATTTCTACTGAAAACACAGTGAAAAACACACCCAGGTCAGTATCTTAAATTCTCTAAGTACACTTAGTGCTTAAACAAGAAAGGCAGCTTGATGGATAATAAAACAAAGGCAGTTTGAAATTAAGTGTTAAATAACCCATATATGCTATGCATTGCAAACAGCTGAATTGGCTCAAATTGACACAGTAATGGTGCTTAGAAAGTAGATTGCAGTCAGTTGCCTCAGCTGTATAATGAAGATTCCAAGTCAGTAGGAAACTGTTACAAGAATTAACAGAATTATCTCATGCCATTGTTGAGAAACAAAAAGATTTTTTCATCACCATGATTTAAAAGCATGTAGTATTTCTGATGGTTGACTATTCCAAGCTGTTGAGGAGAAAAAGATGATGGCATTTAAACAGGAAATTAAGTATTTTTTTCTACTAAAGACAAGTAGCTTGAGCTATGGCTAGAAATGTATTTAGGTTTTAATTTTCCATAATAGCCTAGATCCTTCATAGATTAAGAATTGTGAAATAACGTGTACCGTGTGATTGTCAGTTTAATTTCTCCTTCTCTAGTCTAGATAAGCCCCCTTCCATCTGTCCAAAGAGCAGTGCCATATTGAACACATCCTTAGTGAAAGGCCTCTACCTGCTGCAGCTGTGTCAATCCTTCCTGCACTCACACAAACTGCCTGCAAAACCTGGCTCCTCCTCTCAAACTTCAACATCTTTCTCCTCGTTGCCACTTCTGCCTTGCCAAGCACCCAGTTTCCCGTTTCCCCCCTCAGGTGTGTGTTCTTGGCTCTGTTGGTTCTTGAGCTCCAGGGAGTCCCTTGACATGAGGACCCTTCCCTGGCAAATCTGGTGAGAGAAAGATTTGCATCTCTCTAGTGGAAGCTGGAGGGATGCAGCTGCAGGAGCCCATCTGCTTCCAACAGCTTTAGGGAAGGCTGCACATTAGAGCCCAGCCTCAGAAAACATCCCATGTTGTCTCTTTCCATCCAGTTTTGGTACTGAAATTTCTCAATTCTGTTAATTTTCCCTGCTTCTCTCTTTCTGTCTTTCTCTCTCTTTTCTAATTAATATGCAAACAAAGTATTAGGATTTTTAAAAATTCACAAATGGCAAATGAGTGATTTGCCTTTTTATTTTGCTTAGCAAGTGTCTCTCTTTTGTTCCTTGGAACCTACCCTGCTTTGACTGTTCTCCACAAATATTTAAATATGTGCCATTGACCACATAACCCATTCCTCTGGCAATCCTTCCTAAACTTACACTGTGCCAGTCTGGTTTGTAGTCCTCCTGGTTTTTGAGCTTTTCTATAATCTTTGCACCTTGACAGAGGTTTGGAGTTCAGGCAAACTTTAGGATTAATGATTACTTATCAACACTTATTTTCATCTACTTAGGCATTATTGATCTTGTACTTCAGTGAAATCTGTCAACTATTGTTGCATTTTGTCTTCAGGAAAAGTACTTTCCTTTAAGAGAAACCACCTGCCCTTCTTTGGCAGGGCAGACCAGCTGTGTTCATTTTGGACTTCTAAGCCTCACAGGCAGCTTTTGTGTTTCACTGGACTCATGGCAGGTTTGGCAGATATGAATTTGGGTGCAAACACACAGGCCACAGCATGTGCTGCCTGTTCTTTCTTGCCTTGAACTTAAATATTGACTGATATTTACACTCTGGGTTCTCGGGGTAAGTTATGAAATCCAAGCTATGGCAGCACCTGAAAACAGACATAACAGAAACATGAGAGACCCTGGCTGTCCCTACGGGAGCTGTTCTGCCCTAAGTTTTAACACACAAAATGACAGCCCATCCTTTATCTAGGAAATGTGTCTGACTCTGATGCCTGATAGGTTTTATTCCTTTACCAAGCCACTGCACATTTCAAAACAAGACAGGATTGTTTGGATTGTATGGTTGCTCTTTCTATATGGTACAGACTTAACTGAGTTTGCACAGGCAGCCAGGTAACTTGGGAGATTTCATGGAATGTGAATGTGGGAGCTGATCTGCTGTGAGGAAATCAGGAGCAAGGGTGAGGGCTGGCAGAAATCAGCAGTGATGGCACCGCACTGAGTGTATTTTACTACAAAGCACAGGCTTGCTCCAGAATTATATCTCAGAAAGATCTATCAAGGATACTTTGTCCCTTGCTTCAGAAATAGTAATTTAAAGGCTTATTAACCATTATTTGAGTGAATGCAAACGTGTTCAGCAAAATGCTGTGTAATTATATGAGAACCAAATGGTAAAATGCACTGAGGGACAACCCTAAAAAGTTACAGCCATGCAGAGTCTTTCTGCGTACTTTTCCCTTTAAGCTTTTGTTCAAATTCACCTGTAGGCCTCTGTAGAATGCTATGACTGAGAACAGGAATGATCTCAGCCAATACATGTCCAGCAACATTTGTTGGTTACTTCAAAAAATCCCTTCCTTCTCTGTAGGTACAGTTTGTGGTGATGGGAGTGGGGCTGTGGCCCAGCCTCATCCCCAGTGGGTACAGCTGTGAAAAGCAGGTGAGCAGCCCTGACAGCAACGAGCCATGGAGTGCCCAGGGGCACTGACCAACACCAAAGGGAGCAGAGGGCACACGGGTGCAGTGCATCAACATGAGGGGTGTGAAAGGTTGGGCTAAAGAACAGGAAGGAGTAGATTCTTGCAGCCTTCTGATGTGGTAAGGTGTTACTCTGTATGGGTGAATGCTTAAAGCCCTCTGAATTTGTACAGTGATGCTCTGTGTATTGTGGCTGTCTCTAACTCTGACATATGCTGTGACACTTCTCCCTTTCCTGGAAGTGTCTAGCTCCTTCCCTTTTATGTATTGTTTCTTTTCCTACGATGTGAAATGCTAGCTAGAACCTGTTTTCTGTAGTCTTAGAGTAATGTGATTCCTACACCAGGACAGTGCTGAGAGGGATTAAGGGAGTTCCCACTGCACAGTATAAATTGGATCTTATAGCTGTCTGTTATATTAAAAAAAAAAAAAAAAACAAAAACCAAACAATGATCACTAAAACCTTCACCTGATGGGTATCTAATTTTCCCCTGCTCAATTTCTTTGGCTCCATTTCACCTGCTGATTAAATTTTTTAGCCTTGATTTCTCTTGCTGCTTCTTCTGGCTGCTCACAACAATCCCTGAGCATGAGTTTAGGAGGAAACAAGAGCCAGCTTTCACAGCTGCTCATTTCACTGTTATTCACGACTCATTTGAGCATCCCATTCCAGGTTTATAATGCTATCTGTACCTTTCAAGAATATTAGCTGCCTGCATGAAGGTACAAGATGTTTTGTAGCCCCCTCACTAAGAGCTGACACTCAGATGTGGACTTCTTTATTAGAAATAAGTGTTACAGAGCTTTTGAGATAGATTTGAAAGAAATTTCAACCTTTTCTGCTCATAAGATGGGATCCTGAAATGTTTCATGCTTAGTGAGTTTTTGTTTCTCTTTTCCATCTATGCTGAGTTTTCCAATGCATGTCACTTCATTTTAAGGAAAGGAATGCTCTAAGCTGTTCTGGGTACCCTGTGTTTTGGAGCTGAATTCCATTGTTGCTCCAGATATTTTTGGGATTCAAAGGAGTCAAAAGCACTGGAGCAGAATCATCACTGTGACAGTCCTTTCACACTTCAGTGGCTCAGGTCCCCACTAAGCCACTGTGGCATCTCTGTCTGTTGTCAAAAAAATGGGGTGACAGTGTTGTCGTTTTGCACAGCATCAGCCAAAATGAAGGCCTGAGAAAGAGGAACAGCAAACTTTCTGCTTATATGATCTGTAGAAGAGACAGTTCCATTTACCCTTTCCCATCTCAGTCTGCTCCTAGACCCACTTACACTGTCACATCCAGTCCTCTGCTCCTTCAGCCTGCTCTGAATGCTCTTACCCTTGTCATTTCCGTTGCCCAATCTCTGGTGAGTGCCTTAGAGATGTGGTCTTACCAACTCTATTATAATTCCTCTCTTTCTGCACTCACAGACATTCCCTCTGCATCCAGGATGTGGGATTTTTTTTTATTCCTTCCTGGATCAAATCTTACCCCTCATCTCATCCATCCCCACTGTTAATCCCAGCTGTATGGCTGTCACTTTTTTTTCTCTTGAAATTAGATAGATCTTGTCTTTTCAGTACAGATCTGCTTTGTGCCTGTGTGACTGTTCTTCCTGTCCTGGCTCATCCCCATGCTCTACCCACTCTTCTCACCTTTGCTTCTCTTCCTACTTGCACCATCATTTTTGTTCCAACCTGCCTCCTACATTTGCTTATTCTTCCCAGGCATCTTTACTCTTTTGCAGATTCCTCTCAAGCCCACTCGCTTTGTGTTGATAGCTTGTACTCCCAGGATAGAACTTTCTTCCCTCCTCCTCATATGCCCTTCCTCAGCCCATACTTCAGAATATCACCTTCTCTGTGATTCATTCTCCATATAGCATTTATCTTCTTTCATTTGGTTCCTCACTTCCCCTCTCCACCTCCTTCAACTGGCAAACAAAATTTTCTGGTTGCCATTAAACATGACTTCAGATGTTGAACACTGAATTAAGGCCAAACAATCAGCATTCAAGGCTCAGAAGCACAATTTTGTAGAAAATCTCATCATCAGCACCATAAAACAAATATATACTTAAGGATTTAGACAAGAAATTGTTGGAGATGTATAATTGCCTGCACAGCAGCTGCTGCAGCTCTGGCAGGCTCTTTGGCCTAATTCACAATCTGCAATGTAGACATGAGATGCCTGGACTGCCCCTATAGTCATTATTACTGCTGCTGCTTTTCACCTGTGTGCTCTTCTCTACAGCTGTCATTATTCTCCAGGACTGAAGAACATGTCCCTCTCCATTTGGTCATGTTTCCTGCTGATGTTGCAACATGATAAATCCAGGAGGCAGCAAATGCAGCAGTATTGCAGGAGTGGGAATTTGGATATATTGAGTTGCTGCTTTAGGAGGATTCCTGCCTAAAAGCTTTGTGGTCTAGACTGTGGTCACTATGTCTGCATGGAAAGCAGACCTGGCTGCCACAGTCTGTATATCCATAATTGCTCTGGGATAATCTCATGGAGCTCACACAAACCCAGCATTTACTCATGTGCTTCCTCGCTTTCTCTGATAAGGATATCTCAGATGTCTCGCTTCATGCTAGAGTGGGTTCACTGGCAGTGTTGCTTCTCCTCCCATTCTCATGGCAGCAGGAGCATCTGTTTCAGGTGAAGAATGACAAAATGTGCTTCCTAGGCTCACTGGAATCAACAGCTTTGTCGTGGCTTTCTCCCATCAGTACTCCTGAGTTGTTTGACCTTCCTTTAGTAATAAGGATCTGCTTCTTGGCCACTGACCTCATACAGCCCACAGAAAAGAAGGGTGGCTCCTTCCAAGGAGTTGGCTGAAGTGTGGCTGACAATGAGTCACGTGCAGCTTTCCTTGGAATAGTGTGGGAGCCAGGGGATAAGGCTGCTGCTTGTGCTAGTGTAGACCTTGCACTGCTGCTCTTGCTGCTCTCAGCACCCTTCTGTTTTGGTAAAATTGCTTTCTCAAGCCACAGCAGAACAGAGCAGGCCTCTAGTCTTCTATTACAGCAGGGTTTCCCTTCTCTCACTGCATGAGAGGAGTGCTGAGGTCTATTTAGCATCACTAACTCTGGTAAATAAAGTGAATAAAATAAGAAGTGCTGTCAGTTCTTCCCACCAAAAAACTAGCACATGAACAGGGTAAACTAATCAGCTATTCTTTTTTGTCAAAAGGGAATAAAACAAGTTCATGGCCAAGTGACCCTCATTTATGAGAGAATTCCTGACAGAGGCCCAGTGCAATTGGATCTTGCCACAGCTTGGGGGATAGGACACTTCTGTTTAATGCAGTCCAAGTTTTATCAGAGACATCAAGGCCTGACTCATCTGTGAAAGCATCCATTTTTTTAGACTTGAAAAGTATATGGCTGTAGTTAACAGAGCTGCCTAATTACATCTTCTTCCTCAAGAAAAAGAAGTCATTTTCCCTATGCCCAAATCAAATCAGTACATTCAGACTCTGGTGCTATTTCCAAATGGTCCTGTTTGAAGTACAGAAAATGCTGGAATTTTGAGGCATTGTCTGTACAGACAGAAAAGGAAATGTCCTAATGAGATATGCAAAGCAGCATGGTCTCTGGAATAGGGCACCAGATTGGGATTCAGGAAACCTGGGTTGTTATCACAGCCCTGCTATTGCTTCTTGCCTTCGTGTGCTTCAGATTCCCTGCTAGCCATCTGTTTGTTACTCAGAGCAATGTACCCAGCCTTCCTGTACCCACTTAGCCTGAGAAATTTGGTGTTGTTCCACCTCTTGCTGTGCTTGATTCCTTCCTGTCTTTCCCTGACCCAGCACAGGGGATGACTGTCCCTCCTTCACCAGCTCTACTCAAAGGCTACTTCCTTCCAATGATGGCTGTGCTCTCGGCCTGGCAGAGCTGCCACTCACTCTGGCAGCTTTGGTACTGCTGGATGTGTCCAGAGCTGCTCAGGTACAGGCTTAGCCCCTGTTGCAGGCCCTGACAATGTGACATGGAGCACCATGAGCTGGTCTTGCATCCTGCATTGTTTATCAGCTTGTATCCTCACTGCCTGCACCATTCTTTCCTCCTTAGCTGGAAAACTGATTTGATCTGGGGAGCGTGGATAACAGAGCAAAGCCCCTTTTAGCTCCATTGCCCACAAGCAATAGTGGTCAGTGTCCCTTCTGCAGCCAAGTGGAGAAGTTACTGAGAAGAAGTTATTCTGATTCACTTAATGTCACATGCTTTTCCATAGAAAGAGCAGAAAGGACCTTACATTGAACTGTGTGTTACTGTCATGGCTGTAGGAACCTGCGCTCACTCTGAATTAATTCCATTGTTTGTAGTTTAAAATGAGGTCAAGACCACCTCAGTTCTGATTGCTGTTAGCTGAGCATCTGCCCCTAAATGTAAATGTATCTGGTAAAACTCTTCTCCACCATAAACTTTGGACATTTTCCCCTAACTGTTAAGTCTGCCAATAAGTCTCCACAGTCCAGGAACTCCTGCTGTGATATGTGAATGAATCAGAGGCTGCTGGAATCAGGAATGGGGGCAAAGACAGTGCAGAGATAGCTATTATTTAAAGGTAATTGAGTGGAATGGGCAAAGGAACAAGCTGAAGAAAAATAGAAACCCCTCAGGATATCCACGCTCTGCCTTCTCCTCCGCAGATGAGACCCAGGTTCTTCATTGAGTAAGTCTGCTTTTCTGCTTCTCTCAAAAAAGAGCCTAAAACGTGCACTTTTTCCTTCTAGTGCAAAACTCTGAGCTCTTGTCCATTCTAATGTGAGAAATGTGTATCCATTTGCGTCCTCTTCCTAAGTCTATGCTGCATATAGTGTATGTTTTCTGCAAAGGAAAGCTGAATGGAAAAATTTCAATCTTGGTTCCTTAGGAACATTTCACTGCACACAGGCCCTGAAGAGCACTTTAAGTGAGAAGCAGAGAACTTTTCACTGCATCATAATGTGCACAAGTGGGAATGTAGATGTCTACTTTTAGCTCTTCTGAATTTAGCTATGAGGAATTGACCTATTAATCAGAATTAAGTCATTTATTTAATCATTTTCAATTCATCTAAGACCTGTATTCTGCACTGTACAACTTAATTCCCATTTCTCTTTTTTTCATCCCCCCTCCCTCATTCACTGTCACTAGCACATTCCCTCTTTTTTTCCTGCAGCAGCAGAACCTAGGTTGAAGTGAGACTGGGCTGCTTAGGTGGAGACTAGATCTTGCTTTAGTTACACAGGCAAAACCTCAGGACTTTGATACCAGCTGGCTTCTGTGGAAAGAGATGTAAAATGCAGAAGGTCCAATAAACGGACTCCTAAAATCATCAGCCTGTGTGTCACAATTAGGAAGCAAAGAAGATTTTGCATGTTCCCAGGAGTTACTGGCAGGTCTTTGGTTACAGCCAGGTTTCATTTGTGAATCTGTAGATGATTCACCTAAAGCTTGAGTGTGATGTTTCTGTGTTGTGCGTTGCATCTGTGATATGTAACATATAATGTGCTGCAAAATGAATGTTTTAGAAACATTGAGGCCATTTTGGGATTGTGTGGTTGCAGGGTGATTTGTAATTCTGGAAGCATTATTTTTTCATGTAATTTGAATATATTCAGAAACATTTATTCCACCATCAATGAGAATATAGTAAGTATTCTCTTCCAGTGTCCTTTGGGATATGTAAGAAAAAAGGAAGGTGACAATTTTGTTGGACTGATAATCTTTTCATGGATCCTCACCTAAGAAAAATTTAAAGTGTTACCATTAAGTGGGCAGGATCTGGAGTTTGAAGGTTTCTGGATCAGAGTCAAAATGCCAAGCATTTTCTGATCCAAACGCTATTTGGGATTAAGATACTTCATTGATTCTGAGTGTCTGTCTTCTGCCCATGAAGGTTACAGCAGAGTTGGATGCTTGGAATGAGGATCTGCTGAGGCAAATGAATGATTTCAATACTGAGGATCTCACTCTGGCTGAGCAGCGATTGCAGCGTCACACTGAGCGGAAACTGGCCATGAACAACATGACCTTTGAAGTCATCCAGCAAGGGCAAGACTTGCACCAATATATCATGGAGGTCCAGGCTTCAGGTGAGAAGAACAATTTGATCTCTATTTTACATGGGGGAAAAAAAAAAAAAAAAAAACCCCAGCCAAAAAGCCACAAAACAAGAAAAAGCCCAAACCCCCAAAATGCATAGCAAGCTGAAATAATGCTGTACGTATCAAATAAGCTTTTAACATATGCAATACCTGTCTCTCCACTCTCAGAGCTGTCCCACAAGTTTTAAGAATTTTGATTCAGGATTTTATTTAAAAACCTGCTGTTTCTTTGAAACTGCAACTCATTGAGGAAGTGAAGCTGAATTTCAAGTTTCATTCAGAAAGTTTCACAGCTGCAGGATGGAGTGTGTGGTTGACTCCAAATTGGATGGAGAGGGGAGGGCAAGATAAGCTCCTTGTCCTTGCTCCAGCTCAGAAACAAGCACTGCAGTCAAAAGCTACAGATCCTTGAGCTGGGCAATCAGACCTCAGGTCTGGATGCAGTCTAGTCATTCTAGACTCCTGAGCTTGATAATCTTCTTGCAAATTGACTTTAGTCAATTTGACTTTAGTGGGAGTCAAACTGACCAGATGGTCTGGCTTCATCCTCTGCAGACTGGAGTACCTTTTCTCTGTTCCCCATTTCAGGGTGCAGACATGCCCAAGGGAAAGAGAGAGAGGGTAAGGGGAGAAAGAATCTAGTTATCCAAGAGTCCTCTGGGAAAGAATCCAAATATGAGAGCTTTCAAACCAGTAATGAAATGGCATTCTTGTTTCCAGCCAGTTCTACTTGGAATTGTTTTGTGTAAAAAGGGAACATGATAAACCACAGTGGAATTCTCCTTTTCAGAGTGCACTTAAAGGTAGCAACTTGGGTGCAAAAAAGCCCTTTGAGATGTGCTCTTAAATGAAAGCTTTGATTCATTTTGCTAGGGAGTCTGTCTGATTTTGCTCTGCTTTTCAGCATGAGAATTTCTAATACATCCTAAGAGTCAAAATTTTTGTTTCCTTGAATTTTGCATCTGGAAAAGGAATACCATATTTCAGATTAATCACTGCATAAAGCCCAGAAGTGAATGTTGCTTATGTAGTGCTTTAACCTTCTAAAATGTTTGGAAAGATTGCAAGCAAGAGCAGTTCCTGTTCTTTCCCTCCTTTGAAATAAAAAGGATTTTATGGTATTATTCTTTGGCAAACATTTTACCTCTAGGCACCTACCTTCAGAACAATCTGGCAGTATCCAGCCTGATTTGGCAGGCTGCACTCAACAGAGGCTTGAGGACTGCTTCAAGAGGATGTTGTGAACTAGATAATCTGGTGCATTCTGTGAGCCTCTCTGAGATCTACCCACATGATGCCTGGCCCTGTGCTTCAGCCTCCCTGCTTTCTGAGTTAGAAAACTCGTCCTAAGACATTGGTTAAGATGTTTGTGCTCTTTTGTCTCTTTGTTTTTTGATGCTGAAGGAATCTATGGGAGGTAAAGAATATGATCCAGAACAGAGCACAGTCAGGAGCCTCAGTGACTGAGTTTTAGAAAATAAAATAAAATCTGTGTTTGTCAAGAAGTTAGAAACAACTTTTTGGATTGCTGACAAAAGGTTAGCAAGTCAGTGAATTGACTTGTAAAATGTTTTTGTAAGATTCTCTAAGGCCACTTTCTATGAAGCCTACCTAATAAAAATCCATTGCTCTCAAAAGCAGGGAAGCAGAAGTCCCATGGGAGAGTAACTGTAGTTAATCAAAGGTAATGGCCATGTCTACTATGCGTGGAATGCTAAATGCTGGGAGAATGGAAAAATAAAGGAGAAAGGTAGTACTTGGGAGCCTACTGCTTCTTAGTTCAGTAAAGAACAGTTATACTTCATAAAAAAGTGATAGAATTTTACTCCCTTTTCCTGAATCCTTTATCATAGCCATTCAGGGCATAGGGTGGGGGATGATTCTTCTTAACTGCTAGAGCTGAAAATTTGCAGAGGTTCTGGGAAATCAGCTGCTATCGCTGCTTTCTATTGTACACTGTCGCCACTGATACAATCAAAACTCAGCTGTAGCCACAGAATATAAGCCTCAAAAAATGTGATTTTCCAGAGCCATTCTACCTAACCAGCCACCCTTAATTGACCAAGTTTCTTCCCTTCCCTATAACTCTCTTTGAGCTTTATTCTTTTCAGCATGCCACACAGAAGACTGACTTGGTTTTGATCACTCTCTCGTTTGTCTTGGAGGTCTTTAAGCTAGCAAGTCTGTCAGATAAAATTACATCCACATGCTGCCATTTATGATGTCTTTTTCACTCGGAAGTCTTGAGGAGGTAGAAAAAGAAGGTTTTGGACATTCAGCCATGATTTTTTGCATGTCTGATGCAGACTTGGAGCACTGACCCTTACTAGGCTGTGGAGTGTGTGGCAATGCCTGTCAACATTCTTATGTTGGTACAATAAATCCAGTGGTTTTGTGATGCACCAGGTCAGACTCTGGATACTGAGGGCATCCACACAATCAGGCTTCTCTGCGAGCCCAGTATTTCCAAAATTCCATCCAGCTCAGGGTTATGTTTCTGTGACTCCAGCACATGTGAGTGAGCCTGGATTAGACTGTTTTGTCCATCAGAATAATTATTTTTTTTAAGAAATGTTTGGTTTTGTTAGGGAACAGGTAAGATCTGGAAGTCAGGTTGCATTTCCTGAAATTTTGCACTACTTGCAAATTGTTGCTAAAATCTGTGTCAATCAGGAAACATATTTGTATGTAGAGAATATTATGGTAATATTCTCAACAAGACTGGAGTTTCTAATGAGCCAGCCCTTTTTGTTTCAAGGAACCTATCTGCTATTTTTCCTATTTTATTTTAGCACTACTGCTGATAGCAAAGCTAAATATGTGAGTAAATACTCTCAGCAATGGTTATTGATTTTTCTGGATGCCTTACTCAATACGTTGAAGGAGCCTGGTGTTTCCAAAAGTGACAACTTGGGCAATTCTGAGAATCCCATTTCCCACAGAAAGCTTAGGATAATTATTCAGGAGTAATTCAGCACTTGGGCCCAAGCTGTGGTGGTGATGTGCTCAGGTAATTTATTAGCATACGCACCTTAGTTAGTCTGATTCTAGGCATTAAAAGCAGTTATACTCTAATAGCTGGTTAATTGATTGTGCAAATTTATTTGATTAAGAAAGTCCATTTGCATTGTCAATATCATTGTCATAATGAGCCCCCAGTTGGGGGTCTCTAATAGTTTACAGAGCTCCTTTTTATATCTTAGATAAATTGCTTCTAAGTCAAACCTGAAATGCACTGTAGAGCTGAAAATCGGGATATTTATTCAGTACCTGCCTGATACATGTAAAATTCAAAGTCCTTTTGCTTCCTGGTCATCAAGCTAACATTGTTCACCTCTTTTCCAAGTGTTGCATTGCTTAAAAGGGAAGCAGAAATCCATTTCATTTGCTTTGTGATGTCCTTTGTAGTTAATTACAACTGTAGTTTATAGTTCAAAAAAGATAATATAAACTCTACTATCACAGGCTCTTAATATTTTAGCATAAAGCAGGTTTAAAGAAGTTTGAGAACAGTTTTGTACAGGTTAAAAAGCAAGACTTCCCTAGACTGAATTGTATCTCACATTGTAAGTAGTTCAGGTGTCACTAATGTATGTTTTGTAGGATGCCAGTTAGTGTGGCTCAGTACTCTTTCCTGTAGGATTTTTTAAAAACATTTTTGATTCAATATCACTCACTTGACATCTGCTGCACTGTTTGAGGCAGTAGAAGAAAATGGCAACCAAGTTCATTTTATCAGAAAGTCAGCTGTGCTTTCCTAGCTGTCAAAACACAATGTGAAGATAATGTGTATGAAATTATTCGGGAAACAAGGCTTTCTATTTTGCCAACCAATACTCAAGAAGAAAAAGCGCTCTCACCGCGTGTGCTGGCACCACAGAATGAATCTGCATGACATATGACAAGCAGGAAAGGGCAGATCATTCATCATGGGGAGCACACACTGCCCTTGGATAGCATCCCAGGCAGTTCCCTGGTTGCTGCTGATGAGTTAGCACGATCAGAGCTGCACCAGCTGAGTGTGCGGGAGGGAAAGCTGTGCATTTAATATCCAATAGGTGTGGTGAAGTCAAGCATACAAAAAGCCATCATGTCCTCAGGATACAGAACCATATGCAGACTAATTGCAGCACAATGCCTGGTGTCTGGCAATTGAAAAGAACTTCACTCCCAAGAATAGAAACATATATTAAATTTCCAGTTTTAAATGGGAAGCCAGGGGCCATTCCACTTTATTTGGTAATGAAGGAACTGTTTTGTTTTGGCTGGGAAAGGGAATAAGCCAATCATTTGCATTCCCATGTGCTTTTTCTGATAAAACCAGAAACCAGGAAAAGGGATAGGGTTAGTAATAAGGGTCATATTTATTTTGTGTGCTGTACTGTGTAGATACCGCTGAATGAAAGTCATGAGTCTCTGAGGTGGATAAAGAGGGAGGTAAAGACAACTTTTTAAATGGTTTTCAAAAATACTGTCCAAGACTTTTTTTCAGCAGCTTCTAATTAACACATTTGTGTTTAAATGCTGTATTATTCTGTTAAATCAAACGGCTTTGGAGGAAAGTGCAGTGTTTTCTCAGCATTACTGCAATCATATTATTTTTATGTTAGGTTCCTTATCCTTCCTGCTTTGAGGCCAGTGGCAAAATTCCAGTAGACCTTCATAAGGGAAGAGTCAGGTCTTTATTAGTTTGCAATCCCAGGGACTGCAGTAGCACAGAATGACATCTTGTTTCCTCCAGGCCAAACCTTCCAGTTGCACTGGTGGTGAGCCCAACGTCACAGTCACATCAGTGGCACCCAGAAGGAAGGTGTGCAGCTCTGCACTGTATTTCATGTAAACACTACACACAAGGTTCACAGCGTCAGAAAAACATTCAGGAGGTAGGAAGGGCCTCAGGAAGTCTCTATTTCAATCTCCTGATCAAGTCAGGGCCATGGAATCAGACCAGGCCTTTGAGGGGAAGGGAAGAGTCAGGTCTTTATTAGTTTGCAATCCCAGGGACAGGCCTTTGAGGGATTAGCAAGTTCATGAACGATGCAAGGGAGGGGGATGCAGCACTAGGACACCCTTTCTGAATGCTGTGTGAGGATGGACAAAAGTCAGTCTGTGCAATAATTCTGAATGAACTAAAGTCTGATTTAAACTACTTCATTGTTGATGATCCTCTACAAGCATCCAGATAGAAAAAGGTTTTCTCTATGGAGTTTCCTGCACTTATAGCAAGCACTACTGTAGATCTATTTGACTTCTCTGTTTTCTTCCTTATCTCTTTTCTCTTCTAGTTGTTTTTTTTCAACATGCGTTATAGGTTTATAAATTACCCTAAAAAACTAGGATTTTTCTGGTTTGGTTTTTTTTTTTTTTTTATTTGATGTTCATGCAAGTTTTTGAACAAGACTGTGCTTAGGTCAGTCTGACTGGTCAGATGCTGATGAGTCAGATGAGCAATGACCACTAGAGAAACACCACTTTGTAGAAAAAAGTAGTGATGAAGATTAGGGAGCTGTGAAAGCCAAATATTATATGTGAGAAAGTTAAGTGAGAAAGAATTACTCAGACAGTTGCAAATAACTTGTTAAGTGGCAAAAAATTTTGAAGTTTCCAGTTATGCAAAATTGAAATTTCAAGTGCAGTAATCTCTCTCTCTGCTTGTTACAGGCATTGAGCTGATCTGTGAAAAAGACATTGATCTTGCAACCCAAGTTCAAGAGCTGCTGGAATTCCTTCACGAGAAACAGCACGAGCTGGAGCTGAATGCTGACCAAACTCACAAGAGGTTAGAGCAGTGCCTCCAGCTCCGGCACCTCCAGGCTGAGGTCAAGCAGGTGAGTTTTTATCACACATGAGGTGTTGAGGGGGTTTTAGCCATTACATACATTCACACTGCTAAGCCAGTGTCTGCCAAGGGACAAACCTTTAGGTGGGCAGTCTAAATCCCCCTTTTCTTAACAATACTGGATTTGCTGACCAGTTACAGAATGGCCCTTTGCAAATTAGACAGGGCTCTGCTCTCCCAAGTGTGCATGTGTTTGGCTTCATGGGTAGTTACAGGAATTCTGTGCAGAACTGACCACATACCTTCTCAGCTGGGGAAGTGGCCTCAGACTCCAAGTGTTCTGGGAGTATAATTATTTGATTTGTGACCCAGACTTAAGCTGAGGTGGAATACAGGCCCACAGCAAAGGAAACTGAGCTGTGAGGCCTAGGTATGAAATCATGGTAGTTTCACCTTTTCATTTATTACGATGCATCTGTTGTCTTGCAGGAATCTTTTAACATCTTCCAGTGATTAAAAAAATTCTATCAGTGGTCTCTAGATCCCAGGACTTGTTTAGACCTCTTAGTATTATTAAATTGCCTTTCTTTCAGATTTCATCCCAGCATAGGCAGTCATGTTCTGCCTCCCTTGGTTTTCCCTAATATTTAATTTGGATGCCTCATGTTTCTTTGTTTTCCTTTGCTGCACAGGATAACATTACACTTCCTGCTTCCTAGCCCATAGGTGGCTTCACACTCTAGTGTATGTCTGTCTTTTTATTAAATGTTCTTGATTTCATCAGGAAAACCAAGAATGTTTTTCCAGACATCTGGAATATTCCGTTTTCCATTTTCCTATACAAATAGGTGCGTTGGGAGGTGGTGTTGGGACAAGTGTCCAAATACTACAAGGTAGTAAAGATAAAAGAGATCTGCTCATTTGTTTACTTAAACACATACAGACACTCTCTGAATGCTCAGTACATATGATCATATATATTCATTTTTGAAGACAGAGTGACTGAGTGATGCTTTATCTGAATTGCTTTATTGTGTCCAGCAAAAGAAATCCTTCACCCTCAACAAACTGGCAGCACTAACAGCAGTGTATACCTTCTCTTTCAAAATCCTCTTTGATGTGAATATTTTTCAACTGTACCGAAAAGTAGCATAGAACTCTCCTAATTTTTATTTTTAAAATATGGTCATTTTGCATTTGTGATTATTGAAGATCAGCTCCTCACAAAGTTCTGGAGCTCTGTAGACTGCTTGGCTTTCTTCTGGAAAAAAAAAAAAAAAGAAAAACAAATCAAGTAAAATCCAGAAAAACTTTGTGACCAAAAAAAAAACCCAAAAAAAACCAAACAAAAAAAAAATCCAGAAAATCTTTGTGATATTTATAACCACCATCTTAACATGATTATGAAGTATATACTTTTTTCTTTTTCCTACAGGTTTCTGAAGTTTCTTAGCTTAGCTAAGCCTGGAGGTGTATGTGATAGATTTATGGTAAAGAAGAGCCACTTTAACTTATGACAGAAAGCAGAGAGGAGTTACATGTGTAGGAGAGGCTAGAGCTGCAGGTTGCCCACTTGTCTGGGATCAAGTTCGCTCAGCCCTGTGGCTGCTCCTGCAGCCATTCAGTGGCAGTGAAGCACTTTCTGCAGGTACCTGATGTTATTTGCCTTATTATCCAATATCTGCTGGTCCTTAACTATTTTACAACTGAAATCTACCCAAAGGAAGTGGTTATAGGACTGAGCTAATACTGTGAGAGAACAGCTGCCTTGAATTAGTATTTCCTTAACAGAGCTTGGGACCATCAGAGCCTTTGTTATTATGTGACCTCCCAGCAAACCAGTAGTGCAAAAACATTTTATTTGTTCAGCTGAGTACTAAGCACCCCTTTGCTTGTTAACCTATAAATTACCACAGCTACAATCTCCCTTAGAAAGAGGCAAGTTAAAATATTTCAGTGTCTTATCTATTTGGTTTCCTGTAGATGAGTCATATTCCCAACCATTTAGTGAAATTGGGGAATATATTGATTTTGGCTTGTAGTTCACCTCCAGTCTGGTCCAGGTTTCCTTCACTTTCAGTTTAGTGCATCTGAGATGATGGATGATCTCATTACCAAATTGCTCTTTCTCTTGCGAATTAGTTGAGATGTGGTTGTTGCAAGACACCTCCTGTAGCTGTGTTAAGTTCTGCTGACAGAGTAAAATTGGTCAAAGCTGCTACATCTACATGTGTTTGCATTTTGATATAATGGCTCATGGAAATAAAAAGTCTTTAAACTGTCTCTATCTATTTAAGTTTCATTTACCAGAGATTTCTGCTTTATATCATATGCACCAAGGGTTTGAATGCCAAGACAATGAATTGAAGTTTGGGGCCGTTAAAGTGGAACAATTCCAAATGAGATGTTCTGTGAACTGCTTTAGAGCGGAAATGGTAAAGATCAGTAATTCACAAGGTCTTTGTTATTAAGAAAAATTCTGCCCAAGCCTGATTTTCCCTCATTTGGATCCTACTCATTTCTGACAGAAACTATAGAGCTTGGACTGCTTACATAAAAGTAATAACAGAATAGATTTGTGGAGATCAGTTTAAAAAAACAAACTGTAATGCTGTGCCTGCAGCTGTTTGGCTTCCCTATCCCCTTAATTTGTCTTTGTATGGTTTGGGCTTTTTTTTTTAAATAAGTTTTGAACTTGACCTAATTTGCTCCAAGATATCCTCAAGGTGTCCCACTATACTTGCTTTCCAGGTTGTTTTGAAGTATATTTAATCCTTTTAATGTGCTTGTTATCCATCTATTTTTGCTGTTTGGCATTAGATTTACTTCAAAATATATATGCCCAAAGGATGATGGGAAGTAGTAATTTGAGAGACACTGAATATGTTTGTTTTTTCCTAATCTAATGTCAAATAGCTCCTGGAAAACAGATTAAGTTTTAAACATGGTTAAAATTACAAGAAGCTGTCCTTGATGGTTGTGTCTGTGTTAGTAAAAGCTTCTGGAGGAAGCTTCAAAGGGTCTGGAGGTGTAAAAGATTCACTTAGATTGTTTTCTCTTCTAAACTTAAAAATCTTTTCTTTTCTGACTGGAAAGGTATCCATAGCAAGGCCTTAAGTCTTTTTTAGAAACATGAAGAAACATTTTCAGAAACATTCTGACTAAACTGAGCAGTAGACAAAAGCACTGCATGGTACAGAGCTCTCATTTGTTAAGGATGGCTGCACAAGGGGTGCCTCAATCTTTATTTTTCTGGTAGAGTCTGACTCTGTGCTCAGTGAAGATGGCAGAGTTCCAGGGAAGAAATTAGGAGTTTTAGAAGAATTTGGTACTATTATTTAATTACAGAGAATCCCTGTACAGGAGCATAGCCTCTCTGAAGCAAATTGGAGTCAAAGGTGGGAGTTGTTTGAGCTGTGGTGATTGCCCTGTTAAACAACCCATGCCTTGTAGTGAAACTGTCCTCCAGTGGCAACTGGCTTTTATATAAGAGCCCATAAAATTGTTTCTGCTTCTCTGTTATAAAAATTTGTTGTATAAGGATGTATAAGAAAGTCTTTGAAGATTTATTTAACTCCAGAATTATTTAATCATTGCTTCTACAAAGCTGATAAAATCTGTAATTTGTAGAAAATATCTTTTTAAAGCTGTCTTTTAGGGTTGGCCTGTCTGCACATTGCTAAATAATGGTGAAACTATCAATACAGGAAATAATCATAGAAGTGCTTTGGTCCTGTATTAGGAGTTTTTCTATATACTTTAATGAAGGTATTAAGGTATTAAGCACTATATGAGTAGAGGTCACTTTGTGAGCAGGTCTTGTAAACTAGATACAAATGTGTAAATGCATCCTTTCAGCCAGGTCTAAACCAGGGACACAAGGAATGTCTCTGCAAGGGTTTTGAACTTAGACTTAAGATGCTTTGGTTGTGCAACTGCATTTTTTTTCCTTACTGTATGGAAACAACACAAGAGTGAAGCATTACTATGAAAAGAGCCAATGCAAATCCCAGATGAGTCTCCAACATGGAAGTGCCAGACTTGTCAAAGTAGAAAAGGGCCACTGTGTAAATGCTTCCAAGAAAAATTTGCTAGTGCTTGGGTGCTCCTTGGCCTGAAAAGGGGGATATAGGAACCTCAGAATGTGTGTCCAAGCCCACACTCTGGGGGAAGGAGAGGGGGCAGCTGCTCAGGGGTGGCAGCAGCCTTGGTCAGGAGCAGTGCTGGCAGCATTGCTGGCACATGGAATCCACCAGTCCACCTGAACTGCTTTCCCCTGGATAATTTGAGTCTGCAAGACTCTTGAAAAGAGGGATGAATATGTGTTGTCAACACAAGAGGAAACCTGGCAGACTGGTTGTGTGGTCCCTCTTCCTAATCAAGTTGTTTTGTTTTAAGATTGAGCTTCCATGTATTTCTTTCTGATGTTTTGCTATTTAGAGGCTCAGATATTTGTGTGAAATCTGTGTCAAACTGTCTGTGGTAGTTTTTTAAAAACTCAGCTGAAATGAAAGAAGAACTGTATTTTTAGCATGAAAAAAAAAGCTGTATTTTTACCATACACACTCAGTATTTTCTACTTTCCAAATAGTCCAAGGCTGGGTGTATTGCAGTATGTAAAACATGAAAGCATGTCTTGTCTCATGATGTCCTCTGTTCAAGCCTTTTCCAGGTACAGTGATCCTTTGCTTAACTTCAGAGTTTGGTACCATGTAGCTGGTAATAATGCAGTTTGATGGGTTATAGAAAATATCTGCAAATACAATTTCCACATGATAACTCAACTGCTTTTTCTTTAAATGTGTGATGCATTTACCACAGGAGCAATTACACCTGCTGATGAAAGAGAAATTAATTAAATTAAATCTTCCATGCTGTTGTACTGAGCAGAATGTAATTTTCTACAAATTAGGGTCAGCTACATGTATAGATGTCTCCCATTTTTCTCCTAGGGAAAACTAATTCTTTTACCCTACAGGGAACTGAATGGCACTAACTAGGGTGATGCATGATGTAGGGATGAAAAACAAAGCAATAAAAAAATCCCTCTTTCCTCCAGGCAATTAATGGATCACTTGTAGAAAATGACAGTACAAAGGGAAATTGCTATGTAGACTATTGCAGCAAAGTCAATTTTGGAAATCATGAGCTAAATTTAGGGCAGTGATTGAGCAGTCAGGATTTCCTGTGGATCTGTGAATTGGACTCAGCAACCTTCTGGCTTTATTGGACTAATATGACACTTTCACTGGTAGAAAAAAGTCTTTGAGGCCACACAGGAAAGAACTTGCATGTGTGTTCTGGGTGCTAATTTCCTAAACACGTGTCTTAAAATAGCAGAAAATGTTGCTGCTTAAATGAGTGAGTAAAAGCTTGATGGATTAATTATGTACATTTAGGATCTGATTCTGCCATCATTACAGCATGGATTGCATGTCTACAAATAATTTTAACATGTCTGAAGTAAAGCTTCTTGATTAAACATAAAATGCAAGATTTGACATTTTTTCCTAGCTGTGTGCAGGTGGAAACTCCAACTGCATCTTAACTCCATGCCAAATGAATCCAACTGTGTCCTCTCCCTCCTTCCCCCAAACTCAGATTTTTGTGTGAAATACACTCAGGCAAGTGAAGCAGAAAAGTGTTGCAACATCTATGATTCCAGTTGGAAATTTGAAAAGATGTTTAAATTCAAATCTCCCTCATTATGCTTTGTGGTTTTGCCCTGGGGTATTTGCATAGGGGCCCATTCATTTTTGTGATCAAACCTTGAAAATGAGTGTCCTTTGCTATCCAAATATCCATGTAAAGGGAGTTTAATTCTTCAAGCAATAACTTTTTCAATAAGATCTTTGCCTTTTAAAACTGTGTGCCATTAAGATGTTATGCTAGGATTTCTTTCTGTTCACAGCTTCAGCCTGAGACCACACTTGTTCAGTCAGGCTGAAGCATCTTCTAATAGGTGACTGCATAAACCCAAGTAGTGAAGGCACCTTTCAATGAGCACATCCTCTGTTTGCAGGTGCTTGGCTGGATCAGGAACGGGGAGTCGATGCTCAACGCCAGCCTGGTCAATGCCAGCTCCCTCTCGGAGGCTGAGCAGCTCCAGCGGGAGCACGAGCAGTTCCAGCTGGCAATAGAGGTAACACCAACAACTTCACTTTGTTTCTCTTTCCCAGGTGAACATCACACTAAAGGTTAACTCATGGGCATCAATCATTGCTTTCTTGAAGGAATAGAGGCTTTAGAGAATCAACTTATTATTAAACTCAGTGTAGCCAGAAACTAATAGTGAAACAAATTATTTGTCACCTGCAGCTAATTCTTCTGCTGCCAGATATCAGCTTTGCCGTTCATGAAAATGACACTCGAGCATCTCCTGATAATTTCCTTGATTAAAAAATAAGATTGAAATTAATAAAGTGATCCGAAATGGGAAAAGTTTGTCAAGTCAGTTTCCTTCCACATCCACAGTCTGGAGGTCATTCCACAGCATTCATTTGTGAATATTGTTTTACTGGATAATGCTCTCATGCTAAATAATCTTTCATTCAGCTTTCCTTTCATGAGCACCAGAAAAGAAATTCATTCCAACCCTCATCCTCAAACAATTTTGACAAAGAGGCAAGAGGGGCAATTTTTAAGAATTGACTCCTAAACTGCTTTTCCCCCTTCTTGCTCTGGAGAAGCAACACATCTCTGACCTGGCCCTTGGAAACCGATTGTGAGCCAACCCATTTGCATCACTCACAGGGCCAGGAGGAACAGCCCCTGCTCTGAGCAGCTTTCCTTTGAATGAGAAGGTAGTGAAGGGCTAAGGTCTGCCCTGAGCAGTGCACTGAAAGATTCCTGATTAAGCTTAATGCTTCATGTATCTCTGTTATTGTGAGCAAACCCCCAAAGGGTGTGCTCACATCAGTTGCTAGAAAGAGCTTGCTTTCTAGCATTGTATTTTCCTGTTCCAGCTTAAAAGGTGTGTGTGCTTCCCAGATTATATTGATTGTTAGGTTTTTACAGAGAAAAGAACAGCTGAAAAATACCCTTATACTTGAAAACTAAACCAGACTAAACTCTGCAAGTATGGAGATTTGTAGAGATGCCTGAGTGGGGGTGGGACGTGGGGGGAAGAGGAAGGGATGTCTCCTGGTAAACTTGAAGTTAGTCAATATACATTACAGTGATGCTAATAAGTATAAATATCAGCTAATGACTTATTTTGATCGAGCTCTGCTCAGAGTAATGAGGGAGCAGCTGTTGCAGCTCCTAAAGGAAAAGGAAGAAGTTTTTTATCAATTCTGTATGAGCTGGCTGGTACCAAGCTGTGCTGACCACATCTTGGCAGCCACCATCAGACAGCAGTGGGGAACAAGACACCCACTGGCTGAGTTATCACAGCTTCTGACATTGGGGAAGTGCTTGCATTTGGTGGTGAATGCAAATTGCAGAGGGAGAAGAGGGTTACACCATAGTGAGGGGAAATAAGTTTTCAAAAAGAAAAAACACTAGATTAAATATTTAAAGTATTTAAAGCTCAATATGGGGAAGACATCAGCAAAGCACACGAGGCAGACTGTTCTCTAAAAACATTCTAGATGTGGAATTGATTTTCAGTTGAAATCCTTCAAAGTCTATTTCAAACAAGTATTATAATTCTAACATCAGTAAAGCAGCTGGATATTAAATTTAACCAGTTGTTCTTGAACATCTTCCTAAGTTTCTGCCAAGTATTAATCATTTTTGTTTCCTAATAGCTTTCTCTACATTGCATTATTCATCAGTGTATTGCTAGATTATTTCAAGCTTTTTTCCAGGTTCATGGCTTAGATCATAAAACTATCACATGAGAATTTGTCAGCAGCAGTTACAAATGGGACATAGCACAGAGGAGTCTGAGAGATTTTAGGGCTTCTGTTTAGAAGGTTAAAATAAAATACTGGACTTAACCATGTCTGAACAGTTACTCAGGAGGCTGGGAAGGGATGGGGGCTATTTTAGCAGCCCACAGAGGAAGACATAGCCACCACTTGGTAACTCTGAGAGGAGCTGGTATAGGCCGAGGAGTGGGGCAGATAACTCAGTCCTGCCTGTAAAGTGGCTACTGAGTAAACTGGGGAATGGTGGAGGGAATGGTTTGACTCTCCCCAGCTCTGACCTTAAAGCTAGGAGCATAAGTCTAATCTCCAGTATGAGTCAACTGACTTCCAGAAATGCATCTTGTAGGGGCTGCTACCTGTGATAAAGTTCATGCCCTTTAGTAAGACATCTTATTTTCTGGGATTGATGTTTTGAACAACTGCACAAGTAAAGCTGCTGATGCCAGGTAACTGCCTGACAAGAGCCAAATTGGGGTGGTTAGGCCCATGGTTTGCCAGCTGTTCAGAGTTTGCTTTTGGGCTGCAGGTTGTGTGGGATGCAGTCAGCACTGAGGCTGGGTAAGAGCTCAGTGAGAGCTGCCTGCACCAGGCAGTCAGAATGAACCCCGGGGGCCCCCACCGCATGTTACTGCCCAAGGGGCAGTAGCTGACCATTGGAGCCAACCCAGTACTTACATGTTCCAAGCTTTATTAACATGTTGCAAATGTGTGTGAATAACTGAAACTAAAATGCTTTGCAGAAAGTGACTGTTAACTGAAGATAATTCTGAAAATATTTCACTCTCTCGCATCCCCATGCTCACGCCTTCACCTTTCTACCATACATCTGGCGCATCTGTACAACCTCTCTTTCCTCCCCTCATACACAGTCCCTCTTTCATGCCACTTCCTTACAGAAGACACACCAGAGTGCCCTGCAGGTCCAGCAGAAGGCCGAAGTGTTGCTGCAGGCTGGACATTATGATGCTGATGCCATCAGAGAATGTGCTGAGAAGGTGGCCCTGCACTGGCAGCAGCTGATGCTGAAGATGGAGGACAGGCTCAAACTCGTCAATGCCTCCGTGGCCTTTTATAAAACCTCTGAGCAGGTGAGCTGGACAGAGCCATTTCTTAGCCATAGTAAACCAAGTCTGGAAAACAAAAAAACAAAAAAACCAAAAAAAAACCAAAAAAAAAACCCCAAAAAACAACAACAAAAAAAAAAAAAAAAACCACAAAAAAAAAAACCCAAAAAAAAAAAAAAAAAAAAAAAGAAAAAAAAACACAAAAAAAAAACCAAAAAAAACCCAAAAAAAACACCAAACCCAAAAGCAAACATAACCCACTCACCGCCTCACCCCTCAAAAAAAGATGAAAAAGAGCAGCAAGCAGTTTGTAATAACTTTCATCTTAGTTTTCAGTGTAGCAGTGTAGTTCTTGAAGGTGCTATTTTTGTTGGGTTTTTTCAATTTTCCCCTTTCAAACAGGAATAATTTTTGAAATCCCACTTTTGTTTTAAGTTCTCGTGATACTTAGTTTTGAGGAGTAGAAATCTGCTTTTCCTTGAGAACTGCTTGCAATTAATTAATTTTTACTTTGTGAGCCAATGTTTTCACTAGTACTTAAATACCACCATGCCAAAAAAGATGCCAAGATTTGAAGGGATTTCTCTTAAATCCACCTGCAACACACATAATTACAGCAGGAGCCAATATGCTATCCCAATTCTACTTCATTCCAGGTGTTCATGAATTGCAAAACACATTCCAGTTGGCTGCTGGCATGGTGGGATTATTCATCCCTTGCACAAGCAGGTGCCCTTTATACTGCAGTCAGTGGGAATTAGTGTCACAGTGTGGCTACTCTGGCAGCCTTGCCTGATGTCATTTACTGCAGCCAGGCAGTTGGTGTTAGCAGGGACACTGCAGGAACCTGTGGTTTTACACAAAAGGCAGCAGTGATTGCCAGGACATTTTCTATTGTTATTGTCACACAGTTAGGTCCACAATTAGAGAACCAGACATGGGAAGATTTTTAACACAACTAGATATGTCATTAGGGAAAGAGTGTACTTTTCCTTAACTTGGAGGCTGTAGATGCTCCTTGGGTGACTTTTTGGTGTCATTTGTTTAATGTACTTTTAAGACTGTTTAAGAGGAATGCATTCCTTATAATTAATGTATTTCACTGTGAAGAGTTTCAAACAGATTTACAGTCCCTGATGCATTCAAGATCAAAATGAATTACTGCTGATGAAGGAGTTTGAGAAATGAAAGCTGTTAGGGGATTCATTAGAGCTTTAGACAGTTAAATGTACTGGCCAAAATATGTATTGGCAGTAATTTATCAGTTGAGTCTCTCTTCTTGTTTCCAAGGCTCAGACAAGCACACTGCAGTGCCCACCAGTTCATTCATTGGTTGTGTCTATTCAGCAAATATGCAGGGCAAAGATCATTCAGTCTTTGAATGCTCATGAACTCATGCTGCAAGCCTGTCATCTTCTCTTGGGCTGCACAGCTGATCTACAGTCCTTAAGGGTCTGCTCCGTGACTGCCTGACAGTGAAATGAATAATTTACTGGATCCTGAATTCTCTGAGTATCCAGAAAAAAGAGCTAAAATGAACAGAGTGTCACGTGTAGCCAAACTTTTTCATGCCTGTCTTCCCAAGTATATTATGTTCTTGATATTAGTGGTGAAGCCCTGGATTTCAAATAGCCCAGTTTTTCTCTGACTTCATTGACAGCCCATTTTATATTCACTTCTCTCATCACCTTAACAGAAAGACAATCTTTGCACATGCCGGGACAATTCTTCCTGGAAATATGTGAATCCCAGGCAGTCCATTTATTTTCATTCTTTAAATCACCGAAGTCCAATAGGATGTCAGGGTTTTCAAGAAGTGAAATGGAAATGCTTTTCTGTGCCCATGACACGTGAAGCACTTGCTCTCCACTAAATGTTTGAGGGTGAATGCTGGTTTGCATCCAAGCAAGAAAATAATTTTAGATTTCCAAGTGCATAAGGTCCTTGCATAATGCATAAGCCTGGCAGCAGGATCAGTTATCAGCTCACCTTAACTCACCAGTTTTAAAGTGGACTTCTATGTGCTCTTGATCAGATTTACATGAAAATGGCCTGTGATATTGGGGATGATTGAGGGGTAATTCTGGAGTCTCCTCCAGGCTGTGCTCTTAATAATGTGGGTTTCCCTGAATTATAACTGTGTTCATATTAAAGCTGCAAGAGTGAGCAAGAAAAGTATGGACATTGTTACCTGCATCCCAGCAGTAACTGACTGGGTCATCTCAGCAGTGGAGTCTGTAGGAAGAGCCCTTTAGGGAAAGAAGAAGAAAGTTCCAAATGTCCTGGAAAACTTTTGCTGTGTCTGCACAGGCCACTGAGAATATTCTCAGGATATGCAACATAAGATTCAGCCTTGTCTTAGGCAACTGCCTAATTTCCAGGCTGTGTTGGTTTATTTACCTCATTTCCACTGTTCCACTATTCCAGACAGAACATATGTGTGTGAGCTCTGTGCAGTGGAGCACCTGCATCCACCTAGACTGTGACCCTGATTTAAAGTCTATTGGTTTCCATCAACCTTTAAAAAAGCTGTATAGGGAGCAACTAAAATATAGCTGAAGAGAATTAGTTCCAGCTTCAGACTTTATTTCAGGAAAGTATTTAAGCATGTGCTTTTCTTTAAGTATGTGTTAAGTCCCTTGACTTCAGTAGGATTTAAACACGTTCTAGAATAGGGATTGTTTCCTGAATGATCCACTGGGGCTGGAGTGACTCCTGCCTTGATTCAACCTTTTGTGCTTCCTCCCATTATTCATTAGAAGAGAAGAATGATTTATCAGCCTTAAACCAGATAAATTGTATCCCAAACAGATCCCTACGGGTAAGAAAAATACTTTGATCATTCTGTCTAGGGCCTGTTTTATTCCCAGTTACCCCCATGCTGTGGCCCATAGCACAAAAATGAAATGTCATTGGTCGCAGACTCTTACTGAATGTTCTCCTGGTTATGATTGTGGATAACTGAGTTGTGCTGTGGGCATGTTTCAGGTGTGCAGCGTGTTAGAGAGCCTGGAGCAGGAGTACAGACGGGATGAAGACTGGTGTGGAGGCCGAGATAAACTTGGGCCAGCAGCTGAGATAGACCATGTCATCCCTCTGATCAGCAAACATCTGGAACAGAAGGAGGCTTTTCTCAAGGTCTAATTTGAGTTCTCTAATGAATTAGGAAAACTTTCCATTAAGTAGACAATTTAGAGCAGTGTTGGTAAGATTGAGAGGATGCTCTGATGTGTAATTTAGTTCAGCTACTGGCTGGCTGTATAAACCCTAGGCAAGTTTTACTTTGTTGTAGCAAGGGTAATGGGCATTGTTATCAATACATATCTCAGAGAGATGCCATCAAGACCAATTAGGTGGTGTTTGCACTTGGAGGATGTTAGTTGTGCTGGTTCAAGGTTCAGTTCTTAAAATTGCACTATAAATGAGAGGTACTACACATCACTTTGGTGTTGGCTTGTACAAACCATCGTTTCAGATGCTTTGACCATCTGAAAACCATGCTTGTACAACCAGCATTTCAGATTTTGTCCTCCAAGCCAATAGCTGAAGAACTTATAATAACTGAAGCAATTTTGTCTCTGCAAGGCAGCACCAAGATGGGTACAGGAATTTGTTCCTGCCTTCCAGGTGTTGCTTTGGAAGAAACAGGGATCTCCCAGGCTGACAAGTGAACTGTCAACCAGCCTCCTGCTGCCACTAAAACTGATACACAACATGCAACTACACTTGCAGTCAAGGCTTAAGAAATCACACCTCTAGATTTGTACATTTTTTGAAACAATGTGTACTTTTCTTGAGAGCTGTTTTAGATTTGGTTAGACAGAAAATGTGTGAGGTACAAGTTCTTAACAAGCAGTTGTTTAATTACTGTCATTAATTTGCCTTCATATATAAAATAAGCCATTATATTAAATATTACTCATGTTTTAATATGTCTGTGAGACTGTTAGTTTATTAGCTGAGTTTATTGACTCTTAGCTAAAGTTCTCATCTTCCCAGAAAGAGAATATCTCCTTGCAATATAAGCAAGAACTCCCTTGGTCCCCTTTGCTTTCTTTACTCATCTTTACTGAGTCTTTTTGACGGGGGCTGTTCTTCCTAGGCCTGTACCCTGGCACGGAGGAACGCCGAGGTGTTCCTCAAGTACATCCACAGGAACAACGTCAGCATGCCCGGAGTGGCCAGCCACACCAGAGGGCCCGAGCAGCAGGTCAAAGGTTGGTGCAGCAACAGCAGTGGTGGTCTGGTTTGCCTCCCCCTGCGCAGGGGAGTCCTTCTAAAGTCTGTGAATGTGCTCAGAAGGCAAACTCTGTTCTAGCATCATTTCCTTTTCCAGATCACTCTGCAACTACTCTTGCTTTGTGGTGGTTTCTTGTGTATGTGGTTTGGGGGGTTGGTTTTGGGGGTTTTTTTAGCAGCCCATTTGAATCAATGCCTGGTTTTAGGTAGTGTGATTTTGGGCTCTCTGCTTTTGGGAACAAGGTCCAAGCAAAGTGATTAAATTCATCATTTCATAGGTTATTTCTGTCTGCACTCAAGGAATTCCTAGTCATGCAGATGTTTTCCTTTGCCCTGCAGCCATTCTCAGCGAGCTGCTGCAGAGGGAGAATCGGGTCCTTCACTTCTGGACCCTGAAGAAGAGGAGATTAGATCAGTGCCAGCAATATGTTGTCTTTGAGCGAAGTGCCAAGCAGGTAGTGTGTAAACCCCACCTTGTCCCTATGTCCCAGCAATGTGTAAAATCTCCTGTATCCATGTAGTGCCTCTGTGTGGGGCTCATGTTGCAATCTCAAGTTGTGTCTAAACACTGTAACTTCTGAAAACATGGCAAATACAGATTTTAAAACAACTTAAGACAATTCCAAAACCCGACAACAAGATTCACTATTTTTGTCACCTCAGATTAATTTCTGTATTTCTTAATTTGTTTGAAAATAAATATAAGAGCAAACTTGTTTTACTGAGCTATTTCTGACTGAGAAAACTGCTTTCCCTGCCAATTTATGTGTATATAGGTGGAATTCCCTACACTCCTTTTTGTCCTAGGAAACACAGAGTCCCATTTTGTATCCTTTCCCACCTGCTGTCATTATTTTGTTCTTTTTATGTGTTCCTAGAAAGTGTTTTAGTATACAGAGTATTAATCCCAATGCATTTGATATTCTTTGTTTGGCATGGGTTTTTTTTTGTCAGAGGATTAATTCTTGAAATACAAAAACTGTTTTGTTTTTCCCTTGGTGTTTTTGTCATTCACAGGCCTTAGATTGGATCCAAGAAACAGGCGAATATTACCTCTCTACCCACAACTCCACAGGGGAATCAGCAGAAGAAACTCAGGAACTCCTGAAGGAATATGGGGAATTCAGAGTACCTGCCAAAGTAAACAGTGACTTTAATCTAATTATACCATCTGCTTTTGTCTGTATTTATTGTCTTGTTTCAATGCCTTAAATCTCTGTAATAATATTCCCTTGATTTTATAGTTGCCCTCTAAAAATTCTAGCCCTGAAGATAAATGATTTTTGAGAACTTTTAGCAAGACATAGGCACAAAAAGGAGTTTTTCTCCACCTTGGTTAGTACTGGTTATAGCAAATTTCTGTTCTGATCAGAAGGAAGAGAAAGTCCATTTGCATACAGAGTTCACAGCAATCTAATAAGACATTCCATCCTCAAGCAATCATTCCAGAATTGCACAGAGTGACTAATTGATCTGAACACATCCAAGGTCACCATGGACTCCTGGTCTCTTTCTTCTGTCTTTAAAACCACAATTTGTCTCACTAATTCCCGCTGGGTTGATCACAGATGATAATTTATCTCATTAGAAATAATCTGCTGATCCCAACAAAGCACTTTAAATAGATGAGTCTTTAAACTCTGGGGTGAACATTTTTGAATACAAAACTGCATTACCAAGAATATATTAGTTTATATGGAGCAATTCTGGGAAATCTGGTGGGGTTTACACAGGAATGGTGATTGGATCTGCTTCAGACAAATTAATTCAAACCATAGGTAATTCATAGACAGTGAATCCACAGAGGTATTAAGAGTCTCCGATAAGGATGTAAATTGCAGAGTTGGACTACAGGAAGACCATGGCTTTGGTATTATGTAGCTGAATTTCACTGTGTCCTGAAATTGATCTTCTGTAATCCTTAAATTCCTCTTTAGGTTGTCCATGCTTGTATGGGTTTGATTCACAGGCTTTGTGGTGTTCTTGTCCCCTTCTTTTAGCTTAGCTTGCATGTTTCTGAAAATGTGAGATAGCTAGCAGTGGATGGAAGGTAATTCCTTCAGACAGGACACATATGAAATTCTTTTAACTACTTCTGAATTCTAACCACCCATAATTACTCCACCTGAAATTACATTCTGGTTCATAATTTAATTTTTATCAGAATAATCCAAATTCATAATGAAGTTTCCAAACCATTTTGACTCTTGACTTAGCCTAGGATTGAATTTTAGACCTTGCTCATTATCAGCCATTACTGGCTTTTCTAACACTGACACATCTAAGTCTTGCTCCCTCGGGCTGTCCTACTCCTCCTACTGCTGACGTAGAATATTTTCACTGCCATGTGCAATCTGGTAAATGCATGTCATTCCCAGACTGATGTTATTCTCAAATTAAGCTGTAGCTGAAAGTCTTCCTGATCCCAATAAATTTCTGGCCAAACCAATTGTGTGAAATGCAAAATCACCAGTAGCTTTTGGGAATTAATCACCCTTTAATATGAAAGGAAGTTAGATTTTTACATCTCCATACCTAGCCTTGCTTAGGTACTCATTTAATTTGTTAGGATGATGTCTGATTCAGCTGTTAATCTATTATGGCAGTGAAATTTCTTCAACTTAGTTTTGTGTTTGAAATCTGCTGAATGTTTTCTGGTCTGACTTGCATTTGTCCATTTGTGGTCAGATCACTGATAATGCCAAGCACCTGACACTCTGTCTTGCTCCAGGCAGGGGGGAACATCCTCTCTGTCTTTGACCAGAGGCTTGCCAGTGCCTCATTTCCTGAGATAGATGTGGAACCAGAGCTAAAGTTTATACCTAGGTCCTTTGTGCCAGTTTTGACTAAGGGGCAGTTAGAGACTAAGTGGAATAGAAAAGATCTCTGGAAGGTTTGGAAGGCTCAGTGTGTGCTTTGAAGTTCAGGCATCTTTCAGCTGGTGATGTTCTAACTGGACCTAAAATACCGATGGAGGATTTTATACTAGACCATGAATTTGGATTTAAATGCTGTTTGTTTTTGGAACAGACAAGTAATGACTCAAAATCACTTCTTGGGCTGATATGTGGTGTATTAATGACCTTCCTACACAGGTCTGCAGATCCACCAGATATAGACTCAGAGTAACTTGGTGTCCTTTGAGGTGTGATTTTAAAATCTTGTCTTCTACTCCAAGGCTCACCAAAAATAAGCTTTTGCTTATGAGAAGGAGGCATGTATAACTTCCAACATGTTTTATGTGTTTGTGTCTATGGGGTTTCAAAAACTTGACTTTCTATCTTCTTCAGCTTCATAAGTGTCCTTATAAAAATGTCATTCCTTTCATGTTTTACTGAAAAAGTTTGAAGTGTCTGATTCTCTATAAGATGAAATGCAGACACTCTTTAAAGATGTATAAAAATTTTGAAATTCTTTTGACTGTTGTATGAGTTAAAAGCAAAGGAAACAATAATAAAACATAACCAATGACCATATTTTGGGCAGCAAACAAAGGAGAAAGTGAAGCTCCTCATCCAGCTGGCTGACAGCTTTGTAGAAAAAGGACACATACACGCCACTGAAATTAGGAAGTGGGTCACCACCGTAGACAAGCGCTACCGGGACTTCTCTCTCAGGATGGGGAAATACCGTTACTCCCTGGAAAAAGCCCTTGGAATCAACCCAGAGGTACTGTAAGACCCAGTCCTGTTGGGGTTTTATAGCAGAGTCACAGAGGAAGGTGAAGCCTGTGGAATGAATGCTGTTGGTTTTCTTGTGCCCATTAGAAACAGTGAAAACTCAGCCAACCCACCTGGCCATGCTCTGCTTCTGGAGAAAAAGGGTTAAAGGGTTTTGCTGTGGTTAGTCAGTAATGTGAGGAGAGGCAGATGAAGATCAGAAACATTTTCTAAACAAATGTTTGCATCATTTTTCAGGAGACCATACAGCTTTCAGGAAGAATGGGGGGAAAACACCTTAATGGAATTGAGTCTGTGTTAATTTTGGTATAAATCGTAAATCCTGCTCCCACGCCATTATTTTGCATCCAATTCAAACTTTGGCTTTAAGTTTTTATTCTCTCATCCTTTAACTAACATAAACAATTGATCCCCAACCTCATCTCTGAATTCTTTTAGGTGAAGTAGAGCATCATAAGAAGCAAAAATCAGGATTTCCTGTTATTCCCTGGCCATAATAATAAGGGAGAGTGTCTGAAGCAGAAACACTTAAAAAACTTTCAGTCAATGATTCTTTTTACTTAAATTAAGTATCAAGAATAAGGAATAAATTCTCTCACACTCATGATACCGTAAGTGCACTGTTCCTTGTAGGGCCTTTGGTTTACACAGAGTTCTAACCACAGCCTGGAAAGGTATCCCATGGTAAATGGCCACTGAAAGTTGTTTCTGCATGGTGCTCTACTTCATCAGACTGGTTTTTGTGAAGTCCCATACTAGACAACTAATTTAGATATAAAAGAGTAAGGTAATTTAGGCTTATCAGTATTGATTCTTAGTTAGGAAAAACAGTGAAGATTACAATTAATATAATTTCTGGTTTTTTTAAGATTTCTCTCTCAGCTTTTTCATCTCTTCTCACAGTACTTCTACTTCTCTCTAAACTTCCTCCTTTTTGATATTATCTTATTTTGTCCCTTCTTACCTCTTTGATCTCATGAACATGCTGCACTTTGCACAAGAGTAGGATTACAATGCAGTTAAACTCTGTACTTTTTCTTCCCTAGGATAACAAAGACCTAGAACTAGATATCATTCCAGCAAGTCTTTCAGACCGGGAAGTAAAGCTGCGAGATGCGAATCATGAAGTCAATGAAGAAAAAAGGAAGTCAGCCAGAAAGAAAGAGTATGTTCCCAAACACTCTGTCTACATGGCACATTATCTGCTAAAGAATAATTCTGTGCTATTTGCATGACCAGCACGGACTGACAGTCCTGTAACTCCTTCCAGCTGCAGAACTATTGAGATAAGTCTGCAGGTGTAGGGCAGAAGTTGTTACTTGTAGGATAGAGAATTTCAGAACATAAAGGTTGAATTTCTTTTGGTTTTAATCAGAAGTTAGAAAGGGAAAGTAGTGAGTTAAGCACTTAGATTAACCCTGATGTTGTGGAGTTGCTAATTTCTTTCTGGTTTTATGTAAAAAGTAACATGAGTGGGAAAAAATAAAGAGCATCTTTAGGTCTCTAAGTATTATCTAAACATCAGTGACCAAGAGTTCACTTGAAGCTTAGGTTCAAACTTCAGCAAGTGTAAGACTGAGAGAACTGGAAATAGTACATGCTAGAGGAAATGGTTGAGAGGTGCTTGTTGCACTTAAATCCATAAACAGTCTATTTTCACAGTGTTCTGTCTTATTTTTTGTATGAGAATATTGGGAAAGTATTTCTCAGGCCTCTGAAATTGTCACAGGTCATGACTGATAAGAAACCACTTGTACTTTAGAAAATATTACACTTGGTCTGCCTGTGGCAAATTTCAGGAATTTCAACTTTGAGGGGCCCAACCTCAGGCTCTGTAGATGCCATTATTGCATTTCACAGAATCTGGATTTTCTCTGGTCAGGTACCAAGCTGTTGAAGTCTCTTCAAAGTAGTGGTGTCTCCCAAATCCTGTGTTGCCTCTGAAGGTAAAGTTTCAGGGTGACTTCTCAGTGACTGTCAGCAAATGTGCAAATGTTGGTGAATCACAATTCCTTAATCCTGGGGGAAAAATTTCTGAGAACCAGCTGATAGTTAAGGATGGGCATGTAGGTGGTAAATCCCATGGACTGAGGTTGCAGGAATACAATTTAATAGGATTTTGTGCAGAAAAGCTATTTAGAATTTAACTCTACAAGGGACTGGATTATGAAGTGCTATTTTAGTCATGGACCTGAAAGATGCAAAGTAAGGCAGCTGAATGTCTAGGGTGGAAATACCTTTATTCTGACAACAAGACAACAAGAGGATGGTTTTTTTTTCTGTTCATTGTAGAAATGTTTATAATGTCCGTACCACCTAAAATACTCCTTTTTTTTTTTCAGATTCATTATGGCTGAGCTGCTGCAGACAGAAAAAGCTTATGTCAGGGATTTACATGAATGTTTAGAGGTGAGTTATGGCCCAGGAGCTCTCCAGTATTTCCTGGAAGCACATGTTGTTCTCTGCAGTGGGGATGTTCACTTTAATGCACAGGCTGTGCACATTGATTCATGGAGCCTGTCCTTAAAGATTCAAATCTGTTCCTTTGAATCATCTCATACTAGAGAAACTTTGGATTTGCACAGTCAAATACCTTGCCTAGCTGTAAGCAGGGTGTTCCTAAAGTCAGTGGTGATATTCAAGGCAAAAACCAGAATGTAATTCAGTGAAACCTGTCAGCTTTCACATTCCTGCAGTCTGACAGAGAATTTTATGTCTCTAATGCTACTGAAGTGGCAAATCTGGCTTATCTTTCAGCTGTTTCTGCCTGCAGTTTTTGGACACCATCAGGTGGACAGCCAAGACTGGTGTTGTTGGCATGCTTCTGCTTTTTCCTCAGACAACTTCGAAGCATCAGCACTTTGAATTTCTCTGGAGAGCTTTCTGTAACATTGGAACTTTTTTTTTAGCTTGTTTATTTAATCTCAAAGTACATAGTTCCTGTTCAGCCTGTGCCTTTGGCAATAAAACAGGGACCTTTGGCAATAAAACAGGGAGATCTATTCTTTTCCACTGCATTTATTCACAAAATTAAGAGTTTTTGGTGTCTTCCAGACTTACCTTTGGGAAATGACAAGTGGAGTGGAAGAAATACCAGCTGGGATCATTAATAAAGAACACATCATCTTTGGCAATATTCAGGAGATATATGACTTCCATAACAAGTAGGTTTTCTTACCAGTTTTGTTAATGTTTAGGCACTTGTGCATCTCTGTGGTGTCTGCAGAGAACCCCTACAGTACAGTGCACACCTGAGTGTAAAATAATTGATTTTGCAAAATAATGTTTTATTTCTTGTTTTGTTTCTTTTACAAAACAAAAAAAATTGCAACTTAGCGCAAACATCACTTTCAGCTGACTAATGTTAAAGTCAGCTGATTAATGTTAAAGTCATATTATACCAATGATTTGCAGTCTGATACCTGCTTTCCATCTCACAGCACGAGGTCTAGTCTGGATGCTTGCCTGTCAAAAATATGATCTTGGAAAACACAAAGGGAAGAAAGTGGAATTGTTGGCATGAGCTGGGTTAATAAGTAGCTTTCTGCCACTTCTTGGAGACTTTCTGTATTTAATCTGTAACTAACAGTGCTCCATCTTGTTAAGATAAGACTGTGTACCAGATCAGCTTAAAGGACATTGTTTCCATGGTATAATGTGAATGCAACAACAGTTATAAACTTAACATTTAGGGGTGCTGGATCCAACAAGTTCAGTCTGTTCCAAATCTGTCTTCAGGTTACACTTTAAAAATAAATCAGAGAATCCTTCTCTGTTTGAGTTCTGGGACATTTCAAGTGCTTCAGTCAGATAAATGTGCCATCACATAAGTACAGCCCAGCAGAGCATGCCATATGCATGCTTTTGTGCAAGCAGCTTCAAAGCATATCAGGATATTTTTATATCATATCATATTTTATCATATCATATTTTTGTTCTGGTCACCCTGGCTGATGCCATGTGATTACCCTTCTTTTTCAGTTTCCACTGTTCCCAGCTCCCCTCCCTCCAGCCCTCAGTCATGTCCCACAGCTTCTCACTGCTCTCATTTCCCTTTTCTCTGACCCCTTCTCCTGCAGCCTGCTGCTTCTACATAATCTTTTTCCTCTAAAACTTCTTCCTAGCAATGCTAAAATAAACTTCCCACATCCCCTCCACCAGTGTCCTCCACAGCCTCCTCCAGGCTGGTGGTGTTAAGGCATCCTCCAGCCTGATTCAGAATCCATGTCCAAGGAAGGGCAGCAAAGCTGGAGAATGGTCCAGAAAAAACATCTTCTAGGAAGAGCAGCTGAAGAAACTCTTTCATGTTCTTTTTTTCCACCCAGGCATTGTACAGGGCTCTATTTGCAAACCAGTGTCGTTTGTGGTACCAGCTGTTCGGAGACAGCTGATTTTAAAAATTTGTATTTTGAAAGTTTACTACTTACATATGAAATGCTGAGCTTGTTTAAGTTGTTGTCCTTTGTCTAGTGTGCTGAGCTGGGTGTTGGGAGCCTGGCAGCTTTGGGCTTCCCTTGTTGCTCTTTGTCTGAACCACTACACAACTCTTTGAAGATCTGTGTTCAGATAGAACAGTCCTGAGCACACTGACTCCCTGCTAGGGATTGCCTCTTTTTCCTTTCTGGTGGAGGTAGGCATGACTGTACTCAAAAAACCAAACACATCTTGGCAAGTGACACTCTTTCTGCTGGCTGGACACTTGGGTGGTCTCGTAATCAAGATACAAGTATTGATCATTAGCACTGATTAACTCATTGGTTATCCTGCATCTCCTGGGTATTTGACTGGAGCTAATTACATTGGTGTCTGCTTTTTTCAGCATTTTTCTAAAGGAGCTGGAGAAATATGAACAACTGCCTGAGGATGTGGGCCACTGCTTTGTCACCTGGGTAATGAGGCTGCTGCTTCTCATAATTTATTCAAATTAATTCCTCCAGCACAGACAGGAACAAACTGGGAATAGGTGCAAGGGTTATGTCCCCAGTGATAAATGAGATTAGGAGCTAGTCTGGAGCTATAACTGCTTTGTCCTTCACCTGTCCAGGGTGAAAGTTTCCACCCTTCTCCTCAGCAATAGAGGGAAGGCTTTCCGGAGCCTCTCTCCTTGTCCTGTACTGACCACACAGTTTTTGTTTACCTCTGCTGGTTTCTTTTTAGCAGAACTTCATCAAACCAAACCTGTTTTTAGGGGTGACATTCATTTTCCTGTGAAAGGCCCTGGGAGAACAGACATTTAAAATCTTAATATACCTCCCTTAAAGAATTTTAGTCATGCCATGAGAACTCCACAAAGACATGAAGAATATATTTTATCGACTTTTTTCCTCCAGAAATTAGTGTCAATTTTCTGAGCCACTGTGCTCACTCATTCCATTATGCAATGCCAGGATAATTTCCAACAGGACTTTGAAATCTTGATGCAGAGTGTCTTTGTGAGCGTAGGAGGCTCTGGGAATTGGCTACAGTAATTTATCTGTATGAAAGCTGTTCTCTTTTCAAAATATTTACCAGTCAAGTCAGCCATCTTTGTGTTTTGTCTGATTGTTTTATTCATATATCAAAGCTAGGAATTAGTATTTTAAGAGTAAAGATGGAATATTTTCACTTACCAAAAAAATGAGCATGTTTAGATGATTTCAGATGGGCTTTTAATTTAAAAATGTGTCACAAGTCTTAATGAAATGGATTCAGAAATATTGTTTACAAAGAACAGATTACCTGTTTAGGAAAGATGAATGCATTTATGTATCATTCTCTCCAAAATCTTCATGGTACTTTAAGGTACTACTGCACCATCTCAGCGAAGGTACATGTCCAGAGCTGTGTGTGTGGTTACAGATGTCCATACAAAGTTGCCTGCACAATTGCAGGATCCTGTTGTTTAGATATCTGGAATAAAAAAATGCAATAGCAATAAAAGGAAAACATCCTCCTCTTTTATTTGCCTCCCTCTTCTTGAGACCAGAGTACATTAATAAGAGGTGGGAGTGCACAGATGCTTTTAATTTCTGCTTAAAAGTAAACAAATTAGGAAATAAAATGTAAAACAACATAAAATTTGAGCCATTGAAGTTTGAACCAAAGTAGGAAAGGCAAGTCTAGGCCAAGTGTCACAAATTTCAAGTAAAAAATGTTGGCCTGTGCCAGTTTAGACTGGGTGAGTCACTTGCCCAGTTTCTAGACTGGTTTTATCTTCAAGTAGGTGATAGAGTCAACACTTTATGACTGAGTTTTGAGACCCTCAGACTCTTGTGTGACATTCATAGAGCTGTTAGAAATTATTTTACAGCTGGATTAAAATTTTAGGCCTTCCCTCTGTGATATTTGTTAAAGAAAGCCTCCCACAGCCCTCAGAACTGCTCAAGTAAGGTATGAACCTTAAAGTCTTCTGCTCTTAATTTACAGTTCTTGTGCTGTTTGGTGGCAGGGTGGGGGTGGTGATGGTGGTAGGTGTGTGGGAGAGAGTTGTCACCTGTATTTATCCTGGTGTGCCTTAATAAAAACCTGTGGAAGCAGAGAAATAGCTTATTTTGCTTTTCCCTTGATGTTTGTTTTCACAGGCAGATAAATTTCAGATGTATGTCACCTACTGCAAAAACAAGCCTGACTCCAGCCAGCTCATCCTGGAACATGCAGGGACTTTCTTTGATGTAAGCAGCATTGCTGTTTTCCTTCCACACACCTGGTGCAGCTCTGTGCTTTTTGACACTCGTGCTTTGGGTTCCTTTCTGTGCCATGGCATTTGGGTTTTCATTCCACTGCAAATATCACATGCTGTGAGCACTGATGGGCTGTGGTGTGGTGTGTGGTGAGGTGTGAAGACACATTCTTATAGGAACCTTTGGGCATTTTTCAGACCTAATCCTTTCTAAAGATCTGGTTTAGATGTAATCTCTGTTTCTGGGTTAGCAATAAAGTGAAAATCTCAGATTTCATTATATATTATGACCTGAAATCTCTAAATCTAAAATGAGCTGCTAGCCTCCTGTTCTGCAAATTCTACCCAGCCTATTCCACATTTACTTCATTGTGCTAATAAAGAACTCCATTGACTCTAATTAGACTATTTCCTATACAAGTTCTACAGCCAGTGATAAATGTTTTTAGGCTCCAATTCCAATTTTGTAGGCTGAGAAAAAAATCAAGTTTTTAAGTACCTTTAAACCAAGCTCTTCCTCTTATTTAACCTCATCCATTTTTCCATGCTTGTCTGCTACCTTATAGTCCATGCTTGTCTGCTACCTTATAGCTTTAATTAGTCATCTTTCTTAAAAAAAAAAAAAAAAAAAAAAAGAAAGAGGTGCTAAGACCTCTCTTCCAAAGCATTGAAAGTTTGCAAATGTAACAGATCAGCAGGATCCAAGCTGTGCTGGAGTTGGCAGCTGACATAAATCAGCTCCTCTGGAGTTTGTATATGCCAATGGTTACAGCATTTCAGTCTCACTCAACAATGAAAGGTCTCACATGAGCCTCAGGAAAAGTGAAGACCTTTTCCTTTTGCCTTGTTACCGAATGGTCTGAAAGTCGAGTGGAACTGGAAGGGGTTTTCCAGGAGGTGGCGCTTGAGCCTGTGGAATGGTCTTACAATGGTTTGTACTGGTCGGCTGTTTGCACAGGTTAAAAGCTTTTCCACTGCAGCTCTCTGCATGGGCTGGAAAGCTGCCTGATATTGCTCAGTGGTGAATATTCGTGTGTCAGCAGCTGCTGTTTTGTCAGGGGAGGTGTTTTCCTTCCATGGGTGCTGGGCCATCACCCAGTGATGCCTGTGCAAAAAGAGAAAGCTGACTCTCCCCCTGAATAATCCTCAAGGAGGCCCTCAGTGTGAGAGACTAAGGTAATGCCAAGTTCCTGTGGATCCTTCATGCCTTGATCTTGGAGTAGCAGTAGTTCAGGGACAGGACAGCCTGGCACAAGGAATACAGAGAAAATAGTTGCTTCTTTTTTTCCAGGTATAACCTGAAATTTCCCAAAACCCTGATGATGAGAGTAAATTATCTAGAATAACACCCCTTAGTAAGAACCCTGCTTGAAAATCACAAGTGTTCCTCAAATTTCATAAGCTTTCATAGAAAGCCACCTTTGAAATGAAAGCAAGCAGTCCCAGTAATTTGTTTGAACCCTTCAAGCCCATGGGAAACTTGCAGCCACAGGGCTCACTGTAAGGGTTAACTGATTAGGAGAAGGAGCAAAGATAGGTGACATATCTCATTTTGAAACCATGAAGAGAATTCTAAGCAATGCTGAGAGGGCTGTTCTCAGGATGTAAATGAAGCCATGTATGTAGAGAAAAGCAATGTATTTTATTGAACCAGTTGAGACAGGTGGAAAGCAATGCACAAACTCTCAGCTGTGAAACGTGCCTGGTTTATCCTACAGCACTGGTCTAATAAAGCATAAAGATTACCATCTTCCCTCCCTACAGATGGTGCTTTGCTTATAAAATTCAGAAGTTGTTGGTATGGTTATATCAGCTGGAAATTGCACAGGGAATGAGAACAGTGTGTTTATTCTGACTTAATTGCAGTAGACTTATTAATTCCACTCTTTCAGTTTTTGTGTCTGTCTTGTTCATTATTACGTAAAACTGTGTTCTTTATTCAGTAGTTGGAAAGATAAATTATGCTTGCCATGTTTAGCAAATTTTAATATTTGTAATACCATATACTTCAGGCTAGCAAGGTATATTTTTGATTACCAACATATGTTAGCTGTCAACTTCAATAGATAGAATCAGCATGTTATTGAAGTAATCAAGTTGATTTTAGTGTCTTTAGTTAAGCAAGTTTTGATCTTTGGGACAGAGTTTAGTTGAGACATGTACATGCTTCTGCTGTTTGGGATACTTTTTTCTTTGACTCTTGGAAAATATATGGTTTTATATTCAAGAAGCCACAGGGCCCTTTTGATTTGCATGACCAGCATGGAACAAGGTAAAGCTCAGTGACTTTGGGCACATTGCAGAGCGTGGTGTTTCTGCATGGATCAGGGTTCTTGGACAGTTTCTCTGCTGAGCCAGAATGTCCCTTAGGAAATGGGTAGAGGCACAAACAGGATCTCACTCCAACACTTCAGGGACCAGAGGGAGGAGCTGCCGGGAGAACATCCCTTCCCAGCAGTGGTCAAATGTCACTCCCCCAACCAGCTGTGTCTCTGCACAGTCTGACCAGGGAGCATCCTGGCACAGCAAGAAGTGCCCAAGGGGAGGCATCTTGCTGAGAGCATGCCCTGCTGTTCAGAGGGCTGGGGGGAAGGAGCAGGGCTGATTTTGTTACTTGGATCCTACAAAAACAAGTGTGCTTTGCCAGCTCCAGGAAGTTCACAGATGTGGCCGAGGTCTTGCTGGCTCCTGTAGTTGTGAATTGAATCCCAGCCATGTGCTCTACAGGCACAGTTCCTCTGAGGAGTCAGCTGTGACTCAGCTTCATGCAAACTCCATTAACCCTCAAACAGAGCCCCTTCCCTTCTGGGTCTTCTTTATGGCACCAGGGATATTTAAAAAGAAACCAAACCAACAAACCAAAAATCTGTTGGCACATTGCATGAAAAGTGGATGTTTTTACATCCCAGCATTAAGACAAACACTGGAGCTAAAAAGAAGCAGTAACCTCCCTAGTACTCAGCAGAAAATCAGATTGTATACAAAAGGAAAATCTCCGTTCTTGGCAGCTCTTCTCCCTTCATCTTCCATAACTTCTTCACTTTACAGTCTCAAATGTACAATCCAGTAGCTGGAGAAAAGTCCCATTCCCCTTTTCCGTTTTCTTCTTTGGGAATCAAGGATTTCTTGGTGGCTAGGAACAAGGCAAGGCATGTCCAGGGTCTGGCAGAGACAGAAGGATTTCCAATCTGTTCTATTTCAGCAGAGAACCTGCCCCTTTAGGGCATGAGTTGGGAGTCTTTTAGATGGCTACATATGTTCATGAAGGTCCTATAGGATTTTCAGGAGCTCCTAACTCCCCCTGGAACATTTGGGGAGAGGCAGCTGGGCCCTTTGCAGCCCTCAGCAGGTCTGTGATGTCTCCAGTAATTTGTGAGCACGTCACACTGATGTGTGTGGTTCAGGTGATGAAACAGTGCTGTAACAGGTATCATGGGGGGATATCTCTCCTGGCCCCCAGGTGCCACCTCAGAGTAGAGCAGGTCTGTCAGCACTGTGTCAGACCTGTTATTCCCATGTGGATATTTCAGCTACCCCAGGGCTCTCAAATGGGACTCAATGCCTATGTTTAGACAGCTAAATTACACCCTACTCATGCAATTTAATTTAATGTCACTTCATTTTAATTGAATGTTAAGACTCTGCTTTCAGCCTTCATAGCTAGGGGAAACCAGATGACATGACAGGTAAGTCATACTTAAATCAAGGCCTGTTTACTCAGCAGAGCTTTAGCTTGACTTGCAGAGGGACCCTGCAGCTTAAGTGGCCTTAGGGGGACTCTGCACTTTATTGCCAGCCTCACTGAAACCACACTTATGTGCATGTGAGCTTAAAGAGTGTTAAAAAACTATACATGGAATGCAGGGATGCAGTGCTAAATTTACTTTTGGGTGGTTCTGTCTGGCAGGGGGTTGACAGTTTTCCATGACTGACTGCTGTTTTTATCCCTTCTAGGAAATCCAACAAAGACATGGGCTGGCCAACTCCATCTCTTCTTATTTAATCAAGCCTGTCCAGAGGATCACAAAATACCAACTCCTGCTGAAGGTACCTCAGTGAGCTGCACAGATCAGCTCGTGCAGAGCAAGTTCACAGGTTCATGAGTTACCTTCTGCTTAAGGGAGCTGCTTCATGACCTGCAAGCATAAGTCCCTAGAAATCTTCCAAGGGCAGACTCCCTTGAGAGCACCTTGTTTTATCTTTATAGCTGTTCCTATTTGGCTCCCACTACCTGAGAGCATCCACAGTGGGGTTTGCTGCAGTTCAGCTTTCTCCTGTCTCTGAAGCAGCTTGCAGGGACCAAGTGGCACAGTTGGGTGTGAAGACAGCACGTGGATCAAAGTTTGTTTATGTCTGCATTGCTTCTTAGGAACTGCTGACCTGCTGTGAGGAGGGCAAAGGGGAGCTGAAGGATGGTCTGGAGGTGATGCTCAGTGTCCCAAAGAAGGCCAACGATGCAATGCACGTCAGCATGCTGGAAGGTGGGCAGGGACCTGCTGGGAAATGAAGTCTGTTAGTAACTTGTGGTGGAAGTTAATAGAGGGTGACTGTAGCAATACTGTTTTTTCATCGTAATTTTTAGGTACCTCCTGGCTCCTTTCTGATATTTCTCCAAAAAGTCTTGAAAGAATAAAGCTGGCTAGGAAGTTTGGGGGGGAGGGGAGGTATTGATCTGTATCTTTTGTGTGTGTATATATATACACACATACATATGTGTATGTATGCATATTCATATGCAATGTATGTGTACATATATATATTTAGCTAAAACATTCCTTCTCCATTAAACAAAAAAATCCCATCCTGAAACAGTATCAGTTTAGCTGCTGACAGCTGTAAAAATTATTGGATGAAAACATTTCATAATACCGTTTCAACATTTCAAAAGTTCTGGTTTTCTGAGACAAAACAGCTTGTGTTTCAAAATGTTAGCATAGTTATGCCAATATGTTGTTTTTTTTTTTAAAGCACTAAAAAATATTTTAAAACTACAGGAAAAAAAAGTTTGATTGGCACAAATTGAAGTCTTTTATTGGCTTATTATTGTGTGGAGTATTTCTGAAATGTAAAAATTTTATTCTGGACTGAGATGCTTTATTGTGTCTCACACATTTTCTTGGCCTGAGAAAATAATTTCCAGCCTGGTTTGAAGAAAACCAAGAAAGAAGCAGAATACTAAAACAAGTGAAAAAAGGGACTGGTGCCAGTAGCTGGGCAGCACAATAAGCTCAGGTGATTAAAATTGCAGGAGGGCAAACTGAATTTGTAATGAAGTGCACAGGATTTCTTGCAATGCAGTTCTGTGTACAGTAACCACCACTGAAACCTTCATAATATTCTTTTTGAGTAATTATTTCAAGACTTCAGCAGCAGCCTCATTTAGCCCATATGATGTATTTGACCTTCAATGAAGTAATTACATTGCTGCAGTAGAAAAAAAAAAAATTATCACTGGGGCAAAGACCCTTTTATTTCAAGTCTTGACTTTGGTGTTTCTGTGAATTGCTTGTCTCAATAATAAATACAACTGATTGTATTTTGTGGTTTTAGGGTTTGATGAGAACCTTGATGTCCAGGGAGAGCTGATTCTTCAGGATTCCTTCCAAGTGTGGGATCCCAAGTCTCTCATTCGGAAAGGCCGTGAGAGGCATTTGTTTCTCTTTGAAATCTCTTTGGTGTTTAGCAAAGAGATCAAAGATTCTTCAGGACACACAAAATATGTTTACAAGAACAAGTTACTGGTAGGTGTTGCTGCAAAGAAAATATTCTGGGTGTTGTGTTTTTTGTAGGTAGAAGTGGTGTTTTGGAGGATCACATGTCCCCTGCTGGGTTTGGGTTACTTTTGCCCCTGAAGGGGCTGGCCCTGAGTCCTGCAGGACTCACCTGGAAGTCAGCCTGCAGTGAGTCTGGAGAGGTTTAAGGTAGTGAGATGTGAAGGGTGGGGAAATGCAAGCAGGATCACTCCAGCCATTCACTTCCCTACCACCCCAGAGCTTTACTGTTCCTTTCATCTGTGTATAGAAAACAGAGATAAAATCCTGTTCCCCTACCCATCCCAGCCTTCCCACTTCTTCCTAAAAGTCCAAAGGTTTCTGGACTCATGAAGTTTCATATATATGAAATCTTTCATCATCTCTCCTCCACACTAGACCTCAGAACTGGGAGTGACTGAACATGTTGAAGGAGATCCCTGCAAATTTGCTTTGTGGTCTGGACGAACACCATCCTCAGACAATAAAACAGTGCTGAAAGTAAGTCTTTTCTGTTTCTTTTCTTTGCCTTTAGCACTTCTAGTTCAGGCCTTGGGAGCCCTAAATGAAAGGTCAGTTTCTTCCCTCCTCATGTTCACATGGCTTCCCTATCTGCCTGTGGGTCATGCCTGCATCAGGAGCAGCTGAGCTTTAAGGCCTCAGTAGCAATTGGGAAGTTGTGAGCCTTGCTGGAATTGCATCTCCTCCTGCAGCCTGGGTTGAGCAGCTGCTCACTGACACAGGGCAGGTCTCAGGGCATTTGGCTGGGAGGTGTAATTCTCTTAGTCCTTTGCCACTGGCTTATCAACAGCCAACCTCTTCCACAGACCTCCAGAGCTGACAGCCTGTTCTGTCAAGAGAGTCTCTGCTGAAGAATCCATGTTATACTTGTTTTGTCTAAGGAATTCCCAGCTGTGCACAGATAACCTGTTTCCCCTCTGCAGAGCATGCTGTGTTGCTAGCATTAAATGTATTTATCCAGAGTTTAGCTGCTTTGCTGTTGCTGCCAAGTAGGTCTGGTCAGAATGCTCTCAGTTCCCTGGGGTTACCAGGTGCTCCAGCAGCTGCTGCAGTGCAGCAGAGAGGACAAACAGTTAATCTTGACATTCATCAGCTGGCCATGTCTCCTCTACACAGGAGGTGAGAACATGATAAAGTCTCTATCTTTCTGCCTTGTGAAACTTTAGGCATCCAGTATTGAAACGAAACAGGAATGGATCAAAAATATCCGGGAAGTTATTCAAGAAAGGATCATTCATCTGAAAGGAGCTCTGAAAGAGCCCATTCAGCTCCCCAAGACACCAGCAAAGCAGAGAAACAACAGCAGAAGGTAACTTCAGTCATTCCCCACAACATGAAATCACTAGTGTGCTCTCAACAGCAATGTGGTGTCTTTCGACTTTTTACTGTTTTTTACTGTAGGCAAAGCAGTTTTCATTGTCTCTGCTTTTTTATGTTGTCTTGGCAAAAGTAGCTAGAAATCTTTTTTATGATATACATACAAGGAGCTTTCATTTTATGCTCCAAAGTATAGAGAGAAACAGTAAAAATTCTTATGAGTGCAAGGTTATAGTTCTTTCCTAAAGTAGATTTTACTTCTTCGCATTTGAGTGAAACCAGATTTTTTTCCTTGTTTGGCAGGTTTTTTCCTTGTTTGGCAATCAAAATCATAGTTGACCCTAACAATATATTGAAGACTATATAGTGAATAATCTGTATTTCATAATCTAGTACAAATTTGTTTCAGCCTGTCAAGTAATAGCAAATATTTTTTGTCAACTTGTTTGATCCTGGATTAAATTATAGATAATGAATTGTTCTTTTTCTGTTGTGGCATTCCCAAAAGCCAGCTGTAATTTGAGCATCTTCATTTCCTCATCAAATTTTATCCCTCTTTTACTTCAGGCTGTGTTATAGAGACATCAAAGCATAAATAACCACGTCGCTCAGGAGACCTGTAGCAAAGCAGAGATCCAGACATTTCCTCTAAGGACATACAAAAGTTTTCTTGTACAGGATGAAGACATATTTTGTCTTTGTCGCTGAGTATATATTTTGTATTATTTAAGTATTTACTTTGAAAGATCAATAAACATTTATGATAATTTTATCTGTACAGCCAAAGGGAAGAAAACATGTTAGCAGCCTCAGTGAGGTAAATAGGTAGGGCTCTATACTCTTTATCTATATTTGGATAGCATCTTTATGGCTTAGCATTAAATTCCTGAAGAAACTGAAACAAATGTTGTGATTATGTGCAAATCCAAACCCCACAGCTGAGAATGACACCATTCTAATGCAATAGCTCTATAACATAATGGGCTGCCTTGGAAGGGTAATTTTAGCACAATCCAGCTCTGTCGTGCTGACTCAGCACTTCTCAACTCCACCTCTCATGTTATGCTCACTGGTGGTGTGTTAAGGAATGTCATTGTTTCCCAATCACCTCTCTTGCAGAGATGGGATAGATGATGCAGACAGCCAAGGGGATGGCAGCAGTCAACCTGACACCATTTCCATTGCCTCCAGGACATCACAGAACACAGTGGACAGTGATAAGGTAGGACTGAAATGTGAAAATACCTGGCAGATAATTGCCCCCAGAAAAATGTAAGTGAAAAGCAGAGTAGAAGGCAAAAGAAGGCAACCTGTCTTCTACTGAGTGAGCTGAAACTTGTATTCCTCTTCTCTAGGTTATTAAAACCCAGTCTGTTTCTGTGTGCTTGTCAGTACTGCTCTACACAGTAACATCTCTGTTACTGCTGTTTGTTTGTGGTTGATACACAGAGGTTCAACTGGCTCTGAAGGAAGAGCCCAGAGCAACCTTTTCTTGCCTAGTAAATCTTGTCCTGTGAGATCCAGCTTGTGAACGAGCAAACAGCTGGTGATGTCACATATTTCCCTCTGAGCTGAAATCAGTTGTTTGTTGGGGGGAATGCAGGTACTTACACACTAATTAATGCAGCAGCACTGGGATCCTGGCTGGTGTCTTGAGAGCCTGGGAGACCTACCAGACTGGGATTCTGGACCCCTCTCCTCACAGACATATGCTGGAGCATATGGATGGCCCTGGGACACACTAGATTCTGTTGGAATGCTGCACACTGTCAGCACATATGTACTTGTCATTTTACTTGTCAGACAATCTGAGTCCAGATCCCCAGCTCCACTAGGATGCCTCACTTGAATTTGTCACCCTGACACCTCCAGCTGTGCTCTTCTGCTGAATTAGCAGTTGATTGTAGGAGAAAATGGGCAGTTAAAAATTACCTTAGCTACACTGATGGGGTTTGTCATATTCCCTGAGAGAATGCCCATATTCTCTTCATGTATTGTTTTGAAATCACATGTGACTTGAAAAAAGCTGAACTCTCCCATGCCTTTATGGATTTACATATTTGCCAGGGCTTTAATTATGCTGCCACTCAGACAAGGTAGAAGGGTGTCTTCACAAAATCAAAGTCCAAGCTTTGGTTGTAAAGTTCACAGGTAAAGTTCAATGCAGACACTGTTTTGAAAGCTGGACTCAGAAATATAAGTTAATTGCAAATAAATTATCTTTGTAAGACCATCTATTGTATTTATCTTAAATGCATGTCCCCATGATTTAACTTTTTTGTCCAATAATGTGCATTAGAAAAGTACTAAGCGTCAAATCCAAAGGCCACTGTAATGTATGCAAATACTTTGCCCGATGTTGAGAAGTCTTCAATCCACATGGACTTGTCGTACTTTCTGTGTTTTTCACATTTATCATTCCTGCTAAAAGGCCCTGACTTAGTGCAGTACTTGAGCTCATGCTTAATTTTAAGCACTCGCCTAAGCTTTGCTCGTTCCTCCCAGCCCCTTGTCTCGGTTGCATGAATTCTGGCCACGTCTAGGTGAGATGCTCCATGTTGCATGCTGCAGCTGTATACAAGGGCTATGGTGCCAACACAGGCTGTGTACCCTGAAAGACAGCCCATCGTGGCAGGACTTGGTTTTATGATGCAAGTCTGGAAACATTTATAGGAATTTCTATCCAGAGCCTTGTTTGAACTGAACAGCAAATGTGTATGAGATAAACTGAGAAAAGATCATAGAGGAAAAAAGCTGTTACCACTGGGGAAAGGGTTGTGTCATGCTTTTAACTTTTTTTGATGTGGTTAGGTTCACTTGCTGACTTCAGGCTGTGTGGTTTTGTGTCCTGTTATGCATTTAATGAATAGAAACAAATTTGAGTGTACAGCTAAGGCTAAAGGTTGCTTGTATGTGCTTTGTTGAACCTGAGGTAGCAGTGTATCATCCTTAACTCGAGAGGCAGTTCTTGCTGAACAGTTTCCTTATTGTCTCTGATGCTAATGCCAGAATACTGTGGAGAATTCAGCTCCTAGAGTGCTGCATTATCATGTCTTTGCTCCGAGGAGAATGAACTCCCTGCATCTCTTCATAGTTCCCATTTTTTCTGCACAATATTACTCAGATTAGTGGCAGATGAAGCTGAGCTGCCTTGCCTCCTGCTGAATTGGCAGGGTCTCACCTGTGTTCAGTGTCCGCTCAGACATCGGGCTTACCTGCTGGCACCTGCTGTGCAGGGACTGTCTTGTCAGCAGATCCAAAGCTCTGAAAGGACTCCTAATGGTGACATTTTACCACATGGGATTTTTTCCTTCAGTGTGTAGTTGAGTTTTTCTTTTAGGACAGTTGGAATGAAATGTGATTGGACTGGGAGGTTTTATATTCTCACATGGATGGGTGCTAGTTATCAGCACTGGAAGGCAGGACCATATCATGCTCTCCAGGCAGGTTTTCGTGGCAGAGCTGACAGTTCATGCACACACTGTAGCATGCATGCTATAGTTAACTCCTGTGGGGCTGATGGCAGCTCCAGTGGGTACAGGGTTCAGCATTCAGGGGTTTCCCTGCCTATTTAACTCCAGCATAGCCAGCAGACTTATTCCATGAGTTCAGATTCAAGCCGAGAAGCTTTTTGCAGCTGCAGCCTGCATAGGTGACTTCTCTGTGTGCCCCAGTGAGATCTCCATCCAGAGGAGCCAATGGAATGAGCTCCCAACTTTAGAAACTGGCTGTTCACTGCAGCCTCATCTGCAAACCCATGCCAAGAGCTTTGCAGTGCCAGCAGTGTGCCAGGATGGCAGCAGATTCTTCCTGCCTTGGGACCATCTATGTATTAACTCCATGCCAGAAGCAATTCTCAAGTAACATGTAAGAGTTGATATTACTCTCTGAAGCCAAAAACATTCAAAGATTTAGTTGACACACTTTGTCCTTTCCCTAAACCTTGCTATTATGCCTGAAGATTGCCTAACACATTAGTTGGATGCTCAGACAAGAACGTCAAACAACATTTTAGACAAAGAAAATCACAACTTCTCAAAGACTCTCAATTTCAAGTAGCACTTCTGCTTAACACTCCTCATGCCTCAAGTCATATGTATTTCTTTCAACTTATTTGTGAGTCAGCTCCTCCTGAGTTGTAAGTAGCAATTTCTGTTTTCTCTCACCACGACACAGCCCTGGAGCTAAGCTTTACTTTCACATTTCAAACTCCTAAAAAGACAAAGAGGTTTTTTGTTGTTAACTGGGAATGAAATAGCCTTACTGTAGATTCAGCAAGGATTTGTTTTCTTTCAAGACATGTGAATGTGGCCATAACATTTATCAGGGGGATCCTTTGGTGCAGAGGATAGACCCTCTAGGGGCTGAGTCCTGGTTCTGCTCTGTCACTCACATGTTGGATGCCATCACAAAGTACATTTGATGGCACTTTGCCCTTTCCTTTTTTCCCCTTGTTTGGATGAGGAACTTGCAGGAGGAGACACAAATTCTCGCAAACCTTACATTTGTACATTAATTACAGCATTGTCCTCCATTGTGCCAACACATGATTCAGGCCTGAATTCAGACCTGTTTTTGTAGCCTTTATGGTGGCAGACTCTGCTTTGAAAATATTCAGAGTTATGTGCCTGACCCCAGAAGTGTTAAGCCTTTAAATGTGCAGACTTTCCTGACTGCAGGCAGTGGTCAGGTAATTATACATAAAGACTTTTCAGATTTAAAAAAAAAATAAAATAATGTCCTGGTCTGTTTAAATTAAATACCTGATTAAGTAACTTCTTAAATCTGAATATGAGTATCTTTACTTTCCTTGGGCTTTTCTCTGTCCAAAATAAGTAAATCGATTATCTGCGGGCTCAAACATTTAATTTCATTAAATACTATATAGTAGAAACACAGACTTCAAGTGAGGTCTGTACCTTTGTAAAATGACAGAAGGAGAGAACATATAAAATGTTTCTTTTTCCATTTGCAATCCATACTTCTACATGCAATCTATAATCTAAAATATTTCATATACAGGAAAATAATTATTTGGATTGTCATTTGGATTGTGTAAGTTTTATATACAGAGGGGGAAATGGGCTGATGACACAGACTCAGTGCTAAAGAATCAATAGATAATGAATAATATTACAGTAATTGCAATTCCCATTGAGCATCCAGGTCAGGTCCTAGGTAACCCACTACACAAAATTTCTTGATCCTTTTCCAAAAGGCAAAAAGACAGCTTTTGTTCTATACAGTAAGCCCTCTTCAGCTTGCTATCTAAAATCCTCTCCTTAGAGAGAAATCCTTGCCCTATTCACAGCAGACAGGATTTCAGTCTTTATATTTGGATTCAAAGCAGTGGAGAATTGCATAAAGGAAATGTTACCATGCAGGGCATTCTCATTTGTTAAGCCCATTGAGCTGCTGGCTTGTGAAACAGCTGTTTCTGGTGATACTGGCCCAGCTTCCAATGGCCTCCTTTTTGTTGGCTTTTGCAGAATACTGAGGAGAGCAGTTCTCATTTCCTTCTGTTGTTTTTGGATGTGGAAAAGGGCTCTGAAATGTGAACTGAAAACGTTTTGCTCTCTAAAAATAAATCTACATTATACACTTTCATCATTTCCATTAGATACTGTACTCAGCTCTTCTTTCAGCAGCCATGAGACTGAGATCTTGACCTCTTCCACATTGGTGGCATTATATAAAATCTGGGAATAATCATTCTTCTAATTGAAGGTAATTTGTACAAGAGGGGAGATTTTAGAATTAAGGCTTATTGGAACAAGTCACTTAGGGGCATATTCTCTTTTCTTGAGAAGCTTCTAATCAAGGTAAAACACCTTTGATATTGCTGCTGAAGCAGGAAGCGCTCGCTCACTGCTGGCGAGCTCTGTGTTGAGTGTAAGAGACATTTCTACTGCAATACTGGGGGAATATCAAGGGATAGGGAATGTTGACCCCCAACAGTGCTTGTGTATGGCCAAAACATGTGTCACCATGGACTGGAGTGTGTGCAGCTCCTGAGCAGTGGGACTGACCTGAACAGCAAACACCTGTCAGTGGAAAAATCTCTTTGGCTGTGGTTAGTGGGTGCTGTGTGCTGCAGCTGATGGGAAAGAAGATGGAAGGTGCAACGTAAACTCTGCGGCAGAGCCAAGGGTGAGCAGGATCAGGGGAATATGGAGTGGGTGGTGAAGCAGAGAGTCACTGAAATACAGAATTAGGAGTATTCAGAAGTCTTCCCGTTTTCTGGAGCACTGTGATAGGTGCCATCAATTTATCTGCCAGGCATTGACCTGAAGAGGTTTCTTCCTCCAACCAAGATATTTTACTCTCAGCAAACTGGATTACATTGAACTGTGAGTTTCTAAAGAGCAAAGGAAGGGACTCATTTGGTCTCATTTTTGTAAGTACTGTTGTGGTTATTCCGCCACTGTCCCAGCAGAATATGCCAGAATTCAGTGTACTGTCTGGAGTGCTGCTTTCTTGCAGGGACTGGTGATTTATGGGACCACAAGTAAAACTAAATTCATGTAACAGAAAATGACTGCTGACTGTTAAGTGCATTTTTTCTGTGAATGTATGATAAAGAGGAGTGAATTATGGCCCAGAGGATGTATTTCTATTGCTTGGATGCTGCCTAGCATTAGAGCAGTTCTCACACTGAGTTCCTACTGCGCTCACCTGTGGAAAAGAGAAAACATGATAGTGATCAAAGGAAAATCTGGCATAAAACATTTTGACACTTTAATTAGCCTTCTTTTGGGCTCGCTAGCTATAGGTGGTTAACCCTTTTGAAGATGCTGTCATGTAGTAGCAAAATGTTTATCTTACCAGGAAATAAATTGTCAGCCAGGAGCTGACATCTCTCTGTCTCTCTAATGATAGTTTCTTAAAATTTCCTTAGGCTTTGGGGGGCTGCCTCTCAGTTCTGGCTCTGAATCTTGGTTAGGACCCCTGTAAATTCAGCTCTTCTCTGAGAAAAATACACAAATGCATGTATCTTTTTTTCACTGCAAATGGTTCCCTGAAACTGAAGTCATTGAAGTGACATTTGGAGCTGATAAAATGAGACTGGTTTATCTCTGCTGGCAATGCCTGATTTGGCATGAACTTGCCTTTCTAATCGTTGATGTTCAGTAATACTACTGTGGCACTTTTCTTTTTTTCTCTCTTTCCTAAGTATTAGTAAGGACTTTGCCTTTGCTTCCTGTATTTCTTATCAGGAATGCAGCAGTGCCAACATCATGAAATGTTCCAGCTTTTGATTTGCAGAGCTCTACTTGTCTCTCTAAATTTGATGCTTTTCACTCTTTTGGAAAATTAACTTGAGGCTCTTGGAGTGAAATGTAACACACTCAAGCAAGGAAGGTATAAACTACGTTTTTAGATTTCCAAGTGAAGGAAGTCTGGACTGAAGTGCTGCATCTACTTTGAATTGTGCAAACTTTCATGGGCACTCACATGAAACTCTGAAGCTCAGAGGGGATCCAAATAATTACAGCCATTCTTTGCTTGGTGTTTGGCCTATGCTCTACCTTGGTATAACCTAATCTCTGCTCTGGGGACTTGGCTGATAGATCTCACAATGCCTTTATTTGTCTCTACACTGGGCACTATGGCTTGGAGCTTTACAGGAATTTACCCACCTGCCATCTGCAGGCAGAGCAGATCTTTTCTTAGTGATTTATAATCCATGTAGCAAAGAATCTCCAGCTCAGGTGTTAATACTGCTTCTGCCTACAGCACAGATCTCCCAGGACAATTCTGGGGCCTTTGGCACTTTTTTTTCCCTGGGAACTTCGAAAAAATGGACTTTGGTCTTCCCAGATTGGAATCAGATTTCAAAACAATCAAAACAGTAACTCTTACCAACTTTGATTTTCCACCAGGTTTCATCCTGGCTTGAATTACATCTTATCTGTTTTTTCTGGCATCCATTTCTAAATGTAACAGGTAGGTGATCAGGAGATTTGCCTCTAAGAGATCTGTCAGAGGTGCAAATGCTACTGACAGTAAGGACATTTGCTTTCTGTAGCCAGCCAGTTCTTGCTGCAGCTGAGGGTGGAGGCAGCACCAGGCACAGGCTGTCTTGTTTCACAGAACCTTCTTGGAAAAGGTTCTTTTGGAAAACAAAATAAAATATGATCAGCTGCTCTTAAAATATAACACTTGTTGGAAACACTTGCAAACTTCATAGTAATTATTCAGGGGACTTTAGAGAAAGTCCTAATCACAGTGGCTCCTAGTGGAGCCTTATTCATTTTTTCTTGTGCTGCGTGGCTGGACAATTTCCCACACACCTACCCAGGAGGTGATGACAATGGATGAGTTTCCCCAAAGGCCCCTTTTTTTTAATCTAGTAGTTGAATTTTACCAAGAAATTTCCCAGAGATTTGAGTGTTTCACACTGTGAAAATAACAGCAAAGCCAAAACATCTGCAGTGCCCATGGAAATAGCAATCACGTTGTTCATTGGGTAATATTTCCAGGAAATAACTTTATAAAAGGCAGGCATGAAATTTGCCATGCATTTTAAATATTTCAGCTGGGATTTCTCAAAGTGCTATTGAACTTTAGTGGGATCTCTGCTCTCAAAATTCTTGAACACAATTCTTTCCCCAAAAGAAAGCCATTCCTGTAGTGGTCAGTGCAGGGTCACTGCTCAGCACCCACAAGTTTATTTCCAGACCTTGCTGCAAGAAACAGCAGATATTTTCTTAACACCTGTCCAAAGTTTGGTTGGTTTTTTTGTGGCTATAAATGGTGGTGGTTTGGTTTTTTGTGGCTATAAATAACTGCAAATATGAATCCAGATTCAGTTGGGTGATCTGATGCTGAGAACAGATTCAACTGCAAGTCCATGAAAGTGAAGTCCTACAGACAGGGGTTCTTCAAAGATGTCTTTTCAGCATTTTCCTCCATGCAGAACTTGCAGTTACATCCAGGGCAGGTAGAATATGCTCCACTTCTTTTATAGAGTGCATAGTTTTGTAAATTTTCATTCCTATTGCTATCCATTTCATAAAGAACATTTGCTATTGACTTAAATAAATCATACTTTTGCATTTAGGACATAACAATCAGCATTCGGTATGCTTTCAGTCTTATTCTTAGGTCTTTTAAATCTAATGCATCCTTTGGTGGAAAATAAATAAATCAGTAATATTTGAAAATAGAAGTGAAGTTCCATTATGATAAAACAAGTGTATGGAACTCCTTCAGACTGAAGGTCTCCTGAGAACACTGTAGATACAAATATCAACACATTCCTGTTGAGGGTATTTAAATGTAATTTCTGTGGTAACCCACTTGATCTCTCCTTTCTATTCCTGCCAGCAGTGTGAAAATCAGATTCTATACTGATGTGCTGATGGACACATTCCCCAGAGAGGTGCAAGGCACACAGTCAGAGTTTGTATAATCATATAATATCAGTTCATATGATGAGTATCCCAAATCCACTGCAAATATCACATCTCTCAATCACAAGACACTTCTGAAGCATATGTGATTCTCCTTAGGCAGGATGGCTGTAATTTTGAAATGTATAGAATAAGGTGGAAAGTGCTGCCCTTTAAAAGATGGCTGGAAACTCAGCTGTGGACAACACTATGGTCTTACATGACAGGAAATAAGCTTCATATCAATAAATCTGTATTACTTAGCAAACAACAAAAAAAGATATTTTGATGCCTGCTGTGAAGAAAGAGGATGTTTAAGTTAGGGGGATGTTTAAGTGAATGAGTCTGATGCAATCAAAACAGACTATGGAGGAAGGAAGTACAGTAAAATCCCTATCTTTATTTCAAAGACATGACAAACCCCAGTGATTTTCAAATAGAAGGATTAAGATCAAGTACTAATTTGCACAGAAGAATTAAAGGATATTCTGTTTTTCAGCTCTGCAGAGCGACCAGCTGTTGTTTGACTTTTATAAATGTGCTGTGATTTTCAAAGAATCAGATGTCAAAGATTTGTTGCCAATTACCTTGCATTAGAAATTGAGTTGGATTTCAGGTGGGAGAGGAGTTTCTGTCTCTGAACTGGTCTTTGATTGGGAAACAGTTCAAATTGATTCATATTAGTCAAAATTAGTATTTTTTTTCTAGCAAAAATGGTTAGACAAAAGCATATGTATTTGAAGAGATCAAGTGATTGATCTCCTCTATATCTGCTAATGTGAGTGCAAGCTGAACTGTAAGTCATTAAAGGCCACTTCCTCATTATTGCTTATCAAAACTAACAGTGTGCTCCTTCCCTTTCTCACCTTTGTCCTTGCACCTCATGCACAGCAGAGGATGCCAGTCCTGGAGTGACACTGCTGAGGTGATTCCTGACCTCGGGCTGCCACGGACTGACCTGAACCATCCCCTCTAATGGGGGTACACAGCACCTGTCCAGACCCACCTTCCCAAAAATCTAACACCACTTTGGAAACCAGCCTGCTCAGGAAAAAAAAGGGACACTCCTGCCTCAGCCTTGTGCTGGTGTTCCAAATTAGTCTGTTGATTCAAGGGGAAAAAAAATAGTTAATTAAAAGTGGATAGATTATGGGGTCCCCTCCAAATGAGGACATAAATAGAATAGGAATCGTCCATCAGTATTCTGGGGTTGTCTCTGTGTCCATTCTTGGGCCACTAGATCATCTAAAGTACTTGGCATGGAAAGAAAGGAGCAAACAGTATTCAGAACTTGTTTTTTAAAAGGGTATTTTTATTCTTTTTTTAAATTTCATCTCAAGTTTGACTTTCTAATGTTGTCATTAAGCAAGAAGTTGTTCCTCATCTAAATCTGATTGTTCTCCTCTTGTTCTTCAAAGAGCTTGAGTTCATGTTTATTTTTCCTGTGCTGTTGTTTTGAGTTGTTTCTGGGGTTTCATTCTGGTGATTACAGTGTGTTTGTTTAATTTGGATGTACAATATAAAATATATCTCTCTGGAGGAACAATATGTTTTCTTTTTGGCATAGGTTTTTTTTTCATTTTAGAATTCATCATTCGTGTGTGGTTAATGCTTACTAGAGATGCCAGGTTTGTTCAAGAAACTTAGAAAACCTTGGAACAAGATGGTTCCAGCTATAAAGGGCACATAGGGATAACACAGAGTAACTGTCTAGAAATGAAGAAAAGTTTAAGTGAGATTAGAACTTAGTGTTAGGAGCTGACCTTTGAACAACACTAAACTTCATTGATCAAGAACATTAGAGGACGCTGGAGATCATTCAAGTTCGAAGTAATATTAGCAAGAGGTTTGATATTGGAAAAAAACTGTGTGTGAAGGTGGGGGACTAAAGGAAACAGTTACAAATTCCTTTTTTCTTCATATCAAGGTGATCAAGTCAGGAAAATGCAATTCACAAACAATATTTATAAGAACACCATTAATTCAGTCATGTAGCAGCTTTTAGGTGGGTGTTCCGAAATTCTGATGAATGGTCTCTGCTTTCATTCAGTGTACATCTGCAGCAGCAGCCATTTCCACCTGGCCTCTGAGTGATGTTAGTGTGTGCTGGTGGCCTTATCCAGATTTGGCTGACTCTTGGTGTGCTGAATTTACCCTTTCCTGGGAAGTCATCAAGACTGTGTGTCTCCAGAGCTCATCAGTTCTTGAGAAAATCCCACAACCTACCACCTCAGCTCATACTTCTTCTCTGTTCACCTTGCTGTCTGCTGGTAAATGTCTCTCCATCCAAACATGTAGATAAAACTTTATAAAACTCATTGATGCATTCTCCTGTGGCATGGCCCGCATACAAGGTGGAATGCCTGATTTTGGGTAAAAGGGAGCAGCCAGATAGTGAGATAACTGATTTTAACTCATTAACCTTAGTCTTTGTGTGTTGCCTGGTTGAGCAGAGCTGTGACCATGAAGCATCAGAAGAACACAGGTACTGGACTGGGAGGCAATAGAAGGAGGCATGGGACATGGAGGGCAAGCCACAGGGAAGCACAGAGCTGGCAAAGTAGCTGAGGGAGGTGAAAGCTTTCCTGGGTACTGGAGATGTTCCATGTGAGGGGACTGGAGGAAGTGATCACACCAGTCAATAAATCATTATTTTGTCTTTTTCCCCTTAAATCCCAGTAAGGGATTCTTTCTTCTTTTCACCCCTAGGTCAAGTAGGTAGGAAAAGGCTTTGAGTTACAGGAAGGGCTATTCTGGTTTCTTCTGCTTGTCCACAAACTCATGACCTTTTCAGTGATCTGAGGCAGTATTTATTCTCCAGCCAAGTATTTTTGCTGCAGGCTGCCCCAGGAAGGCACCTCCCTGCCTTGGATTCAGCATTCTCCCCACCTTGTAAACCACATGCATGCCTTGCTACTGGCAGCTAACAGAAGGGAGAGAGGCATCCAAAACTTCCCCCAAGCCTCTGTGTCCAGGATCCAAGTGCTGTGGTTGTCCAGATCAACTTTATTTTTCTGTTTGTGTCTTGCATTAATTTAAAACCCATTAACAATCCAAATCAAACTCTCCTTCCTCAAATGTGTGCAGGCAAGAAAAAGAGGAGTGTGAAACATGGCACAACTCCACAAGCCCTTTTCTGCCTGGGTTAATATTTCCTGACACTACAGCATCACTTCCTGACCGTAGCTGCAAATAAACAATTACTGAAAGCACAAGGCTGGACCACACATGCGTGTTTTCCACTGGTATGGAGAAAAGCTGTGTGTTGATTGCTGATTATTTATTTTCACAAAAGTCAGTTGGGTTTGTTCTTATGTCTTTAGGGCACCATCTCTCTAGGTGCTGACCCTTCTCAGCTTGCAGGAAGAATTGAGGGTGGGAGCCAGCTGTGCCCCATAGGTCCTGGGCCTCAGTTGGCATCATTACTGGAAGTTCTCCAGTGTTGATATTTACTACATGATCCTGAGCAGTCAATAGGAAAGGACAGCAGGGGTCTACCCAGCGGAAGGAGCACTTAGCCAAGCCATGTGCTTTTCCTTTAAAACTCCAGTCGTTAAACCATCAGTTAGAAGTGTGACATTTATATAGAGAAAAGAAAGGAAACTGAAATGCACACAGAGAAACTTCAGCTTTCTGGCTTGCTGCAGATAATGCAGTGAGAGCTGATTTTTGTATGAATTTAACTGATTGTACTTAGAAATGTCAGGGCCATGTTCTCTATCCATCACTACCTATAAAATGGACAAAATGGCATTCAGCTGACTGCTCTTTGCCTTCACATCCTGGACAGTCCCCTACTGTGCAGGCTTCCAGCGTGAGCTGGGGCAGATGAAAGGCTGATGAGCCCCTGAACCTCCCCAGCAGCAGGTCCAGCCTCGCCCAGCTTTGTACTGGCTTAAACAGCTGCAGGGACAGGCTGGGTACTGAGGATCTTGAACAATCTGGCTTTTCCTGCAGTGGCTGAGCAGACTACGGCAGCATCCCCATTCCTCTGCCTCTCAGATATAAGAGGTGTAAACCAGGCCTCCAGGGGTTGTTTTGGTGGGTTGCCTTTTGAAGTCTCGGAGGTTTCGTGTTCTTTCTTAGGTTCTGACCTTGGTGCAGTTATTTTGCAGAAACTCCTTCCAACTCTGAAGTTCTGCTGCCCTCCCTGAGAACTGAACCTTTGGTATCTTTTACCTTTATGAAACCTCTGTCCTTCAGACTTCTGGGAGAGAAATTTGAGGACTGAGGAAGGACTTTAAAAATCAACTCTTTCACAGGCTCATCGAGTTCCTGCCTTATGACCTTCTCTTTGTGTGATGCCCATGTGTTATTTATGAGCACTTGGGTACTCATTTCCACAAAACAAAGAAAAGAAAAAAATAATTTTTGAGGCTGAAGTGAAATTAGTTATGTGCCACTGCAAAGGGCAAGAAAGGGGATCATGAGTGCTGTTGTCCTGGGTTAGGCAGCTGCTAAGGTCAGAGATGCAAGGCACAAAAGGTAAGTATTTTGAAGAAATGCAAAGGAAACATGGTGATATGTAAATCAGTTTTATTTCAAGTCAAGAAAAGCACCTCACTGTTCACCAGGCGAGTATCTGGCTCTGGGCCTCTCGTAGATTCACATCACATCCAGACTTTCAGGATCAGCTGCTCAGGGTTTTGTTTCAGTAGGAGCAGGATTTGCCTCCAGCCTTGGAACAAATCACTTTCCCTGTGAGGGGGGAGATAAAAGAATAAGATAGTTAAGTAAGTGCTGGGCTGAAGCAGATGTCTTTTAAACAAATATACAACTTATTTTCCATCTGCTGGTTCCCAAGTCCTTGCTTGCTGGGAGACAAAGAGCAGCATTGCTGCATTTCAGGAGAACCAGGATGTGCTCCCCAGGTACAGATCTGAAAGGTGGCCACTTGCATCCACAAACCTGGCATTTTTGCTGATAAGGACAATACAGTAACTGCTAAAATTGATCCTAATGAATGAGAGCATTCCTTTGCTTTTCTTAATGTTATAACTGATTAATTCCCCAAAGAATTCTTCTGGGCATCCCATCCCTATGTAAAGACTATGGCTAAGTGGCTTAATAGGATAAGTGCTTTATAAACCAGCTCTGTAATATTTTAGTTGTCTCTTTTCATTTCAGTAACAAGCATAAGGGAAGCTAATGTCCCAGTATACAGGGATTTGCAATCACCATTAATGGGGATAATTCCCCTCACGGGAAACAATACAAAATACCATTGCAAGAGCTAGAACACTTTTGTAGCTTTGCATTTTCATCACAACAGATTGTGTCTCTCCTGCTAAATTTCTTTGTGCTCTAGAGGAGAAAATAAAGCTGGCAAAGAGAAACAACTTTAATTGTAAAGATAAACTCATTATGGGGCACAGTAAGGCTGTCTGAGTTTCCAAAGACAGCATCTGTGTGATTGAGGAAAATGAAATAAAATCATGGTAGCTATTAGCAGTTCAGTGAGTTTTAAATGAGCCCTGAATGATGGCAGAATTAAGAAGAGTTTTTGCCTTTTTCACATTATCGTCACTGACAGAAGGGGTCTCACTTGCTGTTTGTTCTGTTTTGATGGTAAACCCTATCCTAACAAATATGCTGGCAAGCTGTAAGAGAGCAACTGACTTCAATTGCATGGGAGGTCTGTCTCATATTCCGTATCCATCCTAGATCTGGTTTTCCTGTCTTTAAAATACGCAGCAATGGAGATTAATACATTAGTTTGCTTTTTAATGAGTGAACCTTGGATTTGAAGGTTTGCTGCAAACTCTTTTATTTAAATGGTTTCATATTTATGGCGCCATGCTTAGAATGTTATGAATAGCATTATCTGGCTATTAACTCTTGTGACAAGATGGATTTTAGGATTAAATAAATTGTGAGCATTCCTTTTAAATTGCTGGAGCTAAAGGGGTTAGGAGTGTAAGAGTGTTAGGTTACCCAGCTGCAGTCATTCCTCCTGCACAGCCTTGTGATATGTTACAGGGGTTCTGGTGGCTGAGTAGGAGGAAAGAAGTCACTGGAAGCAGCTCGGATTGCACAGCCTTGACTCACCACACAGGGTAGGTGACCAAGCTCTTTCATGAGAAGCAGGCAGAGAGAGGGAATGGCAGCCTTGATTTAGCACAATATAAGCTCCATGCTGGGCATATAGTTACTGTCCTTTGAAATCAGTCAGATTTGAACCTTTTGTGCTTAGCTGTGATTGCTATGCTGCATTTTTTTCTTTGCCTACCATTATGAGCTGGTGCAATGTGCTAAAGCAAATGATTATTCCAGGAGCTGTTTGAGGGTCAGCATGTTTCCATTGTGTGACTGGTCCCAGTGATTTTTTTTTTTTGGTGCAGAAAAATAGACAGTTTCTCTTTTCTTCAACTGCAGTATAACAAATATAGATTTCTCTCCTGCTAGAAATGTTGTGTTAGAATGCACATATGAGCTGTCTGCATTCAGCTGCCTATCCCACCTGTGCATTCCCACCTCCACTTTTGGAAACAAATTCCAGGACAAACCCTGTCTCTTTTAAGCACATGAGGACTGACTTTAGTGGGGCCTGAATCTGTGTCCTCTCTCAAGCAGGTTATTGCCTTGAAACAAGAGAATGTTATGAGCCTCCTATTGGCTTTGAGCCAACACTAGTCTTTTAGTCAGGCAAGGAAGAGTCATGTTTGCAGACCTAAAGATTAAACATTTCCATCCTGCTGTCACACCTGTTTCCATTGAGAAGTGCTGGCTGCATGAAGACCTGCTGCCATTTACAGTCAGCCGTTCCTTGGAACGAGCCATCCTCTGTACACACCTTTCCAGCTTCCGCTAAAGTGCGTTCTTGGGTGATTCATTCTTTGCAAGCAAACTCTTGACTAGGTGATCATTTCCTTACCTGTTTCTCATATTCTTGTGTTATTCCCCTGCCTGCTGCATAGTGTGCAGTGGTTTATTCCATCTTCAGTTTTTTAAAGAAAAAATTAAGTTTCCTATCTTTCATTTTTCCATACATCTAGATCCAACCTCAATGTTGCCAGGAACTTTGTTCACTGATGCTGGTTAGTTGAGGAATTGTTTCTGTCCCACCATCTAGTTTTAATTTCAGTCAGTATTCTGGCTGGATAACTGGCCCAGTTATTCAGGTTAGTATGACTCAGTTGTATCAGGCAAAGATAAAGGTTTTATCTTACTACATTGACTTCAAATACAGCAGAAATTAATGCCAACTTGAATGTCACTGTTGGGTGAGGTTTTCATATTAATGGAATGAGAAAGGAACAGGAAAAGGGAAGACAGTAAAGAATGAGTTGCTCAGTTCCAAAGAAATTAAATCAGGAGGTATGACCTTTAGTAGGAAAGAACTAGCAGGAGAAGAAATCACATGAACCTGTCTCTTATGTCAGTGGATAAATTGGGCATGTTTCAGCACAAGGGGTAATGGGAACAAATGATACTGTGATTGTCTTCTCTGTTCTGTAGGCTTGAACAGTAATGTCATTGGTCTGATCTTACCTGTGAAATGGGGAGCACAGGGTGCTTGTGAAAGCCCTTTGGTCTGATCGCTGAGGTTGTTATTTTGCAAAAAGCAGAAACACTGATGAATCAGGCAGTGTGCCTGGATAGCAGTAGTGGGAATGAGGCATGCTGCCTCAAGTGCAAATGGTAGGGAGCAGGAGAATGGGAGCAGCAATAAAGCCTAGGAGCTGGGATGGGGAAAAAACAGGAAGTGAGGCATGTGAAACAGCCCCAGGCAGTGGCTGAGTGTTCCAGAATTTGGACCTGATGGGATCAGCTCCATGCCCCATTGGGGCTGGTTGTGTCCAAGACCCAAGGTGGCCTTTTGGGTCTTGCTTTTCAGAGAGGAGACTGGTGACGGCAGCCCATGGCAAGGGGCCTGATGGGACCCAGTTGTTGGCTGCAGCTGAGGAGGAATCTGACACTCTCCAAAGATACCAAGGAGCCTCTTGGCTGAGATTCCTTCTCTAGGAATGGGACAGTAGCGGTTGAAGATGTTCTTGGTGCTGGTGTGCTAATGTCTTTCTCAGACAGTAGGAGAAATGGCTGGAAATATTGCCTTTTGGAGTAAGCTCCTTGCAAGCAAATTACAGACCATGAGTAATGAATGCATTTGACAGCGGAGTTTTTGATTTTACAACATATTCATAAGACCTCGGAGCACTTAGTACCTTGTTAACCTAATTAGTATACTCTGAAACTGCCAAGGCAATCTGAACAGCTGTTAATCACATGCCAAACTATCCAAGATCACACTTTGCTATTACTGCAGAGGCAGCCAGGAGTGGATTGGCAAAGAAGCAGCTTTAAATGTCAGAATGCACGGACAACTGTGCAAATAATGCTGAATCAGAAATTAATACAATAAAACAAGCCATCATACCATAGACTGGCCTGCCTCACTGGCACTTTAGGAACTATAGTGGTGTGTGAGTGGAAGTTGCTAATCCTGGAGCTATGGAAAGAGCTCTGCATGGTTTGTGCTGAGCAATGCTCATGGTCCAATCCAGCCTGGAGGCTCTGCAGGTGTTTTCTAGCATGGCCCAGAAAAAGGAGCACAACTGCAGCCTGCAAGCAATCAGACATGCACCTACACCTGATTTAATATCTTGGCATTGAGCAACTGCAGGTTATACCCACCCTGAGTCATTTCCAGTCTCCGGGTTCAGGGCTAACATTAAAGTGCAGTTCAGCTCTCAGGAACAGGGGATCCTTGATCTCTGTTGCAAGACAGCTTTTAAAGCTGTAAATGTAATGGGACAGTTTGGTCCTGTCCAAGAGGAAGGACAGGGGATCATGTTAATTAACATATCCATTAGGGAGCTGCTTTCCAAATCTGTTCGTTTCCATAGCAGGGTCTCTTATGCTACAAGAATGTCTAAGCTGCAGCAGCAAAGCTGGTATGGTTTCTACTGACATAGTAATGGCTATCTGTGTTCCTGCATGAGATATAAATAATACAAAACATCCTGAGAAACTTTCAGAAATTGTATTTAACCTATAATAAAAACGGTAAGAGGATTCGTGTCAGATATTCCACCTCACCTGTCAGCTGATAAAATTGCAGTTTTCAAAATCTGCTGTCTCGTTTGTAATTAATACCACTGAATTGCAAACCTGATATATTTTCTCTAGGAATAACAGTGAAATGACAAATAAAGAGGATAAGTTAATGACGTATTAAACCCTGTACATGAAAGTAATGCAAGTTAGCACCTGTTTATAGAAAATAAAATTAAGCTAGCTTGATATTTTTTATGAGTTTATAATTCAGCTAATAGAGGAAATAGTGGAAGACTTTTGTAGACATTTGATTTGGGCCATGTGATATTTTTATTAACTGAGAACAATAGAAAATAAACATGTGATGTATTAAACGATGGAAACCTGGCTAGTTGACAGATACAGATAAAATAGAATTTTTATAGGGCAGGCAATTTTGTAGAGAAATCCAGGAGAGACTTATCCTTACCTTTATGATAGGAGAAATTTTTTAACCTAGTTTCATAAGGAAGCAACATTTTCTTTCGTGTTTTCCACATCTGTTTTGTGCTCTGCCCTCTGATGACTTTTGTACCCATTGAACAAATTTTAAGCAAATTGGCACAAGCTTCTGATCTCAAAAATCATTTCTGTGGAAATCCACATAAAGCTAGGGAGAGCAACCAACAATTTGCTCTAATTAGAAGAAATGCAGTAGTATGAACATATGTATTTGCAGACACACACATTACTAGACACTACACATGGCTGAAAGACCCCATGACTGCTTGACCCTCAGGATAGTGTCACTGTAGCTGGAGACTATCCACAGTGTGGGAAGCTGGCCTGTGCTGGGTCTGCTCCTTAGGGACTGCTAGTTATGCATGAGAAGCCAAAAAAATTAAAAGTATGTCACTAATGCCTGCAGCTGGACGAGCAGTCAGGAGCAAAAAGAACAGGCTGCTGATACAAATAGCTTGGCTGGCTCTCCATAGGTAAACAGCACCAGTCCTAAAAACTGCAGATCTCACTGTCATGGAGGGAAGGACATCAGTCCTCTTTTATCCTCAGGGGCCAGTAGTGGTGTTGAGGAGCTGGTGACTTCCAGCACTGAGGTGGCTTTTCTCTTGCTAGAAATGTGCTAATCCAAACAGCATGTTTGTTGCAAAAAATAACCATTAGCTAAATGCAAGCTAGTACTCGGTCTCTTGAAAATATGACTGGCACTATCCCTGTTTCTGTGACTCAGAAGATATAGGAGAGTGGAGTCATCCAAGTTAAACATTGGACAAGAAAGAGAGATGGAGTTAGAACAAAGATCATCTATGTCCCAGGCCTTCTGCTAGGTTTTTTTTTACCTTCCATATCTGTATGTGCCCATTTTTAAGTGGGAAACCAATCCACGTGAACATAAAAGCAGCACCTTTCTTAGATGCAGGTTTGTAGGTTTGCAACATCTTGGGGCACTCAGCACTCTTGAAACACAATTATGGTCTGCTCCATTGCTAAGGCTTTTGGATTTTAATTATTTTGAAAACACATTTGTAGCAGCATATACAAGAGCAACAGGGTAATAATAACAATAAAGCTATGTTGTGTTTTTGGTATAAACTCTTTGGTTTGGAGTTTACGATTTATGTGTTCTGGAACTGGATTCTTGTCTTATAAAACAATGCAGCAGCCTTTTCTCATTTAGTTAGCCATCCATTTTTATTAGGGTGCTCTATACAATGCCTGCAATAATATTATAAAGGTGCACAAGGTTCATTATTTCACAACAAGTGACACAAGACCATTATTATTTTTATAACAGCCAGGCTTTCTATTGAAATACAGTTTGGATTATAACCTTTTTTTTCCTCTTCCCTCTTTCTCTTTTCTCTACCCAAAGCTGAGATGTGCAATTGTTCCTTTTCAGATTGCTTTTCCACTCCCCTACAAAACATGTCGTTTTCTGTGAAATGGATGGATTATAATGGGAACAGATCAGTGATAATGCATTGCTGGAATACAGCTATCCCCAAGAGAGCTTATAACAATATCCAGTCTTCCTAAGCTTCAAAATCTGCAGTTTGGACAGCCTATAGTTCTAATACAGAATCTAGCTCTGAATTTTCCCTGCACTTAGAATTCTTTGATGCTCAAATATTGTTTGGGTTCTGCCCTTTCTGTCACATTGCCATGGCAACTGCCTTGCATAAAATCCTATGCTCAGACACTACAGCCCCTGCTTTATAGAGGGCCTTCAGGCTCAGAAAAGTTGAAATTGTTCAGAGAGATTACTGAAGATTAATGACTGTGCTTTGAGCACCGCAGAGCATGTTTCTGAAAATCACGGTAATTAAATAAAAAACACATGCAGGTGCTGTGTTCTCCAAGTCTGGAGTGTTGACACCTGCTGGGAGTGGTGGAGTTACAGTAAATCTGCAGTAAAAACACCTGGGGGTCTTCTTGCAGCATATAGTTTCTTCATGCTAAATAGCTATGGTGTGTAATTGGCTGTGGCAGTTTTCCTTTGCCCATTCTCTGGCTGTAAATGGAACACCCTGAGCAGGGCTCCCCACTGGGGCTGGCACAGGCTGGTGTGTCCCAGGCTGGTGCTGTGCTCTCTCAGCCCAGTGGGCCCCTTGAGGAGGCCAAAGCTGCAGCTCCTGCCACTGGCCTGTTGTAATTCCATTGGCACATTAGTGGTTGTAAGGAAGATGAAAACAGAGCTGCAAATTGCTTGTGCTGAATCATAAACCAGGACGTGTTTCATGAGCCCATTAAGCATGTGCCCTTGATGTTAAGCATATGCTGAGATCTGCTCCACAGCAGCAGAGTTTGGTTAAGTATATGTTTTTAAGTCCTGCACTGGTTTGAAGAGCTTTTAGAGTTGTGAACCACAGTGGGACAATGAATTAAATATGTTGATTGGATTTGCAAAAGTGTTAGCTGTTTTCATGTTCAGTAATAACATCTTTAATATTACATGCCACATTAGCTGTAAGCAGCTGTCATGCAGCAGGATTTAAAATAATCTTAATGGGAATTAAGGCATTTTGTCTTCCCCATAAACAATAGAATACCCTTGGTTTAGACTTTGCCTCCCTCTGAAGGTGAGCAGTTCTCCTTGGGATAACCTCCAGAAGCACATCTGTTTGCGAGCAGTTATGTTACTTATGTTACTAAAACACGTGTACTAGGAAAAGTCTAGCTTAGCAAAAAATCTTGTGTATTCTAAGGGGATACGAATATTAACTCAAACCAGATGCATAAAGGCTAGGGACATCTTTGTTCATTACAGCAGGTATTTCAAAACCTGTTTCAGATCTTATGTCTGCCATATAAGATCTCTGTTTGCAAACATTGAGAAACCTGCAAATATGGGAATTAATGAAAAATCTTTATGTGTCAAGCAAAGAAGAAATGCATGCAGTCTGAAGGGGAGCAGTAATTAATTTTGATAGTTAAACTTGTTTTTAAATTAGCTGTTTGTATGTTAACTTCCTCAGTTCAGAAGCTTAGCCATCTGTGTCAGTGAATTAGTTATCCTTTGGCTGAAGTCTAATCATTGTAGCAAGAAGAGGTAGGGGAATCAGTAGCCCTAGAGGATCCATAGAGGGTCTATTTCCACGAGGTTGAATTTAGCATCAATCCCAGTACTTAAATAAAGGGTGCCCTTGCGTGGCTGCACAGGGTAGGAATCCTGCTGGGGCCAGCATGGCAGAAAGGCTGGTGGGGTTGCACAGCTGTTGGGAAGTGTATTTTATTGCTCCTTGGAGATTGTTTGGGTTCATTTCCATATGCAGGACATGATCCTCTGTGAGGACTTCTGGGTTCTCCCTTGGTGCTGTGAGAATAGTAATGATGATAATAAATACATTTGTATAACCAAATTTGCTAACCTGATGTTGATGGCCAAAATAGTCCATTGTTCTCCTGTTTGTGCTGAGCTGCAGCTTTTGTAGCAAAAACCTAAGAAGCATTCAGGCAGCTGGGCCAGCCTTTTCCTCTGGGGTTATTTCATGTCAACTGCTGCAAATTAGACACATATAAAATTTATAATGTGTGGGTGTCTGTGCACAGAAATTTAGCTTCCTCAGTATTTACAGAACATAAAACAGTCCTCCTTGTTTAAGGCTAGGATGAACATTTCTGTCACATTAAGAAAGGCAACCTTATTTCATTCTGCAGCTGCTATTTAAATTTTACAAATCTCTTTTAATCCTAGGCAAAGTTCAAAACGAGATGTTTCAAACATCTGCTAACTATTATGGGTCATGCCTGCTAGTAGAGGTAATAAATTATAGACAAAAAGAGAGTCAAATATCTTAATAATGCTTTTAGTTTATTACTTTAAAGTTTGTCCTCTTTCTGTGTTATCATTCTTTTTTTGAGCATGGTAGTCAATATGCCTACAAAGAAGATTGTGCTCTGGGTAAGGTGGTTGGGATTGCAATGGGATGAGGGTGACACCCTCTAGTTTAAGTTAGGGGAAAAACAACAAACAAGTTGGTTTCTCTATTTCAGAGCAGAGGAAAATCTAAATCAATCACAGAAGCTCACTCTCTGTGCTTCGTGCCAAAAACAAGATGGGTGGGTCTAGCAGAATATGGGAGAGAGGGCATTTCAATTTCCTCCAAAGAGGAGATAACAGATCAGTTTTCTAGTTTGTCATGGAAACCTTTTGTCAACCCAGTAACAATGACGTCAGGGTGGCAGTGGCACAGAGACTGGGTTAGTTAATGTAGCACACACCTGTTGGACTGCCAGAGGGGAAGGTATGTTGGCTTTTACATTTGCTGTCCCTGATTCTAAACAACTTTGGTGAAGGTTTAAAAAGTGTTATTCAAGTCCCAAGGCAATTTTCGTGGGCTGTAGCAGATTCTGACCATGGGCAGGTAGTGCTGGAGCTTTCACTCACTGAGAAATCCTGCTAAAAGGCATTTGCTCAAGCAGTGCCATTCATTCCCTCCTGTTTTGGGTATCCTTTTAGAGGGTGATGACAGCAGACTTGTACTTCAAAAGAACAGCACCAAACTCCTTCAGTGTGTTTTCTTTGCTTGGGAGTAAAGGCTCTGCTGGTGTTTACCAAAGGAGTTTTTAAGAAAAACTTCTATAAAAAGAGAAACCCAAATTTACTATGCCAGATCTATAGCTGTAGATGTATAGCATTACACTGTAGCCCATTTTTGGAATGACCATTCTCTTGCCTCTTTCTCTGGTGGGTGCTGTGCTTTTGTGTTTATTGTTGTCGATTGGCTACTTTTTCTTTTGTAAAGAGAGATTAGATAACTTTTTTTGCTTCCTTCAGTGTTGCTTGTGTGACTACCTTCCCAGTTTTAGTAATCAAAAAAATGCTTTAACAATTCCTTAGAAATAACCTTACTTCTTTTCATGAGAAAAGTATGTAAACAGGGAGAGCAGTCCATCTTTTCTGCACTAGTCACGTTTAACAGCAAAATCATAGAAGTTGTGTTTGCAGGAGACGTTGAATCAGTTAAAGTCTTGCACTGTGTCAACAGTTGATGCAGGTTCTGTGATTATGGCTAGAATGAATTTACTTTAGTTGTGTTTCTTGTTTGTGGTAACTCATGATAATTCTCTTAAAGTATGCCCTTGTTATTGCTAACTAGTATGCATGATACAGAATATTTCCTATTATATAGCTTGAAAGAGGAGAAGTAGACCTATTATAGGAATGATGAGTCAAATTATATTGGGTTGCAAAGTAGAATTAAGGCTGGGAAAAAGAATGGCATAAATGACATAAAGTGGTCAGAAAAGGAAAATGCAATCAACCAGTATAAATGACATTTATTGTACAATTAGAACCCAGCTGTATGTAGTGGTGCCACTGAGTTGTAGAAATTTTTGCAAAGGAACTGCCTGGGATTATAATTGTCCAAATAGGCAATATTGATGGCCCATGGTATCCTAATGGAGATGGATGATGTCAAATGGCTGCCAAGTTTCAAGGAGGTAGAAAAACTAAAACTGGGTGATAAACATTGTTTTCTGTAGAAGATGAAATTGTCCTTCATAAGAAAGAAATAAGGTTTAGCTATGTTAGTATTGTTGCCATTATGGTAAATTCTCAGGAGATACCTGTGAAGAACTATAATTCTCTTTGGCTTCAGTTTGGAAAACATTGTACATTCATCTATATTTTTTCTTTACACTCATTACTGGTGATTTCAGCTTGACAGAAAGGTATTTCGTGTGATCTAAAGTCTCTGTAGTATCATTCAATTTTATTTGTGACATTCTCACTGGAAGGCTAGAAAAAAGTATTATAGACATTTTGAAATAAGACTCTTCCTAAGTTCTCACTCCCACTGATGGGTTGCCTGACCCCCAGGGAAGGGGCCAAGCTCAGACACTGGCACGTCTTCTGCTGCCACCTCTCAGCCAACTGCAAGTGTCCCCCTCTGCCCCTGCCCTCTGTGGGGAGCAGCAGGAGCAGGGCAGTGGGAAAGGCAGTTCCTGGGGAGCCCAGGAGCCTCTCAGCTCAGGAGGGGAGGAGGGAGATGGCCTGCTGCTGCTGCAGCTGGGCAGTGATGCGCCAGTGACCAAACCCCTCTGTCTGCCTGCCAAGAGTGCGCCTGCCTCTGAATACTGTGTCCCCTGGCTTTTCTCTCTGTTTTCTGCAGGGCCTTTTCAGACTATCTTTGTTTCTTTTCCCATGCCTCAATGGTGTATATTACTGACAAAAATACCTTTGATATAGGAGAGAGGCAAATTTATTTATCTGCACCTTGGATCAATCCAGACATTAGTTACAGTACAATATAGAGCAGTGTGATAAAGGGTCCCTTTTTTGCTGGAGGGACAGAAAGGGGACCTAGAAAGAAGAGAAGGAAAGAATGCAGGCTGTGATAAGTACATGCCCTTAATAGGATCACTACTTACTAAGGCCTTGTTAACCCTGAGAGAGAAAGATCATTTACATTGTGCTTTCATTGTTTTCTTGCAGAAATTTATCCTTGAAAGAGCCACCATCCCATAACCATATTGTTAGGTGTGGTGATGCAAAAACAAATTCCTATTTCATGCAGTAAAGGCTAATTCTTTCTCTTTGACTTCAAGCATGTTTTCCCTCCACTTAGGACTGATGCTGGCAAACAGAGCATTTCAGCAGTTTCTTCTTTAGATTGGGTGGGGATTCATGAGGTTTGAACACACTGCTCTGCTACTGTATTGCCTGCGATAAAGGAAATTGCTTACTTATTATTTATCATTCTTATTTTATGAAAGGAAACAGATGTTTATGCCAAAAGTCTTCCAGCATAGATGAAGTCATACTGAATTCATAAAACAGAATTTGTTAAGGGAGTGTAATTCTGTGACTGAAAAGAATAACTATTCAGCCAAGGAATAATCCTGTTGGATATTCAGGTTAAGTAGGTGGGATAATACCATGTTAATTGCTACAGGCACAAGCATGGCAGGCAGGCTGTCGATGTAAGAGTAATAAGAAGTGGAGTTGAAGCAAGTGCAACAAAGGTTAATAGTTTTTTCCTTAATTTTAAGATTCTCCAGTATGCATCTTGAGAACCTGATCTCAAAGTGAATTAAAGTTGTGTAAGGGAATTGCTCAGTTTCATTACAAGGTTGTTTATCAGCCTGCCTGATTATCACTGCTGGTACTCCCCACTTTCCTTTGCCTAGCCCCAGGTCCCTGTGTTGCTGTCTGCTCTCCATCACTGCGGTCCAGTGCTCCCACAGCCCTGTTCCTTGCCAGTTCCTCTGTCCCTCCATGCATGGGCTCCTGTTGGCCATCCCACCTGAACCTAGGATGCCACAAAATCCCTTACTATTCAAGCTGAAATAAACTAAGAGCCACTTTCAAATGCAATGAATTCACTGTCTTTCTGAGAGAGATTTTCTAATAGTTTATCCTTTTTTTTCCAGTTGCTAGCAAAAAATTAGAAGTGGATCCCCCAAGCACATACCTTTATATCCTATTCAAGCTGAAATAAACTAAGAGCCACTTTCAAATGCAATTAACTGTCTTTCTGAGAGAGATTTTCAAGTAGTTTATCTTTTTTTTTCCCAGTTGCTAGCAAAAAATTAAAAGTGGTTCCCCCAAGCACATATCTTTATATCTGCCAGTTAAGGATAAGATGGAGATTTAGTCGAGGATTTGCAAAAGAAACCCAAGGGAAGCAGTGTCCAGTTCACACTGAATTTCACTGACTTCAGGCTCTGTCCCTTCCCAGCAGCACCTCTGCAACTGGGCTTCCCTGGATGTGTCCTCCACATGGTTTGAGACACACTGGATATGCTATTGACAAACATTAAGTGTTTGGATCTCAGGCTGAAAATGTTACACTCAGCTACCAGAATCTTTTGTTTCTTCTGGACGCTCTTTCATTACACACTGTCAAATACCCTGAGGATGTTTTAAGCTCAGGTTATATCACCTTCCTCTGCATGTGTTGAGCACAAAAAGAGAAGTGTGGTTTTAGGGAAGAAAAGAGCAGATGTATAAGTGTTGTGGGTAAACACAGACCTCTCTCTGTGAAAACTGAGGTTTCCATATTGGCTGAATTGAGTGTAGGAAGAACAGAAATGAATGTATTTGTCCGGGAACAATTTACATGTAACAGTGATAGCACAAGCCAGAGAATTTTATTGGAAGTCTTCAGGGAAAGAAATTAAGCAGGGACTGGGAATGTACTTATCAATAGACCTTAGTATTCTGCTCAGCCTTTGATAAATGAACCTAGCAAGTTCTTTCAGGCTCCTCTCAATATTCTGCGTGTTTGTGCTGAATTTCATTGATTCATATTTAACCTTCCCTGATAATATGACATGACAGAAAATGTAAATGACAGAGTCAATGAGCATCTCTATTCAGTTGAAACAAAGAAAGTGAGATCAACTATCAAACTCTTTGGACTTACATTCTTTGAAATAGAATTTATTACATTGTTAGAAACTAAAAACACACCAAAATAAAAGTATGCGACCATTTTTTGTTATTGGAGTTAAATAAGAAAAAATTTATGGAAGGAGTATCCTTTGGGCATGCTTCAGTCAACTCTGTCAAACAGTGGCCAAAAATTATAAAATTCAAAACCTGCAGGTTCCTTTGGGAATCACATTACAGTAGTACAAGTCTTTCATTTTAGAAGGGAAGCATATGACTGCAGCCAAAGGCCTTTCACACCTGCAGGTTCCTTTGGGAATCACATTACAGTAGTACAAGCAACAGTCTTTCATTTTAGAAGGGAAGCATACGACTGCAGCCAAAGGCCTTTCAATGCTATTTTAGGTAATCTGATCTTCATAAAGGCCATTGTAATCGCTGGTGCTGCTCAGGTTTTAGGCGATATTTTCATTTCATAATACGGTTTCTGTGTTCACTGGAACATCTGCTTCGATGTGCCAGGCTCGATCGTGCACACTGTTACATCACTTGGCAAATGAGGTCACATCAAGTAAATGGCAGCATTATGGAAAAGGGAATGAAAACCCCAGGGTTTAACTGTTGGGAATCAACGCATCATGGGCTGAAGATCCTGCAGCAATGCTGGAAAGGGACAGAGGGTTTAATGGGCAAGGCAAGCAGCAGGGAGGACTCCAGCACAAGTGGTCATCTCTCCCAAGTTCTTTGTTCCTCAGTGCCAAACACCATCTGAGGGTATTGGTATGCAATACCAATACCAGTTTTGCAAACTCTCCCACTCAAGGTTGGCTTTGCTTCAAACAGAGTTCACCCCTGCAGCCTTTCTGCAGCAGCAGTGGCCTGGTTTTATGTGATGATTAATGGGAAGATTGAGCTGAGCAGATCATTAGGATGCCCTCAGCCATCACATGTTCTTTCAGCCTTAAGCCTACCTGGCACCCAGCACCTTCCACCAGTCATTTGGTTACATGTGTGGTTTTTCTAGTGTGTATTACATCCCTCTGAAAATTCACTGTCTTCAGTGTGACACTTGCAAGGGAAAAGGGGTCAGGAAAATGTGCCAGCCAGAACCAGGTCTTCCTTTAGTGACTTGGAGATGAACACCACTCACTGTCACCATTCCTCCCAATGCATTTTCTGTATTCACATCTGCGTTCCCCTTTATGATCTATTCAACTAACCTAGTACTGAAAATCATGCAAAGCAGCTTGTCCAAATCCACCTTTGAATCAATTTTGGGCCTAAGGCCCTGATTTATAGTAATGGGACCTAGGGACCAATAATAAGGAAAAAAATAGCAGCTATTAAATCTGTAAAGAGGAAATTACTTGGAAACAGAGAGGGATGCCAAGCTGGTCTCTCCAGCAATGGCAGAGGGGAGTCAGGCTTACAGGGCCATATGGCTTAGACAAAGTTTAAATAATCTCCAATTAAAAACAAAGCCAGTTTTATGTCAAACATCTGTTCTGTGAATGCATCAATTTGGGAAAAAAAACCATCAGAGGATATTGTAAGTACTTCATCATGGTTTTGGTTTCTCTGTGCAGATCCCCACCCATCTGAGGGGGTTAATATCCCTGAAGGAGGAGTGCTGTGGTTTCCTATGATGCTACCAGGCATGAGGGCAGGCTTTTGTGTTTCTGTGTGCTGGGCTCCCCATCTGTGCTGCCTTCAGATATCCAGCATTCGTTGCAGGGGAGGGAGGATGTTTTAGAAGGGTCCAGAGCACCTGGGGCAGGTCAGTGAAGGTCAGCAGAGGGTCTGCTGGGCATGGCTGCCACTGGAGAGGATAACTGTCTAATGTAATCAGTCTTATTTGTGTCTAAACCACAGTGGTGCTTGGCTACTGAATCCTGATTCCTACGTGCTGGCAGAGGTGAGGAAGAGAATATAAGATTATCCCTTTTCTGCCTTCAAGCCCTCACTTCTTATAGCAGAACCAGGAAAAAAAAAAACCAGCTTTGAAGCAATCCACAACTTCTGGTCTTGGAAATGTCTACTTTTTACTTGACAAGGAGAGGGAGATGTCTTGGGTATTGATTGAAATTATCACTTTTCATCAGTCCATTAAAAGTATAACTGTGCAGACAGCAATGTACCTGTTTAAAATAATTATGCAGATTATAAAGGAAATATAATCTGGGGATATGTGTATTAAGCAAATCTGATCTAGTGTACAAACTGAGATTTACTTTGTTCTAAAGCATTCTTAGGTGGCCTTATTGTGCTTTTTTAAAATTTACTGTTGTATCATTTGTTTCCTTCCCAAGAGAGCCCTCTGAGATTTCTCCTCTGGTTACTGTACACCCTTGTTCACAGTTCTTCAGGTAACGGTTTCCTTTTGGTGTAATTTAAAAGCTGAGGTGGTTAATTAAGGACCTAATTATTTCCTGATGTTGATATCAGGGAATCTGTAGGTTCCTGGCTGAGAAACAAATAGTTGGGGTCATACTCAGCTGGGAGCACTGTGGAAGGAGGAAGGCTTCTGGAAGATTCTTTGGTCTCCCTTCTCAAAATTCTGCTCAGGGCAGAATGCCCCATTTAGATGAAGACAGATATTCATATAACCCACCTTTTGCAAGGAGTCATTTTCTTATCCCTTGTGTTTCTAATGCTTCCATCAGACTCAAACACTCCTTTTCCACCAGTACCAGGTATGTGATGCTAGCAGCTGGGTTTCTATTTTAAACTCAGCTGTGAAAAAAGACATTTACTGTGCACACTTTCCTCTGCTGCTTAAACCTGGAGGTGTTTCACAAAGTTCCTGACCAGAATACATGATCAGATTTTGTGTACTTTCTAGGAGTGTCTCAGGAGTCGGTGTCTGATGAATCATCTGTGACTGGAACTCTTGATCCCTGGTTCAAAATGGTGCCAAACATGAAAGAAAACAGCTATTCAGCTCCCTGATTTCAGTCTATTCTTGCAGTTTTATTAACCCTGTGTTGGTTTAGAACATCTTGTGGCTGCAAAAGACAGCAGGTAGGGTTTACCTCAGAGGGTTTCAGCCATCTGCCTTGCTCACCCTCCAAAACCAAAGGGTTTTGGAGCCAGATGTGCTGGCTGTGTGTCACTGAGGAGCACAGATGATATCTGCTCCATTTTGTGCTTCTCCAGGGAAGGGAAAATAATGGAATTTGGGTACCAGCTCTCTGAGCCAAATGCCATGAGGGAGCCCTCAGATCAAACACAGGCATGCTCTGGTTCAATTTGTTGTGTGAAACAAAGTGGATCTGGTTGTCTTTATCTTCAAAAGCATTTTTTATAGCTGGAAATGCTGTTTCATTTAGATCAACTTTAATCTTACTTTCTGGAAAAAAGGCTCCAGAAATAATTCAGACAGCTCCATTCAAGCTGTTCTTCAGATGTCAGCATGTGCCAGAGTCCAAAATCCAGCAGAGTCAGGATACGGATGTCTAGTAGGAGCTCCAGCAAGAGATGCTGGAAAGGTATGTGCTATTTGAGACCATAACACCAGATTTCCTTTCCTTTAGCATATTTATATGTCCCACGTGCCATCTGCCTCTTCTTCCTGCTGTGGAATAACTTGCTGTGCTTGTATTTATAATGCTGCATGCCCAGATACCTCTGTTATCTCCTTGTTGAGAGGAGCAAAGATGGTACATTTGGCCCATTGGATGTCACTATTGTCCCAGCCATGTGTTTCATTAATTGCCTAAATATAAACAGACCTTCCCCTGAAGCTCAAGCCCTGATCCTCTCTGTTCAGTCAGTCAAAACAGAGTGGGAAGCACCAACTCCATCTTCATGGAAGATGGGGCCTGAGGACTAAGAATGACTCAGATGAGTCAGGCATTTCATTGAATTTTCAGTTCAGAGTTATTCAGTCCAGAGCAATGCTACTGACTGTAGCAGGTTATTCCTGGTTAGCCCATAGCTCCTGAAATACAGCCTGTCTCCCCAGAAACAGCCCTGAACAGATGCAGCAAAGCATCCTCCAGCATTGCCAGGTCTCAGCATCCTTTAGAGTGAGAAACATGGGTGACTCAGAGTTCACGCTCCAAACAGAGCTTGTTATGGAGTAAAACAACTAAAGCAATTCTCTAGCACTGAAATTCCTCAAAGGCTTTTCCTGAATTTGATCTCTCACTCTCTAACCTCCCAGTAAAAAGAAAATCTCTATGAAATTACAGAAATTTTCACAAAGAACTCCACGGGGAATAAGATTTCTCATGTCTGTCCCCCAGCTAAATTGACAGCTCCTGGATTTATTTCAGTGCAGACAGAACCAACATCTAAGTGGTTTTATTCACTTTTTTTAATCTCTTGATAAGAATGCAAATCCCATTCTTGCTCCTACTGCCTCTCTCACCCTCTTGAAATAGGCTGTTTATGGCAACTAAATGCTTCTATTCAAAACTGGCTTTCATCCAGAACCAGACAGGCAGAAAGCCTAAAAGCAACAGAAAACTAGCAATTTATACTAGGCCATGGTGCTGCAGCACACTAAATGCTTTGTTTAAAGTAGCCAAGCTCTGTGTCCTCTTGAATAGATGTAAATAACCAGCTTGTGTGGGTTTCCACAGCAGTGTTGGCATATTTCAGAACACTTACACAGACTTCAGACACCCACCTCCAAATACCTGCTCCCCCTGTTGGAAAGCTAACCATGCCCACTTCACTTTCACCTGGAATGAATTTAGTACTACTTAAGATCTATTTTAGGGATTTATTTGAGGGAAGGAAGTACAGCCTGTGACCTGGTAGGTGTTTTCCATCTGCACTGTGATGATTAATATGCCTCTGGTGTTCAGCCTTGCTTCCTCTGCTGCTGCTTTGTGGCTGAAAATGAAACAGGTGTGCAGTGACCATGCACACACACTGTGATTCAGGAAAGACAATCCCATGGTCATCCTGCACTGACCAGTGCCTGCTGGTCACTGGAGCTGAGCTGGGTCCTGCTCTTGGAGCAGCCTGGACACCCCCACAGCAGGATGTGACCATGCCTGGGGTCATTTTGGTTGCTTCACTCTCCTGCAGCTGATGGGCACTGAGGTGGGTGTTCCCAGGAGCAGAAAGGCTCAGGTGTGTGACAGAGCTCATTCCCCAGAGTCAGTGTATGCCATTAACTGCTCACATCAGTGCTCTGAGGTTTGTGAGCAGCGTCCTGCAGCAGAGAGGGGAGTTCCCGAGGGCTGTGCCTGGGTTCCTGCCCACACTGGTGAACGGGCAGGGCTCCCCTCTAGCTCAGATTTATTCACTAGATTAAAATAACCTGATGAAAACATTTACACACTGAATGCACAGTGATATTTTCTAGCCCAGGAACTCGCGGATGCAGAGGATGGGAGATGGTTTGCTGATGGCAGGCACTGTGGAGATGGGCTGGGGCTCCTGCCAGCTTCTCTCAGGACATACAGCCGCTCCAGACAGCTTGGGGCCTTCTTGCTTCCTCATTACATTTTGCTATTTGCTTCTACCATTTCCTTTTCTTCCTGATTTTAAGGCTGTTGCTTGCTGTGTAATTTGTTTGATCTGTCCCTGTGTCAGATCTTTCAGTTATGCCTTGTGCTCTGCAAAGGCATGCTGCATTGTTATTTTTATTTTAATGTGTCTCATTGTACCATATACAGATTAGAGTTCTGTCTGGGTTCTAAATGTATCCAGTCAGTGGCTTTAATAGTGGTTTTAATCACAGGAATAATAAAAGTGAACATAATATGTTAAAATGTGACGCTATTTACCTGTGAATTTCAACCCCAAGGGCATTCTCTATTTTCTTTCCAAAACAAATGCAATATGTGTGAGACCAGCAGTCCATCTGTATTCCTATTTCCATGCTCCAGCATAGAGGGAAGCATGATATACATCTCACAAGCTGGAAAATTGTTCTCTAAAAACAAATTAAGTAACTAACAGCTTGAATGATCACTTTGCAGGTGAAATAATTTCTGTCATCGGGAATCAGATGTATTTGCATTTTTCCTCAGTGGCTTACAAGTTGTAGATATATATTAGTATATCATAAATTTTCCAGAGAGATTACTTTGCTGTGGGTTAATTTAGTAAGAAAATGTTCTTTGTGGTGTGGTGGTATGTAAGACATGGAACAGGCCTGGGAAATACTTGGAAGCCCTTGGGCAACAGGAAGGGTTCTGTTTTTTGGAGCTGGCACCTAAAAATCATCTGTTCCTTTTCTGTTCTTTGGAACTGGCGCCTAAAAATGATCTATGGGCTCTCCCTGAGCTAACTGCCTGTACCTAGCACCTGTACCTACCTGTAAACAGGAAACTGCTTAATTGCACCTGCCAAGGAGGGGCTCTTTCCCTGGAAATTGTTATTTTAGCACTGGCTCCAGCCAGTCAGCTGTAGCATGTGAAAGCCCTGGTCCACATTTCCATGCAGTGGATCCTGGAGCAGCAGATGGTATAAATTCATATGCCTTCAGGGATATTCAGGCCTCCAGGGAGCTTAGGGAAGCAAGCTCCCTCCCTCACATGTCAAAGATATGGTCTGAAGGTGGGGAAGGGCAAGAATCATGTCTGCTGAGGCAGAACTTGATCACAGCAGGTGCCCAGGAGCTCCTCCAGGGGAGGATCACTTCCTGTTCTCATTATATTAAATTGCTGTTATAATGAATCAAAGCAAACAGGCACACAGAGCTGGATGGTAGCCAAGGGTCACGGAGCACACCTGCCTCCTCTGGACAACATTTACAGGTGTTGCCCAAATTGAAGCATCTGTTGGTGTCACAGATGTTTAGTTCTTTTGGAAGGGGTGACAAGGCCTGCCATAAACTGATGTTAGGTCAGCTGCCCCTCAGCCCCCAGAGAGGAGGGCAGGCAGCTGCTTAGGGCAGCACTTCCCAGGCTGATGCTCCCTGGGAAGTGCCTTGTTTGTCCCAAACTTTCCCAGGTGTCATCTTGACCAGGTCTTTTCCCCTGAAATATTCCCAGGCTGTTTCACCTTTCCTGCTTAAGCAATAAAAATTACTTCTTTTTCAAAATTCAATCTGAACCATCTGAAGACAATTTTTTAATATTCTGAAACATCCTCTGCCCATATCATTGAAAGCAATCAGTCTGAGGATGCTGTCTGAACCAGCTCCTTCATGCCCAGACGCTGCACCTTGTTCTTAGATAAGCACCTCGGAGACAAGGAAGAGTTAATTATTTATAGCAAATTCAGTTGCTGTGTGATGGCAAACACGGACACCTAGTGGTGCTCCGGAACAGGGCATGAATACTCTAAACAGCTCTGTGGGAGAGAAGCTGATAGAGCAGAGTATTTGTTCACATTTTCCCCTAAAAGGAGATATTTGATTATTTTCCAAGAAGATATCGTAGATAGCATAATTTTGGGGACAGAAAGTTTGCTTAGCATGGAATAGTGGAAGAATTAGGAGAAATCCATCACTTCTGGCAAGCTTTGTCTGTGTATTTAGCAAGAAGTAATCAGTTTTTTTCTTCCTGTCTTAAATATCCCACACCATGCCAAATCACATACTATATTGGGTCAGGAAGATTTTCTACTCTTCAAATTAGTCCATAGCAAAGAAACCTCAGCAAATATTGTAGCAGTATCTCATTCTTACCATCCCTGTGAATGTCTGTTCTCCAGTAATGGGGAGATTGTCAGCATGATGAGTGGTGGGTTTGCTGATAAGCTGCCCTGCTAGGTGCTACACTGACCTCTTGTGCACTTCCATCAGTGCACTGAGCTCTTTTTGCCAGGATTAATGCCTGCACTTTGTCTGAACGGCCTCAAACAGCTGCCTTGTTTTGTTTGTTTGTTTCTATTTACTTACAAATAATCTTTCAGAGAAATATTTCCTTCTTCTTCCCCAAATCTAGCATTTCGTCTACGGCAGAGACACAGGACAGGTGAGAACCAGTCCTTGTCCACTGACCCCTTTCTGTAATTGTGAATATCACCCCTGTGAGTGGGATTTCTTTCACATCTGCATTGGACACAAAAACCCTATGCCACTGAGTGGGAGACAGGCTGTTCCCTTGGGAGTGTGTGCTGGGGCTGCTTGGGCTGAGAGAAGGGATTTTGAGGCTGTACCAGCTCAAGAGTGAAGTCTGTAGAGATTGTGTGCTCTCCTCAAGGGCTCCCCCATTCAAGCTGAGAAGCAGACCCCAGTTTTTACTGATTCCACAGTTACTCTGCATCTGACAAGGTTTCTTCCAATTCAGTTGGGTTTACAAGTCATTTTAAATTATTGTATAATATCCTTGGTTTTAGCTTCATATCCTAAGAAAATAAAGTTTATAGTAGTATGCTTGATTACTATCCTCATCTTAAGAACTTTTGAATCAGTGAACCAATTTCTTTCAAAATTTCTATCAAATTTGACCCTGGAAAAAGAGCCCCAAAGATTCCTGTGTACCTCAGGGAAGCATGCAGCACACAGGACAAGGAAAGAGGGTCCCTTTAGGGCAGGCAGCAAGAAATCCACATTGTAGAGGAGCATTAAGAAAGATTCCTCAGGCCAGAAAAAACTTTGATTCATTCTCACACCTTTTTAGACATGCAAGAATCCAGGCCTGATATCTGAGTCTGTTAAAGAAACCCCAAGCTTTGTTAAAGAGAAATCTGTACAATCACTTATGGAATAGAAGCACAAGTCCTTATATTCCCGGTCCCTGGCTATGCAGAGACTGTGATTACACAGACCACTGTTGTTCTTCGAGAGTCACAGGGTGTGAGGCTGAAGGAAAGCAGCAGTTCCAGCACTCAGTACGGAAGTAAAATGTTGCATTTATTCCTAGGTACAAATCCTGAAAGTCAGCATATAATCAATCACTCTGTGTTTATATATTTACACCTCTGGGTTCCATCAGAGAGCATGGGAGGAGCTTTCCTGATCTGCCCCATCAGGATTTTGTAGTCTCCCAAGAGGTCCCTAGAGCAACTTTGGGAAGATGAGGGTACATTTCTTGTCTTCCAAGGAAAGAGAAGCTGTTTCCTCACTGCACTGGTGACCAGTGGGAATGTCTCATTTCTGCTGTAGAGGGATGAGCTGGAAGTTGTCACACCATGAAACACAGCACTGAGATATCCTGGGCTATTGCCAAGCTAGAAAGTGACCCCAGAAATTAAAGCAACAAAAAAAATCCCCAGGGTTTCTGATAGACACAGCTAGAAGATTCATGGCTCAAAAACTTCCCCCACAGCTAGCATTCAAAAGGTTACTGGGTAGCTTTGGTGTCTCACTTCAGCCCAGCAAAATCAATAAAAAGTAAAGGAAACCAGAGGCACAACGTGTTGAACTTTGACAAAACAAATTAACTTGGCTTCTAAGGAACACAAATCCTGTCTTTGCCAGTGTAAATATGATGCAGAGATGATTGCTTTCATCCTACCCTTGCTAACATCTATTCCTTTTTTTTTTTTCTTCCTGTTGAACCTGGGCAGTTGTCTGGAGGGTGTGAACTAACTGTGGTGCTCCAGGACTTTACAGCAGGCCACAGCAGCGAGCTGAGCATTCAGGTGGGGCAGACAGTGGAGCTGCTGGAGAGGCCCAGTGAGAGGCCAGGCTGGTGTTTGGTCCGCACCACGGAGAGGAGCCCACCTCAGGAGGGTCTGGTCCCCAGCAGCGCTCTCTGCATTTCCCATTCCCGCAGCAGTGTGGAGATGGATTGCTTCTTCCCTTCAGGAAAAGGTAGGCAACAGCCCAGCTGCTTTAAGATTGTTTTGGGTTTTCCCTTTTGTATCATGTAAGTGCAAAGCTGCTTGGGCTGCTCCTGCAGTCAGTGGGTAAAAGGCTGTTCAGTCCTTGGTGAGTTTTGTTCCCAGGTCCCTGTGAATGGGCACAGCACTAGCCTGACTCTATGTCCATGAATCAATGTTTGTACATGTGCGTCTTCTGCTATGTGGTAATCATTGTCTTGAGATTCTGGATAAAAATAAGACTTTTAAACAACAGAGGGACTGTTTTCAGTGCCTAAAGGCCTAGAATGAGGGAAAGCCACGCTGTCTATACACCCAGGATGCCCCAAATTGTGGATATGTTTTTTTATTATTGCCAAAGTGCACACTAGTTCATGTTCTTTTTGTATATCCATGTCTGTAAATGCAAAGACGCCACCAGTGAGTACTGGTACACTCTACTACCTTGTGAACTGGAGACATTGTGTGTAGTGGCACAGTACCATGGGGAAAGAATCCTTTAAAATCAATGTGGAACAAAACACATCTCTGGTATTATCCTGAGAGCTTGGGCTTCACTCACAATGAATGGTGAATATTGTTCGTCTCTGTGCTGTCTGTAGCCTCTTTAGTGGATGTTCTGTTCTGAGCAATGTGTGTCCCACATACAGCATCCATGCAACCAGGCTTAGGAGATGCTCCAGACTGATAGACCAGGATTGGTTCAGGTCAGTGTGGCCAGAGCAAGTCTGGTTTTAGTTATGGCCCCACTTCTGACCATGCACAACACAAGTAATGTCCAGGGAGGAAAGGTTCCTATCATCCCACTCCCGACTGGAAGCCAGCAACCTGAACTGTCTTTTAAAAATCTTTTTCCACTCAGCATTAGGAGAAATAGAATTTGATCCATTGTTGCTTGAGCAAGTTAGGCTTGGTGGTTTTGTTTGTTTGGAGAAAAAGCACTGAAACTGAGCTGTAGTTTGTCCTCGCTCCCTGCCTGTACTCCCGCTGCGGAGGCTGGGAGTGGGACACACGCCCAGGACAGAGCACTGCTGTAGGGCCAGAGTCTGCTATCAGACTTTCTCTGCAAGAGGAACTGATCCAAACCTGGGGGTTGAGAGCTCAGCTTCTCTCAGATTTGATCCCCTCAGCTGTCAGCTCTGTCTGCAGTGTGAGCTCCAAGCTCCTTGTGCACTTCTCAGACCCGCTGGCACCTCTTCTCCCTGCTGCATTCCTGGGGCCCTGCCCTGCTGCCAGGGGAGCCTGTCCTGGCCCTCAGCTGAGAAGTGCTGCAGTTGCTTACATGCACATTTTCTGGGAATTAACAGAAAGGTAAAGCTGAAAACCAGCCTGCTCTGCGTAAGAGCAGTCACTGGCTGGCATGACTCACAGGAAGCTGGGGACGTGTCTGCTGTGTGCATGGTCCAGCAGCTGGGCTTGTGTCTCTGCTCAAGGGCACTGTGAAACACCACCCAACCTCATCTGAGAGTGTCAGGTTGTAGAGCTTTTCCTTAAATGAAATAAAACTTCAATAGTGGAAGAATAGGCTGTGAAAAGGGAAGCAGGGATGAAGACACGGTGGTGGTGCAGGGGCTGGAGGCTGGCAGGGGACACGGAGACTCTGCTTTTGGCATGATTGTGTGAGCTTCAGGGCAGAACTGCACCCCAGGTAGAGCAGAATGGGCACAGTGCTGGGCTGTGACTGGTGGACCAGCTCCCACTGATAGCTGGAAGCCACCAGGCTGTGTCAGCAGAGCACCAAGGCTCTCTCTGCCTGCCTGTGGGCAGGTTTTCTCACCTAACACGCTGCCACTGCTCCAGGGCTGGAGCTGCCTCTTGGCCCAGCATCTCTGAGCAAGCAAGTCTGGGGCAGGCTGGCTCCTTCATGGCCTTTATTTCCTTTATATCTCTTTCCCCCTTGGCCTCAGTTTTCTTCCTGCACATACCAAAGCTGTATCAGGGAGCCTCAGAATTAATGGGATCTCCAGAAGTGCAGCTAGAAATAATAAAAATAACCACCCCGTCCACAATTTTGGCCAGTGTACAGCAAATAGGCTCTGTGTCTAATCAGTTCTCCCTCTATTAGGAAAACAGGAAATTGTTTAAACTGAAAGAACAGATGCTGGGAATAAAGAAAGAGGAGTAAGTTTAAAGGGGAAAATGCAGTAGCTGCTGAAAGAGCCTGCTGGTCTCATGAGGTGCTGGAAAGATTAGCATGACAAATGGTTTCTAACTATTCAGAGTTGTGCCCTTCTCTACTTCCAGTAGCTTTAGGCACTGGTTGCATGCAGAATCCCTTGGTCCAGGCTTCCACAATTTCTTGCCTTTCTCTACAACCCAGAACAAAGGCTTGCACATCTTATATCAACATTAATGATGCTCCTGGTCTGCTTCAAATATATAAGCATACACAGTTGCAGAAAAGCAGGTTAATAGCTGAATTTTGCTTGCAGTTACCAAGGCACATAATTCTTTGCTTTTACAAGCACAAGTAATTTTAAGAACAGAAAGTACCTGTACTCAAAACTTAACATTTCTAATAATAGTTTTTACCATCTATTTTAGAAATATATAGAGTTTTGCCAAGTATCAAAACATAGTTACATCTTCATAGACAGAAACAGCAAATTACTCTGTTTGGTCCTATTATAAGTAATGGTGGAATATAAATGTACCTCATGGTTCATGGAAGCTACCTATTGTCCTTAAAATGAAGGATTAAAGAAAGTAATATGTCCGCTAACATCTGAATAGATGAAGGCTTGAATTTAGTGGGAATCACCAGAATATTTTGTAAAGCATCAGTGCAAGTCCTCATCAAGCCTTTCTGAACAGTCTAACTGAAAGCCACTAGAAATGCAAAACCAAACTTCACAACTGAACATGTGCTCTGTCTGGCTCTCACTCTTTTACACTATTCCATTGAAAATCAGTGGTGAATTAACATAAAATATTGCAAAGGGAAAGACATGGTGTGAATATAACAGAACACACCCAGAAGAGAACACTTCCTACCTTTTGTAATGAAATATCTGTACAGATCTCTCTTGTTGATCATTAAGAATGCAGAGACTTTAAGGACAAGTCTCCCAGCCTCCCATCTGACTCCTGGCTGTGTTCCATTGGAGGATACACATTTGATTTTTTCATGACCTGACTACAGCTCAGAGCACAAGTATCCTCCTGCCTGTCCTTCCTTTCTGATGTTCTGACAGTGTTTGCAATTACCCTCTGTAAAAAGGCAAACAGGTTTCTGAGATTAACCTTTTGCAAGTGATATACAGATGATTGAGTAAAAGGAATTTGTCTGCAGTCTCTGTTACTGGGCTCCAGAATTTGCAGGATGTTGTTTTTCTGACTCGTATTCCTAGGAAGGAAAAAGAAAGATCTCTGGTACTAGAAATGAAGCTCTGTTTGAACTATCCCACATGAATATATACAGGAAAGTTGTGACTTTTATTTCTGTCTCTTTTATCCTATAATTGAGCTCTAAGGTATTAAGCTATAAATTTCAAATTGAGAGTGAAATCCACTTGGATAGAAAGGAATTTAATGACCTTCATTAAGCCCACTGAGCCAAGCATATTCCTGGTGGCAACCTGTTAACTTTGACTGAGTGATTTCCAATTTGAATTTGGTCCATGAAAGAATTAGATGAAATCTTGGTCTTAAAAGTCATTGTCTGATGACCCTTTACACAGGGTTTTTCTTGTAACATCAAGCACATGGGGTAACTCAAAGAGTAACAGAGGTTAATTCTTGCAGCAATTTTAAGCAACCTCCATCACAAAAAGAAAAAGAGGACATTAAAAAAGAGATAGGATTTCATGGCATTTGTTTTGGATTGATGATACAGGGCCCCAAAACAGACCTTGTCCACAGGATACTTGTGTCTGATGCTTATCTCTGGAGAAGATGAGGAATATATATTTTTTAAGACACTGTGAAAACATCTTGCTGTGCAGGCTGAAGTCCACTTAGCAGCAGGGCTTTGGTGGCAGTGGTTGGTCCTCGTACCAGACCAAACTGAGAAATAGTTGGATTTTTTCCAGAGGAGGAGGAAACACAGATCTTGCAAGGTGTGTGTTAGCAGGATGACCATCTTGCCTGTGCTTCCCTGATGGGTCACTTTGTCCAGGAGTCACTGGCAGAGCACCAGGCTTTGGCCAGGAGGGATGAGAGTTTTGGTGCTGCACCAGTCACAGCTCACAGGTTTGGGGGTCACCCACAGCCTGAGAGAGCCTGGGGCTGGTAGGTGCCATGGCAGGCTGGGCTGGGACAGCAGGAAGCAAAATAAGGATTTAACAAGGCTGGTGAGAAGAGTGGTATTAATGAAAAAGAGGTCACACTGAGACCTGGATTTTGGTAATTTCTCCATGTGGGAAAGAGCAGGTCATTTAATGCATTAGTGTGCAAAGCTGGTGATGCTAATCCAGCTCTTGCTGTGTTTGAAAGACTCTTTCCTCCAGTTCCTGATCTCAGAAGAATCATCTGTGTAGGGAAAAGCATAATTGTTTCTTCCCACTTCTCTGTTTTTTAAGAACATCTTGGGTTTTAGTGCGAGAACAGAGTCTAGGCTGCTTTTGTTATATCCCTGTTACTGTTGAGCTTTAAATTGTGATCTGCATTGGCTCAAGCACTTTCTCAGTTGTGTTTTAAACAATCTCTCTTGCAAACATATTCCATGGTAATGAATCCTGATGTCCCAGGGGAGCTGTGTGAGGACGATTCAGAAGTTTTAGTGCGCTGCATTAAACCTTCATTTGTCCTTGTGGAGGCTGAGAAATTGTTTTTGTTTTTGAGTCTTAATGAAGAGCGGTCGATTAAAATGTTTGTAAGGCTCTGAACTAAAGGAAACATTTCATTAGGTAGCACAGTTGATTTAACTGGTACATAAGCTGGTCACAGAGTTCCTATTAAACAAAAAATGTTCAGGCTCCCATTGTCAATATAAATATGCAATATTTAAATTAAAAAAAAACCAAACCCTTGCTTCTGTTCCTGATACTGATCCAACAAGGGTGTTCAGAGTCAAAATTTTGTAGCATAGGCTGTCTTTCAAGAGAGGTCACATAGACCCCTTCTGCTGGCATTAAGTGCCTCATGGCATCCTTGCTACATGCTCAAGATATGGCTTACATAGAAAAATCACATCAGGAAATGTTCATTTTCATTCCTTTTCAGTTACAATAGAGTCACTGTAAGTTGGTCACGAGTGTGATGGGACATGGCAGCTCCCTGGGCTGGCACCAAGGTCTGCCACAGCCCAGCTTGGGGCTGCTGCTCTGCCTCAGTGTCCAAGTGTGGCTCCACATAGCTGTGAAAGGAGCAGGAAAATAAAGATGAAAGAATGCAAAACCACTTTGCTATTTCAGTCACGTCACACTTTCCCTTGTTTTTTCTCTACTGAGCTTCCCTCCTCTCATCAAACAAAGTCTGTCTGCCTTCACTTTGATGGCCCTTCACAGCTCTCTCCATCATCTCGCTCCTTCCTACCTCAGTGGGCAGTGTCTGCCACAGTGCTGGAGAGCTGCTGATCCTGACTCCCCTCCCTACTGCTGTACTTTGATCCCACACTTCTGTGTTTTCTCCTGCTTCACAATCACCCTGCAGAAGAACTCAGGCACCCATAAAGTGTCCATCCTTGGAGTTATCCGTGCTTATACCTTCTCTGGGCACAGTTATCTTGAAAACAATAAAAAACTAGCAAATATGTAGCAATATGGGTGATGAGTTGTGATTTGCATTGTGTCTAAGGGGTGGGGTAAGCCAAGCCAAGGCTGAGAGGATGAGCCATATCTGTGTATGGGTATTCACAGCACTGTGCCTGTAGCTCTGCCAGGGGTTTTACCTGTCAGGTACATCAAAAAAACAAAATTAAACTGACAAATCCTTGGGAAATATGTGTCCTCCCCTACAAGTCACAGACACAGCTCATATGCAGGCTGTGGGAGCCGTGCTTTCAAGGTGCAGATAGTGTGCAGGCTGTTCCACGGTTTGTGAATAGCCCTATTTCACTGAGGTGGTATTTCTGTTTCATAATTTTTTATTTTCAGTATGGCATCACCAGATACTAACACCTACATTCAGTCATAGGGACATACTAGCTGCCAGTCAAGTCACTTATATTTATTGCTTCAGCTTCTTTCAGCTTCAGTTATCTAGTCAAAACAAAAGGCCTCCAGTACTCTACCTGGAACTTTATTTTTATGGAAAAGGACTTTTTTGATGAATGCTTTGATAAAACAGGAAAGGCTATTTTGGGGGAAGTTGCTTTGCTTTTGTACAGTGGATTTTTATTATTTTAAACACAGGATTCTTTGTTTAAAAGAGAGAAGGCCTGCAAATTTTCTTGTTTACTTTGCCTTTGCTTCCCCTTCTGACAGGGGGTGGATAAAATTTATCCACATAGTTGCTGTCAGCTTAACCCCAAATTTCACAGTACAGTCTCTATGCTGTTTTTATCACTGAAAAAAGGAGAAACGGAGGGAATTTAAAATGCTGTGAGCCACCAAGACTCACCAAGAGTGCCAAAGGGTTCAGCACTTGGTCTGGCAAGGAAACTAGCGAGAAACTCAGTAGTGGTATCCCTCTCTGTGTCAGGCTCAGGACTGCAGTTCCTTGCACAGCCCCGGAGGAAGACCAGGGTCATAAATTCTCTCAGTTTCTTTTCCTGGGGCCAGCCCATGCTTTTCAGGGCCAGGTTAAGCCAACCGAGATATATCCCTTTTGCTATCGTGCAGAGAAGTGAGAACTTCCCTCTTCAGCTGCAGCTGATGAAGGGGAGGTCCCAGCTGGCCCCTGGCTGCTCAGGTGATGGGTGAGTGGGTGGCCACAGCCCTCTCCTGGCCCCACAAGCCAGCTGAGAGGGGATGGTCTGAGAGGACTTCAGCTGAGCATACATGCTGACAAAAAAGGCTGCATCAATCCTTTTTTTTCCCAGCTTGTTTTCAAACACACGCTGGAAAAGGAAACTTTTCATTTTTATTACTCACATATTGATGATGTCCCAGCTGTTGAGAAACCACAATGACCAAAGACTGTTCTACTGAGTAAATATTAGACTTGTAATTAATTGAGATCATTTTCTAGAGTAACGTGGGCTATGCAGCATCCCATTTGGCCTGGGGAAGACCAGAGGCATCTTCCTGACTCTAAACCAGTCCCCAGCTCTTCAGTGATCCCAGCACATGTCTGTGCATAGAATGGCAGTGCTCAGCCTCCCCTTGTGTTAGCAGGACCAGAGCAGAGAAAGGGGCCTTTGAAGCACCACAAATGGTGCTCACAGAGGCTGAGCAGTGGTTGTTGTACTGAGAAAGGACTCAGCTCTCCTGCTGTGGTACTCAGGGTCAAGAGATCAGGTCAGGGATTATCCAAAGTGCTCTGCACAGTTAGCCAGGGGAGGCACCTGCTGAAAATGGTCTGAATATTCTTTTTATTAACTGCAAAGGAACCCTATGGGTGCCTTCTGTTTATTCTCCTGGTGGGAGCTGCAGTGCCTCAGTGCAGTGCAGAGACACCAGAGCAAGCAAGCAGTGCAGTTTGTACCACCAGGTTTTACACCAGCTCTGACCCAAAGCCAGCAGCCAGAGCATCCCCACACCTCTGCCCCACAGTGAAAAACAAGCACCCAGAGGAAGGGTATAAAAATAGCTCCTTGGGTAAAGTCTATTTCCTCTGTATTTAGTCAAGTATCTTAAAATACAGTAGTGTGGTGAGGAGAGGGGGTGGCTCTGCAGCACTTGGCCCATGGAGCTGACAGGAAGGTCATCCTCAAAGATCAGCAGGAGCATGTGCATGACTTGTGTCTTGTGTTTCCTCTGAGCACAGACTAAATTTAGCATTTTCACAGATGGACATTGAACCATAATCCATCTAGGACTGTGGGGTGAAGAGTGGGATGGGAGTTGTTTGCCTGGGTTTTTTGCTGTGTAACCAGCTTCAGTGCACCACCATTCATTGTGTTCCTCAGGGTTTTATGCTTTGCTCAATATTGTGTAACTTACTGCCTGATCCTTTTCCCTGAAATTTTAAAAGCTTAAGCATGAAGGAAAAATAAACTGCAGGTTCTGGGTTCAGGCCTGACATCCCTACTAACTTAATGTCAAATTGTGCATGTACTTTTCAACAGCACCATCACAAAGATTGAAGCTGGTCCTTGCAAGAATTGCAGTAAGACAAATACTAATGACTGATGATTTTTGTTTCCCCAAAATATTGCTTCCTTACTCTTTCAGCTTCCAGACAGTTAAAGGGACTAATCCTAAATGTATTATTTGTGCCCTGCAAGGCCTGTACACTGCTGGGCTGATCCTTCTGTTGCAAATCTTAACTATTTCATGAGCATGTTTTGAAGTGAACTAGTTCTACTAAAAATCCCATTTCCCTGACTGCTCTGAGCTGGAAATAGGCAAACCATGATGCAAAGCACATGTGTATTAAATAATTTATTTCCAGTAACAGAAATGGTGTTTCTGCGTATCTGCTTCAGCACACTGCACAGATTTGATATATTGATCCTGACACAAGAAGACTGATTTTCCTGTCATTTATATCTGGCAAGCATTTTGCCAGAGCACTTATTCCCAGGTTACACATTTTGCAAAAGAACCTGAAACAATGTCAAATGTGCTTAGTTCAGATTAATCCCAAATTTTAGAAAGTAGAGTTAATGTTATTGCAACTATGATGGTCTAAAAGTCTAGAACAGGAGGTCATTTACATAAATGCCAGTGTGTCTTTTCCCATTCATATTAGCTGGTCTCATAAAGAATATTATTTCTTTATATAAAAATGTCATCTTTAACTCCAGAACTTTTCTTTTCTTGAAGGCAGAGTCCATATTTGACTGCATTTTCCTTAAATCTGTTTAAATAAGTCTCTCACAATTTAGAACAGGAAAACAGATGTTAAACCATTCTTGTCCTTGGATGTCCTAAGCATTTATTAGAAGGTGCTACTTTACATTTGTATCATATATTCTCCATATGCATTGAACATTCATTGATTATGCAGAACTGTAATGCAGTTGAATAAGGGTTTTTTCTCTTCACAGAGTTTGCAAAATAAAAATTAAATTTTACACAGCATAGAGATAATTGCTTGTATATTGCAGGAAAGATTGGGATGGCCTCCAGCCTCACTAAATGTGTGCCTTCCAAGAAAAACAGTAGTCATACACTATCCAACACCTCATAGATAAAGCAGCCCTGACTTCTCCTTAGCAACACAATTTGCAGCTCATGAGTATTGATGACTCCCGTTTTCATTAAGTGAACCTAAAGCTCCATTTTTCTCACTGATAACATTATACTGCCTGATGCCAAATGACAGATTTTTTTTTATTACCCTTTGCTTTTTCAAGCCAAAAAGGTTATAAGTTCAACAGTAGCACCCAGTGATCATATTTCAAGGGCATTTTTCTCTTTCCTAGACTAGGGAGGAACACCAAGATATTTGAACTCAAGATACACTTCTAAAAGGTATTTTTAGGTCTTTGTACAGTTCAGTTTTACTTCTTCGAGACTGTACCCAGCTCTTTATTTTCTAGAGAAAATAAAGAGCTGGGTACAGTCTCGAAGAAGACTATTTTCTTTAGATTTCATGTTTCTTCAGGATTTTAAGTTAATAGCTGCATTTTGCTAAGGAACATACATCCAGTTTCTTTGGAAATCTGTGGGAATTGCATTTAGCTACCAGAGAGCAGATTCTGGCTTTAAGAACCAAATAGCATTCTTCAGAAAAGCACCGAAGAACTTATTAACTCTGCAGGACTCCTACTCAGTGAAATAAGAACATTCTTCCTTTCACTGACTAGAAAAGTCAAATTAGGTTTCATGCAGGGTGAAGGAATCGGGGTGCTTTTGGTGCCAATCTGACCTGTGAAAAACCTTATTGAAAAAAGCTTTGTGCATGGTGAAGGCAGTTCAGGCTTTACACCCCGTAACCCTCATGGCCATTCCACATCTATCCAGACAGATCTGCCGTGGTTGTGCTGAGCACACACAGTGCTGCTCCACAGGACAACTGCTGGGACACAGCCTTCACCTGGCAGCTCGACACGTTCTGCAATGTTCAATCTGCTGCAGCCTTTCATTATTCCAAAGATGTGCCTTTCTGCACATAAAAATGCAAAAATGTTCATTCCTCTCCCATCAGCTTCTGATTGCCAACATAAGATGGGACATGCAGGCACAACAGAGACAGGGCTCAGCTCAGCAGCACTAGGGGCTGGGGCTTCTCTCAGCTGAGCAGAAGACTGAGCACCCATTTTGTCTCACACCAGGAGGGTGAACCTCCCTGAGCATGAGGAATGTGTCCTGTGCCTACCTGAGCAGCCAGGATCTAGCACAGCAGTGGGATCACCCAGACCAGGAGACAGCACAGCAGTACAGGTGATGCAGCAGCCACACAGCTTGAGGCTTTTGCAGTGAAATCTGAGCAATGCTGACAGGAGAATGAAGGCAGATCAAGGAACCAATCTGGGCTAAAACAAAGCTTTTTTTCCCCACTAGGTTAATTTTAACCTGGATCCACTTGCGGATCAGATTCACTGTGAGGCTGCACAAACATTTCTGTTGGCACAGGGGAAGCAGCAGGAAGGAGCAGGCACCTGGGAGAGACAGAAAAGGCACCAAAGGGATTTGGCAGGACTATTGGCTCTTGACAACTCAGAGTGCTCATGGAAGTATCATATAATATGGAACTGTTACATACCAAGAAGTTGCCTGAACACAGGAATTAAAAAGTACTCCAATGGCATCATGTACTTGTCCCTCTTGCAGAAAGACCTAGAGGGTTTTCTGTCTTGTGGTGACTGGAAATTCCAGTGTGTAGAAATCCAGCTTTTGGCAATGTCTGATGGTACCAGGCAGAAGGGGGATTTCCAGAATTTTCAATGCTAGACTGGCATTCCCAGGAGCAGCATTTCAGAACAGAACATCAGCAGAAATCCTGTCTGTCAGTGAGCTAACATCCCCAAAATATCCTAACTGCTGGTATATGGACACCAAAGAATGAAAGCAGGCAGAGGTGCTCCACACTGAAAAAAGAAGGGCTGTTTTCTAGTCAGTCATTCCACCAGCTGATAAAAATAGCTTTAAAACTACTTTTTTTTTTTTCAATTCTCCGCACAGCAGGCTGCCTGTTATGTGTGCCCTTCTTATTTATACCCGCCATAAGTTTCAATAGCAGCTTTACAGATTCTTTTATACTTGTCTTAGATCTGGTGTTGTAAATCAGAAAGCTTTGCCATCTTAAACATTGCCTGGTAAGAACTCCTCTGGAGTCTTTTTACCTTAGAATAAAAGGGAAGTGGAAAATACAGTTAATGCAGTAATTTGGCCCAAATAAATATAAGCTTTTACAATACTGACATTGAATTTTATTTTAATTCGAGTGCAATTCCACCAGATGAGCCAAACAGAAAATTCTCCCCCCAAGCAGCAGGTAGCATGTGCCAGTTTTTAATTTTTTCTTTTAGATTGCGTTAAACCCTGTTTGTGTTGGGTACTGGGTGGGCAAAAGGAGATGAACAGAATTAGCAATTTGCTGCAGAGCATCCCAGGAAAATAGTCTGGATAGTCTTCCATTAAACAAAACAAACAAACCAACCAAAACAGGTAACAACTTACTCTAAAGAAAGAGAAATAGCATTTAAAGGAAAATCAGCTGTGGCTTCTACCATCCAAACAGAACAACCTCAGGCAAGTTGGGACAAGCAGGCTGGGAATATTTTTTTACACTGTTAGTTTGTAGTTGCTAGAACAACTCACCTTTGTCATGCACCAGTGGGTGAGGCTCCTGTTTGTCTTGGGAAGCAGACTATGATGGGCTGAGATAGGCTCCTGATTTCCCAAGGAGGCCCAACACAGTAAGACAGGAGCCAAAACACCCAAAAGGCAGCGCTGTAATGCCTCTTGTCTTCTGTCAGTGGGCATTGCTGTAACTCCCAAAGATATGTCTCTGTTCTAATGGAGATAAGTGCTTCAGGAAACAAGCACAAACCTGCTTTAAATTTTTATTTCACTCTTTTCTGCTGAAGGGTTGGGGTTTTATTCTGACCAGTAGCTCGTTCAGGATGTGCCCAGCATCCAGCACAGCTCCCCAGCATCCAATGGATACTGAACCAACAGAGTGTGGTGTGTGGTTTCGCTTACGGGGCCTCCCAGGTCAGACAGCTTTGTGAGGTGAGGCTCTTTGCTGCAGCCTCATCTGAGCATAACTCATCTGGTGTACTGCTGGCAGGTCAGAGAAGTCCCCTCTGCTCACACAAGACCTTGCTGAAGCGGTAGCACCAGTCCAGGGGCAGGTGAGCCTACAGTGAGGTCTGGGAGGATGGAACAGGGCTGTACTTTACACCAGCTTGTAACTGTTTTCTTAAGCAACTCGCTGTCAGCAAATGGTTACTGCTTAGGAAGGAGATGTATATATAGGAGAATTGGTCCTGTGCCCAGGAAACCAGAGGAACTGGACAGCGTAGAAATCTGTTCTGAGATCTCTGAGAGGCAAAGTTAGGCTGGAGGTTGAAGGGGCAAATGTGTTCTGCAGGCATGTTCTGCTCCAAAAGCAGGTGAAACTATCCTGGGCTGCACCTACCTAAATATCTCGGGGCAGGGGCAAATCTAAATTCTCTTGAAACAGACTGAATCACATGAAAGCAAATATGTGTATCTTATTCTGTGGTCTGCTCTACAGTCATCCACCTGCACTTGATGATCTTTATAAGATACTTTGGGGGATAAGTCTCCAAGCCACTTCTCTCCTTCTGTAGATCTTCCTTCTTCATAGAATGCAGAGAAAGAGAAAAGATGGGTTGTAAATAAGGAAAGAAAGGCTGGTGTCAGTGGGGGCTGGTGATGTTTGGGAGAGGTGGGTGAGCAGTGTGGAATGGTGAGGTCCATCACAGCAGAGCAGACGGGTCTGGCTGTGGCCTTTGGCTTTACAGTAGGGTTGGTGTGCCAGGATGCTGCTAGGTCATGGCAACTCTTCTAAGCTGCCATAAATCCACCCTGTGCTGACATCCACAGCAGTGAGCTAAGGATGATATATCCTAACATTTGCTGAACATATGCCTACATTGCAGTTCAGTGTAGAGGTTGTGCTGGACTGTCTATATTTCTTCTTAATTTGTTTGGTTTAGCTAGTTGAGAATGTTCCCTTTTTTGCCTACCACTGTGCTGAACTGAGGAGCCAAAAACCTCTCCTTGGAGTTGTGCTCTCTTGCACCAGGAGGGAATATGATTCCATTTATTTATTTATTTTAAATTTATTTTATCTGTTTTAGTACCCAATAAACTTGTTGTTTTTTCCAATTGGCACGACAAGGCTCTGGCTATTTTTAAAGAATGTGGTTCATTTGATTTAATCTAATGAATGTTTAGTGCTGTTGAAAATAGCTGGAGTCAGAGCCAAGAATAATGTACTGAAATGTGCTGGTTGAGCAAGGACTGCTTCTCTCTGCCAATCTGTTTCCCTCCAGTTGTTCAGATTTACCTGGTTTTGCAAGTAGCATTTGCAGGCAAGATGTATTGATCAAGGTGCTTTTTAATACTAATTCCAAAGGCCACTAGTGCCAGAGACATATTTTGTCACACTCATTTCAAGACACAGCTAACCATGACAGCTCTTCTTGTTGTTCACTGTAAGATGTCTAATCTCTGTTTCAGACCACTTTAAAGGGAATGGGAAATGCTGATATCCTTTTATTTCACATAGGAAAATTGAGGCATGAAATGGTAATTTTTTCTCCCCTAAAGTCACACAGAAAGCAAGTGACAGAATGAGTAATGAAACCAGCAACTACTGGGCTGATTTCTCCATGAGCTGAAGCAAGACCATAATCCGAAAACAAGTTCTGCTAAGTCCTGGTGGTTCTCATTGGTTTTCAGAACATCCATGTTTACTGTCTTGCCTGCACCCTCTGAATTGCTCTGTAGAGGTACCTAAATGTCCCCATTAAAAAAAACTTAAATTTCATGCATGTCTTTGCACTATCTGAATTTGACGCTGCAAGACACCAAATATTTAAATTATGTTTTTAAAACTGTGCAAATCCATCTTTCTTTTGCCATCCATCAGTTATTTCTGTTAGATAGTTGGTTTGCTATTCCTCCCTAAGAAAGGGGTAGCTAATTCTTAAGCTTCATTGGATTTAAAAAATAAATCAACCATAGTACATCTTATTCCATGATAGTGATGTCCATAGGGATGGATTTTCTGCAGAGATCACTTTACACCCTAAAGCACAATGTAGGATTGACTTGCATAAGTAATGAACAGATGCTCCTGTCAGCTATTACATTATTCACCTCCCTATGTACGTGATGGGGGGAAGGAAACAGCACCTGTTACTATGGGAGAAATACTGTCACTGCTGTTCTGCATTACAGACCTCCAGGGCAATCTGGGCCAGGCGTGTTTCACTGCATTTGTGTTGACCCAAAACGAAGCAATGCCACTTTACATCCCCACGTTATTTTGTCCTTTGTTATCCTCAGATAGGTTGCTCAGTTCATAACCTAAGAAAATAAAATTGCTGCTGCAAGTGTGAGGGAGCACTGAAAGCAGTGAAAAAATTTGTTTTCCATCTTTCACCCCAAATTTTTCTCAGGAAGGCTGGGCAAAACTATTAGAACTTATTTCCCCTCTACAACAACAGTTGTTTTTACAGACCATCTCAGATTTCCTATTTAATATGAAAGTAATTCATATACCTGGGGAATTTCTAAAGGAGTATTTAAGAGTGGACAGTAGTAATTTCTTTGTCATCCTGACATGGGACTGAGATGACTTCCCGTTCATCATCAGTATTGGGCAGGGCAGCACACATGGCCCATGGTGCAGGCACACTAATAGACTAGCTTCAGATGCAGCCAGCCAGGGCCATAAAATTTTTCTTGTTCACTCCACTGCAGGTAATGGTTGGAGCATTTGGAGTGTGTTTCCAGGAGATGTTTCCTTAAAGAACTCCTGTGACTCAGTCTTCCAGTAAAGGGGGTTTATAGCAAAGAGGGAGGGTGCCTTTTTACAGAGGCAGGTAGTGATAAGACAAGGGGCAATGGTTTTAAAGTAAAAAAGGAGAAATTTAAGTTAGATGTTGGGAAGAAATTCTTTGCTGTGATGGCGGTGAGGCACTGAAACAGATCGCCTGGAGATATTGTGGCTGCCAAGTGTTCAAGGCCATGTTGGATGGGACTTTGAGCAACCTGATCAAGTGTAAGGTGCCCCTCCCTATGGCAGCAGGGTTGAAATAAGATGACCTTTAAAGTGCCTTGCAACCCAAACCATTCTATGACTCTATTCTTTGACTCAGGCATAGGTTAGAGCAGGGGCATGGATCTTTTCCTTCTCGGGTGACTGATAGCTCATGGACCACATGAATTCATCCTGCCCAATAATCTTCTAGTCCCAGAGAAGCAACTCCTTGCCCTTCACCTCAGGCAAGAGGGCTGTACAGATTTCCATCCTCCACACAACCTCTGCAACATTTCTACATCCCAAAGGTTGAATTCCCTACTTGAAACTAAAGAATCAGTGCAGCTGGCAGCATAGTGCCAATTTGCTGCTGCTGACAGATGTTTTTCCCAGCTAGGGCTGGAGCTGAACTAGACTGCCCACAGCATGTCTTCTCTCCTTTATAGGGGCTAATTGATATGGTGTGGTTATTAAGAATATGGCTTTCAGCCTTATTTTGTGAAATATTTATTCCATGTATCACTCATCAGTGAGTATGTGTGGATGTTCGTGTTTCTAAAGAGCAACTTTATAGAGATAATCTTCATAACACTGCTGGATCTGTAGACTGGGGAGGGGCAGAGCCTGCTTCCTCCCACAATAATTACTTCAATTCTGTTTTAATTAGGGAAGGAGGTTTTTTAAAGACCTGAAATTGCACCTTAATTATGTTTTAAAGTTTAGCTGCAATTACAAGAGCTGCAACTTGCTTCCTAGTCCTCCTCCCAGTCTCAAACTCCATGTCCTTGTGCTGGTTTAGTGAAGCCTCATTCCCTGGCAGGGTTATTGTAGTGCCTCTGCTGGCACACTCTCCATGTTTTTCCACCACTCTGGCTCTCAGCTGATGGCTCTGATCAGCCCAGTTCCCCCCTGCCTCCCCAAGCTCCCCCCAGCATGCCAGGCTCACACAGAATCACAGAACATGCTGAGCTGGAAGAGACCCACAAGTCTCCTCAGGATGGACAACTCTTCCAGGAGTCATGGGAATTTAGAGGCGGAGTGCTAGAGGTGAACAGCTTAGGCTGTTTCCTACTTTCTTAAATGAGGAGTGTTAAAGGTTTTCTTAAGATGATTTTTTAAACCAACCAAGAGCTGGGATCTGGCAAACCAGGCTCTGGGTATGGTCTGCTCCTGCCTCAGGTCCTGTATTGCAGGTCTGAGCAGATGCCACATGAGCAGTGAAATTCCAGTGAAGCCCTCTTCTGCACTTCTTCTACCCCTCTGTCTGCACAAAGTAGGCTGAGTTCAGGGGGGGCAACCAGCCCATGGGGCAAGAGGTGGGCATGCTATGCAAGGGTGTGTTAGAAAAGAGAGAAGCAGTTCAAAGTAGAAAGAGAAGTGAGGAGCTGCCTTCTCAGAAAAGCCCTGCTGCAAGTTTCCTGAATCACTCAGAGGACCTGAGTAGAGCTGCTGCCTGGAGAGCCATGGCAGGGACAAACACAGAAAGAAGAGGTGCAGAAAGTGAGAGTGTCCCAGCTGGTTCCCAGCCCACCTTTTCCTTCTCTGTCTGCAGCTGTGGTTTCTGCTTCATGTGTGACATTATTATCTCCCTGCTACAGGCACAAGAGCCATGAGTGCACCCTGGAGACATTCCCTTGCAGCTCCCAGATAGGCAAAGACCCAAGTCAAAGAAAGACACAACACACAGCAAATGGGAAGCAGTTACAGAGCCCTTTGTTCTCATGTACTGAAAACACCTTGGTGCTCAAGGGCATTGGCAAGAAAATGTGCATGCTTCGGGCGTGTTACAAGGTTGTCAGTCCTTCCGCTGAGGCTGTAGTCAAAGAACAGTTCCTGCAGAGAAGCCAGAAGCGAAGCAGAAAGGTTTCATATTTGCCAGTGTGGTGGACGGAGTTTCTCAGTTTCTCTTCTGTCCCTCTCCTGGCACCAGTTACTGGGGGTCTTTCTGCCAGGACTCCTTCAGGGTCTGCACGATCCCACCCAATGGCTACATGGAATCACTCAATCCAGGCCTGCCTCTGGACAAGAGCACCCTGAGGTGGGTTTGTGAGCACTCTGCCATGACCCCAACCCTCCCTTCCTGGCCAGAAATAGCCTTTGTCCTCCTGGGAATGGCACTTACCCCAAAGCCATTGACAAAAGCCTTAGTCCAGATCAGCAGTTTGTGGCACCAGTAGAGCTGTACTCACATGGGCTTTAGCCCTGGCACACAGTGGCACAAAGTGTGGCACATCTCCCCTCTGCCCTTCCCTATCAATACCTACATCTACCTGGGAGAAGTAGCTTGTTGGGTTTGTTCAGCTTTTGATGCAAGAGTGCAAAACTATGATGCTGTTGCTCTGGAATCCTGCCCGACCTCTCCTACCAGCTGCCTCCAGCAAGGTTCGGGATGTTTTTGGCACCTCCAGTTTTCTATGCTTTAGGTGGGAAATCCTAACACAACAGGCTGGCACCTTCCAAAGCAAGCTGTGCCTCTGGATCTCGAGTGTCTCGGTCCGTGTGTCTGAAGGGTAGGCATTCCCTCTGCAGTGCTTCAGGCAGGTCTGCTGCTGCAGGAAGCAGGCAGAACCCTTGGGATCACCGCCGGCTGGGCAGTATTTTCAGCCAGTTGTAAAGAGTTTTAGCTGTCAGATGCTTAAGTTAAGGAATGGCACTGGGGGCGGGGAGGGAAGCCAAGAACATTCTGAAGTTTAAAAAAACCCCACGGCAATACAAGTTTTGCCTTTTAAAGGCTTTGGTGGAACCCCCCCATCCGCAACGTATCAGAGCTTTAGCAAACTTCCTCCCGGGCAGTTTTTATTTCTCGCTCCCGATCTCAGATACCGCCTGTCTGGGCGCAGATACCGCAGTTCTGCATTTCTTCCTCCCGAAAACTCTTTTTTTTTTTTTTTGCTTCCAAGCAGCGGCGGAGCCCGGTCCGGCCGCAGCCCCCCTCCCTCCCCGGCCGGGCCGGGCCGGGCCGGGCGCGCTCCGCCCCNNNCGCCCCCGCTGCAGGCGCCGCCCCCGGCGGAGCGCGCCCGGCTCGGGGGGACAGCGGCTGCCGGCGCCGCGGCCGCCAGCGGCTCTGCCGCGCTGCTCGCCCGCTTACGAGTAGCTTTTTTTATTATTTTTTTGCTTTTGCTTTAGGGCCTTTTATTACTATTATTATTATTATTTCTTTCGTTGTTTTTCGCAAGCGGGCCGGTGGCTCCTTGCCATGAGCAGCCCGAAGGCAGCATGAAAGCGGGCAGGCGCGGCTATCCCGCCCGCTCCGGTGTAGGATGGCTCCTGGCGAAGTGCTGCTGCTGCTCCTGCACAGGTCGGTGGGGGCCGCGCGGCGGGAGCCTGGCCCGGGGGGGCTGCGGGCCGTCGGGGGCTCAGCGGTGCCCTCGGCAGGGGACAGCGAGGGACAGCGGTGTCCCCGGCCGCTGGGACAGAAAGGGACAGCGGTGTCCCCGGCCGCTGGGACAGAGAGGGACAGCGGTGTCCCCGGCCGCTGGGACAGCGAGGGACAGCGGTGTCCCCGGCCGCTGGGACAGAAAGGGACAGCGGTGTCCCGGGCCTCTGGGACAGCGAGGGACAGCGGCGGGTGAGCCGGTAACGAGCGCCGAGAGCGGGAGCACAGGAGTTGATACAGTTTTATAGTAATAGTTTTACATTTTAACATTGCTCGTGGAAAACTCCCTGGGATTGTAGGTCAATAGGGCCGGGAGAAATATTTGCTTAAATGATTTTTCTCCCCCCGCCCCCCCTTTCCTTGCTAGTCTTTCTTGGGCTTGAGTAAGAGCAAAATGCTTTGAGAACATCTGTTTCTCACAGTTCACAAATCTCTGAATGGTGATGGGGGAAGGTCTGGGGAAGCTGGCTGAGCTGAAATGCTGAGAGAGATGTGGGAAAGCCAGGGCAGCTGGAGTGCCTTGTAAAAATAAAATCAAAATCTGGCTTTCATGTGGAGCAGCGCAGCTCAGATGCATTGACTGAAGGTTTCCCAGCCTGCCGTCTATGCTGCGATATGGCCCTTGGACTTGTTCTGGATAATGTGAGGTTTTGCAAAGATCTGCTTGTGGTATCTTGATGTTTCCTGCTGTCTGAATGGCCAAGGAAAATGTCTTGAACAAAACTTGGCTTTTGTTTTATGCCTTTTTTTTTTTTTTTTTTTTTTTTAATAACTAAAGCTTTCACATGCAGTCTTTTGGTAACTCTGGAACCCAAATAAAGAGCAGATAAAGATGACACTGAGGAGGGGTGGGCCTGCTCGTTACTTGAGGCACACATTTGCAGTGCAGGAACCCTCTTTCCCCAGTTACTGAATTAGTCACACTTCTGTGGTGACAGCAGCAAACTAGTTGGTGATGGAGTTTGCCACTACTTCATAAGATGTTATCTTTTTTAGCCTGGGGAGAACTCACGACTCACGACCTCATGCCAAGGAAGTGATTCTTGAGGTCTGTGCACAACACCCCGCTGTTTTGCAGCCTTTAAGAAGGAACATGCAGTCTGGTTGTAGGGGTAGGGCTGCCTGCAGAAAGCTTGTGGTACTAAACCACTGGGAAAGCCAAGTCTCTTGGACAGCCCATGCTTTAATGTGTTGGCCCATGCAGCAGGCTGGAGCAATATTCAAGCTCTCTGACAGAGCTCTGGTCTTGAAAATGTTGATTCTAAGGGATTAAAATCTCCCTGCTGCCTGTCCTACCTACAGAGGTCTGTAGAACGGGGAAGGGGAAACAGCTGGCTCTTCTCTCTCCATTTGAAATGTTAACTGTGTTTGCAGTTCTAGTTTACTGGGTTGGTAACAAAAGGTGTTTTGTGTTACAGATTGATTTACTTATTTCTTATCCTTGGTTGTAAACTTCGGGCAAAAAGTTCTAAAAGGCTGTCATGCTGTGTTTATTATACAAACCAGAGATGGTGGAAATACTCCCTGAATCTAAACAAGTACCAAACCTGACGTTTGACAAGGGATTCAGGTGTCCCAGATTATGGCATCAGTGTGCCCTTGTTGGCAGCTTCTCCCATTAAGCCTGGAGATGTTTTCATGTGGCAACCAGAGCTTTGAAGCTCTAACTTCATGTATTCTGTGTTGTCAGCGATTACCTGGGGGGCACACTGTTCATCCAAGGGCTTCTCACTGATCTCGGTCTTGCAGTGCAAATAGGTGAATGTAGTTTGTATTAAAGATGGGTGTGAAGCATCTCAGAGCTGTTCTCAGTGCTGCCCCATAGGTGACCTTACGTTTTTCTTTGGACATTCAACTCTGCTTTTTCCTGGTGCCAGTGCCTGATGTATCTTGATGTTTTGTAACGGCTCAGTAGGATTTGTTGTGTGAATAAGAACTGTCCAGTGAGAGAAATAGGGAAAATGAGCCTGCATTCTGGTTCAAACACAGGTTTTGTGCTCAGATAGTTGTTACGAGCTGCATCATTGCTTTCCATGGAGCTTGGAAGTGATGTGGATGCTTGATCTCCTAAATAGCAACAATAATGCAGAGCTGAAAAAAACCCAAACCCAGGGTCCCCTGTGTATCGTGAAATACGTAAGTTTTGTGTAACTGGGCATTTCTCTGAAGGATTTTGACAGATGACTCAAACTCTTTTGCATTAGTATTCCACTGTCTACTGCAGCAGTAGAGATGCTGCTTTTTGCTTGTTTCTCTTGGTGAGTTTCTGATCTTGTCGGCTTTGCCCATGTACAGAGCTGTTGGGATCCATCCAGAGAAAGCAACTGACAACACTATTTGCAATTTTGCTCTTACCCTGATAGTTGCCTGCAGGAACTAAATAAGGACTACTTCTCTGTTCTGCAGTATAGAGAGATACGAATCCTAATATAGGAGTGCCTCAGAGCAAGTCTGTCACTTGCTTTCAGCCATAAAAAGGGGTAAGTGAGGAGCAGCACACTTGCATAGCCTTGAGGACAGTGGCCTTACTAAGCCAAGAGTGTGCAAGCGAGGCTTTTTGCTGTATCTCCTAAATGCAGAAGTGCAAAGTGACCTAGTGTAATATAATGCTTTTTAATGCTGCAAAACTGTCCCTGGTAAGAGGGTTCAAATTCTGATGGTCATCTCATAGCTAGAAAGTCATTGAACTCTCCTTAGAAATCACTCTAGGATTTGCAATTGAATATACCTTTTTTATTTTTTTTAACATGAAATCTATCTCCTCAGTTATCTGTGTAGTTCAGATTAGAGATTATTTTAAAAGGGGAAGGAGGTAAAAGAAAGAGATGGGAGGGATTCCTGCTTTGTGAAATGTCTTTTCTAAAGCAAATGGGCAGCTGCTTGCCTTGGATGTGAGAAGATCAAAACTTTGCTGTCTTCAAGCACAGAGCCAAATCCAGTGTGTCAGTGCCATTCCTCTGCACTACCTTCTGCACTACACTTCTGAAGCTGATCAGTGAATGGGAGCATGGACATTTGGTGAGACTAAATTCCAGGCTCTGGTGCACAGGGAGCTGTAAAGATTACCAGTGTCTCAGATTTAACCTGGAAATTAAATTCTGTGTGCTGCCTTAAACCCAGGGCCTTATTTAGAGGACATTTTTTTTGCAGTAGTTCAGCTCATTCAATTCTAGCCCAAACTGGAGCATGCTGGGGTTTCACTGCCCTAAGAGACACCAGGAAGGTGGAAAGCACAAACAAGGTGTAGGAAATGCTTTTCTTTGAGCACAAGGAGACAGATGTTCCCATCTGCTGGACTTGAGCTGGCTGTGAGTGTACCAACTACAGACGAAGAAAAGGGTCTGTGGTTAAAAGTAATCAATTGTCAGAGTAACTTTAGAGTTCACATGAGTAATATTATGCTGCAGCATGACTTCAGGTGAGAAAATAGTATGCTTTCTACTTGAGGGTAGCCAGAAACCAGGAGGATGCATTTAAAGGGATGCACTGTGCTGGCTTTGGTAAAGAGCACATCCTCTGCCTCCTCAAGCAGTTGATCTTCTGAGTAGGCTGCTGGTTGTATGCAAACTTCTGATATCAGGACAAAAGAAACTTAATCTGAATGTCAAACCTTTAATCTCCATGTGATAAAGTTAAAAGGTTGAGTGAGTTTCTGTTTATGCTAAGCTCCTAGTAAAGCTCTTATTTTAAATTTTCTGTCCCTCCAGTTGGTCCTATCTCCTACACTTTTGGTCTTCTTTCTGCAATTTTCTGTTTTACTGTCTTCTTTTTCTTTCTCTCCTTCCTTCCTTTTCCTCTTCTTGCCTAAATTTTTGATTTGTTACTGGATCTTTGCTGTAAAATGAACAAAGAAAGCTTGTCTTGACAGAGTGGTGATGACTTCTGTGCAGTGAAGGGGGCTCAGCCAGCTACCCTGTTCATCTTTCCTAGCTGGGCAGAAACAGAGCCTTAACTGGAAGTTAAGAAAACCAGCATCATCACAAGGTCTGTCAACAGCACATTAATAAAAGTTATTTCTTCATTAGGTAAAAAGTGAGATCTGATGGTGCTTTTTATAGAAGGTGCTGACACTGTTAGAGGGAGCTGCAGAGCTTTGCTAAGGGAACTGGTACCTTTGTGCTGAGTGGTAGCAAGAGAGTGATCTGCAGTAATATATTCAAGCCCATAACATTTCCTAATTTGAACATATTTTATTTAGTGCTTCAGGCTGAGCCCTGGATGCACTGTGTAAAGCATAATGGAATGCATGGCCAAAGCAGCTCTGTCAAAATTGAGGCAGAAGAGAAAACAATATTAAAATAAAGGGTGTCACCCAAAGCTTGCTTAGCTTCCTGGTCTTTCTTGAATGAAAAATATGAGGAAACTCTTAGGTTTCCCAAATAAACTCCTTGGGTGATGTCCATCTGTTGCTCATTAGTTGTATCTCAGCAAAGTTAAGAGGATCAAGTGTACTGGTCCTCTGTAGGCAGTCTCCCTCCCTCTCATGCCAGAGTTGAGCTCTGCTCTTTGTCCTGGCAAATTCATGAGCAAATGGCTGTGGAGAGGTTTGCAAGAGTTGTTGTTATTTCCTTCCAGTTCTATTAAGAGAAAACTGGTTAGCCCATGACAGGAACATCTCTTCCAAGTCCTGTTTTCCCACCTCTGCAGGCTGAGTCAGGAGTCAGAATAGGTCATAGCAAAGAGTTATTGGAAGGGACAAAAGAGCTGATGAAAATGCTGCTCAGCTGAGCAAACAGGATTAACAATACAAGGTGAATACTGTTAGCAAAAAAAAAAAAAAAGAAATCACTATTTTTGTTGGTGTGAAACTGCTTTCTCACACCTGCTCTACACCTTCCTGACACACAGTCCTCAGTTAAGCATGTCCCAAAAGCATGACTGACAGTCCCCATGCCAGTCTTTTGTGGTAAATATTCTGAACCTCACTATTCTGAACATCTTAGCATTTGTGTGGCAATGACACCTAGGAGGAGTCCAGGAGAAGTCCTGGGGCTGCGAGTAACCTCTGAGTATGGACAGTTAGAGGAGAAGCATGGCCACGGCTCTGCTGGCAGGCTGGGGGAACAGTGAGTTCCTTGTAGGATTACTTAGTGTTATATCTTACCTGTTTGCAGGAGGGCTTCTTGAGGGTGGGAACCTTGCTCACAAAGACAGCAGGTCATGTTTTCAGTGGGTCTGTATTACTGTCAAAAATAAACTGTCCAAGGGCACAGAATGTTTGAGCTTTTCAGAAGTGCTGGTTGCTGCGCATGACTTTGTGCTCACTGCTCTCCTCCACCACCAGCCACTTTGTGTAAATCGAATGTTTATCATGTCAGTGCCAGTGTTGGGATGCTTTAGTAACTTTCTCTCAGTTTCCAAGATCCAAGCAATAACAGTGTTATTATTTTCTCTCTTGAAAGTTACATGCACTGCTAGGCAGCTCTAACTCTCCTGGCACAAGCTGGCTCCTCAACCTCTGGCTTCATGTGTCCCTGTTGTGACTAATCTTGCACCTTTTGACATATACAAGATGCAACAGAAGTGGTAGAGAAAATAAACTTTCAGAAATTAATTCATATATGAAAAATAGGTAGCAAGAGCTTCTGTGAACATCAGCTTTCAGTTACTGGTCTGGGCGTGAATACGTGGTAGGGGATCCTTATTATTTGGATTGCTTTGTTGTTTTCAACTTTCATAAATTCATCCAGCTTTAAAGAAACATGGAATTTGCTTTTATGCAGGCAAAGCTCCAAAACTTCCCCTTTACTCCAAGGAGCATATTAGAACCCACAAGGCTTTATTCATCTTGTCAAAAACCTGAAGAAAGGAGACTTTATTCTTAGGAAAAGAGAACAGATAATTGTGAAAAATATAGCTTGGGTAGCTCTCCCTGCTCAGTGTGAAGACGTGGGGTAATTAAACATGCTGTTTTCCTATAAAATAAGTGCCAGATAGATGTATTGTTCAGGAATTCAATGCACGGATGCTGAAATAAAATCTCTCCATTTTGAAGTGAAACAAAAAGGGCAGTAATTTCACATGACCCCAGCAGGATTTTGTTTGGGTTTTTTCCCAAACTGTTATGTTTCAGCACACACCTTGTTAAAACTTGTGTGTGTATTAGGAAAACTAATCTAGCATTGCAAACTTAAAATCTCCCAAACTTCCAAAGTTTTCATTCTAAAAATAGCATCAAGATACTTCTCAAGCACACAGAACACTGTTACATTTCAGTCTAATTCTTGTCTGTTAACAGGCTTTAGGAAAGCATTTTCATATTTGGCAAAAGGTGCAATTTCTTTTCAAAAGAGAGGAATTGGTTGGGCAGTTAGTGATTACAGCAGGGATCTACAGATCCTGTGGTTTTCAGTTCAGTAAGGAAATCCAATTTTCTGCCAGTTTAGCCACTGCATCAGTTGCTATTGCAGAAGAGTTCAATTGCTAATGTTGCATCACACAATTCTGTGTCATGTGAAGTTACCTTTTAATATAACTATAGAAGCACATCTGGATGTTTTCTTTAAAAAGATGCATAGATCACAAGTAGGACTTCAAGAATTATTAGAAAATAATGAGATTATCTCTAATGAGATAAGCTTGAAATCATCTCCCTTGACCATTCTTTGCCATTGGAAAACCACAAACCAAAAATTAATGTGTTTGCTCTTAGCTCCCGTTGTTTGATGTGGCTGTTTATGGTGAAACACAAACCAGTCCTTGAATTAAAGGTAGTTAGTGCATCCCATTGGGTCTCCTGTTCAGTTTGACCTGCCTCACATTCCTTCAGTCCTGGGCCAGCGCCACAATGCTCTCCCCAGCAGGCTGAGAACTTGGGAATCACACACATCACCTGGGTTCCCTTGATATAATGAGGGCAAAATATGAAAATGTCTCCAGTGAAGTTCTAATGAGATGAAAAATAGAACCTGCAAGCTGAATTACAGCAGTTAATAATGGAACAGCCATAGGGGTTCTTCTCTTTGATGGGGAGAAACCCATTATATACACTTCAGTTTATGTATTTGTAATTTATTTCTTTTATAATGCAGCACACATAAGATTGTTGCAGAAAGTCCTGACTGGATTTTACTCCCTGACCTCCCAGTACTTCCCTGTGGTTGTGGGTGCTCCTTTACTGTACAGAAACCGTGGCTACTTTTGGTAAATGGAAAAAGTGTGTCTCCAGTTTTGTGTGTTGCCACATGATGAATCAGTAATTGCTATTCTGTTGCCCTTATTGCACCCCAGTGCACTTGCTTGTCCCATGTGGTACAGCCATTGCTAATCCTGGGGCAGCCCAACCACTTTGAAATCTTGGATCCTCTGCAAAATGATATTCCAGGCTGTGAAGTTCCATAAGGGAATGAAGCCTGGGAGCCAGACCTGCTGGGAACCCATTAGCAAACATTATCCTGAGGAACCAGTAGGTGGTTTCTTCTGGAGATTATTATCTTTTGTATTGGAAGCAAGTTAAACATGGAAATTTAAAGTTGCTGTGTACAGGAAAGCACAAGTACAGTCTGTGTGAGTTTTGAGCAAAGGTCTCATGTTCACTTGCACAAGAAAACATTGAAGTAAACATTTGGGAAAGTGATGGACTGTGGCTGACTGTGATGATAAGGGACTGGATTTAGTGACTGTGGACGTGTCTCCACCATTTTCTGAGAATTTTTCCATGTTCATTTTTCACATGGAGCAAGCAGCTCAGAGCAAAGAAGAAAGCTGGGAGTGGCACATCCCCAGCTACAGCTACATCTTCTGAGGACACTTTTTCATGTAGTTGTGGCTTGCTGACAATTACAGCTACAGACTGTAGCAGCCAAGGACCTCTTAGGCTCTGTTGGGTTTTTTCCTCATCCCTTCTTAAGGCATGTGCAGCTTTGGTGAGCAGATCCTCAAGACGTGGTACACTGTAACCTCTCTGAAAACACTTTACAGCTCAGTCAGCACTTAGAACCTTCCTTGAGGTCAAGTAGGAAACCAGTGACCAACTGAGCATCAGATCATCAGCAGTTACAGCTTCCAGATTGATACTGACCAGTTGATTTCAGCCTCTTTGTAGGCCAGCATGTCCTGGGGAGCACACCAAGCGTGTACCCCAGATCACCTCGTTCCAGGGTGCTGGTTGACTGTGGCCAGGGCAGCAGCTCCTGCTCCTGCAGTGTGTGTCCCTGCTCATGGACTGCAGTCCTGAATCCCATCTGTCCATATTGAGCACCCCTGATGAACAAGGCTCCAGCTCTCTGCTGCCACGGGAGCGTGAGCCAAGCCAGGCCATGGGAAGTGTTGCACAACCGGTATAATTTCACCACATGCTGAATAAATACACTTTTGAGGACTCTTTTGAAGAGATGTTGCCTAATTAATCCTGCAGGGGGTATAATATGTATATTTTTGAAATCCAGTTTTAGCATCGTGCAATTAGATTTTATGGCCTAGGGATTCTGATTTAAGACATTCTTTAGTACTAATAGTAATCTGTTTTAATTAGAAATGCAAATGTATTTTAGATCCAAATGTGTCTGAGTGGTACAATGTAAAATGGTGATTCACAGTGAATACCATTGAAGTGCCTCAAGTCTGGTATTCTTTGTACCTTCTACAGTTTGAACTCTGAGGATCAACACAATGTTCAAACATCGCTCTCAGCTGAAGCATGTGGAGGCTGAATAGATTTCCTTAGGAAATGAAATAAATATTAATCAACAGGGATTCTTTTTGGGACAGCAGAAGGGGAATGATAGCTTTAGGCAAGAAGGAGTCAAATGCTTTGAATGTTAGCAGTAACTTCAGCTCCACGGTAGCAGAGCACAGCTCCTGCCAGGCTGCAGGTGCTGAGCAGAGGGCAGCATCTTAGTTGACTTTGTCTTGGTATCAGAGAAATTATCCAGGCTGCTCATGGCAGGGCATGCTGTAAAATTTGATCTGGCAGTGTGGCTAAGACAAGCCTACAGCAAGGCAAGCTCCAGACAAACATTGAAAGACTGATGCTTGCTGAATATTCCCTGCAGTCACTTGTCCTGGAGATACTAAACTGTCAGGCAGGTGATGTCTGTGATCAGACATCTTGAAATGCAGTAACAGGTCACCTGTATTCAACAAAGCCTTTGTAGAATCAAAGAGCCTCTGCTACTAATCCTTGTGGTTGTGTTCAAGTGTTTCTTTTTCCTGCTTCCTTTGAAAGATGGAGCCAAAAGAAAGTAACCACCCAGCAATAGAGGAGATGGCTTTTGTAATGGAAGTTTATTAGACGTGTTGCTTGGTAGAGCATTTTTCAGCTGTTTGATAAGGGACTCAGTGATGCAGAAGGGAATGAAGCACTTTATGCAGGGCACCTCTCCATGTTTCTGCAAAGCCAGATGTAGATATTTTTTCCCATAAGGAGGCTGCTGGTAAGGAGCAATGATGTAGGCACCCTAAAAGTGTGGGTGGCTCTGTGTGGCCCTTCAGAAGTCACAATCAATCAGTTCCTTAGGACTAGCCTTGCTGGGAAGGCTGGTGTCTGGGTCAAGGCACTGGCACAGCTTCAGGGGGCTGAGACCTCGGCAGGGTGCCGCAGAGAGCGAGCTCTCCTGTTCCCATGTAGCAGATGCTCTCTGAGACTTCAAGTTCCTGTCCATCCTTCTTGCTGACGCAGATAGAGTGTAGTAGTGACTTTGTCACCTGAAATTTGATAAACTTGTTGACTGGCATGACGGGGAAGCTTCCTCACAGAACTGCTCTGTGCCAAGCTGTCAAACGAAAAACCAAGACGCAGATTGCGTGAGCCTGTTATATGGGACAGCAAGTGGTGTTCTGGTTTTGCTACTTAAGCTGAATGAATTAAAGCCTCCCACAAGCCTAACTGATAGTCTTGAATGTGCAGTTCAAAGTCTCCAAGCTGCTTAGCCATCTCCCTGTGCTGTGTTCAAAGAGCAAAGTGTCACAAGCACCAGCAGTTCTTATCTGTGTGTTTTATTTCCAAACCGCTGTTTGCATTGACTTCATTCATTCCTTCTTTTAATTCATCCCAATCAGTACCTTTGCTGTGAGCTTGTATTTTCTGCTGGCATTTCTGGAGGATGAGGGCGTGGAGGAAGCTGCTTTGGGCACCAGCCCTGGAGGCTGCAGCTGCAGTGTGTCTGTTGTCAAACACCCCAACCCCGTTGTTCTTGGTGGTTACGTGGTGTCCGCTCCTGCCCTGCGCCACTTGCAACTTATCCTTATTCCGTTCTTTTCTTTTCAGGGGCTGTCAGAGCCTGAATAATTTAAGAGTGAACAAATGAGAGACGTTCATGGAGGACTCTGTTCTTACCTAGGCACAAATTGACAAGCATGTAGATTGCCTTGGGTTTCCACTGCACCTACCACAACTTTACTAAGAGAAAAGTCCCCTTTTCTAAACATCTGTGTCACTCTTGCTTAGTAAAGTTATTCAAGATCAGCGCCTTTGGAATTGGTTGGTAAATGGACAAAGACTTTCTCTTTGCCTGGAGCTCCTCACAGCCTCCAAGTACCAAAGAGAACTCCACAGCACTAGAAAGCAAGAGGCAGCTGCTGAATGTTGGAAGCTACTGCATTTGGCAAAAGAAGCTGATGCAAAGATGCACACAGTTGTGTTTGTTTGTTCTGCTTGTTTTCTGTGCTTTCCGAGCCCTCTGTGTGCCTGGAAAGTTTAATAACTTATCCCTTCTTTCTCAACATGCAGTTTTTCTTCCTATCCCAAAAAGCTTTGGGTTCTGTTCTTGCTTTTTTTTTATTTTTCCAATTCCAAGTTTGTCACTGATACTCTTCTGTTGTTTCCGTGGAGAATTGTTTGGGTACATAGCCACAGCTTCCTTTGAGATAGGGAGACCTAAATATGATACTCAAACATCATTGTCTTCCCCCTCCTCTCCCCCCATTTAGCAGAGTGGTCCACCTTGTCACAGAGGTTGCTGACTTCAAGTATAAGGCAAGGGTTGACCTTAGCAATGATGTCATTTAACTGAGTAATTACTTCAAAATTCTTACAGTAGCTCAATTTGGAAGCTGCTGAATGAAGCTGACCCTTGACACTTGACAGAAGAATAAGGCTTGTGTTTTACTAACAGCTGCTTGGAAACCATGTGTAATAAAGTTTGTTTTTGTGCCCAACATCCAGGATAAAAGATGGCATTTGCTGACTCTGGTACCCTTACGCTCCCAGAAGAGCAGAACTGCTTTGGTCAAAGTTTAAAAGTCTGCTTCTATGTGGGTGTCTAAGCATTTCACAGTTCCTTATGCTAAAAGTAACAGTGTACTTGCAAAGGCCAGCAAATGCTGCTCTCGTTCAGCTTCAAACACATTACATTTTCCTCCTTGTCATCCCATATAGCTTTTCATAGAGTTTCAGGGTTAAAACTTTTTTTATGGAAGATGCAAAAATCTCCCATCAAAATATATCAAGGGAGATTTTTGCTTTGTGTTTGGGGCTTTGTTATTTTTGCTGCTAGCGACACTTATTCTGGAAACTTCAGGGTTGGAGATGATTTTATTTTTGTCACAGAATGAGGACAGTGTAAATACAAAATGTAAAGTAGAACTGAGAGAAGTGCTTCAACAAGTTGTTTCACTACATTGAAATAAATGTTGATTTGTTCAAAAAAAAAAAAAAAAAGCATGCCCTTTCTGGATCTTGTTAGTCTTGACTTTTTATTTCTTTTCTTTGCTAAAGAAATGCGTGCCTCTTACTTCAGCAATGTGCTCACCCAGCTGTGAGGCATTACAGGAAGGCTGCTCCAACGTGCACTCCCAGCAGATGTGTTGGACTGGCTGTCACTGTGCTCGGGGCTGCTCTGGGACCTGTGCTGGGCACAAACTCGAGGCAGGGGAATGGGTGAATGAAATCAAGTGCACACAGATACGGTACCTGGCCTCCAACTCTGCACTGTGGAGCAACTGCTCTATTTCTGAGCTTTTCCACACCTTTTTATTCAGTTAGAGTGTGTTCTAAAAAGATGTTGCTTCAGGTTTCCCCCGAAGGTATGTTACTGCCCTGCCTTGACTCGTCTCACAGTGTTTTAGGATAGGAGTATCTCACCAACAGGTTGGTGCATTCACTCTGAGTATTTGTTCTCTTATTATTTTTATTGTGAATTCACAGCAGCTTATGTGGGGGCTCAGATGGGACTCTGAAGCAGAATGAATTAGGCTGGTACATTGAGACAAGAAGGCTCAAACCTCCAGCCAGAGAAGTTGTAGATGCCCATAACAGTTGTAAGCTGTTCTGTGGAAACCCATTGCAGAGCAAGACACTCAGAGAGAAGGACCTCAGGTGGTTCAGCTGCCCTTCAAGCACTTGGTGCCATGAGGCTGAGTTGAACACTTTCCTGAGGGTCTCTTTGGAGGCACAAACATGTTCTGCCTTCATGTTTAGCCTCCTGCTTCAGCAGCAGCTCCTGAGTTAAATTGGGTTTCCTTTCTGGAAGAAACGAGACCCTGCCCTATATTCACTTGGGGACTCATCTTTCTCTTTTCCCCTTGCCCTCTCTATGGTCACCTCTGATAAAAGCCTAGATCCACATGAAGCAGCGGATACAATAGAGAACTTGTGCATTTGTTCCTCTCACTAGGCACTCTTGGACAGCACTGAAGTCATGTTTTATTTCAGCAGGCTCTCTCTCTCTGTGCCTTCCACTTGTGCTGTTTCTGTCCCTGGAGACCCAGCTCACTCATTCAGCACGCTCTCAGGATTTCAGTAACTTCTCTTGCAAGGTCTCTGGGGACCATGCGCCTCTGTGCTGTTTCTCCAGGCTTTTGGTTTTATCTCACTCTTTGAAAGTTTCCCAGAACTGCAGTGACTTTTCTCTGACCTCCAGGAACTGCAGCTCTTGAGCCCTGACACTCCGACTGGCACAACGAAGACCTGGAGACTACTTTGGGATGTCAGCTTTCCCAGCACATGTTGGATGGAAGCTGCATCTGAGCAACACCAGCTAAAAATAAAAGCTATTCAACCGAAGCTAATGGCAGGTTGCCACGAGTTATTGCTCATTAAAGTGAATTGACAGATGCTTAACTTCAGCTAATCATTCCCTGCTGCGAGATCAGCCTGGTATGAAACGTACTCAAATGTGGGAAGGGGATTCGCAATAACTAAATTTAGCTGAGGGTATAATTTCCTCGGACTCCCTCTGTAGATAATGGAAAGAGAGAGGCTCCTAGGGGGTGTGTCCCACTCTGCAGCGCCCTTGGGCAGAGCGTGCACAGCTCCTTGACTGCCGAGAGCAGGAGATGAAGCTGCTGCCTGCCACAGAAATGAGTGGCTCCAAGTGACAGTGTTTACTCACCCCAGCTGGGTGAGTGCTTGTTTTCCTCACATTAGGTTTCAACCTGAAGTAATGATCAGAAAGCTGAGTATTGAAGCCCACGGGTTGGTGACTGTTCCCCAAAAGCAAAACCCATATGCAAAATCCCTCTGGAGCATCCCCTGCTTTGCAGTGTATGGTTAAAGGAAATTCTGCAGGTCATTCTCTATCTCAAAGCAGCTCTTCTTTCATATTTCCAAGAAATGCCAGCTATTCAATAGCAAAACAGTGTGTTCTAAATGTTGTGTGAATAATTTAGATTCTAGTCCTTTTTACCCCCTGTTCTTTGGAAGTTAGTCATGTTTGCATGCTTGGCAATGAAACGGAAAGTCAGATTTTGAGGTTTTACATTACAGTGATCAGAAAGTTTGTCCAATATGTCTGCTGCTTCCTCTATTGGACTAGAAACTTTTTAAATAAAATATTTAACTCCATACCGTTATTCTTGAGTTTGGACAGAAGTAATTTCATCCATGTAAGTGGAGTTGTGAGAGCCCTGCCAGATTGATTTGTACCTTTTGATGCTACTTCCCGCTTGAAGCTTCAAATGATAAACAGAAAATTCAATTGAACTTTTCAATTTGCTCATTTCCAGGAGATTATGAATTTAGTGAGAACATTTGAATCTCTGGACAAAACCTGCTTTTAGATTTCAGTGGCATAGTATGGACGTGTCTGTACCCTCTGGTGTGAAGTTCTCTCCTCCGCGGTCCCATCTCATTTTTAGCTTGAGCTGGAGCACAGGGCAGGTCTGTGGTTGGACACGTGTGGAGCTGCTGAGCAGAGCTGGGAGCGGATGGAAGTCTCCAGGGCACATTTTGCAATTCCATTGCGAAAGTTTAATGTACTTCTAATCTAAAGGGCTTTTCGAGCCAGTTGTCCTCTCTTTGTCTGACATGGGCGCTGAAATTTTGCTTGTGTTTGTTTATATTCTCCACTAGAGCCTTTTTCAGAGGATGTGTCTGAGGAGACAACCTATCTGTTGACATTAGAAGTTGTAAGACATATTATTTACACTGTTAACACCCAGTGTTTTTACTAAAGGAATAGCTGTAAAGTGACTTTGTATTATCCAAATGTTGTTGTCTCCCAAACTTTTGCAAATCCATGCCAGGTTTTACAGGCAGAATGGGCTCTAATGCTAAAAGCAGGACCAGTACTGTCATCTGCCTAAGCCACAAAGTTTTGTAACCCTGACTCGTGCCAATAAAAATGTTTCACTGGGCATGTTTTGGACATTCAATACAAAAGCACAGAAGAGATCAAAGAAGCAGTATTCATACCTCACTCTGCCATCTTTGCATCCATCAGGTAGAGCTTTAGTCCCAAATCCCTTGTGCACATCCAAGGGGACTCTCAAAGCACCATTTCCCAAGGGAGAGTATAAAGCTTCAAGGGGCTGAGAACTGTGAACTGGAACCTTCAGCCTGGATGGTCATGGAGGAGCTCTTGGAAAGGCCAGGAGAAGGTGCATTTTGATGGTTTAGATGGTTCTTTTTGTGTAGTGTGAAGCACTAACACAGAGGCTTTGTTTGTGCGCAGGATGAGTCTAGGTGATTCCTGCTTTCCAGGATTTTTTGGGATGGAGATTCCTGTTCTTTAGGAAATTTACTCGAGGGTAGACTAAGTTAGTCTTTTACCCACATCTGATTAAATTCTGTCTTTGTCAGAAGTGGTGACAGAAACCACTGAATGTGGAAAATGGGATCTATTTAGCATAGCAGAGCTGATTTATGTGTTCATCAATCAGATTGTCATTATTGGCTTTCATTCACAAGTGGCATTATCTCTGTAAAATAAAAATTGTTGATTTAAATGCACATGCTAGTAGGACTTCAGAGTTCCCATTCTGGCTCATTTTCTTTGACTTCTGTGGAAAAATCCTTTTCTCTCAGGCTGTTTTTCTGGGATGTAAATGGAGGCATAGATAAATCAGAAAAGGATTCACCTCACTTAAAGCATTACTGTGCCCTGCTCTAGTCTCCTGTTTTTATAGCTGTATTCTGTATTATCTTCTGGTTATGGACACATATTTCTTTCCTATCCTTTATGACCTGTCATTATGATGTATCAAGTAGAGTAGACTGATGTTTTTTCTGAGTTGCTCTGAGAAGCCTTTTCCTTTCCCTGTTAGAGACCTGAGGTCCTAACAGGGAGTCTGGTGCTGCCTGAGCCTGATCAGACAAACTTCCCCTCCCATGTGTGCTCTGGGGAACAAGGAAGTAAAAATAAAATGCCTTGTATTTAAGTTCCAACAGGAATGCCTACTGACTCAAATGAGACTATTACTGTGCCTCTAAAACCTGGTCTATGAGATTTTAATTTTTCTTTTCACCCAAGGTTGTACAGAACTGGAACCTTCTATTTTTCAAGTACAAGAGTTGTGCTTTTACAGATGTCTGTTCATTTGACCAACAATAACAAACATTTCATGGCTGCAGTGGTGCAGAAGCTCTGAATGTTAAAGCCCTTTGGTCTGGCAGAGTATCTCTCACAGTCCTCTTGCCAGAAGTTTCTTGGAGGTTTACTTAGGAGTGTTTTGGAAACCATCATTTCTTCTGTCTGAATGAATGGTTTGGCCAGGAAATCAATCTAGCCACACGAGTCTGCTGACCTCCCTACACCCTTTTTGCTTCACCAAATACCTTTTTTTAGCTGTGTGTCCTGGGACATTGGTGGGAGGAGAGCTCCTCATGGCAGACCTGCTGCGGTGCGGGGACGGCCGCTGCTCCGCTGGTGCTCACGGGCGGCAGCAGCTGCCTCAGTTATCACGCAATGAGCTGCTGCATCTTCCCCAAAAGCTCTCTGGCTTTTCTTAAACAAACTGTCTCCAAAGAGCTGTACTAATGCAGTTTGCAAAGCACATATGTGCTAGTGCTTTGCAAGAAGAGCACGGTAACGTGTCCTTCTCTTCCGCTCGATCCACCTGGTGTCTGGGTCTCGAGCCAGTATCAAGTGTCATGATTAATGTGTTTGTAGCCATGTGTGCCGCAGAAGCGGAGCTCACGTGGCTGAGGAGGTTGTCTGCAAGGTCTTTCCTGGCAGATTTTTTTGTGTTTCTTATTTCTTTCTCTCATTTTGTGAGCACTGCTCTTCCTTCAGCTCCAGTCCTGCCTCTGCAACCATGTTGATGTGACCTGCTTTATGTGCAAAGGAGATCATTCTCAGCAGGGCTGGCAAACTGCAAATGTGACTTGCTCACAAATGTATCCAAAATTTCAGTTCCTTTGAAAAAGAAAAAAAAGGTTATGAATATTGTGTGTGGATTCTTGGTGTGGCTTTTGGATAAGGCACATTTGTAGCCATGGGAATTGGGATGGTGAGATGGAAGTGCTTTGTACCAGTCTAGGGTGTGGGCAGAGATAAGTCACCCAGTGTTGAAGGGCTCTCATGGTGGGCTAGGGAGAAGGGAAATTCATGCCAGCCTTTCTCTCCCACCTCCCTGCCTGTTCCCCAGCCAGCAGAGTCTGCCTTACCAGGCAAAATAAGGCCATGCTTCCAGTCTTGGTTGCATGGGCCAGGCAAAGTGTGGGCTCTGTCCCAGATGCCTTACCGTGCTCAGCCAGGGCAGTTCAGCAAACAAGGAGAAAGAAGGGAACTTCATATCTGACAGGGTTGCATGGCATGACCAGCATGCAGTAACCCTTTGGTAAACAGCCTTTTTCATCACCAAAGGCATGACCTTGAGCAGGAAAATCCAGAGCCTATTTCAGATGGGATCATTGGATAGTGTTAACAGCCTCCCTCTGGAAACCTGTGGGTTGGCTTTTGTTATGGCTGGTGGCTCTGAAACTCTGATGTTCAGTCTGCAGAGGGTTCCTGCCTCTGGGTGTCAAAATTATGACAAGCAGGCAGGGTGGGCTGTGGGCCAGCTTGGGACTAGGACTGGTTCTGCCCACATGCTGCCTTCCTGGGAGTGAAGGATTACTGACCATCACTTCCCCAAGACAGCAGAGCAAAAAGTGCCATGGCAGGAGGGGTGCTGTGTGTCTGTCTGTGCCCCAGCTGTGGCTGTGCTGCTTGGCAAAGGAGAGGGAGGCAGGAAGGCTGGAGCCTGACCCTGCTGGTAAAACCAGGGGTGTTTTCTGCTGGGAAGAGACCCTGCCCATTCACAGGCATCATGGTTCCTGGACTTGGCCCTGCCTTGAGCCTGCTGGGCTGAGATAGGCTTGGCACGTCAGTAATAAACTCTTGGGGTTGTCTCAGACTTCATCAGTCTCCCTTCCCTTACCAAAAGTTAAATTAGCAAAGTGCTGTGGACTGGAGGTGGGATTTGGACTGTGTTACTTACACAGGTGTAGTAAAAACCTCTCTGTACATCAGCTGAGATGTGGTGAGATCAGCTCATCCTTGGTTCTCCTCTTCCTCCCACTGAGCCCAGTTCCAGCAAAAGCAGTGAGTCTGTGATACAGCTGCTCCCCCCAAATCATCCTGGGAGTGGCAGCCCACAGAGCAATCACTTACAGCTTCTCCTTCTGACTGCAGCCCAGCTCCCTTTGCTTCAGGAATTCCCAAAGTCAGTCCTCCTGCAGCAGCTGTAGGAGCACGGGCACTCGAGGGCACCAATCAAAGCCCCTTGGCCAAGAACCCTCCAGCTTCCCCCACCGCCTGTGGGGCTTTCAGTGCTGCCAGGGGCACGAGGGCACTTGGAAAATCAAACCCACCATGGTGAAACCCTGCATTTTGCTGACGCAAGGCACACTGATAAACTCGCAGAGCATCACGTGGAGCCTGCCAGGGAGAGCTATCCAAAGCCTATTGAGTGGAAGATAAGCTGGCCCCTGACAAACATTATCTGTCACTCGTTGATTTAGCGCTACTTCGCGTACATGAAATAACATCAGCAGGAGCTGGCTTAACCCAGGCCTTTTGGAGATAAGACTGCTACTTTGCCCTTACAGAGGAATGCCAGAAAATCCCCAGCAGCTCCACCTGGGATCAGCTCCACCTGGAACCTGTTCTCCTCTCAGTTCCTCTTGCCCTCACTCCTTTTGTCAAAAAACAGATGATGATTGAGATTTTCTTCTTGTCTGGGAAATTAACTTTGACTTTCTCTAGCTTGTTAAAATTATTTCTGTATGTTCTAAAATTTAACCTTTGACTTCAGGTATGTAATAACTTACTGGTTCAACGTCTGATTGATGCTGTGTATGGCTATAAAACATTCTGACTCTCACAGTCTGCATTGTGCAAGCTGGCAGACAAAGCAGGATGCAATCTCTGCTCCGTGCACAGATAGCTGCAAGCAGCAGCTTTGCCCAGAGGGGATATGATCTCTTCATGCAGGTAGCAGGAGCTGGCTTCTAAAACAATAGAGGTAATGGTTCTCTGCAAGAGTAGCTCTCCATCAGCACGTGTGCAACCCAGCATCTCTAGTGGTATTTATTGCTGAACTGAGAATGTCTGGATGCAGCAGTCTATTTTCATGTGTTGTAGCTTAGGTTTTTGGTTTCTGCTGGGACAGATAAAAGATTCAGAGATAAAAATGTAAAAATGTTTGATCACATCAGTTGGCTCTTCTCTGATGTACAGCCTGAGATGTTTCTTGTAGGAGTGTGACTCCTACAAGTGTCTGAATTTTGTAAAAAAATCTTCATCTTAAACTATGTGGGATTAAACATCTCAGACCCTGATCGGGAGGGGAGGGAGTTGCCTTAACGTGATTTCAGAAAGTTAAAAGCAGGGCACTTATTCCTGAAGGGCAGTTGGGAAATCTTTGAGCAATTTGTTTGTTTTGGTTTTAAAGCTTTACTGACATTGGCACATCTTTGGTCTGTTGCATTTGGAGTAAGGAAGGTTGCAGCCCTTTCTGAGGTGCCAGTCTGAACATGTGTATCAGTAACTGAGGTTGGATGCAGTTCAGCAGAATCTCCTGCTTCCATATAATGAAACTATTTTTTAATTTTAAACGTTATTGAGAGTTTCCTTTGATTTGAACAGTTTGTCATCTTTTGTAATTGTTCGTTCCATTTTCTTAGTTCTAGCAAATTTGTGAACTCTTCTGACAGATTGCTTTCAGAGGCAAAGGAGATAATTTTAAGGTGCTTCAAGGTTAATAAGTAGTCTAAGTAAATCATATCATTGGGGTCGGGAAACAGCTGAGAAACAATTATGGAACCTGACAATGTGTTGGTGGCTGTCAGGTCTCCTGTAGTAGGTCTCCTTTTTGTGCTTATTTTCTTCCTGGCAATTCACAATGAAATTGTGGGAAGAAGCTGAGAAATTCAGCACTTAGCATGAAAATCAGGCTTCCATAAAAAAACCTGAATAAAACGCTTCATATAAAAAACTCTGCTGTCTGCGATCTTTCGTAAGGACAGATAGTGCGGTAGGAAATGAGAGAGGTGTGTGAGATTGTGGGAAATGCCCATTGCAGGGCATATTCCTCTCTGTGGTGTGCAATAAAGTTTGCATAAAGTCCATAGGTCACAAAGCCTTTCCCCAAGGCAGGCTGTGCTCTCACGCTCGGTGCCGCGGGAGCAGAGGGCTGCTGGGATGAGGTCTCACCTGCGCCGTTTCCTTGCAGACGCGTATTCTGTCTCTGCCAACGACAACGGGGGCAAGTCTGACTCGGTGGCCAACTTGCAACCTCAGCCATCCCTCAACTCCATCCAGAGCTCTCCGGGCCCCAAGCGCTCCACCAACACCCTGAAGAAATGGTTGACCAGTCCTGTGCGCCGCCTGAACAGCGGGAAGACCGAGAGCCACATCAAGAAACAGAAGAAGGTGCGAGATGGCAGGAAGAGCTTTGACCTTGGCTCACCAAAGACTGGAGATGAAACCACTCCTCAAGGAGACAGCGCAGATGAGGTGTGTGCTGGTGTTTCTTGGTGTTCCTTATGGGAAATAGCGTCTCCTCCATGGGGCGTGAGTCATGCTTGAGTAAATGCAGTTCCCTTAGGGTCTGGAGGGAACAGCGAATCATACATAAAATTGCATTGTTGCAAACAGCTTTATCATCCAAAGAGCAATGGAATATGTAAGGAATAGTGCTTCACAGTTTGCATATATTGTTGTCCTTTGATTAAGTTTTTTAATAGCTTATTAGAAAGCTGCCATGGACAGAAATGAAGTTTCTCTTGAGCAGCTGTTATCACTTTTTGCTGAGGTTCATATCACCTTTATGCTACCGTGGCAGTGTAATTCCTTAATGAGCGAAAATACTCCAAGAAATAGCCGTGTCTCTGTTAAATCTGCTATGTAGCTGTACCTGCAGTTTTTCTGCAGTTCTCCACAGAATGGTACTTTCCTGATAAAGTGAATGAGGAATTAAAAGCCAGCAATGCAGAAGGTACTAACTGAACACAAATAAAAGGAACACATTTTAAAAACTGTACATCAAACAGTTTTTATTTAAATGAAAAACAGACAGATGTAGCTGCCTTTGCTGTATGAATGACCTATAAACTGTATTTCTGTAAGCCTTAGAATGTACCAGGATTAACCAGCAAAACCTTATGTCTTTACTGCTTCTCTTCTATTACCTGCAATTCCCTCCATCCAGCACAATATTGAACTGAAAAGATAAAAGAATCCTGTCCCTGTTTCTAATTATATTTAACTTTTCTTCAGAAGAGCAAGAAGGGTTGGGGAGAAGATGAAGCAGATGAAGAGTCTCACACACCTCTTCCTCCTCCCATGAAGATTTTTGACAATGATCCAACCCAAGATGATATGGTAAGGCCTCCCTTATATATAATTTTTCTGTTTGAGTGCATTTCTTGCATAGCTATATCACAGTGGTTTCATAGTGGTCTTCTGGTATCAAGGGCCTAGACTTGTGGTTATAAGAGTCTCCTGTGTACAAATCATAATCTAATACCTTTCTCCAAGTGAATTTACAAACAGTGCTAGATAAGCAATTTAGCCCTGGCATCCCATTTCATGGCAGGTTGATGGTGTGCTTGTGCTGTGTGTGGGCAGAAACTCCCTTCAGATCGATAATGTGTGTTTGCTACGTCTGTTTGAGAAGTGCTGCTGATGTCTGCCTGTAGCAGTGGAAATGGTGTTTGGTGGCACCATGCTGGTGATGGTAGTTCTCTGACATTAAGTCAGGATTTGCTGTGGTAACTGGCCCTGCAGTTGGCTTGCAGAGTCCTGTGTTGGACTCAGAATGAAAACCTGTGAATATGGCTGAGACAGTGGTTTGCATTCACAGCCAGTCCTGTCTGTACGTGTGCCCCCACCCTTTCCTGGTGCTGTCATCTCCCTTGTAGAAAACCATCCTCCTGTTTTTTAGTTTCCTGCCTTCCTGCTGGCATCTGTTTTTAGCACTGCCACTTCTGTGTTGCTGTCCTCTGATTGTAATTGCTGCAGGCAAAGAGGCAAGGATAGGGGAGATTAATAAATTGTCAGGAAAGAAAAACCAAAACAACCCAGAATGTTCTTGGGGAAGGTTCAAGCAGAAGTTTGGAAATACAGAGAGAGGAGGATGTAAATATTTCTGGGACTCAAGGAGCAGAGTGATGGAGTAAAGGATTTGGGGGCTTGCTGCTAATCTGTCAGGAAATGTTATGACACTGTGGTGGCAGCAGGAGCAGAAGGAAGCAGCTGGAGCTGTGGACTCCTGCCCTCGGAGTGCTCTGTGTGCTCATGGCTGTCTGGTGAGGGGCAGAGGCGAAAGGTCGGCAGAGCAGAGCCCTGGTGGATCCATGCCCAGCACAATTGCTCCTGGCTTGTTCCCCATGGTGTTTAGCTAAATGTTTGGGGCTTTGCTTGCTTTTTGGGTTTGGGGAGATGATTTTATTTTGGTTTTGCTTTTAAAGAAAAACAGAAGTGCTGCAGCTTGGGTCACTGTTTTTGGTGTCCAGCATGCCATGTGATTTCAGTATTTCTTAAATATGTTTCTGACAGCATAAATGTTATGGAACTAGGCTGTTTTCTGCTTCAGATGTCTGAGCTTTACAGTGTTTTGGCATCCTTTTTCTTCACCCACTCCTAAAACAGAAGATTAAATGGAGCAAGATGCATCTGAAACCCCTTTTTTCCTCTTGTTTTTCTTGCCCTATTTTACCTTTTCTCAGAGGGGTAAAAAACTTAAGCCCATAAGGTCCTGAATTTCCTGGCACAGGAGCACCATATTAGCAATGCTTGAGACATGCTGGAGCTGAAAGCTCTTTAATGGTGTGAATTTGGGCACAGTGTCCTGCTCATGTGCTCCCTCTGTGCTTACAGGCATGGGCTTAGGCTGGCCCAGCAGCAGCAGTGTGGGGCACTAGCTGTGGTGGGTAGGAGAGGTGACACTACAGGTATGGGAGGTGACACTTTTCCCTGAGTCCATCTGCCAGGCAGCAGTAATTGTGCCCCCACTGCCCATATGAGGCTCTCATAAAGACAAATTGCAAGATCTTTTTGTATTAGAAATTCATCATTTGCTTCCTGATGAATAGAAATACCCTATTTCTATTTGTCCCACTCAAAGCAGACTCTTTTCAATCACAGAAGTTTTATTTAACCCTGGAATTCTTGTAGGCAGCAAATGTTTTCATGCTTCCTTCAGAATCCTGCAGTTATTTACTTTTCAGAGATATTGAGCAATTTCAGTTAAAATAAGTGACAGCAACAGATGTTTAGTGCCTCCAAAAATTGGACTCCTCCTGCTAGAATGGATATGTTTGGCAGTTATCATCGATGTATTTGTCTAGTATCTCTTCAAAGTCCTTATTTTCAGTCTTTTTTTTTTCCTAGACACATCTGTCTGCATTGCAGGTGAAACAGGCAGGTTGAGTTTTTACATTAGTATGAAATTCCTGCATTACCAGCCTAATTCCTCAATTACCAGCCTGATTACCTGTAGTTTTTGTTGTTGTTGCAATTAGAACTGTTGATTAGATGTATTATTTGTGAAAGACATCTTGATGAGTAGCAGTGTGTTCATGTTTCTGTTCTGTCACAAGGCTTCTGGTTAGAATTAATCTACTTTGCTTTTTTTTTTTCTCCTTTCTCCTGGGCATGTGTCACTCAACAGGAGTAGCCTCCCCAAAGGGCTGCTGAAACAGGGTGGCCAGCTGCCTAATTCCTGCCATGCCTTTTCCCCATCTCCCTCCCCAGCACTGTTTAATCTCAGATGGGTGTTCGCTGGCACCTGCACAGTGACTTCACTGAAATAGCTGCCCTCCACAATACTTTCATTAAGCAGCTGAGGGATGAATAAGCTTTTTCATAATTTATAAAAATTTAGCCATGCTTTAGTCTGTGTCAGCCTGACAACAAAAGGAGATTGTCCAAGGGCTTGTAGTTTTAGTCAGTGCTTGTGTTGCCTTCAGAAGAAATGTATATGCAGGTGAGCTAATAAATCCCAATTCCCATAGCTACCAAGTGGGTTTGGATGTTCAGACTGAGGTTTCTTAGGACAGCAATGAAGGGGTGATTTTGCCCTTGTAGAGCAAAAACCTTAAACTAAAACACAGTTTTTCTGCCCTCCTGTGCCAGATGCCCAGGACAGGTGAGACGTAGGGGTGTTTTATCTCCAGGGGTTACAGAGAGGGGACAGAAGAGTTTTAGATGACTGAAGTTGCATGAGTGGGAGATGTCATCCTAAGTGCATTTGGAGTTGCAATTGATCTGTGGGGAAAGGATGGGGGATGATTTGTTCCCCACCCAATTTGTTCCCCCCTGCCTGAAATGCCGTGTGTACTTTCTGCTTAACTGCTTTTATCAAATATGCATGTACGGGAGAGGGGGTAATTTCTTACATTTGCAGTAAGAAAATCAATTTTCTGGAGCCTGTAAGACCGTAGATGGCCTTAGAAGGAGGAACCAACTTCAAGGGAATTGTAACCTGTTTGTAAATGAGCTTCAGTTCTTTGATGCTGTTCCCTGGTTCCAGTCCTGGAGCTGCGGCAGGGAGATGTGCAGCCATAAGTGGATGGCAATTCCGTGCTTGTCTGACACAGCAGCACTCGCTCACCTGACCTGCATGTGTCCCTCTCACCCTCCAGCTCCCCTTCCACGTTCCTTCTCCTGTCTCAGAAGCTTCTTCACTGACTGCTTGGTTTCCTTCTCCCTTCTCATCCTGCTAACTTGCTTTTCCTTTGCCACCTGGTGTCTTGCAGTCCTCTTCTTTGCTAGCTGCTCGACAGAGCTCCTCCGATGTCCCAACTGCTGCGGATCTTGTCAGTGCAATAGAAAAGTTGGTCAAAACTAAGCTGGTAAGTTTAGTGTTGTGAAAACCATGTACACAACAGGCCCAATGTGACTCTGAGGAAGGGCTTTAAAGGCTACCTCTTGTTCTGGTTTCCTTGCTTTCTACCTTCATCTGCTCTGCTTTTATTAACCCTGTGTGCTCTGCTTCTCAGTAGTGTCCAATATTTTGCTCTCCTGTGGGATGAAGCCTACATCTCACATAGGCTCTGTGCTGCATAGTCAAAAGTCACTTCTGCAGTGGGCTTTGCAGAGCACGAGCTACTCTACTGTACAATTTCTAGGGTCTTGTTGGTATTCAAATATTTTACACAGTGGGATGTTTTATTTGTTTTAAAGCGTGTTCTGAGGCATGGGGGTTTTACTACCCAGCGTGAATTTGTTTGGTGTTCTGGTTTCAATGAAAAGACTCTCTAAAGAGTAGAACTGCTTGAAGTATCACAGCTGTGCTTTAATTTTACAAAGATTCATATGTCACTTTTAATCTGCCCTGTCAACTCTTTCTTGCAGGGAGTGGAATAAGCAATAAAAATGCCCTGGGATTAATTTGTTCAAAAATTTCATGTCATATGTTCTCACTGTCTGATCCCCATGTCTGGTGGAGAAGGAGTAAATCCTGTCTCATATCTTGGCTCCTTTTAAGTTTTCCCAGTGCAGTTCAAAAATGTTAATATCAAAGCTACACCTTTTTCTACATGTCCCAGGACCTCTAAAATTAGCTAAATGCTTTATCTGAATAAGTTTAACATAATTAACAAGCAGGGATATGATCAGCCTACAAGGGTTCATTTCCTTACATCTACTGGAATGATGAAGAGAGTAAAAAAAATCTAAAAATCCCCACAGTGATCATTAAATTACTGCAACTCTGAAGAAGCATCTTTACCTAGTGAATCATTTCAGAAGACTTTGGTATTTTCTCAGTTTAAGATGTTGGTACATGAAGAGAGTCAGCATTCACAGAGTGCTTGATAAGGCGTGACTTGTAAAGGAGCTCTTTGTGGCATGGGAAACCAAGAAGGCTATTCCCAGAAAATACACTTAAAATAGTTTTATTCCATTGAGGGACTAACAAACTGAAAAGTATTTCATTAATCCAGTCAGACATATTTTTTTGATGATATTTTATTTTCTCTCCTCCACATGCAGTCTATTAGACTATTACAACTAATTTCAAGGGATTTGGGGCAAACATTAATTATTGTGGAACCTTACTATGTGTCCATCTATTTCCATTTTGTGTTTTATTTTACTACAAGGATCCCCCATTCAGCTTTTGGCAGAGGAGCTTTTAACCACATGTAGCCTAACAATGGTCCTGATTGAGACATCAGGATATTTCCAGGTTGATTTGAAATAACTTGGAAGAAGTTTTTTTTCTCAGATCTACTGGAACATCTTTTTCCACCTTCTAACAAGAGGATGACAACTCCGCTTTAAGGCTTTTTTTTGTGGGGTCCTACATCAACCTAAAACTAGTTTGGCTGTGTTTTATGAAATTCTGCAGGAGAGTATTTCTGAATACTTTGTAGTGTTGGTTGCAGAGCTGACTTGAATACTGATGCTGAAGTTCATGGCGAATGTTTATTCTATTGTTCTTTGGGGTTTTTTTAGACCCTTGAAGGAGGATCTTACCGAGGAGGCTTAAAAGATGCCACTGGCTGCTTAAATGAAGGAATGACGCCTTCAACTCCCCCACGAAACCTTGAAGAGGAACAAAAAGCCAAAGCAATGAGAGGCAGGATGTAAGTTGTGTTACTGGTTCTTTCCAAAATATGTTCTCTAGAAGGACACACAGCAGCTCTCCAGGAGTACTTTGTAGTCAGTGAGTGAGCATGGAACTGAGAGTAAAACCTTGCTTGCTTCCTGTTTTTCTTAACATGTAAAAACACTTCATAAAATCACTTCCACACACAGGAAATTCATCATCATTCTAAAATGTACAGCTTTTACACCAGATAGCAAACATCTATTGCTGTAAAAACCTCTGAAGAGCTCAACAGGTATTACTGAGATGTTTGCATTGGTAGTTACTGCATTGCCAGAGGTGAAATCCGCTCTCAGAGCAGGGATATGTGGTTGACCTTATTAGCTACCTTTGAGAAAAAGAACAGAGAATCCCTCTAGGATTTTTTTGAAAGAAATATTTTTTGCCCTCATTATTAGCAAAGGAAGAGGCAGGGTTCCTTTGCATCTGTGGTGGAAACATGCCACAGAAAAGAAAGTTCCATTTGGGAAACCCCTCATGTTCATGGTAATAGGAGAAAAACGAAGTGGTGACTGCTCATGAAAGTTGTTTTTTAAAATTAGCTGTACACTGCCTTAAATTTAAGAAAAATAATGTTTATTCCTTCAAAGCCTGTAATGATTAAAGCATTTCTTAAATGTGTGTTCAGCTGAAGAACATGGAGCAACAGGATCAAGAATTATATGAAAGAAAGCTGAGGTGGCTGTTTTCTTTCTATCACCTCTTCCACTAACAACAGTAACTGCAATGATCTAATCAAGTGGTAGATTGAGGGGAAAAGAACATTCCATACAGCTCTCATGGGAGTGTGGTAAGGTGAGAGGTGGAAGAAGAGTGCCCATTTGGGAAAGATGCCAAGTCAGGGAAGAACAAGGAGGTGGTTAAGAGTAGAAGATGAGGTAGGAGTAAAGTGTCACAGGTCTGTGAAAGCCATCGTTTGCTCCTGCAGTTTGTTGCAGGAAGCCAGAGAAGGGATACAGTAAGGGACTGGAGCAACTCCCAGCAGCAGACAGTCCTGAATGTGTTTCTGAATGGCAGAAGTTTTCTACAAGGCAGCTGTCAGCCTTCCTGCAGGGAACCTCTCTGCCCATGTCTGTCTCCTAGGAGCTCCTCGGTACTGCAGGATCTGGAGTTCCTCTGGTAGCAATTCATTAATTAGGTGTCTGGAAGCTAACTGCAGGTTGCAGTTTTAGTGCAGAGACCTCTGCCACTGTAAGCTCAGCTACAGGAACGCTTCTGGCAGGGGACTGGCAGCCTAATATGTGCAATTAGTAGCTGCCAGAATTCCTAAACACCAGGATGTTTAGGAGCACCTGCTAGTGGCTTTCAGCACAAGACATCTGTCTCCCTTCCAGCTCATTTCTGTCTGTGTTCTGTGTCCCTGGAGCTTGCTGGGTTTAATTCCATAGTCATGTGAGGCAGCTGATCTCCCAGCTTGAGCTATGACCCTCCAATCCCCACAAAACAGCAACACAGACATAGGCAGCAATGTCCTCTATTCCTGGCAGTACATCCATGCCAGCAGTTAGCCCTGGTGTGAGGAAAGTCCTTATTCCATCAGGCTTGATTGATGCATTTCTGTGAGGAGTAAGACAATAGTCTTTTTGAGTGTCATTGTGCAGTATAGGTCTAATACAGAGTTTCTAAGATATCCAGCTGTTCAGACTCAGTCAGAAATCCTGTTCATGTCAGTTTAAATACAGCTGTGTAGTCAATACCTGCTGGGGACCAGGGCACTTCGCAAACAGCTCCCTCCCTGCTCCCTGTTATCAGAGCAGGAGACGAGTGAACTTGAATTTTTGCCTACATGCATCTTAGAAACCTCATATTTGGGAGTACCTCTAAGGTGCTGCATCAGGCAGGCTTCAGAGAATGAGTAGAGATGGTCAAGGCTGATTTTCCTGCTTGGTAGGAAGAGAGGAGCAGAGGGAACCCTGGTGCTGAATTTAAGCACTGGAGTTGCAGACCCTGAATAGTAGTAGACGTGTGAAATTGGCAGGTTTTGTCTGTTCACCAGAAATCTGGTTGCTGCAGTGATTTTTAATAAACACACACTTGCCTGCATGTCCTGCAGTGTTATGTACTATAAGTACCTGCTGCTTCGTTTTTAGAGCAGAACTTGACAGGGTGAATCCTTGCAGTAACCTTGTAGGTGGGAGAGGTTCTCCCATTCCCTCCACAGCTCTCTGTGCCTGTTGGGAGCATGCAAACAGAGGTGGTGCCAGCTGGAAGGTCCCCTCCTGGCCTTCCTCTCTGGGCAGAGGGGACAGTGGAGCCTGTCCCAAGGACAGAGGGGACTGTGGAGCCTGTCCCAAGGGCACGGTGCATCAGGCAGCCCGAGGGGCTGTGCAGCACATGCCTGCTCAGGCCATGTGCTCTGGGAAAGAGCAGCCTCTTGCCTTTTGCCTCACACGTGTTTGCTGCCCAGGCACAACTTGGCACAGTGCTCCGGAGAGCACAAGAGTCTGGTGTGGCTGCTGCCAGTCCTGCCTGCTGCCAAGGGGGCTGGATTTCAGTCTCAAACCGACGAGAAGCTGTTTGACTTTTTTCTGCCACATGGCCAAAGTATCTCCTCTGCTTTGTCTGATCAAGGGACACGTTGCAAGTGCGGCAGGAGCAGGATTTGTTTTCTCAGTAGCCTCTCATAACTAAATCTCTTCTTGCAAAGTACCAGTCTGGTTGGCTTTTTCTCTCCAGGCTTTTTCTTAGCACTGTTATCTCTCAGCCCTATCCCTTCAAGTGGGTCAGTCTGGTGTTTGATGTGGACAGAGCAATATCAGACATGAAAGCACTCCTCTGTCTTGTTAGCCTTGTTACTGCCATAGCAAACTTGAGGACAGATGGAGTTTACTTGTCATATGCCAAATCTAGGTATTGGCATAATTGAGAGACACACTGTCTGCAGTAAGCTGTAACTTTTGGAAATTATCCTCAAAAGAACATTATGTGATTAGTCAGTTTGAGTTACCAAGGAGGGGCTTTTTTTAGCTTGCTGTTGTTTGCATGCATCAGGCCTTCTTCAGGTGACTTCCCCTACCTGGGGTTATTAGCTCTGAAACCAGAGTTAAAACATTGGACACCCACACATAGACTACCTACTCCAAAAGATTAAGCTCTTAGCTATGACAGCAGAGGGGATTTGTTTTCCAAGTGTTTGAACTTCCAAACTGATACTTATTGATGACTCTTGGGTGAAGCCAGATGGACTGGGGCAAGGAATCCACTCCTGCTTGCTGCAGAATGGGTCAGGACACATGTCCATCGTTCTCAGGGGAGCTGCACAGGGGATGGGGAGAGGAGATCAGGGAGGGGTAGTTTAAGGTACAGGCAGCTGTTTGTGCTGCTGCTCTTGCACCGTCCTGGGACATGGTGGGGAAGAGGGATAGCAGGAAAGAATGGTTAAGAGATTTGAAACTACTCTGACCTGACATGTGATGTTTTTGTCTCTTACATTCCACTGAGCTCTGAGTGAAGGGTGAATTGTGTTATTTGATCTGGATGATGATGGGGTTTTATGGTGAGGTTGTATGTGGTAAAGGAGCAAATGGTAACATCAAGAATATGGTCAAATACTTGTGTGTTCTGTTTTAATTTAGGTTTGTCTTAAATGAGCTGGTGCAGACCGAAAAAGACTACGTCAAAGACTTGGGAATTGTTGTGGAGGTGAGTTGAAGCAAACCCTGCTATGCAAAATGTTTTCCCACTAAAAAGCACCATGCTGACAAGTGACAACAAAAAATACAGCATGAGAAGCAAACTGCTTTATTTTGCAGTCTGCTTCCATGGTCCCCTTCTCATGTTGACAGAAACAAGAAGAAATGCCTTTGGAAACTATTTTTGTTTCCATCTAGCAAATGTTGTATTTTAGGTTCAATTCCAGTGTGCAAAGGTTTTTCTTGGCTACCCTGCTTGTGACAAACTCTTTTTGCTGTAATGCAGCTTTGGAGGCATTGGTGGAGAATTAACTTATGATCCTACCACATATTTCATGCTTTTCTTCCCATCATATTGGGTAATGGTAACACATAATTTCCTTGAATTTGCACCAGAACTTATGTCCTGTGTCTGAGTACCTTTCCAGAAGCTGGACCTGGAACTGTGTTGAAGTGCATGTGTGTCCTGTAGATTATTGTTTTGCAAAAAAAGTCTGAGGTAAAACAGAGTTTGAGGGGTTTTTGCATTAAAAACAGTCTTCTTTTTTAAGCTTCAACTTCAAAGATTTGTCTGATCCCTAGGGATCACCTGTCACATCTAACTCAGTACAGTGTTCAGTTTTTTTCCCAGCAAGACCTCAGAACTGGAGACATGTGATTCACTAGTGGCATTCACTAGTCCAGAGAGAATTATCAGTCTATCTAACAGTGATTTTCAACAGCTTCCAAACTTGAAAACATTTGTGTTATGTATGCACCACTGGCAAACCTGACAGGGCTGTCATGCTCCAAAGACTTACAAAGAAACCCTCAGGAGGTGTGAGAAATCCTGTTCTTGTGACTCTAAACTTACTGCTTGGCTTTGTGCTCCCATAAGATACTCATGGTGATGAATGGAAGAGATCTATACAGTCTATAGACTGTATAGACTCTATAGAGTCTGATTTCTTCCTCTTGAGCAGAGAGCTTGACAAACTACTTTGTTCAACTTATATCAAGTGCACTTGTCACTTCAATTACATCTAATAATGTTTTGTGTAAGTATTGCAGATATTCTAAACAGATCTTTTTTCTTTTAAGCAAACTGTGTAATTTAAAAAGTATCTGCTTAGGTTTCTGGTTTGAAATTGTATGAAAGGTATTTTAAGCATTTTCAACATAAAAAATCCTGGCATTAAACTTTTGCTTCTGTAAAAAAGAAAAAGACTGTAATTGTGCTCCCCCTTCAAATGTGTCCTTTGCTGAATCAGTGATCCTTAATCCTAAAGGGCTTCATGAAGAGGATGGAAGAAAAAGGAGTTTCTGAAGATATGAAAGGGAAAGACAAGATTGTATTTGGCAATATTCACCAGATCTATGACTGGCACAAAGAGTAAGTTTTTGGTTTAGTTCTGCTTTAAACACCTTTCTAACCTCTTGTCCATAGAGGATTGCACTATATGGTGTCTGTACGTCTAAGCTGCTTTTAATTGAATATCAGGTCATTCAGGGCTGAACTTCTAAAGGACTCTCTTTAGATTGTCTCTGTTGGTTTGTAAGTGCTGCTTAATAACATCACAAATCCTGGCTACCTTGAATCCTGAGAAGATGTTCTGATTCATGTGCTTTTAGCCACAGTTTCTCAATACCCTAAATCCTGATATAGGGCTTTGTTTACCCAGCCAGAACCAGCACAAGTGCGTGATGGAAGGCGTCGTGCTTACCTGAAATCATTTCTCCCAGTGAAGAAAGAACTTTGGCATGTGATAGCTTTGCACTGCCTGGCTCCATGGGAGGGTGTTTGTCATGCTGTCTGTGATCAGGTACAGCTTTATGCTGGCTCAAACACCGTGCCAGCAGAGCTGGTCAGTGTGACAGGGTGCTCACACAGGAGGCTGCCCTGTGTCAGTTCTGTGCTGCTGATTGCTCTGTCACTCCTGCTGCGGAGCCCCAACAGGAGGCTTGCCTGGGAGGTTCCCTGTGGTCCATCCACAGCTCCCGGGCTACTGCTCATAAACATTCCCGGCATCACCCTCAGGGAGTTGCTGCTTGTGGGGTTTTCACTGGATCTTCAGAGAAGCTGCTGGGGCTGTCATAAGTTTCTTGAGTTTCTTGGGTCACAGCTGTAGCCTCAATGCATCCTGCTGACAGGCAGTAGCAGTCTGGAAAGTCAGGTTTCCTTCCTGTGTCTCAGCAACATCTTCACATGCAGCTGATGGCATCATGAAGCCTGATCATACCAGTGTGTTTGGCTAGAAGGGTGATAAAATGCAAATTGCTTCAAAGTCCTTCTCACCTGAAAGCCCTTGCGTGCTTTGGCCAAGTTGATGCTTTTGGGTCTGAGTTAGGCACTCCATTCCTTGAAAATCATACCCACAGGAGTAGATTTTGAAAAGCTGCTGGAAACACAAGCCCTGAACCATTTCCCATGTAACTTTGTGAACAATGCCTGGCTTATGGGCAATATGGTCATCATTTCAATTCTGCCACTCAGAAATTCTCTGCAGCTCCAACTAAGTAAACTTTGAGCATGCATGTAGAAACTAGAACAATGGGCATTAGGCTGGATCTTCCTTCAGCTCTGGACATTTCCCTCACCCAGGAAGCACAGTATCCTTGCTGTCATGTGTCCCATAGGTGCTTATCCCACAGCCTGTCCTTATGTTCTGACAGATGACCTTGTGAGCACAAAGTAAAAAATGTCAGAGAAAGCTTCACTTCATGTTAGGTTGATACCAGAAAATGGAATGTGTTTACCAGTGCCATTCCTTGATTAAGTGTGAGGATAGGAGTTTTCTGTAACACAAATGGAAAGATTCCCTATTTTTAGCTCTGTATATCTGGGTCAAGAAGTCTATTTAAATGCAGATGAATGTAGCATTTATAGAGGATTGGGTTATGGAAGCAGCTGTATCTAATGGTAGTAATGGAGATTTTTAATTGGGACATCTGTCCAATTTGCATCATTTTTTGAAGTTCTGGGATTTCTTGGGATCAGAAAGCATGTCCTCTCACAAAATCTGGCTACTGTTGCAAATCTGTGAAGGCTGAAATTTGAGACTGAAATCCTGAAATGAAAAAGAGGAAGATCACAGACAGGATGATTGTCTGAATTTGCCTACCAGATAGAAAAATCTAGCGTGTTTCTAAAGTTTTCACCTCACTTTTAGGCATCCCAGTATATTCTTGATAAAGGCATTTGAGCCCTGAAGCTGCAGGTCAAGATGGAGATGGTGTTTATAAACTACTGTGACTATTGTGAATTAGATATTGTGATTTATTATGAAATTAAAAAACAGTGGGAAATAGAACTTACCATAACTCCACCAGCAACACATGTTGATTCATTTATTCAGGTGGAAACATATAGCAATGTCTTTCATGTTGACCAGTACTCCAAATCTGCTCATGGAACTGAGAACTCCTGGTGAAACTGGAGTTTTCATAAGCTGAGTTTTCAGCATTTTGGTATATGGGAGGGTTTTACTTTGGGAGCTCTCAGTGAAGGAAAGCAACTCTTGCAATCAGATAGTGATCAGCCCTTTCTGAAAATTGAAACCACTGTCATAGTAAAGAAGAGCAGACAGTTTGCAAGACAAGACCTCCACATTTCACAGCTCTCATATAATGATTTGGAAATCCCACCATTAAGGGCTGAAGCCAAGCTTACCCTTTAATTTATTATTGAGTGGTGGAGTTAAAATGCCACTGTTACATCTGAAGGATGACTAGTTTGCTGCTGGGATGACCTAAAGTGTTCTGAAGTGTTCATATCCTTTCTTTTAGCTTTTTCCTGGGTGAACTGGAAAAATGTCTTCAAGAACCTGAGCGTTTAGCACAGCTTTTTATTAAGCATGTAAGTTTTATTTTGTTTCCTGTATCTACTATAATTGCCTTTTAGGGTGTGATGGCTCCTTTTCAAAAACACCTGTTTGTGTTGACTTGATACTTTTATGTGTCCAAACTGAATTTAAACATAAAGTTTCCCTATAGTTACACATTTTCAGTGGGCAGCTGGATTGCACTAAGGCATTAATCATTGTTTTCTTGCAGACAACTTACTTGGGGGGCAAAATTGATGTGCTCAAGGACATCTGCCAAAATACAGTTATGGCAGGTACTTGCCAGCTGCTGCAATTTACATGTTCATGTGATGTTAGCCAAAGCATAACCCTAGAGGAACTTTCAGACCTGTCAGTGTGGGTGTAAGATCTCTCACTGGCCACAACCCAGAAAGCTCCCCTTGCCTAAGTGCAGATGTGGAGAACAGAACCAGTTACCAAATTTCTTTCCTGCTTTAGCAAACTAAATCTTTGATCAAACCAAAAATAAGGAAGACCAAGGAGAATATCATAGCAACTTTCTGCCACCTTTTAATACCAGCAGGGTAGCCAATATCTCACGTGGCTGCTGTGCCTCTTGCCTTCACAGGAGCGGCGATTGCACATGTATGTGGTGTATTGCCAAAACAAGCCCCGGTCTGAGTATATAGTAGCTGAGTATGAAACGTACTTTGAGGTAAGCACAGCTCATTGTACATTATTACTGCTTACAGCTCTGAGTCCAGGTCAAGGAGACTGTTCTGTGACCTGTGGGGTTTGCCTAAAACAAACTCCTGAAGATTTTGATACTGCATGTGGTGCTGAGGTCTCTGCCATACGGAGAAAGTGTTGTTATTTAATTGCTTTCAAATTCTCATATTGTGAATTTCTAATAAATATTGATAGTAAATACTGATGATTCTAATAAATATTGATAATTTCTAATGTTTCTAATAAGTATACTAACTGTGTGTGGCCCTCAGAGTACCACAAATACACTAATTTCTGTTACAAGTAAAACAAGACTTTGAAATCAGTAGTGTACAAACAGCAGGGGAGGTAAAAGCTGTTGGAGCTGGGTGGTGTCTCTCATAAATCCCCAGTAACTCTGTCTGCTTCAAGAAGTCTTCGGGACTAGACACATTTTGATAGTAATGTGAAAGAAGCTTGTTTAACAAGGGAAAGATGTTTCCTTTCAGCCCAGAGCAGGAGGTTGCTCTGCAGGACTTGCTGGGGAGCTAATCCCCACTGCAGTGGGGAGGGTGACCCTCAGCCCTCGCAGGGCTGCTGGCTCAGCTCAGAGCAGGAGGGATCCTGAGCTTCCCAACACCTCCCAGCTCAGTCACAGCTTCTACCCAGGCCTTGCCTAAAGAGGATATGCCAGATTTTTAAATCCTCAGAAATTCCCTCTTACAAACAAAAGATTAAGAACAGACCAACTTTGAGTGGAAGTAAGTCTCTGCTGAGACATTTTATCATGTTGTCTGTCTTACTCTGTGATTGTTTGCAATTGTTTTTAATCCTCATTTTTTAGGAGGTTCAGCAGGAAATAAGCCAACGGCTGACCATCAGTGACTTTTTGATTAAACCCATTCAAAGAATAACTAAATACCAGCTTCTTCTCAAGGTGAGTGAAAAAATACAGTTTGGATTTAACTCTAGTCTGCATGTTGCATTAGATGGCTGTTATTTTAAATCAGCCTTTGACTTAACTGAGGAATAAATTAATCAAATTAAGAGGAATGAGGGGTCTGCTCTCTGGGCATGCAATGACAGAGGCCTGTGGAAAGTGTCCAGAGAGCAGGAGGCCACATCTGTGTAAGGGGTTTGTAATTTAGGATAGTAAACAGATTTTTTTTTAAACTTTCTTTTGAAATTTTTTTTATAGAAGAGTACACTTCAAATAGGACTTTTCTTCCTCTGAAGTTTCAGAGCAAACTTTCAATTTTGTTTTTAACTGGAACAAAGATACACAAGCGTACTGCTAAAGTCTGGCGTAGGTGCTGAATGGCATGCTTCCAGTAAATGCTATAGCCTCCATTTCTGAATATCTGTCTTCAAATTAGCTGAAGAAACGTTTTTTCAGAATATTCTGTTGTCTTAAAATTTGGGGAGCTCACCACAATTTTTTATCCAAGGAGCCTGACCACTCTGGTTTATGCTGACTTATCCATAATGACAATTACGCAGCACTTTCAAAAATTCATCCCTAGGGGTCTGAAGCCAAGATCTAAAATCAGGCATGTCTGAACCCACCCTGTAATCTCCAGCAGCACTGGGGCTCTGAGCTGGTTTCTCCTCTTTTTTGGACTATACCCCAGCAGGCTGCCATCAGCCCAGGTCTGGGAATTGCACACTAGCAAAGGCACAGCAGTGTGTTCCCCAAAAGGAAAAGAAAAATCTTTGTGTGTGTGTGTGTGTGGTCTTGTGGCTTAAGACAGGGACCAAATAAGCAATCCCAAGGTCTAACCCCAGCTTTGTCTTTTTTTCTGTGATCTTCTCAACAATCATCCACACCCCTTTTCCATATTTCTAAAGTGGTTATGACATTCAGCAATCTCTGAAGACAAATTTATTAATATTAGCAAGTTTCTTCTCAGAAAATCACATGCTGAATATGCTTTTTCCTTTTCAAACTGGTGTCTTTTGTTCTCTCTTTTCTGAAGTGCCTTAATGCAAACCTTTCTGCTTTCTCCAGGACTTCCTGAGGTACAGTGAAAAAGCTGGTCTGGAGTGCTCCGAGATAGAGGTACATTTTCATGCCCTGGACAATAGGGCTAATGGGACTCTGTGTGGAGAAATGTAAACCCCAGTATTCCTTTGACAATAGCTGAATATCCTGCTGGTATTCTAAATGTGGTATTTCTCTTAGCTTAAATCAGAACTAAAAGAGGATGGTGCAGTCCTGCATTTTAGTCCTGCACCATCCTCTTTTAGACATCTATTCATGAGGGCCTTGCCACAAGCACAGCAATCGTGCTATTGAACTTCATTATTTGACACTGTGCTTTCAGGAGCCCTCTGGTTCTCTTGTAATAATGCAACATCCCTTTTCCTCAACAGAAAGCAGTTGAATTAATGTGCCTTGTACCAAAACGTTGCAATGACATGATGAACCTGGGTCGCCTCCAAGGCTTTGAGGTATGCATTTTCCTTCTTCTTATAATAATAACTAGGCAAGGAAAATTACTTTCTCTTTATGTGATTGTCTCTACAGTCTACCCAAGGTACTTATCTAGGGCTTGTTCTTCTGCAGTGCTGAACTGCATGCTTTGGTGAAGTTTCAAAGGTGGGGGAATCACGCACCTCTCACTCTAATCTTGTGACAATTCGTATTGTTTCTTCAAAATCTGAGGTCTGTAAAAGCTTCTGCAAGCTTTAATGAGACTTATTCTATCTATTACCAGAGCAAAATAAGTGATGAACCAACCTGCCCTGCCTATTAGTAAGGTCACCTGGCATTATTAACATGTTAACAGCTCCCACCAAATTGAACAACATCCAGAAGGAGAGTTGGGAGTTAAAACCCCACAGAGTACAGCTTGTGGCTTATAACTAAGCCAGTGTAGGCTTTGGGGAGAGGTCTTATCTCCAAAATGAATTAAGATTTGTCTTACTGTCTTAGGCACTGCAAACAGGTAGGTCCTGGCCTTTGCACATTCAGAGGTGTTGTGTCAGTGACTGCTGGCTTAGGGCATAATGGAGAGCTCTTGGCTGGAGCACTACAGTAACATAATGGGAACAGGATGTGGAATGAAGTGTACAAAACAGTCTGCTTGAGACCTCTTGCTTTTGGTTTTCTATACGCAGTGGCAATGAGAGCAAGGAAAACCTATGTTGTTTGTCTTCAGCTGAGGTCACGATTCACAGGATTGCTGCTTTGGTAACTCAGAGGGGGTATGATGTGTCTCACGTGCATGCAGGGCTGCCTGGAAAACTTGGGCTGCATGAAATACAGCATATCACCTTGTGGGATCACAGTGGGTCAGAGTTTGTAATGTTGGTGCCCTGTCTGCTTCCCAGGGCAAGCTAACAGCTCAAGGCAAGCTGCTGCAGCAGGACACCTTCTACGTGACGGAGCAGGATTCCGGGGTTCAGTCTCGGCCCAAGGAGCGCAGGGTGTTTCTCTTTGAGCAAATAGTTATCTTCAGTGAGCTCCTTAGAAAAGGGTCTCTAACACCGGGCTACATGTTCAAGAAGAGCATAAAGGTAAGAAATGCAGAAGAAGAATCATATTCTGTTTGATGGCCACGTAAAGTTCATCCTGTCGTAGGGAACAGCAATGTGCAGAAAACATTTGCATTTACCTTTCAGTGGATCAGAAGCTGCTTAAGACCATCTCTAAGTAAACCACTGGGTATCTAAATTTATTCAGTAATTTTTACAATTTTTACATAGCCAGGGCAGATCCTCTATCATTCATAGCTCTGAATTAGCAAATATTGCTACACAACCTGCAGTAGTCAAAGGACCTTTACAATAGTTGCTTTTATGCATGATCATAAAAGGTAAATGAAGGTACAGTATCCAAAATAGTCATTTTAGGCCAAACTATAAGTCAATACTAAGCCTTTAATATGATATTTCTGGAAACACTCTCCCTAATTTGGGTGAGGGCTCTTAGTACAAATTTGGATGTTGCAAGAATGTTTCAAAGACAAATAAAACCACACATAATTCTAAAAATACAGCTGTGAGAAATTACAAAACCAGATAAACTATAAAGAGAGTTTTGAGAAATTAATTTTGGTTTTAAATAATCTGTCCAGATTATGGGGCTGTGGCTAAAAGTAAAAACTGAAAGTCACCACCAGAAATACTTCTTTGTTTAACAAATGCAAAGTTAACCTGTGGAATGGTCAGTGAAAGTGAATGAGTGCTGCACATCTCCTGGTAGAACAGCCTTTGCTGTGCCTGCAGAAAGAGCAAAATCAGTGATTCATATGAATTTCTGGGTCGTTCAAAGCTGAGAAACCAGTCTGGCATTGATTTCTTTTTCAAAGATACAGGTTAAGGGACATGGGGGAATGCATTGTGTTTGCTCTAAATTTTAAATGGTGCATTAATATGGAATAGAAGAGAATACTATCCGCTGAAATAATGCATATTAACATATATAACTAAACAGATTTACAGTAAACACCATATTTACTGAAATGAGGTCATCTTGGCTGATGGAAACAGCAGCATTTACTGAAAAGCTTATATCCATTATATCCATTTGCAAGTCAGTGTATTTTATAGTTTCCAACCAAATAATAGGCTATACAGGGAAAACCCAAAGTGTACAAATAAACAGTCATCTTCATTTAGATGATCAGCTTTGATTTTATCTTTTTTGTTGATTTAAATCATTATTAAAATTGGAGATGGAAATAGTATGAATCATTTTTACTTCAGTTTATTGTATATGTAACAATGAGGCTTTTATCTGCAGGAAACAATTCCTGAATCGTATATTGTAGATAAAGAGAGAAAAATAAATCTCTCCTAATGTCAATAAAATTAGCTTGCCTCAAGGGTATGAGTTGCTTTTCTAGTCACACAGCCTATGAAAGAAATGCTGTTCCCACTGCCTGAGTTTAAAATTTTTGTATGATAATTTTCCAGCCCCTTTTCTCCCACTTGGCAAACAGCTCATTCTCCTGTTGAGTGTCTACTGCAAGTGTGGGATCCCCTGTGGCTCCATATGTGTCTCCCCCAGCTCAGCATGGAGTTTGTGTGCCAGCAGCTCTCACACCCTCCCTCCCAGCCCCCACTTGAGCTTCTCAGTGGTTTTACATTTGTCTGTTTCCCAGAGGGAAGAGCTGTGGCCCTCAGTGGAGCAGGACCATCCCCTGTCTCCCAGGGCTCTGAGCATCCCCACCTTGCAGTGGGGCTCCACAGATCCCATTTCTTTCCTCTGTCACAGCCACAGAGTAAAGAGTGCATATGACTTCAAATGCAGCTGTTCTGGTCTGTCAGTGAGATGGGACTCCCAGATATTGTTCTCCAAGGTCTGTCACACTCAAACTGTGACAGAAGCTTCAGCATCTTGTCCTGTGTTAGCAAAGAATCCTTTTTTACACAATCAGGTCCTTGGTGTTGAGAAATGGCACACCCCTTCTCAGACACTGCTCAGTTGGATACCTTTCAGGCTCTCAAAGTACCTAAGTGGAAGCCTTGATGAATGCATCTCCCTGAGACACAAATTGGCGATTAGGGGACTCATCTTTTACCTGGAGTCATACCAGGATTGGTTTGGCTGTCAACCAGAGGAAAATGAGCTCAGAGCAGGAGCAAGAGCACTGTCCAGGCTCACCTGTGTGTCCTTGTCCTTTCCATGTCCTCATGTCAGGGGAGTTCCTGCTTGTCACTGAACTTCACAGGGACCCCCAGAAGCAAAGAAAGATGCTAATTCCATCTTGCAGTCTGAATGCTGGACAATATTCTGATGAGGAGTAGATCTCCATATCTTGGCAGATACTCAGATTAATTAGAGATGGATTTCTTCTAGGGGACATTACTGCCTTAGTCTTCAGAGCTGTCTGCTTTTGACATGAAGACACTCCCTCTCTTGTGTTTTTGGGAGGCTATGCCAACTTATTCTTGTTTACTACCCTAAGTATCTCAGGAAAAGCTAAAGTTATGAGTACATTTAAAACAGAAGCCTCCTAAGGGCAGGACAGCAGCCAAAATTCCCATCCATATGATTTCCAGAAAGAGTATCTGTGACTACAGTCAAGTGAAGTGATTGCACACAGATGACTCTAGTCTGCTAGAGATTCCATTTTTAAAATGCACTAATGACTGAGACTTTTGTATCAAAGCACAAGAAATATAAACATTTATTTAAATTGGAGGAATGATAGACTTTATTAACATATTAATAGGAACATTTTTGTTCTATTTAGGGGTTTCAGTAAATTTAAAGCACACCAGTCAGGTCTGAGTTACTTAAAATAGAAGTTGTAATTCAAGACAAGGCAGGTGGATGTCTGGTACATCTGTCAGAGCTTTATTAAGCATCATATTTAAGATTTAGATCTATCTGGGTATATCTAGATGAGACAAATTCTTCTTATTATGATCTAACAGTTTCTTATTGCACTTAATTATTTTCAGGAACATTTCACAACAGTTTTAATTCTTGTGTAATGTTAGCTCGTGCTCCCTGTAAAATGCTTCCCTTGGCTTGTTTCAGATGAACTACCTTATCATTGAAGAAAATGTGGACAATGATCCCTGCAAGTTTGCTCTAATGAGCCGGGAAACATCAGAGAGAGTCATTTTGCAGGCAGCTAATCCAGAAATTCAACAAGCTTGGGTACAGGACATCAACCAAGTCCTGGACACACAACGAGATTTCCTAAATGGTACGTACATGCTCTTTGTTCTCTTTCCCAAACTGTAATGCTAAATGGGATTTAGAATCTTTATGTCCTTGTTTCCTCTGTGAGAAAATTACTGAGCCACTTCTGCATGTGTCAGTGGGCTCATGTTCCTCAGGTCCCTCTGGGGGTGGTGCTTTTGTTGGTGGTACTTCTGTACTGGGGTTTGCAGGGCTCTGTCACCTGTTGCTTTCCATTGTACAGTGAGATTTTAAATCTGAAGCCATCTCAAGATCATGATGAAGGCAGGTTGCCACTTTGTCTACACAGCATCTCTCATTTACTCAGACCTGGTTTATCCCCAGGAGCCTCCTGTTAGATCTTACTGTGTGCTACCAGCTGAGGATGTGAGGTGGGATGAAGGCTGCCCCACCATGCACCCCCCTACAGGTCCCAGCTTTGCAGGGCTGCAGCAAGAAACAGCAAGGAAACAAAGGCAAGGGCTTGTTTCTCCTAGGAACCATGGGAGCTGTGCATGAAAAGGGGCCGTTCCAAAGTATCAGCTTTGCTGTAGAAAAAGATCTGAGGTAGTCTGAAATAATATTTCTAATTAAAGCTATGTTTCAAAAAAAAAAAAAAAAACTCAAAAACCAGACACACAACCAACAAAAGTGTGTAATTTGAAAATACAGAGGAATCAAATTCAGTTAACAATTTTAGCTTCTTCCTGCTCCTGAGTGGATGAGGGTAAGAGAAGGGAATAAGACTAGAGAAAAAAATCTAAAAATAGTATCTCTTTTGTTTGTTTGGAAGCAACAAAGTAGCTCTGGATGCCTCCAAGATTGCTTTGCACTATTCATTTCATAACAGCTTATTTTATAGAGCTTATATTAGAGTTCTGTATTTAATAGCTTAATACATGTTCAATAATAAAACATATTTGCTTGAATCAAGATGTTTGGGCTTGGCACAATGTTAGGTTTTGTAATTTTTTGGGGGCAGGGTTTGTTATTTGGTTTTGTGAATTTTTTTCTTTTTTGCAAAATGGAAAGAGGTTCTTTCAGTTCACATCAAAGGTCCCCTTCTCTTTAGTGTGGAGGTTTTAAAAATTTTAATTCAGCTTAATTTTACTTTTCAGAAGTTAACTGGGAAGGGGTTACATGCAAAAGTTGTTTGTGACAGTTCAGAATCTGTGGCTGAGCTGAGAAGGGAAATATATTTCACCCATGATGACACAACTTGATACTGGGTTTTGTGACTTGGAATAGAAACAGCCTCATACAACCATGGCAAAATAATTCCTTAAATATACTGGTGAGATGAAGAGTCTAAGTGCTCCAGTTTGACCAGTTGGTACCAAAACTTGATGGGTTTATGACAGTGCAGTTTGCTTTGGAATTATTGGACTAAAAATAAGTTTCACTAACAGTTAGCTGCAGACTTTTTTTTAAAAGCCTTGTGAGAGCTTTGCAGGCACTAATGCAGGGGGTTTTGTCCCTCCATATCTTTCTTGCTTGTTCTTTTTATTTTTTAAGTATTCCATCTTCTCTTCACAGGACTTACTGCCCTGTGAGCCTCTTTTTCTACTGAGACATCTTCACAGCCCCTATTCAGCCTATCTTCTATGAAGCCAGTGAGCAATTTGATGGGTTAGGAACATAATCATCACTATCTCTAAAGCAAAAGTAAAAATAGATTTCTGTTAAAACACAAGCTTAAGGATTTACCTTAAAACTATAAATAAGATCCAAGAAAATTATACTGTATCCAGTAGAGCCTGTCCAGTCCAGAATATTTTAAGTGGCTTTTAGAATGTAATCTTATTGAGGCTGACTAATCTTTAAATATGTTCTTTAGCTTTGCATTTCATTAAAGCAGATGTTTGCTGTCCTTAAAGTCATATTAAATCCACACTGAGCCAATGCTGTGTAAACTTAATAACAAAATATTCCCCTTGAGTTCTGGCCCAAGCTGTCTCTGATTTTTCTCTCTTCACCAGGGAAGTCCTAAAGAGTCAGGGGCTATGTACGAAGCAAGGGATTTACATCCAAACTTCATTAATGTGAAAGTGTAATATTCAAGTTTTTCAATTTTTTTCCATGGAAAAGTAAAAGCTGCTAAACTTGAGAAACAGGCTGTGCATCAAATGATGGGCTGTTGTGACCATTCTTTAGGAAGCAAGCTGTAATGAAAGTCTGTCACTGCTGGACATGTTTCATAAGGAAAATGCCATCCATCTGTACTTTCTTTTTATCATGTTTTGTGGGGGGAATTTGAGAAAGAAAGAGAGAACATGCAAGTAGATGGACACTGACTTTTGCCAGAAGCTTCTAAGAATACTGACAGATGTTTAACAGGAGGCTGGAAGCCAGGCATCACTGTGATAGTTCATGGTGGAATTAGCAGTTAGAAATGGACACTCAGCTAAATACCCTATAAAAGTACTGAGTACAGTAGATTGTTTCAGGATAGATTGAGAAGTATCCCTTCAGATCTTACTGCTAGCTGCCTTGCAGCCTTATTTACTGTATACAGCAGAAAAATGTCACTGTCAAAATCATTGTCAAAGTTCTCCCCAGCCTTCCTTGCCCTCTGTTGCTGGTCTGCAGCAGGACCAAACCATTTTCAGCTGCAGCTGAGGTAAGCAAGTGAAACTGGCAGTCACTGTGGCATAAATACAATCTGCTTTTGTGACAAGGGTCAGGTTTTAGAGATAAGTAATCTTCCAGATTGCTACAGATCTGTGTCTGTGTCCTTTTGAAGAAAATGGTGGTCTGGCATCCTCCTTGATTTTTTTTTTTCCAGTCATTTGTTCTTTATTATGAAGTGATTTCTTGAGTTGTCCTGCCTTTCTCTGGAAGGGAAATGCTAGAAAGTGTGCAGTATGGTGCTGAGCTTTTCTGTTTTTCTTTCCTTTTCATTTTGTTGGGAAAGACATTCCTTCTGTTGTGGTTCCCTGGTGGGGCTGATGCTGTGACATTGTGTCCTCTGTCTGCCTCTTGCTAGACTAGTCTCTCTGCATTCCAGTAGATTTAGTCTGATGCATGTACACAGCATTAACTGACTATAAATCATCGGTTAAAGCCACATGACATGTAAAAAACCAAGCCCATAGGTCTGGGGCTGGTAGCCTGAGCCCAGCAAATCTGCTCACTGTGAGTCCCAGCCCTGATCCCTTCTCCTCCAAACATAACAGATTATTTCTTTATGATCTGGAATTTTTTTCCTTCCATTTCCCAGTGCAAGCTTTCTCCATTACTATAAAATCTACTCTCACAAGCAGACTTTATTTTTTATAGCTTATGAAGCTGTTTAGTGTTGCCTGTTGGGTGTTTTCTGGAGAGGTTTGGACTGCTGGGATTAATGTCTTGGTGCCATCTATACTTCCAGCAGTTTCCTTGAATCAAAGCTGTTCATGTAGAAAGCACATTGAGAGACAAGTTGCAGTGCATCACATCCAAAGAGTATTTAATAGTCACACTTTCTTGGCAATATGCAAATGAGACTTAGAGGTCTTGACCTGTGTTTTCTGATGTTAGCAAAATTCACTGCAAATGTGCTGTGCACCCCTTAGTCAGGCTTGCATTTATTTTGACTACAGGATGTGATTAATTTGTGTGATTGCAAAGAAAATGAATGCAATTATGTATGCTGTAAATGGCAAACATTTTAGCATACTTGTTGTGTACATTAGAGAAGCTGTGAACATCAGCATGGAGTCTTGTGTTCAGCTCATGCACAGCAAGTGTAAAGTGCTTTTGTCTTGTCTAGCCATGAACGCGCCATGTGCATCCATGAGCGGCATCTCCTGTTCCTGTTTGGTTTGCAGCGTATGAGTCTGTTCTCTTTGAACTATCCCACCTGTTGGAACACCTCTGCAGCCCCTGGCAAGGCTGTTGGGAGCAGGTGGCTGACTCCTGTCCTCTCTTGCAGCGCTGCAGTCGCCCATCGAGTACCAGCGCAAGGAGAACAGCTCGGCGGTGCTGCGGCCCCAGGCTGGCAGGGTCCCTCAGCCCAACACCCGGCCCCATTCCTCTATTCCAGTAGGGTCTGAGAAGCCTTTGAAGGCTACAAGCCGTAACCCATCTCTCCCACCCCTGAAGATATCTACCTCCAATGGCAGCACAGGGTATGAGCACTCACAGCCTGGAGACAAGTATGAACAAAGCAAGGTACTGAGCTCATCTAATAAAACATGATCTCACAACCCGTTTCTTGTACCACAGGTGATCCATGATGTTATCTTTAATTAGCAGCTAACCAGGTCAACAGGAATCAACATACTGAAGCAATGGGGTAACATGTGATTTGGGATTAAACAGCTCATGCAAAAGCCCTGGCATCCACATGGATGACGCTTCATCTGGGAAACAGAGACAGAGCCTGATCCTTAAGCACTGATCTCGATGTTTTTCAGGGCACTGTGCTTGCAGATCTGGTGAACTAGATATCCATTTCCAGTACTGGCAGAAGTAATATTCAGTCTTCTCTGATAACCATTAACCACCTATTCCTGAAAAAGTCTGTGGTAGGGAAGAGCTTAGACCTTTTCCCGTGTAACAGCTCGCAGGGTGCCGCTAAAGGTATAATTCAGGCACCTGTGCGCTGCACACAAACCACCAAAGAGTCAGTGGCCACCAACCTGTTTGGACCCTGCTACTTTCTGAGGCTGAGCAAAGCTGCTTTCCATCTGACCTATATTTAACTGTGAGTATTCACTCAGCTTCATTTGTCTCTGTCCCCGTTTGGCTCAGCACAGCCCATTCATCTGTGACACCCCCCCAGATGAGAACACCCAGGGACGCAATCGTTAGCAGCTTTGAAGTCTGATGTGAAATAGGAGACTGGTTTGTATTAGGTTACTGCCACCCTTCAGATCTCTAAAATCCTTTTCTGCCAATGTGAACTTCCAAGTGTTTTGTGTCCTTTTCCCTGGTCCGGTTAGGCTGGACATGAAGTAGTGGGATTGCTGCCAGAAAGGGCAGGTTCCTCCGCGCCGGCCGCTCACCGGTTTGTGTTGTGTCCGTTTGCAGACTGATTTGGGAGGGTGCAATGGGACCTCTTCCATGGTGGTGATTAAAGATTACTATGCACTGAAGGAGGATGAGATCTGTGTGAATCAAGGAGAGGTGGTTCAGATCCTTGCTATCAACCAGCAGAACATGTTCCTGGTGTACCAGCCTGCAAACGACCACTCTCCAGCTGCTGAAGGATGGATCCCTGGCAGTATCTTGGCTCCCCTCCCTAAATCCACTACAGATAATAGCGATGGAAGCATCAAGTAAGTGCCCTATTGGCTTCGCTGGGAGCACTATGTGGATTTTTTGAGGAAAATAAAATAAATGAATAAAAATAAACAAACCCAAATGGTAGGGAAATCCTGCTGATTTTTATCCACAGTGCCATTGGAACAAGCTGAGTGGTCAATCCGCAGCGTCGGGCAGCCATGGTGGATAGCTCGGGTTTTGCTTATTTTCATTTTGTGGGATTTTGTTTATACTTTGGAGAGAAATAAAACCATAGACGGTTAAAGATATGCTTTACGTGACACCATTTTACACCAACATGGACCTGCTTGGACTGGACTTATATTTATGTTGTATTGAGTTACTAATCTATATATTGGTTATAACAGCATCTAGATTAAAAAAAAACAAACACAAAAATCCAGGCTCTGTATTGGACTGAGGTTTGCTTCTCAAGGAGGAGAGATTTTGTTGTCTATGGCAATTTCCTTGTACAGCTTGTATCTTCTTTTTTTTTCTTTTGTTTTGTTTTTTTTTTCTGTTTGCAGTATCTTTTGTAATATATTTTTTTGTTTGCAAGGCCCCCATCCAAGTACATTCCTGTAAAAAGTATTTTGCACTATTTAAAAAAAAAAGAAACAAACTCACATTGATGAAGTCAGGTTGTGCAATATAATGAATAGTCGCAATGTTCATCATTGTACCTGTAATGTAACTAATTTTAAATGTACTATTTTAAATATGTAAAATAAATTTTCACTATGAGCATGTTTTAATGAGGTAAAAGAATTAGTTTGACCCTTATTTTTTTGTTTGATTTTGTTTTATTTTGATTTTAATTTTGTTTATAATATTTTGTTGTTTATTTAACAAATGTGTGGATATATATTTTTCTTTTCTGATTTTTAGAAATTTGTCAGTCTGAAATGACTAATGCAAGGAAGTGGTTTTTTGGTATTAAATACAGAAGGTACAACCCTCTTTTCAGTAATACCTGTTGATTTCTTTTAACATCTAAAATGACTAGATGGTAATGCATGATGTATGCTACAAATTGTGTTACCTTACACAAATACCTCAAGGCGCAGAATTGAACACAAGGAAGGATTTTGTGACAGATCCACTAAAAATAATAACTTGATCTCTGCTGCCGTTTCAGTTAAGAGAAATGATGACTTTACCTGTCAGTCAGTAATGAATGCTACCTGGAATTGCATGTTAAGCCAAAGGAATTGCTTGGCACATCTCTTGCACATCCGCCACGGCCATTCCCGGGTTCCTCTCTAGCCACAATTTGCAACCACGTGCCCTTAGAATCATCCACGGTACCAGACTCCTGGTGAAGACTGATTTCATGGCAGCTGTACAGTAAAATTCTGCATCAAATTCTCTAGGCAGATGAATTTTGGCCAGGAAGGTGTAGCAAAACTGAAAGACACATGAATTGCACTTTTTTCTTTCTCACTGCAGTGAGATTTAAAGTCCTAGACATTTTTTTCAGATTCAAACAGCTAAAACAACCCTGAAAACAAAAAGATGCTTCAATAATAGGAGTCCTATGAATAAAAAAAAACCTGGAGCTGTGCTATCTTCAACCCTATCTGGACTGTCAGATCACAGTGACTACTTAGTTTAAGTAATAAAACTGTTCTTCTGTGACAAATACTGTACACAAAATATACGGTCAATCCAGCAGTGTTGGCACCATGAATTATTCACCTATGCTCATTGTATAGATCAGGGAGCCTCATCTGCCAGGTTCTTGCTGCTTATATATCCTAAAGGAAAACAAAACAGTCCTGAAGTGTTGGATAACTTCCCCTGCCGTGCAGTTCACGTTTGGATCTTGTGCAGAAACGCCCAAAGACCAGTCAGCACTTAGTGCCTGTCTGAGCTGTGCAGGGTGCTCTCAGACTGCCCTTACAGGCTGAGTTAGTGCACACTCTAATCCTGGTTGCAAAAACAGTTGTCATGACCCACTTCAGTCTTGTGGCTGTGGCAGGGTTTGCTTGTTCTTTAACAGAGCTATTGAACAGCTCCCGTCAGTGCTGAGGGAAAAGCAGGAAGCGCGTAGGAGGCAGACGCAGTGTTCATGGGGGAGTGTCGGCTGTGTGGGGCATCCTTTGGGTCCTGCCTTGCTAACATACTGCGTTTTATTGGCATCACAGGTGATCCCTGGATTTCATACAACTTCCTTTGTAAAATGTATCAAGGTACTGTAGACGTGACATGTGCCAAACATTGGGCTTAAACATGCAAATCAAATTTGCATGACTTAAAGGTGGGCAGATGCTTTGAACCTGGATCCCAGCTCATCACACTGCTGTTTTGAGAGCTTTATGCTTTGGACAACATACCCCTCCCCAAATTCCCCCTCAACCTGTCCACTATTTTAACCAAATGAAACCCATATCAAGAACTGTTTTGATTTTTTTCTTATATCTGCTTTGATATGCAATTCTCTTGTCAATGCAGCATTGCTCTTACAAAGGTTGATATTGGTCTTTTTTAATTTTTTTTCCAAGAATGAGGTCATAGGAGCAGTAATAAAGGGTGAAAAATTTACTGGAAATGGTGCCTGCTGTAATGCTAGCCAAAACCCATGGCTGACTGATGTCCTCTTTAACTGGATTGGCAAAGTCAAATCGGAAATTCTTGGTCTTGAGAGACACAGCAGAGCTTGTCATTCTAGGAAATTACTTATCTCTTGGAAAATTAATAACACAGCTCCTATTTATTGAGCTGTTTGTGTTCTGAGCAACATGTAGTGAGCAAAAACTTGAATTTCTTTTTTTTAAAAGTTTGTTATACTGAGTAATCTATTAGGATCATTCTTACATATTTATATTTGTTACACTACTTTCAACCAATGAGACTAAGGACCAGGTTGGTCTTTAAAATGTAGCAAAATTAAAATAAATTTGTATTTGTGGCAATGCAAGACAAACTCCCTGAAACCAGATGACCAACTTTGAGTTGCCTGTGCTTCTATCATGGACATTTTTTTCCTGCTCCATGCATTTAAACAGCAAGTGTGGCACAACATCTGCTTTGCAGAACTCTTTGGTTTGGTTTTTAACTTCAGCTCTCATTGCTGAGATTGAGACAGGCATATTGCCTGCCGGTGGCTTTCACCTTCTAGGGAATTGCAGTAATTGCAAATGTGGATGCTGGTTCCCCTTTCCAAAACCTTTCTTCCTGCTCTGATTTGCCATTTGATTGCTGCGTTTTTTGGTACAACAGGAAGTCATGTTCATGGCATACCCTGCGCATGAGAAAGCGGGCGGAAAAGGAGAGCAGTGGCAAAAATGAAGCCAATGGGCCACGTAAATCCAAGGATATTCTGGGGAACAAAGTCTCTGTTAAAGTGAGTAAGGCCATCTGAAAGCTCTGTGCTGCTCTCCTGCTTCCCATCCTTTCCACCCCCTGTAGCATCCTCTCCTGAGAGAGGGAGGGGGCGGCAATTTTGAGTTTGGTTTTGGTTTTTTTGTTGTTTTGGTTTGGTTTTTTGTTTTGGTTTTTTTTTCAACGTCAGTTCTCTTTTTTTTTTGGTCTTTTTTTGTAGTATCCATTTTAGCAGGATTTTTGCATGCAAGATAAAATGCAGTTTTTGTTTTTTGTTTTCTTTTTCCTGGCATCCCACACGCAAGTAAGTAATCCTCATTAAGAAACCCAACTATATACATGGTTAAATAACTTAAAATTGGGACACTAGTGATTTACTGACCTCTGATCTACTTCATCAGAGCAGCTGCAGCAGTGAGAAAGCCACTGGGTGAACCAGTGGCCTTGTTGATGAGTTTTCTTTAGGTCAATATTTCACCAGATGTTAAGATAAAGGGTTCTCAGCCTGGGGATTCTTAAGGTTTTTGGTCTAGAGAGATGGTCTCAATGACCTTTTTCTTTCCATGTTATCAGACAGGGCAGAGATGCTGACTGTCTTGCCAGGAGAAGGTCTCGTGTGTGTGTCTGTGTGTGTGTCTGTGTGTGTCTGTGTGTCTGCGTCTCTCTCTCTTTCTCTGAGATCTCCCAGTATGGAAAAGTTTGAGAACTGTGGGGTTAAGCTCCATCTTCTGCTCTGGGTGCCTGACTACTGTGCTCCAACTCAGAGGATCCACCCCTATAAACCGACCATGAGGCCTGCTCAGGACTAGTCTGGGGCTTTCCCTCCCAGCAGAGGCAAGCAAACACTTGTTGTGATTTTGACACAACCAAAGCCCAGCCTTGATGCAGGAAAGCACTTGAGCATGTCCTTTGGATCCACCCCTCTCTAGGAGAGTCCATGATGAAGTGTTTTCCTTTGCAGAGGCTTTCTGTCTTACAAGCCTGGTGCAATAGCCCTGGCATGTGCAAAGGGAGGAGCCCTGACACTGCATCCCGGGCGTCCCGGCACCCTCCGGATGAGGAAGGACTGGGTCCGAGGGAAGAGGCTGATCCAGCATGGTGGCACAGCTCTTCCTTCTCTTGCTTCCTCCTTGTTTTCACCACCTGAATGAATTGCAGAATCACTGCTGCTTCTCTGGCAAAAGCATGTCTTTGCCTTTGCTTCCCTTGTTTTGTTGTCAGTTTGTTTTTTGTTTGTGTTTCAGGAGCATTTTCCCTACCGTTACCCATTTCCATGCTGCTCACAATGGTGCTGTTCTGCCCTGACTAACCAATCTCTTTTCTAATCTCTTGTTTTCTTTCTTCTCTTCATGCTGCCAAACAAGGAGACAAACAGCTCAGAGGAATCAGAGTGTGATGACCTTGACCCCAATACTAGTATGGAGGTAGAGACAATCATCCCTGTGATTATTTTTTCCCAAAAAAGTGTGTCTGTTTTGAAATGCCTTTGCTGCAAGAGGCGTTGGTGGGTCTGTATTGCTTGCAGATGTGTGTGCCAATTTAGTGTGAGTCACAAAAAGTGTCAGTTCTGGTTTTGCCAAGCCTTGAACTGGAGTTTGGCCTTCTTTTGTAGTGGGAGCTCAGTAACAAGCTCCTACTGAGCTGGAGGCTCTCATAGCCGCCCTCAGTCTCTGCTTCCCATTTGAGACCTCAATCCAACAATAATGCAAGTGTGTCAGCTGCTGATAAATGTAGCATCTTTCTATATTAAAAACACCCTTTGCCCTGTCAATATACACTTGAGCTGCCAGTCAGGCCAAATATTGTTGTACCACAACCAGCACTTTGTCTAGAAAATCAGAAAATACAACGTTTCCCTTTTCTCTTAGCAGAGTGGGAATTGCATTTCTGTCAAAGTACTGAAGGAGAGTGGTAAAACCAGTTTTGTGAATGTACCAGTGTCTCAGGGAAGGCTGATGCAGATCGGTGGACCCAAATTATGCTCCATTATGCCACTGTTTTTCCATTGTGAAACCACCAGTTCTAGTGGAGTGCCTTGTTGAGAGAGCCTAAGAGGGCTTAAAATCATGAAGAGCTATGTGTCTGATTCTCCTCAATTAGATCTAGCAGGATCTTTTTTGTTGTTTTTTTTTTCCTCCTGTTTACAGTGACCACACAAAGCATTTCTTTACATTTTTCCAAGGCTGAAAGAGATTCCTGTTGAAACAGGCAAGGACATGGTTCAGAGAGATGGTGATTTTGTGGTGATGACAGGACAGGTCACTGGAGAACAGAGATATTTGTGTCCTAGCAGATCTCCCGGATGCTGTCAGCCAGGCTGCACTATAAACATCCTGCAAAAGAAAGCTGATCTTCCTCCTGAAGGGAAAATAAAAAGAGGGAGAAGTGTATTGAGGTGCACCACTTAGGCAGTTAACCTGCTTTTATTTAAGAAAGCTTGCTTTTATTTTAATTGTGTTGGGATGTGTACAAAAGGAAAGCTTTTGACCCAGCTGACATCCTGGAGATTGAATGGTCCTCACCTCTAAAGCTGCATTATTCTCAGGAGTGTGTTTACATTTTCAAAGAGTGTTTTGCCAGTCACAGGTAATATCTGCAAGGGTATTTGTTATAAGGCAGTACCCATTATTACACAGATGTCTGTGTAATTTTCATTCACTGAAAATTGTCCTGTGGACCAACAGGTGGCTGAGACAAGGGTGATTGTGCAGAGCTGGGTGAAAATCACCATTCTTTTGCAGAGGATTTCTGTGGTTTGACTTTGTTCAACAGGAGGAAAACCAGATGGTTTAGAATTTCCAGTGGGAGGTGTCTGAATCCTTGCCTTGTCAGCATTTCTAGTCTTTCTGATGGCTTGATTTGGGTTTTTAACATGGTACCGTCTACTGTTCTGAAATTCAGGAGAAAAAAAAGCCTTTCTGTTTAAACCAGAAGACACCAATGTGAAGTCTCAGCTATGGTATCAATCTGCTATTGGGGGAGTAACTGTGTGCCTTCTGTGTGACTATTTACACTCAAAAAGCCCCGTCCTGCATCTCCCAGGTCACTTACTGGAGCTGACAGTGCCACTGCACTGCAGTCCTCAGAAGCCACAGTATTCTCATGGCTTGGAAAGCTCAAGTTTGCTTCTGGCAAAACTCTGTGGCCAAGCAAATATTTAAAATGGCAGAGAAAGAGAAAATAAGAGAACAATTGTGGGGTGACTTATTAAGGTCACACTGCCCTGCAAGGAGCAGCACAGCCCTTGCTTTGTGATGATTTTAGTACATCTGCGGCCAGCTTTGAGTGTGGTCATCTCACTGGTCTGGCTAAGAAATACTGGGAGGAAGGGATTGCTGATTTATTTAGTATAAACTAAATAAAGTCATCTGGAGGGAGCAGAGCAAGGGCAGGCTCATAAAATGCTGGTGAAGCCCTAGAAGAGGCCATGGGGGAGACTGGTCTGTAAAGGTCTGAGGTGTTCACCTACTGGAAGCCACGACTGCTCTTCCTTTTTCTTCATTATGAGTGTTTTGATTCTCCTTTCCAAACACGTCAAAATAAATGGGCCACACTATAGTCCAGGAGGCCAAAGCCTTTTCTCATTAAATCAGAGGCAAAACCAGCTAATTCCAACACCAGAGCATGATTCAGGGCTTCATAAATCTTCTAGGCCTCGTGTGCTGGGCTCAGATAACTTAGAGAGCTGTGCTACCCCTCCAGCCCAACCTGTGTGTGCAGTGAACATCTCCATCTCACCTGGTTTTGCTTTCCCTGCTCTGTGTGGAATGTCCACTGGTGAGTTCCCAGGGCAGCTGGAGACAACGTGACAGCCCAAGGAGAGGGAACACCTTGTCCTCACAGCTGGCCAGGCTCGTGAGGGGTTTTATAGATGCTGGGAGTGGTGACAGAAGAGCTGTGTCCTGGCCAGCAGCACTCAGAGGTGCCTTCCCTGTGTCATTAAGGTGGAGTCGTCACTGCAGCCTGGTAACAACAGGGCCACTCACCTGGCTTCTTGTATGGGACTGTCACCCCTGACATCCCTCTTCTTCCCATCGTGCACGAGAACATGCACCCAGTGCTGCAACAGATAGAGCAGTCTCTAAATGCAAAGCAGACATATTAATTACCTGGAAATGTGGGTGCAATTTAGCTCCACCCTACTTCCTGCACAATAAGTTAGTGAGGTGGTCAGAGTACCCACGAAGTCCCACAGCTACTGTGGCCTTTCAGATCTGGCTTTGTTTGCTTCTTATGAAATACCACAGTGGGTTCCATTCAGTAGATTACAGGTTTCTGGAAGTACTTTGCCTTTGTTTCAAGGGAACACAAAGACAGAAAGAAATGTGGAAAACATACATTGTGAGAGCAGGAAACAAATTCTGGTTGACTGTTTAAAAGAGCTAAAATTCCACTACTGGGTTTCCACTACTGGCATCTCTTGGTGACTGTTTTTTTCCCTCTTTCTTTATTAATATGTAATGAAAGTGCATAAAAATGGAAATGAAATTTGATTTTTCCCCCTCCTAGTTTTCTGCTTTGTGCTGTAGTTTCATAAAGCAGAAGGCACGAAGTCACCCATTAAGTATGTGAGTAGGAGCGGGCACTTAAGGGTCACGTGTAGCCACGTGAGTGACAGGAGTAACCTGCACTTAAGGATGATCAGAGACTCTCTTTCCACATGTCTGTAGTTAACTGCACAGGGACAGGCAACTCCACTTCTGGGAAGATGTAAGCCCTTGTGAATCAGTATCCACACTCATGTCTGGGGTCCTGGACAGTGACACAACTAATTGTCCTACAATTCTTTATTGTAACATCTCATGGGGTTGCAGTATTGCTGAAGGGGTCACAAGGCAGCTGTGCTGATGCCACCAGGATACCTCTCTTGTCTAAGGGAATGTTCTTCCAGCAGTCAGAAGATCTGACTGAGCTAAACCTCACTAAATCCAGCAGCAGCTCCTCCCAGCTTTGGGTGGACCTCAGGTGCAGGGTTCTGACACGGCTCCATATGTTTGCACAACTCCAGCTGCAGTGTTACAAGTGCTGTTGGTGACACACATCTGTCACTGAGCTCTGGTGTCTGTTCCAGTGTCTCTGCTGTGCAAAGCAGAGATGAAAGCCAAGGCAAGTCACTGGAAGTTCCATCATCAGATTAGTGAGCTGAGCTGTTGCCAAGGTACGTACGTTGGCCTTCCTAATCTGTTTTTTCCAGTTGTAACATTTTAGCATGTCAAGAACTACTCAGAGACACTTAGACCAGGATAAGCACTAGGAAACATACACTGTGGAAGAAATACTGTGTTAGCACCCCACAGTCCACGTGGTTGACTAAGTAATGTTTTGGTGGATACAGCACTGGCTCCAAGACACCACTCAGCTCAGGCCAAGAATTCCCAAGTGCTTTCAAGATTTCGTTTCCCTCTCCTGAACGAAGCTGCAAAGGCATCCCCCATCCCTGACAAAACGCTGATGTCATGGGATGCTTCATTAAATGCCATTTTAATTTTGCCCTTTGGTAGCCTCCATCCCTCTGTGGTGGAATCCTTATCTGCTCATTTTATCAAGAAATTTCTCTAGTTAATTTGTTTCATTTTTTCGGTGGAGGGGAGGCGGGTGGCACTGTGAGCCTGTCACCCTGAAGGTCTCAAAGTAAAGTGGACCTAGGCAGAGATGGGTGGTAAGTATTTTCCTAAAGATTAGAGTTTACCTAATTTCTCTCCAATTAATTTCATTTTTTTTCAGAGAATCGTGATTTTTGGTTTTGAGTGAGGTAGCAAGGAACATGCTGCTCACTCTGCTACCAGTATGAGCAAATGTGTCAGTATTGTGTTTTAACTCAGTGACCAAGAGGTGCCATGAAATGGTTTACAAAATACTCAGCTGCTTGTCTTGGAGTGAACATGCCCTCTGCTGTTTAGGTGAAGCACTGACCTTGTTACAGAGGGCTTGGTTTGCAAGACTAGGATTCTTATGCTTTGGGGAAAAAGTAATACTCTCACTCCTGGTTTTGATATGTTCCCTTATAATGGGATTAAAACGTGGCACTGGAAAAATCTAGGCATCTGCTGGGCACTTCTGTGCACTGTGTGTCTGGGCTGGGTGTAATCCCTCCAAGGAAGTGGGGTAGGCATGGCAAGGACACCCCTGCACTGGAGAAACAAACCCTGGCCAAGGTGAGAACCCTCTCAGGCAGCCAAGCTGTGTTTGCAGAGCGTTTTGGGACTGCCACTGGCGTGGCAGGATGGCTTCTCCCTCCCCACCAGATAAAGCATGTGTGCACAAGTGAAAGATAAGATTGTGCTAAGAATTAGGGCAGTTAGAGTCACTTTGCAAATGGGCTTTGCAGCTACTGATGCAGATGCCTTTCTATCGTTATAACATAAGCTTAACAGACCAGGAAAAATACTGCAAAATACTGAGTTTCTGGAGAAGCACCCCTGCTACTTTTCTAAAGCTTGACTGTTAAGTTACACTTAATTGACCTAGATGTAAGTGACTTAGATCCCTGCAGGTCCCCAAAGGCATTCAAGTATGTGCCTTATGTGCCTTTCTTGGTCTGAGCCCTGAAACAGCACAGGCTGGAACAGGGAGAAGCAAGATCTATTCATGGCTTTTTATTGAATAGCCCTGACCTGTTCTCCCATTCCTTTATCTCACCCCCCTCCTTCCAGCTGCCTGGCTTTTCCTGGTCAGTGTTAGACCCGACATTACTTGAGCAGAGGCCATTTCATGTTCTGCCTTTTGTTACTTTGCATAGGATTTCCATTTTCAGCTGTCACTGTATGGGAAACAAACTCTCCTGGCCACAGAGGGGAGAAACTTTAACTTGCTCTGGGCCACGCAACAGGTATTTCATCCAATTAAAAAAAAAAACAAAAAAAACAAAAAAACAAAACTACCTCATCTTAATTAAAATTATGTTTCAAGAAAAAAGTGCATATCTGTGTTTCTCACATGCAGTGCAGACTGAGTTTGATCCCCTTAGGGTTTGTGTTTGCATGTCAGTGGACTGACACTGAAAATGGAGTGAGAAGCTCTTGTGCTGGGTGGTTCCATCCCCGTGAGTTTGTCCTCTCACAGCCAGACTGGTAGCCACTCTGGTGCAGGAGGTTTGTGCTGGGATTTCTTCAGTTTGCCCTTTTCAGCATGAGACCCTGGCCACCTTCCCCTGCTCAAGGCTGCTGTGGCCACAGGTGCTCATCTGGGGGCTGGGCTGTGAGATCCTCATTCAAACTGCTGCAGAATGAGGGGGCAAGTGTGTCCATGAGGGGATTCAGCCCTGGCACCAGAGGAGGCTGTGAGGAGAAGCAACACATGAGCTCCCATCCTCTGAGGGCAGCGAGGACACGCTCTGGAACTCCCCTTCTCCACCCCTGGGGATTACAAACCTATTTGGAAAATGAAGAAATTGTCTACAAAGGTCTTGCACTTAATCTAGAAGGACTCTGTGGAGGCTGCCACCTCCTGCCATCCAGCCACAGCCCAGGAACCTGCAGGCAGAGGCAGCAGAACCCCAGGCCTGGGAGCAGATGTGTGAACCACCAAGCCACCCCTGCATGCAGATCTGGCTGTGAATCTTTGCCTTCCCATTTCTGCCCTTCTCGCCCCATCATTTGATGTCCTCCTTCAAAGCAGAAGAAAGCCCATTCCCTAATAAGGTGCTGTATTAAATCACTTAAATGTTCTCATGCAGACAGACTTTTATTTTTGTCTAAGCTTACAGCAGGCTAAAGCTGTGCTGTGGCTGGGGGGTGTTGTTAGGTACCACTTGATTAATTAACAGATGAAGTTTTGGTAAAGAAAATGTAAATTTTACCCACAGACTCTTCCAATAGTATGTTGCAGAGATAATTTTCTTTCTGCTATTCCCATGGTGAGGCAATTGGTAAGGCAATTATTATAAGTTATTGTACCTTGGAAGTCACAGAAATGTAGAATTATTTGTTTATAGGGATATCTATTGCATTCATCATTGTAGTTGCATCTTCTAATGAATCCTTTAGAGTAATAAAATTAATATAAAGTGTTAACTAGTGTTTCTTTCTTCTGATCCCTAATCCACAGGGATGGAGATCAGTGAATAATAAGGGAATTTAGTGTGTGCTGCAGGGAAGGAAAGGGAGAGCTTTGGAGAATGGATATTTCAGTTAAGCCAAACACCACAAAAATGAAGATGTATGTGCAAATGAGATGATGCCTGGGGTTACTCAGCTGAAAAGTAGATGGTGTCTGTGAGTGAAAGTGGCAAGCAATGGTTATCCACAAAACAGCTTTTTCTTCCTTTGCTGTGTTGTGTGAGAGATACAACTTAATCACTAAGATACATCTCTCTTTTTTTTTCACATGCACAGAGAGGACAGAGGATGTTTTCCATCCATTGTGGCACAATTTCTTCCTGTGTGCAGGGTCCAGGGGCTGTGTGTGGGTCCTGGAGCTGCTCCCCACACCCCTGGTCTGGCAGATCCATGTGCTGGTGGCAGTGCCCAGCTGCACCCTTCAGAGGGACTTTGTGCTTTCCACGTTATGCCTGGTTCATTTGGGCTTTGTGGTGGTGGTAGGGGAAAGCAGACCCTGAGGTCTCAGTGCTGGTATCAGAGCTTTGCCTGGGGCTGCAAAGAAAGGCTGTGAAACCAAAATGAACCTGAATGTGCCCAAATGCCTCCTTGAATGGCACCCTGAGCCATCGACCTTGGAAAACTATTTATAAAGCCAAAATGTAAATATAAATCTTGAAGATGTATCTACTTTATTTTGAAGGGTTATTGCTTCTGTTTTGTGGCCTGGTTTCTGAGCCTCTGCAAAAACCTCCTATCAGCTTTGGCAGGCCATGAATTAGGTCACTGCTTCATTGGCGTCTTCCAAAATAGCTCTGAAATAAATAGCAACAGAAATATTTAAGGTGAGATAAACCACATTGGTGTTTATGGTTGAACATGAAATGGCTTGAACATGAAATTATTAGATTGAATTTGAATGCCAGGCCTTATGAGATTATTAAAACAGTTAATAAGGCTAAAACCACTCTACTATTGTACACCACAATGTAGTTAGGATCGATTCTGTAAGAACTCAGTGGTGTTGTCTTTGCTTTTTCCACCTTTGCTTCCTGAGTTATATTGGCACATAGAGACCACAGGGTAACAGTAGCTTTTCAAGTCTTTGCTAACTTGGTTAATTAACTAGCTAGATAAAATAACTCCTAGTTATCCAAACCTAGTTTCAAGCTGGAAAGTTTCCAGCAGTCCAATGAAATGAGTGAATTTTCACTTATGGTAATAGACCAAGAATTTTTACAGGACTGATCCTCGACAGTAGGCAAAATGAAGTATTTATGGTCTAGTGCTTTACCTTTTTTCTCCTGAAGCTAAGAACAAATTAAAGAAATTTCCTCAGACCTGGTTAGTGGCCAGAGTGCTGGTGACGTGCCCCAGGTGTGTGGTGACTGCAGGTGCTGTGTGACACACCTGTGGAGCCAGGCACAGGGGATGCACAAACCACCTCTGGGAAGAGTTAATGGCTTCATCATTATCACACAGACAAAGAGGAAGCATGTCCACCTCCTCAGCCTTGGTGCTGTGCCTGTTACCTTTGATGATTTTTCAGGGTTCAAGAAGCCATAGCTTTCATTTACTTTCCCATGTGTGTTACCACTAGAGCTTGCAGCACCTGCTGGTTGTTAGAAGGTGCCACTTGTCACCTCTGCAGCACTTCTGCAGTTCTGGTCAGTCACCATGGTACCTTGTGAAAACAAATGCCTCTTTGTCACTGTCTAGGAAATAAATGCTTGTATCTCTTTGTATTTTTCAGATAATCAACCCCAATTTCATCCAAGAAGGTGAGTTAAGGACAGCTGTGCTGCAGTCGTGATTTACTCTGGTGCCACAGCATGCTCTGTACCTAGCAGCATTTGCAGCAAAGGCAGCTCTCTGCTGCTCAGTCCCCAGGCACAGCAGGCTTCCTGCTGGCTGCTGGGCTCACACAGCCTGGGGCCACAGGCCAGGCTGAACCCCCCAAACCTGCCTTCTCAAAATCTCATCCACGTGCCAGAGCACAGGGCTGGAGGGTGGACAGTCCCCTCTACCTCCTTCTCTGAGCTGTAGACAGCTGGCTTTGACTGGAGGGCAGTTTCAAGGACATAATCCCAGGACTCCCAGCTGTTTGGGACCCAGATCCCATAGTTCATCCTATAATGTATTCTCTAGCCTTGTATGACTCTAGACATCCTCACCTGAAGATTGAAAGAGGCGTTGTGTGTGTGTCCCCATGTTTTTTTACAGTGGCTCCAGAGTTTCTTGTGCCACTAGTGGACATCACCTGCCTGCTTGGGGACACAGTGATGCTGCAGTGCAAAGTCTGTGGGCGACCCAAACCAACTATAACCTGGAAAGGACCAGACCAAAACATTCTTGACAATGACAACAGCACGGCCACTTACACGGTGTCATCCTGGTAAGGTCCTGCCTATGGATCCCAACATAGCTGGTCCTGATGGTTGTGTTACCCTCAAATATGGCACCAGCCTGGCTACAATGCTCATTGGATGCAGTTAATTAAGTGTGGCATGGCATATCAGCACATCAGTGTGGCAAACATTGGCTGGAAAGGGTCAGACTTTAGGGCTGGGGTAGCTGTATTTGTTTCCCAAGCTGAGGTAAGGTATAACCAGAAAGGGCTGCTGGCAGACCTGGGCTTGCTCCCGTTGACTTCCTGAGCCAGCTGCAAGCTAGAAGCCAGAATGTTTACAACCCTTTAGTTTGGCTAGTATTGCCTCTGCTGGGGCTTCTCTGCTTGAGCTTGATGCCTTTATCTCCTTTGGGAGTCAAGAAGAGCAAGCCCTCACCTGCTTGCCATACCCCTATCACTGTGAATTTTCTCATCTTATTGGCAGTGGTGGGGTTGCAGTTTTCCTGAGCCTTTCCTCAGCTGTTCCTAAAAAAGCCCAGATGTGCTCTGGGAAGGCTACATCTGGCTGTGCTTGGACAGAAAGATGCTTGTCATAATGTTCCTGGCTTGGCTAGCAGAGAGGAAAACTATCTTTACAACAAGCACTGGGAAGATTCAGAAAGATCTGGAGTTGAATTCAGGTCAGGTAACAGCCTGCTGCTAGATGCTCATCTGCAGCTTATATAAGAAATTTGGGGCAAACTGCAGTGGAAATCTCCAGGAGGCAATCTTTCATTTCAACTTTTCAGCACTTCTGGCACAAGCTGAAATGAATCCAGGGAGTACAAAGTCGCTGAAAGTGAAAAAAGAACAGTAAGAGAAAGGGATTTTACATGTTCTATAAAGAAAAAAAAAAACCACATCTGATCAAGAGCTTTGTTTGGAGACTATTGGCTTGTGCAGCTGCCCCAGAGCATCCAAAATTGTCTTTTGTTATTCCTCAGTAGATCTCCTAGTGCCTTATCTTCAGCCTCTGTCTGGGCTTGGGATGGGGGGATATTTCCATACAGGGTTCTGGTTTTCATCACAGTCCCCTTCCTGTTGGCTCCCTGTGCACTATCAGCACTTGTATTGTCTTGTTACTCAAATAATCTTTCCAGTGAAGACACTGCCTGCCAAGCAGAGCCCCAATGAATCAGTGGCTCTTACAAATCTTGTTGGCACGAGTGTATGGATTTCAGAGAGAGGGGATATTTCTGTCCTGTTTTAAACCAGCACAGTCAGACCAGCAAAAGCTGCAGAGTCCAGACAGTTATCCCAGCAACCACGTCCTTCTGCAGTACCTGACAGATTAAGCATTCAAGAACTAGCCTAGTTTTGCCATCAAGGGAACTTATTGTTGGCTCTAAGATGGGTCTCCAGTACAGCTAAAACACTTACACAAGCAAAATCTTTTCATTCAGGCCAGCTCCCTCAAATTGCATATTGGAGACTGAAGTGTGCAAACAGCAGTGACTATGAACAGACCTGCGACAAATTCATGAGATTGCACAGAGCTGTTTATTTTCTCAGTGTGTCTCATGAAGTCAGTGCTGTGCTCTTTATCCCTGGCTGCTATAAGATGTCCAGTCTTCCAACTGGGGCCCTGGCAGCAGCGTCAGATCAATGGCACATGCTCCAGGGGCCTGAAGCTCCTTGGAAATGTCACCCTGTGCTGTGTGACTGCTTCCTGCATCCGTGGGAAGCCCAGTTTGTCTGGTGTGTGTTGGACTTCACTGCAGAGGCACAGCAGCTTACCATCTGCCATGACAGGAAAGACCTTCATGGGTAAATCTTTACAGATATATGAAGTCTAAGCATCCAGCTCTGGACAGGCACAGGCAATGTTTATCTCCTGGACTTGTTGCTGCTTGAGTGATCCTTGACATCTCATCCTAGACCACAACAGACATGAGCATTTCCTTGGTAGGCAATTTGTACCAAAGGTTTGCTCAAAGGTTTCATTAACAGCCAGACCCTGACATATGAAGGGGTTGTACTTGGACATCAAATTGCTGGAGGGATATTCCTTCAAATGAGTTAACAGGACTTGTGTACACGTCTCTTTGCAATGAGGCAGGACAGGAACTATGTAAAAACCATCAGCAAGTGAAGCAGTGTTTTATAACTTGGGCTTTCTGCATCCACAGTGACTCGGGAGAACTCACCTTGAAGATCTGCAACCTGATGCCTCAGGACAGCGGCATCTACACCTGTGTGGCAACCAATGAACATGGAACCGCATCAACCTCTGCAACTATCAAAGTCCAAGGTAGCACATCTGACCTTAACACATGGGATTTTTCCTCTCTGTGGTCCCTTGGAGGCTGGGGGCACACAGGAACAGCCCAAGCGGAGGCAGCCAGATGTGGAGCTGTGCCAGGTGAATTGAGATGTTAAAGTCGTACAATTCCTCAGCCAAAACTCCCACTGATGGCTGAAGGCTTTGCATACTCCTTGTGATGATTAAGTCATCTGACCACAAACATCACATTTGAGAAATGAAAATGCACTGGCACAGGTTCAGCTCCTGCATCCTGCTCCTAGTGCTGCTTCCCAGGAACTCAGTAAGGTCAGCCAGGGGAAGCTCAGCTCCCTCGGGCAGCTGAGTCCCTGGGGGAATGATGCCCCAACTGACTGCAGGAAGCTCTGGGCTTCAGAATCTGCCTGGAGCAGGAGGAACTGGGATTCCGTGACACCAATTTTCTGCCTTCCCTTCCCTTTAGGGGACAAAGGACGTGAGAGTAAGTACAGCTGGGTAAAGCTGTTCTTCAGGGATTCAACTTGGAGACATGTCTCCAAGCCTGAATTCTCAGCACTGTAATTAGTGACCCATCTAATTTGAATGAATATGAAATGATGAGTTGATGGGCATTGCCTCCAGCTCTGAGGAAGGATTTGCTAGCACTAGAGATGAGGTGCCAGCTGTGTTGAAGGGGATGGTTCAGAGATGAACGTCTAACTGGAGAGTTACAGATGCAGCAATGTCACGAGCATTTAAAAGTTGATTTATTTGGTCTCACAAACCGCCCTAGAGATCAAATTTCCCCAATTTATCCAAGCAAGTCAATGGCTGCACTAACTACTCCTGTGCTGAAGGGTTCCCTAAGCAAAGCACAGAAGGATTACTGGTCGTTTGTCAATCTGCTCCCAAGCACACAAAACACCCTACACACAGAAGAATTCTGAATGCCTTGCTTGTGTCATCTTTGGGCATTCAATGGTAGCTGACTCCTCATCTGCTGCTTAGTTAAACCCCTCTACAAGGTGCAGCTGTCCTGTAGTGACCTGGTGTACCTGATACACCTGATCTTCAGAATAAAGCACTAACACTTATTGATGTGATGCTGGATTTGGTATTTTTTCCTTTTCCCCAGGTGTGCCAGCTGCCCCAAACCGCCCCATTGCTCAGGAGAGAAGCTGCACCTCTGTGATCCTGCGCTGGCTACCCCCAACCAGTACAGGCAATTGCACCATTTCAGGCTACACGGTGGAGTACAGAGAAGAAGGTAAGTGGTGTGAGCTGTGCTTGCTGGCTGTGAGAGTGACAACAAGGTAAACTTCCTTTATGACACAACATGTCCCAAAAACATTCTTGTCACCATTGGCGTGCCACTAATTGTAGCTTACAGATCTCAAAGCCTAAGGCAGAAAGAAGCCCTTCTATCATCCCGTCCAGACTCTCATATATTACAGATCTTTCTGTTTCCTCTGGTCACTTATGACAAGTAAAGCTAAGCTAAAACTTATCCATATTTTTATCATTTGCATTTTACCACCATCCTTTCTGGTAAGTGCTTCCCAGAAATGCAAAACCAAAGCAGCCTCATTATTTTTTTGATCTGGATAAAGTTGCAGATCCCTGCATACTTTTCAAGCTCAGCTCTGAAATCCATTTTTTCTTAAATCCAACCATCCATTTCCCCTGAAGAATTAGCTAGATATTAAATGCACCGTCTTCCCAATATGCACAGGCATATGCTCTTGAAAAGGGCATTTGAAATTATTCACATCCCTTTTTTCATTCTTCCTGCAAAGGTGTGAGGGTCCCTGGGCAGTAAACCTTGCCTTAGGCATATGGCCTCTGTTTTTCCCCCTTCATCCTTCAAACAATCCTACCCTATTTTAGTAAGTGTGCAAACCTAACCACTCCATCATACTAATGCCTTCTCCTAGTGAATATTTTATTTTGACCCTCACTGTGTCATCAGTGACTGGAATTTTTGTAAAAGAATAAAAGGTCCTTTATTAAGAACAATGACCAAAATAAACATTAAAAAAACCCAGCAGTGTTTTCAGTATTCCTCCCACTTCAAAGGTAAAACTGACTCTTGTAAAACCAGCCATTACCTTGTGAAACCTGGAAATCAGAATCTGTCCACAGGATGCACGAAATAATTGGGTCATGTTAAATAATGTAGGGGTAAAATGCCCTGAACTTACTAAAATAAGATAAAATTTTATGTATTCTTGAAGAAATCTCCATCTGTGACAGGGCTCTGTGTTCCAGGGGTCCTTTTCTGCTCTCTGATCCTGTACAGATGAGTAAATCCTGGTCCTTTGGTTGCCACTGGTTGGGCAGTGGCTAGGTTTGACAGGAGCAGAAACACATGACAGAGTCACACATTTCTTTGCTGCAGTTTTGCTCTCCTGCAAGCTGCCTGTGTTAAGCATCAGAAAGCTCATTCTCCTCCTGCAGCTGCAGCTTTCACTGTAGCCACCACATCTTCATCTGTAAAAGCATTTGGATTGCACTGATGCCCTGTCTCAGCTTCATCTCCCTTGCCCGTGGTTTTGGGATTTTTTGCAGTATTTCTGCTACTGTTTCTTTCATAACAGAGCTGCCATCAAAACAGCCCTTCCCTTCTGTCTTACCACACTGCCCTGAGACATCACTTGTAGCACACAGCCACAGCTATAGTGCTGGAGAAATCAGCTTGTCCCTGGGCTGAGCTTTTTCCATCATTATCCTGAGTCAACTGAGGGGCATTTCCTTCTTTTCTCATTTAGCCAGATGGGAAGGTGGCTGCAACACAACATAGCTTCTTGTGATCCATTTCTGGTTTAACATTCTGCTGTAACACTCTTAAAAACCCTGCAGATTTTACCCTGCCAGGGTGCTGCCTAAGCTGGGCAGAGAAAGCCTCACACAGGGAGCGCTTCCCTCAGCTCCCCTTCTCTCCCTCTGTCCAACAGGCTCACAGGTCTGGCAGCAGTCAGTAGCCTCTACTTTGGACACGTACCTGGTCATTGAGGACCTGTCCCCAGGCTGCCAGTACCAGTTCCGAGTGAGTGCCAGCAACCCCTGGGGGATCAGCTTGCCCAGCGAGCCCTCCGAGTTCGTGAGGCTCCCGGAGTACGGTGAGTGGGCGCTGCAGGGAGGGACTGACCACACAGGAACCCACCTGTGCTCTGTGTGGTTTGTTTTGATGGGTCCTGATGAAAGCAGGGATGCTGGACCAACTAGGGATGTAAAAAAAGCCTGGGAGATGCTCAGAGCTAGCTCTTGGCCCCAGAAAGGATTTTTATGTCTTTACCTCCATCCAGGCTCAGAGCCTGCCTCTGCCTCAGAGGCTGTTGCAGATTCTGAGCAGGTCCCTGCTTTCTATCCCAAAACTATTTCTTGTCTTTATCACTGCCCAGCGGGCTCCATGTCCTGGCTGGTGTCTGTCCTGCTTTTGCACCAATGTTAGCAACAGCTGCATCTTCTGCTGGGCAGCCCAGCTGGGGCTGCAATTCCACTTGCTAAATATCCCTCTTTAGCAATGCAGCTGGAATGGGAATGCTGTGATGGAGGCAATTCCCAAGCACTCAATGCTGCAAGAATTTGGGGCACAGCTCACTCTCAAGTGCTGTGAGCAGAGCCCACATGTTTTCCCCATGTTTTAGCAGCCCTGGTGTGCAGCTAGGTCTGTGACTGGATTGGACAGCTGGTGCTGGATGGGGCAAGAGCTCACACAACATAGCTCTACCCCCTGTCTCTGTGGCCCTTTTCAGTCCAAAACTGCAAGGACAGTTTTGTCTCTTCTATACCTTCCCCTGGAAGTGCTCTGGCATTTAGTGGTCCAACTCACTGGAGCTGTGCCTGAGCAGTATGAAACTGGACTTCTAGTGGTAATGTTTCCTGTCTTAATAATAAAGTCTCACGTAATTTTCAAATATGCTGTTTACAGTCCACAGCAAACTGTCTTTATACCTTCTTGACTGTTCTTTGTTCCCTCAAAGACTCAGCTGCTGATGGTGCCACTATTTCATGGAAGGAAAACTTTGACCTTGCCTATGCAGAGCTGCATGAGATTGGGAGGTAATATTAACCCTGTTTATCACTGCAATAAAACACTCAAACAATGGCTTGAAGCTTTTTCCTTGGTGGGGAGTTTAGGTTATTTTGGTAGTTAGCTTGAAAACTGCTGCTTCTTTCAAAGAGCATTGCATATCAGACACTGATGAAAACACGGACTAAATTCTGTTTTTCAAGATAAGTTCTGATTTGAGAATTGCAGATTGGCAAACTGGTAATCAATTAGGCAGCCAGATCTCTGGCAGTTGGTATCATCTCTGTCATCTCTGATTTGAGGTCCTGTTTTGAAGTCATGACGATTTACTGGTTCTGGATAAGCTTAATCTCAAAGACTGAGTTTGCCAAAACACTTGGGCATGTGACTGACTTGTCTTTGTTGACTGGGAGAGTGAGTTGAATAGGAGCTGCGCATGCTGTCAGCCCTTCACGCTCTCCACAAATAACAGATAAGGGGCATGCAAATAATTCAGGTTAATGCAATTATTTCTTCAGCTCAGATGTCAGAGACAATTCTGGGGCTGAAAGGACAGGAGTCCCTCTGGTTCTGTAGAAAACTGGGAAGTATTACTAAGAGCTCAAGTTCAGCACATGGTTTCACTGGGTAGTTTTACTTTCAGGGATGGTACTACCATCTGTAAAAGTTTCCTAAATGTTTTCCTGATAGCTTTTCTCTTAATTTCTTACTGTGTGTCTGAAAAAAAAAAAAATGAGACAAAATGGTAGGTCAGTGATTATTTAACATGCGTTTTCTTTTAGTTGTTTGAGAAGGTTTGGTGTCTTTAATAAAGCAGCTGGAGAAGGGAGACCCACAGCTAAAATAAAAGGAGATAGAACCAGTAAAAGTGGCAGCAAATTGAACCCAGGGGAGGTTGTTAGAGGATATCAGTATGGCTGCACAAAGCAAAGTGACACCGTTTGCTCTCAGTGTTTGCTAATCCCCAAAGAATCTGCACCCAGGGTAAGAGACGGAGGGCCTTTGTTGGAAAAGGTTATGAACAACTTGTTAAATCTGATGCCTTGTGAAATATTAATGTGATGAATCAAAAAAAAAACCTTTGAAAAACACTCTGTTATTGTCCTAAAAATTAGGCATGATTTATTCATGAAGCCACCTCATTATTTTGTTTTCTTTATCATTTCAGGGGTCGATTCTCCATAGTAAAGAAATGTGTCCACAAAGCCACCCGGAAAGATGTTGCTGTAAAATTCATTAGTAAAAAAATGAAAAAGAAAGAGCAGGCAGCACATGAAGCAGCTTTGTTGCAACACTTACAGCATCCTCAGTACATCACTATCCATGATACATACGAGTCTCCTACTTCTTACATCCTGGTTTTGGAACTGTAAGTATTCAGAGCTTGGATTCAAGTGTCTGGATAGAAATCACAGCCCTATTAAAGCCAAGCATAAAGATCACCCTGAGTCCAGCAGGGACAAGATTTTATGGATTGACATGTCAAATGAAATAGCCATTTTCTGCAGTTTCCACTGCCTTTTCTTTACAGGAACTAAGATTAAGAGGGACAAATAAAACTGCTTTCTACTTGGGTAAAGCTTGGGTAATTTGTGCCACTGAAAAGCATCAGACCTACTTGGGCAGTTTTGTCCACTTTTTACATTTGAGTAAAAGTGTTTCAGCTAGATCAAAGCCTTCATCATACTAATGCTTTTTGGTAAAAAGACCCATGTAGCAGCCATGCTTGTTCCATAAGAAGAAACAGCATCCAAACTCCAAAATGCTGTGCTACAGTATCTCCAACAAAGTGTATTTGGGCTATTTCATTGTTTGGTTGTACAGATAAATAAACTAGGTGGAAAACTTCTGTTGGGTTAGTTTTCCCACAGAAAATACTACCAGCTGAAAATGTCAATGATTTTTTTCCTGCAATTATGTAACCAGCTCTATAAATAGATGGATCCAAATAATTAAGAAGTTCTGTTTCCAAAGGGATTGTCTCTGTCTATTGAATCTATCCTTAAGCAAATTAGTTTACTTTAAGACTGTTGCTAAATTTGTCAAAGTCTGGAGATAACAAGTAAGGATTAATCATTCTACCACTTCCATGGCCTGCAGTATCTTGAGATATCATTAAATACTCATCAGATCTTGCATTTTATTTTCCTCCCTTTTTTAGGTCACAAAGTTTCTGCTGCAATTTTGTTTTCAGATATTAAGTGTTCCTAGAGATGCCATGTGATGTTTCAAGCACAGGGTTTGGTTTGTTTGTAGGATGGATGACGGTCGTCTCTTAGATTATCTGATGAACCACGATGAACTTATGGAGGAAAAGGTGGCGTTCTATATAAGAGACACAATGGAAGCCTTGCAGTACCTCCACAACTGCAGAGTGGCTCACTTGGACATAAAGGTAGGAACAAATGAGAATGATGCTGTTATTCTGTGCCCTGGAACAGAGAGTTCCCAGCTGTACAGACAGGGAGGAGGTGCAGCCCCTACCCCATGGAGGTGATCACTAAATGGACAAGCTGCTGATCAGAGAAAGGAGTTGTGGACCTGCAGCACCAGGTCTCTGCCTTCAGACAAGAAATGCACCTTTTCTCTTGATTCCATGGTTTGCTCCCAAGGGCCTTCTAGATTTAATGATGGGGAAGGAGGATGTCAGAGAGACAAGAGTGAGATGTTACTAGCACCTGTCTGAAGGGAAACTATGAATAATTCTATGGAGTATGGTTTGGGCTCACACTGTGCCAACTCAGCCACCAACCTTCCAGAGCAGAGCTGGCTTGTGCCAGGCTGGCAGGGGCAAAGGAAAAGGAAAGCAGCATTCTACATTATGCTGGATAGCCTGAGAGGGGAACTGGGTGGGAAATACACCCAGGGAAGGGTTCAGAGGAAGAAGAAAGGACAAACTGCACTGTGGAGAAGAAATTGGGGTATTCTCTAACGTCACACTCAGACTAGTACAGCTTGTACCTGCTTTTGTGAGCACACATGGCTCACAGGAGGCACTGTACTATCCTGGATTTGGCATTGTATTCCTGTCCTCCCCAGCATCCCAGTTACCTTGGATGACAGAGAATTAGCCACTGAAATTGTGATCAAGTGTTTCAAGTTTTGTGATCTGCAACATTGATTCTGGTTGCCAGGGATATCAGATAATCTATAACATTTTGTAGACTTAAATTACAATTAAAAATGGGGAATGAGGGATGAATTTAACTTTCTTATATAGTGGACAATCCAGCTTCAAGGAGATTTATTCTTATCTCTCCAAGCCCCAGGCATGTCAGATGAAGTGATACTTTCATTCTTCTTCTGCCTCTACCCCTACAAAAAAAAAAAAATCCATTTGTACAGGACCTTATATGAGAATTAGACACAAAAAGCTAAATCATCCTGGTTTCTTTCTATGCAACTGTTTGTATTTTTTGCTCTATTTATATGACCTGTCAAAAAGTAGGTATTACTTGGAGGTAAGAAACTGCAATGAATTCTCTGTTTGATAATAAACAAAGAAACAAGGTGGAAAACTAATTTTCTGTGACCTATCTGCAGTTCCTCTGAATGAGGGATGCTAAATAAAGCACCTTCTGTTGCTAACTGGGAAGCAGGAGATGCACTGGTGGTGACAGCTGACCTGTCCATGGATTGTGTTTCCCAGGATCCTGCTCAAGGATGTGTTAATTTTGTCAATAGAGACAGCACAAGAGAAGAGCAAGTGGAGAGACTGAAACAGCCAAGTAGTCAACTTTGCTTTAGATATATATATATATATATATATATATATATATATAAGATAGATAGATAGATAGATAGATAGATAGATAAGGGAGAGAAAAAAATATCTAGAAGGGTGCAAGAAGTAAATTCAGAAATCATCTCAGGGCCAACAAAGGAAGGATAATCCATGTTAAGTCCCCAGAAGAGTGTGTATAGGCAATGTTCAGTATCTCTCACTGAGAGAGAGAGAGACCTTAAATACTGAGAGCTGCTAAAACAGAGAAAACCAATTGAGATTAAATGTAATTTTACTGTCTTGGAAAGCATGACTGTGTTCTGGTGTATGTAGAGGAGCACTGGCAGTTCCATGTCAATTGACAGCAACAGTAATGGCAAACACCAGTCCCTCCCATGATAGTCGGTGCAAAATTGTACACTTACTTCATGAGGAACATTTCTGCTGCAAATTATGCACACTAACTTAGCCAGCTGTCATCTGAACAAATAAATATGGAATTACAATAAACTGATCAGATATATATATGTATATATATATGTCTTATTAAAATTTAAAAATCCATCAGTGCTCTTAATCTGTGGAGATTTGTTTGGGAATATAAACTGTAAGTACTTGGGACAAAGTGCAAAATCCCAGTGTGTTGCCCTAGTGCAAAGGAAGATCTTGTCATTGCAAGTGCAGCATTGATCTGAATTTAGAGCAAACAGCAGCTGAGCTGGGTCGTTATCACTCACTCTCCTGATCTCTCCCGTGCACACGTGATTAAATGCAAGTTTTGATTAACTATTAAGCCTATACGAATCCTACACATTTTATTTGCCAAAATACAGTTACAATTAAGTTTATTTCCTTGTCTTTTCAACAGCCAGAAAATCTGCTCATCGATTTGAGAATCCCAGTGCCTCGTGTCAAGATCATTGATTTGGAAGATGCAGTCCAGATCACAGGTCATTACCATGTCCACCACCTACTTGGAAACCCGGAGTTTGCAGCCCCTGAAGTTATCCAAGGCCTTCCAGTCTCCCTGAGCACCGATATCTGGAGCATTGGGGTCCTCACCTACGTCATGTTAAGTGGTGTCTCTCCATTCCTGGATGAAAGCAAAGAGGAGACTTGTATCAACGTGTGTAGAGTGGATTTCAGCTTCCCACACGAGTACTTCTCTGATGTGAGCCACGCCGCCAGGGATTTCATCAACGTTATGCTCCAGGAAGACTTCAGGAGAAGGCCGACAGCAGCCACTTGTTTACAGCATCCGTGGCTGCAACCGCACAATGGCAGCTATTCCAAGATCCCACTGGATACCTCCCGCTTGGCGTCCTTCATCGAGCGCCGCAGGCACCAGTACGACGTGCACCCGGTCCCCAGCGTCAAGAGCTTCCTGCTGAGCAGGATGAACCCGGGCACGTAGTGCCTCCATCCATGGGATCCTCCGCTGCTGCTCCTGAGCCGTGTGCCGGGAGCACGCGGATCCGCCTGTACATATCCCATGTTCGGTTTGCATTTCACCAACTGCAGGGTGGGAATCACTGCAGACGTGGCAATGGGACCAAGGCAAAGGGGATGACAGCAGTGGGGACACGCTCCCTCTCTCGGGGCACACGGTACTGCCACGTCCACTGCCAAAAAAGGACTGCAGGAAGCAAACACCAACTGGGAATGAGAGCCAAAATTGCAGTTGCCTTAATCTTTGTGAGGCAGCCTTATAAGAAATCCTCTTGATCTTGCTGAACTGAATTCAAAATGTACAAAAGACTAGAAGTAGGATAGTAGGGGGGAAGTGAGACCAGCTGACCTTAGCACGTACTGCAGAACCGGACTGGTCAGTTTTTGCTGAAATCATTGCAAGCCTGCTCCAGGTTATCAGTCATATTTCTCATGCCCCATATGCCCAGGTCTGCCATGATTTCAGTAGGGACTTTGCCTGCAGAGACATGCAAGATCAGGCTCCAGTCACTGCTGGATCAGCTCCCATGGTGGCGTGGCTTAGGTACATTCGCTGTTGGTAGTGCTCAGACCAAAATCCTCCATTAAGCCCCTGCTTGGGCTTTCTGCTGTGTTAAGTCAACGTGCAGCACTTTTCAGAGCTACAATTAAGGCAATGAATTCACTGGAGCATACAGCTGGTTCTGATTAAGCACAATGGGACTATGGTGGGTTTTTTAAAAGCATTTTATACACATTGTACAGAAATCTTTTGCAAAACCTGTGCATTGAGAAAAGGCAGAGTCCAATTTTTGCAGTATCTGTAAACTAGATGATGATGGTGATGAAGACAATTTTTTCTATCACAGGTTTTCAGTATACATATATTGTATCATAGATATAAATATATATAAATATAAAGGATCCTGTTCCATTTCTAGCTTCAGAATGGCCCAAAGTCCATCTAAGCCTTTCAGAGTGCAGTAGGAGTGGTGAGTTCATTCTTGTGCTTACAGCTTGAAAATTGTTTTCAGTGTTTAAAGCATGTCATTTTTTTCATTTCCAAACTTGTAAATATCTCTCAGCCACCATTAGCACCTCATAACCAAAGCATTCATGAGGATATTTTTATGTCCAAAGCCTAATTTGTAATAAAAAAATAATAGTCACAATCAAAACATTTCTCTCTTGCAAGCCAAGTTGCAACATCATCATATTGATGTTACAGCAATGGAGCCAGCCTTAAGTATAAGGGAGTCTGCAGTGACAAATCAGCAGTTTGTAGGTTGGCCAAATCTTCCTTTCCAGAAATGAGACTGGAAGGGAAAAGTCCATCTGGGACTTCCCCATCCTACTGCCACACCACAAAGCTCTACAGCCTTGTAGGGTTACAATCAAAGAGATTTGTTTCCCCTGGCATGTGGGGACTTTGTCTCGGTGCTGAGTACCATTTGTGTGTCTGTAATGGGAAATGGCAGTTGTTACCAAAGGTTTTCCTAAGGAAAAGGACTAGATCTGACCACGTGTGCTCATACAGACTCTCTGGTAAGGGAGAGAGTCAAATCTCATTTACCATCTGAGTAACTGCACTGTGGGCCTGCAGGAGCAAGCGCTGTCTCTGCCGGTGGGTGGTGGAGATACCCTGCAAGTACTGTTAAATTCTCAGGGCTCTGATAGCCCTTTTTTGATCCACCTCCAAGCTCCCTTTCACAGCAGGCAGGAGACCTGGCCTTTCTCTTTGTGCTTGCTCTATCACTACACCAGCGTGGTCAGTATTTTGTTAGCAGAGAAGAGGCACAGCAAAAACCCTCAGTGCTCGACACTGAGTGTGTGCAACAAAGAACAGCCCTTGAGATGGGGAAGGCACAGGCAGAGGGGTGAGCCCAGGGGCCTCAGCAGAGCCAGAAGCAGTTCTGTGAGAGATCTAATACAGGGAGGGAGTGTGGCAAGGGTTGAAAGAGACAAGTGTTCACAGAAGGGTAAGCTTTCTGAAAATCATCTAGAACCTATCTCAGTTCCTCTCTAGAGCAGCAGCTGATTTTCTAAGCAATCCAGCAGCACCTCTTAGATAAAGAGCAGACTCTCAGAGCAACAGTGCAAAGTATGCAATTTCTTAGCAACTGAATACAGACAGCAGTCAAGGGGGTCTCTAATTACCACCAGCCTCAGGTACTTTCTCACTACAGGACTGTCTGTAATTCTTCCTATTTGTCAAAGCTGGCTCTTTGTGCTGTGATTGCGCTGCCCTTAAAAAAATGTATGTGGAAGTGTGGTCTGTAAAACCCACAGCTTTTATTAGGCCCATGGGTACAGTTTGAGCCACCAGCTTTCTGCTTGGCATTAATACAAACAAATTCTCGTGTATCACATGAAATTTGGAGTTATTTAGCATTTTGTTTTCCTACATCCTGCATTCATATGTCAAACTACGTCAGCAGACCCTTTGAATGCACAGGGGGAAAAAGCCAGACTGTTTAAGGTAATATTTAAGCCTCTCATTGCTATCAAATAACAGAAAAGAAAACCCAAAAGGCTGAAAGAGAGATGATATATGATTAGATATTGGTGCTCAAATTCAAAAAAGACTCCTTGTTGAGAGAGCTGGAGGTCCTGAATTCTGAAGATGTTGAATGTTGTGGGGTCACTTTCTTTTGTGGTTTTGCTTTTTCCATATTCATGTTAGAACACCTCTTCCTGGACACCATTCTTCTTACAGCCCATTCAGGAATACTTGAACCAGTTAAAACTTCCATAAAACATTTGTGATTACCAACCGTTCTTGCTTTTGCCTGAATAATACCAAGTTGACATGCAATATTGCCATTTGATAAATGCAGAGGAAGTATCCTGACTTCGCTCTTTCAAAGTCTTTTTCAGCCAACCTGTGGTGCCTCTGCAGATACAACAGGTCCTGTAACTCTGTTGAAAACTATAACTCCATTTTAAAGAGATAACAGAAGCTGAGTAAGTAGGCCTGGAGTGCACCTGCTGAGTAAGAAGCACCACAGCCAACCCCCTGAGTAGCATTCTCCAATGACTGGATTTTTTTGGTGCATGAAATATTGTCTGTAACAAACACAGTTTCTCAGTGAAGTTCCCCAGAGAATATCTGACCCCAAGGGGAAGATTTCCACCTGCAGCTGTGTACCACTCAGGGTATTCCCAAGATGGCTTGAAAATGTGGTGGTAGCTGCACCCTTCAGCTTCTCCAGCAGCTTCCGACCATCCAGGATGGACAGGAATCCTGAAACAGTGCACCACAAGCTGTGTGTGGAGTGGCACTGTGCACACAGCCACTGCCATCAGACATCTCCACAGTGCTCTTACCCTGCTCTGACAGCAAAATGTGGCTCACAGTGTCCCCAGGTGCTGGGTGACAGGAGGGCAGCAGCAAAGGTGCTGGTGACACAGAGCCCAGAGGACGCAGTGACATGGGGGCGCCTTATTTAAGATGGATTCGTTTAATGAATGTGCAATGAGAAATTAACTCACCTCTGTCTCTGCTCCACTTGGAGCAGCCAGGCCAGGGCAGGAATTCTGCTGGCCAGTGTAAACTGCCAGCCCCCATCAGGTGTTGCTGCCCTGGGGGATGCCCCATGTACCCCCAGGCTGCCCAGCCCCCTGTGCATGGTACTGTTGGGGTGACACAGCCAGTCCAGGGTGGTAGACTTCAGTATTTTAAAGCAATCCAGGCTTTAAAATTTATTATATGCCTCTCTCTTCTCAGTGATACCAACAAGTTTAATTTAGTCTTCCCGCCCTTTCTTTTTAAAAGACTACAGATTGGGTTTTTTCAGTAACATGTATCTTTTTACTTCTAAGTTAACGCTGAGAGAAAGACTGTGCCCTCAGCTGACCCTGAGGCTGTGGCTTCAGTGGAGTTCATGAGCATTTCTGACAATGCTACTAGGCCTGTGCTACAAATACTGTGCATAAAGGCTGAATGCAGAACCACACATTATAATCTGATTATATAGAATGCCCTTGCAATGAAGGGACTGTGTCAAGTAACCTAAGGTAATATAAATTTCAGACACAGATGTAAAGGCTTCTCTGTGCACATAAAGCTCTGGCAGAAAATTTACATGCACAGGGGCTCACCACCTTTTTTTCCTCTTGTTTCTTTCACAGCAGAGGTGGATTCTCCTCTAACACAGGGCTTGGGTTTATTTTTGAGCTCATTCACTCATGTCCCATCAGAAAATGGTGCTTTCCCAAGGAAACTAAATCAAATCCCATTTTACTAGGCTGACTGCACACTGCCATCAAGTGATGTACTCTCGTTCTGGGATCTGTGTAGTGCTGAGTGTTTCCATAGCGTCAGGATGCTGAATGTTTGCTGTAACTGTAGTCTTTATTATGGAGCTAGTGAAAAACCAACATCTCTACTCAAGCCATATTTCACCTTCATGTCCAACTTCTGATGCTGGTGCTTTTACTTCTCTTTCTACAAAACTGTTCGACACTGCTCTGCCACTGAGGTCAGTTTGCTGATAACTTTTGGAAAGCAAATGCAATAGCAAGTGCAAAAAAAAAAAAAAAATCAATCTCAGACTTCTCAGACTTATTCACCGAGATAAGAGCAAACAGTTGGAACGTATTGATGCTTTTCAATCCTAGCAACAATCCACTGAAGGAGGAAAAAAGAAACAGTATTCTTAACAGCTCAGCATTTTCAAGGTGCAAAGTAATTCCACAGCCTTAATTATTTCAGTGTATTGCTGGTCTGCCTTAAATGTATCTTCAGTTTTATTGCGGATTTCATGTTGTATGCACACAATGTTGGTTTGTAAAGGCAGGTTTGTAAATATTTCCTTTGTAAGTCTGATCACTCATGTGTACTGTTGTGAGGTGACTACTTGCTGTCCCATGTTGTTGTTACTATACTGCAGTATATATGATCACCTACAGATGTAGCTTCGACCTGTACATCTCCTGTCCTTGCATTCCCATAAATAGAGTATACTAAAGACTCCGTTTCTGGGCTTTTTTGATTAAATAAAATTATTCCAAGAAGACCGGGTCAGTCTTATTTCACACATGTGGCATCTTTCTGAGTGAGGCCTTGGAGACTCGGGGCTGGCTGAGGGCTTTATTCAGCTCATCTTTTCCGGAGGGACCTCTCAGGGACCGAGCCCGCGGGACTGTCACCCTGGCTGCTTCCACCGAGCCTTCTGGGAATCACCCGGGGAGCCGACGCGGCGGGAAACCCTCGGGGCACACCAAACCCTCTGCCCCGGCGGCTTCTGCTTCCCGGGGAATGGGGTGACGAGAGAACGGGGAACCGTGCAGGGGACAGCGGGCCTCAGGGAGCAGGGCCGGGGTGCCGCCTCGGGGAGGAGATGCGGGACGGGCACACGGATCCCGGCATGGCGCAGCTGGGATTCCCGGCGCAGGGAGGGGACGCGGGGCGGCCACACCGCCTCCCGTGTGCCACACGATGTCCCCGCCCCGCGCGCCTCCCGCTCTGCATCATCTCGGTGCGCCGGGCCCGGCGATGGCGGCGGGGCCTGCGGGGGCCGTGGCGGCGGCGCTGAGCGGGGCGGGCGCGCTGCGCTTCGGGCACTTCGTGCTGAAGAGCGGCCGCTCCTCCCCCGTGTACATCGACCTGCGCGGCCTCGTGTCCCACCCGCGCCTCCTCCGGCAGGTGCGGGCCCCGGGCCCCGCGCGTGTCCCTGCCCTTGGCGGGTGGCGGCTCCCTCACGGCCCTGGGGCAGCGGGGAGGCGGCGCTGCCGCGGCTCCCCAGGGCCGGGACCCCGCAGGGTCGGGTCGGGTTGGGTCGTGTCAGGCAGAGGGGTTTTCATTGATTTAGTCACGTTCGCTCCAGCCTGGCTCTTAAAAAGCGTTTGGTTTTCCTTTCCAGGTTGCAGGACTTCTTTTCCAGGCAGCCCAAGATGCGGGTCTGCAGTACGACTGTGTGTGCGGCGTTCCGTACACGGCGCTGCCGCTGGCCGCCATCATCTGCTCGGAAAATCAGGTTCCGATGCTCATACGGAGGAAGGAGGGAAAAGATTACGGTAAAACCTTCAAATCAAGAGTTTGCAATTTACCTTGTTTGGGAAATGACTTTATATACTTTGTGGTTCTTTTGTAAGGCACAGCGTCTCCCTTCCAGTTTAACGCTACCATTGCAATTTAAGAAGCAGGCCCTTTCCCCCCTAAAGCGAACCTCCCACAGCATTCCAGCCTGAGCAGCCTCTCCCAGCTGGTTGCTGTTTAGCCTGGAGCTTTAGTCCTGCTGTAGGAGATTTGGAGACTCTTGAAGGATGTTTTCTGTTTCTTTGGTTTTGTTTGTGGGAGTTTTTTCTTAGCAATGTCTTTTTGTTTGTTTCCTTGTTGCCCTTGCTATGGTTCTGGGTTAGTGGCCTCATCCAGAAACAAGGATTTATAACTCAGATTCTCCAGCATGCTGAGACCAGAGCCACATTTTGCTCTCAAGCCGAGCTTTTTGTGTATTGACACCAAAAGGAGCCTTTCTAGTCTCTTCTTCATTTATCTCTCAAACCCCTTTTTCTTTCATTATCCTGTGGTCCTGTAATCAGTGAGCCAGGTGAGCAGCAGTCCCTTTACTCAATGAACCATGTATGTGGGAGAGCAGACTGAAGCATTAACCTGCCATATAACTGGATTTCTACACATCCTCCTCCATCAGTGTGTAATTAGAAAGTACACTTGTCAAAACTTAAAGGTGCTCCTATGTCAGGTAGTGGATCAGCCATGGAAACGTTTGCTGTTCCTTCTTGTGACAGCGATTAACTGCTCCTGGGAATGCCAGGCATCCCTTTGTCCTTGCCTCCCAGAAGGCTTTTCATGGATGTGTGCCTGTTGTTAGTTAGGACAAAGGCACTTGAGGCTTTACTCCTTCTAATTGTTCTAACAGGCTTATTAAGCACACAGTGCTGCCTGTGGAAAATGGGACATGCTGAAGAGTGCTAATAACTTGGCTGCATTAAAGATGTTTTAAATAACAAGAGAATAATTCTGTAAGTCTGAGCTTTCAAGTCATGACAGTACTAAACTTCTGAAGTCATCTTATTCAAACATTTGAATTGATGCTGTTAACAGTGTGTCAGTTTTGTTACGGAATGTAACTTCTGGAAACACACAGAGTATTTTATCAGCTTGGAGAAGTAACAGTCTTTATGAACTGAATTACAGATCAGTGAGTGAGCTGTGGTAAGAGCTGTGATAAGTGGTGTCATCTAATAAAGTTTTGATTCTGTTAAGGTTTTCTTGGGTTGTCCAGCATTTCTTAATCTGGTGGAGTGTTTGCTTTTTATTTTTCAGGTACCAAGCGGATGGTAGAAGGCACCATTAATCCAGGAGAGACATGCCTGATCATTGAGGATGTGGTAACAAGTGGATCCAGTGTGCTGGAAACTGCAGAAGCTCTGCAGAAAGAAGGATTAAAAGTCACAGATGCCATAGTGCTGTTGGACAGGGAGCAGGGTGGGAAGGCCAGGCTAGAGGAACGTGGAATTCACCTGCACTCTGTGTGCACCTTGTCTGGAGTGCTGGAGATTCTCCAGCAGCAGGGAGAAGTGGCTGCTGAGATGGTGGAAAAGGTGAAGAAGTTCATTGAGGGAAATGTGTTTGAGGCAGTGGCTCAGAATGGTGCTGCTCCTGTGAAGAGACTCTGCAAGGAGCTGAGCTTCAGCGCTCGTGCCCAGCTGCCAGGGCTGCATCCTATTGCAGCCAGGCTTCTCATGCTCATGGAAAAGAAGCAAACAAACTTGTGCCTTTCTGCTGATGTCACCAGTCCCAAGGAGCTGCTGCAGCTAGCTGCCACCCTGGGCCCCAGCATCTGCATCCTGAAGACTCACATAGACATCCTGAATGATTTCACCCAAGAGGTAGTAAAGGAGTTGAGAACGCTCGCAGATCAACATGAATTCCTGATTTTTGAAGACAGGAAATTTGCAGATATTGGAAACACGGTGAAACACCAGTATGAAGGTGATTATCTTCAAGCTGGATTCACTGTAACTTTGCCTCTGGTGTGTGTAACTGCAGTACTGGCACAGGTTGCCAGGAGAGAGCATGGAATCTCCAGCCTTGGGAAATACTCAAGGGGATAAGACCCTGAGCAGTCTGACCTAGCGTTGGAGTTAACCCTGCTGAGAGGGCTCCTGAGGTCCCTTCCAACCTCAACCTTTTTATGAATCTGTGGTTGTGCTCAGTAAGTACTTCTGAGTTGTGTGCCATGAGAAACTGCTGCCTGCTGTTATTGTACTGCTTGTGTGCCAGCATGGCTTTCTTTTGATACTCCATCTGCAGCTGTAGAACTGCTGTTCTCTTTTCCTGATCCTTATGTCCCATATGATCTGTGTGCTATCTGGGAAGATAAGCACCTGTGGACAGCAGATTTCTGGGCTACCATAAATGTCTCAGTAAATATTAAAGGTGAGACACTAGCAAGTGTTTGTGAAAAGTAAACTGAGAGATTACGCTTTGTGGTTAGGCAGCTGTCAGAGCTGTCTGATGAGACTGAACTTGTAACAGTCAAGCTTCAGCAGTAAAACTGTCTTTTAAATATGTGAGTGATAAGGTGTGCAGCTGTTCCTAACTTGTGCTTCCTGTTTAACACATTTCTGACAATTCCTTGCCTCTTTGTGTCTTCCTGCCCCTGTTCTCAGGTGGCGTGTTCAGGATCGCGTCCTGGGCGGACATCGTCAATGCCCACGTGGTTCCAGGCTCTGGAGTTGTGAAAGGGCTGAAGGAAGTGGGTCTTCCTCTCCAGCGTGGCTGCCTCCTGGTTGCAGAGATGAGTTCCCAGGGGTCCCTTGCAACGGGTGAATACACAAAAGCTGCAGTAAGTGGGCGGTCTTGTGTTGGGATAAAAGCTTGTCAAGTGTGACAGGGAGGTTTTATGTGTTTCTAATATTTGCACTTCCAAGAGTCCCTCCAGCTCTAACTCTTAGAGGTGTTTGTTTTTTCCTTGGAGACTCAGAAATGTGACTGTGTGGTGTTCAAAGGTTGCAGCTGTAGGCCAGTGATGAGAGGTGGTCAGAGTTCACACTTGGAACTCTAGTACATGTTGCATTTTCTATTAGCACCCTCCCCTTATTTTTTTATTTGTTTCTTTAAGCAGTGCATTTCTAATTAGTTTAAATCCATTTGCAGTATTATTTATAACATAGAAAGAAACACAACATTCGCTTTTCTGCCAGAGGGAAGGAGTGACTTTATATTGGGAAAGCAAGAGGTGTTTCATACCCCTACCTCACACAGCTTAAAGTGTCAGAGGGTGGATGAGAAACAGATTGCTAGGCCAGCTGAGTTTTAAGTATATAATTTGTAATTGTTCACTGATCTTTTTCAGGTACAGATGGCTGAAGAGAACTCAGATTTTGTTTTTGGATTCATATGTGGATCTAGAGTTAGTAATAAACCAGAATTTCTTCACTTAACCCCAGGAGTGCAGCTGCAAACTGGAGGTAACTTTTTCTGAAATATTTTTAGTCTGTTTGTAAGTACAGAAGTGATCTAGTCTCCAGTGAAAAAGTGACTTCTGAAGAGGGCTTGTATGCTGATTCTCAGCTGGGAGGAGTCTGTTTCCCACTGAGGGCTGTCTCTCATATTTCTGGATATGCTGATTCCTTTCTTGGGAGCTCCAGAAGGCAGTGAGCAGGCTATACAATCCTTTTTTCTTGTTTTGAGGTCTGTGTACCATAAAGCTCATTCCTGAACACATGTAAAATGTCTCCAGATAGGTGTTAGATGTAAAACTATTCAGTAGTAGTAAAAAAAAATAACAAATAGAGAAGTCCAGCTGAAACACTTGGTTTTGATATAGATGCAGTGAATGGAAAGTCTTGTGCTGACTGAAGAGGTTATCTTTGAAGCAGATACGGGAGATATGTTTCTCTGCAATACTTAATTTTTATGAGACCTAAACTGAAATCACAAGCTTTTGCAATAATGTTTGGGGGTTTTGCCTGTTTTAAGAAGGCTGATTATTTTAGCAATCCTGACTGGTGCTTCTTTGGGTAACTGTTCCATCTATACCGAATGGTAAACCATGAAAAAGGAGGGTGCTGGCTGTCAGATTTGATCTGTGTTTTTTGGTTGGCCATGCAATTTCTAGTTCTGTTTGTGGATTGTTAGGAGGATGAGAGCTGGGGACAGGGAAACCTGTTTTGTTCCAGCACCTCCCTGAAGGTTTTTAGTACATACAGTTTTGTACAAACAAAAATAAATGGTGTCTGTATTTCAGGGGATAACCTTGGACAGAAGTACCTAAGCCCCAAGGAAGTTATTGGTGAAAAAGGCTCAGATATCATTATTGTGGGACGTGGCATCTTGGCAGCTTCAGACCGTCTCCAAGAAGCAGAGAAGTACAGGAAGGCAGCGTGGGAGAGCTACGTGAGCAGGCTTGGTGCTCCAGCAGAAGACTGAAAACCACACACTGTCCTAGCCAGTGTAAGCAAAGCTGATGGAGCTGCAGCCCTCATGAGGGGTCCAGTTAAATACATGGACACTTCATCCTGTAGAAAACTGCCCTTTTGGAGAAAAATCTATTACAAAGTTGTTTTAATTGTACACACGGGTCAAATTGTGCTTGCCATTGTTGCTCTTTGATACTTGAATGTAAGAACCCAGAACTTCATGCCAAATTTTTAGCCTTAGTGGGATTTCTTGTTTGAAAAACATTGCACAAAACACCCCAAGGGTATTTTTTTGGCTGTTGTTGCCTTCGTCTCTTTTCCCCACCCTCAAATTCTTTCTGGCCGTGGAAATGGTATTTAGTTACATCCTTAATAAACTTCACCTGCACACTTGATGTGCTGCCCCACCTTCATGGGGTTATTCAGCTCTCCTGTTTCCAAACGAGCAAATGCAGGTTTTAATGCTATACTGTGAAATTGAATTATCTGGTGTTTAATAAATTCTTTTTTGCTACCATTTTCCTTTTTCAATGGCTCTATATGTCTTTGTTCTGTGGCAGAAATATTATAAAAAGTCATCCTGGTGTGTCTGTGACTGCAGGAGTTGGTCATGATTCTGTTTACAGAATTTGTCAGAGCAGTTAGTTGTGTGCTTAATTACAGTGGAGCTGTTGATTTCTCTAATTGAAATAAAAATATACTTTATTAGACTTCTTGTGACAATAGCTGGAATACCTGCAGGCTTTACTTTCCACTGTACATGGTAAATAAGGAGAAATAGAAATATCTTTAATGATTGGTTTTGGTTATAAAGTATGGAATAACCTTAAGTGTATCTAGCATGTATGTGGTGCAAATAGCAACGAAAACTTTATTCCAGTGCTGATGCAGTTCTGGACTGTTGCTGTTCCAGAGCACACAGAGAGCTGGGTCCTTTTGTTAATACACTTACGTCTAGACTAGGAAAAACTCTGTTTAGTGAGGTTTTTGCCATTAGTGCTGGGCTCTTCACCAGGTCTTCAAAAATAGATTGGAGGAGCTTTTTTTGATTGGTTTAATTTACGCAGGATGTCTAAGACCAAGGGACACAGGTTGGGATCTGAGAGCTTTGCTTTATGCCTCCTGTTTTAGTGACACAGTGCTCTGCTTCGTTATTCAGCTACTTGTGGGGCCTAAGATGTTGTGGAGAGAATGTTAGAACGTTGTGTGTGTTATTTTCCTTGAGGCTACCAGTTGCTTCAGTAGGATTAAATATAATAATTTAATATTATATTATTAGATTATATTATTATTATTGATATATTAATTATTTAATATAAATAATTCACACCTGGAGAATTCTGCCCTGTGGAAGATGGAACTTGCTGATGATGAAGTATCCTGTTCAGACACCCTGCAACAGTCAGTGGGATGGGATATTTCACATCAACTTCTAAGAAGTTCCAGTCCTTCAAAGAGGATTTTGTTCGCTGTCTGTATTTTATGGTCTTGAGGCCTGTAGCAGAAACAAGACTCTCACTTAGACCTTCTTGCAGAAAATGACCTTTTCCACCAGAGGGAGCTGAGACTCTATTTTTGGGGAGCGTTGACGCTCTGCAGTTTTTTACAGCTTCCAATAACTTGCAGTTCTAGATAATCCTCAGAATGAAAATCTGTCTGGTTTGTAACAAGTTACACCCTTGCTGTTGGGTGTATTTAAAACATTTAAACGTCATTCGAACGTTTAAAGCAGTATTCTAAAGCTAATTTAAAACAATAGTTTATCAGAAAGCTGCCTCAGGCTGAAGCCCAGCACAGTGTGCTGTTGTGGGCTTGCTGTTACAGCACGAGCAGAATTTCATGAGTTGAGTATTTTCCACTAACTGCTGAATCGTGTTTAAGCATGTGGCTGACAGCCGTGGAGCTAAATCCCTGAGCAGGCTCTTGGGAGAGCGAGTGTATCAGGCCTCTTGCTTAAAAAATAGCAACTGGATTTGGAAAGATGAATGTGATCTAATACCCAGTCACTTTTAGAGGGTACGTGCAGCTCACTTGCTTTACAAAGCGAGTTCTGAGGAACGGATCAATTGGGAAACTTCATTTCACAGTCCTTCTTTGTGCCTTCCAGAAAGAGCTGTGTTCTGGCACTTGGTGTGACACCACTGCTGCAAACATTTCAATTAGTAAAACAGAAACGTGTTACCTCCTATATGCATTCTTCTGTCAGAATGATTATAGTAAACAAGTGTGTGCACTTCCTTTGAGGCACCTGAAAGTGATTAAAAATCCATTTCAAATTAAGAACAAATGTTAATTTCCTTGCTTGCTCCTGCTGCTTGCATTCATCACACAGTCCCTGCTGTTGGTCCCAACTGTTCCTAACATGGGAACTAGGTCACAATTTACAAAACTCATTTGCATCATAATATATGAATCTGAAACTCTTGCAGTTTATTCTGTGATCTGATTGAGCCTTTGGTGGAGACATAAGGCTATATTTAAATTTCTCAATTTAATATTAACTGGCATTTATATGTTATACAAAATTGTGATCCTTATCCATTCTGGAGTATGGTTTATAACAGAATGAAAGTAAATCACTCTTTTCATAGTGAAATAAATTGTGGCCAAGTGTTGCCAGTGCTTGCAGCAGAAAGCTGCATGACTTGCTTCTATTTCTGAGCAGCAGTTCCTGAGAACTGTGAGACCAGCACAAGCTTGAGCCACTAAGGAATTGTTACGTAGCTGTTGATATTTGTGTGTAAAGTCCACTCTGTGTCTCAGAGGTTGTGGGTATTTATGTCAAGAGAACCCAGCCAAGGCACTTAAATCAGTATAACTGCCTAAGTACAGTACTTTACTCAGACTTTAAATTCTTGCAAAGTCTTGATAAACCTAGCGCTGAATTAAAACCAGACAAGTTAAACCAGCATCGTCCTTAAAAGTATTATTTGTATGCCACAGTATCAACATTGCTTTATTATTGGTTAACTGACAGGTCATATTATAGTTTCCATAGCCTAGTCTATGAAAATTTATTTGAAACTTAATCCCAGAAAAATAACTGAATCACTTCCCTTCAAGTTTATGTGGAAAGCCTGTTGCTGTGGATTTTTTTAGTAAGAGACACAAACATTGCGTTTAGAGAATAGCACCAAAGGAATGTGAAACACCCAGAGGAAGTTTGTTTTCAGATCTGACTTTTGGAGGTCACTGTCTCAGGGAATGGTCTGTTTTGGAAGGCTTGTGATTGGGCTGTGGGCTAGACATGCTGGATGGTTTGTTTGTTTATTTGTTTGTTTCTTTGTTTGTAACCATGCTGGTGGGTCTTGGTCAGTCTGTGCCACAGTGACAACACAGCTTTGAATGCTGCAAGAAATTAAAACTCATCCTGGTGCCTGCTCCAGCTTCAGGTTTTCCTCCAACTCCTTTGGCAGGCATTTTCATGCTGGGAGCGGGGACCCTGCCTGTGCGTCTGGGTTGGCTTTGTCCTCAGTCTTGGTTCTCTGTTCCTACATGACCCATGTGGCCTCTGAGCGTTTTCTCATAAGCTGGTGTGAGCCACAGTCCAGCTGTGAACCTGCAGGGCTGTGGAGGAGGCTGGAGGCTGGCCAGGACAAAGGACAGGGGGAAGCCTGAGCCAGGCTGTAACTGTGCATAAGGTGGTGGTATGTCATAGGCTGTGCAATACTGAAATACAGACTTGATGCTAGTATTGATTGCAGCTGCTGTGGAAATCCCTGTTTGCTTTCTGGTAGTAATTTGTAGTATCTTGTAGAGTAGATCTACTTGTTTTGCCAACTGTAACTATACTTGCCTTGATAGTACTAAAGTGTAAGGAATAAGAGAAAACAGATAATAAATCCTCTGTGTCCTTGTGCATAACAGAGTCAGGCATACTACAAACAGTTGCAATCTTTGCATCCTCACAAAGCAAGTAATCCTTCTGGGTTGTGGCATTAATTGGTGTCAGAAGTGTGGATCTGTGATAAACAGGTCATGGATGCTTGGGAGAAGGAAGTAGAAAAGCAGTGAAAATGGCAAGATGCTTGTAGAAAACCCCTCTGTGGGACAGGGATAAGGTGTCTAAGAATTGGTTGAATTTGGAAAGACTGCATAGTGAGTTTCAGAGGTGACAGGACGCTCAAATGCAAAGCAGAGAATAGCAAGGGGCCCTTCATCGGGCTTCTCACAGAGGTGTCAGCTGTAGGTGCTTTGTTTAGCACTGCTAGGCAGGAACTGGAAGCTTTGCAGCAAGCTCAGGATGCAGAAGTGTGAGCAGTTGCCTTTGAATCCCATGGCTTTGTTGCAAACCAATTAGTTAAAAACTACCCTCAGACATCCGGACCTATGGCACCTACAGCAAAAGCCTCTGTGCCTGGTCTCAGAGCAGATCACTGAAAAGATAAATACTGAAAATGGAAAATGAGGAGGAGGAGGCTTTGATTCTGGCAGCAAGTCTTCCTCTCCCTCTTCATTGCCCAAACTTTGTCCAGATAAGGCAGCCTCCTTGTACCCTGACATTAAAATTTCCAGGGGCTACTCCTGGCTCCTCCTGGAGAGGAAGGTCCCCCCCTGCCAGCCAGGGTCACAATGACTTCTAGGAATTTTCATGCTGAGCAGCTATGGCAGTTGTCCATGCAGAACAGCCAAAGCCTCCTGAGGACTGGGTGGGATGGGTGGTACCCGCTGGGGGCTGGAGCAGTGATCCTTCATCAGGCTGAGGCTGGACAGATATTCCTGACAGGAAGAATATTTCTCCTAAACACCGATGCAGAGGCCAGAGTGAAAATCCTCTCCCTGTTATCATCCATAATAAATGCTTCTAGAAAAATGCTGGGAGTGTGGAGCTGCCTCCTTCCCCCTCCCTCTAGTAGTCTTGATGGGTTCTCTGGCTGGACAATGAGGCTGACTGCTCAGGATTTCCTTAAGGAACAGAGGTAACACCCTGGGACATGATGGTTGTGCCAGCAACATCAGCAGGGAAACTAAAATTGCAAAATACAGCATCCAGAGAGACCAGAAAAACCTGGCCTTAATGTTATGGCATGAAATGTGGCACTGAAACACCACAGTGGCCTGGGAAGGGCTGGAAAAGTGACAGTCCTTAGGGGAGGCAACAAGGACAGGGAAGCACTCCCAAAGGAAAGGTCAGGACAGGGTCATCCAGAGGCTTAAGGGAGCTCAGAGTAATAAGGGACAAAATGCTTGAAATGCTGAAATTAATAGATCTGACTCAAAGTGGCCCCCTGCAAACAGGAACATCATCTGGAATGGAGACAATCAGGGGATCTCCTGCAAGGAAAAGGACTCACAGTAGGCTGGCTAAAGGAGATGCCCATGGTCATCTAGCAAACACTGTGGGGTAGGCATGATGGTGCACCAGCACACTGCGGGCAGGGAACAAGTTGCCTCCCCTCCTCAGGAAGCTGCAGAGCACAATGAGGTCTTACCTCAGCCCCATTTTCTCTAAACTAGATAAACCTGGAGTCTTCTGGATGTTTTCAAGGACCTTAACATCATTCTTAAATTGTGGGGCCCACACTTCACACGGTATATGATTCAATTGTATTTAGTCCTCATTACTGAAATCCCTTCTTACCAATGCTTGCAACTCAAACTACACAGTTAAACATTTATACATTCTCATTAACTCCTGTCCCCTGTCCTTTTACAGACAGTTATTACTCTCAGGGTCCATGGGCTTCCTCCACTCTTCCACATGTCATACTGATTTGGCAAGGAAATGAAAAAACATCATGAGCATTTGTCTTTTTTATAACTTACATTATGCACACCATGCCTTGTCACTACGTTATTGCTTGTTCCTTATTTAAAGGATGAAATAGTGATCACATTGTACAATTTATGAATATAATTTCTCAAGCAGGCAACAAATTGGATTGTTGGCATTCCTTACACCACCCTTAACCATTAGATGCTAAATTTTGAGGCTCAGCAGAACCTGTCTCTGAAGCATCTTGGTGTCAACCTAATTTGGCATACTTACTCCCCAGTACCCCAAATTATCAATAACAACAGCCTTTAAAGCACATTCATATGTTAAGTCCATTAGTTAGTCCATTAGATTATAGTCCATTATAATGCCCCAGGATACAGATTCAGTTTGGGTGAGGAAGACAAGCAACTATAATTACACTTCGTGTTACAATCACACCCAAGTGTGGTTTTGGTGTAAATGGGACAGAGCACAAGCTTTTATTGATTCTGGAAATCTCATGGACCTGAAATAATGAATCAGCAAATACAAACAAAAGAGGTTTTAATGGACTCTGGCATCTTACATGGAATGTTAACAACATGAATTGTCAAAGATACTGTAATCTCACCGGTCCTAATTCTACATGCTACTGTCTACAGAGGTGGCTTAGTACTAATGGTAATTGGGACATCTGTGACCCAAGCAACACAATTGACTGTAGTTCATAACCTCTGTTGGGCACTCTGATTATAACAAAATTGAATTTTTTTTCTAATCCATATTTTTCTAATTCATTCTACAAACATGACAATGACCCTGGGTGAAGCTGGTGGCCAACTTTTTAACCCCTGGAGGGTTCTGTTTTTGTGGCTAAGAGATTGTCACCACAGAGGATAGACACTTGTACCACAGCACATCTTGCTCCTTAGGCATTCCCATCTCAAGGTCTGACATTTAACTTTCATCACAACCACTACCCTGTAGGTAATCAAGGCAGAGTGTTTAACACTGTACTAACAGGTCCATGAGGTTTCCAGAATCAATACAAGCTTGTGTTCTTTCCCATTTACATCATAACTTATTGACTGTGCCAGATGAAAATAGAAGTCAGCAGCACCTATTGGCTGCTCTAAGTGCTGGTGTCCTATGCCTGGTTATGTCTCTGTGGTATAAAAAGGACTTACTTTGTACCCCAAATGGAGCCTCATTCTCTGACGCATCCCAGTGTGCACAAATCCTTGTTCCCAGTGGTATTTCCTTGGCAGAGCAGACCCTCACCGGGGGTGCCAGGCTGACTCCAGGCTCCGTGATGCAGTCAGCCCATGAGGGTTGACCTTGGCCAGGCACCAGGTGCCCACTGAGCCTCTCTAGTGCTCCTCTTTGCAGCAGGACACAGGAGATGCATCCCAATTTGCACAAATCCTTGTTCCCAGTGGTATTTCCTTGGCAGAACAGACCCTCACCGGGGGTGCCAGGCTGACTCCAGGCTCTGTGATGCAGTCAGCCCGTGAGGGTTGACCTTGGCTGGGTGCCAGGTGCCCACTGAGCCTCTCTATCTCTCCCCTTCCCAGCAGGACACGGGGGAGAATAAGATGGAAAACAACTCGTAGGTTGAGACAAGGCAGTTTACTAAAGCATGAAAAAGGCAATTGAAAGTTTGCATGTGCATAAGCAAAGAGAAAAAGTCAATCTCTACTTCCCATCAGGCAGCGATGTTCAGGCACTTCCCGGGAAGCAGGGCTTCAGCACACGTGGTGGTGGCTCCAGAAGGCAAACACTGCAGAGTAACAAATGCCTCCCTGATCCTCCTCCCTCCCTTAGCTTTTATATCTGAGCTGACATCACACGGTATGGAATATCCCTTTGGCTCATTTGGGTCAGCTGGCCTGGTTGTGTGCCCTCCCAGCATCTTGCCCACTCCCAGCCCCTTGATGGGGGGAATGTTAGAGGGACAGGTCTGCCCAGCAGTAGCCAGAGCACTGGTGTGTTACCAACACCTTTTCCACTGCAAAGCACAGCACTGTGAGGGCTGCTGAGGGAAAATTAACTCCATCTCAGCCAGACCCCTTATTCCATGCACTGTCCACCCCTCATTCCATACCATTTGCGTCATACTCAGATCCCACATAATTTATATATCTTCCAACTGTTCCACTGTATTTCTTTCTCATTACTGGAATGCTTTCTTGCCCACACATATAACTTAAATTACATCCTTAAACCATTTCTGTGTCAAACATACATTTTCATTAACCACTATCCCCTGTCCTTTCAATGACAGATATTATTTTCCCATTTCATGGGCTTCCTCCATCCTTCCAGATCCATGACTTGGGCTCCATTCCATCAGGACGAGTGATCAGGCCAGAAGCAGCACACTTCATTGTTGAACACTGACACCAGCCTGGCTCTGGTTGTTTTTGCATTTGTCTTGCTCCTCATTCTTCATCATTCTTCATCAGTTTGTGTCATTTCTGCTACTTCCTGCAACATACAACTCACACCACAGATTATTTTCCCCCCAAGGTTAAATCTCCTTGAGGTGCGCACAAGGTCTCCCCATCCTTCTTCATCACCAACCAAGTACATCCATGTCCTTGGGCAAAGACAATCCCAGAAATGGGCTTGCCTTTTCCCATGGGAGGAGAAATCCACACTAACTTTCCCACTTCCCTGTGTGTGCAGGGACCTTATTTCCTACCACAGTGCGTAGGGGTTTTGTTTGGGCAGGACCAGGGCAGTTACCAGATCCCCTAGGGCTGACTAGCCAAGTGGCTTCTGCTAAATTTTCATCCCAGTGCTTCCATGGCCCATTACCTTACACTCTCACAGAGTTTTCAGCAGTCCATTATACCTTTCAGTCTTCCCAGAGGTCTGTGGGTAATAAGGGATGTGATACATCCACTCAAGGCCATGTTTCTTTGCCCCAGAGTTTATGGGTTTATTTTTAAAGCGAACCCCATTGTCTGAATCAATGTAGTACCATGTTGTCACAAAATCTGGATCTCAAGGCCTGGGATCTCAAGTTCTCTCAAGCAGTGGCAATGTTTTACAGGGGATGTTTCCAGCCAGCCAGCTGCTGCTTCTAACATGGATGTGACTCTTGCCTTGGCGTGTTCGTGGCAACAGCCCAACACAGTCAATTTGCCAGGCCTCACCATACTGGAACCCCAGCCACCGCCCTCTCTTCCAAGGAGACTCCACTTGTGTGGCTCACTTGATTGCAGCACGTTTCACATTTGTGTGTAACCCATATGGCACTACTTGGCTGCCTTTGACTGCCGCTCATACTGAATTTCCAACATGTCAGGTACAGCAGCACTCACAGATGTATCATTCAGGCCCCAACAGTCCAGTTCCAGTCGGCCTCCATTCCCCATCAGACTCACAATGGCCACATGGGGCTGTTAAAGGGTCAGCAGGTCCTGCTGATCACTCCTTGGCTCTCCAAGGACTAATGGATGGGGGGTTCATGGATGGGGCTCAGTCTTGGTTGGTGAGATACTGCTGCTGCTGCACAGTCCTGGTAGCAATTGGTGCTTGCTGGTCTTCATTCAACCTGCAGCAATCCTGCAATGAAGGGATCTTCTGAGAGGCCAGGCAGAGTGGATAGCTCTTTGATCTTCTCTGTATTCACTCTAGCTACACTAAAAGCCCATGGATATCCTTTTGGATCCTTGAAGTATCTAGTTGATGCCAAGGATACAAGGGGCCTCTGAGCCAGTCACAGCCAGAGCCAGTATCCTTCCCACTTGTTCCCTGTTAAGCTCACCTTGGCCTCTAACACAGAAAACTCCTGGCATCCCCCGTGACTCCAAAGACCCAGATGGACTCTGCACTCCTGTGCATTGATGCTATCAGTGTACAATGCATCTACTAAAGCTTTGCACTTCTGTGGATCTGATGTGCCAGGCCACCGAACCCACACAGTCCAGTATGCCTGGTCATCCCAATTCCTCCTCCTGGCCAGAGGCAGGGACCCTCTATTCCTGTTCCTGGTCAGAGTATTCACTATCTGACCTTTGCGATGCCAGATCAGAAGTGCCCTCATCAGGGTGAAAGGAAGTGATTTTTGCTCTTTTATGTCTGGGAAATCGCTGATTGCTTTCTTGTCTCTCCGTGGCAACTACACTGGCAGTCTTCTTGGGTGACCCTTTAACAGCTTTCTTCCCTCTCAGTTCACGGACACGGGCTTCCAGCTTAAAGGTGGGCTCACCTACCCACTTCCTCATGTCCTCCCCCTGGTCCCGCAGGAAGAACCAGAGCTCACCACGGGGCCGGCGCTTGGGGCTTCCCTTCCCTCTGACCGGGGAAGGAGAGGAACGATCTCTTGGGCTGCCCCTAAAAGCTGGGCCGCTGGCTTGTAGGGACGAGGAGGTGCCCAGAGTTTCTTCTACATTTCGGAGCCAAGAGGACGCCATCTCTACGGTTGGTGTATCCATTTGCGGGTGGTACAGTGATACCAAGCTGCTGGAATATGATGCAGGGGCACTTTGAACCACCTTCCTCCACATGGCCATTGTGCAAGGGGCATCCTCTGGATCTTCAGGGACACTGTCACTTTTTAGATCACTATAGACGATTTCCAGCACAGCTAATTCTCTCAGGTACTGGATACCTTCATCTGCAGTGGTCCACTTCCCTGGGGAGTTCACCAGATCTTCCTTAAATGGGTATCTTGCCCTCACGCTTGAGAGGAGCCGTCTCCAGAGGCTGCAAATTGGTCCTTCTTTTCCAATTCCTCTTTCAATTTCCCGATCTTTAGCAAGGGATCCCAGCTGCTGGGCTTCATGACCTTCTAACTGCTGTCTGCCAGCCCCATTATCCCAGCACCGAAGCAGCCAGGCAGAAATTGGCTCACCTGGCTGGCGGCTGTAATCTTTGCGCAGGTCTCGAAGTTCTGATGAGGTCAGGGACCGAGTAACTTCGGTTTCCTGTTTGATTTGCCTCACTCCTTTTGATTTCTTTGTTGAAGGACCTGCCTCTTGATCCAACCCCTCCTTTCCTACTGTTACTTCCCCTTCTTCTTCCTCTTCTTCTTCCTCCCTTACTAATCGATGGAAAGAGTGTGTAACTTGCCTTGTCCATTTTTTTGCTTTCACTTCTGGGGCAGTTACTGTAGCTGCTGTGGTTTGAGTCCCTGACTCAGCCAGAGTGTCCTCACATGCAGTTTGGCTTCCTGCCTCCACTACAGACCTCTGAGAGTACTGAACAGTGGCTCGGTAGGCACAGGCCAAGCCCCAGTACAGAGCAAGAAGCTGCTGGTGTTCAGAGGGGTGGGCAAGGCACCCTTCTATCAGCTGCTGGGTCAGTTTGTCAGGGTTGATTACCTGCTCAGGTGTAAAATCCCAGGCAATGGGAGACGAAAACTGCCCTAGGAACCTGCCCAAATCCTTCCATGCACCTTGCCACCCGGGAACTGGATGCCTCAGGGCATCTTTCAGTATCTCCTCACCTAAAGTTTGTTTTCTCCTACACCAGGATGATGCCAGATTCCATAAACTCCATAGAATGCCAACAGTATTAGCTAATACTATTAAGAGTATTAAATGGCTTATATATGGATGAGCAAAGACCATGGGAGCCTGCATTACAAAAGCATTCACATCAATTACTGTCCCCAGAACATAGCTCCCCACACACAACAAGGCCACCAGTGTAAGAGCAAAGCACAGAGCCATTGTTTTTGTTAACATGTTCCCAAACTCAGCAAGAGATAAGCAGTGCAGCTGACACACTCTGTGTCCTGCACAAGAGCTTGTTACTCTATAACTACAATTTACTTTTTACTACAGCATGCAATACAGCTACCAACACCTTTTCCACTGCAAAGCACAGCACTGTGAGGGCTGCTGAGGGAAAATTAACTTCAGCTCAGTCAGACCCAATACCTTGTCCAAGTGAGACTTTGCCCATTGTCAGCTGGCCCCACTGCTGGGATGGGTTTGACAAGCACTTGGTACCAGCAACAATTTATATAACATTTTATATAACATTTTATATATGTATTTATAACATTTTACATGTGTATGTGCACATACACACACACATATATATATATATATGCACACATGCACACATACAGGCATGCATATAATCACAGAATCATTTAGGTTGGAAAAGACCTTCTGAATCACTGAGTATATATTTTTAGTCTATGCTGCCATCCAGTAACCCTAGGAGCTGAACACACAAAAGGAGGGTTGCTGCCTTTCTGAGCACACTGTCTGATGTTCAAATACCTCCAAAGTTAACCATGACCTCTTCACGCCAAGTATGCAAGGGTTGGATTAGAATCATAAAAACATAGAATCATTTAGGTTGGAGAAAACCCTTATGCTCATTGAACCCCAGTGTTACCCCAGCACTGACAAGTCCACCACTAAACCACATCCCAAAGTGCTACATTTACTTGCCTTTAAATGCCTCCAGGTTTGTTGACTCCACCACTTCTCTGGGCATCTTGTTACAATGCTTGATAACCCTTTCAGTGAAGATATTTTTCCTAATATCCAATCTAAACCACCCCTGCTACAACTTGAAGCTACAACTTCTCTTGTCATACATAATAATTACTGGTAAGTATTTTTGCTGCTTTACTAGTGGTAATTTTATGGTGACTTGTAAAATTTAAATATAGACTTGCTACTAATATTCATTGCTGCTAATATTGATTTCTGCTGCTGTTGAAATATTTATTTGCTTCAGCTGGTTTTGGCTAGGATAGAGTTAATTTTTTTCAGAGCAGCTAGCACAGTTCAGATTTTTGCTGGAAACAGTGTTGATAATACAGAGATGTTTTAGTTACAGATGAGCAGAGCTTACACAGATTCAAGGCCTTTTCTGTTCCTCCCTGCACCCCACCAGCAAGGATTCTAGGGGTGCACAAGGAGTTGGAAGGGGACACAGCCAGGAGCTGACCCCCACTGACCACAGGGATATCCCAGAGCATCATGCTCAGCACATGGAACTGGGGGAAGAAGGAAGGGGGGTACGTTCACAGCCATGGCGTTTGTCTTCCTGAGTCACTGCCAGGCGTGAAGGAGCTCAGTTTTCCTGGGATTGGCTGAACACCTGCCAGCCAGACTCTGAAGGAATTAATTCCTTGTTTTGCTTTGCTTGCATGCAGCTGTGGCTTTACTTATGGGACTGTCTTTATCTTGACCTATGTTTTCTCACTTTTTTACTCTTCTGATTCTCTCCCCTCTCCCACTGTGGCAGAGTGAGAGAGTGGCTGTGTGGGGCTGAGTTGTCAGCTGGGGTTAAACCATGACAGCCTTACAGTAGTTACTCATAGCACAGATACACTTGTTTTGCTAATCACCAGTACGCTTGCCTTGATAGTGGTGACTTGTATTAAAATGCAATAAAGTAATTGAGGAAATAAAGCCTCCATGTCCTTGTGCACGACAGGGTCCTGCAAGCCCATGGCTGCAACCTTTGCCCCCACACAGACTGGGTGATCCTGGGCCAGGCAGCTGAATGGACAAGTTTCTGATCTGGCTGCATCCAGTGGACACCAGCAGAAACTAGTGGGCATGAGAAAGAGACAGGATGAAATAAACTCCTGTGTCTCTGCTGTATAGTTTAGACCTTTGCAGGCTGGCAGTGGAGAGAACAACAGCCAATTCCAGTTCTTGTGTTCAGGTATGGAGATGGTGATGGGATATGCTCCTGGGTTGCAGATGCTGAGTCACCTCACTGTGACATTTCCTGCAGGCAGCTTAGTGATCCTTTTCTCAAAACTTTAGCTCCTTGGCTTTCCACTTGGCTGGAGAAACCCAAGGTTAAATAAGTTCAAGAGTGTGGAGCATTCATCTTCCAGAGCCTGGGCTTTGCCTTCAGCTGCTGAGCACCTTCTTAGTCCACTGTAAAGGGCAATGAGGATGCAGGCAGGCGTGCCTCACTCAGGCTTGTGTAACAGAGAACGGTTCCACTGCACCTCCACAATTAACAAAACAAATCATGCTGCCATTGGCCTGGGCTTTTCCCAAGGAATGGTGCTGTCTCCTCCCCCAGACCAGCAGCACAGGGAAAAGGCAGTGGTGAGCCCCAGCCCCAGCAACCCTGCAGCAGCAGCAGCCCTCAGCTGTGGCTGGGGAAACAGGAGGAGATGATGTTGCAAGGGCATCCGGATTCCAACTTGGCTAGACAAGCACTGACATTTTTCCATCACATCTGACCCGTTGATGCTTTCTGCTGGAGCTTTCGTTCAGGAATGCTAGCTGTGGTCAGGCTGCATGTATTTACAGACACAAATAAACTGCTGCTGACTGAAATACACCACTCCCATAACTGTGCTTGGCACTACTCTTGCAAGGGCAAAGGCAGATCTGCTTACCCAGTAACACAAAGCCTTAGCAGTGCTCCCTTACTTTTTTTAAAAGATGTAACCTTGTGGAAAAGCTGAATTTGGGGGGCTGCTCTGCACTGCTGGGTGCAGCACCACAGGCAGCACTGACAGCATCAACCCTATTCACTTCTTTTTGTACACTGGCTTAGTAGCCTGGCCTGTGGCACCCTTCCCTTGCTTCTTTGGTCCCACATTGCTCCCTGCCTACTCTGCAGACCCGTCTGCTTTACAGCTGAGTCCTCTCCTTGGGCAGGGGAATGAGGGCACTTGCAGTCCCATCCCCAAGCCTTTTCTCTGCTTTTTCCACTCTCCCTGCCCAAACCAACCCTTAGCAATGAGTCAAATCTTGGCTCCCTACAACCGCCTGGGTTGCCCAGTCTCTCAGCCCTAGCCCAATGTTGTGGGAAATGCCACAGCACAAAGGTAATCTGCAAGAGTGCAAGGGAAAGGGTGGCAGGAGGGCACTGCCTGTGCCTCTCCTTTCAGAGTGCAAAGGGGTGGATTTGTTTTTAAACTGCTTGGTCCCTCACAAATTAACTGAAGCAGAAGTGTACTCACAGCATTTGCTGCTTTGGGTGGCAAAGCTGGTTTAAAGCATTCCTGCCCTTCCTTTTCCTGGGCTTTCCTTCCTGCTCCCCCTTTCTGTGCCTGGGGCAGTATGACTTGTGTGGGGCAGCCATGTGAACCAAGCTAAAACTTGCTCTGTCTCCTTGTGATGATTATTTTCTGACTGCTATTTTTTTGTGTCAGTGATGAAATCTGTCTTGCTATCTTGCCAAGTGGCAGTGGGATGATCACAAACCCCAAATTTACCCCAAGGATGCTCCTTCCCAGGTGGCAGGGTTAGTCCCAGCTATTCAAAATGCAATTTCTCAGCCTGCAAACTTTAGCCTGGACTTCATTATTGTGTAGGACACGTGGAGCTCTGAAGAGCTGCCCCTGTGCAGTACTCAGGCCTGTCCTGCTGCTCGTGCTGCTGCAGGGAGGAGGCAGCACAGCCTCCAGCCCACCCGTGGTGGGTTACACTAAGGCAGCATTTAACCAGAGCCTGCCCCTGCACTTGCTTCCAGGGTGGATCTATGCACCCTCCTCCCCTGCTAGGGCAGATTTAGTGGAATCAAGTGGGAAAGACAGCACAAATTTCATTTGCTTGAGGTTTTGAGTTTTTTACCCCACCTGATCAGCACCGATGCCGCCAAGGTGCCACTTGCTGCCCTCCTAAAAATCCCAGTTCTGAGATATTTTTAGTATGGTCTGCTGCATTTCTTCAGGGTTGCTTGTAGGTGGAGGGCGGGGCATAAAGCTCTTGAAGGAGAGCTGGTTTTACTGAACAAATAAGAGCTTCTGTTTATAGAGGCAAAAACACATTAAAAAAATAAATCCGGAAGGATGGGCCCATGGCCCTTTTCCAATGAGAAGAGCAAGTCAAAACAATGAACACCATTTGTTTTTGCTTTTCCCTGGCAAGCTTCCTTCAGCTGACTATTGCATGATCTGTTCAGGGTGAAGAGACAAGAAAAAAAGAAATTTAAAAAAAGAAGGGAAAAAAATCCAGGCAGTAGCAATTGCTCCAGCTTCTCTCTCCTGGGGCGGCTGCAGCCTCATCTGTGTGGGTTTAAAGCTGCAGCTGTCAGCAGGGTAACCCAAACCCCAGCTCCAGAGGAAAACAGACAGGGCTGGGGGAATAGTTTGGGGGGAAAAAATAAAAAGAAAGCAAAAAAACAAAGCAAAATATATGTCATGAAGCAACAAGACTGGTCTTTATCCAGCTCTCTTTCCAAAAGCTCAGGGCTCCCCTGCTTTTCCAGCTGGGCTCCACGGGACCCCACAGCAACAGTCCTCTGGTAAAAAGTCAGAAGTCTGGATGAGCTGCTGTGTGCTCTCAGCTGCCCTCCTGTAGCCCTCCGGGCTGGACAACTACCTGCACACCATAAGGAATGTATGTTTATATTAGTTTCCTCAGACTGAACTCCCTTTTCCTTGGGCTCCCACCAGTTTCCAATCTGTTTAACACCATTGGTTCAGATCAGGAGCTCCCTGCCCTGGGTCAACACCAGTGTATTAAATCAACACAACTTCTGTGGCAGTCCCTACAGCTCCAGCTCCAAGTTTTATGGCCATGCTTTGACTGATTAGGCTCTATTAATAAATCCATCAGGCAGCACCACTGCTGCTGGCAGGAGGAGCAGGCCCCAGTTTTGGTGGGGGTCTCAGCAAAGAAACAATCCACTCTATTCACAGCATCATATATGCACAACTGTTTTATTTTGGGGTTTATATAAAAAAAAATTCCTAAAGACTGCAGAGCTTTTTTTATCCTAATTTCTTACACATATGGTTCCAAGACCCTGTTTTCAAGCTAACTCCCCCCGTAACAACTTGTGATGGAGTGGGTTCCCCTGATTTTTGACCCAGTCACCTTTTCTAATGGGATATGTCTAAAGCTGCAATATGGCACTTGGTTCACTTAGTTGGCAGGTTTAATACATCTGGAAAGCTTGGTATGGAGACGCACACGGCTCAGAGTCCATCAACACAGGCAGGGACCCTGCCCTCACATCTGTGCCTCCAGAAAGAACCAGACCTTTCTCCTTACTGTGCAAATCACAGGCTTTGGTCATCGACCAGTCCCGTCGTAAGGGATTCTCGCCCCTGAAGAGAATCCCATCTTCAAGTGGGGAAGCAGCCCGGCCATTCAAGCAATTGTCCATGGCAGTGCCAGGCACTGAGACCCCTTCAGTCAACCGTACCGTTGTAAGACTTGTTGAGCTTGTTGAACGTGAACTCTACGTTATGCGTGGAAATAGGCTTTCGGTAGAGAGGATTGGATGCCTTTGGAGAGAGGAGCAGACAAAAAGAACAAAGATGAGGAACAAAGTCCATACCATGGTAAAAACATACCAATTAGTTTGGTGACAGCACAGTGTTTGGCTTTGAGTGAATTGAACATTCAGATCCAAAGGCAGTGCTGTTTACTCAGAGCTGGTCCATGAGACCCACCTTCCATCCTGCCTGCAGGCAGAGGCACTGCCCTCCAATGCTGAGCACGCCCCCTCAAAGCCTCCCAGAAGGGTTCCCTCACAGACCTGACCAATGCAGCTGCCACCACAGTCTCCCCTACCTCCTTCAGCCTCCAGCTCTGCTTGGAAATAGATGATGAAACCAAAAGCTGGGTATAGCTCTGCAAAGCATTTATAACTTGCCTAGGAGAAGGCAGTGCGAGATGCTGGACTCTGAAGGCACCACAGGGCATGGACACCTGCATCCCTCGTTCCTGCCACCCTTTTCCATCACTGCAGAGCTGTTTGCTGCCAGTGCATCCCAACAGCCCCCCCAGCAGTACCCCCACCCCAGGCTCACCATTTCATATCTGGCACGGGAACGTTCGCTCTGGAATCGGTCGAACTCCCGCCTGTCGTGAATGGTGACGAGCAGCTTCCAGAGCGCCAGCAGGATGATGCCAATCAGCACCACGCTGCCAATCACTGCCAGCACGATGGTCACAGCGCTGGGGGCTGAGCTGCAGGCTGGCAGGGAGGCAGAAAAGCTAATTAGCTCTGGTGTGAGTGTATCCCAGATCAGGTAATAACTTGGACTGCAGCCACAGAGCAAGTGACCTCGGGCAGCGCTAGCAGCAGTGGCTAAATTTGAAAAAGCAACAGTCCCCCTCTGAAATTGAACTGATTTTTTTTTGTTTTTTTAATTAAATAAACTCCTGGCTAGAAGCAGGTCAAAGGGACACCTCTTGTGGATGTCACCAGATCTGGGATGTCACGTAGCAGGGCTGCAGTGCCACTGTCCAACAGTGATGCAGGGTTTAATGCCAGCTAAATGTCCCATGTGGGACACAGAGCGTTAAGGTGCCTCTGGCAAAATCCAGCTCAGCTTCTCCCACACAGAGACAGGTGATCACTAAGGACTTTATATAAGGACATTAACTGTCAGCTAATCAGCTGGTCTTTCAATTAAGTGCAAGCTGCAGCACAGTTGAAATAGAACATGAGGAATCTCAATCTTTCCCATACTGGCCCGTGCCTCGGAGGACCAGAGCAAATCACAAGAAGCTACTGCTGGATGCTTGCCAGCTTGTCCTGCAACACCACAAGGGGTTTTCTTTGAGCAACTGCATTGCATGTGATTAAAATAGTGCTGGGAAGCACAGCTGTCTGCACAGCCTGTGGAGGGGAGTAGGGACACTCAGCCCTTACACTGCCTGGATCAGAACTCCTTGGCAACGTGGAAATCCTTAGGTGGTGCAGGGCTTTCCCAGTGTCCTAACTTAACCAGCAGCTGCACCAGGTGTCCTCTTCTGCTGTTTTTGCTCACAGGGGCTTTATCTCCAAATCAAGTATTCTTTTTGCTACTTAAATAGGCTTCAGTTAATTCAGCCTCCTAAAGCTCTTCAGCCACTTGCTGGCAATGCTGATGGCTCAGGTGCAAAGTTTACTCTCACAGTTGTTTTTTACTAAGTTGGGAGCATTTGGAGCTGGGTTTCATCACTGTAAAACACTTCAGTCTAAACCACCCTCGTTTATCTGCTCACACACGCAGCCAGCCTTTCTGCAGCCCCCAGGCTCCCAGCAGCCCATCACCTCTCCTGAGGCTGCCAGTGCTGTCAAAAAAGAAACCCAAGGGAGGGCCAACCTGGCTCCTTGAGGACGGTGAGGTTGGATTTCCCACTGGGAAGCTCCAAGTAGGTGAACTTCATGACGCAGTTGTTCACTGGGTAGGCACAGAGAATCGCATTGGGGTCATCTGTTTCTGGAACCAGATGCAAGAATCACAGGATTTTGTATAAGTTTTTATACATTAAAAAAAAATCCTAAACACTTCACAACTTTTGTACCATAATTTTTCAAAGAAATGCTTCCAACACCCTCTATTTTTTAATGTAATTCCCCCTAACAACCTGCAATAGTGTGGGTTCCCTGATTCTGAACTAGGCACCCTGTCTAACAGGCTATGTTTAAACTGCAATACAGCACTTGGTTGACTTAGCTGGCAGGTTCAGTATTAGGAATTAGCACAGCTCTCCCCTGCAAGATAAGCAGAGCTTTCCAGGGATGCCTGGGAGCAGAGGAATGGGGAGTAAGCCTGGAAAGCAGCACAGTTTGATCACAACTCATACAAATTGTAACTGAGCAGTGTCCAGATTTACTGCTTGAGAAAATGTGGCACTTGGCAAACATCCCATAGCAAACAGACTCAACCTCACACGCACACACATTCTTCCTTCATGCAAGTCTGCTTCTCCAATAAATGCCATTTTCTTCTTAATTTGCTAAATCTCTTGAATGATAGAAGGTGAAGAGAAAACAAGGGGCACTGACTCGGGGCCAGCAGCAGCAGCAGCCCATGGCCAGCTTGTGCTCCAGCTGTACTGAATGGCTCCAGCTCCGGAAATGGCTGAGAAATTTGTTTTCAAAGAGTGAGAGAGAAAAGGAAAATGGGAAGGGGAGGAGGGAGGGAGGGAGGGAGGGAGGGAGAAGTTGGTTGCAAGGATGATGTGTAGATATGGGAGTTGCAAGAAATGAGAGGACTTTATTCCCAGAGCCACGCGAGTGCTGTGTGTTTGTGTCTGACACACCATAGCACCAGATGGAGCCTGGTCACTGTCAGTGCTGCCTGAGGAAGGCTGCTTCACAGAAGCAATCTAAGATTGAGCAAAACCATCACCTAAGGTTTGCAGATCTAGCTTAAGGGGCGATTTCAGCAGAGCCACTGCCCTGCACAGCCACAGCTCATTCAATGCCCTCCACTGCAGGGACAGTGACTGGAGGGAGTTGGGGAAGCATCTCTGGCTGTGACAGGAGCACAGCTCTGCAAGCCTGCAAGGGCTGAGAGTTTCATGGGACAGGAATTTGGGGACCCAGTGCTGCTGGCTAGCAATCACATGCATGACCTTGTTTTAGGCACCTGGAAATAGCTTTCCACAGCTCTCGTGCCTGTCATCCATGCCTGTCATGCTGAAAAATGATTGCATTAATGGCCACTGCTATGCCAGCCCCTTAGCTGTCTCCTGTCTGTTTGTTTTTCCTTTCAATGCCTTTGACCTGCATCCAGTTAAAAGATTAATACCCTCCATTTCAACAGCTGAGCTCAGATGCAGCTGCCCCTCTGGTGAGTCCTGACATGTTGCTGGTGTGGACAAACCTCAGCTGTTCCTACCCTGGGACAGGAAAACCTCCTCTATCTACACAGTGGTAGCAAAGCATGGGCTGGAAAAGTGCTGATTGTTACAAGCAAAGTACTAATTAAATTAATATAGATAACACTTCCATGTTTCTTGACTAATGCCCTTTTGAGTTGAGCAGCAAATCTTAGTTCCTGTAGGTCTAGCTGCTTTCACTCCCATCCTTGCACCATTATTTCAGTAAAAGACAGTGATTCAAGTCTCAATAGTAATGATTTCTGTTGATCTTCACTAAGTTTCAGAGATCACAAGTCAACAGAGAGGTGTGAGGGCTCCACTGAGTTTTCAGGTACACAGATGTGTGCTACTGCCAGGTTCAGCTTGGAGCAGGACTTGTCATGCTCCTCTCATGCTGAAAGCTCCTCTCTGGAACTACCAGGAATGCAAAGGAATGCAGAACCAAAGGAGATCATGCAGAATCCAAAGCAAGTCATACAGGCCTCCCATGAGGCAGCCTTCTGGCTCGTGAGTCCAGTGACAGAGACCTCTGCTCTACAAAGCTTTGAAGCCCTGACTGCATCATATCCAGAGTCAAAAGGCAGCTGGGATGCTCAAGGCTGTGTTCATTGCAATTTGATATTTAAGAAGGTCCTATCTTCCCCTGCCAAGACTATACAGACCTATGTATTCTGTGACAAATATCTGCCTTTCAGCAGGAACTTGTAATATGTACTAAATTATACAAAGGCACTTGAACACCAGCACTTGGCCAAGTCTACCTGTGAAGAAGTCCATAGTCCACAGGAACTTTCTTTAGGAATATTTTGCTTTACCTCTCTCTCTAGCAGCTCAGATCTCCAAACCACAAAGTGCCCTGAGCTCCCAAGATCACAGCCCTGTGTGCAATTTGACTGCAATAGTTCAACAGAAACATAAGTATAATTCCCAAAAACATCTTAAAGCAGCAATCTGGCTGTTTTTTCTCTGAAAGTCATGCAGGGGGCTGGCAAACTACAGCCCAGCCTCACCTTCCATGGAGTAGGCAGAACAAAAGCTGACCTTGGCACAATACACTAATCAGGCAGGAGGGATGAGCTTTGATTCCCAATATGTGCCGGCCAGACAGGCATTAAAAAGGAGTTTTGTGTGTTTTGAACTTCCAAACCTCTCACAGGGTGCTGATGCAGGTGCAATCCCTGTTAAACTGCACAGTGATGGAGAGAATGAGAGCAAGTGTCCCAAAGGGAAGGGTAGGAAACTCCACTGGTCATAATTTAAAAGTGGGGCACTGGATGTGAAAGGAGTCAATGGGAAAAACATCACCTGCAGACAGCTTAGGAGGAAGTGACTGAAAGGCTGAGCAACGTGTGGGACTCCCACCTCTATAAACTAAGGAAGAGGAGGAAATGCCAGATGCAGACAGTAACTTATCCCTGCTTGATCTCCATCCCTCCCTCCAAGAGATATTGCTAAGGCCAAGGCCAGGATTGTGATTAAATCTGTTACAAGTCTGGATCGCCTCTACTCCCCTAAACAGCAACCAGGGACTCCCAGAACATATCTTGAAAAGAGTGGGGAGAAAGTCATCTGCTGAGAGATGCACATGTGTCTAGAAGAGGACACAAAGGACAGGAAATTGTCAGGGGTACTTGCAGCAGTCAGTTCCACCAAAGCAGAACTCATTTTCAAAACTGCTTTGCTTTCTTTTACCAGCTCAGTTCTTCCAAGATGAAACCTCAGAAGGTTAGAAAATGCCTTTTCTTGGGTGATACTTTGTCCTTTTGCACTCTCTCCCGACTCCTCTCATCTGTCTCATGTGACCTCACCCCACTCTCTCTCTGCTCCCTGCACTGGCAGTAGTGGTTAGATGTTATTTAAAACCAAAGAGTTTTTTACTTCAGTATGGATTATAGCCTGGAGAGAGCATCACACATACCACACATACACATATTCATACTACCTACACACACACATTTCTAAATACCAAGTGCTCCCTGAAGCTTTCTTTACAGATATGTCTTAGTCTGGTTAAGAAGAGTTCAATGCCACAGTCACCAGTTCCCACCACCTGCAGTCCTGCTGCTGCCAGCTTACCAAGAACATCCACAGTGGTGATGATTTCATCCTTGCAGTGCTTTTGGCAGGTTTGGTTATCAGCCAGTCTTCCTGAGTTAAACAGCTTGCATTCAATACAATCCCTGCAGTAACACACAGAGGGGAAGATTAAACACACGTCAGAAACTGCATGAACACAGGGACTCAGCCCTTGGGAAAGGACTCCCCTGGGTGCTGGTCTGGAGGCTGCACATCTGCACCACAAGGGAGGAGAAGCTTGAGGGCCAGACATCTCCATTGCAAGGATGGATTTATTAGGATTCAATGAAAGTGCAAAGCAGCTTGTAGGATTCAATGAAAGTGCAAAGGATTCAATGAAGGTGCAAAGCAGCTGATAGGTTTGGGGTCTGTTTGCCCTTTAGATATCAGGAGCTGCACATCAGCTACTGCAAAATCCATTCTGCCTGAGATCAAGGCAGTCAGTCCTGCTGCTCTGTGCTAGTCTGAGGCTGATGCCTGGGGCACCTTCATCACCGTGAGGCAGGGGCAGTGATTTTGATTCTGTCCTCCCCTCCTCTTAGCTCACAGCTCTCTGCACCCAGACATCTGCAGCTCAGAGTGCAGCAAAACTGGGGTTGCCAGCCTTTCCTGCAGAGTGAGACAGCACTGGAAATGAGCAGGGATATGAATCTCCATGAGCACTAGGGCAACAAGACTTGTTGCTGCTCTACCTGGGATACTGTCAGGTTGCTTAGCATGTGCCCCTAGTAGCAGTAGGCTTGCTTGGGGCTGATCACACATTTAACAAAGCATAAGTAATCCCTTAGCTGAAAAGTCTCCCAGGAACCAAAGAGCTGCCCTTCCCACCAGTGAGAAATCCCTCCTGAACTGCCTGTGAGTACCTTTTAGTGCTACAGACACCTGGGCAGGTGGGACACTTCTCACAGGTCTCTCCGAAAGCGCCTGGCTCGGTGCACTGACACTTCCCGCAGACGCAGGCACCGCGGCCGCTGCACATCTGCCCGTCGCTGGAAACACAGCTGTCCGTCTCCGTGGAGCAGTTGCAGTTGTCCCCGATGTAGCCAGCGTGGCACTTGCACTCCCCGCAGTGGCACTCCCCGTGACCTGAAGGTGAGAGCAGGGGAAGGTGTCAGCAGAATTCAGGGCCACCAGTGGGTGCTGTGGCTGGGAGGGACCAGCAGCCCAGCAGGAAGAGCTGCCAGAGACCTTACTTGGCAGGGCAACAAAGAGATGCTGATGGGAAACACCTAAGGGCCACCAGTGGGTGCTGTGGCTGGGAGGGACCCAGCCCAGCAGGAAGAGCTGCCAGAGAGACCTTACTTGGCAGGGCAACAAACAGATGCTGATGGGAAACACCTTAATATCAAATTAATATCAAAATTCAGCAGCAAAAAAAACCTACTCATTGCTCTTCCAGCTTCCCTCTATGGTTGCTCAAGACAAATGGGCACCTTTCCCTTCCTACTTTTGTATTAAATAATCTCTTCTTTCTCTGTCTACATCAAGAGATATTAAGACAGGAATGGAATACTGCTTCTTTGCTGGTTTTGAGCCCAGAGTTTAGCAGCAAAAAGCCTAGCAGGTTGCCCACCTCGTAGAGTATTTCCTTCCCTTTCTTCTTAACAGTTTTTTAAGAAATTCTCTTAAAACCTTGAAAAAAAATTACATCAACAAGCACTATTTCCTGTGTCCAAACAAGACCTCTGTGTCCCAGTCAGAGCCATGATGGTTGCAGGGACCAGCTGAGTCCCCTCACCAGGGAGCAGCTCAGTGTAGCTCACAGCAGAAATGGATGGAGAAACCAACCCAGTAAGGTCTCTCCTCCACTGAAGCATCCCCTGGGAGCTACAGGGTTTAGTGAAGGGCTGAGAAAGTCACCAGCCTCCAAGGCTGTCAGTGACAGTAAGTGGAGTGGCTGTCCACTGAGCAGCTGGCTTCAGAGAGGCATCCATCTGCTGGGGACTGCTCGAATTCTTCCGTGGCCAGTCCCTAGAAGAAGGGATGCCTTTGCAGGCACGGTTTATAGAGCTGAATGCTTTGTACACAAGGCTCATCAGCAATCTAATTACAGCTCAGCTTTTCCACCAGAAAGAGCCTCGAGCACCCCAGACATGATAAATTGTATACACGCTCCTTTCATCGACACAAACCCGCGGATCTCCCTGCCTCTCCCACTGCGCCAAGATTACCAGAGGCCGTGGATTGCCAAGCTATATCCCCTGCCAAAAGTCACAGGAGCACCTTCTGTTTTACTAGGCATCTCATATATCCCAGCACATCACAAGTTGTCCTTCTACAGCCTCTTCTGCACTCCCACCGTTTGCTTTGGATCCAGCCTGCATATTCAAACATTACTGGACAAAGGAGATTATGTTTACAAGATCTCAAGAGGTGACCTCCTTCTGTGCCTACATCTGATGGAGATTAAAATCCCTTGCTCTGCTTGCCTTCACAATGACAGCCTTGCACTTTCCTCAGACAGAAAGCTCTGGGTTTGAGCCCATGGGCTCAGCTACATCCACATCTGCTGCTGTTTGGGGGGCAGCGGCAGAGTGGGGGACTCCCAGGACCATCACTTCCCAAGCAAACCAAATGAGGTGTCTGGCTTTTATTCACAATTAATTCAGGTGATTGGGCTCTCACACACAGCAGGTTTCGTGTCTCTATGGCAATGCAAGGGTCCAAATTAGCTATAAACTATGGTTTTGATAAAGGGCACTATTTCAAGGAATCCAAAGCAGCTGCCGATTAGCAAATGTGCTCAGGCTTGAATTTGAACTGTGAGGGCCAAGAGAAGCAAGCTGCTGGTATTCATATCACCCCTCAGCTCTCCTAGGACACCACAGAATGCAGCACAAGATGTGACTCCAGAGGAAGTGTGTCTCTGGACCATTAAATGGTTCTGTTTTTAAAAGCTAAAGTGCTAGGTCACAGGAGGCTAGAAAGACTGCATATCCATTCCAGCCCCTGGCAGGCTGGAGGTGGCCCCTGAAATTACTGTTCTGGGGAAGGGAAATGCCCATTTGCAAATAATGCATCCTATTAAAGCACTGTGATTGTAAAAGTTAAGAAACAGCATCTTAAAGGATGTGGTTTTCTTTATTGATGGAGATGAAGAAAAAGCCATTCTGTGGCTTTTTCATAAGGGTGACTAAGTGTGGGGTGTGAGCTTAAAATGTCAAAACATGTTGACATGTGTTTCCTGCCTTGGCCACACTGGCTTAGTGTTCAAGAAGTCACTGGCTGAAGCTCATCATGGTCAATGTGCCAAGAGAAGGAATTTCCATCTTGACCTTCAATGGCAAAGATGTCACAGTGTCCACTGCTTCCATCAGCTTGAAAGAGTGGCCACTCCTGCAAGCACCATGAGCTACACTTCTGGTTCTATCCATCTCCCACACAGCCTGAAGACTGGAGAAACTCAGTGAATGAGAAACATTTGTTGTTCATATGGGCACAACAGGAGTTGTCCCACTTCTCAACATCCACCTGGAGCACCAGAGGTGGGAATACACTCCATCCTCTCTCTAGGGACACAAACTGAGAGGAGCCCTGAGGCAATGTGGCAGCGAGGCTTTTGGTGACAGCGACCCAGAGCTGTGGTTTGCAGAGTGTTACCCAGTACTCACATGTTGCAGCACAGTGTGCTGCTCGTTCCCAGTCCCAGCTCTCTCTCCCACGGTCTCACACAGTGCTGATGTGGCTAAGCAGTCTCTGTACCATCGTGCCTGCAGGAAACCTTCCACCACCGTGCCCATGATGAACCCAGTTTCACTTCCCAGTTTCATTTCCATGGCAATGTGTCCTCAAGGAGGGTGTGTTTCAAGACACCTCTGCACCAGCAGCAGTCTCGTGGTACAGGACATCACCCTGGACTTTAACCCCCTTGAACCCTTTGAGTTTATACATTCTCTGTTAAAGCTGGTTTGTGAAGCCAAAATACATTAATTGTGTTCTCCAAACATAAGAGATGTTTTCTTCTGTTCCCATATTCAAAATGAGACAAGCTTAGAAGTTTAAAAGATCCAGATCTAACTAGGAAATTAAATGCTCCCCCTGAATTTGATAACATTCTTTCCAGTCAGCTCCTGACCTTCAGGGCAGTGGGCTAACACAAAACACATGTCAGGAGGCTGCAGAAACCTGCTGGGAGGGTGTGCAGAGGAAAGCAATGCTTCTGTGGGGTTAGAGCAGTCCCCAGACTGAGCTTTACTAGTCTGGGACCCATCCGGGCAGGAGCCATGGGATGCACTGCTCCCAAGGACACCACCAGAACGGCTGAAACTCACAGCCCAGCTGGTGCTTCCACCTCTCCCCATCCCAAAACACATCCCCATCCCACTTCCCACTGCTGTGCCCTGGCTGGGCTGCACATCTCACTCTCACTCAGGCAGCTTTTCCCAGGACATCCAACCATCCTCATTTCACCCCAGCTGCCCCCCAGGATGGCAGCCACAGCCCAAATCCTCCCTACCCCCAGCACGGCACTGCACAGACCCAGCTTGGCCCCTACACAGCAGCGTTGTTCCCAAGCAGGGTCATTCCCAGATCAGGATAGCAGCTTCTGGCAGAAGCTTCCAGCCTCTGACCCTGATTTCATCCCAGTCTTCCTGACAGCAGGCTGTGACCCTGCTTGGCAGGACAGCCCGTCTGCCCTCCGCGATAACTGCGCCTTAGGAACTGCACCAAGAGGTCTGAAACTCAGTGCACTAAAAGCTCTGTCACTGGGGCTTTTCATAGAAGGTGGTTTTCCCAAAGCCTCCTACTTCTGGGGACGACAAAGTCATGCAAAAAACACCAGCTTTCTTTTGAAAGAAAAAACATGGCCTTAGTTTTCATGGAGAGGTAGAAGAGGTTTGAAAACAAGCCTCCTCCAACACTCCTTTTTTCCCCATCTTCTAGAACATTAAAAACTGATGTGCCTAACATACAAGAAAAACAAGTCATGATTTTTAAGCCAGTTCAGTGGTTTCTGAGCACTCAGGAGGAGAAAGATCATACTGTATTTTGCTCCCATTAAATCAAACCATTTATTTTTGTGCCTCTGTGCTCACATCCAGACTTTGGATTACAATCTCCAAAAGGCTGTGCTTTTGTCATTTTTGGTTATTTGAGCAAGTAGACTGAAATAGAAAAAAACCCACTGAAATAGGAAAAAAGACTGAAATAGGAAAAACAACTAAGAGAAATAAGTTATGACAAGCAATTTCCAAATTCTCCAGTATCATCCCTTTAACAAGGCCTGGCTGCTTCTTCACCCAGAGAGCCCCAGCGAAGAAGGGATCCACAACCATGGATCAAAAACATGTGCTTATGAAAGAAGTGAAACCCTACAGACACAGGGCACTGCTTGAACATCACTTTTGTACCAGACCAGCCAATCTCTCAGCAAAAGTGGTTGATGTCTGAGGGAGAGGCTCTGTGAACAGCACATTCTGAATGGGAGGAAGAAGGGCAGCAGAAAAGCCTTGGAACACTTAGAAAACATAGGGCTTTTCATTTCGGAAAGGGCTAGGGTAAGACACAGTGCCTGCTTAGGCAAATAAATCATCAACTTCTGCAGTAATTTCTTTCCATGGATCAAAACAGGCAGCACTGCACATCAAGAGGCCAGGCCAGGCCAGGCCAGGCCAGGCAGCCTGCCCATGGCACAGCTCAGGCCCAGGGCACTGCCAGATGGTCAGCACCCACAGGGACTTGGAGAGAGCTCCAGAAATTTCAAACAGCAGGGATGGGTTTAGGATCCAGCCCCTGGGTCATGCCAGTCCAGCAGGGAAAACAAGCGTGGCAGGTTGGCAGGAGCATCCCCAATCCCTGGAGCCCACTGAGCATAACAACCTTCTTGTGCTAAGGAGGCTACTACATAAATGTCAAGGGTCCAAGGTTTCTGTGTAACCTGGAATTCATCCGACTGCCTCCACTCACACCAGGAGAGAGCTTGCCCACAGTCATTTATCCACAATGCAATACTGAAGCAGCAAAACAAACACTAAGAGGTTAGTAAGAAGTAAATAGTGCTTTTCTGAATGTTATTTACACCAGACACCATGGATCTGTGCATCTCCCCATTGCAATGGATGTTCATACCCTGAAGCGTATGGGTTTAACCAAGATTTCAGTCCCAGCACTGGGCTCACCAATCATCAAGAACAGCACTGGAGATGCAGACTAATGAAACCAAAGGTGAAGGAATAAATGCAGGCTTGAGCTGCTAATTCAGCCATGGATTCAAGTCCCATCACCAGCTGGACATTACTGCCAGCATCCCCCACAGTGCAGCACTGCCATTACAAAAACCCCCCTCAGCACTCCAGTTTCTCCTCACTTGGGAATTTCTGGGTTCAGTGAGAACTGGACAAGGAAGACGTGGTTTTGGAAACTGCTGTTTCATGAAGGCAGCTAAAAGCTATCCGTGGCAGGCGGATTTCCTGTGGCAGCCCTGGCCAGCCTTTCCTCATTTTCCTTCTCTCTACTAAAGAAGTGAAGCTGAGATGCAACCACGAGATGCAGCTGATGATCCATCAGAAAGCCAAAACGGGCAGTGAGAAGTCATTTCCTGAAAGAGATCTAAAGCTGCATTTCTTAAAATAAAGCCTTCCTCTTTTTTTTTTTTTTTTTTTTTTTTTTTTTTTTCCAAGTAAGCTCAGCACTCCACAAATCCTTGACTTCTACTTTCATTAGCTCCTCAGCCAAGCCTGCCACATGTGGCCTTTTGGATGGAGACCCAGAGCTGGGAATTGGAGCTTTCAGGTCCTGCTGCCAACTCTGTTACTGATGCAGGGAGAGCTATGGGGCAAGGGCTGGTGCCAGATCCTCCCAGAGGCATAGAGCTTTACCCTGAGTGGGGGCAGTTGGGATGGATGTGCTGCTCTCCTTTGAGCCATAGGCCCAAATACCATCCCACCACTCTGGGCACATGCTCATCCTTGGCTTTGTTACCCCCTAAGTACCTGAGATGGAAGGCACTGCAGGAATTGCCAACAATTCATATTATTCCTTAAGCCAGATCAGAATTGGGTGGTGTCTGTGAATCCTCTGGGGTTTTTGCCCCTGCTGTGTCTCCCTCCAAACCTCTAACTCAAAAAGGGCCACTTTCCCTTCCTGTCAATGTCCATCTGTCCACATGCAGGTGTTCACTGGGTCTCCCATGGTACACAGCAACACCTCTCCCACAGCAGTGCTCCTCTCTCCACCAGCTCTCCAGCCCCTCACTTGCTCACAAATTAAACCCCTCCTGAACGCAGAGTTCTCCATTTGTTTCCTTTCTCCCCAAAAAGCCTGACAAATAAAACTGCTTAAAAAACCCCCCATTTTCCATTTGGCCCTCCCAATCCAGCCCAGATACCACCAACACCCACAGGCAGGTCAGAGCCAGGAGCTTCTCCCCCACTTAGAAACTTCCTGGCCTGTCTCTGCTCAGAACTGCTTATACAACTCTGCACTTCAGCTTTAGTCACTGTGAAGGCTCTGGAAGATTTGGAAACACGAGGAGACATATGGCAACCATGCAGTTGCTGAAAGGCATAGAAAAGGCTTGAGAAAAGCTACAGTGTTGTAACCCTTCCACCAACACACCATGCCTCCAGGAAGGATAAGCTTCATCCTCCTGCTCTGACACCTGAGCTGACTCCTACCAGCTCCTACTACCCAAAAAAAACTCCAGATATGTTCTTAAAATAAAACTTGTCTTCAAAACCAAAGCTGTGTGATTCCAAATCCCTAATCTCCAGGGCCAAATGCTATGGTTCGGGTCCATCCTTCAAATAAAAAGCAGTTTAATTCCCTTCCTGCTGAAGCACAAGTGGGTTGAATATCCCTTCTGCTCGACTTTGTTGAGAGGAGTGGGCTCTAGAGTAGAGAGAGATTCTTCTTTCTCTGCAAAATGCAGTGCCTTAGGAGCCTTTCCCAGTGCTGTGTTTGGATGCAAACACATCATTTGGCGCAAGTTCATCAAAGGTCCATGGTTTTGTACAGATTTCTCCCTTAACAAAGTACCTGGAAAAAGTCAGGATGTCACTCAAAGTAAGACAGAGAAAAAGAAAATGAGATAGGATGAACACACAGACTGTGCTGCACTTCACTTTCAGGTCAATTACGTAAACTCAATTTTTTAAATGAAACTGGGTAAAATTCACAGGTTGTCAGTGCATGTCAACAAGAAATGCAGAGACCCAGAATTCCATTCACCTGTTGGTCTGAGGATGTCATCTGCCTTTAAGCCCTAAATACAACGTTCATTTCCAAATGTGCATTTCTGTCAATGACCATCACCAAAGAGACCAAATTCAGACACCAAACTCACGGAGATGCTGGCCAGTAGAGCATTTAAAGAGAGCTTGCTCTAAGACCATCTAAGCTTTATTTTCTGAGTTCATCTTGGGTTTTTTGGAGCTTTCTATTGGGTTTTTGGCCCTGGGAGGGGGCAGCTGCACAAGACAGGGCGTTTGGGTACATGCATGAATCTTCAAATGACATCTCAGGTTGCAGCCCACTCGTTGTGCCACTTTAAGAGCAGAGCCCCAAAGACAGAGCTCTGGCTCCCACAAAGATGTCAAAGACGTCACTCCTGTATTCTTCAATTCTGCCCGGGCATTTAATGGCTCATTAGCATGCGTTCACACTTGCTAAAGGTCCGCTCAGGGACAAGGAGAAACTGCAGTGAAAAGAGGCAGGAACAGCAGTGCTCTGTGTGCCTTGGCCCTCAAGGAGCTGCTGCCAGATTTGGGGAGAGCTGCAAGGCTTGGACAGCAATAAGAGCCTGGGCAGGGAGAAAGGAGGGGTCACAAAGGGCAGCTTTGCCCTTTCGTGCCAGGAATAGAGACTCTGGGAGAGCAGTACCCCATACACTGGGGAGAGATGTCCAGCCTAGTTGCTGTTTTAGTGAAAAACCAATACAAAGTCCTGGTGTGAGCAAGGTGGGGCAGGCAGGGTATCCTTGCTGCCAGGAACACCAAGGAACAAAAAGGAATAAACACAGCACTGAGCACTAACACAAATGGATTCATCATTTGTATTCCTGTGAGAAATCCATGCAAAGATCATCAAATATCTCAAGGTGGAAGGGACCCATGAGGACCACAGAGTCCAACTCCAAAATAATCAATAACATTTCACAGGTTACAATGTAATGCTAATGCCTGGTGGTGTAATAACAAATACTGCATTTAACTGCTGTGAAAGAAATCTAGAGGAGCATATCCATGGGGCACAGAGCATTCTAGCTAAGAACCATCCACCTGCACTGACCTGCAGCCATCTCTGACCAGAAGCACAGCATGGGAGTCATTAGCAGCGCAATTAGAGAGGGGACCAGGCATTTTTACATTGCAGCTACAAGCACTGGCCATGCTTTCACAGGTCACAGCCAGCAGACAAGGGTCACCCCATGCTGTTTGTCCCAGCCCAGAGGCATTTGAACTCTGGGATCTTCAGCCTTTTGAACAGGCATAGAGCAGGATGGGGAGCAGGATGGGGAGCAGGATGGGGAGGCACATGCTCTCCAAGGACAGGGGCACATGACTCAATATTAAACTGAAAAGAGAAGAGAAACCAGGTTAAAGGGGAAAAAATAAATTCTGAGAGGAAGAAGAAGAAGAGAGAGATTGGAGAAGGATGGAAATGATGCCCTGGGAGGAAGCGGTTTCAGGAGCCGCCCAGGGACTGGAGATGTGAGTAAACACATGCACTGAGTCAGCCCCATGCTCCTCCAAAAGGCCACTGAGGATTTGTGTGCCAGACTTCATGAAGATGAAATTTGGAATGCAGACACCTCCTACATGGCTCTCAGCCCCTCTCTGCATTGGGACTCTGAGCCACAGCTCCTGGAGATGAGCACACCCAGAACACCACGGGACACCCTGCTGAATTTGGTCCTTGCTGATGCCCAGGAACCCTTTGCCTACAAGTTAAAATCAAACACTTCTACAGAGGAATGCTACTGCCAGCCAGCCACTCACACAACCCTAGTGTGGAATCTCTCTACAGCCTTTCAAATCATCTGGGAGCTCAGTGTTGGGTGCCTCTGCCCTCAAATAAGCCTTCCCTGCTCAGAAGGTGCCACTCTGGCACAGCAAGCACATGATGCAAGCACAGAGCGCCGCAGGCTGCCTACGCCTTTAGGTGAGCGTGTCCCAGACATGTCCCTGCAGTTTCTGCTCCTCTTCACACTGTGTGAAGAGCAGACTTTCTCAATGACACTCCACACTAAAGGCTGAGAGGTTTCAAGTGTTGCTCTCAGAGCTCACTGCTGTCTGGCAGAGCATGGCCAGACCCAAGGCAACATGGGAAGCAGCCCGGGTTGACCCCAGGGCTCAGGCACCAGCTCTTGTTGCCAGAACAAGGCCTAAAAGCCAACATCCCACATGTGTCTGCAGCAGCAGGCACCTCCACAGTTCCTTCCTCACCTGTGGAAATGTTTTCTAAATCACTGCTTGAGCAATCACATTCCGCTGCTTCAAAATGTTACAACAGCATGGCAGCCCCACACTCTACAGGAGGGGAAGCAGGAATACCAACAGTTCAACAGCTGGCCTAAGAAAAGTTCTGGTTTATGGAAACACACATTTAAAGAAAAAAAAAAAAAGCATTTTTCTTGATTTGGGACTCAGACATTGTGCAGCCAAATGTCACTAGACACACAGCCAAACAGCATTTGTAGGGAGCTTGTAAGCAGAGCAAGAGTGGCATCAGTCTGAGCAGGATGAAGGTGGATTCAGTTGGCTGCTCTTCCCTACCACAGTCCTCAGCCCTGCCTGCTCCAGCTGACCTGGTCCTTACTTTTTTTTTTTTAAAGCTGATCCAATGGATTGGGATAAATGGAGTTGACCTAAACCCTCCAATTCTTTACAGCAATCCATGTGATGAGAGTCAGCAGAACAGCTTTTCAGTTTAATCTCAGAAAAGGAAGAGGACAGCAGAGGTGCCCCATTTGATTTGTTCCTTATTAAATGTTTGTAGTCTATTCTTACTGGAGCCAAACTGTTTCACAGGTGGAGGAGGAATGTAAGCTGGAGAGGGGATACCCACCCAGTAGTGACACCAGGCACAGGTGCTCTGGCCTCAGTTCCTCACAGCTATGGGACACAGCAAGTCAGAGGTTTATTTTTCTGTCTTATTCAGGGAGGTTATTTTGTTTTATCCATTTATTCCCTGGCTCACAGACATCTCAGGACAGGACCCTTGGCAGAGCAGCTCCTGCAGGTGATAAAAGCAAAGGCCAAATGGGAATGCACCAAGGAGAAAGGTCTTTAGAAAGCTTGAACATGCAGTCTGAGTTTTGACCACATTGTAAAAGAGAGATGCAGTGCCATCTCCTTGTTGTCTGTTCTGGGCATAAGGTCCCCTGGTGCAAGTGGCACTGTAGACAAGAGACCTCAGGGTGCCTGAAACCAGGTTTGTGGGCTGCCAAGAGCATCCTGTGCCCCACACAGTGTGACAACACACACAGACTGCTGTGTCTTCCAGCCCAGACTCCTCCCCCTACCCTGCTCTTTTGGGGGGGAAATGGGCATTCACAGTGCTACAACACCCTAATGATACAGGGGTTTGTTTCAAAGGACTTAGTTCTGCTCACCCCAAACCCCTCTCCCATGCCCTGCACCCCGACAGCACCCGCAGCCACTGACCCCTGTGCCCCCAACCTGCTGCTAATGACTGGGACTACTCACAAAGCAACTGGTACTGTGAGGTTACAGCACAGTGACCCGAGCTGACACTGCATCCTCTGTCACCAAAACAAGCCTCAAATATGCTGGTAGATGTGTGCTCCCCATCCTCCTCCCACATGGGAAGCACAGAGGGATTGACCTGCGGGGCAGCTGCCCCAGAGACGGAGCTGCATCTCCCCGCAGCTGCCTGGCTCACAGCTGCACCAGCACTTAGCAACAGCCAAAGATTTATTTTTAACTTCCATATCTATATGGTCCTTTTGTCTCTCCTCTTCAGGTTCTCTTCTACTAAGAAGTGATCAGAAAAACCTACAGATAATGAGACTTGATGTGACTTAAAAGGAAACATCGCAGATGTGGCTTAGGCTCTGTTCCCTCTCTTCTTTCTGCCACAGGCCACCCTTTTCCCTTCTGGCAGGGGTATATTCATCAAAAGCCACACCACCTGCAGCACAACCACAGACAGTGGGCACAAAGGAAGCTCTCCTTCCTCCCCAAACCACACTCAAACATCACCTGCACCTCAGAGGTTAACAAATCAAATACTACCCATTTCTTTCTTAACAGCAGCTTCTGGTAAAAATTTAGGCATTAGGAATGAAAATAATTAAGATCAAAAATAAAATGCTGTGGTGTGTCTGAAAGATGTGGATCACCTTTATTCTAACATCTCAGCTTTCAGAAGCACACCAACATTCTCCATCCAAGAGGCAGTTATTACTGCCACCCAGGATGGTAGCTTTATTCACCACTGGGTAGGTGAGTAGTAATGTAGAAGAAAATCTATTTTCTTATCCTCCTAATGTGGAAGGAAGTCTATTTCCAGATGATGTGTCCATGGGCACAGTGACACATACAGTAACAGATCCCATCCAAATGCCCAGGGTGGAGATACCAGCAGGGGAATCAAACCCAAGTGCTACTCTCAAAGAATAGAGCTCTAATGCAGGAGCAGAGACCAGGGCACTGGCACTGAGCCATCGTCCCACTGGCTGTTAAATGTGTTATGGACAGGGTACAGCGAAAACAAATTGCAAAAGCACGAGTGAGGTTTCTAATTTGAGGCATGTTAAAAAAAAAAAATAAAAAAAAAAAAAGTCTCATCTCCCTGGGCCTTAGTACAGGCTAAAACCTCCCTGAGCTTCCCTATTTACTAAAACCAAGAGAGGAAGCATTCAGAAGTAAATACTGAGTACTTGAATGAGCTCAGCAGTTTTTGTAGTGGTTTGGGCAGGGCAGCTGGAGTCACATCGTGCATCAGCTTGGCTATTCTCTGCAAAATAAACCCCGAAATTTCAATGAGCTGTCTCTTCCCACATCCCATCTCAGAAGTGGTTCTGACACTTGCATGTACTTGCAGATGTGACACCCGATGCTCTATCGCTGATCTGAGTTTTCTGTGTCACTGGAAGCCCTGTGCTGGTAAGGGAGGCCAGACCAGCTCCTGTGCTCCAAGGCATTCCCATCATGCTGTGCTTTAGCCAGCCACGACCTTCAGTCACCTTTACCAGTTCAGATGCTCAAGCTGCTTACAAGCTAGAGAGACTAGCTTCATTTACAGATGCAAAACTGTTTCTAAATCTGATTTATTATTCAATTCTAAAAAAAAAAAAAAATAATAAGAGAAACCACAGAAAACTCCCCCAAAGCTGGACCACCATCAGTAGCTGCCATGTTGCTCAGGCAGTATGGATTTTCAGGATAAGATCTTTTGTGTTTTAGGGGGAGGAAGGGCTGCAGCATGACAAGTGCTCTTCTGTAATTAGTGATGTGCCTGTGCACAACCAGAGTCTTGGGCTGAAGGGCACACAAATGACACTCACACAGGGAGCTGGGGAACAGTGGTGGTGAGTAAGGGGAAATTTCTTTAGAGACCCATATGATGCCATATTACTCTGTGTCCCCCCATCCAAGAAAAAATAGGTCTGGAGCAACTGAAACTAATGAAGCTTGGCCTCCAACAAGCCAGTCTTTCTTCATTAGAGGCAAATGTGTGATGCCCTTACTGGGGCCTCTCCTCCCTCCTGCCACCTTGTTTTATGGGACCTGAAGGAATGCAATTAGGGCAGAGATGTTTCCTCCTTTGTCAAACTGCCTGGCAGGCAGCCAAGGAGTTCAAAAGCCTGTGGGTTGTGCAGCCAGCTGCCCCTTCCCCAGCCCAGCTTCAGGCAGGAGGGATTTCTGCCCCTCTCCCACAGCCACCCACATGAGTAAAGGGAACAGAGTGATGTGTTGAAGATCTCAATGCAAAAAGGCTACCTCTCCACCCAAAGAAAAATTGGGAGTAAAGCATTTGAGGGTTTGGGAAGCCTCTGTCTGCTTTGTCAGAGCACAGTGCTGCAGATAAGCCAGCTGCATTTCTTTGGTAGGAACAGAACACTTGTGTAACCCATCCCCTATGGCCCCTCCAGAAGCTGGATTAATGGTTTGAAACAGCTACTCCAGAGCTGTCACCTGGGCTTGGGGAGCATCAGAACAAATACCACTTATTACTGACTAAGTGACATGGATTCTGATTCGGATGCAACTTGAATTAACATTTACTCCACATTATAAATTACTACCTTTTCCCACTTCCCTCACAGATGCAGGAGGCATGTTAAACCTCCCACTAACAAGAATTAAATCTTGCTGGTTCCTCAGACTCTTTCCCTCCCAAAATCTGCTTCTCCACTTCATGAGGGGGACTACAAAAGGACTGGAGCCATAGGCAGCACTGTCTGCAGGCATCTCTCCTCTCAAATGCTGACAAAAATGAGGCTCCAATATTTATAAATGGACCTAGGAATTATTTTTTTTTTCCTAGCCAAAGGACCAAATGCCAAGAGACAAGAAACAAGTTCATTTCAGAGTATTTCTACCCCACTTGGCTTCTGCTGGGAATACAGGATGCCTGAGCATAACATGCCACCCATCCCTGTGCCATGGCAGTGACTCAATGGGGACAGCTTTACTAGAGATCATAAAAGGAAGAAATGCCTGCACAGATTGGTGATGGGCTCATGCCACAGCCATGTAGATGCAAAGCAGTTTTCCTGAATGGATTTTTACTTCTCAGCTCAGAAATCTGTGCTCTCCTCCTGGTGCTCCCCAAAACCTCAGCTCGGGTTGGACTGGCTGTTTTCTCACCAGCTCTCTCTGGGATGGGCACTCCAGGTCCATGGTATCACCTTGCTCAAGACCTGGGGCAAGTGCAAATGAATTTGATGGGGGACACCACAGCCTGTGTGCTAAACCTGAGGTTGGGTTCCACTGTTCAAAGCATAGTCAGTCATCAGAAATGCACTGAGAGGCAGTGACTGCCTTCTACGCAACCAGAGGATTCAAAGAGTATAAATAAAACCCTTGACAGCAGTGATGAGTTTCCCTCATGGGTTTAAGCCAAGAAACTCCCAAGCAAGGACAGAGACAATAATCTGCAGCAAAATCACAGCTCCCTACACTCTGCTTTTTTGGTTTGTGCTTTAGCTAAAACCTGTTGGTCTCCCCCTGCATCCGCCCCCCCAGAGAGTGACAGGCACAGGGATCACAGAGCCTTTCAGGGACACACACTGTGCCCAGGAACAGAGAGTGAGGGCAGGGTGTCATTTCACCCCCCAGCAGGAACAAAACCAGCAACCAGCCACCGATTCAACTGCCCCGAGAACCAATCTGCTCCCAAGGCATCACACAAGCTCTTCTGGCTTCCAAGTCTACGTGTGCTGGTGGGCAGATGCTCAGTGCTGAGCTAAACACCTGGTCTTTTCTAAGAAGACCCCATTTGTAGGGGAGAGAGAGCGTGGTCTGCTGGAAGCTCCCAGCATTGTTTGTGTTTCAGAGGGCTGTTTGTTAGGGGCAGCCTTGGGCATAGCCCTGCCATGCAAGCTTGTGGTGGGCTGGGAAATCCTCCCAAGCCTCTTGGCCTGACAAAACCACATCAAAATGTTATGTCACTGGCACAGCGCTTGCTACAATTCAGATTTAGCATCACAACTGCTGGAATTTATGGAAAAAAAAGAAAAAGCCAACAGACCACCTCACACAGACATGTCAGACTCCATCCCATTCCTGAAGCAAAGAACTTGTTTGGCCTCAGCCTACCCTTTGTTTTCTTTCATAGCTATAAAAAGGACTTTAAAATTACTTTTAAAAACTTCAGCAAATCCCAAACCAGCTATGATGTGCTTCCCAGCACCAGACATCCTCCACAGGGACAGAGGCAAGCAGGTGCAACAGAAGATACATAACCGGCTTTCCTGTGGAGCAGCAGAGCTCTAGCCCTCCTGCTGGAAAGGAAATTTTAGCAGAGGCGCGTCCTTCTCTTGCAGCAACTGCTACACCAGTAACTTACAACCTCTCTTTAGAGCATTGGTGCCCTGCTTGCTTTTAAATATACTCCTTTTGGGTGGGATGATGCTTTCAAAGTAATGTGGTCTTATGGAGAACTCCCAGGCAGTAGTGCTCCTAATTATTTCACAGTTGAGTTTAATTTCTCCCCCTGTCTACCTTCAAATACTTTTTTTTGTGCTTGCTCACCCATCTTTCAACTCATGCATCAGCAGGGAGAGCCGCACACATCCCCCAATCCAGCACTGTCAGGGTGGAACTGGCCCTTCCCATTGCATCCCAGCAGGGATCTGCAGGGCAATTCCAAACCCAGAGTATTGCCTGCCTCATCTTCAGCAGTGGCAAAATCACTAGCCAGGCTACAGGAAAATAAACATAAACATCCTCTATCCACCTAACAACACAATCGCCTCAAACAGTCAGAAACTTGCAACCAAAGCTTACTGCCCCACGCTGAAATATGCAGGGCAAGATAAACAGCAGTGGAAAAAACACCACTTCCCTGGAGAAAACATAAAAAGTAACTATTTTTTCCAAGTTTACACTTGTTTGGAATTTTTGTCCAAGGTTTTCAGCTACGGAAATATTTTAGTTGCTTGCAAGCAGGCAAATTTTAAAGAACAGCCTTTGCCCTGATCCAACTGAGGGAATTATGTCCGAGGGCTAATCCAGGCAATTATGTTCAAGGTAAATTATTTGACCTTGGACTGATGAGGTTTTAAAACCATTTCAGCAAACACAGCTAAATAACTTGTCTACCTTTGTTTAAGCAAAGCTGACTGGCTACAGCTTTCCCAGTGAAGGTCTTGTTTTCCCAGTGGGAGAAAAATCCATATATAAAACAGCTTTAGGAGTCTTTAATACAGCTTTTCTCTAATAAGTAACAGCCTGAAACACAATCTTTCCTTTCACCTGTGACGCCCCAGGGGATTACACCAAATACTTCATCTTTAAAAGAAGGGAAGGATGCCTAGGCAGGGAACGATGGCACACGTAGGAAAAATCCAACCTATGACCACACCAAAAAAGCCTCCGGGGATTCAAGCCAGTGCTGGTTTACTCTTTCCTGGGGAAATACATCAGTGTGCAAGAGATTTGCATAGTTACATCAAAGTAACACCTCTGCTCATCTCTGTGGGACGCAGGCAGCAGACAAACCTGCAGGGAGACAGCCTTGGACTCCAACGCTGGAAACCCAGTTCTGATGAGGACAATGCAGTTTTTGCTCTTAACTGTGGATGCCTCTAAACCTCTCCTTCCTCATTCCCATAAGAAAGGGAGCACAGACTCCTCCAGAAACACGACAGATCCCCTGCACACTCCAGCCCCCTTTTGGGTCAGCTTTCACCCTGCCACCACACGGAGGGGCACAAGGGAGGGAAGGCTCCTACCTGAGCAGAGGACTCCCTTGTACCTGGCGCAGGAGAAGTCGTCGCACTCGCAGAAGGGCCCGTAGATGTTGCCGAACTCGCTCTCGTAGCACTGGCACTGGTTGCAGCTGCACTCCCCCCTGCCGCTGCACAGGGGCTTGCCCTCGGCCTCACGGCACAGCGCGTGGTGCAGCTCGCCGCCGGCGCCCTCCTCGCACTCGCAGCGGGCCCCCAGGTAGCCGGGGTCGCAGTCGCAGAGCCCGCAGGCGTAGGTCCCGTTGCCGCTGCATTTGCCGCTGGCCGGCGCGGCCCGGCCGGTGCAGCCGCACTGGCAGCTGTAGGTCACGGCCACCTCCAGCGTGTCCCGGAAGCCGGCCGGCTTGATGGTGAAGCTGTGGGAAGCGTCCTCGGCAGGGCAGCTCCGCGCCTCCACAGCCACCTCGAAGGAAACCTGGGGGGAGATGTAAGGTGACGGGCACGGCCCCAAAGCAGCTGCCAATGGCGCTCCCCGGCAGGGAAGGGCAAATGTGCTGGGGAAAATCCATGGAGCGATTCCACGGACCGGGGCCCAGCTCAGCTCGTCAGAGCTTTCACTCCCAGGTGTGCAAAAAAACCCCAAACAATTGCACATCCAGCAAGGGCACCTGCAGCTCAGTGCACCAACATCTGCCGGTCCCATGAAGGCTGGGCATCCAAAGCATTTTAAAACTCTCTGTTGTCAGCCATCCACAGCAATTTTCCCCATCAGGCACAACTGGTTTCTGTGAAGTGGGAAGGAGCCTGCCTATTCCCATGAAACAAACAGGGCAAGACTCTAGCAAATAACCCAGTTTTCATGCTATTAAAAATAGAAAACTCCCTCAAAACAGGCACTATCAAAGATCTAACCAGCACAGCAAAGAACCCAAGGTGCCTATAAGATCATGGATTTAGAAGGTTTTATGGGACTCCTGATTTGCATGTGGAAATGTGCGTCAGCCCCACAGTCCCAAGCTTTTGGCATGCTGCTCACAGGCCATTTGAATGGATGCTTCTATCAAGGTTCCACACATCATTGAATGGTTATACTTCACACCCCTACTCATTTTATGTTGCTGCAATCCAGTGTCAGGGATTTTCTCCTTGAGAAAACCAAGACCATACTTTGGTTGCTTGCTTAGCCCCCGATTTAATCCTGCTCTTTGTTAGGGCTGGTCAGCGCTGCCCAGAGCTGCCAGTTAGCAAGGAGGATTAACCTTATTCCAAGGAAATGAGACCCTTTCCTAGGCCTCAGGAAGGAATGCTTTCTCTCTGGGGACATTTGGGGGTCACCTCAAGCCCTCACTGACTTCACTGTCCCACAGGTCAAGGGGTGATGTGCAGATGAAGACACAGCAGCCTCCCCTGGCAGGAGAGCTGCACCCCCAGGAAACCTCCCTTGACCCCCTCCCATTCCCAAGGCCTGAAGCAATTAGGATAGAAGCTCAAATTACAGAGGAGGAGATCAGAAAGCAAGCTAAGGGGATCAGGGTAATCCTGCTCCCTTTCACCCACTGACACCCACCGCCCCAGGACTAAACCCTGGCTGATTAGGGCCCAGTGCCAGCATCATCCTCTTTGTGGAAACTTCCCTACCAGGAGTCAAATCTCCTGAAAGCAATGGGACAGAAAGCAGCTGAAAAGAGGGTGTGGAGGTACATGACCTCACAATCCTGTGGTATCTCTGCCTGTGCAGGCACCTTGACACTCAGAGTGCCCCTAAAATGGAGTGGTGCCAGTGCCAGCTCCCTGCTGCACTCACGGCCAGACCCTTTATGGCACAAGCTGCAGCAGCTGGAGCCATTCCCCTGCTCCTGCCAAAGCTGGGAGCCCAGGATCAACCACCAGACAGAATCTGCTTCCTTGGGGGTTCAAGTTTTTTGCTGTAGGAACAAGGAGCTACAGGGATTGCTTTTACCCACCTATCCAAGGCCAAGTAAATTCAGTTTAAGAAGCAAGGCCACCTCCCTGTTTAACACCTCACATGATCCTTATTTGGTGGGGTAAAACTCCAGCTACTGTTGACTCTTTCAAACTATTTTTATATGCCACAGCACTGAGAGCTCTGGTATGTTTGCAGAGTCACTCTTCTCAAATAAGGCAATCGGGCTGCTAATGAGCCCACACCCATGGCCTCAGACAGCAAAACTCTGAAGAAAGGCAGGAGATTCCCCACCAACCTGAGCCCTCTTGCCCTAGCCCTGCAGCCCAGCAACTCATTTATCTGCATCAACACTCAATTTAAACAAGCAAAGCTTAGCTTCACCGCTTTTTCAAAAGCACAGAATGGATTATGCCATGTTAACATTTATTTCAGCCTGTGCTGCCATCCAATAACCTGGGAACTGAACACAGGAGAGGAGGGTTGCTGCCTATGGAATTTCACAGGTGAGGGTGTGATGTGAATATCTGTGAATACGGGAAAAAAAGCCCATTTTTGACTATTGCATCCTGCTGCCTGATCAGGACCTTTAGCTCAGTACTGTAGAGAGGATGCTTGTATTCCCTCTTTCCTCACAGCTCACCGTGGACTGACCTGCACTACCCAGAACTACTTCTAGTAGGGCCACTCTCTGTGGGTTTCTATATCATCATGAGGAAAACAGAAGAAAATAAGCAAAACTGTGTTTTATTGCCCAGGACCCCTCATCAAAGGAGGGAAGCAGGTGAAAGAGCCTCTCCAGAGATCAGATTAAAAGGCAGACTCACCGTATCTCCAATTTTGAGGTCCCCACACTTCCTGAGCCCGGGATAGGACAACCCATCCTGGCACGTGGCAGTGAAGGTCAAGCCAATGTCCTCAGGGCTGTCCCAGACTGTGAGTTCCACCTTGGACCGAATACTCTGGAAACACAATGGGAAAGCAAACCATCAAGCTCCCAAAGACAGAAGGGTTTCTTCTGCTTTAGTCTCTTCTCTCAATGTTTCCAGAGGGTGGGTAGGACATCCATGCACCTATATGAAAAAAAATCACCCCTGCACACACACTGACATTTGAGTTGGACTCAACCAGCCCAGAAGAGTTCTGATGATCACAACTAGGTTCACAAGGAGCTGCCTACCACCCCTGCAGGGTGTCACGGACACTGCAGCCAGCACTGGAAACATACGTGTGCACAAGACAAAGAAGAAAACCTTGACCAGAAACAGAATATCTCTGAATTGAAGGTCAGAGCTTTCTGTGCACATCTGCACCTTCTCCTCCCCATAAACCAGCTCCTGAGCAAAGTGCAAAGCCTGATTCTCCACTGGCAGCTGTCCTACTATGTCTGTTGTGCAGCACAGAGAAGATGTGAAACTGCACTAACTCTGTCCTGCTTTCTTCATTTCACCCAGCTGGTCAGAAAAATGTATTCTCCCTCTTAGAAGAAAAAGCTGAATAAAAAGCACCCTTTCATAAGTGTCAGCTGGAAACAGCACCATGGGAAAAAATTAATGAAAAATCTCTCTCTTTGAAACAACTTTTCAAAGTGAAGAGCATTTTCCATCTGTGAGGTTTTGGTGTGCTTCTACCCCTTTCTTCTACTTCTCAACTCTGCCCTGCTGCATACACAGACTTTTTAAGTCACAACAAAATGAAGTTTATAAATATTAATTCAGAATGACATTGTTTTGTTTAATTCTTTCAACGGCTGGAACTGATTTTTCATACCAGTGGTGTCCAAAAACGACAAAGTTTTTCAAAATGGAGCTTTTTGTACAAATATGCTTATTATCCAAAGCCAGCTTCCAGCTCCATCCCTCTTCCCCTTGTACCCACCCCTCACCAAAGAGGCCAGATTAAGGACAAGTGATAATTCAGACCTCTTCCCAGTACATGTGATGAAAAAAGCAGGGTCCACATGCCACCAAAGACTCAGTGCTTCTAGAAATGGACAGGAAATAAATGAGTTTTCGCCGGGTGAATCCAAACAGTCCTTGAGGAAAGAAAGGAATAATTCCTATCTTTCTACTGTAACAGAGAAGCCATTCATGGGGTAGCAACTGGGACCATAGGGAGCATCCACTGCCTGTGGGCTGAACACTGCGTGTGCCAATTGCCAGTTAATCTATGGATGCTGCTCTGCCCAAACCATCCTGCAGAAATTAGCTGCTTCACTGATAGGCTCCCCTGTCTTCTTTCCCAGAGCATCCCATCAGTAGCATGGGAGAAAACAGGACACCAGGCCAGGCCTCAGTATGGCCTTGCACAGGCTCATCCTATGTTCCTACACAAATCCTATTATCAGCCCTGTATAGTCCTGCTGTTACCCTAAATGCAGTGCCATTATTATCAGCCCCTTGGCACTGTACACACAGTGTCTTCTGACAACACCACAGCCACCACAGAGGGCAACTGGTGGTTACAAGAAGAAACACTCCCAGAACCTGCCTGGATTTGGTTTAGGAAAGTGCTTCTTAAACCAGCATCCCATTCGCTCTCATCAATCCAAACCCAGCCCTGTGTCTGGGCACAGCTTCCCATGAGCTTTTCCATCTCCCAGACATCTTGAGATCTGGGGGAAGGGCAGGGAGAAAGCAGTCACTGTTCTCTTTTGCTTCACACCTGGTGGGATGAGGGAGAGGGGACAGCATGCTGGGCAGATGAAAAGGGAGATGAAAGCTGAAGAGATGGTGAAAAGAGATCTTGAGCGTAATGTAAGCCCTGAGCAAGTCTGGTGTGTGCATCAGTGAGGGGAAGCAGATGAGAGAGGATCAGAAATGGAGAAAACACTGAAGGGGAGGGACTGAGACCAGGCCCAGAACATCAGCCACTGCCACCCCGCAGGAGAAGACAGTTCCTGTTTGCAGATGAAGGATTTCTCCAGGCTCAGCCTTTCCTTTGCACAGAGAGTACAAAAAGGTTCACTCCCATTTGGGAAACAGAATTTTAGTCATCTTCTTCAGTGAGAATTTCCTCCGTCATTTCAGAAAAAAAACAAAGCTACCGAGAGGAGACGGGCTGGGTGGGTGCCAGGTTTCCGGTGGCCCCGGGCTGACTGTGGCACAGGCAGGAGCTGCCAGCTCCCCACAGCATTCCTGGGGGTCCACCCACACCCATCACCCAGCTGAACAGGCAGGAAACTAACCCCAGTCTCAGCAGTCAGGCAACCCACAGAGCTCATTCCATGGGGCACCTTGGTCAAGCACCCAAGTGGTTTCCAGCCAGCTGTGCTGAAAGGCTCACAAGCAAAAAGAGGAAGCAGTGGTGCAGCTACAGGATTCCCAAAGGTTTTCATCGGCTTCAGCAGTATTGATCTGCAAAGGCTTGAGGGGTGGTGAAATGGAGGCATGGATGCATCTTACAGCTGCAAAAACAAGGCAAAGGGAGGTTTCCACCTAATGGCACTGAGGCCACGTGCAAAGTCAACGTGGAATAAATATTAATTTCTTTCTCCCCAGCCAAGCATCTCAGCCACAAGACTATCCTGCCTCAAGGGGACAAACTGGGACAACTGGGCTTTTGATTAGCAGTATCTCCTGGGCCTCATTAGCAGCATTAACCATTCATTGCCTTCCTCAGAGGGTAAAACTGCTTCTAATTGATCTGCTCCCCTGATCTCCATGGAGATGGACAACATCAGGTCAGCAGTACAACTCCAGGTCCCCTGCTGTCCTCGTCACTGTGCCAGGGCAGGCTGCATAGGCAGGGCTCCTTTGGGAGCATGGTGATACTCGTGGGGTGTTGAAAACCAATGTGGGCTGCACGGAGAGCAAGGCAAGAATGAAACCTTACCTGGACCCAGTCGTATCCTTGACCGGCCTCTAAAAGAAAGAATCTATTTTACCTACTGGTAGGGTGCTCTGAGAGAGATCTGTTTTAGATGAGGGCTGTGTTTGGGGGGAATTCTGCACGCAAGAGACATCAGGTGAAATTTCTGCTGTCCCACAGGCTCTCTTGGGTATCCATGCTTCTTGTCCTCCGCACACACCTTGTTTCCCTCCCCAGGGTGGACATCCCAGCTCCAGCAGTGTGGAGAGGACAGAGGAGGGAGGCAGCCAAGCAGGGTGGAGCTCACCGGGGGGAGCTGAGCTGGCCAAGCTTTTAGCCCTTTTCACTTCAGCAGCTGTGGTATTAAAATGCACTTACGTTGTAGGCTTTGACAATCAGCTCAATGATATTCTTGGAATCTTTGTGCAAAATCTCCACTGTTGTTCCCGGGATCAAAGTGGTAAAGTTCTTAAAAAAAAGAAAAAAAGAAGAAAAATTAAAATGTTGAGGTGCAGAGTGGAAAGCAGAGGATGAGGAGGGATTGATCCCATGCCAGGACACAGGCCACACACACTGCCCCATCACCCAGTGGAGTACATGGTATGTTTTGGCTCTGGTTAATGTGGAGCTTTCAAAAGTAAAGCACTGCTAATGAAGCATGTCAAATATTAAACAAAGCTCATGGCCATGGGTCAGGAACAAACATACCTGGCTCTGCTGCTGGGGGAGCAAGACCCAGCTGCTGTGCACTCGAGAAAGCTGGCACTGCAGGGAGGGAGGGGCGGCTGTCCCAACTTCCCTCCCAACCCTGGGCGTCCCCAGGAGAGGGGGTGGAGAACAAACAAGCTCAGCCCTCCCACTCCCCATGGGTGAACAGCAGCATCCCCACCATAGCAACACGGCTGCTTGTTGTTCCTGCTTGAGCCTCGAGGGCCTCAGCAGAGGTTTCCAAAAGCAACCCCGCCTGAAACACCACCCCTGCATCCACAGAGCAGCAAAACCCCGCAGGGCAGCTCTAGACACAGGCTGGTCCTTGTGCCTTGGGTAAACTTTCCTTTTGAAGGGGAGAGCAGGAATGGCAGGAGAGTTCAAATTGTGTGTGGCACGTCAGGGCCCTGGACTCCGTGATGGAAAAACACAGCTGGGCAGAAACGCTGTGCATGATTAGGTAATGGGATTAAGTCACTGCAGAATGGGCCGAGCAGGTTTCTGCTCTCTGGCACGCTGCACGCTGGCAGCCATCCGAACATCCAGATTAACATGGAGTCTATTTTTGCTCTTCACATGCTCACTAACACACATATATCTGTTTGCTCTAAGAAGCTTTAGTGCTTTCTGCTGAAAGGACCAGCAGGGCTGAGTCTTGCCTGCCTGCACCAGGCAGCCTGTGGCCACATGCATGCACCCTTACCACTGCACATACGTGTTTGCTACTGCACACACATGTTTGCAGCTGCCTCCACTCCCCAGGGCCTCAAGAGGCATTTCACTCTCCCCCCAGCTCAGGCAACTCAGCAGCACTTACCTTGTAGAGGATGTAATGACTTTTTGTAACAGCAAAAATCAGGTGGATGTTGTTTTCAGCAAGTTTCTCCCCAAGAAGTGCCAGGGAAGGATAATCCTAGGGGGAAAAAATAGGCAGAAAGACTGGTAGGTAAAACAGAAAAAAAGACTAATTTCATTGCTCTTCTCTTCTCAAGAGCAAAATTCATTCCAGACACATGGCACGTTTTGTTGTGGCATGAAGTCCTTGATGTACCAGTACAATCCCAACGGAAATAGTAGAAATCTGTTAAATATTTCTACAGCACTGCTCACTAAAATGCATGACTGACAACACCACTAGCCACAGCAATACCAAAAACACAGGGTTATTTCTTTCCTCTTTCTATTTTGCCATCAGCAGATGCACATGTGCTAAATGCCTGCTACCTCAAGGGGTGCGAGGCAGGGAGATCTACAACTACAGAAAGTGGAAATATATCAAGTTTTTTTCTTCCAAAGCAGAAACATCCATTGCCTGTTCTTTCTGCATACTGGGACCACAAAGAGATTACAATAAACTCTAATTCTGCAGATTTCCCAGGCAGAGAGGATGGCAGGGAGACACTGCTCTAGCAACAAAAGAACGAAGCAGGGCTCAGTTTCTAGAGACCAGCTTGAGTTCAAAACTCCCACCTGTTTCTGAAGTGCTGTCCTTGGAAAAAAACATCTCATTTTCTTGAAGACTGGAGGGCTGATTGAGAGCCTCTGAGATTCAAACATGGAAACACCAAGGCAGCATCCCCATGCCAGCTCCCCAGCACTGACTCCACATAACGGAGCCAGTTTGGGAACTGTGCTCCCTTCCATATACATTCAGTGGTAGGATTGCACAGGGGGTTCCACTGTAGAGCCCAGCTTCTCACCTTAACACAGGCACCCAATTTCCCTTCCCCTCACAGGGTAACATTCAGGAGCAAAAACCATAATTAGTGCATGTGATCTGCTGAATAAAGCACCGTTCTGCAGAAGGATGGGATAATGAAGTGGCAGGCACATCCCAGAAGTTTCCTCCACTGAGTTCAATTTTTAAAAAGGGCTAGTTTGCCTGTTTATTACTACAACTTATGATAGTGTTGTGCTCCAAGGGTATGAATAAAAGGAATAAAAGGAATAATAAAAGGAGCATTCTGTTGTACTTGCTAGTGTAGTCACATCAAGGTAGATACACCCTCCTCAGGAAGAGTCCTCTCAGACTCCACCCTCCTCAGATATATTTTAGAAAAGGGATGACATATTCTGTTTCCTCTACACTTTGCAGGCAAAATATAATGCTTTTCAGGACACCAAGTTACTTTTCCATCCCTTGCAATGAGCTTTGAAGGAACTCACTAAGTCACCAACTCATTTTTGACCATCACGGAAGCATTCCCTATGGGGGAATGCCCAAAGGAAGAGCAAATTTTATTTGCAAATTGCAGAAGCTGGGTTAAACCAGGCACTGCATTTGCCAAAAGCTGCTGGAGTAGGGGCTGGCTGGTCTCCAGAGAGGTCCTCAAGCCCTCGAGGTCTCTAAGGGCTGGGCCCCGTGCCCCACTCACCAGCTGGCTGGACGCGCTGTACTCGTTGGCTTCATTCAGGTGGCACTGGCCATCGTGGGGCTGCACCAGCCCCCCCAGCTTCCCATCCAGGGCTATGTGGGGCACATCATCCGTGGTGAAGACCAGCAGGTGAGATGCCTCCTTACGCCAGCCAATCTTCTCCTGGGGGAAAGCAAACCCTGTGAGACAGCAGCCTGCCCCTGCCAAGCCCACGCGTCACCCCTCACCCTGCACATGGTCCCAGCCATGTGCCTGGCCAGCAGCACACCCATTAGCATTAATTAGGAGAGTACCATGCTCCTGATCACCCATCCCTGGTATGAAAACAAAGTGTCAGGAGCCCATCCAGCATTTCCCAGCATCTCCTTCCAACACACTTAATTTAAAAGGCATGAGGAGGTATGTGGACTGTCCACCAGACCTTCTCTGCCTAGATCCAAGAGTAAGAATTTCAGCTGCTTTTATAGCCAAAGGAGACCTGCCAATTTCCTCCACAGACATTTAATCTGACCTTGTTTCCTCAGCTCTGTGGAGCGGCCAACGCAACAGCAAGAGCTGCAATATCCCTGCTCAGCATTTTCATTGCTGCCCGCTCATAAAGGCTGTTTCTGAGCTGTGATGGACAAAGTGAGGTCCCTGCCTGAGGGCACTGGCTTTGGTGCAACCACACTCATGCCCAGGCACTCTGCCCTGATCCCCTTCTGCACACATCTCCTGGAAGCCATGGTGCCTCTGCTATTTCGTTGTACAACTCTACACAAACCCCAGGCGGTGTCATCCCCCTGCACCACAGCCCAGGAGGGCCAGGGTACACACAGCCAGAGCAGAGCAGGGACCTTTGCCATTGGTGCTGGCACTAATCCCACACAACCACTCTGCACAGTGCTGCTCTGAGAAACTCCTGCCTATTTAAAAGCATGGTAATGTCAAGACGTGCTGTTGAGGTCCCTAACAAAGCACTGAGGCATCAAGCACAGCACATGAAACATCCTCTGACCCCTCCTTGGTCCCTCTGTGCAAGGACCAGACACTATCACTGTCTTTATATGAAGAGAGATGCAAGGACAGATTTTTTTCAAGTAAAGGGATAAGATCTAGATTACAAACACTTCCCTCCCATGGAGCTTCCCCAGGTTTCCAAGTTTTCATCAGACCAGGAAGCAGATCTGTGCCTATAACAGCACACTGAAGCACTTTGTTGCAATGGAAGTGGAAGGAAACAGAGGGGCTCAAAAGAAATTTTTGCAAACCACTGTGTTGCAGCAAACCCCTCAGTGTCTGCTCCTGCTGCCAGGTCACTGCCAAGCTGGGTGAGCAGGGGTCTTGCTGCTGACCACAGCAGGGAGATCCTGCCACGCACAGACTGGAGGCAGAAAGTCCCCTTGTCCAGAGCTTCCCCTTGGGCTGGTCACACTGACCATCTGCCAGCAAAGACACTGCCCCACACCTTCCCTACCCACACACTTCCAGCATCCCCCTCCGTCCAGGACCTGGCTCAGAGTACCAGCACACAAATCCTTTGGGAAAGCACAAGGGAAAAGCTGGGTCACTGATGGGAACACAGTGCAGATGGAGATACCCAGCTCCTCCAGAGTTACTGCTCAGCTTATTTAGCAAAACCCAAACTCTGCCCTGTTTACAGGAAGGTGGTGGCCCTTCCTGTGGAAAGCAGTGGCGTGGGCAGGGCAGGAGGGCAGAGCAGGCAGAAGGGTGTAGAATCACATGTGCCAGCACAATTTTCGCCTCCAAATGTGAGTCATAGCCCAAAGCCTGCTGATCTTTCCAATAAATATAACTCTTGCTTCAGGGACATTATTCCAGAGTAGATTCCTTTTTCCTCCCAATTACAGAAGGTTTATTTTCTTTATTGACATTTTAAAGACCCCCATGATGCATATAAGGCCATAGGAAGAAATTTTTGGCAACACACATCCTTTAGCATGCACCGGCACGTTACAGTCCAGCTCAGGAAGCAATGAATATTTTTTGCTCTGGGAAGCAGGATTCATTCCTCTGAAGTTACCCCACTGGACAAAAGGCTAAAACCTCATGCCAAAATGTAACTTCTTAAGAACTCAACCCAAAAGTGATTACAGCTCTAATAATGCAAGAGGCAGTTTTCAGTCTACTCAGCCACCAGACAGAAGCCCATCCAATTCACTTTTCTTTGAGTATCCAAAGCTGATTTCTTTTTAAATGATTAAGGCCAAGAAACTCCCAAAGAGATTAGAAGGATTAATCTGAGTTTCATTTCCTTAGAAATGTGCTGCACACAAAGAAAAGGAACAGCATTCAAGCAGCAGTTACAAAGTCTCTTCAGGGGTGCTGGTGCTGGTCACCTGCCTGCTAAGCCCACCTTTAAATCATGGGTTAAGAATTCCTTTGCAGACAAACTCTCCATGACTCCAACACAATTTCCCATATAAACAATACCAGAACTGCTGTGGCAGCTCAGTTCAGGAACTCATTCCCAAAAAGCAATGAGCACCCACAATCTCAGTGCCAATATCTAGGCACTGAAAGTATGTGATGCCTCAGAGCATCAAACCAGGGTGCCTTGGATAGGCTGTCTGAGCCAGTGCTGATCCCACACCAAAAAAAAGCTGTAGACCTACAAAAAAAGCCCCCCAAGGAGGCTGGCATGCCAAGGAGCATCTCACACTGGCCTCTGCCAGCGGCCTCAAGGCACTGGAAAATACAGCTCTTCCGCATGCAGTTTCCACTGAGAAACCCAGAGCAGCACTCCACTCCGCTTAAAGCAAATAACCAAGGAGAATTTCATTTATTTTTATTGGACTGGGATTGCTGAACAAAAAAACCCTGCACTGATGCCTACCCTCTCATCTGGTTTTTGATCCTTATGGGATAAGAAGGATTTTTAAAGCAGGGGTGGACCCAAAGCAGAGTAACATGTTTCCACAGGGCTTGGGGTGCTATGAATCCTGCCCCTACTCCTACAACCAGCTGCAGTTGTCTTCTGCACCCCAAAAAACTCACTCCATACAGCCAATAGTGACTGGCAAAACTGCCACGGCTGCCTCCAAACACTACTGAAAAAGCTGCAAAGCCTGTATTTCCATGCCTGAATAAATACCTACATTTATACTTTGGGCACTGAATAAAAACCATTCAATTGCCAAGACTCAGTTCCTAGGAGTCCCTCCCCCAGATTCATCAATTTATCTAAAATCTCACCAGTTTTTCAAGTGCAGACCTTCTTGGAAGCAAGAAACAGATACAGGTGCAAGGCAAGTATGCCTTAGGGATCAAAAGCCAAAACCTCCTTCACTTGGTATTGCTCTGAAAGGCACCTCAGTGTCTCCCAGATCCCTTGGCTATCTCCAGCTACCAGTGTCTAGCAAGCACCAATCAAAACCATTCCAAAAGATTCTTTGTATTCCAATCTAGCATTATCTCCTCACTTCATCTTAGCATATAAGATCTGAAACTTACACATACCACCAAGCCATATGAGGCTTGCACTTAGAGAATGGCAAAAAACCAAAATGCTGCAAATGGAAAATGTAATTATGGAAGGCTGATTAATATTCCTGGCATAATATTTTAGCATCAGAATAAAGGCTTATTGTCTCTGGCTCTTTCATTGCCTCGAGAATAACATTTACCATACCTTCATCTTTCAGAAAGCAGCCAAACCCTGGGCCTGCTCCTTAGTCTCTATTAGCTGTACAAACTTTCCCCACTCCTTGGGCTGAAGACCAGGCCAAAACATCACTGAGTGCTACAGAGCCCTTAGGCAGCTCATGCAGAAGAAATGCTTGCTATGCATTCCAGTGTAAAAACATCTAGTCAACACAGGAGGTATTGTTTGTGACACCTCAGAAGGGGAGGAGAAGGCCTTGTGTAGGCACCATGGCTTGGAGACAGCGAGGCTCTGCTATGCTGTGACCCACTCTCCCCTTGATGCTGAGCACAAAGAGCTTCATGGGCAACACACTGCATGTCCCCAGGGCAGGGACTTTCTAAGGTGGTAACTATCCTGAAAAAAGCTGGGGCATGCCAGTGAGATGCAATGGAGTGCCACAGCAGTGACAAGGAAACCCACCTCAGAAGTCACCAAGGTACCCATATGCGGCTCTCCTTGCATGGGAGGGGGAATAGTTCCTGAGTTAACAGAAATTACTGTCTGCTTCTGGGGTTTTCATCCCCATGATATGCCATTAGTCACTGCAGGATGAAAAACTCCATGCCGAGGACATCCTTGTCAGCAAGCTGCACTTCACTGCCACCCCAGATGTCTGCAACCCTCACCCACCTCAGTGGTGTTGAGCCTCACCACAACCCACAGCTCACCAGTCTGGGTCTTCGCTTAGGAACCACAAGGGAAATTAAGCAATAAGTTCCCATTTTGACTCTGGGACCATCCTAATGTCAATCAGCTGCCTTGAAATTTTGCCTTTTTTAACTCTGGACAGACAGAATCTTTGCTACTCATGGCTGTGATGAGAGGCAGCTGCTCTGCCCAGAGCAAGGCAATGCCGATGCAGCATGAGTCATGGCACAGCCAGTTCTCCTGCCTTGCACACCAGGTCCATGGACTTCCTTTCCCACACCCAAGCTCCAGTAATTAATTAACTGCTGTGGCTGCAGAAATTCACTGTCGTGACCTGCCACATCATGCCAACAGTCATGCATGTGCACATGCTCACCTTTGCTCACCCTTCCTTGAAGGTGCTCATTCCTGAATTTAGATGGTACCAGCATCTAAATTCATATTCTATATTTAGAATGGACCAGGCTGTGCATTCAAGAAGGGCAGTTAAAGATTTTGGTCCTAAACAACAATCTGAGACTGCCACAAATATAGAGGAAATATCTTGCAGGTCCCCTGCCTTCCACCAACACTTCAGAAATGAGCCCTTGTGATACACACTGAAGTACTGCTGCACCATAGGGAAATATTTGGCTGTTTTTGCAGTAACATCATGGAAGGGATTGCAAAAACCCACATGGTGAATGGCACAACTGAGTCACCATCCTGAGCCATCCCTGCTCTAACCATGGGAGTCACCTCTCCAAAAATGAGAAGCGCTTTTTATCCACAGTTATTGGGAGAAGCACTGTAGTTGTGCCAACAACAATATCTGTGGGAAGATGCCCCAGTGGGGCAGGTTCAGTCCTGCCAAGACCATGAAACACAGCAAAGCCAACCCAGGCAAGGAAAGATCTGATTTCCCACATGCCTGCATCCCATCGCTCCCACAGACCATGCCTATCCCCCATAATTCAGACCCAGAAGAATCATGCCCAACCAAAAGGACTAAGCAAGGCTGAAGCAAACACAAAGCAAATTGCAGCAATAGGGGAAAAAGCAAATAGAGCCATTCCTGATGAGCAGGGAAGCTCAGCCTCATGTCAGAGTCGAGCAAACACTTTCATTCGTGACAAAGGGATATGGAGCAACCCGACTACTTGTTCCAGAAAGATCTCCAAGCAAGCATCTCCAAAAACCCTAAGGACATGGCTAACATGGCACTAAGCTAATGAACTCTGCTCCAGTTCTGCTGACAAAGAGGGAGAGAAGGCTATCAGCACGCAGAGGTGAGATCATCCCCCCACACAACAAGAGGGAAAGTATGAGCAGTAGGAACCAGCTCCAACCCTCAACATGGGTCTACTGCTGCAAGATGTGTTTGATTCAAAAACACATTGAGCTGATGTGCAGTGCTGCTGCACACAAGTGTATGTGACTCTGGAAGGATTCTGTCCCAGGTGCTCAGCACCAAAGTTCTAACTGTGTCATGAAATCTCAGCCCTAAATCTGCGTTTGCAAAAGCTCCATTTTTAGCCCTTTGAACTAGAAAAATAATTAACCTTTTTTCCTTTTTATCTACAGAAGCACATAAAAATAAAAGCCTCTACTTTTAAAAGCATTTTTCAGTTTCTCCAAGAAAAATTTAGTGGTTACTTCCAAGAAATGGCAGACTGAAGCTTTGCCTTGGTTCAAGAACAGAGCAGAAGAAACCTCCAGAAATCAGAGCAACTCACCTTGCACACAGCAGCCTGCAAAATGGCATCAAAGCCGCCCTCTGGAGCATCTCGGTTGCGGGAAACTTTCTGTTTCTGGACTTCTTCGTTGAAACGGTCGACTTTATCCGTCAGGGACAGGAGGTGGCGGAAGCCAAAGGATGGGACACAGCTGGGGAACAGCTTATAACTGTGGGAAGAACAGAGGAGTGGTCAGCTGGGAGGAACCGCACCCGCAGCCAAGAACTGCAGAAGCTCCCAGCTCTACCAGGTTGGTCCCTAAGATTTTGTTCAGAGGGTTGGAATACTTTGTCAGTGCTTCATATTTTGGACACTTCAATTTCTGGCTATTTCTCTACAAAGCCCTACAGTAGAGCCCATATTTTTTTCCCCTCAGGGGCTTTCAGAAGCTGAAGTTTCCAGAGATCCCACCAGGAGTGAACATCTCTCTCCATGTACCATGTAAGTGGAGACACTGAGCACCAGCCCACCCTGGGCCATGCAGCTCTGCAGTTTCAGCACTCATAAAGTGGTTTTCACTGGGAATCTGCAGCCAAGGATGCAACCTAGTGATAGGGAGACTGCATTTTGGCAGATCCACCCTCCCCAGCAGCCCAGGAGGGCCATGGGAGCCGTGTCCCACACCTGCAGAGCCTGTGGGTTACCTTTCCCCTCTTCTGCAGTATAGATTTCACTGTGTCATCCAGTTTTCTTGCCAGTATGAGCCACCCTACACCTACTGCACATCACCAGGCACCTGGCAATTGCCCAGTATGAGATGGAGTAATAACCAACACCAGCTCAAGCTTCCTCCCACTCTCCCTGCAAGCTGGTGAGCAAACATAATCTCTGCTTCCCAGGGCGCCACCGGAGCAGAAAGGTGGGAGGGGCACCCTAAGGCAGAGAAATGTCTTGGCAGGCTACCAGGAAACCTTTTTTCCCCTATACAAAACCATGAGAAGGCAATTTTGGCGCTCCCCTGGAGAGCTCAGCAAAGCAGCTCTTGTGGCACGGGAAATCAGTGGGTGTGTGCAGGAGAGAGGGATGGGAAGGGTTAAGAAGAAATGTGTTTAAAAAGGAGTTGGCCTGGCACTAATTCACCCTTATCTTTAAACATAAAACCCAGAGTACAATTAAAAGCTTCTGCTGACACATGACCCACTCTGGGTAAGTTGCAAGAGGCTTTTTACACAAAGGAGTATTTAAAATTTACCATCACTGAGAACTCAAATTCTTCACAAGGGACCCCAAAGCAGGGATTTCCATACACACACACACACACACACACACACACACCTAACTGTGGGGAGGTCTCATTGTCCTGGACTTGGCTGGCAATTAGAGACATCCCTTTTGATCCATGATCCACATCCAGACTTCCATCAGGCTCACGCCCAGGGCAAGGCAAGGAGTCTGCCATGTCTGAAACCTCCACACTGCAGGGTCTCAGCAAGCTGCCCTTAGCCCATCAGGATGCTGAGTCAGGAGCAGAGGTGATGAAGGAGACAAGGGAAACAGGGGAGAGCCTGGACCAGGGGCAAAAAGCACCCACTGCAGCTCAAGTTTACTTGCAGCTTTTCTTAGATGCTGAATGGTTTGTTTTGACACCAGAAATAGCTGCAAACAAAACCACGCCTGACAACCCACTCGCTGCACCAGGGACACATGGCAGCAGCCGGAGCCCCCACACAGAGCAGGCTGGGGAAGGAGATTCCATCAGAGAGCAGGGAGCCAGCACCCCTGCTTTGGATGAAGAGGAGATACAAGGCAACTGGAAGGGAGCACCTACCAGATGAGCTGCCACGGGCAATCCTTCCTAAGTGTCTTCCCAAGACCAGGTTGGCTTAAAGTAACCCAGAGAAAGAAAAGCAACCACCTGGGTAAAGCCAAAGGAACACACATATGTTCACTTAGATAGCCTGACCATGGTGGGAAAAGCTGAGGTGACAGCTCTGGGTGTTCTTGGTAAAAGGTCATTGGAAGTTTCAGGTACACATTTATTGCTGAGTTGTCCAGCTCCATCCTCTCCTCCTTCTGCATGTTTCACTTGGCAAAAGCCATGTCACGCCAATTAAATCACACACCAGCCAAAAAAAGTTTCCAAGATTTCTCCAGCTGCAGCCTGTCCCCACCCTGAGGGCAGGTGTCAGAGACTGAGGAGGACAGAGATGACAGAAGATCCCTCAGAGGCTATGCCAAATTTCTGGGAGAAGCTCTATGAAGAGTGTGGTATGCAATGCCATCGTGGCAGAGACACCTTCCTGGCTCAGTGTGGTCACTTTTGCCTCATGATTAAAGAAAGAGTTTTCTTAAAGAGTGTTAAAATCCATTTGACTTTCCACTCTGGACAGAACTGGTGAAAAGCAAATACAGATATTTTCTGTCTGGTCAACAAGCAATGTGCAGTGAGATGCCAATTCTTGGTCAGTGCCAAAAGCTGGCCTAGAAACTCACAGCTGATGCAAGCTGTCTTTATCTGCCTCACAGAGCTTGGCATCCATGCATGAGGTGATCTTACAATGTAAGCATCCACAAATAGCTCAAATGAAAGCACAGGACTAGGAAGCATCCACTTATGGATGAGGTGAAGATGGGGACTACAAAGGTGTCAGTGGTGACACTCTCCCAGGAGGGCACTTGCTGCTGTATCCATCCTTCAGTGCCAACACCCAAACTCATCTGAGCCTGGACACCCTTCCCTACACCCAATTTCACTCTGGCATAATCCTCTGTTCAATAGACTTGATCCCACCTCTGGTGGTTAAAAGGCAGATAAAAAGACACTTGCAAAGACACAAGCGAAAAAAAAAGGAAATAAAGGGATGAGGGTTCTGATATCACCATAAAGTAAACCACATCATTTGTGTCTTTTGTAACTGCCAGTTTGCTTTCCTTCCACAGCAATAAAGATGAAAAAACCCTCCTGCCACCTTAAAAACACTCTACAAAAACTCATTAATCAGCACTATAGGCCATCACAAATCTCAGTTCCTCCAAACACTTTTGTTGAGAAGAAGTTACATTGCCTTGGTCTCCTTATCTGTAAAATGCAGACAAAAAGCTTAATTGATTTACTCAACGCCAAACTATGACTCAGAGCTAGGATCAGAAATCAGGAATTTCTGGCTCTGGCTCCTTTTCCTTAAAGGCTGTAAAAAAGCCTGCTATGTCTGCATCCTTTTCAGGTACTTAAAAATAGCTTCAGGCTCCCTGGTACACCAGTTTCCCATGTCTCGATGCAGAGATCTCCCAACAGCCACAGCAAAATTAGAAGCTGTCCTATTTTGAATTGCTCAAGTATCACAGTGACAGCCAGGCTCATCATCATCATTCCCAAAAGCCAGGGCTGAAGTGTGGTTCATTATTTACAGCAAAAAGGCACACGAAGACTGCAGCCAGGCTCTGTGCAAACACAGACCTTCCCCCTCCAGGGTGCACCCACCACTTACCCAATGCAGGGATTGTTTTGGTATCTTGGCGCTGTGTAGGAGAAAGGAGAAATGTTTTTGTCCACAAAAGAGCCAAAGCCCAGACGGAAATTGCTGGTGAGCTTTCGCATCTCTTCAGCCAGCTTGGTCCCCAGATTGCGGATGTTGTCCAGGTCGTCGTTCATGGACAGGGACAGATCCATCAGGTAGTAGAGGTCCACGGGATAGTCCTCCACCTGCCGCACCTGCACTCGGAACGAGGTCTGGTCACCTGCACACACAAAGGTTGGGCATGCTGAGCAGCAAACTCCCAGCACACATAAAAATCCAGATCATACTTTTTTTTTTCCCCCACAGAGCAGACAGATCACTTTTCAAAAGAAGAGGGTGAGGGCAATAAGCTTTTCCAAATGCATCCCTTAGGAGACTACAGGAAAACAGGTATTGACTTTGGGTCCTCTTAAGCTATGTAGCATATTGGCTGGCCAGAAAAAAACATGGAGTGCATGTCTCAATTTTAGCACTTTGGAGGTATCAGAGAGAGTCTTTCCATCTCATCTGAGAGAACATCTAAGGGAGGGACACATGAAAAACACTGTTGCCCAGTGTGCAGTCCAGGGATGTTTCCTTAGAAAACAGGAAAGAAAAGCAGAGTGAAGCTTAAATGGATGTTTCATGGACTACTGCAACAGGAACCCTGCCCACACTTACTTGAGTATATTCTCAAAGAAAACCAGGAGCAGTCCAAGAAATCCTGCACAAGAGAGAGTAGGAGGTGGAGCAGGAGAAGGAAGAGGATCAGGAGAAAATAGCCAGCATGAAGTGAATGCAAGATGTCCTCTGAGCTGTGCAGGGAAGTCAAGGTGAAGCAGACACAGAAGAAAACACCTTTGAAAATGAGCTCCCCCCAAAAATGCAGCTGGAGAAATCAGGGCAAAAGGGAAAAAGAAAGTTGTTAGGGTCACCCAGGGAAGCACTGAGGCAGAGGTGAAACTTCCTGAAGTGACGAACACAAGGGAAGGAGCTGGCAAGGCTGAGTCACAGGTTGTACAGATGTGAAGAGAAGCAGAGAAAAGCCTGTCCCTGACCTTCTCCTTTGCCACACTGGTTTCAGCAGAGACGCCCTCTGGAAGAGCTGCCAAGGAAGGCCACCACAGGCAACACCTACACCTCAGAAAAGCTGGGGTGACTTCAAAGTGAACTCAGCTTCACACCAGCTGGACCTTGGTAGAGCCAGACAGCAGGTGGCAAAAGTTTGCCTTTCACTTTGCTAAGGGAGGGGTCTAAATAAAATCATAAACCCCAACCTCACAAGCCAGGCTTTGGAGATCCCATGTTCCCAGCTTCCAAATTAGCCCCTTTCCCAGTTCAGTGGGGTCTCAGCCCCAGGGAATTGGATCATTTCAAAACCAAGCTCCCAGTTCTGCCCTCTCCCAGCCCTTCATGGGTAAGGCTGAACTTGGGGCAGTGGCAGGTTCTGCAAAACACTTCTGGCTTCCCCTCTTCTTCCCCAGAAATGGAACTCGCATTTTTTAGTATTGTGAAAACATTTCCTTAACTGCTTTATTGTTCTCCTCCTTGTGCACAGCAGCACAGCTGTTCCCACTTACTTCCAGCCCAACAGCAGCAACAGCACCCCAAGACTGCCATGCTGGCAATGCACACCACAAGGGACTCTGCAGCCTGGCTGGCAGAGCCCTGCCTGGCACCTGGTGTGAGGCTGCACCAAGTCAGATCTCCTCAAACAACACCTTCCTTCTCCTTCAGCATTTCCCTGCAATCTGCTGCAGCCCCACCTGGAAGAGGCAGGGCTGCAGGAGGCACCATGTGCAAACATGCACATGCAGATAGTGCCCCGCTGTAGGAAGCAAGAAGCTCATGCCTTAAATATTCCTCCTTACTGTCCCCAGCTTTCTTGTCCAGCAGGAGCAGGACAGGGCACAGGGCTGGGATGTGGAGTGCAGCAGGTGCTCCAGGTGGGCCTCACAGTATAACTGGCATGCATTTTCTGGGGTAACAAAGAAGAACATAACTCATGTAGCACAAAAACTGTTAGCACTGATTGCAGTGCTAATAAGACTGTGATTGCAAGCTTGATTTTAATTCAGTGCTGCAAAAATATGCTTAAATCTGGGAAAATTCTTTCCCATGCCCATATTTTTCATTCCTACATATTCTTCCCACTCGAAAAGGGGATGTATCCTTTGTATTTTGCAATGTTTTCATTTCCAAAACACTGTTCTTCCTGCCAGAAAGGCTATTTGGGATGCTGTGATCAAACGTGCTTGTCTTAATAGTTATGAATTTATTAGTCCCTGAGAAGCACCAAAACCAACAGGATCCTGTGGCTGGTTCTTCTTTCATTCCTAGCTAAGCACAAACCAATTATGTCAAAATATCGTTAATGTATGTAGATGTAAGTGCAAAAGAATTTATTATTCTCTATGGACAGTATTACTCTTACACTTCTAGGGATAATCTAGCCCCCTCCTTCTTCATGTACTGTTGCCACCATCCTCTCCTTAGGGCTTTTACTGAAAAGTTTTAAACTCAGAGCTTAATTCAGAAATTTTTCTTGGATACCATCACGCAGAGGCAGTGCAGAAATTGGAAAAATTTATTTTGGTCAATTTAAGAACATAAACTCAACAATCATGCTTATCCAGCTTATTCCTGCTTGGTGAGGCTTATGACTTGATGAGCAACACAGCTGCATCTACTAATTTTTTAAGCCATTTTACACTATTTCTGTTTCCTTTAACTAGGACACACTGCTTTATAGCTGGGCTCAAGATTAAAAAGCAATATTATAAAAACTAAATGCTCAATCCAAAATCTATCCTGTAAGGACATCAATTTAAAGCCTTTGGAGTTTAGCTGAGGACACAGATCACAGATTTGGGGATGTGACTTCTGCCACAGGATGATGAGATCAAACTGCCTGGGTGGGAACAGCAAACAATTGACAATCCACTCCCTTCTGCTTCTGCTTAGTGGTCTAAGAATAAAAGATTACCATTGCCACAGACCACCACGGCGTGAATTCATCTTTGAAACAGTACACCCCTCATGCCCAAAATTAAATCAACGTTGTCTCCTTTTTGTCTTGGGTTCACAGGGTGAAACCTGTTCTTCCAAACTCATGGATTAATGGATAATTTAAGCTGGGCCTGCTAATGCAAGGGTTTAATGACAATGGAAGTCATCAGCTTGAAGGTGAAGTGTTGCCCAACATCAAAAAGAGAACAAAAATGGGAGATACTATCACAAACATCTAGGTTTGTCCCTCCTCTTGCAAAGACTGTGATGCTCTGCAAGAGGAGCACAGGGAGAGGATTTCACTGGCTCAGAGTGGGAATTGCTGCAGGGGTCCTCAGGGTGATTCCTGCAGCTCAGGAGGGATTCTCCATCCCGAAGAACTGAGGATGGCCATGAGTGTGGTCCCCGCAAGGGTGGGCAAAAGCAGCACACCAGCCCTGTGCAGCCCAAGGCTTCCAAAAGCCAGACCCCAGGAGGCCACAGGGAGATGGATCCCAACACCCTGCCACTGACTGGAGCAGTGGACACTGGATGGGCAAAACTGCTGGGGACTGGCAAAGCAGAATTCGCTGAGCACCGGGCACTGCGTGTGGAGAATGCACAGGAGATGAGATGTGGAAGCTGAGCCAGCCCTTTCTGTCAGGAATTGCCTCAAGAAACAGCAGTAATAACAACTCCCTTTTGCTCCCTTTTTTAACACAACATTCAGTGGCAGAAGCCATGCCACCAGATATATGAACCATGGTGACTGCTCTCAGGTATCTGATTTTAAGGCTTTGAAGCAAATTTTTTTAGATTTGAGGGTCTGACCAATGACAGCTGAGGAAGTTAATTGAAAAACATGCCAACTTCTAACCTACACAGCTAAAACAAAAAACTCTTGCAGCAACTGGTAGGCTCTGGGAGAGCACTGATAGCATAAGCACCAGCTCAAACCCCCGTTTTTCTTGGGCAAAACATCAATATTTCTCTTTTCTGTATGCTCGTGAGAGCTGTCACAAAACTGTAAGCCTTAGAAACCCACACCAATTGCTTATAATGAATCAAGCTTTTATATTTGCTTCTTATCTCTGCAATAAAGAGCTTTTTTCCCTCTTCAGAAATGTCAGCTGCCAAATTTTTTTCAAGAATTCTAAACCCACATTAAAGCCTCCCCCCACCATGCAAAAACTTTTGATAGCAAGCATGCTCGCATAGCTCGGATGAGCTGTTCCCTTCTAATTTTTAATTAAAAGGAAGAGATTGAAGAAAAGTGATGGCTCAGGAGAATGAAAGAGGGACCTGGCTACAGTCCAAGGCCTGAGTCACAAGTTCAAATCTCCATCTTCTGCCTTGATCCCATAGCTCTTTTGCATACTGACAGAAAACAGATATGTGGGTTTGTTTCCAATTTATAGAAGGAGCTGTCTCAGTTTAGAGTCATGCCCTGTCAGCTTAGCGGAGGAACCAAAGTTATTTTAACTCCTTCCACACAGTGATTCCATTTTGAAGCTGAGCAGGTTCCTCCTAAACACATGCAGGTGTTAAGACCATTACTGGAGCAGTTGTGGGTGACTTTGCCTAACAGCAGTGTCCTCTCATGGAGGACACGTGCCCCAGCCCCAAACCTGTTTGTGACTCACCACCAAAGTTCAAAGGAATGGAAGGGGCCAGCAGTCACCTGCTTTACTGGGCTACAAGGCCACGGGCTACAACATGCTCTTGGCACGTCCTGGCCACCCTTTCTCCCTCCCCCCACAGCCCACGGGGTCGCTGGGGACTCACCAGGACGAAGATTCAAGGCGACCTTCTGAGGTGTGATCTGTGTGACGTCCAGGTGGCTCTGGCCGGAGCCCTTGCTGCTCAGAGGGACGTTCTTCACCACGCTGATGCTGCTGCTGGGGTTCTCGATGGCTCCGGCACAGCCGTTGGCAATCAGGTTCTGCAGGAAGTCGCACCGGGATGTGATGGACTTTGTGCTGCTGAAATCCTGGGGGGTGAAGAAGGGACAAAAACAAGTGGAGGGGAATGCATCAATCCCACAGCAGGGGCTTTGTTTTGACATGCTGGTATCTAACAACTAGATGATGACAAGGAGAAGAAGGAGAAGCTCGTGTCCTTTGTGGAGCCTGCACTGAGGCTTGAGCTTTTCAAAAGGATCAACCAAAAATGGAAGTTCTATGAGGATTTGAACACTGAATTTGCCCACAAAGCACTGAAAGAGAAATCTAAGGCTGTGTTTTCAGCCCAGCCACAGCAGCAGCACCTGTTCCCAGCCCTGGCCACAAGAGAGCAAGGCAAAGCACTTGGTCTGCTGCAGGGACAGCCCATTGCCATCCCTATTATTTTATGCACATGCACCGTCTCAAAGGAGCTCTGCAAAAGACAGAAGAAAGGACAAGGAGGTGGCACTGAGGGAAGCAGGGCAAACCCACCAACCCAGAGAGGGCCAAGTGAAGATGTGAAGCTGAAGACAGGCTGGGTGGCTCCCTCTTCCCTGGGTGAGACACCACACGTCCCCACACAAGCACTGCGTGGAGAGCAAGGGAGGTGGGAGAAACTTCACGGGAGCCAGTGAAAATGCAGACTGTGCCCACCACAGACAGTCAGGCACAGGCAGCAAGGTGCAGGAAGAGGCCCACTCCCGAAGGATGGCCAGGAGTCTCCCAACACCCATCCCAGAGCTCCAGCCTTGCTGTGAGCCCCATGTGTGGTGCACAAAGCAGCCTTGTGCAGGGCAGTGCTCAGGAACAGCAGGGAACACAATGCACCCTTTTGCAAGAGCCTGTTTGTTAGAATGCCTTTTTTTTTCTCCCCAAAAGTGCCAAAGGGAACAAGTCACATGCCCAAAAACTTACTGGATTTTCAACAGTCGATTCCTACTTATTTCTGCACTACAACAATAGAGACAACCCTCTTCAGCTCCAGGGCTGAGGGACTAATATGACATTAAATAATTCAGAGAAGATGCTTGCAGCCATGCCAGCCCCTCCTTCTGCTGCTCAGCCAAAACCAGTGTGGGGCTGAATAAACCTCACTTATTGCTGAAACTCCAGCATGGCAAAGGACAGGAGAGACATCAAGGAGGGAGAGGTTCCTGACAGATCCTCATGGGGTGATCTCCAGGGGTCCCTCAAGGACAAGCTTGGATACAGGGCCCTAGGACACAGACAGAGGTTTCCAGCTGCATTTTTCTCACTACAAGGTCCCAATGCTATTTGAAAAATGAGAGATTTGCATTCCAGCATCCAGCAGCAGGGTCCAGCCAAGAAACTGACGACGGCACATCAGATGGATACGAACACAAATTTCTTGGAACGCGTCGTGTAAACAGATGAACTTCCAAAAAAGGAGGACTGGGACTATTTAAATCATCTCCAGCATGACAAAATAAAATCAGAATCCCTCACAAAGCTGAAAACAACGCCCAGCCTTTCAGAGACGCATATTTCAGGCAGCTTTGGAGAAAAGTTCTCTCAGATGTGGTTTTACCTGAAACCAGCAAAAAGCTGGTGGGGTCCAGGTGTTCCCCTGGGTCTATCCACCCAGCAGCAGGGGGAGATGCTCTCCTACTCTCCCAGTACCCAGACCACAGTCCAGGTGAATACCCCTGCCAGCTCATTTCTGCTGCCACCTATTAGAAAGGACACTCCAAAAAGTGTTGCAAAAAGCAATACAAACAGCCCAGGAACACAGCTGGGAAATTCTAGTTACTCTCGAGCAACTAACATTGGAGAGAAGCATCCAAATAGGACAATATTTAGGGCTGCTCACAAAACTGCAGCTTCTGTCAGGTGTTTCCAAGCTTTCCCAGGGTCTGCTCCAAAGGAAGTCCAGAAGGTCAGGGAGAAGCTCCTACACAACTCTTAGGTCAGCAGTACCTTTGCACTCCTCCAGGTTCCCCTTCCTTGATCCAGCTATTTTTTCTACATTTTCTTCTAAAATGGGTCCAGAGGCCTTGCCAAAGGGCAGCAATTGCTAACCTACAGTTCCAGTCAAATCCAGCTATTTTCTTGTCCGTGAAAAGCCGTATTACCTGAGGTGGAAGAAAATATCCACCCTCAGTGGTGCAAATGCCTGAGGGGAGGGTGGTGCAGCTCAGCACCCAGGGGTGCAGGACTGACCCCTACCTCATCTTGATTTCTTACCCAGGCAGAGTAACAGGAGGGTGACAGTGGCCTTGGGAAAGTCCCAGCAATCACCACTGCACCCTGCAAACAAACACCCAAGCTGCACCCATAGGTCAAAACCCAAAGCCAAAACTGGGGCCACCACGTACCATCCAACTCTAGTGCAAAGTTTCCTGTGACAGAGAAAATCAAGGCTCATTGGGGTTCAGTAGAGGGCAAAAAGGATGAGCAGACCTGGGGAATAAAGGGCATTGCACAGGTGCAGACAGCTCATGATAAACCACACCAAGAGGCAGCCCCGCAGCAGCTCAGACACAGCACGCTGCTTCAAACCCCAATTTTCCCCCAGCAGAGAACACCCTGGGGTCACTTAAGCAATTCAGTGTGCCCACATATTTTCCGATTGTCTGCCAGCAGGCCTGCTTGGGCAAGAAATGCAGCAGATGCCCCTCACAAGGGGGAACCACCCCAAACTTTGCTTTGTGCCACAGAGGAGCACTCTGGAAGGTGCCCAGCCCCTGTCAGTCACTCTGGCTGCTCCAGCCCCCGGTCGGTGCTAACAAGCTCACAAAGGCAAATGCACACAAGCAGACAGGATGAATGGAGACAACAGTGTGACGATTACATGCTCATCAGTTTGACAGTTTTAAGACAAATTGCTTGGTTCATGCTATAAAAATGGAGAATAGCACTCACTGTATCTAATATCTAATTCCTGACTAGGCATGTCCCTACCATTCAGCCTATCCTGTTCTCTTTTACTGAAGGTCTCAAGCATTTTTTGCTTTAATCAATCCAGTTCTGCATTAATTCTGTCTGAAACATGCCTGCTTTCTCCATTAAAAAAAAAAAAAAACAAACAAAACAACAAAACAAAAAACCGAAACCAACAAAAAACCAAACAAAACCCCAAAAACTTGACATGCTCCATTTAGGAACATCCTTGATTTTCTTTCCTCATCCTCTAGGCATACATTCTGGAATGTATGGAAGAGGATGAGGTAAAAGCACCTGCTGGAAAACAGAAGGTGCCAGTGGGGAAATTTCACTTCACTTACGCAAAAAGGACCTTTCAGTTTAATTAATGTTATCTCTGGTTTCCGCATACACACATAAATGCATCCACATAGGTAATGGACAAGTGAACACAGTTCATCCACCTAACAAACACATTTAACAAACAAGAGGAGCCTCTGCACACTGGTACACTGCTCCCCAAAGCAGCAAAAAAGAAAATGTAATGGTGACATTTCCCCCCCATACTGGTACTCCCAAATGCTCTTTTGAAGAGCTTCACCCTCTTCAATCACCCCAGGAAGGCTTATCACAATCACAACCCCCACCTGTCTATCACACCTGCCCTGGCAGCTCAGGGGACAGCACTTTCATCCTGAGCTCCCTGCTCTCCCCAGCAAACTCAACAAGCCCTGCTCAGCCTGGGCAACCAGGTGCCACTGCAAAAAATTCCACAAGCATCCTCTTGTCCCACACACGGAAACCAGGCTGCGACAGAGATACAGCAACCCCACAGGCCAGTGCGCAGCTTCCAGTGAGAATATTACACCAGCACCATGTCAGCAATTTCTCATCGTTTCCAGCTTCTCCTAGACCTTGCAGATTCCTCAGTTCCAGCGTGGAGGGACAGGCTGCAGCATCTCCATCACACCAGGAGTCATTCTCCCTCAGAGAGCCCTGTTTCAAGGCATGCTCAGGTGATGGGTAAGGCCACATATTCACACATCCTCTTCTAAGTGCCACTGAAATCCCCACCTTTGAGGCCTGCCTTTCAAGGTATTCTTCCACAAGCCAACAGAAATCGATGTCTGCTCCCAAATTTCCAAGAGCCCAAAGACTTGTGGTTAGCTCAGCAGGCCAGGGAGGCTCCAGGGCTGCTGCACACCAGGAGCTGATATCATCAGCTCATCCATCATCACCCCTCTGGATGGGAACAGAGATGCTGAGCACAAGCAGAAGTGAAAAGTCCAACCAAGGCAGGGGACCTGATGAAGCCTGTACCAACAGGTTAGGAGGTGGCAGTCATAAAGTGAGAGCTCCCTGACTGCTCTGCTGTAAGATTTGTACACATCCCCTTACCTTCACAATTCAGGGCAGTGTAAATTCAAGGGACCTTATCCCTCCTAGGAAACTACTGGGATAGGGCTCCCAAAGAAATTGGTATGATGGTACCACCAAGTGAAATTATTCCCCAAATATTTCCCCAAAGAAAATACAGGAAGATAAATTATACATATAACTATACAATGCCATTATATATATAGCTATACAATGTGTCTATATATATATATATAAACACTGTGTAACAGACATCTCTAAACATACTGTATACATTATATATAGAATTATACTACATGTACTGTATGATAGATTTCTACTATATATATTTCCTGACAAAATTGTTATTTTTTGCTTGCAAAGTCGATAAAAGCTGGCCCAATTTGCACACAAACCTGTGAATGCAAAGGGAGTACAAAATACACACAAATCAGCTGGCTGAGCTTCTACCACAACACAACTGCCACCTGTGGAATACACTCCAATATCCTACCCCTGAGATTTAAAGAGCAGCAGAGCTGTAAAATTTGACTGGCATACATGCAACCAGGAAACATAGATAGCAAACTGCAGCCAATGGAAAAGCTAAGGAAAACACATTAAGAGCTATCCAATAAATTTAATAAACCTGACTAGGCTGCAGCAGAGGGAAGGGGAATAAGGTGGTGAAATGACTATGAAACGCAGGCGGATATTGTAGATATTATAATATTCCTTTAAAACTTTCTGAAGCTGAAAAACTCCAGGTATCTTGTAAATCCCATTACCTCACCTGATGATCTCAGCTAAAGAGAAATAATTCGTTTCAAACAGTACATTCTAAAAAAAATACAAAAAATACAAAATTAGGATAAGAACTTGCTAAGTTTAAGCATGTAGCATGTAATGGGAACAGCAGCTTTTGAACACATAGCTCTTGGCACAAAACACCTTGAACTGTGTATTTTTAAATAGCTTCTGCAGGCTAAAGGTCAGGAAGTATTACAGGACTTCCCTGTAAACACCCATCTTCCTCCTTGGCCCCTCCATTCCAGTCAGGAATTTTCTTTTTTTTTTTCAGTAACTACCCTGTTTGCATGATAAGAGTCAGGCTGCCAGTGCCATTAGTACAATTAGTGGTCACAGTGACCACCAGATAAACATTTCCACTAGCAGCATTCTGCAGAAAGTTGTCTTTCGATGCCAAGTAAGGAAAAAAAAAAGCACAAGCTATTGGGTACCCATAGTTAATAGCCAGCGTTCCTGGATCCAATCTCACCACCACAGATTAGCTGGCTGGAAGAGGAGCTCTTACAGCTGTTTACAAGATGTCTCAGAAGCAAGATCTATTGCTTTACCCTTTCCCTTCAGCACACCAATTGCCTGGCTGGAAAAAACAACCCAGGAAAGCTGTGATGCTGTCAGGCAGCGTGGTGCTTGCAGCATTACAGGGTTTTCCCTGGAGAGCTGCAGCTGTGCTTACAGTGAAACATCCAGTGACACAGACCTGGAGAGTCAGTGGCTGGGGCACCCCCCCAAGACCCAGCCAAACCAGAGGGACTGGAAGCCACCTTCACCCCACATCCATCTCCATCCCCAAGCCCATCCTCTGCCCTGGAGCTGGCAGCTGCCCCAGGCAGGCCTGGCAGGGAGGGAGGGGAACAGCAGAGGGGACAGAGGTGGCATCCTCAGCTCAGCAACACCAGCTGCAGCTGGAAGGTGAAGTGAATGCCCAGAAGGGGACAGGGATGGCCACACTAGAGGAATAAGGGTCAGAGGGAACAGAACAGCACCACCACCGGCCATGCCCATAGAGAGGTTCAAGATCATCCACTGCTCTGGGGTTCTCCCATCCCAAAACTGGTTCCTGACACAGCAGCTGTGCCAGCCTGTTTTTAAGATTTTTCCATGCATCTGAAAGCATCCCTACTTCTGTCCTAAACACCTAGGACAGGCACTAAGCAGACAATTGCTTTCTATGCATCAAACATTATTAGGGCTTTCACACACCTTGTTCTCTAGAAATTGTAAGTCTGCTTTATAAGACATATATTGGATTATATATATAGACCTAAACTCATGAGCAGCCCTTAGGGAGCAGGGGGAGGTATTTGCAATTGCTCACAAACAAGGAGGCGCAGTTGAGTTATGGGTGAGCAGCTTCAGCATCAGCACAAGGATGTATTTTCCCTCTGAAGTGCTCAGTTACTCTGTGCATCTCATGGCACCGATGCCAGAAGCATGGATCACCCCCCGCAAAATGACACAATAGATTCAGAAAGGAGAATTCTTTGTTACAGACAAAGAGCCCATGCCAGGACACACGACGAGGGACACGTAGCAGGACACTAGCCAGGAGCTTGGGGCTTTTTGGGGAGAGAGCTCTGGAGCAAGGCTCCCTGTAACACAGAGCCCATGCAGGGACGCAGCATCCACCGAAAACAAGAAGGTAATTGAAGGGACAGAAGGACTGAAGGAACAGTGCTGCTCTGTTGAGGGTGTGTGGGGGTCAAAGTGGGGTCAGAGACTTATTTCCTATGATGTCAAAGAGCTGAGGAGTCCCACACACCCAAAATACACTCGGCATGCAGCATCCTCTGCCCTCACTCCCCCCGTGTGGCATGAGCCAGGAACAGGCAAGGTGAGAAAAGAGCTCCCTTCCAACACCACAAAAAGCATGAAAGTCAAGCGAGGTGTGCCCACCTACCTCCTTGGAGCACCAGGCACACTTGGGGTGGATGAGGAGACACTCTTCACAGGACGTGGCGCTTCCACTGGTGCACAGATTGAGACCTTCAGCAAGAGAGAACAGTGTGGGCTGAATGGTTATTCCACTCCAAAATAGCGCTTAGGGGGCTTCTGAGACATTCTTAATGCTAAGCACAGTGTATATTCAAACAAGAGCAAATAATCTCCCAGGAGCCTAAAAGGCAGGAGAAGCTGTAAATTTATTTTCACCTGTAAGGAGGTCTTGTTTTCTTTTCCTTCTCTAAGGTAAATGAAAAGGACAGAAACTTGCTTTGGGGTGCTGAGAACCTCTAAAAATGACTGAATCTGGTGATTTTTCTTTACTCTTTTTCAATGATGTCTGGTTAATCAAAGAGTCCAGCTACTCATATGCCTAATCAAAGACTCCCCTTGCTGTGGGCAGAACTCAATAACTGTTTGACCACTCTGAAACGTGGAGCTGGCTATCCAAAAGCCCGACATGCTGACTTTTAAAGACACATCTTTAGGCATATCTTCTCATTTTTTCTAGCTGAATATATGGGGGGGGGCCCTCTCCCCATAATTTTCTTATTAAAGCACTCTTGAAACATACTCATCTCCCCTTCCCACACAGGTGACTCTCACAGTGGACTCATGTTGCAGTACATTACTTTCATTTTACTACAAGAGACATTTCCACAGGAGATCCAGGTTAAGCCTTGCAGTGGTTATCACTGGGACATGTCCAAGGCAGCAGGGGTGGAAGACACTGAGGGCTCTCCCTGTCTGTGATCCCAGCAGGGGCATCAGCCAGGCTGATGCTCTTTGCTCCTGGATTGCTGGTGTCCGGCAGCACAAGAGGTCCTGAGCAGGTTTCACTTACAAAATCTACAATTTGCACTTTGGGCTTTAAAAATGAAGTGTAAGCACACAAGTTAAGCCGAAGTAGACATCAATGGTACGGGCTTTGAATGCAGCAGCTTGTTCAAGCATGCCTGTGGCTATGAATGTGCCCTTCCATACCACTGATGGCCGAGCTCCCCCGGGTGCAGCTATTAACTTCCACTGTCAATAAATGATTAAAGAAATCTTCAACCGAGGTTTCAGCACAGAGGCTGCACACTCCAAATGAAATGCCTCAGGCTTGAATTCCCAGTCTGCTATTTTTTCCAACCCAAATGTCAATAAAAGCATTGTCAGGCCTCCATTTTCAGCCAGTTGCATCTGCAGATAGCAGCACACCACGCCGATGCTGGGTGTAATCTGCAGATTCCACAGAGTTGCCAACAGCTGCTGAAGAGTGAAGTTTTCTCCTGACCCAAGAACTTTCTGCCATGAGAACTTCTGAAGAAGAATTTTTGCTGTATCCCATGTGAATATTGCACCAAGAAATGGAAAGCAGTGGCTGCCTGGGTCGCTCCCATAAGGGGTTGAGCTGTGAGCACAGGAAGCAGTGAATCAAGCTGGACAGCTGGAGGAAAACCTGGCATGCCCTGGACTACAAACAAAAAGAGGATAAGTAGATCCTGTCAGTCATGGCAGAGGCCTGACCGTGCCAGAGCCATGCACTGACGGGTCTCTGCTGCCCACAAGGTGGTTAACTCCAACCCCAGAGAGCCAAGCCCTGCACTCTCTCTATGGCTCTCATTCAAACAGGCTCCTTGGGCTCATTCATACCAAACAAGAGCCTTCTTAAGAGTGGGGTTTTTTGGTTTTTTTTTTCCTTCTGGCTGTTACCACATCCCCAGGCGTTTCATTCCTTTTTTGCATTCAGAAGTTATATTCCAGCTCCTGGACACTACAAGAGCTCAAAACATAAATAAGTAGTATAAAGAAAAATGTAACTTGTTCAACTGAGTTAAAATTTAGACAGCAATTAACACTGCATTTGCAAACCCTACAACATGGCCCAAAGCCTCTCCTTGAGAGCTGCTGCTTTGGCAGCTGTGCACAGGGTAACCCAGGAAAAATAATGGGCTTTATGTAGCAAATACTTGCATTCATACCCTGGCTACGCAGGCCTGGCTCTCCCACAGCTTCACTCGCCCATCCGCATGGAAATATTTACCTCCATTCCTGACTGCTGGGTTTTTGAGAGTTTACTTAGTCACAGTAATAGCTGAATGAAAACCAAGGTCTCCTCCTTCCACTGCGTGCCATGACCAAAGCAGCCCACGCTCCTGTGGCCAGCCATGGGGTGACATTCCTCCTGGTGGCAGCTTTTGAAGTTTCCAAGTATGCTTTTCTTTCCACTGTGCAGCAGCACTAAACCATTTCCAGCATTGTTGTGAAAACAGAGCTTTGTGAAGCCCTCCAATTTTAGACTGAAACCTGATCTTTTTGAGTTGGAATAGAAACACGCAGGATTTTCCAGATGCAAGTCTTCGCTGTGCTTGGTTCTGCATTTCCCAAATTCAGCAGAGGAAGGACCTGATGATGCTCAGCCAGCCCAGATCCTTGCAGATGCTGGGGCAAGTCACCCACTGAGACTGGAAGGAACTCAGTCTGCTCTTTGGACTGTGATACATTTAACAAAAAATCAACTAAACTTCTTATAATGGGGAAGATTCCATCCAGGGTTTAGCTGGGATTACTCTGGAGGTAAATAATCCACTCCCTGGATTGCTGAGCTGCACAGCCCACATACAGTCCTTCATACTGATGCTACTGAGTCCTAAGCCCTGCACTCTATTTATTTTGCACAGTAGCATCCAGCAAGCACAAAGAACATCTCCAAATGACATCCTTCCCTTGGACTGTGCTGCAGGAGAGCCCAAAAAGCAGAAGATGACAGTGTATTCCACTGTAGACAGCAGAGATTTTAATACATCAAACTACAGATGCAGAGCAAGATAGGAAACTCTGATGAAAGGTACTCATCACATTTACTCATAAAGATGCTCCAGGCAATCAGACCTCATTTTAAACCTGTTCTGCAAGAAATCCTAGTTTGGGCAGCTCCTCAAACAGAGGTGAATGTACTGGCTTGCTTAGGGAAGACAGAGGAAAAAAAAGAAGTGATGCACTTTATACAGCTAAGCATGAAAAAGGAGCATTTTATCTGTGCTTGCAATAGGCATTCTGAGATACCCGAGATGGTCTGCTGCAATACTGAACCATCAATTTCATGGATCGGGCACACCAAAAAAAAAAAAAAAAAAAAAAATTAAGAAAACTTCTCCTGAGCTTTTGCAATTATGTGCCACAGCACTCTGCAAGATGAGCTTCTTCCTAAGATTACTCATTCAAATATCAATTACTTAGAGTAAGTACTGGAATGGTGGACTTAGGCATTTTGTGGGCTCCCTTCTTATAAAGAAGTTTCCCCAAGTGCTCAGAGAGGAGGAAAACCCTATTTCCAGTACTGCTAGAGCAGAGTAACTGCACTGCACACTGCGTGTGCGTACAAACCGAGAGCATCCCCACGAGGGACAAGGACCTCTCTCTGGGTGCCACGGTTCAAGGTGCAAGTGAGGAACGATACAAGGTGACAGCGTGGAGAGCGGTGACCGGCAGGGCACAGCCTGCGTGCGGCTTTCTGCTGCTGCTGCTCGCCCCATCGATGAACACACCGCGCTCAGGCAAACATCCCGGGGAAGTGTGCGCCCTGAGCAGAAGCGGCCGCAGCCGCTTCCATTAGGAATATATATAGAGCGAGGGGTATAAATAGCAGTTCCGTGCTTTTTAAGGCGAAGGTGTAACACCCCGCGGATGCGGTCCGTGCCCCGCAGCGCGGGTCCCCGCCACCCGTCACCGGGGGCACGGCGGGAGGGGGCCGGGGGGATGCGGGAGAGCCCCGGCAGTGGCCACCCCGAGCACGGCGACAGCGGGGACAGCGGGGACAGCGGGGACCCGCGCCCCGCCGGCTGCGGGCGCACGGCAAAGCGGCTGCGGGGGAGGCACCGGGAAGGGGAGAGAGAGGAGGGGAGAACACAGCCGGCAACAGAGAGCACCGAGGCGGGTCTGGGGGACAAGCCGCCTTCCGGAGCGGCGTTCGCAGGGCCCGGGGCGGCGGGAGCGGAGCGGCCCTTACCTCTGCCGGGCTGCAGCGGGGCGGCCAGGAGGAGGAGGCGGAGGAGGAGGAGCGGGGGGGGCCGGCGGGCGGCGGCGGGGGCCGGCAGCCCCCCTCGGCGGGGCATGGTGCGGCGGCCGGGGCGGCCGGGCTGCCCTTCCCGGCCGGGCCCTCCCCGCCGCCTTTTGTGCGGCCGCGGCGGCGGCGGCGGGAGGAGGAGGCGGGGGCGGCGCCGCGGAGCTGCCCGGGGGCGGCGGGACGGGACGGGGCGGTGTGCGGGTGCCTCTGTCCGTGCGCCTCGCCGTGTGTCCGTGGGTCTGTGCGTGTGTCTGTCCCGCTCCCCAGGGTGCGCTGCCGCCTCCCCGCCCCGCGCAGGGAGGCGTAGCCCCGTCCGGAGCGGGACCCGCGGGCACGGCCGGGCCCACGCACAAGGACAGGGACACGGACAGGGACACGGACAGGCTGCCTCTGCGGATGCACATGTACCCGCACGGACAGGCACAGCCAGACGCGCGCGGCGGGCGCGGACACACGGACACGCAGACAGATGGACACACAGGCACACGAGGAATGCGCGCCCTCCTCTCCGCCCGCAGCAGGGCTCGCACTCATTCCCCACAGGTCAGTGCCTGCTCTTACGTGGCGTTTTTCCCGCTTGAGGGATTTTCTCTGTGCAAACAGACTGTGTCCCTTTGCCGGAGGGCTCTTTGAGCCGGGGCACCCGCGCAGCGCTGCGCTCACGGTCTGACGGCTTTTGGGCACGGTCCGCGCCCCCGCCGCCTGAGACAGCAACACTTCAGATCTAAAGGGAGCATCGCATTTATGGTCGTGTTCGGGTTGCTGGAGAGCTTACTGTATTCTTCTTCTTTTAAAAGAAATCATAAATCATCCCTAGAGCTGATAATTGGTTTTAAAAGCAGTTTATAATAACAGGTAACTTACCCATGACCTGCAGACCTTCACGACACCCTCATGTCTGCTAGATCTCACCATCAGATTTTGCTTAAAACACGTTGTGTTGCTGTTCTCAGACAAAAGTGATTAACTAATGCCACCTGCCAAAATTCCCCCTCACTTGCATTGATTCCCAACTCTGCTTTCACAAACCTTGCTGATTTCTTCAACCTCTTCATACCCCCGGGAGAAACCAGGTTTGGGTTTAAAGTGACTATTTGTTGTTTTAGGAAATACACACCTACAAAAGTTGTAACATTTTAACTGTACCAGGGCTGCTAAATCAAAACAAGTACTGGTGTGGCTGTGGGAGCATCACAACCCTACTGCTCACCACCAGTGCAAAAATACCACTAAATGCCTCATCAAAACCTCTGCCATGGTAGGAGTGTGGTATGTGGGACAGGCAGTAGCCTACAAACTGCCCTCAAGCTGTTGGCTGTGCTTGGGGAAAGGGACAGCATCAGTTCTCCCTGTTATCCCAAAAACATAAGGTGCATGCTGTCACCCTTTATTAATAATAAAATTAATACCGGCCATGTTGGGACTGACCTGGACGTGCAAGATGTGGTGTGTGGGAACTTTGAAGCAGGTTGTTCCTCCGTGGAATATTTTTAATATTCATGTGGGGAAAAAGAAGAAAAAAAAAATTGAAATGCAGATCCTGCACTTGCAAGAGATAAAGTACCCATTACTGCCCAGAGATGCCTTGTGTAGACCTAGAAGTCCCTTCTTGGGTCTTCTGGCCATGCCCAAGTACCCCCAGACACAACTACAAATACAAATATCCATGGATAGACTCATGTTTGAGAGCTTTAAACTATTCCTGGCTGTAGGAGCAGAGATGCTCATCTCTCACCCCTGTGTCCTGCCATGCTGCCCCAGGAGCACTGGGGGAAGGAGCAGATGCCCAGGGGCAAGAGGCAGATGAGCAAGGGGGGGAAAGGAAAAGCAGGGCCATGGGGTAAAGAAACTCCGTGGAGGGAAGGAACGGAAAACACCTTCTGAGGCTGAACTGTGGCATCTCAAGGAGCAGAGAAGAGGGCTTGAGGAGATGAACAGTACTTTCAGAAGGAATGCACTGCAGCAGGAGCAGGGCCAGGCGAGGCGTAGGAGCTCCCCAGTCACTGGTTATTTTTAGCTGGGCTCAGCTGAGGCCGAGCTCACTCTTCCTGCAGTCCCTGTGGCACTGTCACAAGCACCTGGTGCTCGCTGTGCCCAGGCTGTCCTGATCTCACATCCCCCAGGAGAAACCCCCAAGAGAAGGGGGAAGGTCAGGAGCTGCTGCTATGCACTTTTTGAGCAGTAAGGTGCTGTTGATGCTCAACATCTGCTATCAGTCATCATGTTTTTCAAGCCAAATCCTTTGAAGGTCCTGCAGAGTCACAGGTGGTTTATCCTATCCCAGAACAGCACCAGTGACCAACAGACCACTGTGTGGTGTGTACAGGGAAAGACCCCAGGAGCCACAGGGGAGGAAGTGGCTGTGGCTTCCCTAATGAGAAGAGTTAATACCCTTCTCTGAAGCTGGTGCTGTGCTCTTGCCCCATATGCAGCAGCAAAAGAGGATGTAATTGCAAAAATGGCCAAAGAAGCATCTGTAACACCAAGAGGGGGAATTCATGGTGAACATGAGGTGGGCAGCTCAGTTCCAGAGAAAGCAGGCAGCCTTGTGTCCCTGAGCTTGGCCACTGACCAAGAAATGAGGCATGAGCAGAGGTAATGTGTGGCCTGAAATGAGATCCACAGAGAAGCTGTTGGTGTAAAACCTTCCTGCTTGCAGGTGACAATATGCCCTGGTTGTTTTTCTGGAGTCAAGCATGGGGTGGCAGTAGATGCCCCAAAAAAAGATTGCCTTCATGTACAAAACCAGATAACCCCATGATCTTCCTCCTGGAATTCCCTTGTTCTGAATAAGGGATTGAGAAAAAAAGCTTTAATGCCCATGTCTCAACTAGATTATTATGGACTCAGTAGAAGATTAGTTTGAGGCAGCACCAAGATTTTGGGAACAAAATTGAAAAAAGGGCTCTGTCTCCTGGGGCTTGTGAAAGGATGGCCTACAACAAAGTCTCCCTTGATCTCCAGGAACAGCCACCACCACAGCCTCAGTCTTTTCTCTCTTGACCATCATGTCTCCTGTCTACAAAATGCCATTCTTGAGGATCACATAGTCCATGAGATCCCTCAGGCTCCTTCAAGTACTTATGTGCCACAGCCCATAAATACTTGCCAAGGCCCTTGGACCTGGGTTTTCAGTATTATTGCACAGTTTTTCTGTAACAGAGAGAGGAAATCCCTATTTGGAAAGGCCTGATCTTTATGTTCACTTTCTTATCACTTACACTTTAACCTGTGGTTAAAGCAGAACATAAACCCAGGGTATCTGACCTGGGCATGGATTTTAAAGTGATGTAATTATAAGTTGATTCTCTGTCTCTTTTATGATCAGTTAAAACACATAAAATCCTTTATCTAAGATACTCCAGGTGTTCTACAGATAGGTTTTCATTGTCCTATTTTCCTTGGGGCAGGAAGGGTGGATAAAAGCATCTGAGTCACATCTAGATGTCTGCCATGGCACTAAAGAGATTCTGGATTTTCAGTGGTGATTCCTTCTTCTCTCTGCACCAGTCTGAGCCACTCCCAGGCCCTTGCACAAAGCCACAGCCTGTTTCAGGGTGAAGCTCCACCTCTGCCTTAGTGTTTCAGAAAATATAACCACTCTCCAGCAGCAAAATCCTGGGACATCTTTGACTTTCTTCCATTTCTAGACTCTGTGGCATAAGTTTAGGTTTGCTACTTCCTAGCAGGTCCAGCTGGAAGAAACATCATCTGTCTGGATGTAACTCATTACAGCCACATTACTGGGTATAACTCATTCCACCACCACATTTGCAGTAAGTTCAGGATCCCAGGCACAGCTCTCTAGTGTGCAAGAAAGACCAGCTAAGACATCTAAGATTGCCTGTTTCCAGAAGCCAAATGGCTGGATGGGGAATGCAGGTGCAGCCTGGTTTTGGGCACTGCTGGTGCACAGCAGGTCCTGAACATCCCTCAGTCCTTTGGTTCAAGCAGCTCTCCATGCAACAAAGGATGGCCAAACTGGAATTCAGATGGTGAAAAAAGTGGACTGATTTATATTTTTAATAAAAAGGAGTTTTAGGAGAGCTAGGGTCAAACTGGGGTGTAGGATCAGAGATGTGAAATAAAAGGCAAACTCACCTGAAGCTTGGAAACCTCCACCGTGTTACAAACAGTTCTTGTGTTAGGAAAACACTTCATTTTCCTTTCCAGGTCCTCACCATGCTGTTTGCTGGTTCCTCCAGGCTGTGCCATGATGGGAAATAGGGGAGCAGAGACACAGGCTGTGGGCACTGTGCAGCTTTGCCATCCCCACGCTGCCTCCTCCCACAGGTGAGCCCACAGACCAGGCTGCTGGGGCTTTCACTTCCATGGAAAAAGTTTGTCTCCTTCTTTTTCCGAGGAAGCTGTAAAAAAATACAATTCTCACAAAATGCTTGTTAGTAATAGGCAACTACCACATGCCAAAAATTACAATAATAAATTTAATCCTATTTCTATTCTCTGGCTAAAGATGCAGCACGTGTTGCTGCTGCCTGCTCTAAAAATAGATATTTTTACCATCTAAGGACCAACCTCTGTTCTCAGATACTCAAGAGCAACACTACTCCCAAACAACTCCTGACCTGCTGAAGAGCAGCATTGCAACACTTCTGGGAAGCAGAGAACAGCACCTAAAGTGGTTTTGCCAAGTTTTGACCCTCTAATAGATGAAAAAAGGCAGAGCTCAGAATAAATCTCTGAGCTAGTCCATGCCTGAAGCTGCTGGGCTGGAAAGTGAGGGAGGTACAAGGGGGAGACTTTCCTCATGCCTCTCTGGTCATAAAGTTGAGACAGGGATGATGAAGCCAGACCAAACCTGGCCAAGTTTTGGTGTGCCTACAGCCCCTGGAGCAGGCTGGAGGCGCTTGGCTGCCTGAGAGCCTGTCTGCAGGAGGGGCTCCCTGATGTGCTGAACTGAAAAGGCTGGTGGATATCTCCAGCCATGAGCCATCCCAAAAAATATGCCCCAATCCCCAGAGTTAAGTAACGCACCATCAGAGGGACGGGCGTGGGAATGTGCAAGGCTGGGACACAGGAGAGGGTTAAAAATTAGCAGCTCCATGGAAACCTGTCTGTGTATCTATCAATGGTTAGCCCCAAGGAAAGCGTGCTCATTAAAAGGTTTTGCCTCTGGTGTGCCTCGTCCTGCAACTGCAAAGAGCCAGCCCCATCTTGTGGCCGGGGCTCTGCTCGGTGCCGCAGAGGAACCAGAGGGAGGAGGGTTTGGGTCTGTCCTCACCGCCCTGCAGGGCGAGTTGAAAAACATCCTGCCTTCCTGCACACCTTGCCTCACATAAACTGGCCCCACTTTGGTTAGCACTCCGGGAGAGCCGCAAAAGCCAGGAGAAAATGCTGGATGCATCTGGCAGGGGGTTTCCTATAAATGGAGAGCCCAAGGAGATTGCTTTGTGTGCCTGAATGTAGGGGAAGCATCGTTAAATACGATCTAAAATGTCAGCAGGTACAGCCAGCTAGGCCTGGCTCCACTCAAATCTCTGGCAAAATTCCCACTGAATGGACTAAAAGTTCCAGTCTTAACCACCTTGATGAGCACAGTACTCTGGAGGTACAAAAGGGTTTCCAAGGAATTCACCTGGATCTGTGCCGTTTAGACCTCACAATGCCCCGTGCAGCTTTTTCAAATCACAGCTGACACCTGGCTATTTAATCACTATCTGAAATAAATCACTAGACTCCGGTTTCTTGCTTATATTTCTGGCAAGTGGGTTTTGCCCAGCATGAGCTTGCTGCAGAATCTGTTCACACCAATCTTGGAAGGACAAAACAGTTGAGAAATGCTAAAGAGCTTACACGGAAAGACCTTGCTTTGAAAAGAATAATAATGTGCACATGTTGTAACACAAGTGCAACACAAGCCCTGTTTCAGTTATGGGAATGATATACAGGCCCAGGTCCACAATTCCTCCCCAGAGACCCCCATTCCCATTAATGTCAGTACAAGTTAGGCACTGAAATACCTGCCTGGACTTGACCCCTGTTTCTCACCAATTTAAACATTCTTCTGCTTGAGAGGGGATTAAGAACCTTAGCACTATAATGAGCTCTTGAATTCATTGACTGTTCCAGATATGAAACATTTCTTCTTTTAACTTCTGGCTGATTTACCCTATAAAAGATCTTCCCCCAGAGTCTCATTTATGCAGCAGACTTTCTTTCCCCAGCTACATCCAGATATCTATGACTAAAGGAGAGGCAGAGATTCCCTAATCTTAACCAGTCTATGTCTTTTAGCATGGAACAGGCAGCAGTGCCCCAGTGAGGGTCAAGGGGAGCTCTCTCAGGAGGGCTGGGGACCCCTCCTTGCCCTCCCACCCACCAAGATGTGATGGATGTTACTGTGGGAAGATGTTAATATCACCTTTGAAAATTGGCTGCCAAACAATAACCAAAAAGGGAAAAGGGAAACCAGCTGGGTTTCCTCAGAGTGGTACCAGTGGTACTAAAGTTTCAGAACAGGCAAAAAAGAAAAAAAGGAAAAAAGGAAGAAAATGCTTGGTTGCCATAGATGCCCACCTAAAGCAATGTTGGGTCCCTCCACAGCCCTCTCTGGAGTCCTGAGCAACACTTTTTCATTTTTTATTTTTCTTAGTACCCTATTTTCCTTTTTCTGACCCTGCAAGTCTCCCAGTTCTCCTGGGGAAATCTCTGCCATATTTGGGCCACCAGCTAGGCAGATGTTTTCTCTCTGCTCCCCTTGATGTCACCCACATCAAGTGGGTAGTGGGTGCTCTGGGGGACACTGCCTGGGTCTTGGAGACAGTGTCCAGGGGGTTGGGAGCAGTGAGAAGCAGGTGGGGCATAGCTCCTTTATAAGATGTTTTACTTCCACCAGGAGAGGGAGAGTGGGAGCTGTTGGTCTCAGTTTTCTCCTGGAGAGGAATAGACTTTGCTCTCCAGAGGCTGCTCTTTGGAGCCTGTGTGTGAAAGGCAGCACCTTCCAGACTCAAAAGCAAGCAGCATTTTGCATTTCTTTAGTTATCTGCTTGTGAAATTTTCCCGTTGTTTCTTTTATGAGGCTGTTTTTACACAAACTGCAGAGCCCCATGAACAGACCTTACCCTGCCTCTCTTTCATGAACAGCCTGGGCATAATTAGGGCATATAAAATCCACTATGTTCATATGCCACGGGCATCACCTTTCAGCCCATGCTGCTGTTGAATAAAGCAGGTCAAGGCATTCAGAAGCTGAGAAATGTCCCTCTGGTTGAGGATGCCCATCCAGCCCCAGACTGGTCCAGGAGGTCCAACAGGACAGACTGTCCTGGGGTCCCAGCTTCTTTTACAGCCCCTTCCTCCAGCACCTCCACTTTCCCATCCTTTTGTTAGGGGGTACATCTCTTAAGGAATTTGCCTTATCTCCTTTTGAACCTGCAGATACATCATCCACAGCATCCTGTGACAGCAAGTTCCCCAACTGTGCCTGTAGTTTTTTTTTGTCTGCTTTACACTGACCTTCTCTAGCATTGTGTACCCCCAGATTCTGGTGGGTGCTTGGCTGCCACTCTGAGTCAGAGGCTTTGGAAACCCATCAATGATGGCTCTGACCTCAGTGAGTCTGCAGGGTGTGCTGGGAATGCAGCTGGGTACCACACATGCACCACTGGGATGTGCTGCTCCCGTGGGTCCCCGGGATCAGCGCCTGGTCCCAGTCACTTTAACAACCACTTTTTCTGTTTGACCTCATCCCTTCTCTTACCTCACTTGCTTTGCCTTTGCTCCTGTTACCTCTTTACTCTGTGGCCCTTCTCCTTCCAATTGCTCCAGCTCTTCCAGCTGATCCCACTGCCGTCTGGCAGAAATGGGGAACTCCCGAACAGCTTCAGCTCTGAAAGCAGACACAAAATTATCACTGACTTTCTCTGCTACATCATCATCCCCCATCTGCTCCGTATCCACCCTTGTAGTCAGCATTCCCACTGATTTCCTAGCTGCCTTTGTGGCTTTGGTATATTTAAAGAGCCTTTATCAGCAGCTAGAGCATCCTTGGCAAAGCAATTTACAGATCTTATTTTTAGCCCTGTTTCTTTCTTGTTTAATTGTGACCTGACATGTTTTATGGCTTTCTTTGTTCTTAGACCACTTTGGGCTTTTAGTGTTGGGTTTGGGGCATTTTTTTGACAAGTTGCTATAAAAATCACTCTTTTCAGCCCATACCCCAAAACCTGGAAAAGGTCAATTTAATGCCTCTGGGAACCCTTAGTAAGCAAAGCTGCTCCATCTTCCCCCACCACCAACACAAGACATGTGGCATTGAAACAGAGAGCATTGCTGGGCTAAAACTAAAAGGCTGAAGGATGGGAAATTTGGATAAAATAGCAACTGATGACTTTGCAGTCACCAAACTTGACAAATGAAGAGTGTCAGAGGAGGCAGGGCTAGGCTGGCCTTGATGTAGATTGTGGGTTATTGAACCACAAATTACCAGCAGGATCCTCTGTCTCTGAGTTGTACCAAGGTCCAGTCACCTTCCTGAGCCTGGGGTGAAGTTAAGGTGGTCTCCCCTAAACCAGGAACAGTCATGTTCACCAGGACACCTGCCTGAATCCCTTCAACCCTCACCTGAGTTTCCCCAGACACTCTCCACAGCAGGAGTTTCTGTTGGGAAGCCAAGGAGATGAAAACCTCTTGCCAGAGGAGAGGCTCATTTTCCCTTAGCCCTGTCCCTCCTGTTGGAAGGAGTGCTGTCATTCACCTTTAAAACAGCCAGCCATCAAACTCAAGGTACACAAGAAGTGAAAAGCCAAGCCCCTTGGTCTGCAGTGGCATCTTGCCTTCATTGCTCACTTTTGCTTGTTTATGCCTCCAGCTTGGCACATTGCATGCAGGACCTGCACTAAACAGTCTCCTAGAGGAAACAAGGGGTGCCTTCCTCCAACAGGCAACCAGAAAAAATGCAAAGTGCTTCCTGCTTTCAGGCCTGAAAGGTGCTGCTTTCACCTGCAAGTCTGGATGCTGGGCTTTGCTGGGGAATGTGTGGATGCAGAGGTTTAGCTCTCAGTTTTGAGGCTGCTTTCAGGTGTAAGCAGTGCTAACAGCAGCAGGCCTGATCCCCCCACCCGTTCTTACCCTGCCATCCTGAGCTGCAGCTCCTCTAAGGAGCTGCCCAGACCCAGGTTCTTACCCCACTGCCATCCACAGCACCTCCCCTCCCACCCCACATTGCTTGAATATGCTTGGGTATATCTAAATAAATGTAGACTGGCATATGACTGAAGCTATCCCAATATTCCCAAGCAAGTATGTGTTACAACCAGGCAAACCTCTCTCCCAGCTCCTTTAGCACACCCTATGCAGACAATGCCAAGCAATTACACTCTCCAGAGTGACTTTTGGTCTGGGATAAAAGTTGGTGGCAGATTTGAGTGGCAGCCTCTTCCCACCTCCTCTGCAGGTCATGTGCCAGCAGGACACTCTGCTTCTCAAGGACACACTGCACCTCAAGGGAGAAAATGGATGGGAGAACCCAGGATGCAAAATGAGTTGTGGCAGAGCCCTGGAGCCTCTCAGCCTGCCTGCAGGCATGTCCACACTCACACTGACAGTGAGGACCCAACTCAGCTCCTTTCCTATACCTGGATTTTGAAGGATGTGCAGCTGAAACAAAGCATGAGTCAAGAGGCAGCAGTCATAAAACTCAAAAAAGAGCTGTTTTCCGTGATGACATTTCCCAGAATAATCACACATTGCTAATAGACAAACAGAAGTGAAATATCTGGGAGTTTGCCCTTTCGGTACAGAATTCCAGTCCAGATAAAAGAACTGTAACAGCCTTTGAAATGCTAAAAAGGAGCAGGCTCACAGTGGTATCTGATTGCCCCTCCCCAGCACAGGCTAAATGAGAACGGGTAGCAGTTGCAGAAATTAGCTTTGAATTAGAGCAATGAAAATTCCTCTGCAGTGAAATGATGCAAACACCTGCCTGTTTTTGCTGTTTTTATTACCTGTGATAGCACATGTCGGGATATCACACCCTCAATAAAGTTTTACTGCATTAAAGTTTCTCGTTCAGCATTCAGCTGCATTTCCAAGCTCTGTCGCTTTGCAAAAGAATAGGAGATAACACTTAAAAACCTTTCCACATGCCTATGTAACAAGTTACTGTTACATGTATTTTATGCATGGAGCCAGGCAATTTACCTCAGTGAAAGACCACAATGACTATTCCAGTGGGATGTTACTGTTGATAAAGAAAAACCTTTTCATTCAGCTCCACGTAAGCCCAGGTTTCAGTCTGCCATACAAAGACTGGGAGGAGGAGGTATCCAAGCAAAAGTAGCCAGCTGAATGAAGCTGAGCTTTATGACTTTTGGCCAGTTTCTGCCTTTATCCCATCCATTTTCCAGGGTCTCACCACATGCAAACTTCCCCAGAGTGGAGTCTGCATGGGGTTAACAGAGTGCTACAGACAGCAGAACCTTTTCCTGCTGCTGAAAAGTCAGAGAAAAGGGGGAAAGAAAAGGTCTGAGCAGAAAGATTAGAGCCGGGAGCACCTCCTTCACCCAGGTTATTGTGGAGACAAACAGGGCTCAAAGAAAAAGAAGGGGGCAGCAGCAAGGGGTGGGGCACACATTGAATTGCTGGGGGAGGAAGCTGGTCCAGCTTGTAGGGCATTTCTAGCCAGAGGAAAAATGGGTCTCTCTGCCTCTTGTGATGAGTGTAACCACCATGCCTTGCTTTGCTCTTCACAGGACAGTACTCTCAAAGGAAAAGTCAAGAAATGAGACCAATTCCCTCCCCGTCCTCTGAGCAAGGTATCATGAGTAGTTAAATCCAGCTAGCCCTGCTCCCTTGGAGCCATGCTGAGCGTGCAGAGATGCACACAGATGGTGGGCTTGGCTGAGGCCACCAGAACCTGGTCTCCTACAGTCCCTGCCAATGGCAGACACTGTGGCAGCAGCAAAGGGGACAGGAGAGAACTGGAAGAAACAATGAAGCCTCAGGAAAACACCAGAGAGAAAATGGCACCTTTCCTCACCAGGCTGAGAAAGCAGGGTCTACCTCCTTTTGCTACAGAAGCCACATGAGAAGGATCAAGGACTATGCAGGTGCCAGCTTTCAATCACTTAACTAGCAAGTGGGAGCTGGTTTTGATCATGGAGAGACTGGGAACAAGCATCTGCATGGACATCCTGGTAATCTGCAGCCACACACAGTGTTCTCTCCCACTGACTCCCAAACTTGTCATTTAAGACCCTTCTTTTCATCTGGGCCAGTAACAGCTGCCATCAGACAGAGCAGCTTGTCCAGCATTATCGAAAGAGATCCAGCTGCACTAACTACACAGTTCCCACCAAAAGCAACCACTGAATATTTGTGCCAGTCTCACAACAATAAACATTTTAACTTCATTAATACTTAATAACATTTCTGAACTACTGAGTGAAGGCTGGGTGCTGATGTAACTAGTCTATGCACACTTATGTCTACACTATGCATAAATTTTAAAATAAAATAGTCTCTGGAGTTTTAAAAAACACTTAAATCACTGGCAGGAACATAAGAAAGCCTTGGTACTGAGAAAAAATAATGTTTAATAGGAAAAGTTAATCTGCGCATATAAAAACCAAAACACAAAATACAACAGAATTAAATGATTCTTTAAATGATTGTAATCTATAAATATATGTACATGTGTGTGCATATAAGTATTTTATATAAATATAATGTTAATGCCAGTCAACAGATAATGCACACTCAGTAAAATACAAATTCTTTTACAGACTGATTTATTGACTGTATGTAAGAAATTAAAAAAAAAAAAACCAACAACCCAAACACCAAGCTTATTATCATTCAAACATAAAGACTGCAGAAGAAAGAAAAATGCTAACACTTTCCACAGGAGCTAAAAATGTAAAATCAATGCAGTTTTGCAAGATGAAGAAGAATAGTGTTTGTTTGGAGATATTGTATCTTGCCATTGTATTGGGAAAGAAGGCTGTGGAAAAGGTCAGACAAGTGCCATTGTCTCTCACAAGCCCTGTCAGCAGAGATCTGAACAGAATGCTTTCAGATGGCAAATACTGGGGGATTGAGGAAGGTGAAAAAACCTGGATCTAATGTAGTAAAGTGAAACAGGTCAGATTTTCATGGAAAACAGTTTTCATTGGCCCAAAGCTGTAGTTCAAATTAAGTGAGCAGAAATCCAAGTGAAGCTCTGGGTACTGATGTTTTTCAGCATCACACATATTGCCGGGACCATCTTCCAGAAGAACTGAAAACCAGCAGGATTAAAATCCTGGCGTCTTGTGTACGTTCATTCTCTTGCCTCATTGCACTGGCCTCATTGAAGAAGCCTACTGTTTATTGGAGCACATTAGTTCTTTTAAAAGAAGTCCTCTTCTTCACCCTACTCCCTAACATTTTCCCCTTATTTCAAAGTTGATCTCTTTCAAGCAGGAATCTTCGTCTAGAAAATCTTGAGAGAATCTGGGGTTAAGGTCGTTGTTGTCTCTTCTGCTGAAGAAACTGCATTGGTGAGAGGCTGTGAAACTCTTTGCTCTTTTGTCCCAGTGTTGTGGTGGTTGTCCATCCTTCTGCTGCTCTGCTCACTCAATATCTGCTCTGCGTCCTAAAGCCCGTGGGCTCCCGTGATATTTCATACTACAGAGAATTTTCAGACAAGAAAAGAAGAGAAATAAGGACTCACAAAGATCATCAAGTCTAACATTTGCATGAATGGCCCATACAGGGTTTGATCCCACAACCTTGGTGTTATTACTGAGCTAATCTCAAGCCTCTGCTTCCTCTGTGGCTCCCTTGCAGAATTCAAGGATAAATCAGGCTTTTTTTTTTTTTGGAACATGCCTTTCACATAACGACACACCACTGCTGACCAGGCTCCCCTGGGCCACAGCAGTCCAAAAACTGTTCTATATTATTCATGGCTCTTCACACCTTTCCCCTCTGCAATGCTGCAGCAGCTGCAGATGCTCTTGCTGTGAACGAGGCAGCAGCAACCAGGGGGGAGGACACAATCCCCCGGGCATCAGTCCCAGCTTAAACTGACTGTGAATCTTGCATGAGGCTGCAGCTGGGAGATGCCACTGCAGCACCTGTTCACTCTACAGCAGCCCAAAAGAAGCTCAGCTGGTAGCAGCCTGTGATGCTTGCAGGCACACCTGTGCTGAGGGATGAATTTGGCCAGTGCAGACAAATATCCTATGACACAGCAGGCCACTGGGCAGCCAAGCCCTTGCTTTGACCCTTGCTTTTCACATATCCCGCCTGTGGCTCAAGGATGACTGCTGCGGCTTTAGAAAGGTCTTCATGAGTGCTGATCTCTGCATTGAGGAAAATTTCTGTGTTAAGATAACTTTCTTCAGCTGCAGCTACAGTTGTTTGGGTGCCTTTATACCACTTTGGCCTTTGAGACCAAGGGAGGATGTATAGAGGGGAGCTTAGGTTCCCAAAACGTCTGTAGCCCACAGTGCTACTGTTCAGGAATTCCATTCCCACAGGACTATGTGAAACACTTACCAAATCATCATAATCCCTCTCTGGAAAACGATCTCTATTTGTGGAACGCATCTCATAGGGGTTGTTGGGCTGATATCCTGGGTTTGCGTGGCCAGAAGTGGTCTGGACCCTGGGGAACATGCTTGGTCTGTCTTCAGAGGTGCTCATGTCAGAATACCCTGACTTCATCAGGCTCCTCTTCTCTGGATTTTGTTTGTGCTTTGCTCTTCAGAGAAGACGAAAGAACAAAGATTTTAAAAGACTGTTTAGTGTGCCTTACTTATTAAGTCCAACTTACTGATTTGTCCACTCCCACCTTATTTTGAATGCTCAGCCCCATTCTGAAGCATGCAACAGATTTTTATAGCATGTTTTCTTTTTAGCTAGTGCAAACTCTTATTTTGAACACACAGCAAAGCTGTTTCTATTCAACTGTAAGAAATACTCTTACCTGACTGAAATGACAGAGACTGCTATCACTAAACTCAGGATAATGGCTCCAAACACTGTGCCCACTATTATAAGGATGAGTTCACTATCTGAGGGGAGAAACAGCAAAAAAGAAATGTGTCAATTAATAACTCACAGTGAATATTGAAAAATGAGGGAAGGGAAGGGAAGGGAAGGGAAGGGAAGGGAAGGGGAAGGGGAAGGGGAGGGGTGAGGGAAGGGAAGGGATGTGATTTATTTTCAGGCTCCTGGTGCTTACAACATTTTGTGGACACAGAAGGATGCAAATTAAGGATCTGCATTAAAGACCATCTCTGATGGATGGCTGTTTTGACTCCAGCTCTAGGTCCTAATGCTGTGCACTGAATGGTTTTACACATAGTTATAGGTTTGAGAGGATTTAGGGGTTGTTTAAGCTAGTGTTGATGCTAAACTACATAGTTAGGTGTCAAATAGGCTCTTCCCATGCCCTAGGCACATAAGGCAACAGAGAAATTTCACTTTTTTTTCCCCCTAACTTAGTCCTTCTATAAATACAGAAGGGTGGCACTCCTAAAGGCTACCACATTTTTTTTAATCTCAGACAGATTAAGAATTACTAGGTATTTTTCAAGACCATAATTAAAAATCAGAGATTCTTATACTTACTGTCAGTGCATTCCTCCCCAGAGAAGCCCACTGAACAACTAGAGGAGAGAAAAAAGAAAAAGGGGAAAGAAAGAAAGAAAGGATGATTTTTAGGGCCCCATTTAATCCAAACCATTCTGTGATCACAAAACAATAGTATATTTCACTCCTTTATCAGCAATTTCTCCACAAAGTGTGTCCATTACATGTTTCCTCTTTAACCCTATCTTACTGTTAAATTCTTTACTTTCATTAAAGTGAAACAATCTGAGATTTTCAGAGTGATTTGTGATCTCGGCACTAAAAATTTCAGCTTCTCAGTCTGACAAATGTTAAAAGGACCTAATTTTTCTAAAGAACTAAACTGTGCACCTCTGAGGCACTCAGAATTGACATGCAATGTCTTTAACAAAAGCCTCAGTATAAGGTCTATAAGGACTGGCAACTCTATCTTCCTCCCATAGTAGTTTCTTATATTTAAAAGATATCGACTTTATGGTAAGAAATGTTCAATTTGCAGCAGTAATAACTACAAAAAGAGCTGAATTAACGGATATGGGGAGTGAGTCTCTGTTTATCCACCTGAGCAGAGCACAACCAGTCACTCACTTGGGCTCACCAGCAAACACCCTTGTTCTGTTCTGATCCTGAGCTGACAGAAATAATTTCAGAGAGAAAACCAAGCAGGAATTAAGGTCTGAAAGTTGTCGGGAAACAGTCCCCACTGATAGCAGTGCAAACATTCCAGGCACTGGAGGCACGTCCTGCTCTAATGCCTGTTGCTTACTAAACACTTCAGCAGAGCAGCTCCCATGGCTCAGCCCCACTGCCAGAGCAGTTTGTGTTTATGTGGTGAAGCACTTTATCCTCTTCACTGACTCATGGGTGACCTTGGCTCTCCTGCCTTTCCTCCGAGGAGTTATGAGTGCACACAAAAGACTAATGCCGAGGAGTGAAAACGCCACGACTTGTGACACCAGAGCTTGTGACACCCCCTGCTCCCCGCCTTGGGCACCTCTGTGATTCACGTAGCTGCAGCCTGTTCTTCTGGGCTGCAGCTGGCCCTGGGGTAGATGTTCTTCTCCCCTGCCTTCACCCACAACACAGGGACGCAATAAAAAGCTGAGTACTCACGCCACGCATTCTCCATCCTGCTTTGTAAAAAAGTTATTCATACATTTGCATGTTTGACTCTTTTCTTCTTGTATGCAGTACTTGTGTTTCTCTGCAGAGCAGGTTTTACTGCAAACTGTATTTTCAGGGAGAAAAAAATGAGTGAATTGCAGATAGAAGATCATTTTATTGCTCTGGAAACACACAACCACCCCTCTCCTGTGCTTTAAAGCATTCAAATGTATTTTTTAGGGCTGTACCCATGCAAAGCAAAAACTGAAATATAAAATCACAAAATTAGAAGTAAATAGGCTGTGTTCAAAACCATCCAACTTCATCAAAAAGGAAATCTGGCTAGGCTGCATCTTCCATAGGCAAGCAATGGCCTGAAGTTTGATCTCACAGCAGATGATTTGCCTGGCAAACTATATCAGTTTTAGTCAGGCATGAGACCACAAAGGCCTGCACTGGATCACATCTCACTGGGATTTATTTTAGCCAGCTTTCATAGCTTTATCGTGGATTTTTGAATTATTTTTTGTTTCTCTTAAAATCTTACATGTTAGACCTTTTGTACTTCTGCAGTGTGAAAATTTTAGTTTCCATAAGAAGAAAAGAAGTTACTTCGAAGAAAATTAGGTACATCACAGGGCTTTGGAGGGTAGCCAAAACATAAACAGAGCACTCACTAAAGGACTCCAAACAAAAAAGTAAATAAAACTAACAGTTTTATTACTAAACTAACAGTTTAGTACTAACAGTCCCCAAAAATGACAGAAAACATTCTTCTCACAAAAGTCTGTCTAAATCCAGGTAATGCAAACCTAGAATTAAGAACAAAGGACAGAGCCTTAACAGGCTATTGTAGTGCATCATGAGACTTTCAGTTCCACCAGCTTCCTTCAAGTAACTTGTAGAATTTATTCCCAAAATATGTTCTAGCAGAGAAGGCTGTGAGTATAGGATTCAATTTGTTCCATCCTTTACCTGTTTAGATTTCAGTTCTTACCAGAACTCTAACAGTGCATTTAAGGACTTGCCTACTCACTGCTTTCAGTGATTATTTTATCAAGTTTTAATATTTTATTCTACTGGAATAAAATTATAGATTTGTTCAAAGTGAAATATGAGGATATGTTTCTATGGCTTTCTTAACAGTATGCCCATTCCCTGATTTTCAGAAGGCAGCACATTTGCCCAGCACCTTTCTCAAAAAGGGACCAAGGCAGGGAATAAACAGATCAGCCTTTCAGGGATAGATAAAGCAGAGAGGTTCTTACCTGGACAAGAAAGATCATCCCCTTGTTTTTTTTCTAAATCAGGTTTGCATTTGCATTCTGGAAAATCTTTCCCTTCACACACTGTGGTTTTAGGATCACATCCATAAATATCACAATGTGCTGCCACTTTAAAAGAGAAACGGAGCAAAGTTGAATACTCTTTCATAGAAAGCAGTGCACTTGCCCAGTAAATCATAAAACAATTACTTCATAATTCCAAATAGAAAAGAATTATAAGTCCTCTTCTTGGGACATCAAGATTGCAGACGTTTGGACCAGCCCATTTTTCCTCCTAGCTCTTTAACAATTGAGGTCCTGTTTCCATCACATCTTCTGACCTTCTGTTTCTCAGCCTCCTATAATTATCTCCAAACCTTCCTGGCTCCAGCCCACGAAAAGGGACATTCTTCCCATAAGTTCATATTCTGAAAACTAACTTTCTGACTCACCTTATAAAATAAAATTAAAAAAAAAAAAAAACCCCAAAAAAACCAACCAAAAAAAAAAAAAAACCAACAAAAAAACCCCAACAACACTACAGAGAAAAACCATGACTATTCTACTATTTTTTTTCCACAACTGAGCTGTGAGACCCAGATCCCATACAGTTCTAGAGAGATATAAATGTTTCTGGGCATGCAGCTCATTTCATGAGCAGCACTAGTATCCTGTTTGCCCAGTGTGAAGCTCTTTAGATCCATGTCCTTGTGGTGGGAATGGTTTAAAGGCCTCAGTGCATGGCATGCTGTAGAGGGATGTGACTGCACTGGTGCCTTGGGAGCTCTCAGTGGTTTTCTATTTCCTTCTCACAGCTGAGGATACAGTCACCTTCAGACAACAAACTCAGGCTTTAAGCCATGAAACAGACTCTTCATTATTAGCTATGCCTTTTTAAAAAGCTGATTTCAAAATAGGAACTTATATTAAAAAGAAAATAGAAAAAGCATCCTTATTTTAATTAGGAACTCATTCTCCCAGTATTACACCTTTAATAATGCAAGAATTTACTGGGTTAAATCAACAAATCCCTCAGCTCAGTAGCTAATAAGTGAGGCCTCATTTCAATTATCATGGCTTATTATGGGAGAAGTCTAAAGAGAGTTTAATCCTATTTTGCCAGTAAAATACTGGCTTATTCTCAGAAGCATAATATATATCTGTATATTTTTATCCTGATTTTTCCCACTTCTTAACACTCAGCAGGTTAGAACCACCATGCCATTGCTTACCAGGGAAAAATATTTTCCTTTTCTTCTTTACACAGGGAGTAGGAAACTTTAATAAAACAAAAGAGCCTGGCACTGAATTGTTGGCTCTTCAAAATTACCAAAGATTGAACATTCAGCTCCTTAAAATCAACAAGGCTTATGATTTGATGGGCTCCTATGCTCACAGAAATCTTCCAAATAGGTTTTAAGAAGTTCTGTTTCTGCTGATTAATTGCTTCCCTAGCAAGGAGTTACATACCCTTATAAGAATTGACTAAGGACCCGTCATTCCCGATTGCCTCTTCTATTGCAGCGCTAACTGCGGCCTCAGTTGCATTGGAGCTTTCCCTGAACAGGTTTGTCACTGCTACATTCAGTCCTGGAACAGAATTTCTGCTTTCACTTGGATGTCTGAAAAGGACAGATAATACCATTTTAAAGTTTCACATAATCTATATGGATAGCAAGCTAGGTGCAAAGATGAGAGAAAGTTTCTGCCAAAATCTCCCTCTCTTGCCCAGCTTCTTTCTTCCCATAAAGTAGGTAGTTGTCAAGAGACCTGAAAATGAGTGTAAGTCTTGCTCAGGAATACATTAAGAGCCATCTTTCCAGTAGGTCCAGGTGTAAATAGGTAGCTGCTGGATTTAATGATAAAAGCACTGCTCCTTTGTGTGCTTTTGATACGCAACTGGCATTTTCTAGCTGGGTTAACCTCAAACCAGCTGCATGTGGAGAATCTCATCTCTTAGACCCTAACTTTCACATGCTTCCATCAGCCTGTGGTGTTATCCAGGCATGATGTGGAGAACCCACCCTGAAGGGTGGTGAGGATAATTCAGGGTGTGACTTGAATGAATGCAGAAGGGTCTGTTTGCCATGCAGAGGCATCTGTGCAAGACACACACTATCTGGGTAGGGCTCAGCTCACAGCAACCTCCCTGGTGTGAGGTGGAGAGCAGCAGTGACTTCCCTGGTCTTCAGCTAAACCTCCTGCTGCCAGGATATGCACACAAATATCCTTAACTGGCAGACTGCTCAGTTCCTTGAGGTGTTACTGTGCCCCACGTCACAACTGCTCTGCTGGAACTCTGCTAGAACAATTTTCTGCTTAACTGCTTAATCCCTGGGGTGCCCTGAAAGGGCTGACACTGTGTGCTAGCATGCCAGATTTTGCTTTATAGGGGTTAGGAAACAGAGAAGCTGGCAGAGCTCTGGGGACAGTAACCTGTAACAGATGGGGATAGGAAACAAGAGACATCTCCCAGGGTCTGCCTAGACCAGCAAAAGACCTATGCCCACAGCTACGCCACAACCCATTCAGTAGCATCTTTGCCCAACCTGCCATCAGGAGACACCAACAAATGCACAATACAAAATGCATTTGCTATGCCTTCTGTAACGAGGGTTTTTAAATTAAACTGGGACTCCAAGCTGGGTGGCACTCCCAACAGGCACAGGAACTCAGAGTTAACTGTTAGAATTTCAGACATATCAGATATCACAGGGACTGCTAGCTACAGCACAGGGCTGCATCCTACATGGTGCTAGAAGCAGGACATACAGTGTGGAGCTGCCTCAGCCTGCCCATTTCACAGAATGGGCAGAAATACTGGGGTAAAAATGAGGCCAGCATCCCTCCTTTATGGGGAAGCATTCTGAGCTGAACTCATCCCAAATCTTTATTGAATGGAGAACTTCAGGGAAAACAGATTAAAATGAGGTACGTGGAAGCATGTACTGTGCAAAAAACAAACCAGCAAACTTACTGAATTTTCACGATGACAGTTTCTTCATAGCCTGTTAGATTTTTGAAGGCCTCCTTAAACTATAAAAGAGAAAGAAATTGGAGTTCAAGGCAAGCAGAAACATAGACCAAAATCACATGAACCACTGAGGCTTCAGTAAAGTTTTTATGCAGAATGTGCTACTACAGGCACAAATAAAGGAAGGTGATGTGTCAAATCCACCAGGCAAGGTATTGCAGAAGAGGAACAGTGGGGTGCTGCTGTAGAATATGGATGGGAGGGCAGTGGAGGGAGGGAGAATGAATGTCAGGCTGGGTTAACTGGCTGATAGCTACAGACACCTCTTTGCAAACTCTTTGCTTAGGAGGGTGTCTCCACAGCACCAATCTGTGTACAGGTAGGGGGAAGAGGGAGAAGTTATCTCCTCAGAGATGGCACGTGTCCCTGAGAGGCAGTGAAGTGGGATCATCAGGGTGGGAAGACGCACTGATGAAAGTGCTTCTTGATTGAAGAAATGATTCTTGTGGGAAGAAGCACTGATGAAAGCATTGGGAGCTCAACAGGATCAGAAGAAAAGTCACTGCTCTCCCTCATCCCATAAGAAGCAGGGAATAACCCATGGAGGCAGCTGCCTTCAAATGCCACAAAAGCAGGAGGCGCCATGAGAAGAGGATGTCTAATTCAACTGAAATAAAATATTAACTCTCTCTCTGTCTTTGTAATAAAATTCAAATTACTTTCTTTGCTATTTTCACTTTTGCATTCTATTATGTATTTATTTTAGTCCTACATGTGATGCTCTTCTGTAGATATATCATGAAAAAAATGGTGGACAAAAAAAATTTTTTTAACATTCTGGAGTAACAACTTTTGGTCACTTTCTGAGATAACATTCCTAGTAAGCCATATAATAATACGCAGAAATTGATAACCCTCTTTGATCATTCCTGATTAACATAGTGAATATTTTTTAATCAGATATCTGGTAGAGTTGCATATATATTCTTCCTTATTGCCAGAAAGAGAAATAAGCAAATCCACTTGTTTCAACATGGCAGTATAAATTAAACTGATCATCTTATTTCTCCAGGAAATCTGTTACCAGATTTTATGTATAATCATAGAATTATAAAAAGTGTTCAGTATCCATTTCACTAATAACATTAAAACACTAATACTGGCAGACTTATGGATTTGGTATGTAGACACAGCTGGACAGCCATTTGGAAAAGTTTGTGCTGCATGGAACCAATAATTTTCTTTTAAAAAAATTAAAGTTGTTCATTTTTACTAATACTACTGAGTATTATTGAGTCTTCAGCAAACAGTGGAGATCAGAAACTCAATAGGCTGGAAGACTTCACTCAGCCTCATTGCTTCTGGAGAGGGAATGGTGAAAGATGCAGAGAAATTTATGTGAGAACTCCCCAGAATAGAAGTGGTACTAAAAATGCAGATATTCAGGATTCCCTTCACTTCAGCAAGAGCCATGCATGTGCTCATCTGAGGGCAAAGTTCAAGTCTTTTATAAATAGGTCTAAACTAATGTGCAGCATTCTTTGAAAGAAGTAGATCTCTTGTAGAGAGAAACTTTTCTAGGCCCCACATTAAAGAGAGTGTCCTCTCTGTCTGCATGACATCCAGTATAGCTTTAAATATATGGGGGGGGGGGAAAACCCATTGTCACTCACAAATGCTGATAAATTTTTGGACAGTTCTTGATACTCTGTGGAATTTACAAATTGAAGATTTTCACTGTAAGGTGCATTCACTGCAATAGTGGCTGGGAATATTTGCCCTGGAATGAGAACAGAGAGTGTAAATTAGAAAGCATTCAAGAAAGCCCAGTTTCACCTTAGAGTTCTCCAGCTTTTAGGGAGGGGGAAATAATGCAGAAAACAAATCAGTTGTATTTTTCATATACAGGAGGGATCAGTAGAGGACAAATCAATTCAGTCACACTGGGGGATGTACTTTGGCTGCCAGGGAAGAAGACAGGAGCCTGGGCCCAACCAATCTGTCCTGATTGTGAAACTGAGTAACATTAAACTGTCAGCATGGCCTGAAGCTACAAGACTTTTTTCAAGGTGTTACAGAATTTAGTGAGAAAAAATGTATACTGAGTACTCCAAATTTGCAGCTATTAAGCAGTTAATGTGGTTCACTGTGGTTTACAGAGAAAGTAATTCAGAATCAACCTGCTTCTTAAGCTTCACAAGTAAATTTGAGAATCCTGCCTGCTGATCCTCAAATAAGAAGCCCTATTTTCTCACATTCTTGGCCTTCGGAAGCATTTCAGAGATCCATTTCCACAGGACTCTGATGAGTGTTTAGCAATAGGGAAAATCAATCTTGTTGTTCACAGGTCTTCGTAAGTCTGGTCGTTTTTAAATCATTGCCATTAATATCAATGTCAGGTTTACACTTGCATTTTTTTCCTGCTTTTCACTATTTTAATCTCCTACACTCCTGACAGAGAATTCGCCTTCTTTTCCTAGAACATTAACCTCCTTGGCTGTCCCTGTTTTGCGAGATTGCAATCTAGGTCATTGTAGGAGTGGCTGCCTGCAAAGCAAGAAACCACTCAGCAGTCACTTTCCCAGACTGACTGTGTTTTCAATTATAACATGACAACAAGCTATATGGTAAGCAAAATTCACCTGAGCAGGTAACCAAAAGCATTGATGACCTTCTGCAACTCACCTTTTTCACAAGTCTTATTGCTGTAGTAGTATCCATATTTGCACACACAGGTATAATTGCTTTGTAAGGAAATACAGGTAGCTGCTGTTCCACAAGGATCTCCACGGCAGAAGTCCACTAAGATGAAAGACATTGACATTAGGATTTCTGTGAATTTCTGCAATAGCCAGCTCATGTATAAAGTCATTCATATATTGAATAGTTCATAGATAGTTCTGCTAAGGGAAGCTACCAGGTATCTTTTAGAGAGTATAGATGCAATTGCAGAGCATACAGCTGTATATCTTGCTTGTTTATGGTATAGTAACTGTTTTCCCTATACAATCCAGCAGGATATCACAGTGAGGACACAGAGTATGGCTGAAATTCATTATCTGTCATTCACAGTTCAACTTTACTTAATACAACTAAAAGCAAATCAAAGAAAGAAGGTATATCAAGGCTTGCCAAAACCAGTGACTGTTAGAAAAAGACAGACTGCAATAGCCTGTGTGTCTTTAATACTGCTTTGGCACATACTTGCCTTATTATGACAGTGTCATAGCACAGTCCTTAACTGCAGACACATTAACAAGGATTCCAAAGTGAATAATAGTGCATTTTCTCAGAGTAATTATATATATTCTGTAAGGGTTTAGAGTATGTATTTTATATCTATACATAATTTAAGTGGTTAATAAGTAATTAAAATTTATATTTCTATGCATCATGTATATATAGGATGGCAATTACAGTTCCCTTTCAAAATATCAAATTCTGTTTTTCACCCTGCCTTGTTTTTTACACTTCACTCCATAAGTACAGTCTCATAGATGAAAGATTTTCTGTGAAATGAGGAAAAAAATAGGAATTCTCATTCATACCCCACAAAAAAAAAAAAAAAAAGAAAAAAAAAACACTCAAGGAATTTTCATTTCCAATAAGATTCATCTCCAAATATTTTTTCCAGAGAATCTAGAGAAGCAATTTTTTTTTCTCCTGGTGAAAAAGACCCCAAGCACAAGGCTACAACAATTGTGAACTCTTCCAAGCACATTCCACTTGCAGCTAGGGCCCTTGGGGAAGAGTGGCAGGGATATACAGCATTAAATGAGGATACTTTGCCACAATGGAAGGCTCTACTTGGATCCAAAACGGTGGGGTATGGAGAGATCAGGACAGACACATGCCCTGTCCCCCAGAAATAGTTCCTGGCCCCAGCCCCACGCCAGGGTGTGCCCCAGATCCCTCCCTGCCCATGCTCCAGCAGTCTCAGGAACAACTCCCTGCAGGGCCAGGTCAGAGGCTGGCCTGGGCACCTCTTTGCATGGATCCTCTTGTATCCCTGGCTGATGAAGGAGGCAAAGGCACCTAGCACAAAAAAAGCAGCCTCCTCCAGTCTTCCCCAACACATTCTCCTTGCAGCAAAGGCCAGCAGGAAAAGAGGGAAGAGTGGAGCATATTCATGGGCACCATCTGCTCAGCTTAGTCTCTTCTCAAAGAGGAAGGTGGGAAACCCAGGCAAGGGAACTCCTTCTTGTCTGAGGGGGCTACAGAGCTCCCTGGACTTGGTTACTCCAAGCTGGCCCTACAAAATGCTGCCTCAGCATTTTTGCTCCTTACCTGCAGGTGCTGAGGTTGGCTCAGTAGCTGTTCCATTATCAGTAGTGTTTCCTGAAGAAGGGAAGAGAATAGACATGCAGTGCCTTGCATTGTCAGTTCAAAAAGCCTTGGGCAATTCGGTGTTCTTTCTCTCACAGCCCTTCTCTCACACCCTGCTCTTGGACTCCTCCTTACCAGTAGCAGGTCTGTACCCTCCCTGCCTTTTCCTCCAGGTGACCAAAGCTGAGTTGTAGGCTCCCTGCAGCAGCACTGGCTCTGAGGCATCCCATGCACGAGCACACAGCTGCTGCACTCAGCGCTGCTGGGGCACCCTTTAAAACTCCATCTATACTCTTCCAGAGCAGTGGAAGGATGCCTGCCTTTGCAGTCACACTCACTCCTGTCTGTAACAGATTCCTGTGGACATTGACAGCAGCCTATTTCTATTCCCGGAATTCTTCTTCTGCTACATCCTCATCAGCAGCATCCAGACCCATCAGACTGGGCACAGCCTGCACCTCTCCACTCCCCCATGGTGGCCTTTAGCACAGGCTCATGTGGGTGGAAGCCAGAGGCACAAAGTCTTTCCCAGTGCTGGCGCATGGTGATGGGGAGGTGACATGATGGCAGAAAGGATGTGCTCACGCAAGGGCACCATGGAGGAAGAGCGGAGGGATTGAGTGGCTGCCCCTCCTCAGGGTGATCCCAGCAGGAGCTTTGACCCTTCTGCTTGGGTCTCCCCAGCATCAAGCTGGGAGTGCAGGACGACAGGCACAGTCTGCTCCATGCACCCCAGCCATGGTCCCTGGCCTCTCCCTGATGGGAGGTGCCCCAGATCCCTCCCTGCCCATGCTCCAGCAGCCTCAGGAACAACTCCCTGCAGGGCCAGGTCAGAGGCTGGCCTGGGCACCTCTTTGCATGGATCCTCTTGTATCCCTGGCTGATGAAGGAGGCAAAGGCACCTAGCACAAAAAAAGCAGCCTCCTCCAGTCTTCCCCAACACATTCTCCTTGCAGCAAAGGCCAGCAGGAAAAGAGGGAAGAGTGGAGCATATTCATGGGCACCATCTGCTCAGCTTAGTCTCTTCTCAAAGAGGAAGGCTTTTCTCCTTACCTGAAGGTTCGGTGATTGGTGTCTCTGTTGGGTCAGGACCTGATTCATTTTCACTACCGTATTCTGAAGAAGGGAAGAGAAGAGACATGGCAGCATGGCCTAGCATTGTCTGTTCAAAAAGCCTTGGGCAATTTGGTGTGGTAGGACAAGTGCTGAGCAGGGAAGTGTTGTGGATCATTGTGGGGGTGAGCAGTCAAAGCCCTGAGCACCCTTGCCCAGCCTCTTGGCTCTCCCTGGCTCAGATGCCTGTGTCACCGAATGTGTCCATGACCCCTTGTCCCCCAAGGGCAGCACTTGAACACAAGGCCCTCTCACACACTGTAGTGTCCCCTGCTTTGTGGATACGGCTGTGTCGGCCAAAGCTGTCAGTTCCAGTGGCAATCAGCCTCATTCACAGGTCCCTGAAGGATCTGGCCCAGGTTTCCCCTGGGCATCTCTACAGGGATCCCCTTCTATCCAGGTCTGATGCAGGACATAAAGGTGCCAAGCACAAAAACAGCCGCCTCCTCAACTCTTCCCCCATGCTTCCTCCTTGCAGCAAAGAGCAGCAGGGAAAGACGGACTTGTGGAGGGTATTCACAGCCTTGATCTGGGCACACCTGTCTTCCCTGGGAGAGGAATTCAGGGACACCTCTGTGGGGGCTGCAGAGCTCCCTGGGACTGTTCCCAGAAGGGGCTGCCTGAGGGCTCTGCTCCTTACCTGCAGGTATTGAGCTTGGTGCCACTGTTGTGCCAGCAGATGTTTCAGCAGGGGCTTCTGGTGGAGGGAAAAGAAAAGAGATGGCAGCACTAGGGAACTCTTTGCACACAGGACAGTTGAAAGCTGGAGAGACCTGTGTGTGTTGCTGAGCAGCCACACCTCTGGGCAGCCTTACCCCGCCTTTTGTCAGCCCCAGGCCTCGTGCTGTGCTGTACAGATTCCTGTGGACATTTCTATTCCAGGAATTCTTCTTCTGCCACAGCATCATCTTGAATATTAAGACCTTCTCTCCCTGGACTACACTCTGTGTATTTCTGATAGTATACATTATTTTTCCTCTTTCTATTTCTTCTCTGTCATAATTATTTCTGAATAAAGGGAACCCTGCGTGATACCAGCCAATTATTGAAAATACTTCCTCAAACTTTGGTTTCAGCCTTTGTTATTGCTTTCTTTCAAAATATTCTAGTTATTGTTTTTCAGTTGTTGGGTTTTGCTTTATTTAACCTGTGTCATTCTCAACTCTTGATAAAAAGAATGAGTTCAGGTTTGAGGGGTTTGTTTTGTTTTTCTTAGATGTAAGAAGAACAAATAAGAAACCAACCTTGCTGATAAATGTGTGATACTGACAAATGGCCAGTTTGCATCATGTAATCTAACTTTAATCTGAATTAGTTAATTCTTATTAACTCTTATTAATTAATCATTAATTTACAAGTTAAGAATAAACTTATTTACTTTGTGTGAATGCTGCTGCAAGCATAATTTTATCTAAAGCATTAAAAGCACATAGCTGAAAGACTTATGTATTTGTAGAGAAAATCCATGTCCCAATGTCTGTTGCACATCTCAGCAGACATTTGAAAATAGACCCCACTATTCTAGAGCTTTAGAAGTCTTTGAAAATCCAAAGTGAGGAAAATCTTCTACACTTTTTTTTTTCTGATTGACAATGTATCTCACATAGAAAAGGCACATGCAAAAAACAGGTAATCCATTAGCCTCCTCTAGGTGAAGGGGAACACAAGAAATTGTGGCAGCTCCCTGCCAGGCCTTTTGTCTCCACTGGTCATTGAGTTCTATAAACAGCATTATTTGTTCCCCAGTTAGTATAAATGAGTATTTTTCCTATAACCATGGTAATATGAATCTCTGCTGGCCAAGGCAATGGATGTTGGAACAGCAAACTGTTACAGAGCTAGCTTTTTTTACAACTGCTGGAGCTGGGAGGCTCTGGCTAACCATCGTCCAGGAGTACCTTTGGACTCAGGAAGAACAGCATCCACGGTGCCAGCAGAGTGCAAGAGCTGCAATTGAACCTTATGGATGGGCTTGACAAAGGTAAGCTGAGCAAAGGTGGCTAATTTATGGCTCTGTGTGCCTAGATCTAACCTTCTATGTATGGAAACAGGATGTGTTAATGGGCTTGGGCATTACCACTGTGATAAAGAAATGGATGTTACCACCAAGGATATACAATAGCAGAGACATCTGGCTGCTGAGCAGGGCAGGGCCTTTGCCAGTACTATTCAAATGGACACATCCTGCAAAGCTTTTACAATGTTTGCTTAGAATGAGAAAGGTTTCTGGGCAGATCTATCCTATGCAAAGTCAGATCAAGTGAAAAATGGGTATTGCTTTCAGTAAGTCTTGGCACAAGAATTTGCACACCTTGCTATTACCTACAAGCCTCCAACCAGGAAACCAACCAACAGACAATCTTGAAGACTTCTATGTTTATGATTTACAGCTGAATATTGGTCTGTAGCGCACTGTGGATTTTGCTGGAAATACATCTTTCATTCACAGTAGTCAACAGAGACCCATAACCCACAACTGTCTGCCACCAGTTGCAAGCTTAAGAGGTCTTAATTCGGCTGATAACTCTGCAATTGTATCTTTGTGTAGCTAGGAGTTCCTGTCCTCTCACAGCTTCAAGCTGCTACAAAACTCTTCACAGAGATGCTTTACTTCTGCTAATGTCTTCACCCCTTCATACCTCTCACTGAGTATCAGGAAAAGGCAAGTTTAGCTGTAGGCTCCAGCCCACAACTACCAACTTTGGCACAACAGCAGAAAATGTACTAAGTGGCTTAAGGAATGACACCTTTAGTTTGAACAGACTATGGTGCAATCCTCTTGAAAGCTGGTGATGATGTTTCCATTAATTTATTTCAAAAGGAAAGAACAAAAGCTCAGTGAGCCGGCTCAGAGGGAGCTGCTTTCCAGACTGGTTGGTTAAGGAGCCTCTGGCCAAAAGGGTACTGGGGTGGAACAGTTGCACCTTTTGTTATGACTGTAACAGAGCTTGAATTACCTGGGTTTAGTATGAAAGTCCTGAAAACTGCTCTTGGAATAGGCTGAATTAGGTTAATCATAAGCACCAGTGATTTTCCATTGTTCTGCGAACAAGGAAAGCCGTCGGCTTACAGTGACATCTTTCATCATTAATTAATCAAAATCTAGACACGCTGAATTGTGTATCACAACTGGCTTCTCAACAGCTGCTGAAAGTACTAGAAAATCCATTCACTGCCACACAATAGCTGCCTTGATAAATCACAAAACAGAAGATAGTGGTTCTTACCTTTCAGAAGGCTCAGCACCAGGCCGAGCCACACAGCGAAGAGCACAGAGCGTCTCATTGCCACTTCTGCTGCTGCTGCCACTTGCTGCTAAGCCTAAGAGAAAGTGCCTTTCTCTTCTGGCGTCAGCTCATTTAAGGTCCCAGGCACAGGTAAAGAGCTCAGCCCTGAGCTGACGTCATGGTGGCAAGTGGCAAATGATAAATTCAAGCGGTGTTTTTCTTCCTCCTCAGGCTGGGAGGAGATTTCTGGACCTGCAGCGTTCTTCCTTTAAGTCATAAATACTTGAGATCTGTTGACACAAGGAAGTTACTGCTAAATAAGCTGACATGGGAACTGACAGTGCACCAGCTATCCCCTGCCAGCTTTCCATACCAACACCTTCCACGCAAATTAAATGAAGAGTGCAGTATAATCTGTTCTTAAAGTGGAAGAGGTGACCCTACCCCAAGGCACGCTAATTATGCACTTGGAAAAGAGTACCTAGGATCCACATGCTCACTTCCCTTGCAATAAATTACCAGTACAGACGAGCTTCATTCCTCAAACTCCAATTATTTTTTTTCCTATAAGCAAAATCTTATGCTAAAGCACTTCTTACTGCTTAACAAGGTAAAAAGAAACAGAAAGCACCTTTGACATCAAAGAAACAGGTCTGACATTGGCCCTTCTGGCAGTGATCATGGCTGTTTTGTTTGCTGCCCTCTTATGTGTGTTGCAGGCTCACTAAAGTGGTGAGCGAAAAGGAGGAGCAGGCAGGACAGCCAGCAGGTGTTTTTGTCTTTATCTGAGTGGCAGCCTTCCTTTCTTGAGAGAAAGCGTACTCCTGCCAGAGAGACATTTGTAACCAGGGGATGTCAGGCTGGAGCAGAAAGCCTGCAGTAGGTCTAGAAATGACAAAAAGCCCAGAAAGGCGTTAAGCAGGTAACCCTGCTGCGATGCATGGAAAATAGGTTGGAGACTGAGACTTTTTAACATTGTACTCTAGGAAGCTTCTGAAATGTCCAGGGAGAGACCAAGATGGGAAAAAAGGTCTCTGTGGGCAGGAGTTGGTTATCCCAAAGTCTCTTCTAGCTGCCTCCCCTGCTCAAGTTTTCCAGTGTTTGTTCTGCTTTGTGCTCCAGTAAAATGCACTGCTTGAAATCAGCTGGGCTAAATCAGTGATTTCCAGTTCCTCCTTTTCAGGCAAAGGCATAATTTCTCTAATTTTGAAGGTCTGAGTGACTCTGTATCCTGGTAACTGCCAGTAAAGTCTTTCTCTGAAGCAAACACAGGTTATGCCATCATTACCAGACAAGAGAAGGATGAACAACCCATCAGTATATCCCCAGGCTATGGTCCTGGTCTCCTCTGCCAGACCCCACTGCCAGCAACACAGGCAGATTATGAACACACTACTGAATGCCACGTAACAGCTCAGTGTAGTAAATGCCTCTCCCTTCATCTGCTTTTGTTTGATTTTCTTTTTTAAGAATGCAGTCTTGGGTAATCTCCTGTATTGAGAGGGTGTACCTCCTTGAATGAAGGAGGGTGAAACAGACCAGAAGTATTACTCAAAGTCATTCCTAAGCTTAGGGTTGTCTTAAACTTTTAACTTGCACTGAACCAGGAAACACTGTTGGCTTACAGACAGCAAAAAATGGTTGTGTGCCTCTCTGTTGGCACAAGGAATGAGCAGCCTTGTCCCTCTGTGAACCTGCTCAGGATGCTGAGCCTGAAATGTGGTGGTTTTGTCTGTGCCTTCCTTTGTATCTCTGTCCCTGAAGCCCCTCCAGTGCGACCTGCTCTCCACACCTACCCTAGTCCCCACAGTGACCCCCTGGCAGCCCTCCTCTCCCTCTCTCTGCTCCTTCAGGCCATGCTGGATTCAGCTCCTGCCCTGCTGCTGCTCCCTCCCATGCCCATGGCCCCTCACAGATCATTCAATTCCTTCAGGCCCCTCCTTAAAACTGCTTTGCCAGGAAGCTGACTGAATAAGAGAAGGAAATGCCTGGGAATTGTTTGGCCCCGGTGCCCTGTGCCTACCTGCTTGGCCAGTGTCCAGCCTCCACCTCAGGCCACCACCACCCTCCCAGCTTCAGGGCACATCCAAAAACTAATCCCAAAGTCTTGTTAGAATAACATATTTCAGTGCTGTGAGCCCCAGACCCCAGCAGGTGCTTCAGGTGGCAATGGGTGTGCAGAGGAGGACAAACCTGGCTGTTGGAGAGTGGCACAGCTTTATGTCACCCATCCTCTGGCAATGCCATCTCCCACCCAGACTTACACTCTTCAGTCTTCATGGTACACTCCAATTTTCCAATGCTGCCTCAAGGTGCAGCTAGATAAATCCAGCTCTTACAATCTCCCTGTTGGCTGTGAAGCAAGTGCATGGGACCAAAATAACTTCTCAGGGCACTATAGAAAATGAGGGCCAGGTGTCTAGCAGGTGGAAATGGTGCAGCTTTTCAGCCTACACTAGAGACTACAGGTTGAGTGTGCAGTCCTGCACATTAGAACTGTTCTCTAGTGAATGCACATCAGGAGCTGGTGTGTTACCTATATTTTTAAACTTTACTTCCATTCCTACCTGGTTGTTGATTACGATCACAGCTTTGGCAGTGTGAGTCATTTGCAATGCAAAGGGCCCCGGTTCCTCCAGGAAATAATGCACTGGACAGACATACATCTTCAGGGACTAGCAGTTTTCATCTCTGTTTGCCCTTCCCTGTCCATTTTGTGACACACCAGTGGTCACAACAGGCTCTCTCCAGGAAGGAGGGCGACAGGCTCTATGTGTCCCATTGCTTGGTGATTTGTGGGGGAATTAATTACAGAGATATTGGTGGTTTGGGAGAACAGACACAGAGAATTAACCAAAGAGGGGAACTGATACCAGTGAAACTGCACTTACTAATTAAGTCATTAAGCACAATAAAAAGTTGACTGTTAGTCTAGAGAGACTCACACAGCCACAGGAATTGTGATGTCCTGCAAGGAACTACAGAGAAAACTTCCTTTTCAGAAATAACTCAATAACTTTCCAGAGGCTGTAAAATCAAACTGTTGTGTGTCAAAACTCAGATATGACAATCAAGAACACTGAACAATTATTATAGAATAAAAAATATGCTGTGTTTAGTAACAGTAGCTGCTCTATTGTCAATACTTTTTTATGGCAGGAAAAAGAAATACCAAAAGTAAAGGGCCTTATCTATCTATTAGAAAGTGCATGTAATCAAGAGGCAATCATGCTGTCAGAAGAGAAAGTAGGAAAAATTGTCTTTTACAGCTCTTTATGTGCATCAGCTCAATACTTGTTTTTTCTGCACATTTTTCAATCCTTTTTCTTACTAGATTCCTCTACATTTTGCTATTTCATGTAACTTTGGTTCCTCCACTATATATGACATATAAGAGTAGAAATATATGTTTTAATTAGCTAAAAGTTTAAAAAAAAAAAGGTTCAGAAGTCTAAATCAAAGCTTTAGCTATGGATCCAGATTCACATATAATCAGGGGAAGCAGATGCTCTTTAACTTCTTTTCAGGTGGTTCCCAAGAGTTTGAGGGCACACACTAGGGATGCATTCAGTGGTCTCAGAGGCACTGATGCAAATCTGAAGTGGGCAGGACTGTTAAATCATGTGCTTGTCCATAACCCAAAGATCTTTTACTTAGTCCCATGGAAATGTTGTGACCCATGGTTTTACACTGCCAATTTCCTAAAAGATAAACAATATCCTAAAAGATACCAACATCACACAGAAAGCAAAATATCATGAGACAGTCATGGTAAGTGATCTCTTACCACGGGGTGAGGTGCTCTCTGTGGGTGTGTGTCTCTTTTCATGGCTACTGGGAGAGCCAAATCATGTGTTCAAACTGGCCACCTAACTTTTCATAAAACAGATGAGTCCACCTTAGTCCCATCTGATTTCTGTCACAGTCGTACTGCTTTGGAGCAACACCGAAAAAATTGCCCCAAATGAACGTACCTGCCATTGCTCCAGATGCTCTTCCAAATCATGCCTCTTCTCAGCAGCCTGAGTTGGATTTGGTGTTCCTCTGGATTCAAGGTGCCCTCCTTCTTCCTTCGAGGGACACTCAGCTGGGCATTCTTCACTGTCCCTGCTGGTTTTTACTGGGACAGAGCTGATCTCATGGTGGTCAGGTCCAGCCCTTTTCCCTTGCAAACAGCCCTGCTGCATCTGCCTCTCCTGAGGTTTTCCTCCTCTCCAACATGCACTCACACATACAAACACACAACTTTACCAATTCCAGCAAAAATCAAACAGAGGAAAAACTAAAATTAGACCGAGTTGCTTGGTGCCACCAAGATAAATGTATCAGAACACAACTTGTGTTTCAGCTGAGCAGAATTTTGTTTGGCACAACTAACAGAACTTACCCATTTCCTCTTTGCTTTTCAATTTAGTTATTCAATCAGGAAGCACCATCAGAAGAACAAAAGCAATTTCTTTTCTATGCAATTTCTTATTTTCTGGATTAGATGTATAATAATAACTAAAACCACCTAAAAATTGCATATGTTTCCCTTTTACAGGCAAAGCTAAAGACAATAAAAAAGCAGGGACATAGTAATATTCATTGTTTTATTATATCCTTTTATGATACTGACTAGAACGCCAGATTTAATAGTATTGGATGCAGGTATAAAAATAATCCAATCCTTAAAAATTATATTTTGCTACTACAGTACTGTATAATTAGTGGAGGCTGAAATTATGATACAACTTTAAATAATACTGGTTTGGAAAACATCCTCAGAACCCCAGAGACTTGGAAGCAAACACTCAGAGACAGAGGGAAGGGAGTGGAGCAATGTCAAGAACATAAAGCAGGTTTACATTCAGGTTGTAAAGAAGCACAAACAAATGCTGAAAATTTATCTTTTGGAAGAGAGTTCACAAAAGGTGAGCTTTAACTACTGCAGTTCTAAAAGCTGCTTAAATAAATCATTATGATTTTACACACCAAGTTTCACCTTTTACTGGGAGAAAGTCCTGTAGAATTTAATGGGTTTAAAGCAAATAACTGAGTTTAACAGAATTTCCTTTAAAAAATAAAGGTAGTAAATATTTACCCTGTTCAGCTTCTTTTTTTTTTCCTTTAAAGTAAACCCATCCTAGCAGTTTTTATTGAAGACTTTTTATGTCCAGCCATATTCAAGAGAAGTGATCAGTGTTTACTGTATTCCACAGGACTTTTCCACACAGGATTTTGCTGATCTGGGGGCTGCCTGCTGCAGTCATTAACCCAAGTAGGACTCCCATCTCTTCTAGCATTTCATTGAAATAGAGACTGAGTGATTTAGCATTTCAATACCACTTTGGAGGAACATCAGGTACCCTTGCTAGGTGTTCCCTCAACAAGGATATTATGCAACACAGACTAGACACAGAAGAGGTGTCATCCCACACTTGATCTCACAGTACTGAAGTCACACTTCCGCAAAATAAGTAAGTATATTCTTTTTTTCTTTTTCTTTTTAATTTTGGTACTTCTTACTCCTTCATGAATTTCTCTCCTGCTTTTCAATTTCAGCAGCTCAAGGGAATGAAGAATTAAATGGGAATTGAAAAGGTCCCAAACTCTTACTAGCATAGAACATACCCCTTCTGAAACCAGGAGATCTTGCTTAATTTCTAAAGGGACAGGCAAGAGTGATCTGCAGAGCGGCTGATATGTGTGACAGCAGGAAGCTTCTCTACATCCCTAGATATTACATGATAGGAAAGAGGCTGGCTGACCTGTAAAACAACTACACAAAATTCACATTCACTCTCTTCCCAGGAAACTGTTTCCAATCTTGAAGCTGTTTTGTTCATAACACAGGTCCTACTACAGTAAATACAACATGGAAAGGCAGGAACAGTATCACAGAAATAGGAAGACAGAGCCATGGGAAAGCATGTACTACAGACAGGTGATCCTGGTGGTGAAGTAATTCAGGCCTAAAAAAACCTTCTTTGCAGTCCATGGGAGAGTTGCCCCAGTCACTGTAGGGATGCTGGATTGCATCCTTTGTGTGTAAAGAGGAAAAAACATTAGTCAGCATAGGAAGAGCATTTAACTAAAATGCATCCGTTCTTGCTAATTTAAGGAAGAAAGCTAAAGATTACTATTAGGGAATGAAAATTCCAGCTGGATTTGAAATGGATATGGCCATTGGCCAGCATCAGAGACAAGTCCTTGGGAAAGCAACTTGGCGCATCTGCAGCAGTGTCCAAACCCACTCTGTGCTCACTCAGGTCCCAGCAAACAACCTGTACAAGCATTGGCACAAACTATTTCACAATGATAAATACGTCTCTCTAACTGCAATTTATTGCTATTTTTAAAGCCTTTTACTACCCTGCAGCGTGGAGGCAGATAACTTTCATAGAGCTGCTCATGAGCAGTAACTCAGTACATGACTGTGTCAGTGGGTCTTACGGGAAATGCCACGGGAGCAATGAGATTCATTGCTGCTATAAAACCTAATGCTTCCAGAGTGGAGGAAAACCTGGCCCACTTTTTCCACTTATAGCCCAATTCAGTGCTGTGAGGTTTCAACAGTACGAAAAAACATCCCTGATTTCCCCAGTGCAGCTGGAAGGACTGGCCAGGGCAAGAAGCAGGACACAGGACGACTGTATGTTCAAGATGCCTTTTGAAAGATTCCTCAAATCTGCGTTTTGCTGATCAGTTCACTGGGACTGCCTCTCCTACACTGACTGTCAGGGGTATTTTTGTGGGTAAAGCATTTTGTCAGTATAACTGGCAGAGCACCACAGCAGCAAACACATGCCTCTCACAACTTTACCTGCCACGCAACAGAATTAGCATTTTTCCCCAAATTTAATTAAAAATACACCCACACAACTGCCCATGGGTCATTGCTGACTGCTCCCCTCACTTTCCACAGCAGCCAGGAGCAATAGCAGATTTATGAGCAGTGTTGGTGTAGTTTTTCTTCCTTTCCCCACATCTGGCTGAACCACTTCCATTCTCCATACCAAAAACATGCCACTTCCCTCCTATTCTCTCACATAGTAGAGTGATTCCCCTTGGCAAAAACATCCAGTGTGCTCAAAATTTTCAATTTGGGGTAGCTAGAAGTAATCTAAAAGAGAGACGAGAAATAAGCTGCATGTATTTAGACATCCTACAGGGAGTTAGGCTGTGAACAGAGAAGCATCTGATTTGAAAGTGGGCTTGAGGGCACATAGAGACCCTTCCTATACCCAAGAGGAGTAACAAGCCTCACTCCACTGCCAAAGGGCACTTTGTTCATGGCAGACACAGAGAGGATCCTGGTGGCAGCTTTACACAGAGACCACCTGCACTGAAACACTGCCCACATCCCTGCTGCGGCTGGGCGAGTCGGTACTGCTGGGGTGAGGCAGCGAACACTGCAGTAAAATAACCATCAAAAACTGACACAGCACAGTGCACTGCACCCACCCCTGATGTCCCAGTGGAGCTGGCAGTGGGTGGTGCCTGGCTGAAGACAAGCACTGCAGCACAGGTTGCAGCTGGGCTGGTGGAGACCCAGGGGCTGAATCACCCCAGGCTGCCTCTGTCACCTTCCCAAAAGCTTCCTGGAACACTCTGGGGGAAAGCACCTGCACTCATCTGGGTGCTGACTCCTCCTGCCTAAACCCCTCCCTTGCCTGCTGGGCAGGGCCTCCTAAGACACCCAGAGAAGGTGTGGCACGTCAGGAGAGACCCTTTTCCTCCTCCTCCTCCTGTGGACTATGCCTTGGCTCTGAGACTCGTTTCTTACCCAAATAGGTCAGGCTGTGATGGATAAACCCTCATAAGAAATGCCCCAATGTTTACCTGCATTGTCAGAGAGAAAATTTCAGTGCAATAACACTCTTTCAGAAAATTCCAAGTTTTGCAGTCCTCACTCGGAAAATCTTGCTGGATTTACTGAGACTCTTTCTCTCCAGATACAATTCAAGAAGAATTTGAAGACCATTAAGGTATTAAAATTATTACTTGCAAACTTTTGTGTGCTCTCATTAGAAATAGCCCTATCTCAATTCCACCCAAATCCCTTGCAATATGCAGTGTGCTGGGAAATAGAGACCAGAAGTTTTGTTCATATATTCTTTGTGCAGAAGGACTGATCTGCAATTGTGAGTTGGTGTGCCATACTTTGTCCTTTGTACTTGACACGCAGAAGTTCATCTCCTAGCCTTTGAACTAACCAAGCAGTTAAACATCTTTGCCTATAAGCACAGACCTAAATGCTTCCCCATCTGAGGAAATGCTGGCACATGGGTAAATCATGGGATTCTCGTCACTGCTGGGACACCTCCTTATCACAAGATGCTTTACTCAAAAGGGACAAAGTCCAGTGCTTGTCTATAGGCTTTGGATTTATATTTAGCATGAATTGCATCTTCTTTTCTTTTGTAACAAAAACATATCTCTGCTCCATACCAGGGGAAAGGTAGTCCTTTCTGTCCTGGATGAAAACTCTGATCAGCGTGGCAGGGAACATCTTATTCTTGTGCTTTACCTGTTGTAATATCTTGGACACTAAGTAGAGCCTTCCTTAAATACAGCTCCTTAGGCATCTGTACTTCCCATGAGCATGCATTCCTTTCCCCCTACACCTGAGATCAGCTGTGCACTACCAGCTGCCAGGCTGATTATGGATCAGACAGGTGTGAAGTTGCATGCATTGTCACCGAAAGTTCACATAAGTGCAAAGGATCCTGCCCTTGGCATCCATAAAGCTCTGTTTCTCTGAAAGCTCACACTGCTGCTTCTACACAGAAGACAAGAGGTGAGGCATAAAAAAGACACTGTGTTTGTGTGCTGTGGCTGGTGCACTGAACTGTGCCTTCTCAAGCACATCTGTGGCACCTTTCCTGTCTTGAAGTTTTGAGAAAACAGAAGCAACTGTGAGCAAGGACCAGAAACCTCTAAGCCAACACAGCTTATAATTGCCTATTGCTGTCTCACTTCCCTCTGTATACTGGTTACTGACCTTTGGTAAGGAACACAACAGCCTTTAAAGTGCTGGGAAAGGATCTAGGAACTCACACCATCTGTAGGATGCTCCCTGATGGAGATGCTCCCTGATGCATAGGGTGATGAGGATGCTCCCTGATGGAGAGCTCCTCATCACCCCAGGTTTGCCTCCAGTGAGCACCTGAACTGGGGCTAGGCACTTTGGGGGATGCACCCCACTATCCTCAGTGCTTCAGTGAGCTGAACTACCTATGAACTTAGTTGTAGGCACTGTGTCTTTTAAAGCATGGTGGGGGAGAAGGGAATATCAGCTTATGTACACACTACAGATACGGTGAGTTAGTGACGAAGGAACTGGGCTATTTGTTATCCTTACACAAGCAGCCACCTTGAATTAAAAGCACATTCACATTCAAGAGGAGAAACTGCATCTAGACCTTGTATCTAAACAGGCTTTGGATGACTCAGATTAACAGTGCAGTAAAGATAAGTGCTTAATACACTTCATGATATTTAATTATATTTCCCGCATGTGATCCAGAGCAATCCCCAGCACAAATGCAGGCTGTTGGAGAATAGAAACTAGCCCTGAGGACTTGGGGTGTTGGTTGGTGAGAAGCTAAACATGACCCAGCAATATGCTCTCACAGCCCAGAAAGCCAGCTGTGCCCTGGGCAGCACCAGAACCAGGGTGGGGAGGGGATTCTCCCCCTCTGCTCTGCTCTCCTGAGAGCCCACCTGCAGTGCTGTGCTCAGTGGTGCCATCAGAAGAAATGAGGCCAGAGGAGGCCACAAAGATGGTCAGAGGCTGGAGCACCTCTCCTATGAAGACAGTCTGAAAAAGTTGGGGCTGTTCAGCCTGGAGAAGAGTAGGCTCCAAGGAGATCTTGGACCACCTTCCAGTAACTAAAGGAGGCCTACAAGAAAGCTGGAGAGGGACTTTTCGCAAGGGCATGTAGGGGATAGGACAAAGGAAATTATTTTAAAGCAAAGAAGGTAGATTTGGATTAGTTACAAGAAAGAAATTCTTCATTATGAGAATGGTGAGGCACTGAAACAGGTTGCCCAGAGAAGTTACCCATCCCTGCAAGTGTTCAAAGCCAGGCTGGATGGGGCTTTAAGAAACCTGGTCTAGTGGAAGGTGTCCCTGCTTATGGCAGAGGAGTTGGAAAAAAATTATCTGTAAGATCCGTTCCAACCCAACCCATTCCAGGGTTCTGTGATTAGTAAGATCTCTTTCCACACTCACTCTAGGTCAGAATACAGTCCATGAGTTTCAACCTGGTCTTTGGTGAGAAATGCAATAACTTACATTCTTCAGCTTCTGCTAATAGGAACGAACACACCTGGGTGAGGAAACTTGCCTGGTCTGAATCACTCGAAACTAAGATGGAAGAAAGAAAAACACTTCAACATAAGTGATCTTTGCTATGCTAGGATTGCAAGCATCATGTTTTTCTCTTCCTTGAATGCAACTGACTGCAGTAAGCCCTCTTTTCCAATGCACTGAAAGCCTCCGCAGCGCCTACAAATTCAAGGTGGACTCTGGGGGCTTGAAAATATATCCCACCGTCAGTGCCCAGAATTCAGGTTCCTCTGCCCAGCCAAGGCTACAGCATTATTACTCCTTCAGAGATTCCTCATAAAAAGCATTCTGAATTCCCAGCTCATCTTCTTCTTCCCTGTGAGGAATTATTTAATATTATATTGCTGTGTCTACAGGCATTTAAATCCTTGCAGGGAAACAGAGCCCCAAAGGATCCCATATGGAAGCACCATGATGGCGTGTAGTGGCATCACTTCTGAACAATTTGGTTGACAAAACAACAACATTCCCTATATACAGATGGTTTTCAAAGCAGCACAGGAACAACTGTGCCTTTTTTCTCTTAAAATTGCAGCGGTGTGACTGACTGTCCTGCACTGGGAGACAGTCAACCCATGAATTCAGCCAATATTGCCAGACACCTGGTTTGGCAAGGACCCAGAAATCTGGAGAACTTTTACCAGTACGAAGGTGAGGGCCAGAACACAAGCCAGCTTCCCTGTCCTGCTTGAAGCTGACAACAGCAAGGCAGTGGTCTAAAAGGGAGTGGACAAACTTGCCTGACCAAAAGCAATTGCACAGTGAATCTTTGCATGAAGGGTGGCTAGGAAGACAAGCACAGTCAACAGTGAACAAGTGATCTGTAAACAAGACACTCCCCAGTGGTATTCAATGCAGAGTGCTGGGCACAGTTCTTCTGCCTGTACTGATCCATGCTTGCCCATGTAGCGCGAAGAGTGAAGAATGAATAAGGAGTACACATGTTAGCTTCCCACTGGGTCTTTTAGTGATGTGCTTCTCGAGCCATTCCCTCCTCTTCCTCCTCCTCTCTGATACTCAGCAACTGTGACTGTCCCTCAGGGCAGCAGTGCTCAGCATGAAGTTCAAAGTCCTTCCTATTAAATGGGAAGAGTAAGACTGATGTGGCCTCAGCTACCCAGGAGACAGATTGTACCTGGGAATTAAGGGCCACACAACTGTGTCAATCTTCCACTCCCTCTCCACTCTTTGCTAAAAATAGTCTCTTCTTCTGGTTTCATCACTGATGAAGGATGGATTGTATTGTCCAGGGTAGATGCACGAGTGTCGAGATCCAGGCAAACCAGTGTAGGGAGGATAAAGTCCATTTCTTTCCAGTTCAGGATTTCTCAGTCCAGTTGGCTGTATTAGCAAAAAAAAAAATCAAATAAAAAAAGGTCTTATTCTCACACTCAAATCCTTCTTCAGGCACAGCCTTACCACATATCTTTGCTGTTGGTTCAGTAGCTAGAGGGAACAATGGGATCTCTAATGATCTCTATAATCTAGAACAATTTTTGCCTGAAGGGATTATTATGATGAAATCTAATTTCAACATCTGGCCAATGAACAGGCTTGAAGCTTACCTGACTCTTCTAAGTGTGGTCTAAGTATACAGTTAATTTTTAATTAAAAAAAAAAATTCTACTGCTGAGCTCAGGTATTGAAACAACTCTCATTAAAAGGATATCATTCCAGAGCCATCCTTAAAGGAGACAATTATAGAAAATCAAAGGTAGTCTCCTGCTTTGAGTATTACCTGGGCACTTCTCTCCCCATTTACCATAGGTACTTCCTCTCCCAACACAGGCCCTTGAATTGTATGTCAAATACAAAACAATCTGACCTTCCTTTCTCTCCCCTTCTTGTAACTAAGTAAGGCTCCTGAGGACACTTGGTGGAGGAACACTGATGTCTAAGATCAAGTCTGTACAATCCTTTCACCCAGTGAATAACATGAAGCCTCTTGGTTTAATCTGTTACAGAGCAGATCCATGCAAAACCCTCATCACCTATTGCTTGCTAAAAAGTTTCAGTTTCTAGTTCCCAGCATAATGAGAGTCTTTATTTAGTCAAAAAAATTAGGAAATGCATTTTCATTTCAAATATCTCATTCTTATTGGAAGCATGAAGGAGAATTGTTTGACTCCTCACTGTGCAACCCAGTAAATTTCCTCACTGAAAAACTTAAAATATAAGCCAGGAAAATAGTAATGCTCTCTGTTCTCTGCTCTGGAAAGCAAGGAGACCAGAATGTGTGATTTGGGTGAAATCCTGCAACTTTCACTCTCATGAGTAACCCACACGCACCTTAAGTACATGCTGAAAATGAGTGACAGATGATACAGCAGCACCACAGCTCTGGATACAGCCATTAGCAGATGGTACCAACCATGACATAACAGCTTGTGCCTTTCTGTGCCCTCCACACCCTATTACTCCTTATTCCCTCAGAGCTGAAGGGATGCTCCTTATGTACCCTGGAGAGGGAAGGAATGGAGGAAAAGAGGGAATCCTTCCTATTCTGGGGCAAAGTTCCCCAGACAGAGGTTTCAACCTTCCACTTCATCAGTGAGGGTGGATGGGAGACAACTGCTAACAGGGAACCCTAGCAGTTTATCCAAAACCTTTAACTGTCCTTCTCTACTCTAGGATTGCGATTTTTGGGCATTTTTACCAAAATATTCCTAGACATTTCCTCAGCATTCTTCCAAATGACATCTCTTGTGATATTCACCACAAGTAATAGCTAGAGCCCATAGGACTCCTAATGCCTTGCTATGGAAGACATTTGCTTTGTCCTTTTATCTTGCAGGAAAGGGATCTGCACTTCCAAAAATAAAGGAACATCTCTTTCCTGTGTGAGGCACAAAGGGTTAAAAATTAATCTGTGGATAGATACCGAATAATACACATCTGTCATCTGCAACAGGTTCTTGGTGCTTCCATTCTCCTGCATCTCGATGGTCTCTCTGCCCCACTCCTGTGCCCGGGGATTCTTCGGATATTCAGCATAAGGTGACATCTGGAAATCCCCACTCTTGAAAATCAGTTTACTTATGTCATTTTTATTCTTCCTGTTTATAAAAGAATGAGGGAAAGTGAAAACTTACAACTTATCCTGCTGTCTTGTATACACTTCTGGCATAATCTCAGGAGAGATCATGACTTGATGTCACGAATCTTGACTGGGAACAAAGATCACCTCAGAAGGATTATAGCCCAGCCATCTGCTCTGAAGCCAAGTCAGATATGAAATCAGATCATGCAACTCAGGCCATTATCTGGTGGGCTTTGGAATCTCCAAAGTTACATGGCAACCACCCTGAGCAACTTGTTCCACTGCCTTACTGCTTCTTTGGTGAAATAATTTTTCCCTACATTCAGTCTGAAACCCTCTTGTTCCAGCTATGCCCCTTGTCTCTTAAAAACATGTGTGTCCATCTAAGTCAATGAAAAAATCATGGAAATTGAGGAAGAAAAACATATAGGAGCTCCCATGCTATTAACTATAGCACTTGTTAATTCCTAATTAATTTAGGAACATTAATTCCTAAGAAGGAAGACCTGCAAGGAGCTGGCCTGAGTGACACCAAATGTCCCTCCAGGACTATAATGGTTAATGAGTGGACTTTGGTGACACTTCCAGTTCAAAGCAGAGTATCCTCCAGGAAGTCACATAAGCTGCACAAGGCCAAGACTCACGAGAAGATCAGCCACCCCTGTGGAGATCTGCACTCTGGGCACTTCCTCACCTGGCTGGGGTTTGCTGGCATCCCCCTGGCTGAAAATTTGGGGTAAGAGGGGCACAACCAAACCACTGCCACATCTATATTACTGACAAATCCAGCTGCCAGCTTTATCAGAGAGCTTTGAAATCCTCGATTTGGGGACTGGAATAGCGGGGAGAGGGTGTTACTGCAAGGCATCCCTTTTCAGATTACATGAATCAGGAAATAGAGCTTCCTAGGCAAGCACATCTTATCCAAAGCCACCTGCTGGTATGGGAATGAGGTGTGTGTGAGTGTGAGTGTGTGTGTGAGAGGGAGAGACACACAGAGTGAGAGCACATGCACGACTTGTCCATAAAGGTGAATGAAAATAGCCTTAAATCCACTCAAACACCACTTGAGCAACAGCAAGTAACCTCTCCTGTTGCCTAAACTGCTCCTTTCTACTTAGCTTGCACTTTTGGAGCCTGCTTCCTGGCTTCAGAGCCTTACAGCTCTGTGTGGGTAGGACTCCCCTGCCTCTCCATCCTTAGAGGACATGATTTCCAGATGTACCTTTAAGAGACCCCCAGTCCATTGTTTAGCCTAGCTGCTGGGGAAAAAAAATTTAAAAATTCTCCAAATGAAAGCACAGTGCGATACATTAGTATATCTGATAAACCCACTTGCTTAGCCTATGCTTTCACCTACGTTTTGGTCCTTAGCTATGCTATGTTTTATTCCTTAAGAGCTCACACGGGGAGCTCTGGGTGTGGTGCAATCCACGGGGAGGACGGAGCCGGGCGGGCAGCGGTACCTACCGGCAGCAGGTGACAATCAGTGCTATGCCCATGATCAGCAGCAGTCCCCCTCCTGCAGCTGCAATCACCACCGTGATGAGCTGATACGCTGCAGACAGGAGAGACAGAGGCTGAGAAACAGCAGTGTGGTTTTAAACCCCAGTGTAACATATCCACAGTCCCTTTGCAAAGGGATTAGCTGCTTATTTCCCACCTTCCCCCCTCCCCATAAGCAATATAGACTTAAGTTTTCAGGTGAAATAGAAACAAGTTCTTGTTTCCCTAAGGAATAGATTCCCTTCACTTATAGATCAGAGTAACTCAAATGGATTCACCTTCAAATACCTTGCTTCAAGAATGCCCACTACATGTGCTGTCCTGACAGACTATACAGGGAAAGGAGATCCCCTTTCCTTAGATGACATTAAGTCAGCTTTGTCAAAGAAGGTCCACAAAATGACTTTTAAAGGAAAATGAAGGAACAAAAAGCACTGAAAAAAGTAGCGTGTACCTACTGCATTTTAAACACAGTCACTTGCAATTATTTGTTTCAAATCTCCTACTTCTGACACTGCAGAAAATGAAAGAAATGAAATTTGGTACTCACGGTTTCCACAGTTGAATCCACCCAAGCCAAAGGGGCAGCTGTGAACAGAGAACAACAGGGAAATTCAGCAGCTCAGTTGTGCCAACAGGTCACCAGAGCAAGGATGGTGGGGTGGGAGGAGGGCAGAACAGTCATCATACCTCACACAGGTCTCGTTTTCCAGCTTATATCCATCTTCACAGGCTGAAAGCAGAGAGAAGGGCCGTGAGCACCGCGCAGTGGAGCCGGCAGGGATTTCCCAGCGCCGCTTCCACGGCAGCCTCAGCTCCACCGGCCCGGGCTGCACGGCAGGAATGCCGTGCACTTGGATGGGCGGCTGGATGTGCTCTGCTTTGGGGAACACATCGCGCACTAAAGGTGATTAGGTAAATAATACCTCCTGCTGGCTTTAATGGAACCATTTCAGGGCTTCCAAGCGGAGCCAGTGTGGAGCCTGGCACAGGGAGAGCTGCTGGAAATGTCATTCCCAGCAGAGCTTCTTGCCCAAATGAAAACTCACTGCACACTCACTTCACACAAAATAGCAATGTAAAAAAAACGTGGAAGTGCCTCCAGTTTTCATTTTTAAAGCCCACTTAAACTATGCTGCTTTAGCATTGGTGCATGTTATTAATTACATTTAAATGTTAGTTGTCTCTTAAGACGTTATGCAAACACGTTATGCAAACACAGTCAGGGTAACCCAAAGTGGGATGCTAATGTTTGGTTTTTTTCTCATGTCACCTTTTTTTTCTGATTTTTCAAATTTGCAGCTAATTCAAATTTTGAGATATCATATTTTACTATGCAATAAAAATTGAATTTATTAGGTCTAAATAATCCAGAAAACTGCTATGTGCAAAATGTTGGTGAAAAACTGGAACCATCACTTCAAAATAAAATAATTTCCATGCTTATGGACAGCAATCCTAAATTATCTGAGGAAATTACACTACCCTTCTGATGAACAGCAAAGGGGATGATACACTGGACACACAACTATAAGGTTTAAATTACTGATAAGATCACTGCTTTTCTCAACAATAGTCCCACCAGAGCTCTGGCAGATCTGCTGCCTTTCACAGAGGCAGTGAAGGTGGTCACTCAAAGCCTGGGCAGGAGTGACACAGACAGAGTCACTTTGGGCAGAGGGACAAGCCAGGGCTAGCACAGGCAGCAGCCCTTGGGCATCTGCAAGACATCACCTGAGGGTCTGGTAAAATCCTGTAGCACATTCCACTGGGAATTGTTCAATGAAAACAAAAATGCTCATGGATTTTTCCCCCATCAAACATTTTTGCTTAAAACTGTCACAGAATTTCCCTAAATTTAATTCCAGTTTCAAATCAAATAGCTGGACTGGAGCTATATTTTAAAGAAACACCAGACTGATTTTAAATATTTTCAGTGACAGACAATCAACCACAGCACTGGGTCAGAAGCTCACAAAGTTAATTTTCCTCAGCCATTATAAACATTCACCTTCTTTCTGGTCTGAATTACCCCAGTGTCAAATTCCAGACTTTGGATGTTTACTTACTAGATTGGAAAATGTTATATGATCAGATTTCTCCTCCTCACCACCAAATCACTCCTTTATCTTTAATAAAGCCAAGGCCACTGAGATCTTTGAGTCTCCCTAATTACTGCAGCTTTTCTCTCAACACTCACAGGTTCTCTTTGACCCTTTTCATTTCTAGTTCCCAGAAATAGATGTTGCAAGCCCGGGGATAACAAAATTTCCCATCTTCTGCCTACCTCCCATCCTCAGGATGTGTGGGCACAGAAGACTGCCGCACTCACACCACTTCTGTGGCTGTAGACACAGCCTTGCTGTAGCAAGTGGCACCAATGATGGTGGGGGCTGATGCCCACGATACCTGGTCTTGCACACCTTTCTTTGCCCTGTGTAGCCTCAGTACTCCTCCACCACCTCCCTCATTCCGTTCATTTTTCCAGAGCTGGGGATGGGGAAGGTGAAGCTCATTACACAGCCCCCCTGCTGCATCACACTGTGATGCTTTTTGTACTAGATGTATTTTTCTCCCTCTAAGATGATTTCTTTGAAGTAAAGGAAGAGACCAGAGGTAACTGTGAAAGAGTTCAGAGCCCCAGTCAGCAAATAGCCAGGGCAAGGATAGCAAATCCCAAAGAATCCTTGCCTGGCTTATTCATCTCACTGGGGCATTGGCTAAAGGAGACTGGATGGGTTGCTCCTTTCACCTGCTAACAAAAGCAGGCTGAAAACATCACGGAGAGAACATTCCACCACAGGACTGGGCAGTAACAAAGTGTGCAGTGGAAGGGAGGGAGGATCCACCTCACAGCTCACTAGAGATGCCTTCTCTAATGAGCACAGCAGCCCTGTGCATCCCAGCTCCAGCCTGGCACCTGCACGTTGGGAAGGCTGCAGGGGCAGGCAGACACGTGCTGGAGCCCACCCTAAGCTCAGCAACGTGTGAGGCACAAACACCTAGAGCAGTTTGAAAGCTGGAGATGTGCCATGAGCAGGAGCAGCCCTGGGACCTCGCTGGCACGCAGCTCTCAGGTCAGGAGGATATAGGAGCAGAAAAGAGGAAAAATCAAGATCCTGAATATGTATCTTTCTGTCTTACTTAAAACCTTGGTGCTTATGTATTTTCCTCTCCTCCCTGTGTCTTTTCCTGCCACTTTGCTTTCTCCTTTGGCATCTTTGCTGCTCCTTTGAAGATGTTCCCGGGAGAGCTCTCACTGCCACACTCACTTGGCAAGATTCCAAACACAAGCAGGGGAGAGTGGAAAGGCCTAAGTGTCAGGGGCCAAGCAAAGCTGTTGAGTTGTGCTCTTCAACCTAGGATTCCTTTGCCTTCCCAAAAGACACTCAGGGGTCTCTTTGGAAACCTGCTTTGCTGCTCCTTGTTTCACTCCAGAAACCTCTGTACTAGTAAAAATAGCATGCCCTTGAAAAGCTGGCACATCAGGTTTGCTGCTCTGTTACTGAAATAGCCCTGAAGATACTGACAAGGCTGAAAATCAGCAGAGACACAGAGACACTGAACAGCACAGCAAGAGGTACCCTGGCCAACAAGTTGGACCTCCTGTGGCTCAGAGACCCAAGCCTTCCCCAGCCCATGGCATGCTTTCCCAAGCATGTCCCTGAGGACAGATGCTGCAAGGAAGACAGAACAAATCCTGTGGGTCAGGGCAGCCAATTCTCCCAGCCTTCCCACGGGGGAGACCGGACAGGGCAGCACAATAGCCATTTCCCTCTTTGCAAATACTATAATTGGAGCTACTAGACCGCATTTTCACAACCCACAATGAGGGTCGGATGCTCACGAGACCTTGGTTCCTGTTTAGGCACTAAAAGGGCAGAGGTTTTCAAAGAGGCTGGTATATTGTATGCTATATTTATCAGCAAAATAGCCCTAAATATCAAAATGGGGGCCCACAGCTTGGCTTGTGGAAAAGCCTTTAAAAATCCCAACCACCTGGCTTGCCCAGATGGGCACAAATGATAATGAAAATCTGGCCTTTTGTCAGAGAGTGGCACCATGCAGTCAGTGCTGCCCTCATGCCTCTGCACTACAGCCTAAATCCAACACCAGCCCTGTCCCTCAGACACTCTCAAGGTGATCAGTAAGATGTTTCCTACTGACAGCAGTGAGATGAAGGTGGAATTGAGGCCTCACTCTTTACAGGTAAGGTTTTTATATTTTCCACAGCAAACAAGTTTCCTAAGTATGGAGTAATCATACGTACAAGGTCCCAGATCTCTTAGCCCTCTGCAGCCATCACACCCAAGTGCCTCACAGCCTTTCAGGTATTTATCTTCGCTGCTTGGCAAGAGACATGAACAAGACAAATGGAGTAACTTTCCCTGGGTCTCCACTGTCCATGATGGAACAAGAACTGGGTGAAAACCTCTCAAGTTTCAGCTCAGCTCCTCACTCACTACATAAGCCCCTCTCTGACTCTCTAGGGTCGGTGGAGATGCTCAATATTTCCCAAAAGAAATCCTTCCTCCAACATACAAGCTGAGGGGAAGGGAGGAAAACACAAAGGGAAAGGTTTTGTCACAAAGGAGCCACAGAGTGAAGGAGAGGCAGGGCCATGATCTGGCAAGCAGAGGTGCCCATCTCTGAGCTGTCCCTCCCAGAGTCTGTAGCACATGAGTTATTTCCAGGCACATTTTTCTCACTCTGATTTGGAACCGACAAAACATCTCCACCTATTTCAAGAGTAACCCAGCAGGCAGTGCCAGAAGCAATATATTACCACTACTGCAATTGTTATTGATATGTCATCAGAAAAGCCTTACAGCAACCACAAACTAGGGAATGGACACCCTAATCCTCCAGAAGTCATTTTCAACACTGGCATGTAAAGACTTTGCTTAAAATGCAGCAAAACCAGATTTGTTGATCTAAAGAGTAGCTAAAAAATAACACAACCTTTAAGCTTAAAATTTCTATTTCGCACCCACCTGAAAAATAAATTCATAATCATTTTCAGATACAATTTTTTAAAATACTGATGATATAGTAATATAAGATTTTGAGTTTAAAGCACTTTCCCTAAGTTCATTGAGAGTTCAGACAAAATCAAAACAGGCATAGACACACGTCATCTCTGCTCTGTGCCACTGAACTGGAGCCCAAAGCAGCCAGGCCCCTTTCTCCCTCTCCTCAATCACTGTGACTCTCAGCATGCTCCAGAAAGAGATAATATTATTCCTAGAGAGAGACTGTGTCTTCAGTGTCTGCTGAAAAGCCCCCTAACTAAATAAAAGAAACTTAAGCTGCTAATATTTATTCATAATATTGAGGGTTTTGCATGCAGAGCACTACATGCACACACTCATTTCCACTGGAACAAAAACTTTGAGGAAAATTCAGGCAAAGTACACCACATAAAGAGCAATACCTCTGCAGGAGTGGTCCATCTTGTTGTATTTGAAGTACCCACTTTTGCACTGGCAGAGAGCGACCCCATCAAAGTCGGTGCATTCTGAAGTTTCCTTGTCACATTCAGGGTCCTTCTGTCTGCACAAGCTGCCAGCTGTTGGGAAGAGGTGGCCAACATCAGCATAATTCTCTCTGAAACCACCATCATGCACATTTGCTTTCCTTAGGCATCCCATTCTGCTGATGTGCTGCTTTAATCTCTTTTTTTTTTTTTTAAGTAATATTTGTTCCATTAGGAGGGAGTCAACATTACCCTATGTCACCATTTCTTGTGTATCTACCATCATTTGTACAGGCAAATAGAGGAGGTGAATAATAAATGTTTCAGTTCAGAAGTAGAAGGGGAAATAAAAAAGAGAAATCTGGTTTGGCTCAAGCTCAAACACATTCATCCCCTGACACAGTTCAACAAATCAATTTTTAAGTTTATATCAAGCAAAAAAATTTTGCTTACACCAAACCAATTCTTTTCCATTTCAGTATTAAGCACTGGATTTTTTCATTTTTCAAACAAAAAAATTTGCACTTTAATTTACATTACTTTGAAGCAGTGTTTTAATTTAGAAAGTCAGACTTGTTACAATGAGCATTCATCAAAACTGTGATTAAATGATGGAAACTGTGACATCAAATTTACATTTTTACTGGAAGGTCAAACTAAATGGAATTAATAAATATTTGTGAGAAATAAGATTTTATGGAAAGTATGTCACTCATTTGGCACTCTCCTTTTATAAACCTTTCCTTGCTAGGTAATTTTTTTTTTATCTGACATCTTTTCTTTTAGGTACTTACACAAGGATATAATTTGTTTCTCACTCTGCTTATTTCAAGTTAGAAGTTGACTTTACAGAAGCATTGTATCAGAGGTAATGGGTAGGAATAATCCAAGCAGGTTTACCCAAATAATTTAAAGCAATCCATGGGTAGATTATGGCTTTAAATACAGTACACTGCAATAAAAGCACACACTGAACTTGTCATCTGCATGTTTACTTTGCCAAAATATTACCGGGGGTTTCCCACTAAACCCAGGCTAAGAGTTGCCACCCTTCATCCTCCTCGAGGCCAAACCTTAAAGCCTCGAACCCAAAAGTCACAAAACACCGCGTGCAGCAGTTTCCTTGTAGGAAACTCTTTCAGGGATCCTGAGGTATCTCTCACAGATAAATCTCCTCCATCGCTCCCGCAGGAAGTGAGAGCTGGGCGATGCCAGGGCACAGCACTGGGCTCCACCAGGAGAAGGTCACGCACAACACCGGCGTCCTTCTCCACATCTTTCTGTGCTGTATCCACATTGCTCTCGGACAGATGGAGGATCCAGTAGAGAAATCACAATTCTCACTAACTGTGAACCATTTTACAACCTGCAACACTGAAACTGGGCAGGCAGGAGAGCAGAGCTCGCCGTGCAGCCTCCAGCAGCTCTAATCGAGCTCAGCAGCGGGGTTTTGTCTCTTGGCTTTCACACCATTTCCCTGGCTCCCAGCCACATGTGTGAAATTAAGAGTTACAGTTTTTTGATCTGGCTGGGCCCAGTGTCACCTCCCAGAGATGAAAGGCTGCCCTACAACGTCTCTAACCCTGGGCTGCACAGTATTTTCAGAGAGAGGCAGATTTCTCACACATGTGGCAAAGATAAGCCTTGATATCTGCATCCTTTTTGTACTGGGAGGTTCTTAAGATGACTCCCATTTAAGTAAGATTAAAAGATACAGAGGGATTTTTCCAAATGACAAAACATTGTCCCCCTTTTATTAAAGGAGCCAAATAAAATATCCCTTTCTCTTCCTGCCACAGTCCTTCCAGATGCTATTTACCTCTGTGGAGTGATTTCAGGCTTGATATGAACTGGCAGGCTTCAGTGGGGGATTTGCAAGCTTGAATGTAGCTTTTCACACTGCCGATAACATCGAAGAAAGTCACGTTGGATGCTAAAGAGAACGTGGATTGCACTGAGACATGGACAAAATTTGCCTCCCTAACAAAAAAACAAAGCAAAACAAAACAAAACAAAACAGCCCTGAGTATCACAGGTCAGTTTGATGTCATCATTAGCACCTCATACATAGGAGTGCTATTAACACAAGAGATGCTTATCACAGACACAGCACTACATGCACTGTAACAGACTTTAAAACCAGGAATAACCACTACACAGAGAGGAGAATATGGAGCTGGAAGGGATGCTGGTAGCTCGCTTTGGAACCAGCCACAAATCCCTCTGGGGCAGGCCATCCCTAAGCTGCTCAGGACAGGAGGAGGGTACCAGGTGAGCCTGGCAAGCTGGTCAGGCATTCCTCATGCCCTGCACCACTGCCAGGCTGGACTGCATCAATCACTGACTCAAAATGGAGAGTGTGGCTCTCAAGCAGAAGATCCCAAATGCTCAAGTTTCTCCTTCTTCCCCTGGTAGCCTTAGCCTTACCTGCTTGCCTTAACTGTGGAGTGGTGGTATCCTGGCAAGCCTGACAGCGATGCATTGAGCTGCAAGGAGGGAGAGAGCAGCTGTTAGTGCCCCAGGGCATGATGGAAGGAGGCAGCCCCACGGGATGTAGCATGGGACAGTCCTCCTGGGTCACTGACACCATCCCCAGAGATGTGTTTCCCAGAGATGCCTGCTGAGACCAAGGGGTCTCTGAGCATCCCAGAGGTTCATCTGCTCTATAAGGGAGATGCACTGCCCTGATGTCAGTAAGGGGTGGACAAAGCCACCGTTGCACAGCCTTGGACAAGAACAAAGCCCCAGGGATTTTGACATGAGCATCTGCCTGTGGCTCTGCTGTGTAATGACCACAAAGGTCAGGGATGAGCCAGATGTCAGCAGGGAGAGAGCCCTGTGCAAGGCCAACCTCAAAGCAGCACCCTTGGAGACTGCAGATCTTCCCTGACCCTGGATCTGGGCAGCTGCTTGTATTTACTCCCCAGAACAAGCTGTGCAGGCAGCATCACAGTGACTCCACCCAGCACCTCCTTCCTTTGGCAGCATCTCCAAATCGCCTGCTCCCAAGAGCTGGAATGAAGTGCACCCATCCCACCAACCACTAACAGGATGAACTTGTGCACGCAGTGATCTGGGTAAGAACTGCACAAAGATGTGCAGATGATCCCCAGCCCATGGGTCTTTTTGGAGCTATTGATGGCACAGCCTTTGGGGAAGCCAACAGCCTGTCCAGCACTGGCTCTCAGCTGACCAGGAGCACGTGGCTAAAACTGAATGGCTGGGAAATGTGACAATCATACGAGGAATGAAGGAGACTTGTCCCACCAGCATTGCCAAAGTCCCAGCAAGGACACTCACCACCTCCAGGATCTCCCTCTCAATGTGGAAGAGCTCTGTGTATTTCCCATGAGTGATATTAAGTTTCAGGGGAACCTGGCCAATAAATATTCTCACTAAAAAGTAAAATAAGACAAGTTAGTTGGAACATATCTCTGTGCCATGTGCAGATGTGGCTTTATCTGCCTTACATGAGAGACTGTTTGCATGGAAAATCCCTTTTCAAGGCATACAGAAAACTCAGATCTGAGAGTCACTGCCCCAATAAAGCAAAGTCACAGCCTTGGGTTTTTTCCCAAGGGTTGCTGCAATGTTCCCACAGTTCCAGTGAAATTCCAGAGCTCAGTGCTGCTGAACAGACAGCATTTCACTTCAGTGTTCATACATTTCATGCAGAAACACAGACTAACTTAAACAGATCCTGAACACAGAGAGAGATGGGTAAATTTAGTACTTCAGTGTTCATACATTTCATGCAGAAACACAGACTAACTTAAATAGATCCCTGAACACAGAGAGATGGGTAAATTTAGTAAGAAGACAGTGTCAGGTACCAAAGCTATTTATGATAGTTGGGGGTCAAATTATGTCAAATCTCTTATTCTTCCCTGTAATGGAAGGAAATCAAATCAGCAAGTCAAAATAAAACACTGTAGAAAGGACATTTTCATTTTTCAAACTGCTGGAGAGAATGAGCAATGACATTGAAAAGAGGTCCAAAAGATGCATTTTTCTGTGCTTAGATTCATATTTGATTCACAGCAGCAGAATGCAATAATCTGAGTTGTCCAGACTTGCAGAGATAATGCCCCTAAATCTTGTATTAAGTGTCATGAGATACTCAGTGGAACTGAGAACTCAGAATTCCAGCTTTATGTTCCACCAGAAAAACAAATACAGTTGCAGATAACATTATAAAGTCTCCAATTCTTTCCCATTTTTTTCCATCCACTGAACCTATCTTCACCACAAACTGTATATCAGACATTTCTAATGTAACAACTCCAGACAAAAATTATGACAAGAATCACCTTCACAGTGTTTATATAATCTGTCCATACTGCAGTTCAAGGCATAATCAAAACAAGTCTCTAAATTAGAAGCTGACATATTCCAACTTGAAGAAATATTCCAAAACACTCTTCAGGGACACCTCACCCATGTTTCCTTAGCAAAATTTCCATGCCTCTAATCCTCGGTGAATAAGGGTCAAAAGAAAATCTATGAAAACAATTTCCCCTTTACAATGGAATATTGTAAGTCTTTGACACTGAGAGTCCTCTAATAGAAAGGAAGGGGTCAGAACCTGAGTTCCAGCTAATAACTGTGCTGCTCAAAAAATGCTAAAGGTATGAAACAAGTCCTTGATCTTACAAAGACTTTCACCACGGCTGCTTAACTTTCCACACATGGCTGATCCCACTGAAGCCAGGTTACACAACAGCCCCGCTCACTTCTCCCAAGCCAAGTGCCTTCACCAGAGTTTGCAGGGCTGATAAGCTGCTGAATGCTTTTTGGGAGTTTTAAGACACATCAGGAACAGGGGCACATCTGTCCTTACTAACAAGCCTGAGCCCACCACTCCCTTGCTGTGTTTTTAAGAAGAACTCAGATATCTCTGCCTGCTCCCCAGGCAGCCAAACACGACAGGCATTAGACACCACACTTGTATAAACACTAAAAGGCTCTGATAAAAGAGGTGGCTGGGAGGAACATTAAGCTCCTGAACTAGTTTGAGCCTAAGTTAATTTATTTTAGAAGATTAAAGATAATTATTTCCATCCCTGGTTTTTTGCTTTTGTTTTCTTACCTAAATTGCACTTTCCTTTTTCCAGCTCATATCCAAGAGGACACTGACAGATATAGGAGCCATGGGTGTTGTTGCAGGTGGCCAGTGCAGGACAAGGGTTGGAAAGACATTTATCCACCTCTATAAAAGTAAAAAAAAAAAAAAAACCCAAAACAGATTATACTTACAGAATCATAAAAATCATCAGCTGTTGGGCTAAAAGAGATGAACTTGGCTCCCCATCTGTGACACCCTGAGCATTATCAGATGCTTCATTGCATCATTTGCACTTACTATTTATGCTGTTCCTAATTATTCTGTTGGAGCTGAAAGAATAAATATAAACCACTTGAATATTCATTCAAAAGCCCTTGAGGTCTAGCATGGATCCATGTTAATAGGAACATCCAACTGATCTATAGCACTGCTCATCAGAAGAACTCAGGGTTCTTTCCAAAGACAAACAACCCAACAGTTTATGCATGAGAAGACCAAAACCAAGTCAGACATGTGGGCATGGGCTGCTTCACCAAAGTCCTGCCCTTTTCATCCAAGCCCTGTTTCTCTGCTCCAAAGGTAGTGCTTCAGCACTGATCCAGTCTGTAGATTACCCAGTAATGGTGGAGGCAGCCCTGGCTGCAATCACCTCCTTCTCCAGAGCTCCTCCATGCCAGCCTGGGGATGGTCACAGCAGTGATTCCTGCCTGTGCCCCACTCCAGTGCCCTTCCTGCTGGGTGAGCAAGAGCCCGGGGAGCAGACACCACTGTGAGAATACAGTGTCTCAGGGCATTAAGGACCGTACTCTCAGATGCTTCGCAGATTACACAACTCAAACTGCAAATTCTGAAAAATATATCCAATATTTCCTCTTGAAAAAAAAAGGAAAAAATGTGTCCTTGTCGAAAAGCCCCTCTTGCAGCGTCTATGACTCACATGAGCACAAACACACATCACACACACCCACAAGGACAGACCATAGGCAGGGCGGGGACTTGTCAGTGACAAGGCTCTACAAGACCAGCAAGACATCTTACACACCACTTGTACCTATCTTGTGGCTGCTGCTGAGTGCTGCAGCAGAGGCAGGAAGCACGGGCTTTGTGGTTAAAGCATGAAGCACAAGAGCCAAACCCATGTGTGCATTTCTGGTGGCACTGCAGTAACCCACAGCACCTCACAGACCTGACAGCTCCCAGCCAAACTCTGCCCTGGGACACACCACCTGATAAAATCTCATGGCTGGACTAGCCTGGCACAGCTACCTCAGCATCAGTGAGAAGCAGATTTGGTGACTCTAATCTAAGCAGCCAGAAATGAGTGGGTGTGATTTCAAACGATGGCTTTCACTTCGCCATCCTTCAGTCTGTGCTTCATACAGCAGAGACCAGGGCAGCCACTCTCAGGGCAGTGAGTGACCATGTGCAAAGCACCATGTCCAAGACAGCAGAAGGGTCTTTTCTATTCTGGTGAATGGAAAATCTTGGTTTTCAAAGGAAAGAATAATTTGGCAAAGTGTGAATCAGTTTCTAAAAAGGATGCATTATCTTAATTTTTCAATTTAAAAAAAAAATCATTCCAGTAAAGTAATTTTTTTTTGCATGAAGCTATAATTAAAACCAATCAGCCTGAGAAGTAACCTTTAAATACTTAATTACTGGATGGAATATATATTATTGCCAGTATTTCACTGAGATTAATGTCTTTAGCACACACAATATCCTACAGTGGCATGTTGGCCAGGCTCTGAACTTCAAACACAAAGTCAATTTCCTTTCATATAAGACTTTAGCAAATATATTTACTTGAAAAGATAAGGAGACTGGCAGTGGTAATAAATTACTGTAACAACATACTCAGCAAGACTACGGTACATAGCCCACCAAGAGAAGCATCAGGCCCCTCAGAAGATTAATATTTAGTGAGGTGGGGTGAAAACAGCCATAGGTTGTAATATGAGAAGTGGTTCCAACACAAATACCAAGTGCTGGCCAACTGTACTTTCTCAATAATAAGACAGATATCAATCATTATCTATTGTTAGTGTTAACCCATCAAGAAATATAAAGTGCTCACCTGTAAGGCCAATCAGATTTATTTTCTCAAAACTGTCAAATCTCAGCTTAATCTTTCTATCAGAAATGTTCAAAGTGCTCACCCTTATTTCACCCATTCAACTTGATTGCTAAACCCTTAGCTTAAAAAAAAAACAACACAGAGACGAGTTATTGCCCTCAAACCCTGCTGACAACAGACTTGTCATACATGCTCAAGTACACACAACTCTTTGAAAAGTCTTGAAGTGGGACCCAGGTATTCCTGCCCGCTTGTTCCTGGCCCCACCACTGGTGAGAGCCATTGCACACATTACCTGCAGCTGGAGGGGATGTCCTCAGCCCGACCGTGCTGCTCGACGGAGGAGCAGGGGTTGGTTTGGTAGCAGCCAAAGTAGTTGCAATGCTCACGGTGGTCTTGGTGGTTGGAGGTGCTTCGGAAGGACTTGTAACAGGGATGTTTCCCTCAGTGACCTTACCAGGCCTTGCAGTGGTGGGACCCATGGCTTCTGTGCTTTTACCAGTGGTATAACTGTGCTTAGTGGCAGTGGGTGTCTGGGCCCTGTGGTCTTTCATGGTGCTGGCCTCACCTGGGGTGGGCCGGCGACCGGACGGTGTTGTCAGCACAGGAGGTTTCACCGTGGTCACTGTGGGGACAATGCTGCCCTGATTTGTTTCACTTGGTGAGGGACTAAGGGGTGCATCTGTTGGGCCAGCCTGTGGAGCAACACTGGCTGTGGGGAGCAGTGGTGTTGCCTTCCCAAAGCTGTCCCCTTGCGTGGTGGCATCTCTAGGCGAGGCAGTCTCTGTTACCGTCACGGGAGCAGACACAGACACGACGCGTCCACCAAGCAGCTCCATGGGTTCCGTAGGGAGAGGTGACCTGGTGGGAGTGAAGGTGGTGCTCTTCTGGGGCTGGTGTGTGACATGAGGCTTGTTGGTCTCTCTGGGTGAGCTCCTGGCTGTGGCAGCTGTGGAGGGCTCCTGCCTGACCACACTCGTAGTCACAGTGGTGCTTGCTTGATCACTCTCACTGGACTGCGAGATGGATGAGGGTGATGAAAACACAGACAATAAAGATGCTAATGAGTAAGATGGGGAGGGCAAGGAGGAAGTGGGCGAGGAGGACGACAAAGCCTGCAGAGAGGGTGAAGATGCCATCACAGAGGGCAAGCGTGGCTCAGGGGATTCTGACAGTGTAAACAGATGAGTTGGTGGTGGTGTTGATGACAGCAAGTGCTGCAGTGATGACAGTGAGGAAGAAGCTGGAAATGCTGATGAAGACAGAGATGATCTGTCAGTGGTCAACAACTCAGAGGCAGTGTTGAATAGAGTTGTATTTTCTATGCTGCCTGTAGAAGCAGATGCTGATGGTTTGGAAGGGTGCACCAGCAACGGCTCTGTAGATGGTTCAACAAAACTGCTACTGTTTGCATTGGTCTGCCTGTCATGAGCCACAGACGATTGTGAGGCATCAAAAGGGCTGGAAATTTCAGAAAAAAAGGTGGAACTTTCTGAGGAGTCAGCAGAGGTGCTGCTGTTGGAGATAGATAGGAGGGTCCTTTCTCCTCCTCTGGTATATGTGGTTGAAATGTATGTGCCGTCTGTGTGAGAAACCGAGGTCCTTTTCTCAGCATCACTGCTACTGACTGGCTGATGGCTACCTGAAAAGTCTGGAGTAAAAGGACAAAAAATATTAGAAAGACAGAGTAATTAAATGAAAGCATTTTGATGTCATATTAAAACTGCTTGCTAAATAAGATGTTCTTGCCTGTGAATCTGTCCATGATTTTCTAAGAATTTCCAGCACCATTCAAGCATGGTTATAGGATTAGGAGCCTTATTCACTCCATAATTGATTGTAAAATGATGAACCCTGACAGACACAAGACTCTCATGAAATGTGTAGGTTTCCAAATCACTGTTCTTCACATATTGCTTTCCTAAAGTGATAGAGATCTTAACATTCCATGGTATTTGTGGCAAGCTAAGCAGGAAAACCCCACTGTTCTCTTTATCACTCATAATTTACAAAACTCATATCTTCCCCCTCTTATCCTCCATTCCCATCTACAGAATATCCATCTTGTTCAATTTGTTTTTAGACACAGTGAACTTCATGCCTCTGCAGGATGAAATTATTACATTATGTTAATTTGCAGCTTATCATGAACCCAGTAATTCAAAACTTTGCAGCCAGGTAAACCAAAATAAACAGAACATCAGCCTGCAAAAAATTCATATTATTTAGCACAAAAGGTGCAATCAACCTTAAAGTACCAATTTTAGGATGTACAGTTAAGTTCAGCCAACTTTAAAACAATAAAAAATGGTAATGAATTTTTTTTTTTTTTTAATTCTACAAATGACTTAGGTCATCGTGAAACACTTCTGAAAGCATCACCCAAAAGAAACCAGTTAGGGTGCAAAAAAAAATGCAGCCATCAAAACAGGAGGGTTTATGGCTCCACTTCTGGAATAGTTTCCCATCTGTGTGGGGTATGGTTTTGAGTCCTTTGATGGAAACATCCCTCTGAGTGAACCCACAGGTGGTATTGAATGTAGTAATTAATGAAAACCTTATGTACAACATACTAAAAAACAGATAATGTGAATTCCCCCCAAATGTATACCAAAAAACATCAACTTACTTGTGAGATCATTTTGGAAAGAAGAGTAAGTGGGTATCTTGGCAGAACGTATGAAGACCGTCTCGGTCGCAAAGCCCGCGAAGCCCCCGCTGCTGGTGGAGGCGTTGGCTGTCCTGCCCTGCTCCAGCAATGCTGGCTCAGATGGCCCTGGAGAGCTGGAAGCTCCAGCAGGGAAAGAAGAGCTCTCCATGCCAGCAGCCAGAGTGCCATCTGTCACTGAGAGCAGCATCCTCTCCTCAGCACCCGCAGACGTGGATGAACTGTACACGGGATCGGTGATGGGGCTGGACATCCTCTTCCCAGCACTTGAGCTGCTCAGGGAGCGATGGCTGCTGCCAATAGCTGGAAAAGGATTGAAAAGCAGGTGTCTGATTTTATCATCTCAGAGCAGACAGGTCCAAATATTGAGGAATCAGCACCACTGGAGTCATAATGGTATGTTTATGTTATTTGTAATTATCACCCCAACCCAGACAGGCAGTCGATGTGCCCTCCAGCAACAAGCTACATGTCTCAAGAATGAGACCCTTCACGTTCAGCATCAGCAGCTGCAGATATACAACACCACAGGGCAGAACCAGGACCACTTATAAATGCTGCCCATGACACCTGCAACAGCTGTGTCATACCAATCCCACAGAGAATGGAAGCGAGAGGCAGTCAAACGCTACCCCAAAGTTCAGAAATACTCACTGGAAGGTTCAGCAGCAGCTGAAAAGTAGGTGAAGACCTTGGATGAAAGGGTGACCTTGGGCTCTGGGGACCCTGCTTGGCCAGATGACACATGTCTCACTCGAGGCCATGCCGTGGAGGACGGGACAGGGCCAGTGTGGGTGTCCCCAGCTGTGTCCAGATGAGATGTGAGGCTTTCTGCTTTTGTGCTCCACATGCTGCGGCTGCCTGGGCCTTGAGATGTCCCTTCCTTGTGGATGAAGAGAGTGGTTGAAGGTGAAGGCACTGAAACGCTGGGAGAAAACTCAGGCAGAAGCTTTGTTGGAAGCTCACTGAGTCCTGCCCCGCTCTGTGAAACAGGACTCTGTGTCCCAGACTCTGCTGCTGGTGAGGACAGCAGGACCATGTCCAGGGTGCTGGTGTGGGGGGGAGAGGGAGCAGAGCTCCCTGTGGCACTGGAAGCTCCATGGGTGTCCAACACAGGCACTGTGCTGCTCTCCTCACTGGTGGCAGCTGTCACCACACTGGGTGTGCTGGCGAGAGACAGGTGCCCTCCCATTGCTGAGGTCTTGTCTGCTGAGAGAGAGCAAAGCAAAATGATTTATGCACCCTAAATTATAAATAAGCAGGTGTTCTCTCTTCCATCATCAGCCTCAGGCTGAGGACACAGAGAGAACGTGGCAGAAAATCCAATCCTGCAGAAAATGCTAACTGTGAAGGCACAGCTCTTTCCCGTGCTAGGAGGAGCTGCTGACAGCAGGGCACCCTAGAGAGGGCACTAGGAACAAGTTATGGAAGCACTGTTGGGTTTGCTTCCCTCTGGCACTGCTCCCGGTGCCAGACACCCACACTGTCACCTCTGCACCCACAATGAGTGAGGGGGAGGTTACACAGCACCCAAACCCCTGGTACTTGAAAGAAAGCATGGCAGGTTTGTATGGGATCAGTAAATACTGCCTTTGCACCCCCGGGTGGGAGTCAGGAATGACTGCTGCTGCTTCTGCTGGTATAAACACAGCCAGTGGGCAGCCTTGAAATTGTGCTGTCCCTGAAAACACAGCAAATCTCGAGACTGCTCTGGCAGTAAGGCTGGCTTTTCCTGGTGCCTAAATGCAAGAAACAGATAATGTGTTTTTCTCTGGAAGTTGAAATTTTCACTTGTAACATCCAATGCCATCATCCAGCACGATCTAGCAAGCCCTCCCTCTCCATGCAGGTGGGTGTCTGATGGGTGGTCAGAGCTCACCTGGAGAAGTGCTTTCTGAAGCAGATGGTGAGCCTGTGAGCAATGGGGTCACAGATGACAGGGCGGTACCTCTGCCACCACCACCCTGGTTTCCCAAAGAAGACTGGGAATGGCCTGCAGAGCTGATGTTTTCAGTAGCAGTGGTGGAAACCTCTGTTGTCTGGGCCAGGGTGGTGCTGGCTGGCAGAGACCTTAATGTCCTCCCTCCAGCCTTGGTGCCTGTTGTGGAAACGGAGGTGCTGGTGGTGGGGAAATTGGCTCTTCTCTCTGTTGACAGGATGCTGAAGGACACATGGCTGCTTCCAGTAGCTAAAATGTGATAAAGAAACAATTTACATTTTTACACATATGGAACTATAAATAAAAATGAGCTTTCTTCCAATATCACCCAGAGACAGCAAGTACAATACACAAACACAAGTAGAAAATATGAGAAGATGTCAGTTTCCAAAGATGTAAATCCTTCCTACAAAAATTTGTCTTCCAAAAAACAGTGTGACGCTGACAAAAGTGCTATTATATAAAAACTGTTGAAATACTAACGCTGTGCACTTGATTTCACCATTATGTGCCTGAGTGCACTCCATGCTGCTAGAACAAATATCGTGATGAGCCAGAAAAGCCTGGAAATCAGTTCAGACAAGGCACTACCCTGAGCAGTGTGAAGGTCTTAGAGAAGAAACAGGATCAGGGGGATCAGACCCCTGAGAACCACAGTGGGGGCTATGACCAAACAGCAGCATGAAGGACCTCAGAGACTACACGAAAAGTTGTCTTAAATTTGTTGAGCTGGTTCAAATTCTGGGAAGCAGCATGATCCAAGAAGTAGGACAGAAGGTAAGAACTGGAGTCTGATCTCTGGGACCACAGGGACATGATCTAATCCTCACTTGCTTAGTTCTCTTGTCTGTAACATGGAGATAGCAACTGGAGACAGTAAAAATAGGACTGTGATTTGAAAGTTAATTATTTTTCTTGGCATAATGAAACTTTCCACACATGTGCCCTTTCTGTAAAAAATCTAAAGCACATTTTTTTGGTCAAGAAAGAGCTGAATAATTTCAGACACAAAATTGCACTGCATCCTTTCAAACAGTATATTCTACATAGCAGGAAAGAGTCTGGCAAGTGCAAGCTGCAGAAAGTCCTCCTTTGGCTTGTAAGAAAAATGAAATTTCAATTCTAACATGAGCTCACCTGGGGAAGGACCTTCCAAAGGAGAGCCAGAGTGTGTTAGAGGAGAGTCTGCCACCTCAGTGAAATCTGTCATTCCTGTGGACCCCTGAGCTCTGGAGGTCTCTTTCCCAGAAGATGTGGACAAGGATTGGGTTGTTCCCAAGGTCCTGTACGTGGCACTGCTGGACGTGGAGCCCTTGGCTGCTGCCCAGGAGCTGCTGCCCGAGGCAGACCTGGGTGGCCTCCCAGCACTGCTGGACATGGCTGAAATGGGAGTGCTGGTGGCAGAGGAACTGAGGGAGGTTTTCTCTGCCACGGGTCGGTGGCTGCTTACACCTAGGACACAATAAAACCAGGTTTGATTTATGCATACAGAGCTATACATACAGCTGTGTGCTCAGCACCCATTTCTACACTGCCCATTGAGAAACTGAAGGTGTTTCTCTGGGAAGAGATTAATCTCTTCAGTACAGGCACATGTGCCTTACAAAAACCCATGAAAAATCTCAAACCCACACCCTACAGACTAGCCTGCATGGCAGATATAGCACCAGGTGACAGCTGCAAAACCCCAGCAAGTGCCTCTGGCAGGGAAAGTGTGTGCACATATTCCTCAGCAATGCTCTTCCCAGGACAGGAGTTTCATTAGTAATGAGGCCATCAATGTTTTTCACTTTTTTACCCAAAAGCTGAGCTCCACTCTCCCCCTTCCCACACTGCCAGCTCACTGCAGCCAGCAGTAAAAACATCCACGTATCCAATAATGACTGATGACCATATCTGAAGAAAAACAGCACAGGGATGTGAAATCTCATCCAGCCCCAAGGCAGACAGCTTTCAAACTAACAAATTTACCTCGGGAAGGACCTTCAGAGGCAGAGAGGGAGCTTGTGAGCAAAGCACCTCCAGAAGGGCCTGGGAGACCGGTGGCTTCCCGTGAGCTGTTGGGATGATGTGTCCCAGTCCTCGAGGAAGAGGAGGTCCCGCCCAAAGAGCTTGTGGGGTTGCTGCTGGTGGCAGAGTCCCTTGTCACCCCAGCTGTGTGGCCATTTTCTGGGGACATCAGTGTCCCCACTGCCATGCTGGACACGTCAGCAGCCTGGATGTCCAAGCGCAGCGTCGCCTCTTCTGCACCTGGGATGCTCTTGGGGGGTTCATAATCGCTGCTAAAAGCTGAAAAATGAGAAGACAAAACTGCATAAACATAAATAAAAACTGCTGGGTAGGTTTCATCCCACTGTCAGTAGATGTAGACAATGTATGTGTGAATATTCAATACGGAAATATTTAATACTGGGAAATCATTAAGACAGGGGAAAAGTGGTCTCTAAATAGGAACTGCTGAAGTTATTGCTTGCAAAATTCAACTGGAAGTTTTCAAGGAAAATCTATCCTTCCCTTCCAACAAGAATAATATTTATCCATACTTTCATTTCTGTGAAATGTTTTTAAATGTACAGAATGTGCCAAATACAATATTATTCCTCCTTTCTTTAAAATAAAAAGGATATATTTTGTTAATAAAGAGTCTTTAAATAAGAGTTTTGAGCTATCTATCAAAACTCACTTGTGGAAGCAGTTCCTGAAACAGGCAGCAAGCCTGAGAGCAACGGGTCTGTGACACCTCTGCCTCCATCACCCTGGGCACCCACTGACACCCTAGGGCTCTGGCTCTGGGCTGAAGAGCTGGTGATTTCAGTCCCAAAGGTGGAAATCTCTGCCATGGTGACCAGCCTGGTGCTGGCTGGCAGAGACCTTAATGTCCTCCCTCCACCCTTGGCAGCTGCTGTGGAAATGGAGGTGCCGGTGGTGGGGAAATCCGAACCGAACCTCTCCGTAGCTGAGTTCTTGGATGGCTGGTAGCTGCTTCCAACGCCTACAGTACAATAAAAAAATGGATTTATACACATGAAATTATAAACAGATGGATCCATTTTCTTCCCAGATGCTGACGGCGCACATACAGATACTGAGCATAGGAAGTTTTCAATCTGGACAAAGTGCTCTTTTGGAAAGGCAGGACTCCCCTCACCGCAGGAAGACCTCGCACAAAACCCAGGGCCTGCTGCCAGGCTTTGTGAGGGTGGCACAGCCCAGACAGCAGGAAACCCCACAGGACAAGGACTCCAGGGACTTGCCTTTAAATCCCACCTTTGCTCTAATATTGCTGAAAATAGACTCAGGCTTTTTTTTATTTTTCTTTTTATTTTTTTGTGGCTTAAGCACAGCATCAGACAGCAAAGGGAGGAAACCCAAGCACAGCCACATTCCCAAATCAGCCTGCAGCTCACTACACATCCCAGGGCTCAGTGGGGCACTGTCCTTCAGACACTGGATCTCAGGTTTCCTGCAGCCCCAGTGGTGCTCCCAAGAGCTGTGACAGAGGGCAGAGATGTGTCAGTGTGAGAACCCAGGAGATGTGTTTGCTCCTGAAAAGCCCTGGCACAGGATAAGGATTCAGCAACGTGTGGAGGTTTTCAGCGTTCGTGTGGAGCTGGGCAAAGTCTCTGGTTTTGGGAACTCCAGAAATTGGCTGCTGCAGAGCAAGCAAGGGGAAGCCATGGAGCCCAGGGATCTCAGGTTTGCTGCCCTGAGCAAGTTGTTAAGCACAGGCATCTCACCCTGTCTAGCTGAGGGCAAACCCACCCCTTGTGTGGCCACAAGTGTGGGATCCCAAGCTCCCAGCCCACTCTGTCACCACTTGGGCACAGGTCAGACAGGGCTCAGAGCTGCCCTTGCTCTGCAGCTGGCACTGGCCCAGTGAAGATATTTCACAGCTGCAGGCATCCACCCTGCAGAAAACACTGTGATAACATCCAAAGAACTTTACTTTTTTTTTTAAGTGGAAAATGCTGGGGGGGTTGGATCAAATTATTTTTTTCCATTGCTTTTTCCTGCTTTCAGCAGGGAATTTCAGCTAACCATCCAAATAATAAAAAACAGAGCACATGCAAAACAGAGCATCTCCTCTGCTTCAAGAAAGCAAATACTATAAAATGGCTTTTCAAAACAATGAAACAAAGGCCAGCAAAGCTCACCTCCGAAGGCATTATCTGTGGGAGGTGATGCAGTCAGCAAAGGGCTGGTGAAGTTCCCTGTGACACCCCTGGGGTGTAGCATGATGTTCTCTGCACCAGCCTGGGTACTTGAAGCTTGGGAGGAGGCCTGGGGCTGTCCCAGGGAGCCAGGGAGGGCAGTGCTGGGGCTGCTCCCCGAGGGGCTGGGTGGAGCAGCTGCAGTGCCCACGGCAGGGCTGCTGCCCAGCTCTGTGCCCACCCAGCTGCTCACGGGTTGAGAGAGGCTGTCAGTGCCTGCAAGGCAACGGGGAAAAGCAGATGAGGACCCAGAGATGGGCTCAGCTGCCTGCTGAGCCATTCCACACTGCCACCCTTCCCTTGCCCCTCAGTCCCCTGTCTGCACTGTGCCTACAGGAACTTTGTGTCTGGAAGCTGCACCAAGTAGTTCATAATTTTGAGTGCTAGGAGGAGCCACATGGATTCTTCTCTCCATCCTTGTGCATAAAGCAAGCCACCCTGAGTGCATGGTGAGGATGGAGAGCTCTAAGCTCTACAATACAGGAGAACAAGGCTTAACCAATGCTGGGTGCTCTGGAGAACAGCATTCACCTCGTTCCCAGGTGCTGGAACACTTTCCCAATGTTCCTGGGCTGAACTGGGATGGCTCACCTGGGTGATGAGGTTCTGAAGATGAAGGTAGCAGCACTGTCCTCACAGTGTTAAGCCCTGACTCGTTCCAGACCCCGTGGTGCCCTCCCCATGTCCCCTCAGGGGAATCGCTGCTGACGGCTTCCGAGCCCGGCGGCGTCCCCTCGGCAGCTGCAGGGCTGCTGGCAGAAGCCACAGCCCTCGTGCCTCTCCCCGGCCTGCCTGCAGCAGGGTGATGGCTTCCAGGGTCTGGAAAGCAACAGGGAGAGGGTCACGTTCACCCGGAAAAGTTCTCTTGTCTCAGCTGGGTGGCAGCAGCATCACCTGCAGTGGTACCCAGCCCTACCGCACGCAACAGGAAGGGTCACAGCTGCATCCCTCATGTTTCCTCTGTTTAACAGAGCACAGTTTAACTGCAGGAGGGATTGATGGGAACAGAGGGTTTCTGTCGCCAAAAAATAATGGCATTTTAAATATTGTCTTCATTTGAGCATGGCAAAAGAAATAGGTTTTTTTTTAGAGACACTAAAAATGCAGAAGGCAGTAAGGAGCTGGTGCCAGAACAGCCCACAGCTGGCAGCCTGGGCATGCCAGCTCCACATTCTAGTCCCTAAGCAGAGAACAAAAACAAGGAATCAAAAAAATTAAAGACAGACTCTATGCTTATATCTTATTTCATCTGGGGATATTAAGAAAAAAACTGAAGTGGGGACAGGGCAATCAGCACAGCTTTGTCTTGCTGCTGTGAGAAACAGGCCTTGATTTAAGTTCATGTTTAAAAGAGTACTTATGACTGAAGATTATGAACAAGCCCAAAAATAAGTGTTCACTTTCAGGATTTCCATGTAAGGACCTCAGTCACAAATCATCATCACAGCTGGTCAGGTATCCTTAAGCTGACTCCTTACAACCCAGGCTGGGCTTGCAATGGGGTTCAGTTCCTGATGGGAGGAGTTGTGGGGATGCCCAGGGTTCTCCACTCTTTGCACAGCCCCTGAGCTCAGTGGATGGGCAGGACTCCCTGGGTACTGCTGAGTGGTGAAAAACAGCGGCAGCTCCTGAGAATCATCTGTGTTGTAATGCTAAAAAACAAAGCCCATCTTTCCTGAGATTGAATTTCTCTCAAAAATCTGCATTTCTAGCTGTGGGTCAGCAATGCTTCCTAACCCACTGGCTATGCTCGGTCCATGGGCTGGGAACAGCTCACAGAAACTCCCACATCCATAAAACTCACCAGGAGGATGGCTGTGGCTGAGCACATGGGTCATTGTCCCAGCAGATGGGTTCTCTGGGGATCCTGCTCCTGGAGGGGTGACATCCCCATCACTGTCAGGGGGGGCAGGGCGCCCTGTGACCCTGCTTGCTGCTGGCACTGCCCCGTGCCTGGCAGGCAGCAATGCCCACTCCCTGCTCCCAGCCAGCATCGTCACCAACTCCACAGGAGCACCAGGAGTCCTCATCTCTGTGCTTGAACTTCTCTCCTGATGGCTGCTTTCAATGACTAAAAGAAAAGACAAGAAAAAAATTTAGATTCCATCAGCACTGATGTGCAGGCTCAGCTCACTGCAGTAACACCAAGGCCAGGCTCTGAGCTCATTTACTTATACTAGAGAAAAATTTTGCATAATCAAAACACAGACATGAAATTTATTTTTGGATTTGCACCAGTGGAAACTAGATTGGTCTGTGGGACCAAATACCAAAATCCACCTCCGTGCAAAAGACTAATTCAATTCAGTACCCTCAGGATTTTTTTATGTTAGGAGAAATAAATTTTGAAAGGAGCAAAAAGAAAGTCTTAAACAAATAACTAGAAGTACTCGCAGTGTAGGTTCCATGGCAAGAGTGTGAAGGTCTCCAGAGCTGACAGCCCAGCACAGCCCATGTGCCCCATTCTGAAAATAAGATGGGAGGGGAGAGGCCCCACAGCTCTTCCCCTCTCTCCACTTGGCCAGTGCTTGCTGGACACCTGACCTCAAATCCCATCACCTGCAGAGAGCTGGCATGGAGCTGGCTGAGAGCTGCAGGGCACTCAGGACAGTCAGTATAACCCAGCCAGCCACAGTGCAGCACTGGGGACAGAGGAGATCAGTGCATGGTGTGGATTACATGGCCCGCCCAGGTGCCAAAGCACCCCAAGTGATGAGATATTTTAGCACTTCTAACATTAATGTCTACCAGAACATGAGAAACAAGATGAAGAAGAAGACTGTGCGTGAGTGGTGGTCTGGGAAATCCAGGTTTTCAGCTTATGGTACCTGTGAGGATTTCACTGCATATCAGTTCACACAAAAAACATCAGCCACCATCTGTGTTACAGTCACAAGGCTTGGCTGGCACTGCAGCTTCAGATGACCTTCAAAGCCCACAACAAGCTTTGAAGTCAAAAGCAAGTCCAAACCTGAAAGGGCAAGGTCCCCATTTTGTCCATCCTCCTTACAACAAAAGGCAGTCGCTGTCATGTGCATGGCATCCACAGGCAGCAGATAAAGGCAGTCAGTCAGTCAGCCCAGAAACTCTGATTTTGAAGGTTAAACCTGTTCTGGGCTTCAAAACACTTTCTGTAAGAAAACTGTGTGTCCAAGACAAACACCTATGGGACACCTCCTCCTTATCTTGCATGTCTTCCTTGGAGTTGCTGTACCCCAACAGAGGCAATTTCAGAAGTGGTGTCCTCTGTACATCTGCAATACCTTCAGTGGGAACTCACCAAGAAATAGAGGGGTAGGTAGGACAGTCTGTATTTCATCCTGGGAGTCTAAGCCCCATGTGGGCCAAGCAGACAAGAGCTGTGGTGGAGCAGAGCCCCCGGGGTACCATTACTGGCAGCCCTCACAGTGGCTGCGATGCCGAGCAGCCACTGCCACCCAGAGCCCACTGTGAGCCACCGCCTGTCTCGTGGGACAAGCTTGTGGTCCTCACCAGCTGGACAAGGGGATGGGAAGTGGCAGGGGATGCTTGCTGTGTTCATTTGCAAGCCAATACCCAGCCTGTAATTGTAGTCCACAAGTCCATTTATAGCAGCCCCAAAAAATGTGGCTGTGCTGGAGGGCAGTGCACTGAATTTCTGTCCATCCCCCTCTCACTAAAAGCTTTCAGCTGTGCAGCCCATGCTGACTGGAAAGCCTGTGGCCAGCTTTGCTGCACAGGGAGAAGGCAAAGCAGCAGATGCTTAAAGATACCCTTAGGGCATGAGGATAGGCAGAGGGAAATCTGCTTTCCCAGGTTGCCAACTCATTTGTCAACAAGGGCTCTGGACAGGCAGGCTAAAATATACAGCATCACACTACAGCAGGCATTTCATTGCCACTTCTTAAAAAGCAACCCTGGAAATGCCAGCAAGCAATGCCTTCAGCTATGTTCCTTGATTGAATGAGACCAGTTCAAAAGTAAAACACTGCTGTTTGCTTATCTGGTGGTTGTTTGCCCTGCAAATCCACCTCAGAGTGCTCTCTATCTTCTTTTGGCTCTGCAGTGATGCTGGGAATAAACTGAAGCAAAACCCTTCCCCTTATTGTGGGCGCCAGAAAACCTCGCTTTGAGTGCAGCCGGGCAGTGGAGGGGTTGAATAAGAAGGTATTATTTACACAGGCTTTTTAGAGTCATCTGGCATTTTTAACTCTGCCCTGCAAGGTATACCAGGTCCAGAAAGGAAAACCTCGTACTAGCACAGGCTCAGCTCCCCAGATCAGTGGGTGCAGAGCATAAGCTAAGCTGGAAAATTCAACCCACAGCATGTAGTAAGGAAACCCCAAAAAAATCCCGTGTTGTTCAACAAAATAGACATGAAATCTCACATCCATCAAGCCTACCAGAAGAGCGAGATAAAACCACAATATCCTCTTTGATTTGCCTGCAGAAATTAAGACTTCAAAGACGACCCTCCTCTGGAGCGGACGGACGAGATCAAACTTCTTCCAAAAAATTCCCCACGGGACCATCTGGCCTCCCCAGATGCATTAAAGGCTTAAGGCAGAGTGGCCCTTTAGCTGAGGTACTGATCTGTCACTAACAATTTCGTCACATCCTAAGCTGCCAACAGCTTTGCACGGTTTAACTTCACATAACCACAGCTACTGAGAAATATTTGACTTCCAGCACAAAACCCTGCCACCCACTGGATTGGTGTTTTCCTTCCCAGTGAAAACTAGCAGTGATGCTCACCAGACAGGTCGAGGCTCAGAGTTACTTTTTCTTTGCAAGCATAACAAGTCCGTGGCTTGCTGTGAGCCGAGTTACACAGCTCAGCCAGGACAAACAGATCAAGTTCCAGCTGATTTCTCAAGGCTTTGGGCTTGCCCCTGGCAGCCCAGTTGGAGATCTACCTTGTGAGACTCCTGAAAAGTCTCTTTTGGGCCAACAATTTTCTGTCTCCATCTGTGACACAGCACAGGCATTGCCCTGTCTCAGAGATGGCTGCTACCAAGACAGCATTTAGGTGATGCTCACAACTCAACCATGGGTCAGCACAACACCAAAAAGCACAATGATGCACGTTTTCTGCAGTGACTGTCATTGCACACAGACACCTCAGGGCAGGGGGGGAGGAGGGATGTATCCTGCTGATGCCAGGAGAGCAGCATCCCCACAGGCAGCGTTTGTCACGAGATTGCAGCCAGCCAAGGCACGCCGCAAGCTATCCCAGCCCCACTGCTTCCCTGAAGACAGGATTTTTCCCCGCGAGGGCAAGAAAAATACTTTCTTGCCTGGGGAACACAAATTTAACCTGAGCTCGCACAGAAGGAAAGCGAAGCGCAGTTGATCGGCTGTCCAGAGCAGCCCTTCGCCCGGAGCAGTCCCTGTCGGGAGGGTGGGCATTCCCTGGGGAGCATTCCCGCTAGGATGGGAACGGAGCCGCCCATGCAGCGGCTGTTTGGCCAGGCCACCCCGGGAGCATCCCGTGCCGAGCAGAGCGCCCGTGGAGCCGCAGCAGGCTCCTCCCGAGGACAGGCAGCTATAATTATAAACCCCACATCTGTTAACGTTGCATAATCCTAACATCATCCGAGGCTCGCGGAGGGGAGAAAAAACTCATCTCGACTTAGAAAACTCCTGGCTGGCTGCAGGAAGAGGTTGGGAAGAAAGGCGGGCTGCGCGGCAGAAGCAGCGGAGGCGGCTCCGCTCCCTGCCGGGGCCGCGCTCCGCGCTCCCGGCTCTGTTTTGAGCGGCTGCTGCGGATGTCGGGATCATGGGTGGAGGCCGGTTAGGAGCCAAGCGAGTTTGTGCGAACAAAAGCTACAGCCCTAAATCTGGACCGTCCAGGGCTCTCTGGGATTTTCGATTTCCTTCCTTGTTCTTGCTCTGAAAGGAGAAGTTCAAGGCGGGGGGAGCAGGGAGGGCTGAAATGGAGCTTTAAAAAATTTCATACTTGAGATGGGTCAATTGAGAGTAAACACGCTGATAATACTGCTTGGGGAAGGTCCCTCGTGTGCACTAAGTGCGGGAAAAATGCAGGAGGTTTTTAACTACATGCAGTCAACCCTGTTCTGCTATTTTTTTTATATCAATACAAGGATTTATTCAGTCTGGATTAAGAAAGGTGGCAAGAGAGGGTGTATGGGGAAGAGAAGAAGAGGCGCAGAAGCCTTGCCAGAGCCTCTCACCCTTTTGTGGGGTTGGTTTGGATGCAGTACCCTACAGACATATTCCCTGGCTCTGGTGCTTCTGCTCCTCGTCCTCTCCCCACTGGCCCCCAGGCAGCAATCCACAGGACCTTCAGTCATTTAAACCATAATAGGAAGGATTTATGCAGGCAGCAAAGGTACCTAGAGCTTTAATATGTCAGCTCAAGAAAAGTGATGGGGGTTTAATGCCAGCAGCAGCCCCTGCAAGCTCTGAGTGCCAAGGTCCACACGGCTAATGCCCACCTGGCCACTTCCAGCCATGGGTGCCCATGGGGCTGGGGACATCAGCATCATCCTCAGACACTCCAGTGCCACCCCACAGCACCCTGCTTGCAGTTCTGCTTTATGACACAAAAACACGCTGCACTTCCACACCCCCTCCCCTCCAGGACCTGTAAAACCTCAGAGGATGCTAAAGGCCATTTTTGCTTCCTACACCTTTTTTCACCATCCCAGAGCCTGATGCTCAGAGATGCAATTAGGGGAAAAAAAAATTTAAAAATTCAAGTAATGCTCTTAAAAGCAGTACCCTAAAGCAAGGAAACAGGTTTTCCAAAATAAAGAGTACACAGACATCTGTGATCCTTTCCAAAAGCACAGGATATATGCATATGGAGTGCCCACAACTGGGATAAAACCTGCACAGTGCAGGGACAGGATATTGTTCTGCTTATCAAGAGGTTTACAGCCTCTTAGTTTTGGTGTCCTAAACATTTCCCTGGGGAGGTGCAGACTCCCACATCACCTGCTCAAGCCCATGAAATCCTAAGCTTCTTATCTTTCTTGGGCAGTTTGGTTCAATCCACAGATCCCTGAGACCACACAGATCCATGGGACCACCTGTGCTGCTTGAAAACCACCAGCCCATAGCTCAGGGCAGCTCCTCAAACTGCTTTTCACAGACTTTTGTTTTTAAACAGCTTTTAGCAACTGAATTTAAAAATAAAATAAAAAAAAAAAGTCCTGGTTTATCATCAACATGTGTTTAAAAAACACATTTATATAAAATTCCACTTCCAACAGAGATAAGCCATGACTTACCATACTGCTAAAAAAACCATAACCATGCTGAGGCTCCAGTAAAATCTCAATCCATCCATCCAGTGGAGATTGAACTTCCAGTGCCCCAGGCCCTGTGTCCTGACAGCCTTTCTTGAGCAGAAAGCCAAACTCAGCCATATTTTCTTGCTTGACAGCTCATTTCTCTTCTGCCCTGGAAGCATCCCTGCAGCACTAATGTGGGAAAAGCCCCTGCAGGCCCAGGGCAGAGCGAAGGCAGCCCCAGCTGACAGGTCCCAGAAGCACTTACCAAAGGGATTTGTTTTCTACTGTTTTTAGTAAACATCAGTAAAACCAAGCCAAAATAAATCTCCCTAACTGCACAGCTCTCTGAGTACTCACACCTTCTCTCCATCCCCTTTCCTGCAATCCCGCAATGCTGGAATGTCCCCAGCTACCCTGCCTGCACCATAGATCCCAAATGCTAAATCCCAGCATCACCAAATTCACTTCTAAAACCCCCCAGTCTTTTCTATAATGTCCTGCAGAAATATTACAGAAAATATCACCCACACATCGCTTCTCCTTCCTTTTTCTGAGATTTTTAAAGCCCCATGGAAGCTTTTCTAGTTGGAAAGGCAATGTTGCCCTCACCAGCGCTCATGAGGCCAGAGCAAAAGCCACACAGGGACCCAGCCTGGTGTCATTTTAACTCTGCTCCCCATCCGAGGGCAGTGCTGCTGGAGACTATCAGACGGCTTGGGGAGGAAGTCTCCTGGCAGGACTCCACCAAAGTGGAGTTGCTAGGTCACTGGAACAATAAAAAGGCAAGAAAAAACATCCTGGCTGTGAAAAAGATGGGGGGGGAAAAAAAGAGAAAAATCCATGGTGGTGTGTACAGTGCTGGTGAAGTGGAAAGAAACAGGCTGGTGAGGCTGGAGGGAGCAGGACCATGCTGCTGTCAGCTTCTGCAAGCACACAACTTCATTTCTAACGTGGCTCTTTCTCCAGACACAAATACTTCCAGAAACCTGGAATGTGTCTGCAACGTTTGCAGCTTGTGAAAATCTCACAGGGGTCAATATTTCCAGGGCAGCAAGTTCACTGTGCTGTGGGGAGGTTCACTGCCCTTTGCCTGTCAGCTGGGCACCACAATCCACTGGATGGCTTTCACCCCCCAGCAGCTGCCCACGCTCACTGAAACTGGCAATATAGGAACCCTTAATCCAGCAGGGCTGGGCTTGGTGATAAGGGGCTGAGCACTGCACAGACATGGGGCTTGGGCTCCCCTGTAAGGAAGGGTGCTAGAGGCTTAGAACCTGCAGGATGAAATTTTGCTGTCTGGAAAGTCTAATTTCCGGGCCAGAAGGGAGCATTAGCTCATTCTGTGTGACCTCATGATAACCAAAGCTGTTCCATGAAGCTTATTTACTCCCAATATAAGTTCAGTGACTTGTACTTGACTTAAATAGATCTTGCAGGGGAAAGAAGCACCCAAACTATTGGTATTTGCAATTACCTGGGTTTTTACTCAAAACCACAAGGACTATGGGCTGAAGCACAGATTTTTCTGCACAAAACCTCAATGCCTATCAAGAAGTGATGCCAGGCAGTACAAAGCAGATGTGTGGCAAAAGACATCTGCCCCAGGGGCTGAGGACTCAGCCTTTTGCAGACCCAGGTGAAAACAAGATTGTTTTCACATTCCACTCTGGAAACAAAACCCTGCTCCAAAGTGGTCTGAGCCCAGGACCTGCTTCCTACGCACAGGAAGGGGCAGTAAATACTGGGAAGATGGAGGAAGAAGTAGGGAAAGGGTGCTGCAATGCTGAGAGGTGAGGCTGGGAGCAGCCAGGGGCTGCCACGAGTCCCTGGGGGCCAAGCCATGCTGCTCACTGACGCAGGTGGGCTTTGGTCCAGGTGTCTTGACCAGAGCCTCACTCCAGCAATGCACTTAAGAAGAGCTCCCCAGGGAACTATTCCCCGTGCTTAACATTAAGCACATGCCAAAGAGCTTTGCTGGCTGGCAGTCACACCAGGGACGATGACCAGCCTGGGAATTGAGCAACTTCTCAAGGGCATTGTGGGGATGAGAAGGATAAGGAGCCCTCTTGGATGCAGGAAAATCAGACTGCCAAGTGGTAGGTGCCATTTGGTGACACGCAGACACAAGGCTCAGTGGATTCTTCCCTCCATGTAGACCAGCAAAATGCAACCCCCATCCCAGGGGAAAACTGAAGGTAGCCCAAGCCTGACACCCAGCTGAAGGTAGGATGCAGGGCATGATGTGATGGCAGCGGGAACCGTGGATGCTCCCGTGGCTCCTACCCTTCAGCAAGGGGCACTGAGACTTGTGAAGGGATGGAGAAAAAGGCAAACAGGCAAAAAAAATAAAGCAGCTTAAAGAGAAATGAATCCCCAGAAGAGATAAGGGCCCCCACCTCCCTTCCCCCATCGGCTGCGAAAGGATGATGATCTAAATCGCATTTCCTAGATGACACCGTGCCGATCTGCCGCCGGAAGCAGCGGTGGCAGCGCTCAGGATGGCGCCAGCCCTCCTTCTTCCAGGGGATGAGCCAGGTCTTTCCCCCTGGCACTGGCAGACTGGTCACCACTGACAAGCAGAGGAGCAGCACTGCCTGGGACAGCTGGGACAGAAGTCCCACCACCGTGCCACTGCCTCTGCAGCCACATGTTTCCTTTCCGAGAACAGGGGAAGGGATTTACCACTTCCAGTGCCTCTCTGCACATGTTTCAGGGAGGCTGAAAAATAGACACCTTCTTTGAACGTGGGCAGCAGTGGGAATGGGTGCTGGAGAAGGGCAGGGCTGGGCTGTCACACTCTGAGCTGTCACTGAGGGCTCAGAGGGAGTCGTGGTCAGATCACATCAACCTGACACAGGTCAGGTCCTACCTCGATGCATATGGGCATGGGGTGGTGAGCAAGGCAGCACAGAAGACTGAGAGGACAGAAATCTGTGCCCCAAACCCATCTGCCCACACACACACAGGTTACCCAGCACAGAGCCACCACACATCAACTGCCTTGGCACATCCATGTCACCACCAGCTTCAGTCTTAACCCAGGTGTGACACAGCTTATCTAACACCCTACAATCTCCAGGTGTACCAGCACTTTGCAGGACAGGATGATGAGAATCTCTGCACGCTGGGGACTGTCCTCAGAGCCACAAAATTGCTGTTATTCCTATTTCCCAATTTAAAAGCCTCCTGGTTCATTTAGCTTTTTCTTCCTGCATCATATTTGCTGCCTGTTCCTAAGAAGAGACCATCTTCATTATTTTCTGCATTCTCTGATTATGTTTCCTCCTAAGAAACATCCTTTCAAAGGGCCTTTATCTGCAGGGTTGGCTGACGGTCTAATACTGCATCCCCATTCTGCATTTGCTGAAAGAGCTGATAATGTCTTAAAAAGAATTAACATTTAGATGTTAGTCCTGTAACCAAATCTGAATCAAACAATGATGACTGTTCAAATGTCTAAAGCTACTCAGGGGTATTTTCATTTAAGCCCTACCAAGCTTGTACCAGGGATGAGGAGGTTTCTAAAGATGCCTTTGTGAGCACCAGCCACTGAAACACTTCTCCTTGTCCCTCCAGACACAGATACAATTATACCCAGCTCCAGCACAAAGATAAAGGCTGAATTACAAGAGCAGCATTATGCTCCACAATCAGGGTCCTTGATTCCAATTGACAAGGAGCTCAAATCATGCGCAGTTGGTCTGCAGATGCTTCCACTCCTGGAAATCATTCCCATCACGGCAGAGAAAGGAGTTCAATAGACAGGGTTACCTTTTGCATTTCCTCCCCAAATTGCTAAATTACCTTGTCAGTTTGTGAGATCTTACAAGTAATGCAGGGTCAAACCTGGCCAACACTTGTCTGGGATATTTCTTTGCAGAAGGTTTAACTACCAGCTGCTACAGTTTCCCTGATAAGGAAGTGTTTGCTTACCTATAGTGGCACGGATGTAGCAGGACAGTTATTCAGAGATGCAGTGAAACCCTTCTCATTTAAAAAAAAAGCAGTATATTTATCTACCATTCTGTGTGATCCCAGAAGATAGGGAGGAGATACATTGAGATCCCTTGGGAAATGTCTTGAGATCTCTTACAGACCTGCCTTTTGCTTTTATAGAGCACTCAAAACCAAAGCCAAATGAAAAACCCCTCAAATGTCCAAACTCCCACATCAACCCCCCAATTTATGCATACTCCAGAAAGTGCTGCTCTCCTCCCAAAACAGATCCTGACACCCTGGGTGGGTGGGCAGCAGAACCCTCCTCCTAGGCTATCGGAGAAGGTATCTTTTGGACAATATATTGAAGCCAAAGTTAGTGTGATTCATCCCTGCTTCAGCAAAGTTCACCAGAGCATGACGTTTCACATCAGTCCTCAGGGCTTAAGAGATTTTCCACAAGAGGAAGGGTGTTAACACCAGCATCCTAACAAGCAGTGACGTGAATAATTGTGCTCCATAGATCTAAATTCCTCTTGTCACTCCAGATGCAGAAGTGCCTTTTAGCATGCTCTTCAAGGAAAAAAGAGAGACCACCTTTGCTACCAGTAACCAAAGAAGCCTGTCCATCAGTCCAAAATGCCTGCACAGAGTTTTTTCCATGCTCTGGAGATTTCACAGGAATCTAAGAGTGGTTGTGGTAGCAGAAACTGCCACAGTGTCTGCCTGGTTATAGAGGCGAGAGGTCAGACTGATCCTGTAACAGCCTTCAAAACCTCTGCCATCACAGCGTGCTGAAAAATGCTGAGAAAAACGCCCTCAATGTTTGTGTGCAACTCGATGTCTTCTGGGAAATGCAGCCTGGGCTGTACCCCTGGGACAATAGATAACCCTGCTGCATTAACCCTTTGTGCACAGTCTGCATGCCTTTCTATCAAACCACCTAAAATTCCTCCTCACTCCTTTCCCACTGACTTCACCTCAGAGTTAAAAAGAAAAGGTCATTTTCTCCCAAACTTCAGTGGCAAGAGCCTTGTTGCCATCAAACCGCTGTGTAAAAGGTCCCTCAAACATCTCCATGTTTGCCTTGGCAAAAGAACTGCAAAGGTCATGGCTCTTCCAGAGGACTTTTTCCAAGGACCACATTGGAAGCCCAAGATGGGGTGTCCACACTGCAAGGCAAAGGGAAGGACCTGCAGCATTTGGTCACAGGGCAAGTGACATGATCACCCTCAGCCAGAACACAGTGAGAATGCTGCAGAAGCTGTTTTAAAAGTCCTCCCAGCTCCATGGCCATGCAGAGAGTGACAAGGCAGATGGAGCTTGTTTTTCCCAGTGGAGAGTCAATCCACCAAGGTCAAGGTGCTTGCACCGGGTATTCAAACAGCTGGACAGAGAACAACTGGGTTTGCCCTCGGCATTCCTGCTGTGCTCCCTCTCTTCCCCTAGCAAAGCAGGATGGTGCAGAGGGCTGCATTTCTCCTGCAGATGCAGTGGCAGAGCCCTGCCAAGCAGGGGTGTCTGAAAAAACCCTTCTGTCTGGACACAAAAGCTTCTGGAGACCAGCTTTGAGCTAGTGGTGTTTTTAAATAAACCCAGCCTGGGCTTCTTCTGTGACTCCTAGCTTTGCAGCTAATAGTTTCCAGGCTTTTTTATCTACCACCTCAACAGCCAGATGCTCCTTTTCTACCCCTCTAAGTGATTCTCCTGTAATGACAACTCCAGGAGTTGGGGTTTTAGGGAAAGAGAGCCAAATCTTAGGACGCTCTTGCCACAGATCCTGACTTTTGGCAGCAGTGCTCCCTCGCCCACAGCTGAGATGCTGACTGCAGCTTGGGAGATGCTTAAGTAACCAACTGCAAACCTATTTATCAAATGACTCCAAGCCAAGGGCACAGCAGATGCAAAAGCAGACATAACCCTCCTCAACAGCCCTGCCTGCACAGAGAAGAGGCAACTGAAATAGCTCCATCCAAAGCCACAGAGGGGTGGGGGAAGCAGCACGGGAGCAGCAACAGTCTGTAGGTTGTTACACCCTGTTTATGCATGTTGGGCACTTTTTAAATTATATTTTTATATCTCACACATTTCATACTGGTTTCTGAAGGGATGAAGCTCCTGGAACAGCTTTGTTTGTTCTTATGCATTAAAACAAATTAGCCTGGAAGGCAGAGACTTCCAACACGGTAAGTTCCTACAGGTTTTGTGAAGACCAGCACTTCAGTAGAGAAAGCTCCAGTGAGTGCCCAGTTTGGGGAGCTGCTGCCCCCAGACCAAGGGGGATCCCCACGGCTCGGTCCATGCCCTGGGCCTGGGACCTGCTCACACTCAGCAGCCACAGAGCCCAAGATAAGCCACAGCACACACTAATGCCACACATCCTGTGGCAAGCAGAAGAGAACAAACCACAGGCTTTTGAGCCTAGTGAGTGGAAACCTTGCATCATTTTACCTTCCTCCACCTGATCCCCATGCTCAGCCTGGCTCTGCCTGTCCCTTCTCCAAGTCTTCATGAACATGAGTGGCCATCACCCTCTCCAGCACCCAGATGAGACAAAAAACAAATTAAGGGATATAACCCAAGGCCCAAAAACATGTATTATATACCTACAGTACTCAGATCCTACAAGAGGTTCTCATTTTATATAGGAGCTGGTTCCTATCCCCTTTTTCCCCTGTTCTCTCCAGAGCACTTCAGTAAACCAGGTCTGACAGCAGCATTACTACAGCACAGGCAACAGCTACACTAACAGCTTGGAGGAGCTGAAGTTTACAGAGCTTCCTTTACTCAAGGGAACTGCATTTTTCTAAGATTATATTATTACTTGGGCTGGTTGCTCAGTAATGCAACATCATTTCCCTTTTGGGTGGGAAAATTCTCTCCTTGTCCTCAGATGTGAATGATTTCAGCCTGAAAGGATGAACGCAGACTCTGCATGAACTGTGCCCCTTGCTGAAGCAGCAGGATGTTATATATATAACAGCTGGGCATTAAAAAATATATGGTGACGGGTGCACACACATCAGCTGCATGTATGCAGAAAATGGTGAGAAAGAAGAGGTGCCAGATGTGACAAAACCATTTCCTTCTGAGAGGCACCCACAGACTTCACTCTTGCACCACGCCTGTGCTTGCAGCTCTCTTGCATCTCCTCTGGATGAATATCCCAGCAAATGAACCTCTCATATTTACAGAAACAGCAAATTACAACGCAAATGTTGCAAAAACTGCTCAAAGAAATAAAAATTTGAATTTGTAATCAGGTCTGCTGCCACTGAAAACTGGATTCTGCCTTCTGTGTTCAGCCATTCAGGAAAGAGAAAAAACCTATTGTATGACCTACATCTTCAACTGAATGTAAATAACAGGGCCAGTGGTTGTGGTATTCAGGCCTCATGACAAGCTAAAGAATATGGATTTTGTATTGAGCATTTTCAAGGGAATATTCTGAACTACCAGCCTTTGATTCACTTGGAGCACCTTCTGACACTCCAGCTGGTCAAACTGCCCCAGTGCTGCTTTGCACCATTTCAACAGCAGAGAGACACCAGAGCAGGTGCCAGGATCTGGCCCTGCCTCTTTCCAGAGGAGCTCTGTGCACATCTGAGAGGATCAGCCCAGTGCTGTTTGTCTGCCTAGAAATATCCTGACACCCTCAGACTCCTCACCCCTCCATACCAGAGAAACCCTTCTGAAACTATATGAGGAAGGAAAGCCAGAATCCAAAGGGTTTTGGGAATCCAAACTGACTATCTACAATCTATCCAGCTCCAGACTATTTCTCTGGGGGTATTTCAGGGGTTGCAGCCCTGCCTGGAGCATCCAGGTGGCTGGAATGGCACAGACAGTGGCAGAAGGACAGTATTTCTGTGCTGCAAAAAGACAGCAGGCTCAGCCACAGCTGAACCTTGCCACGCTGTAGCTATCCTTATTTTGGAAATGGCACACAGCTCCCATGGATGGGGAACCCACAGTGGCACCAGGAGGTTCCTCTGGCAGCAGCTCCAGAAGTGCTGCGGACGTTGGTGCTGCCTTAATCTCTGCATCACAGCACTGAAACACTGTCGCTGTACTGACAGGTTTTATTGGCTTGATTAGCTTGTTATTTGAAATAGCTCTGTATTCTGCTGGGGTTATTTTGTTAGCATGGATGAATGCTTCATTAAAACCAACTCAACCAGACTGATGCTACAAAGTTTCATGTTTTACATTTCGGGTGAACAGCTACGGTCAGCAGCATCCATTCATTTTCACTATGACCACCAAAACTAACAGCCTTTCTAGCCTGGCATCATAACCCCTTTGGTAAATGAGCAAAATCCTCTGCCACCTCTGAGAGATGTGATGGTGACGGAGACAGTCTCAGCAGCTCTGACATGCTCCCTGCAGATGAGCAGGATGGGGAGAATGGAGGGAGGGTGGAGCACACACAGCAGCTTCAGAGTTCAGTCATGGAGTTTCTGACTGGCAGCCCAAAAATTGGTGTCTGTAAGAGCAGGTGAAGAAAACAAGTTTCTCCAGAAACTCCACACTCCTCTAAACAGATCAGTACCTGCAACTTCTGATACTGAAAAGAATATTTGCTAAGGAATGTACCCACACACCAGCAAGGCTGGCACCAGCCCCTGCAAACGTGGCAGCAACAGCCTATCTCCCTCGTCCCCCCATCCACGAGAAAAACACGAAGGAAGTTAAATTACCCCTCTAAAATTGTGGTGGTGCTGGAGCAGAACACGCTGCCAACAGCTGCTGAATGGGCACAGGCTGGCACTGGTGGTTTGGGACTGGGAAATCAGAGTTTGTGATGGGGAGCCCAGTAGTGGGCAGCTCTCCCCTTTCCCACTGCCTGCTCCCATCTCCACACGCGGTCACTGTGCACAGCAGTGTCAATCAATACTCATCACTGTGTGCTCCCTGCCAGCCAGGTCACACAGTTATCCCTCAGACTACTCATTTAGCACTTAAATACCACATCAAGCGCTTCCACAAATTGATGTGAACCCAGCTGCTCAGTGGATGACCCCTGCTACCTTCCAGGGCTTGACATGGGGAACAGGCAGGAAAGCTGATCTCCAATCTCCCTCTGTTTCTGAAATGCCTTTTCTTCCTTCTCTCTTCTTTTTTGCTTTACATTATGTACCCCAAAGGAGCAGAGCTAAATCCATACAACCCAGGGGAGTTCATGTTCACAGCCCACCAACCAAATCCACTTAGAGCTCACAGAGGAGCAGCAAAGATGCCTGAGACAGGAAAACCCTGCAGCCTTTTGATAGCGACGCAGAGGCACAGGAGGCAATCCTTCCTTGTCCCTGCACCACAGGGGGAGGAAGCATCCTTCCTGCACCACCCACAGTCACCTGAAACTGCATCGAAGCTAGAGAGCAGCATCTTACACCTCTCTGCATCACTGTGGCTGCAGGGAGAGCTGGGCTTCTGCCCCCAGGAGCCACAAAATACGTACTGCAAAATGTGAGGCAGGTTTGGGTTTGGAGGCAACACCATATCTTTGTGCAAACAAACATCCTCAGCATCTTCTTTCCTCACTCCTAACTTTGCTTCTTCCTCACACAGAAAGTTTCACACAGAAAGTTAAAAATACACATAAATAAATACAGACTGTTTACCCCTTCTAACAGTTTTGGAAAGTTTCTCCCAGCAGCCAGCCTAAACTTCTGCTGCAAAAGCTGGTTCCTTCTCAGGCAATTTCACACCTCATTGCCAGGGCTCCCACCAGGGAAGCCACATAGAAAGGTGGCACCTGCCATGGGAGAGAGGGAGCAGGGACAGAAGGACAGACACAGATGGCAGAAAAGCCCATTGCCAGCGGCTCCGTGCTGTGCTGGACACCGTGGCAGGGCACCTGTGTGGGTAGAAGTAGCAGGAAAAGAGACATGGCAGGAACAGGGAGACCCCAGCCATAGTGACTTTGTCAGGGGCTCAGTGTTACCTCTGCTGTCCCTGTGGTGTCACTGGAATTATTCCCATTTCACAGACGGGAAACCTGAAATACCGAGAGCTGCAGGACAGAGCTTGTACCAAACGCTGTCCTGACCCAGGCTGGGGGCAGACAGTGCCCTTCAGCTCACTCAGTGCCCGTGCGAAGTAGCTGCCAGAAGAGATTTCATGGAGGGGTTTGATAATGCTTTAACTTTACTGTCACCAGCTTTCTTGCTTCCTACTTCACCTATATTTTTTTTTTCTTGTGTTACTCTCCTTGGGCTCAGACCGCATTATAAACACGGGCTAAAGCCATCTGTCCTCATGTCTCAGCAGACAAGCCCACAGAGGGTCTGGCAGGGAGGGTGGCAGATGCAGGCTGAGGCACAGGCTCAGGAAGGCAGTGAGGCTGCGAGGGCAGCCCTGCTCCCGCCCTGATCCCTTGCCCCACGCTTTGTAAGAGACTCAAAAGCCCCATTTCTACACCCACCGCCTCACCACCTGCTCACTAAGCCCTGCCTGAGAAAGGGCTTTTGCCACCCAGCCCCAGACTGTTGCAAAGGGAGATGTAATCTTCATTTCCTGGTAGTGCCAGGGTGATGGGTTCACAAGAAATGGCCCTCCCACTCCAAGCAAGTCTTTTCCAAGGTGGGAAATGCCTCCGAGGGGCAGGAGCAGTGGTGACACAAACAGGGATTGCTGAGGAATCTGCAGCTCAAGCTGAGGGTGATTCAGGAGATCCCCCAACCTGCTCCTGTAGCAGCAGACAATTCCCTTGACTGACAGGCATAGAGCTGGAGCTAACAGCGAGTGAATCGCAGCTGTCAGGACCCAGTGTAATTCATGACGCCGTTTGCTGGGGAGCGAGCTACTGCTGGGCTATTTATCACTCCTTCACTGCGTGCCCTGCTCCTTCTGGCTGTGGCTGACATAATTCACAAGCACCTGTAGCTGCTGAGCACCGGCTGCACCGTGCAAAACCTTCACCCCCGAGCCGGCCAGCCAGGCACTGGTGGCCTGACAAATGGCTTTTCCAGCATGTGGACAGATAGTTCGAGCTTTTCAGACTCTTAACAAAGGAAATGCATTCCTCTACTGACTCTCAGGAGTCATCAAGGTCACAGGAAAAGATGCCAGACTGAAAGCTGAGATGAAATTAAATATTTTTTTTCTGTCCAGTGAGGAATCTGCACAGCTTTCATCAAATAATAGGTGAGCAGTTTGCTGGCGAGTTGCAGATTTTATCTTCACAAGGTTGGTAGCAGGTAAAACAGCATTATTCTCTCCCAGTTTGGAGAGCAAACTGATACTTGGAGTGGCACAAAGAAGTAGCTGAGCTGGGAACAGACCCAAATCTCCTTCATTTCCATGCAGTATCCTAGTCACAAAGCTCCTCTCACAAGCACTGCTAGTTAGGAGCTTTCTAATCCACTGCAGGCTACATTCCAGCTGATATCCCTAGCTATACATTGGTCTAGTGTGGATACATCCTACAAAGGCATGCCTTGGGTTTGTGAAGAAAATGAAAAGGTTATAAATGTACTTTGTCACATTTCCTGAAATTTTACAGCTCCACGCAACTAAACCCCAAGTTCCAAAGCACAATATTCTCTCCACATCAGAAATTAAAAGATAAAATTTGACAGTCCAACTCAGGCAGGCAATGAATCCTAAAACCCACTTAAAACCTACGCAGGATTAATTTGACATATTGGATTCCTTATACCACCTGCAGACACTCAATGCTTTCCAAACTCATTGAGAATTAGTCATCCTTAGAGCTATGCGCCTTCTTTGGTGAGAAAGTGAGCCAGTTTACTGAATGACACTTGAAACATCCCTGCTCGTTCTGGGAAAAATAAGATTTATCCTGTGCTGAAACCAAATTCAGCACAATCCGTAAAGCACGAAACTAGGCATTGCTTGTGATAATAGCACTGTAGATGTGGCATCCAAGGAAAAATTTTACTTTATACGTGACTAATCTGACAGTCTGTAGGCGACGTAGAAAAAGAGGGTATTTATAGAGAGCTGATAGCATCTGTCCCCACACCTGATAGGGGTCAGTACCTAAGGTGAGATGAGAGCATTTCTGGAAACAAGCAGGAGGCAACCCAGACCCTGAAGACCACCTACAGGAGTCCCCCGTTTCTCACCTGCATGGGTAGACACACGTGGACAGTCAGTACTCCTGGTGCCCCCCAAAACCTTTCTCAAGTTCCTCGGTGAAGTTTCCACCGCTCGCCTTCCAGCCAGTCCACACAGCTACAACGTGTTTACACTTTCCCACCCACCACTCCCATCCCAAACCTTCACCCACTGAAGCAGCTGCCTGTAGCACGATGAGCAAGGTTAAAAAGGAAAAGGAATTGGGGGGGTAGAGTGTTACACTCCTCATCTGAATCTGGGCGCTGTCGGGATGCCCAGCAGCCCACAGTCGCGATGCTGCGCGGAGAGCGCGGGGTCCCACGCCACGAGAGACCCGCCCGGTGCGGACCCCGCGCACTCTCCGAGCGCTGCCGGGACGAAATCCCGTCCCTGCCCTTCTCCCCATGCCCACCCCGGGCACTCACCCGGGCTGCCGGCGTGTCCCGCGGCGGGAAGCGAGGAAGGGCGGCCGAGACGGCTTCGGGACGGAGGAGGAGGAGGGCCCCTCCCGCCCCGCGCAGCCGTCGGGCCGCCCGCCCCCTCAGCCGGCTGCCTGCGGCATCGCTAGGAGTACTATAAGGGCGGCCGAGACGGCTTCGGGACGGAGGAGGAGGAGGGGGAGGTGGAGGAAGACGCCGTGGGGAAGCGAGGGGCAGCGACCCGGCCGGTGGGACCGGGACCAGCCCCAAGCCCAGCAGCAGCAGCAGGGTGCAGGCTGCCGGCATGGCGCTGGGGGTGGATGGAAGGGGAGCCGGGGGGGGGCAGGGGGGTGGTTGTTCACATACCCGGAGCGGGGCAATGAATAACCACGTAAATAGCGATTTTTAATGAAATCCCCGTGCCCCCCCCTCGGGGCGGCGCCTTAAAAGTGCGGGGTGCCCATAGCGGAGGGGGTGAGGGGGGGGCCCGGCCAGCAGCGGCGGCAGCCTGCGGCCAAGTGCCGGCGCCCGAAAGTAAAAGGGCAGGCGGCAGAGGCTCCTCCTCGAGCCTGACATCACCCAGCCGCGGCTCGGCTCGGCTCGGCATGGCCCGACTCCCCACGGCCCCAACAACAACAACGCTTCTTTCTACTTCTACTTTATTTTTCCTGCTGCATCTCCCAGCCGCGCCGGGCGAGCACAACCCCCCTGCCCACGGCCCCGGCGGTGCCGGAGCTGCCCCGGTTCGGTTCCGCGCTTCGTGCGGGCAGCGCACCCGGGGCACGGCCGCCCCCGCTACGGCAGGGTCACCCCTGCCGCACTGCACAGCCCCGAACTTAATCCCATCGAACTCGAGTCCTTGATGAGTTACTTCAGCTTTTTTCTTGGTTATGAAGCTGGCTCCCTTTTGAACGCCAGCAGCAGCGTTTGAGGGTACAGTTTCTGGCAGTGGTGAATTTCCCAGGCCGGGCTGTACGGGAGGCAAAGGATTTCCCTTCATTGTTCTGAAATTCCCCTTCATAATTTCATGCTCCTAGTTCTGGGAGAGAGCATGCCGCAGAGCAGTGGGTTGAGCTTTGCCGGCATCCCGATGTGCCAGGTTTAGGCTCCCCCTGAGCTCTCCTCTCCGGGGAGCACAAACCTGGCCAACCTTTGCCCTCGAGCTGCTCCTGGGACTTTTCCCTCGAGCTGCTTCAGAATCAGAATTAATTTCCACAAGCCAAGCAGAACCCGACCTTCCGAAGGGGAGGGTGGCTGGTGACAACTCACCGTGTCCGGACGGCTGCAGCCTGGAACAAAGCCGGGGTCTGGTCCCCAGCCCCCCGATGCCTGGTTTGATCCTCACCAAAAGCAGAAGTCGGTGGCTGACGTACACAAACTCTCCTGGAAGCCTCTTTCCACCCGAGAGGTGGCACTGATGAGCCCACACCAGCACTCTAAGGGCTTTACCCCGACAGGGCTCGCTCTCCTCTGCCCCTGGGCTTTTCTCTCCACATGCGAATGCTTTTTCCCGCACCTTCCCACACCACTTCACCATGAAGCACACTCAGAAATCCTCATTCTGGTACTGGCATAATCACGGATGAAAGCCCTGGGAAAGGCCACCTCTGAGGCACCCCTCTATCAATCCATGCTCTACTCTACTCCCTACAGCTTTTGCCATCTTCTTGCTTCAAATTTGCCTAAACCCAAGGAACAAGTCAAGCTGGTCAGTTTTGGGCATGAAGTACAAACCAATCATGATTATGCTTTAGTCATGCAAGTAAGCATCCCAGTCCTGACAAATGGAGTGACCCAGAAGCCACAGGCACCACGGTGCCAGATCTACAGAGGACATTTTTAGTCTTCTTCATTCTGTAGCCAGGTATTTACACATTCTGTATGGAATGGTTGTGCAAAACAAAGCTTCTGTCTTCATAGGACAGAGAGACCAATACACAGCTAAAGTTCAGGGGAAGAACTATGAAGTATTTTGATACTTTGGGAGATGCCACAGGTAGTGCAATGCAGCAGCTCAAACACTTGGGGATATCTTTATACATGAAATGCACGACTCCACACTACCAATTCCTAAGGCAGTAAGTAATAAATATGGTTCTTTAGAAAGTTTTGTTAGTCCTTGGAAACTCTAAGGGCTTTACCCCGACAGGGCTCGCTCTCCTCTGCCCCTGGGCTTTTCTCTCCACATGCGAATGCTTTTTCCCGCACCTTCCCACACCACTTCACCATGAAGCACACTCAGAAATCCTCATTCTGGTACTGGCATAATCACGGATGAAAGCCCTGGGAAAGGCCACCTCTGAGGCACCCCTCTATCAATCCATGCTCTACTCTACTCCCTACAGCTTTTGCCATCTTCTTGCTTCAAATTTGCCTAAACCCAAGGAACAAGTCAAGCTGGTCAGTTTTGGGCATGAAGTACAAACCAATCATGATTATGCTTTAGTCACGCAAGTAAGCATCCCAGTCCTGGCAAATGGAGTGACTCAGAAGCCACAGGCAACACCACAGTGCCAGATCTACAGAGGACGTTTTTAGTCTTCTTCATTCTGTAGCCAGGTATTTACACATTCTGTATGGAATGGTTGTGCAAAACAAAGCTTCTGTCTTCATAGGACAGAGAGACCAATACACAGCTAAAGCTCAGGGGAAGAACTATGAAGTATTTTGATACTTTGGGAGACAGCACAGGTAGTGCAATGCAGCAGCTCAAACACTTGGGGATATCTTTATACATGAAATGCACGACTCCACACTACCAATTCCTAAGGCAGTAAGTAATAAATATGGTTCTTTAGAAAGTTTTGTTAGTCCTTGGAAAGAAAGACTTGCCAACCAGCAAATCTGACACTTTAAACTGTGCAATACAGATAAGGCAACTGAAGAAGAAACTTCTCTGAGGCCAAGGATGCACCCTCAGGGCTCCAGGGGCCAAATGAAAGCCAAACTTTGCCCTGACATGAAATGGATGCTCTCCTGTCCACTCACTCTCAAGCCTGAGGGCCCTAATACCGAGTCTAGAGCTCATTCCCTTTCCCCCACCTTTTCCAAGAGACTTCCCTAACATCTAAGCCACACAGCAGCTCCCCACTCTTACTGCATCCTTCCAAGCTGTAAATCCAACAAGCAGGAAGCACAGTATCAAATGCTTTTCCAAAAGGGTCTCAATAAATTCTTCCTACTGTTTCACTCCACAGGCCCATGGAGAGCCACAGCAGACACGGGCAAATGCAAGACAAGCACTTGTGCAGGAACAGTCCATGCCGGTGTGGAATGGCTCTGTCTCACCCTGCCCCCGTGGTGCCCCCATAGCACGGCCCAGCCTGCAGTGCCACTAGCTAGGGAAGCAGGGAAGGCTGAATTAACCCCCTCTGGGTGTGGGGGAAAGGGGTAGCTGGTGTCCTCCCAAAATCTGCCATTAAACCTGCCTGACCTGCTGCATTTCTGAGTCACACAGGGCACTTGTGACCACAACAGGGTGACCGTGAGGGCTGTGTGCCAGGGTGCAGAGCCAGCAGCAGGAAACGCTGGCCAGAGGGCCCCGTGCTGCCCTTGGATGAGCCACATCCTGGCAGAGCTTAGTAAAGGTGGGACAGGAATGCCACTGCAGCCTCTGAAGCCCATGGCAGTGGTGAGCTGCCTTCACCAGCCCCAGCAAAGGCCCCACGGGTGTGAACCCGTGAGCCTAAACCAGTACTCACCATCAGAAAATAATCTCTCTGCTCTCTCCATCATGGTTCCACAAGCAGCATATTATTTACAAGCACCTGGAAAGGAAACACCGATATTCAAGCAGTTTCAGACTTCCTAAATGCAGTCCCTTCCCCCACAGGTGTCTGATTTGTCAAGGTTTAGTGTCTGTAAATTTAAAGCTACTGTGTTTTCCTGCCATCTAATTTTTTATTCCTACTTCAAGGTTTTGTAAGGAATATCGCTGCATTGAAGGAGTCAATTTATGACTGATATTTTTGAGCTCCAGTTTCAACAACCACATGAAAACAACAGAGAAAAAAACCCCTCACTTTGTTGATTTTTGTTCAAAAAGTACTCTTTTACCCTTTGGAGCTGCAGAGGGCAGTGTGGAGGGGATATCAGCCCTGCCACCCATGTGATGAGTTTGACACCCTCCTTGGGGCTGGGAAAGAAGCTTCAGTGGTGGGAGAAGGAAGAACTGCAGCAGGATGAAGGTGGCTGTGTGGAGCACAAGCACTCAGTGAAGGCCACGAGCACTTAACCACATGAAAACAACAGAGAAAAAAAAAACCTCACTTTGCTGGTTTTTATTCAAAAAATACTCTTTTATCCTTTGGAGCTGCAGAGGGCAGTGTGGAGGGGATATCAGCCCTGCCACCCATGTGATGAGTTTGACACCCTCCTTGGGGCTGGGAAAGAAGCTTCAGTGGTGGGAGAAGGAAGAACTGCAGCAGGATGAAGGTGGCTGTGTGGAGCACAAGCACTCAGTGAAGGCTTTTCCCCATGTGCTGCTGGAGTTGTTTATCCCCATGGCACAACTGCACACTCTGCTGCTGCATCCTGCTGATGCTGCTTCCAGGGCAGCTCCAGGCTGAGGGCTGCTCCCCACCCTCCTTGTAATAGGAGATTTAAATGCATGAAATCATGGCTGAGGAGCCAGATGGGGCAGGCAAAGCCTGATGTCGAGTGATGCCACAGCATCCTCCTGAAAGAGGCTGTGACCTCAAACGCCTCCCCAAATTATGTACAGAACACATTTAACACTTCCATCAGAAAGCAAGCAGCACATTCCACACACAGAAAAGGAGTTCAAACAAATAAACAAACAACCTCATCAACACAGGAAACCTCTAACAAAGCTATATATAAAACATGATTGATATTGATTAATTGAAACCTGCCCATTACCTTGTTTTGGGGGAGGAACAACAGAGTGTGTTTTTATTTCACCTTGGTTTCCATTTTCCAGATTGAGGGGCTAGAGACACAAGAAAAAAATTGCTGGTGTCTACATTGTTTTGGTCTGAAATCACTAAAAACCATGAGAGTCTCTGCAGAAGAGGCATCTCTGCAGCATTTTGGGAGGATTACAGTGACCAGTCCCTTCCCTCTGGTTCCATAGGAGCCTTTCACGGCACAGCCGATGTCATGAAACTCCTGCAGCTCCCTTGAAACTCATCCCAGATCTGTCCAAATCTTGGATCAGGCTCATAAACCTCAGACAAGTTTTAAGCTGATGATGAATTAAGGTACAAAGTGAATATTTTCTCCTCCTGGAATTTGTTATTAAAAGCCCTGAGTTTCCAAAGTGGACAAATAGTTCCTAACTGAGTAATTAATTTCCTTCGCATCTCCTCTTGATGCCACAAGCCATCCATTAATGGATACCAATCATCCAAAAGGCACTTAATACGTGACCATTATTCTTGAAATTTTGGGGGTGGTGGTATTTTATTGATTTATTTTAACAAAAACTGCTCGTTCCGGGTATTTGACATTTGGAGGTCAGGATGGATACGGGTCTTGTGATCCCTCTTCATCCCTCACAGAAAAATGCACAACTTGAAATGATACTGCATTTTGAATCCTGTCACTGGAAAAAAAAATCCCATATTTTCTGAGGGGAAAAAAATAAATCAGCCATCCAAATATATCTGAGAAGAAGCAATTCTAAATTTCTTATTTATTTCTTTCAGGACCTTTTTCAGCCAGCTCTGGTTTGGAGCACACCCAGACATTCTGGAGCTGAGCTAAACACTTCAGAGCAGTGCCCTGGAAAGAAGCCCCAAGTGAAATTTAGAAGGGACACTTGGATCCAATAAAGTTACAGGTGTGCTCCTCTATCACTAAGTTTCTGGGAGCACCCAAGGTTCTGTTTCCTCTTGCATAAGGAGGGCAAATCCCAGGTATTGGGGGATATGAGCATAAAAATCGTGTGAAAAAAGCCATGAAGAGCAGAAGGCAGAGAGGAAAGGAGCCTCTCCTGTGCCGTATGGGCTTTAAAGTGATTTATTTTTAGCCTGCAGTTTGCTGCTAGAGCCTCTCATCCGTAGCTTTTGAGGCTGTTACCGCTGAGGTCTCACCTTGTCTTAGGTTTAAGGGATGCTGTGCCAAATCTGGGTTGCAGCAAGACACCACTGCAGAACATAACAAGTGCGTTATATTCCACTTTCATACAGAGCTAACAAATTTATAGGTTGTCTACAAAATCTCCTCTCTTTTATCCCTGTAATTACATTCTCTAAAATTCACCAAGCAAGGGCAATAATTCAAATAACTTCCATTTCCCATTAACCTAAATGTTAATCCTAGGCTGGCTCTTGTGCTTCAGCCAATCTCTTCTGACCTTGCCGGTGTAAGTATGATGCTGTTTAAGAAACTCTACCTGTCTGAATCTAAATCTGAGCCACATGGGCGAGAGCAAAGCACCTCATAAGGCACAGAAAGCCCCCTGTGCCTTAATTCAGCCATGCACACAAGCATCATTTCATATTGTCACCCTTCTTCGCTGCTTCAACGCTGTGGTCACAACTATCTGCTGTGAAGAAGTGACCGTGGCAGGTGTGTGATATTTTGACCACCATACACAGCAATGACCACTGAAGGAAACTCAAGGCTGAACAAGAGAAGCCAAGAGGAGAGTGAAAAAAAAGACAAGTTTGAGCTAAGGTATGGATTTAATGAGCTTGATTCTCCCTGTGCAGACTCCTAATGGGACACAGATCCAGGTGGATGACAATTTATACCAACTGAGAAACTGTCTCTTAATGCCAATATCACAACAAAACTTCACTTTTCTTCTGCCCATTCTTAGTCCTGACTGTTTGTGCTGGAAGTTTTTTGAGGCATAAAATTCCAATTTCTGGACCTGCTTAGTGCTAAGAGATCATAAATGCAGCATGAGCTTCCAGGCAGTACTGCAAGGCAAGTAATAAAATATTTATCCCCACCCGCCTTCTGTGCTTGTATGCTCTGCAAAGGAAACCATCAAAAGTAGAGCCACCAATTTACAGCTGGAGCCTTCAAAGGGATCCAAACTGTGTGCCATGTCCACATCTCTCTCAAGAAAAAATGTTTTCACACCTTGACCCATTGCAGAACATTTTCATTTCTTGCATAATAAATAATAATAATAATAACAATAATAATAATAATATCAAATTTCAAACCAAAACGAAAATAATTATAGATTATAAAAGAGCTCACATGGCTTTAGAAACAGTAAGGTGTTTCCATAATTGCATTAGCCAAGCTGCAACCTTGATATACAACAAGGTACCTGATGCTCAGAGCTGGGCCCCAAACTCACCTTCAGGGAACCTGAAGCTTCATGAAATCCCCAGCATGTGGAAGCTCAGCTGGGCTCTCAGGGGATGAAAGAAGCACATTTCCTCTCACAGGAGCAGTCCCCACCTACATTTCTTCCCTTCAGCCACTAAATGTGAAGATGCTAAATTCCTGCCCACCTAATTTCACCCATTTTTTTTAGAGTGCTACCAAAGCTACAACCATTTTTGAAGTGACACTATGATCTTTAGCTGTACAACTGCTTGCTTTCCTTCTTTCCTGCTGGAAAAGTTTCCTTGATGTGCAAAGCCCTGCGTTCCTGTAGTGTCTCATGGGTCTCCAATGCTACCCAGACTGCAGGTGCTAAAACAAGGCTTCTTGCCACTCTTACCATTAACTGCACCAGAGCTGATGCTCCAGGGAAGATCATGGAAGGTTGTTGTACTCTTAACCTGAAATGCAGCAAGGATTGTGTGATGCATTTCTCCCTGCAGCTCCAAGGGAAGGAGCAGGTGCCTGTGCTTACCAGGTGATGGAAGGAGCTGCTTCCTGCTGTGGTGGTGGAGGTGAAGGAGGTGGTAGAGTTTCTCCAGCAGCAGCAAGTGGAGGCAAACCAAATTATCTGGCTTCAACCAGTGCAACTCCTCAGTGAGCGAGATGCACAGGCAAGGACCTTCCCCACCCTCCCTCTCTGGATCTCCTAACTCATGGCTTATTTTAAGAAGGGAATTAAATTGTTTAGTAGCCAACAAAGAAGTTACCTAGGAATTTCTGCCTATTAATCTCTTCATGCCATGCTCTGGGTTTGGTTTTTTTTTTTTCAAGCTACAGAGAAATGTGGAGCTGAGCAATCCTTGACTTGGGAGGAAAGGGACCACACGTGACTGGACTTTGTGAAATACGAGATTTTACAGTAATGGCATTATGGTCAGGTATGAAACTGCAACACAGCACCAAGCAGCTTGCCAGCAATCAGGCAGCAGCAAGGAGTGTTTGAAGTTTGCACAACAGGGGTATCTGCCAAGGTTAAGGATGCTACAAGCACAGGGAGGGCTCTCTGGAGCCACTGGCCCCAGGAGAATCTTCAATATGGGCCCAAAATCCACACAGCAGATTCAGAGTCTTTGGAAACCAACAGCAAGAGGCAGGCAGGAAGGAATCCTGGAAAGGTGTTTCCAACACTGAGTGACTGATTTGAGGTGGGTCAGAGGAGGTCACACAAACACAACTTTCCTCTTGCCTCTATTGAGATAATTAAAGTTAAAAGCACCTAGTCAAAGACCTGCAACCTTGAAAAACAAATACACTTTCTGCAGTGCGCCAAGGTGGCTCTTTTCTCCATGTCAGCAGAAAGCCTCCTGTGCCTCCCTCTGTAAGGAAAAGGAAAGAGCCAAAGCTGCAGCTGGCCAGGCCATGGGATGGGACCCCCCCACCCCCCAGCAACACCAGGGCACTTCTCTGGCAAGCGGAACGGTGCTGAAAGGCATTGAGAGTGCCCACAGAATGGATGGAGAGGAGTTCCAGGTGTTTCAGGCTTTTATTGCACAGAAGGAGAAATAAATAATCTAAAGGCTGAAATTATCAGAGATGAAACAAAGTGAAAGGCAGTGATTTCCCCCTCCTCATAATGTCAGAACTGATGTGTGGTGCTGGGGGTAAACTTACTTTGCTAAAGCAATTCTGAACCAACTATCCCTTCAGCCAGGAGATGCTCTAAGTGGGCCTAACTATTTCACCAGGTCTCAGCTCTCACATCAGAAAGGATGTGGGAAATAACTATGAACAGCTTCTAAGACATAATTTCACAGTTTTACAGAAGAGGTCATTATCCTGCATTACTGCATTTAAATGTGCGATTTCAGTTGTGAATATACTTAATAATCTTCTCGGACTTGCCACTGATTCTGGCCTATTGTCTAATGCCTTAAAATACTTTCTAAGACCTTGGTAATTGAAATGCTGAGGTAGAAAATGACTGTATTGCAAGCAGGGAAATTCATGCCTAGAGGAGAAGTGAATTGACCTGGAAGGTCGCATTCATCCGTGGCACAGCTGGGAGTGGGGCACTGGCTCCTGCTGTCAACGTCACTGCTCCCAGGCAGAGTGTCCCCAGTCACCCAGAGGACATCTGAAATGGGGTGTTGTAAGCTTTTAGAGCAGGAACCGTTTTTAGAACTCAATAGGGCTTATAATTGAATTCCTTAAAAGGGTTATACTGTCTTCAGTAACTCATCACTTCCCTGGACTGGCCCTTTCATTTCCATTTTCTCCCCTCAGTTTGGGTAAGGTTTGAAGCCCAGCAATGCTGTAGTTTGCATAAACAAACAAGCCTCAAATACATAAATAGCTATTCACATCCTTTGTGCGTACATTCAAGTATTTCAAAAGGCACCCGTGGCAGCCATTAGCACTTCTAAATGCTTTTTGAAGTAATGGATTGATTTTTGTGTGTGTGTGTGCGGGTCCTTCACTGGAACTGGCTCCCAAATTCCTCCCTGCTGATGAGGGAGGACTGGTGGTAGCGGTCCCGTGAGGCGAAGTCTGCGTTCTCCTCGGTGAGCTGCCTGGTCTCCATGCCAACTGTTGCAAAGGATGGTGTCACCACGATCTGCTCCTTGGGAGTGGGCCTTCTCCTGCAAACAGAGAAGCAGAGGTGCCTGCATCACCCCTTGTTTGTTGTCCCTTTCCAGCCGTGCTCTCGGCTGTGCCAACAAGGCAGGGTGATTCCAAAAGAGGCTAAATCCTGCTCGGTGCCCCTTGGAGGCACAGAGTTAACCCGAGAGCATTTTTCTTAGAAGGCACAAAAAAAAAAATGTTCTCCCTTTCCCCAAGTATACACTGCAAAATAAACATTTTTGTAACAAATGGGTTTCCTCTTTGGATATTGGCTATGTCAGCACCTTCCACACCAAGCAAGAGAAGAAGGAGGACAAACCATTTCTAATGAAAAATATCCTTTTTATGGTTTCTTAAGCAATAAAAAAAAATTTAATAATTTTTGTAAATTGTATATAAAACAGGAGATTTTCCTGCAATCTCTTATCCCAGAAGCTGATTTTAAGAAAACATTATTGGCATTTTTAAATCAAAACTGTAAGACAAATATAGCACTAAGACCTCACCAAGCACCTAAGAGCCTTAGAGGTGTCAAGAACCCTTGGCTACCTCCAACTCCCTTACAGTTTAATGAGATTTATTATTTTTCTCCAATTCATTAAAATATCTTGACTGGATTTCAGGAAAACAGGGCTCATAAAAAACTTATAAATTACTTCAATGCAATTTTTTGCAGCACAACATAGATGGACTTCGAAGTGACCCCACTCCCAAGCAGAGCCCAAGGTGTCTTTGTGCCAGTAAGAGCAGGAGCCCTGGCACCAGGATAAGGTGACCAAGCTGACTGGCTGACCCAGACATTGCACTCTTTGAGAGGAGAAAACCAGGATCAGTTTCCACCTTGGGCACTTACCAGATCTCCCCTCAGCCTTTCTTGGCAGGGTCTTTGCTCATCGATTGCACTGACCAAAGAACCAAGGACTTTGTTTGTCTGGTAACCCAAAGATAAAATCCCCCTGTGACCACAGCACCTCTCCACACGAGAGGCAGGGATAGTTTCTGCTTTCCACGTGTGGTCATTCTCCATGAAGCCCCACACCTCAACCAGACTCCCACAGGGATTGCTGACAACGGGCAGGAGACGCGACTGAGATGCACCAAAGGACAGCTGGGAGGAAAATGCTGTTCTGCCATCGCAGAGGCATCGAGCTAAAATGACCAGCTACAAATCTGCCCGGGGTGGAAGCAGACAGAGCTGCCCAGGGTATGAAGCAGCAGGGTCTGGCTCACTGTGCCATGAGTAATTCTGGCAGCATTTCAGCATGGCCCCACTTACCCTGTTCCCAGCCCTAACTCCTCACCCTTGGCTTGAGCTCGTGTCACCAGTCCAGCAGATGTTGTGCAAGGGGATAAGGGACAATCCCTTACTCAGAAAGAGACATGCAGAAAGCACATGTGGTGGTGCATCCCACTCCCCTGCCCCTTGGGCTGCACTGTGATCTGAGAAATGCTTGTTAGCCTCAGCCTTGACAAACAGCACCTGGGCTCAGCTCTGCCTGAGCTTATCAGAAACACTGTCTGCTCCAGGCAGCTAATGCTGACAGCTCCTGGTTTTTAATGAATATCCTTGGAAACTTATTTTTCTTGCATGAGCAACAACCCAAGTGGAAGAACCTTTTTGTTATAGAGCATTCAAAGAAAGTTACTGACAAAAATTGTGGCCAGGATGGAAAATTACTATGACCAAAGCCAACTCTCTTGCTACCCAGTAAGCAGCAGCCCAGAGTGAGACCCTTTGAGTTCTCCTGGCCCACAGTGGGCTGAGACCAGCACCTTCCTCTGAGCGGGGCCTCTCAGAGCAGTGAACTCTCAGGTTTGCTATTCCTGTAGGACCATCACCAAGTGACAATGACACAGCCTGTGCTGATTCCCCCACTCCTCAAGGTTCAATCCTTTACCTGTTGAGAAGATGCAAAGGCATCACAATTCCATAAGAATCTTTTGGTAAATGGTTTAAATTAAGGTATAAATTAAGTGCTGTTGTGTCTAAGGCCTACCATGGAGACCTCAGAGAGATCCCTCACCCCTGGCTTCTCTCCCCAACCACCTCTGCTTACCAAAACATGTGGTCATGTTAGAGGAACTGTGGGCAGAGACAGGACCTGGCAAGACAGACCAATGTGCTTAATTGCCTGGACTTTCATTTATTTTGAGGAGCCAGCAAATTGGCACATGTAATGCATGGCAGCTCGTGTTGCACAGTCCTCAATACGGGGTTCACTCACCCCAGCAAAAAAAAAAACCCAACAGACTGAGAAACTCAAAGCCCACTGCTCAGAGGCAGAGGTGCTCATAAGCTGCTACAGGAAACCCAGTGTGATGGAATTAATAATTAATAGCATCAAATAAGTTTAAGAAAACTAGTTAATAACCAACCAAAAAAGCCCCTCAAGGTCTTGTGGCAATCAAAACTCCAAGACAATGCTACTGCAGTCCCATGCAAACTCAATACTGAAGGATTCCTTCACCAAAGACCTTGTGTATCATGTTTGCCCCAAAGTTATTGCAGCTCCCCTACCCCAGATTTCCTCTCTCCACCACTACCAGAGGAATTTGTTTTCAGTGAATTATGAGAAGGAGTCTCAAATTTCTCATTTCCTTGCAAACTTCCCAGTTTAACCTGAGCCATAGATTTTGAGCACAGACCTTTGGGGTAGGATAAAGCTTCAGGCACCAAGATACAGTTTTCAGCTGACATTCCCACACTCAAAGCAGAGGAGACTCCTGCTTCCCCACATCCACAGCTAACCATATGCCAGGCTAATGGGAGCAAGCAGCCCCTTTTACAATTAAGCAAGAATAACCCTGAGTATGCAAGAAGGGGCAGAAAGACTGCTTAGGGTAATAAGCAAGTCAATTCTTCCAGCCCTCTCTGTGCTCATTAGTGGGTCATGGGAACAACGAGCAGTGGGTTGGTCACTGCCAAGTGACTGGTACCAACCTGCATGAAGTGATCAAAACCGACTTAATCCAGCCAAAGAAACTGAAATTTGCTGCTGCTCCTACAGAGAAAAGGCACAAGAAGTCAGTATGCTGCTAATTCTCTCATAATAGCATTACACCACTGGATTTTTGCATAAAATCTCAAACCAGCACACTTGTTATTAGCCTGCAGTACCCAAAGATTTTGTGATAGTGAGAACATTCCTGAAGTCTTCCTACATGCTGTGGCTTTTAAACAACTGTCCAGGTATGAACCCAAATTTCCTATGGAGAACAGCCATGCATTCCCAGCCTGACAGCTTGTTAAACCCCAGTAAGGCTTGAGCAAAGCCCAGGCACCCACCACAGTATCTTTCACTGCCTGGAGTGCAAAAATCCCCACTGCAGGGATGGGGAGACAGGAGGAGCCATTCAGCCAACCTCAGCCAGGGTGGCTGTGGTCTCACCAATGATTTCCTCTTGTCTGACCCCACAGAGAGCTGGCTTAGCTTATTACACCAACACTGATTGCTTTTCTGATTTCTCAGTAGAGTTAGTTTCCTGCACTGGGTCCCTGCAGGGGCAGGGAAGTGCCAGAGCTGAAAGCAAAAGCAGCAGGAGAAGTTTGGTGAGGGACAGGGAGAACCAAGCCCTGTCAGTGCCTGCTGGATTTGGCTTAGGCTGCTGGGGAGGAAGAGAGAGAAGGGATGTGTCAACCACAGGGCACTTCTCCCAAGGTCTTCATCTAGCCCCTAATCCAGAGCTTCTCTCAGGCCAGTGTCTCCCAGCCTTTCCAGACAGAAGGGCTGTTTGATCCTTTGAAGAACAAACTCACAGATCATCAGAGCCTTGTGACCACAAAATAACATTCCCTCGCAGCCAAGTAAAAGTCAGGCTGAATTTTGAGCATTCACTTCCAACATTTTCAAAGCCATGCATTGTTTCACTGTATGCATGAGAATGCACGTGCAAAAGAAACCAAGAAAAAAATGTCTAATCGTGCTGCTATTTCATCAGCTTCCAAAACCCTCTACACACTGACAGAGAAATTCTTATTAATTTTTGATAAATATTTCAAAATCAGATTACAGAGATATAATACAGTGAGTATACAAAGGCAAAACATACTCCAACACCTGAAAACATTATTTCTGTTTTGTTTGATATATGGGGGCCATAAACAACTTGATTAAAACTTACATATATTTGAAAAGATACAAATTAGCAGCTACTATCCACAATCTCAGCTCTTTTCTACTATCCCCTACAGATACATGGAAAGAAAATCACTCAAGAGTAGAAAAAGAACAGTTTAGAAGGTGGTGATTAGTTTGTGGTTTCTCATCGTGTGCATTTCTCAAATCTAGTATGTACTTACCTACTGTCTAATGAACTTTCACCTAAATAAACCCAGGTAGCTATTTCTGCACATATTGCTTATGAACTCATATTTCATACTTGATTTTTCTCATCCTGGACAAAAAACTGCACATCCAGGCACACACTCAGCTGTGCACCTCACAACCTGCCGATGGATGGGTGGATGGATGGATGGATGGATGGATGGATGGATGTACGTACTCATGAGCAGGTGAGGATGCCCACACCATGTCCCTTCAGAGACACAGAGCACTGCAAACCCCCCCACTGGCCTTGCCAAGGAGCTGTGGGCTCTCATGAGCTGCTTGCTGAATGTGCTTCACTGTTTAATTTTGAACTTGTTTAAGCCGATCATGTGCACAGATCTTTCTAATGCTCTCTGCCTTAAAGTATTTTCCCAGATTATGTTCCCAACATATTCAATTTGTTTAGCTCTGGAATCAAAAGGCTCTCTTGTTCCACAGTTATGAATGCTGAGATTTGATGAGACACTCATCATAATTGCCATTTTCCTTAAACTTCTCTCAGGTGGGTTTAGATTGATTTGGTTTAATAAAACTTATTTACAGCAGATTTTTCTCATTGCTGGGGTGCATTTACAAAATGCCATCCCCATCAAATCTTAGTATCTGGTTTTGCCATTTGAAGCATGATATAATAAAGCAACAAGCACCATGTTCAAACTATCACACCAATGCTACTTATAGTTAGAATCTAACAGAAAATTAAAGACTCAGAGAGAAAATGTATTAAAACAGCAATGGAACAAATTGTCATCGTTTACTGTGTCACCTGCACATTAAACACAAGAGTCTCAGTTCCTAATTAAATTAAATTAAAAGTTTAATGAATTTTTAAGCAGGTTTAGTAATACAGAGAAAAAAAACTCACCAAGAGGGAGTCCTGGGCTTACTTGGCCGATGTAGAAATACAGAATAACTGCTGCTCCCAGGCTGACCAGGGTGTAGATCCACTGAATGACAAACATTATGATGAGGGACACAATTGCCTGGTGGAAAGACACGGTTTGGGGTTACCCCAGAGTCTGGGAGGTAAGACCATGTGGACAGTCAGAGCTCAGGTTTCCATGTTACAGGGAGCCTCACTTGGTCTCACTCGGAAAAGGAGGGACAGCACAGGTTTACAGTGTCACCTTCAGCAGCATGGAGGTAGCTCCACTGAGCTATCCTGACTCCCAGGGTCAGCGTGGGTCTCTGCCTGGGCTTCTCCCAGAGAAACATCCAGAGACTCACCAGCTCAGGAGGAGATTTGGCTCAAGTTGCATACAAACAGGGATAGAGGTACCGTCTCCATGGCAGATGCTTGGAACAGCAAGGGGCAGCACACAAAGAAAGAACTAAAATGGTCCCAGCTGACACAATCGGTGAAGGTCAAAGAGGGCAGAAGGGAAAGGAGTCAGGATGAATAAAAACATCCAATTTTTGCTCTTGTGATTTTATTTTGCATTGTCAATCCCATCCCAGCTCTGTTGCAATCTCCACCCAAGCCTGATTATTGACAGGAAACCTAGTTGCTTTAATGAGCACATCCATCATCTCCATAAGCAAATTCCCCTGCAAAGGCAGAGGGCTGATGGCTCTGCCCTGACATGCACTTGGGAGCCACAATAGATACGAGCCCAGAGGTGGCATCAGCACACAACCTCCCAAAGATGCCTCCTAAAGAGGGGCCACCACTCCCAGCCCACCCCTGGCCCTGCAGCCCAGTGGGACCCCTCACCAGGAGCTGGCTGCTGGCAGCAGCCGTGGTGAATTTGAAAAGCAGGTGTCCAGCTCCATCTGAGGATTAAACTAACAGGGTTTGTTGGGCTGTTTGAGTGGGTTTGTTACATTTTATGCACAGCTATGAAATCCTCATCCATGCAGCAAAGCCATATGGCTCATTCATTATGCATATCTGACCCTTTCCTTGTCATCTGCCCAATAATCCATCTTCCCAAGATGAATTTAAATGTCTTAAACTTCTCAGAAACTTGAGGCAGAAGCTATTTAAAAGTTATTTAATGTTTAAAGTTTATTCCATGTTGCAGGAATGCTCTCCTTTCCTCCCTCAAAAGGTGGAATTTCATAGCCAGGCTGCTAGTATCAGGAAGTCAGCACTAATGAAACCCCATCCCAAGCTTGCAGAAACTGGCCCATTAATAAAAGCAACACAGCTTTGGAGATGGTGTCTCAATTCATTACACAGCAAGGCTTTTTTTTTTTTTTTTTTTTTTTTATTCCATGCATCCTTAAAGTCCTAAGACTCCAGATTTTGAATTTGTACTTTTGAGTTGGGTTGGAGTTTGTTTGTTTGTTTGTGGTTTTTCCTGTTATTTAATTTAATTTGCCATTGGTCTTTTCCCTTAATTAGAACTGCTGGATGCAGTACCTTGAGTATTTAGTTCAGGTGACCTGGAATACAAGAATCAAATGCCAGTATTTAAGGTACTGGAGTATTTACACTGCAGTATGGGATGAATGTCCTTCCGTTTTCTACTATCACAAAACACTGCTCAAAATTAAAGTAAATTACTTACACCAGCAAAGGAAATCCAGTGACTGAAAAATTTGGAGTAGAAAGATTCTGGCACTTGCTGAATTCCCAGTTCTGGATTTTGTTGCTTTATAGATGATTCTAAAGAAAACAAAAAAAAAAAAATTAGAAAGGTACTATAACGTCGCAGTTCTGGATTTTGTTGCTTTATAGATGATTCTAAAGAAAATGGGAAAAAAATTAGAAAGGTACTATAATGTCAGGGTTTTTTTCCTCTACTTTACATTACCAGATTCCAGGAACCAAAGCAAAAATTCTAGCTGACAGCTGGGTATAACATAGTTAAAACAAAACCTCCAAAATGAAAACTGAAAAGAAGTGCAAGGAAAAAAACAAAAAGTTGCCAGCTCTGCTACTAAGTCCATTTGAAGGCCCCATCTATCCATGTCTGCCTCAATTTCACAATTTGTGAAATAAGAAAAATAATACTTTCCTCCATCAGAGGGGTATATGAAGCTTAACTGACTAATGCTGATGAAACACTGCAGCACTGGGAATGACAAGCTCCATGCACAGGTGCTGCATCAAATACCCACATCACCAACAGAACAAATTCAGATCTTTACCTATGGATGTTGAGTTACAAACTCCACCTGTGTTGTGGGGACCATTAAGATAGCCTGAGTTTGAGTCACAGGGCTCCAACCATCCTACCCCACACCAGGATGAAGTAAATCCCAAGATGCACCTAAACCCTTTTTAATGTGCAGCATTCAGCGTGCCTGTGAAGAATTATGAGTATATCGTAAACAACCCAACACTAAATTTAGTCCTGCCTGCTTTCCTGTGATTAATCTTCTGTAGGAAATTGCATTGGAACTTCTCCTGTGATGCATTGCAATGAACTCTACCCTCACCTGGAATAAATGATATTATGGCCATGAATCACTGAATGACAGCCCCATATAAAGCTTGTTTCGTGCCTGCCTTCAGGAAAGCACTGGGAGGACCAAGGTTATAAAGAATTTTCTCTGAACAGGGAGATGCCCATCTCCTCCAGCCCTTACCTTCTCCCCCTGGGCCAGGGAGCATCATCACTTCACTGCAGGGCTGCTCCCTCTGCTCCAGCCTCCAGGGTATGTGCTGGGCATCCGCAGGGGGTGCTGAGCCCAGACCTGCATCCCACTGGCTGCCCTGCTCATCCACGTCCTGCTGCCTCCCCTGGGGCTCCGTGGTCTCATCCCAGCTGTTCTGAGCCAGGAGAGCATCGTGATGGAGATCCAGGAGAAAGCTGTCTTGTAATGTCTGCTTGGCTGGCCTCTTTGTCTTCTTTTGTTTGCCTTTTTGGGTTAAATTCTCAGCTCCTTCTCTTTTGCTAGTACTTGGCTCACTAAAAAATGGTTTAAAAAGCTGGTCCATGTCTTTTTTGAATTCCAGCAAGGTGCCATTTGATCTGCTTTGAATTACCCCATCTGCTGCCCGGCTGGGGGGCTTGTTGAAAATTAAAGGCTGGGAAGAGTGAGCAGGTCTAGCAGTTCCCATCTGGGTCTCTTCAGGTTTCTGCTGAATGTTGTAGCTCAAGGACAGTGAGAAATAGGAATAGTCCACAGCAATATATGTCAGCATGAAGTTGATGGTGACTATGGGAGCAAGAACATTCACTTGCCCGATGAAGACAAAAGCCATGGTGATGAGACTCGTTAAGCAAATTGCAGCCACTGGAGTCTTGTTGGGGCCTTTCTAGTTCATAAATAAAACAAAATTATGTTTAAATTAATAACCATGAACCTTGTCATGAGGATCCCCCACTTACTCAGCTGCTGTTTGTGGTTACCTGGGCTGTCTGCAGTACCCCCCTAGTCATGAAATACATGCATGTGCAAAAAGAGGCTCACAGGCCTAATAAATTAAAGAATAGACTAGAAGCCAAAAGCTGTGGAGCTCCCACTTCATCGCTAAGCCTTATTCAAGCTTTGTCTGTGGTAAATTCATCCACTCTCACTCATATCTCCATGGTAAAACAATGTCATTAAAGCTGCAATAAACCTTCAGAGAGATTTGTGGGGCTTATGGGAAGTCTGGCAATAAAACGTGTTAATTAGAGTTAACAGTTCATCCCTAATTATTCTACAGGACTCTGCATCACTGCCTCCCCAAAAGGCTGCTTCATGCTGCCCTTGGAAAAGCTCTGCATGAAGCAGTGCCACCTGCACATCAGCAGCTTCTGGCCCTGCCCTGGCAGGCAGCTGAGCTGAGCCCATGGTGTGCTGAGGCTCTGCAGGTGGGGCTGCCCTCCCTGCATCCCCCAGCAGCAGTGGGAAGCAGCACTGAGGCTGGGCAGGTGGGGAGCCTGGGCTGCAGTCAGCCCCAGCAATCCAGGCTTGTGTCAGGAGGGCAGGAGAAACATTGCCTGCTCCTGTCCTTTGGGACTGGGTGAAGGCAGGAAAGGAGAAGGAAAAGAGGCACAAAACAAAGAGCATTGGGAGTGGGACTACCTGAGCCGTGGGCTCATGGACTTTTATCCCAGGTCTAACATACCCATCCTTGGACTAGGCACCATCTTGCCATTTTGCCATCTGACAAGCCTATGCAAGCTGTGTAAAGACTTTCCTTAAAAATATCTTACAAGATATATTACAAAATATCTTAAGTTTTCACTTAAATGCATTTACTTCTTTAATAAACATACTGCTCAAATGGAAACTATTTCTGTTTCCTCCACTCTTATTTATTAATAGAAAAGGGGACAAGTTCTGGACCGTTACATCTTTTCAGAATGAACAAAAATACATCTCAGGGCCAAAGGAACACAGATCTCAGAAAGCATCTTCAGTATCAGAAAGATGTACTGAGATGGGGAACAGATGGGAGGATCTCAGGATGCATCTGGCTTGGATTTAACTCCACAGAAAACATTTGTGTCCTTCCCATCAGCTGGGGTTATGGTGACCACACCACCTTCTTCAACCATGAAAAAGAAGAACCGATGTGGAGTAGGTTGGTAACGACAAATTAAATGTATTTACTCTCCATAAACCAAATCCAAACAATTCCCAAGGTGGCAGAGAGAAGGAAGGGGGAAAAGTGATCTGCCTTTGATTTCTCACCTCTTTTTGAGCCCTTCCCATCATGGCACTCTGCTTGGAGTTCAGAGCAGAAAATTTGACAGAAAGACAGAAAACTATCAGAGAAGAGAGGGAATCAACTTTGCTAAAACCACTGAGAATTTCACAAGGGTTGCCAAGTAGAGAACAGCTTATTCTGAGATCATCTGAAAACTGCCTTCAAAAGCTGGAAGTTTTTGCAGTCATTACTGTTCCTGATTTCCCTACAATTATTACTATTATTTTTCCTGCTATTATTATAACTTTTAGTTTATAAAACTGCTTTGAGAAACATAAAACAACAGAGAGAAAATTATTATATTTATAAAATATTTAAGTACTTTTAAACTTTCATAAATATCAATACTGAAAAATATTTTTGTGTATTTTTAAGCCACTCTGAAGGAGCAAAGCATCACAAGGCTTTTCCAGACACTGTACAGACAGTGAAATACTGCAGATTATTGAGAGTGATGGAGTTATTTTCTCCCTATTTAGAAAAAAGGAAAATCATGTAAGGATGCATAGCCCAAGACTACAGAGGCCTTGGTCACTGATATCAGTGGAATGACTCATGCATAAAGACTATTCATGAAGCAAGGAAAAAGCTTCTTGTCATATTTCAAGCAAGACTTTTGTTTCAATATAAAGCTTAGAAGACCCCTAACTTAACCTTTCAAATCTGTTCTTTGTTTTTATTTAATAGTGTCCTGAAGGCACCTTATCTTCCAGAGCAGTGTCCTCTTCCCCACTGCACACAGACTGAGTCCACAGCATCACAGCTGGTCACGCACTCAGCTCGGAGCCTACCACAGAGGACAGGAACAGAACAGAGAAAATGTACAGGAAAGAAGAATAAGAAAGAAAACAGATAGAAGAAAACCATATATTTCACCAAGTGCTGGGACAAAAGCTTCAGGCTTCTGCCCTGGGCAGGAGGGCAGAGGAGAGGGAGGTACTTCCTTCGGGCATGGCCGGGGTCAGCACCAGCACAGATAAGGTGTTTGCAAAAAACCCCACAGGCAAAGTTATATCATAAGTGCCTGTCCTGCTGGGCACATCCTGAAGAAGTGGCTCAGGGAGAGAGGGCACTGATGGCAGCCCAGGAAGGGCTGTGTGTGCACAGGAGCAGGACACAGAGCCCCAGGCCAGGGCGCACAGGTGGGTGAGTGAGGTGCCAGCACTGCACGGTGCCAAACCCCGTGGGAGGGCTCGGGGCAGAGGCAGTGCACACAGGGACAGGCAGGGAAAGGATCACAGACAGTTGGATGCTTGGGTTTTTTTCATAAAACCACCATTTCCTGGCTTTTCTGCCTATGCATGGGATACCAGATCCTGAGATTTCCCCTCCTCGCATTTCATGCATCCCCCATCTCACTCCACAGACACATAGAAATCTTGGCTTCTTAAATTCAGGTGAAGGTTTGACAGCAATCCTGCAGAAAGGATGACTAACCCCACGTCCAAGGAAGGCAAGCATGGGGATCACATTCTCCTGGGCGATGCACTGCAGGATCCTGGGTGCTCCGTAGAGCCCTCCCATGCAGGAGGCCAGGGAGGAGATGTACAGGCCTAGCAAAAACAAAAACCCCACCAAGGATACCTGGAGGAAACAGAGAGAATGCAAAGTTCATCATGTTATGCCTTAAAGACACCCAAATGAAATACATGTATTCTAAGAGATCACATATATTTTCTAATGTTGTTAAATGAACAGAGCAAGCCCTGGGAAAGCAGTGATTTAATTGGTCTGTGGTATAAAGTACAAGCAATTAATACAGGAAAATTATCCCATAAAAGTAATTTAATACTGAACATCCTGTACCGACAGAACCATTTTACAAGCTCATATCCAAGGAATTCTTTGTCACTTGGAGCAACTGCAGCAAAGCAGCAGCTATTAGATTCCCCTTAAGTAACTGGAAGTGAGTTTATTTCAGGCAAGATCACTTATATACAGAGCACATCATACAGGAAAAGCTGCCCAGGCTTCCCACCATCCAAAACAGGAAGACAAACCCCTGTGTCTCAGAGGGGAAAACCAATCCTGAAGGAAAACCCACAGTAAAACCAAATCAAAATTGCCACTTAAGTAAATGGCATCTCAGAAAACACGCTCCAAAGGATGTAATACAATGACCTTATTTTCCTGTCTTCAATGAGAAAAGAATTTCCTTTGGCCAGCATGAAACATTAAAAAGAAAAAATTTAAAGCCATAGTGCTAACAAGACTGGTTCTAGAACTGGGTTTAGAACTGGTTTCTGAAGCACCCTTTCAAGCTGGGAGCGTCTCCTGCAGGTGTGGAGGGAAAGGGAGGACAGCTCCTGGTCTGTCACACAGAAGTGAGGACTGGGGTCCCCCCAAGCAGGTCCCCACTGTCGAGAGCTGCAAGCACAGAGAGTGTATCTAAAAAACCCCACCCAAATACACAAAACCTCTCAATACAAACATTGTGCAAGAAAGCTTTGAAATGGGAGTGTTCATGGCAGCACAGTGGAAGGACCTGGACAGAAAAAATAAGGAAAACAAAGTCTAGGGTGACCTGAGGCACCCCTGAGTCCTGCAAGAACACAGAGGTCTGACAGCCAGCAGCCAGGCACAGAGAATGGCAAGGCATGGGGGTAACTCCAGCACAAAGGCCAGGCAGAGAGAAAAACCTCACATTTTGGTCCGAATCCAACATGTCCATATTCCTCTGAAGTGAGCGTTGGAGGTGCAGACAAACATCCATGGCAGAGGATGTCACCAAATGCAGGTCCCCTGCATCCCACATGTGCTTTGCTCCCACCCCTCCTTCCATGGAAAAGAGGGTCTAAATGAACACAGGTCCTCCCAGCTTCTGCCCCCACTGAAGTCAGGTGGCACATGCTTTATTAGGAGGAATTACAAAAATTTACATGGCTAAAGATGATTCAAGCTACATCTGACTTTGGTGTTTTGTCTATGAAATCTGCAGGCAGCAAAAAGGAGATTGGGTAAAAAGCCATAAAAAGCTTTCTCTTGGGGAAGGCAAGTGAAATTAATGCCATGATCCAGAACTGTTCAAACTTCCTAGCACAACATTTCCCCATGAAAATCCACTTGGCCTTGTGAATTGTATCTTGTGGGACAGAAGGAACCTGAGGCACAGATGAGCAGATAGCAGCTCTCATTAGACCAACAGGCAGACACTCAGTGGGGAATCCTCCCTTCCCTCTCCTCTAATCCTTCCCTGCTCTGAGAAATACTTGGAAGAAACAAACAGTTGTGCCAGACATCATATATTATTTTAGCTGCCAAAAATGCTTGCATTTAAATGCACTACTTGACATTCAAATCAGGGTTAGAGGGGAAGAGTCCCTTTCACCAAGGCTGATGAAAGGTTTTGCTAGGAGTTTTGAACATGGAGAGTGTGAATACATTGCAAGGAATTGGCAGTTGGAGCTCATTAGAAGTGAAATTACTGAATCTCATTTTTGTGTTCAAAAAGCCAAACAAATATTGTAACAGAGAAAAGCAGCCAAGCACTCGTTCACCTGTGATAGAAAGGGAGAGTTTGGAGGAGTAATGATCTCTCCCCCTTCCTCTCTCCAAAGTCATTAAAATCTAAAGCATCTTGTAATAACTCAAAGAAGAAACATGAATATTGCACCATTTCTTTGTTCCATATTAGGGGAAAGAAAATTGAATTTGCTTTTTTGGAGGGGAGTATTTGCTTGTTTATTTTTTGTATTTGACAGTATTAAATATCTTCTCATTCATTACTAGATTTTTCATTTTCCCCCTGAGGGTTCTGAAGTTAAAACACAGCTTTAACAATCTCTTTTTCTTCATCAGATTCATTTAAAGCTGATTTTTTTTTGGATACTGCACTTTTTACCCATTAAGTCATTGACATATAAAGAGGTTTCCTTATAGAAGGCAGGTTCATTCTTTTTTTCCCTGAAACAGAGATAAATTTTTTTAGCTCAGCAGGTAGTGGCAAAGCCCTACCAATAATTAGCAGTTTGTCTGGGGGGGTGGAAGAAGTTTAGAGCTGGAAGAAGTTTAGAGTTAAGAAAAAAAAACAGAGTTTCAAATTGATATTTTAGACCATGTTACAGATCAAACTATGTAAACTTCTCAACTTCAAATGAATCACAAAAAACAGTGTCAAATACAGTGAACCCATGGTTTTGGATAATACCTAATAACAGAAAATTAGCCCTTCCATATCGCATCCAAAGAAAGACAATGGCACACACCAAAATCTCCTGCTCTCTTCTTAGAGGCCTGCAGTGGTAAGGTTCATTGTGTGTTACACTACAACCCCCCCATGTGTAAATACTCTGTGTGGAATTGTGGAATGTCTTGAGCTTAATAATCCAATTGCTCAGCCTGCAATTACAGCCTGCTAGATATGGAAATGTGAGCTTTGCTTGACTTAGTCAAGATAAGCAGGGGGGTTCTTCAGGGATTTCAGTTTGGTCTAAGCTTTCACCAACGAGAAAGGATACATGGAATAACATACAGCATTTATCATTAGACCACATTACCATACTTTAGCTCTTAAAGCTATTGCTGGATGATAATGCCAAGATTTGGCATTACGGGATATGCTGGTGAATGCAAGGCTATTCAAATCCATTGTACACTGGGATTTACAACAGGGAAATCCCCCTGAATTTTAATGAGGGATGTGCACCCAAATTCCTTAGGCTTTTGAAAAACTCAAGCATTCAGTGAGGCAGATGGCAACCTGAAAGCACCATTGCATAAAACCACAAGTTACCTTCTCTGCTATCATGAAGTCATAGCGGAGCGACTGACGGGTACAAATGGCTCCCAGCAAGAAAACGAAGACCATGTACAGAAACCACCTGAAAACAACAAAAACAAACCAATTTCTTCACAGCTAGACAAGACCATTGAGAATTCTGCCACTAGGAGAGCCAGGAGACAGACAAATGCCCACAGGTTGGGTCGTGGTTCCTGAATGATTTAGCTTCAGGGATAAATTTGAGACCAACCCACATTACTGCATGGCTGCAAGTGCCCCTCAGGGGAAGCTACCCACACTTCTTAGGTGTGCAGGGGGAAATATCCCAGTCCTAGGGACAGACTTTTTAGTAGGGCCTGTAGCAGAATGCCAGGGAGTAATGGTATGAACTAAAAGAGGGTCAATTCAGACTAGCTGTTAGGAACAAATTTTCTACAATAAGAGTGGTAAAACATGGGATAGGCTGCCCCAAGAGGTGGTGGGTGCCCCATCTTTGGTCAGGATGGACCTTGAATGTTTCCTCAGAGCAATCTGATCTGGTTGAAGAAGTCCCCCTCATTGCAGGGGGTTGGGTCTGGATGGCCTTAGAGGTCCTTTCCAGCCCAAACCATTCTGATTCTGTGGCTCTGCAGGTACACAGGTCCTTCCACCTGACAGTAACATTAACAGCACAGCCAGCCTGCTCTGCAGCCTCAGCCAGGATCCTCTTCTGGAGTTCTGGCCTCTCCATGCTCAGGCTGGGGGATAATTTGTCTGTAAAGCCCAGACAGCAGAGAAGGGAATGACCACAGCCTTGGATAGATGGATTCATGTGATACTTCTGTGTCCTGTGGAATCCTCCCTCTTAAAACGAGCACCAATTCCAGCAGGAATGCCTCCAATTTGTGAAGCATCTTCCTTCCTCACTGAACATTGGTATACAATTAAAAGAAATAATTTCAAAGGCAATTTAGATGGCAATAAAAGCAGACAGGAAAACCTACTGAGGGCTTTTTTTTTTTTTTTTTAATATGAAGTTCCCCTGGAAAGTAGCATTTCCTTGGGAAGATCACAGCTTGGTGGTGCAGGGCCTCTGTTTACCCTGTCTTGCAGGTGGGAAGGTCATCTCCCCTCTCTTGGCCTCATTTGCCCAGCAATAAAAATTACAAAATGTTGGTACTTCTTTTCTATTTATATAGAAAAAGAACACAAGGAGGGGGAGAAAAAACCAATAAACCCCCATCTTTGAAATCAACAGCAGTGAATTACAAAATCATCCCACTCCCAAGCCTTGGAGAACTCTGCATTCCACTCTGCCAGGCTGCAGCAGCAGAAGCACTCAGCCCCAGCACAAATCCCAGCCAGGAGTGGAAGGACTGAGCACATCCTCACTAACAAACATCTCCAGCCCACCCTGAGTATGTGGTGGTAATGGATGACAATTTGAATGAGAGCCACCCTATAATTTTCCAGATGGCTGAGTTAATAAAAGGCTGATGGGAATATGAAATGAATTGGTCACACTCAGGGCAGTCTCCAGAGCAAATTTTCCCCAATCATTGACTTACGAGGTGCCAATGGCAGCCAGAGAGCCCAGAGGGATGTTGGAGGAAGGCTTCTGGAGATCTCCACTCATATTGAACCCAGCCATCACACCTGGATTTTGCAGACACAAGTGAAATTTAGAGTCAGTCTAAGTTATAGTATATATGATGCACATTGCAATATGTAATATAATTTAATCAATCAGTTCATTGATCATTTCAGAACAGTAATTATATCATTTCATTGCACTGCCACACAGACAAATATTGGCTCCCATCAATTGCTTGGTAGAAAACTGTTCATATCTTTAACAGAAGCAAGTCAGCACTAACATGTCAAAGAAGCCTCTGTCTGGTTTGAACAATGCTGGGGGGGAAGCAGTATGTGAACAAAACCCATCTTATCTTCATACAAACCTAACAGGAGACAATGCTGCCCAGCTGTTGAAAAGAGAAATGTCACTGTTCATCAGGGCAGCACATGCAGCAGGTGGTACAACCCCCACACCAGATCCATTACAGCTCCCTGCATTCACAGGGGACAAAACAGAATGTCCTGGCCATATTAAATGATGATGACATTAGCAGAGGGAATAACAGGGGGCTCGGCACGTAGGTGGCACCTTCCAGCCAAGGGATCTGCTCTGGAAGTAGGCATTATCTCTGCCTTGCAGATAGGAAAACAGAAACACTGAGAGGGCAAGTGATTGTCCCAGTGTCACGTAGAAAACACATGCTAGGACTAAGAATAAAATACTGAACTGTTATTTTAGGCCAGAGTACAGGGTATTATACAATCAGGGACAGTCCTTAGCCTAAAAAATTACCATCTAAAGACTCAAGAGAGGGAAACAGGATGAATCAGAGGATTAGAGTCTCTACATTAAGACTAAAAAGCCAAGGTACAGATTGCTTAAGGGGCTTTGTCCATAGCTGAAGGAGGAGTCATACCAGACCTGTCAAGAAAACAGAGATTCCCTTCTCACATTATGCCAAAAGTTTTCTTAGAAGACTTCAGGTATGTATTATAAATAAAAACAAATAAATAAAAATCAATTACTTGGAATCCTGATGAGAATTTGGACAATTTGAAGGCAGGACCAAAGCCCTTAGGATGCTAACTTGTGCCCACCACTGTTCCCCCCTGGGATGTCAGACTAATGTCTCCATAAGGACACGTGGGCCAGGAGCCAGCCAGCAGTGCTGATGGCACGGTCCCTGGGGCCAGGGTGAGATCGCCACAGGACAATGGGAAGGAGGATGCCAGCACCATGGCACTCACAGCATCTGGCAGCCCCTGCAGCAGGGGACCGAGCACACGCCAGTCCATCGTGCCTGCCAAGGCCAGCAGCCATTCCTCGTGCTCAGAGGGCATAAGAATGACAAAGTCAGCCTCTGCAGCTGCAAATCTGAGTGACCACAGCTCTAAATTAGCAACATCCCATTGCATTTTAAAGCTCAAGCACAGATTGCTGCTTGGAAGGGTTTTTCCCCAAGATGAAGGATAGACAAGAGCTGTGGGACCAATCTCAGGGTAAAGGGGACAAACCCAAATCAGCCTCCCCATTCCCTGTAGACCTTGGCATTTGATGGGCTGTCAGCAATGGCTGGGTTGCTAATCATGGAGCACAAACTCTGCTCTGCTCTGTCCCAGACATTGCTGTGCACCTTCACAGCACCATCTCCACATCTGCTCAAAGGGAGTGGTAACACCTCCTCTCCTCGCTGCCCTGCCACGAGGACAGCATACAAATGAGCACAAGGCACTCTCCTGCTGCCAAACACATCCAGGGCTTTATTTATTTGTTATTAATGCTTTTTCCTTGATCATCTCCTTTTTTTCCCCCCTTGATCAGTCCACTCACCAGCCGTCTTCTCCTGTCATCTCCACCATGGAGCCAGAGCCCTGACAACCATTCCCTGGTCCCCACAGAATCCTGGCATTCCTCAGCTCCTGGAAGAGCTTTTCCTCCAAATTCAGACCAGATTTGAATCCTTGACACCATACTGAAAGCATTACAAATCAAGTTCTTAATTTTCTCCTGGAAGACTACTTTGTGGATATACTTCTGAACAGCACAGCTAAAAGCCTGTCAGCTGCTCTGGTTTTCTCTAGATAAAGATTCCATGCAATGTTCAAGCCCTGCTCCTTTCAAACCGTTACACAACAGGCTTAGCTAGAGGTAAGAAAGTTAGGAAGGCAGAAGTCCATGGAAATGGTCACAAATATGCTAAATAAATTCTCTGTGAAGCACTCTTTGATGACATGCTACTTTCTAATTCAGAGACAAAGCAGAAAACTCAGAATTCTCTGAATTTTTATTCCAAAGGGAGCAAACTATTGTCAGAAGGACAGCTGTTAATCTCATGTGCTTCTTGGCCAAGTTTCTCAAACATCTGGCACCACCTTTAAATCTTCCAGCTTGAGTCACCTCTTCCTCATCCAAACTCCTGCCTCAGCAAAGCACTGGGGAAACACCAAAATGGCATTTTCTGGACTGAACATAAAAAAGTTGAAGGCGTGAGTCATCGGCACAGCGATGACTGCACAGCCTGGGCTGCCTCACTGCCTCCCTCCCACAGACCCACGCTCGGGGCCGCCAGGAGATGACTTCCCAGAGCCCACAGAAAGAGGATCTTGGGGCTGGGGATTGACCTCCTGCCCAGCAGTGACCAGGGGTCACACCCAGGCCACTGCACAGCACCAGCTTCTGTCAGGGCTCCCAGGAGGTCACCAGAGTTCCATGGGTTCCACAACCAAAGGCCAAGGTCACCACAGAGGGAAGCAACTCAGACACTCTCAGCCACTCAGGCCAAAGCTATCTCCTCTGTGCTGCAATTATGACTCTGACACGACCAAAGGTATGGACAGTCTGGTAGTACAGATGTATGGACAATGCCAGAGCCACCTCTCATCACCAGCAGCCTTTTAAACCCTTTGAGTTAACAAGTTTTCCTGAACAAATCAGTCTTTCCTCTGAAAATTCTCTTTTTTCTTTCAAGTTAAGAACACATATGGCAGGCAGTGCAGATACAGAACTATCACAACACTCGTTGCAGATTCCTTCTGCATGTCCTTCCTAGCAGTCAAGGTAGGAAGAAATTGGGATGTTCCTTCCTTCAGACACAGGCCTATCCCTAGGGAAATGGCCAATCCCTTCTGAACTCAAGCAATCATATCTGCAGATTCTCCATGGAGAAAATTATCCACCTCTCTGTTTCAATGAGATAGCAGGCTGGATTTTCCACACTGGCTATTATCTTAGAGAGCAGCAGATAGTGACAAAGCTTCTGGACAAAGAAGCATGAAAACACAGTCAACCCAGCCAGGAAATTATGGCTGAGACAGTCTGTACGTTGCTGCTATTCCCAGTGTAATCTGGTCCTGGGCATCATCCAGGGGGTGGATATGTGCATGGGGGGACCACCTACATTGTGTCAGGCACAGCCACCAGCCCCACCAGCCACAGTTTATAGCTGCAGATACGATCACTCTTGCAAAAGCCCGGTGCATTTTTCAGTGAGCATACTATAAAATATAAAAGGTGGGTTTTTTTCCTTCACCCAGGAGGTGAAGAATGGAAAATCTTAGATAAGGCTTGTAGTTAATTTTTTTAAAAGGGCCAACTTCTCCACTGATGTAAGCTGGCACCTTGCCATAGACTTCAATGGAGTTGTGCCAGTTTACATCATCTGATAACTTAGCCCAAAACTTCTAAATCTATTTGCTGTCATTTTGCAAGTGCCAGATATGGTTTATTTCAGAACTGCTTTCTGTGCAGTGATATTTTCCACTAACGCTGCTTCAAATGACATCTTACTTTCTTGTATCACAGGACAACACACTTCTTTCATTAGACAGAAAACCTTGGGGATTTAGTAGAAAAACATTTTTTTCACAACAGAAATGGCATTTATCTTATTTTTTAAAATGCACTGACGCCTGCACGGCTGCTGCTGGGAGCTGGCTGTGGGCAGGCAGACCCTGAGACTCCCTCCCTGTGGAAAAGCCCTCGCTGGGTGGGTATCCCAGTGTTCCCAGCACAGCAGCAAAATGTGTGCATTGAGAAGGTATTTACAAACATGCAGAAGAGCAGCTGGTTAATGCACAGCATCTCTATAGGGGCATGTTCACATCTTCCACAGCTCTTCTTCAGTCTTTTGAATAAAGCCAGCAAATCCGAGTCTTCCTTGCCCATGCTCTCCCATTTAGGCCAGCTCTAGATGTGTGTTTTGGATCTCTTGGCTACTTCCCTATGATTAAATGACAAACTTGGGGGAATTAGGCCAGCTGCACTGAACATCCAGCTGAAATGGTTTAAATAGCTATTGCACAGGTAGCAAAGAGACCAGCCTCTGCTTACCAGGGCTCAACCATAAAACTGGGGTAACTTCACTTGCATTGCTGGAGTGGTACCAATAGAACACAGAGGAACAGAGAAAACAACCTGACCTGGAGCAAAACACCCCGAGGAGGATGCTCCCAGGAGGCAGGATGATGCTACAGGTCTGCAAAAGGCTGGGATGACCATCCTATGCCCATCAGTTGAAGCACATCCCCAGCTGCTCCTCTGCCTGTTTGGTCTGGCAAGGGTCTCCCCACAGTCCTGCTCCCCCTTCCTGAAGTGGCTGCCCCTCTTTGCTGTTACAGCTACCAGCCTGCATCTCAGGCACTTCTGTTTCACTGCTGTGTTTGGTGCAAATGGGCAACTTGCAGCCACTTTTCAGTATATCCCAGAGACCAAACTTAAACTGGTTGAATTCAGATAGCCATCTCAGAGACAGAGGAAGAAGCCTGTCCTAAAGAGATCAAAATAGTTTCACTTCAAAGAGGAGCATTTCATCTCAAAAGACCCAAACAATTTGTTTCACAATTTCCGAAATATTCTTTTTTAAAAACTTTGTTATCAAAATAGCATCTTAAATTGTAAGCTAGCATATGCTACAAATTAAAAATAGTAAACACAACATTTCATAATTAAAGACAAACAGAACATTGCTGTGGGTCAAAGAACTGTTTCAAACTGGCTCAATGTAACTCCTCAAAACTAAACAGCACATTGTTTTGCTGAAACTCTCCCCAAATTTGTTGTGTCTTAAGGCAAAGGATTTTGCTTCCAGTGGTCACTGTGGGGGTTCTAGCAGAGGTAGGTGGTGGGGAGACCACAGGCTGGAGGGCTCAGCCTGGGAGCAGTGCTAGCCTGTCCCTGCCATTCCTCAGTGCCACCTGCTCACCCTCTGCATCACGCTGCCTGCTCTGAAGCAGAAAAGCCTTGACTCCCATCCTAGAAATTTCTTAATCAGACCACAAGCTCTTCCATGCAGAGCACCAAACACAGCCCTGCATTTTATGAGGCTCCTGAACTCCACAGTGCTCCAGACAGCAGTGACAGGAGTGATAGTGCTGTTATATGGTACCACTGGCACTGCTACTCTGAAGGAATAATTTAAATCCAGTAAATAACCAAGCAATTAAAAAGAACACATGAAAAAGCTGTGTTAACAACCAGAGTAATTATACATCATCCCAAACTGTATTTTTAGAGAATGTTTGACATTACTACTGTATTACCACTGCTAAATAAACAGAGCAACAGGCTGCCAGGGCTTTAAACAAATTGTATCTATTAGTTTGGCATTCTTCCTAGCAGCCAAGCATTAGCAGTGACAAAAAATCATTTAATTTGGCTAATCATGGTCATTTTCTGCACAGTTTTGTCATAACTGTTCCTTCTTCTATAACCAAGGAACCAGAAAACAACCTGCTTTCCTACACCAGTGACACAAAAACTCATGAGAAAGTTTTTTTTTCTCTTGGGCACTCACTTGGGCCAATCAAAAATGACAACAAAAAAGAGGGCAGAAGACATCTCCGTGGTGGCAATAGTTCAGGAAGGTGAGTTTTCCAGGAGGAAGTCTACAGAGGCAATAGCCAGCCCGATATGGTGGGTGAGAGGATCTCAAAGAAAAATTTGAAGTTCTGCAGTAGGTGCACCTGACAAAGTGAGTTCTGCTACCAGACCATTCCTCCAGTCCCATCTGTTTCACAAAACACTTCCTTTTGTCTCCCTTTGCCACAGCAATTCTGCAACTTCCAGTGAGTTGCTTAGAGCTGATCCTCTGAAAATTCATTCTGTAATCCAAGGATTCATCACTATGGAAACTGCTTATAATCACTACTTTTTATAGCTTAAAACACCCAGCATCAACAAAAGGTATTGTAACTTCAGCTGAAAGTTACTGCGTTCCCACTGGAGATTGTCAGCTCTGGAAAGGGGACATGCATCTTCCTGGTAATTTAAGGGAATGAATGATATGAAAGTATCTAATTAAGCTCACAAATATGACCTCTGCTGACATACAAGGATGAACCTGTGACACCACACAGCGAGGGGTGTGTCCATCATGGGCAATGGCATCAGCTCAGCTCAGCCACCTGCTAAGGTAAGGATGGAGAGAAAGTCCTCCTGTGCTCTTCCCACTCTCCCAGTGCAATAAAGTCATAAGGCTCATCTGATTTGATAAATCATTATCAGCTCTTTTAAGTAGGCTTGACACCTTCTGCCCTGACAGCATTGGCCAAGACCAGTGCCTGACCATTATCCTTGGGAGGGGAGGATTTACAGGACCACATCCATCCACAGAGTTCACCAACAGTTTCTAACCACAGAGGAGCACATTCAAGTGAACAAGACAGGAGTGCAAAAAATTAGAGATGCTGGAGGGAAGCCTGAACATTTGAATTGACCACTTGGGTCTGCTACAGCCAAGTGCAGTCCTGCTCACTCCACGTCCCAGCCCAGAGGAGCTCCTGTTGCTTCTGCTCATCTCTGAGATGTTCCTGTGGAGGAAAACAAGGCTGAGGATAAAACTTAACTGTACCTGTGGCAGCCGGGAAAAACACTCCAAAAACAGTGAAGAAGGACTCCCCCTGGCTGTAGTCTGGCAGCGTGTTGTTGAACATCAGCTCTTCGGAGTAGCCAACGAAGCCGTGCTCTGTGGAGACATGGAGGGCGAGAGGAGAGCCCAGGAACCACCAGGGCTGCAGGAGCCCCTCCAGCTGCCCTCAGCCACCACCCCCTCTAAACACACGCACCTGCAGGGGCTGCTCCAAGGACCACCTGAAAGGATGAACGTCAACTTACGTGGTGGGGGAGAAGGCAGAAACCAGGGCTGCCACTCCTGCCCCATCTTTCTAAGGTCACACACACAAGTTTTGCTTTCCGAACAAGTTTTACAGAAGACAGGGGAGGGTGGGATACCAGCGTCATGCACCTGGTTTACTGGGTATGTAATGAAGGATCCTACTCCTTCACTGCACACTTGAAGGATGGCTCAAATTCTTCTACAAACCTTAATTTCTTAGGAAGGGTTAAGCCTGACAGCTGGCATGCAAAGCATTAATTAGGAAAGGTTTCAGATGCTTACAGACAGAAAAGATAACTCACAAAAGCAGGTTAAGGAATTACCTTAGGGTGACTATTATAATTTCATTTTTAACAGTCAACACTGCTTTTTGATGGAGTATCTTAATCTGTGGAAACTTCTCCTCCCTGTCAGTATTCCAAATGCTTATGCCAGCTGGGGGTGGAAGGTGAGCAAAGTTGGTTCCTTTTTTTCTCCTGCCACTACAATCTATTTCCACAAGACATGTGACTCCAATAGCTTGAATTTTCTCATTAGCAGGCAGGATGTTGCTTATGGCTGCACAGGGTGATGGCCAGAAATTAAAAAAAGGCTCCATCAAAGCTGTCCCATGCCTCAAAGACAACATTAATGATGTTTGGACAATAGATTAAAACAGAACATTAAATCAGACCTCTGAGCACAAGACATATCCATTTAAAGCCTCAGAATATAACTAACCACAGAGCTTTGAAGTTTTCACAGAAAAACCCTATAGAAAATCAAAAGTTTCCTACTACATCTGCATTCATTGTGTTGCCCAAACATGGATGGAAACACACTGATAGAAGAGGTCTCCTGCTGCTAGGCTTCTTAAAAGCTCTAGCTCTCTTCACCAGGAAGTCCCAGATGAGATTTACAGGGAACAAGCTCAGTGCAACACACTGACCTCTGGACCTCACAGATGTCTGCAGAAAGTGCAGTTTCTAGAGAAATAGAGGGGGAATTTGTGTAGGCTGTGTGTCCCTGTAAGTCCAGACTGGTGTGGCTTCAACCAGAATTGATGGTCATGGCAGCACAGCCCGTGGCCAGTCTGCAGAGCTCCCACCAAACTGCTCAAGGGAAATGTTGGTCCTTGGCCAAGGGATTTTTCACCAAGTGTGTGCTCCTCAGAGAAATGTTAATTTTTCATTTAAAAAGTGAACAAAATACTCATCTCATCCCACGAAGATCTTCAGACCTTCTCCAACCAGAGCTTTGAGGCAGCAGCATCAAATACATCTATGCCACTTGATAAAAGTTTGCCCCACTGTGAAGTGAACTCTAGCCTCTCTTGACGTATTACTCTCACATATTCCTATCATTCTGGTTTTCCCTAATCACAAATTGTCCTTTTCATACCACTTGCCCAGTTTGTGGAGGCCATCTGAAATCCTGACCCTATCTGCAGGCTGCTGCAAGCTCTTCCCAGCTGGGGTTCATCTTCTGAGTGAATCTGCACATTCCCTTTTCCATCCTCCAGGAAGTTAAGAAAAAAGCCAAATAACATCAAACCAAAACCAGACTGTTGCAGAACCTCACCAGGCACAGCATCCTGCTTTGTAAGTAAACCATCTCCAGCTGGGGTCTTCCAATGGTGTTTTGGGGTTATATAATTCAAATGAGGCACTTTGGGTGCCTTCTGTTTCCTTCCTCGTACAAAAGATCAAGTGTACAGACCAGTGAACAGCCAGGCTGCATTTTCTGTGGTACAATTTTGGCCACATTATGACCCCACAGTGACCATGAGACCCATGAGTCCAATGTCTGACCTACATCTGTGTGCATCTGAGCCCTATCAGCCTTAAGAAATTAAATGATCCCCTAGTGCTCCATTCATTTGTATGTTGCTCCCTTTCCTACTTTATTCCCCTAGGTGGAAATCCTCAGTGGAAGAGATGAAAGCCCAAATCCATGGCAGATTTCACTGGAACCAGAGAAAACAACAGCCATGGATTTGTTGAAAGAGCCACAGGATGTGCCTACAACTCCATCCCACTTCTGCTTCCTCTCCTCACAGCTCTGGCAGGTGAGAGGCCATTCCACATTTCCCCTGTATACAGAACCAGGAACCTTCTTGACTAATTAAAGAGTTCATCCAAATGTTAGTTGTCATTGCACCCTCATTTCTCACTCAATCACCCTCCCGTGAAGCAAACCTCACCTCCCTTTTGATCAGACCAGCATCTGCAGCCACCATCAATTTAAGGGCACGCGAGCATGGGGCTGAGGACAACATGCTGGGAGCATCTCCTGCCTGCCCACGTGCCTGTGACCAGTTCAAGACATCTGTGACCTTTCAGCTTATTAATATTAATGTGACTAATTGTAGCTGACAGGGCAATTGGGCTGAAATCATCCAAAACAAAACAGGAATCAGCAACTGAGACCGATCGGTTAAACCAACAGAGCCCTCGGTCAGTTGTTCGCAGAGTCAATTATCCACATCCCATTGAAAGTGCACTTCAAAAGGACGAGCTTCGGAAGGAGGAGGGAAGGAAATGAGATAGGGTCTATATTTGGCACTCTGATCTTCAAACGAGGCAAGATCATTTTATACATTTTTTCTGTAAGGAGATCTTTTTCTCCAGCTTCCTGCTGGGTATAAGATCCAAAGCAGATTGCTCCCTCCTTGTTCATTACAAAATATTTTTCCGAAAAATTTTGCTCTCAATCAATTTTTGCAACCCCTACAGCCTCTAAATCCTGCCTTTAATGATCCTGCTCTCAGCTGGCTTGCAGAGGGCTGGAGCTGAAGTGCTATAAACAATCTTCCCTGTGTCATGCTAGAAGAAGAGAATCTGGTTCCTTCTCTGTGCCGTGTCAGCCTAATGGGAAATGCACAATAAAGGGCAGTAACAATTTATTTTCATCATTAGATACTCAATAAGTAGAAAGCAAATAATGCATTTCTCAAGTGGTTGAGCTGATCTAAGTAAACAATAGGGAAAATATTCCTTAGAGCAGCATCTGAACTATTCCTGTGATTCTTCACAAATCAAGTCCTTCCAGTTGCTCTTACTAAAATGATGTAATAAACAGTAAAAACCACCTAGCAAGTTTTAAATGGAAGAGCTTTCAGGATGGGCATCCTCCTCTCACATTTGCAGGGGGACCACAGGAGGCTGCACACCAGCCTGAGGTAGCCAGAGGAAGAGGAGGAGGAAGATGGTGAGGACTCTGATGTCTTTCTATCCATCACAGATGCCTGGGAGGAGGCACCAGCTTTCGTCTGCTGCATCCCCTCTCTTCCCCAGCAGGTTTGGGCTTTTCTTGTACTCTCTCCCACCTCTCACCCTGTGGAACAGCATGAAAGCACGAGGGTTTTGGCACTCAGGACTCCCCTTATGAGGGCAGCCCCTCCATGAAGCCCAGGGTTCCAGAATGGGAACTCAAAGAGGCTGGAGAAGGGGCTCAAGGAGAAGCTGTGGTTACTCAGGGTCAGGCCATTATGCAACAGCACAGAGCACGGCGGAGCTGCCAAGTTCCAGGCAACCTGGAGCTCATTACAGATTAGTTAAGTCTTGGCCAAATTCAATAAGCCTGTTCACAAGCTTAAGGTTAAGTAAAGCCTGGCACCGAGGCAGGGGCTAAATAGTGCAAAAGTGGAAAACCACCTTAAGAAACAGCTCCCTGAAGACAGTCCCATATTGCACTCTGCTTGTGATTAGAGATTTTAATTACAAAGGTGAATGGTGAAGGCTTGAAATGGTGAGATTTTTTCTTTTCCAAAATAAGTGAGCCCACACATTCCCTCCTGGAAGGTACTTGCTGAGATTTGCTTTCAGGGGAACAGCTGGAAGTGTTTGTCTTGCAGCACATTTCCCAGGTCTGACCTCAGCATTTTCAGGATCCTGTGTGATGTGTAAAACATGGAGTGCCAAAGAATAATTATATATCCTTGGCATAATTGTCTCTGCTCTCTATCTTTTTCCAATTTCTTCTTCCACCACTAAACCCTTCTGGCATAAGTTCTGAATTCCAGCTGTTCCCCTTGGATGCCAGTCCAAGCACACAACCAGAACGAGGTCCTGGTGGGGGTGCTGGAGATATCCAAGCACACCACTGTGGAGAAAACAGGAATGGTCCTCACAGCCTGGCCCCACCGTGCCATCCTCGTCTGAACACACACCTCTGCAGTAAGATAAAGTTCCACTCCTCACCAACCACCTGCTTACATTTTCCTCCTCCAAACTTAGCTGAGGGCAAGGTACCAGTCCAAAACTTCTCAGCTGTTGACTCCCCCACGGGCAAGTCAAGCCCTGTCAGGCTCGTAACTTTCAGAGGTTGTGGTCTGTCAGGTGACTCTTGGGTGTCCTAAACCAATTTAATTCCTACATAGGCTGGAGTGCTCTACAGCAGGGAAGGAGTGAAATTCTCCCTCAAAAAGCCCCTGAAATACAAATTCTTCTCCTGCATGCAGAATAAGCTCACCCATCATCTGGGTGGTGGTGACCAAACTCCCCCAAACACACATACAACCCACAGCTTATCACATGACAGCAGCATATTCACTTGTCAAAGGAAAGTTAGGCATGTCTGCCTTAAATGAAGTAAAATTTGGATGCCAAAGCACCACCAGCAATAGGTTTTTCAGCATCACAGTGAGCAATTGCAGATGCACAGGGTTAACCATCCACACAGGGACTGTGGATGTGCAGAGATGGGTGCAAAGCCATGAACGGTGCCCAAACCTCAAGGACTTTATATTTCTGTTCCTCCTGCCGCCCCCCAATGCAAACACTGAAATTTAACTTCAAGCAACAAACAGCACGGGATCATTTGATGCAACAGCTCTGAAAGATGTTGTGCACCAACACAGCCACGCTCTGGGTGGGTCTGGATTTCCTCAGTGAAGCACTGGATGTGACAGAAAATGACATGGGTCCAGCTGGCCACAGCCACAGCCCTGCAGTGCCACACAGCACACCCAGCAATGGGCACTGGAAATGGTGGATTGGCATAATCAGAGGCATGAAGAGGCCACCATGGTCACAAATAACACCTGAGTCATCTTTCCCAATAGAATGAAAAATAAATCAATCAAAGCAGTGCAGTCACAAGCCTCCACATCTCTCCATGCACACACCTGGCTTCCTGTGTTTGGGCTCGTTTAACACCAACATTAACAACCACATTCCCAAGCTCTTCCAAGGCTGGCCTGTTTCTGTAGCCATGCATTCACAACTACCCAGCTCCAGCTCCCAAGGTCCTCACAATATTTTTTCCCAGGCAAGTCCAACACTACCACTGCCCTACTGCTGCCAGCCTGGTACAGGTCAGGTGCAGCCAGAAATGTAGGAGAAAAATGTGAAAAGGTTGGGAAGGAAAACAGGCAGAAGGCATTAGTACTGGAGGTGGAGAGAGGACACTGTGGTGGCTTTCTCATGCTGCCAGTGCACTGCTCAGTCCTCTTGCTGTGGGCTGACACTCAACCTGCAGGATGCACAAACAGATTTTCACCAGAAAGTCCCAGTTCTCCAAGAGAATGGTGAGGGAACTGATGAGTCATGGAAGCAAAGGGCGTTGAGCAGCAGAGCCGTGCTGACAAGAACAGAGAATAAACATGACCTTTGCTGAACTTGTACAGGAATACAAAAATGTTTTAACATCTTCCAGGACATCTCCTGCTTCACCTTTGGATAGACAGGTTTTGGCTGGAAGACTGGGAAGAAGCAGAAGGAAAAGAGAAGAGCTGCAGGGGAGCAGAGTGTGAGGAGATGGAGCAAACTGGTGAGATTGATGCCCCCGTCTCCTGTCAGCTACTGCTGGACTCACTGTGGACCCAGGGGACCACATGCACCAAACCCAGGTTACCCTTTTCTGCAGCTCCAGTGCAACACCTGTGCCACGTGAGTCAGCATGCAGCACTGCACATGTCCTGCAAGCCAGGAGCACATCAGTTCCACGCTGGACTTGTGGGCAGCAGCACAGTTCCATAGCTGGAGATGGGGGCATGTGCAGCCTAGCAGAGAAGAGCAAACACAGGATCATTCCCTCTCCATATGTCACAAATTATATCATGACTTTGCTTCATCTCAGTCCTCAGGACCATATCCTGCCTGCAGGCAGCTCCCACAATCTCAGTATTTCTGCTTTAAGAATCTCAGACTGGTCAAGGGAAAAAAAATAGAGAGGAATTTTTGTATTGAACATGTGCAGGTCAATGATTATGCAGTGATAAAAATGAAGCTATTACGCAATTAACACATCAGCATGTGGCCACACTGACAGTGAAGAAAGGCTGCAGAGCATCTGCCTGAGCTGCCAGGGCACCGAGAGATGCAGGATGTGGGAGCTCCTCAGCTCCTGCTCTACCCCACCCCAACCCATGTTGCTGTTGGCAGCCCTTAGCAGAAAGTGTTGGGAGAGGAGGTAAGAATGCAAAGAGACTCAATTCCCTCTGTAATTTCATCCCTAATTGCCAGTTAAGCACATTAATGATCAAAAGGGCTCAGAGTGACCACAGACCCCAAGGCACAGGGAGCAAAAGCAGCACCTCTGCCACTGCTGTGACCCCACGTGTCAGAACGAAAATTGCCACAGCCAGCATCGCCCCATACCTCACAGCAAGTCAAAAGGGCCAAACCAAAACTGAGCAGCAAGAGGCAGCCCAGGGTGGGGAGAGAAGCTCCTTGCTGTTTTACCACTTGTGAACAAATAAGGTCCTGTTTTATCATCAGCATCAGGGAGATTGTTTCACGAATCAGGACAAACACCATACTTACGTTTCAAATTCGTCAGAGCTGCAAGTAGCAAAAAATAGACAGGTTTTAGTGGGAAAAAAGTTTGGCAAGAGGGTGGTAGGGAGGAAGGATTAGAGCAAATTTAAAGAAAGCAGGGAAGGAGTTCCCTTGCCCAATACTTTCTCTGCACCCACAATAAAGCCAGCAGACCTAAAAAGAGAGAGTATGTACAGTCTGTAATTGAAGGAGCGAAAGCCACAGTTAAAACAATCTAAAAAGGCCAAGCCCTGAGAAAGGCAACTGGAATCCCTTATCTTTTGATGGAAAAGAATGTGCTCCCTGAGATTAATGACGTGTTTACCCGAAAGGAAATCGCCGCCCTTCTGAAGCAGCGAGTGTTTGTTCCTCCCGAGTCCCTGTTTTCTGCTCCAGAGCTGATCTCCCAAACCTCCTGTTTAAAGTCAACACACAATGCGGCTTCCTGCTGCTTGGGGGCTCCGGGGGATCCCACCACTAACCCTCTCCCAAAAACCAGCCTCCATCCCCAGCAGCAGCGGCAAACCCGGGGGATTCGGATGTCACTTAGGGCAGGAGCAGCACCGGGACGGTGCCCCGCTGCCGGGCGATGAATCAGCCCGGGCATAAACAGCGCCCAGCCGAGCAGACAACGATCCAGCGGGGATGCTGACAGCGCTGTCGAGGGAAAGCACTCTGGGCGACCTCTTCTTAAATTGCTCAGGGGTTCGGCAGCGCGTCCTGCAGGTCAGCAGGATGCTTCTTGGAAAGAGGCTTGACATCAGCCAGCGCAATGGTCTGCTGTGCTAGAGGAGGCTGGGGGGACGTGGCATCTCTGCACTGAATACCCTGAGGCGAGCAAGAAGAACTGGAGCAAAAGCGCCAGGGACGATCTGTTTGAGGAAACCCGGGAAAAAAAGCGTCATCATCCCTTTACATAGTTATCCTCTTTGGTAACTGCACCCCCATCTCCTCGTGGAGCAGCCCAGCCATGAGAGCCATCAGATGACGAGCACCTCCTCTCCCTGAAGGCAATGGACCTGCAGCACTGGGTGCTAGCCAACAGCTAAAAATAGCATAAAAGGCAGAATAAACAAAGGGAGCTGCTTAAATCTGTCTCCGATGTTTGTCTGTAGCTAATGGAGCAATTTTCATGTGCAGGATGCTGTCACCTCTCTCAGATCAGGAGGCAGCCTATGCTCCCCCAGGCTCCCCCCAGCCACACCGAATCTCCTGCAGGACTGGACGGGGTGGGAGGAAATGCTAATTTCTACCCAACTCCCTGTGTGCCTGCTTTATCTCTGCCTCAGCTTCTGGGGAAAGTGGAAAACCACTAACGTACACAAGAGCACACTCGGAGCCTGCACGGGCAGCTCCTCATCACAAAAGCACTGCTTAAATAAAGGAAAGCTTAGGAATGTGCCCATGGAAGCAGCTAGTGGAAGAGCTCTTTGGCACTTACTCTGTCTCTACAGGTTGGTGGGGTTTAATAAATTTTTCCCAAAAAAAAAGCCAGAAAATGAACATTCTCTGTGGTTAGAAACTCTGAAAGTCTGGTTAGGACAAAAAACGTAAGAGGTTTTAACACAGGTGTTTCAACTTTTTAAATCTTCTTAGGTTTTGCATTATTTAACACTAAGCACTAGACTTGCTGTAATATATAAATCCTTCCATTACTATTTTATTTCTTTGATGTGGTATTTTCAGCCTGGCTTGTTCAATGGTATTCAAACCAGCTGGTGAAAATTATTTTATTCATTGCAAAGAGGACAAGAAATACAGTGCCCCTTGCTCCATCTTTCTTCCAGGAAAATAGTTTTCATCAATGGGGTATCATTATGAAATGCCATTACAGAATGGTATTTCTTGGAAGTCATGCCCAGAGTGCCCAGCTGTGGGAGGCTCTGAAGAACTTCTCCAGTGAAAAGCTTGAGAGATGAGAATTTAGGCTGAGGCAAGGCACAACAATTGGAGGAAGATGAGTGGCAGTTCAGTGGTGATGACACACATCCTTTGGACTCGTGGAGTGACCTCCCCTCCATCTCAGAGCTACTCTGTGTATTGTTTGGGACAAAGCCCAGTCCATGCTGATCAGATCCCCATCTTTCAAAAGAAAGATGATACAACTTAATCCACCAGATCCTGCCATGAGCCTTCTGCCATCCTCATGAGTACAGCATCCCATATTCCCAGCTTCCCATAATAAATTATGGATATATTATCCATATGACAGTGGTACTTCAAAGGAAAACTATTCCTTTTGTTGATTTTTTGATTTTGTGTCTAAAATGATAGTTTGTTTTTATTTTTGGAAGGTTTTCATTATCCTCTCTACACAACACATACACAGCTACAGCCTTAAGTCTGGCTTCACAATGCAAATCAAATCAAACAGCGTTTGATTTTGGAAAATGCTGAACAAGTTGTTGTCACCTAAAAGGATTTTTTGTTTGCTTGTTTGAAACTATTAATTTAATTCCGTGTAAGTCATAAAATACATTTTCCCTACAAAAATCAATTTTTCAATGGATGCATTTCCCCCTTCAAGTAAAAAAGAAAACCAGAAAGAACCACTGAGCCACCATCCAGGTTAGTGAAGGTACAACCAGGATAAAATCCCTTATTTACAAACAAAAAAGGCCAAAAATTGTTAACTCAAGCCAGGGGAGAGGATGAACAGTAGATAAGGACCTATTTCCCACACAAAGTTTTCTCTCTAGCCTAGGAGAGGAATGCAAACCAGAAATGAAGTGGCTGGAGGAAGAATCTAATATCTAGAAGTTATCTTAATAAATTAAATCCCTGAATAAGGAAAGCTGATTCAAGGCACAGCTGAACTGTGACTGGAATTAAACACTGAGGGAACAAAAAAAAAGAAGAGGCAAAATATCTCCATCATTTGAAAACTATTATATAGTGGCACCAAAAAAAAAAGAGAAAAAAAATCAATACAATTAAATAAAGCTGTCCCATCCAAACACAGCAATGAGGAGAGAGGGAGAAATTGTGGGATGATATATATCTTCCTCAAACCAGTCGGTTTTATTAGTTCTCTAGCATTAGACAAGTTGCTGCTGAAGGAGAGCCTGCACTGGAGGTTTTATGGGAGGAATGGATGGGGAAAGCCCACATGAAGGCAGAATCTAGCAGGGAACAAAGCCAGCCAAGGTATTTCAGGATTTATTTACAAGTTCTAGGAATATGAGCTTAGCACTGCTTCACATGGAAACAGCAAAGCAATTAAAGGTTAAATCCACGTGTACAAAACCTCCTGTGTACATCAGAACTCCATTACCCACTGAGCAAGCTTAAACGTCTAACAACCTCAGCAAACCCTCTCCTGGCTCCAGGAATGGACCTGGGCCAGCCAGTGCACGACAGCACCATTCAGTGGCACATTTAGGGTGTCAGGGGAGGCCAGGACTCTGCTCATCCTGCGGCACAGGGCTGCTCACTCCCGTGGCTGCCCAGCTGGAGCAGCCCAGAGAAGACTGAAGAGGACCAGAGGTCATCCAAGCAAAAAGGTGGTTCAATGCAAAAAGGAAGGACACCACATTGTGCCAAGCCCTCAAGAGACCCAAAACAGTGGGTTTAGGCTGCAGGGAGAGGGGGTTAGCCTGGCAAGTGACAAAAGCAGGGTCCCTAAGGATGCAGCAAAGGATGCACCACTGGGAATTCTTAGGAGCAGATTGGATGCACATGGCATCCATCCCCAGTGCAGCCCAGCAGGGGCAGGAGGGCGGGACCGCAGACCCTGACCCTCCTCCCCTCTTTACCCACCTCCTGGGAGATGCCTCGGGGCGGTGGGCTCGGGAATCCTGCCTGGGCATCCCTGCCTGCAGAGCAGGGACACAGGGATGCCAGCCCCAGCCCCGGGGGCAGCAGCTGTGCTGACACCTGAGCATCTGCCGGCAATCGGGACTGCTGCTCCTCAGCTCAGTCCTTCTGCTGGATGTCCTCCAGCAGGGAAACACCGTGAAAACCTACCTACAAACAGGGCTGCATCTCCAGCTAACCGCTTTGTTTTTTTCTTCCAAATAAACTCTTTAAATACCTACTTCAGAGAACCTGGACGGAGTGGTGTAGCTTTCCTCTCACTATCTAAATAAGGCCTCTAACAATGTTATCACTTTCCAAAACACATCTGTCCCGCAGCTCCTAGCCCAGACAATTGGCAGGTAACCAGTTAATAAATGTCTTCGCCAGACTGTTGAATAGGCTGGCCCCGACTCAAGAGTGATGTCAGGGCCATTCAATGCACTATAATTGGAAAAACCTGGGAAAAGCAATCCCATGTTTTTTAATAAATAAAGAGTGTATTAGCAGCCTCCTGCCTTTATTCACCACGGTGTGTACCTCGTTCAGTAGCAAAGTGGGATTTTATTTTTTTTCTGCTGCCGCTCGCACGGTGATTTCTACTTGGGATTTGATGCCAGTTTCCAGATGTGTCTCAGGCCAGGAAGTCAGCAATCAGCCTGGATAAAGCCTCTGGGATTTGCTGCAGATCATCTTCTGACACACACATCCTTCCTGCACCCTCTCTTATGATATTGGGGCACACCCCTTGTGCCCAAAAATAAAATAAAACAACCCAGAGCCAAGCAGAAGCCCCTGATTAGGATGCTTTGATCACTTTCGTATTCAATCTCTGGGAATATTTTTAATTAATTCAGTCCATCAAGCCCCAGAGGCAGCATTTGAGGCATCTTTACAACACCAGAGTGTCTATATACATAAATCACTTCAACAATTACAGGTTCCCTGTCTGCTGGAGCAGCTCCAGGCAAAACTCATCTCCCACAAATCCTCACCAGTGATACCCACAGGACAGCACCAGCTCCCAGCTCAGCCATAGAACATTGGAGGGGGATGAATCCTCCAAAGCACTTCTCCTCAGAGGAATAAATGAAGATGATAAATGAGTTTTCTGGGCTCTGTGTGAGCAGCTTAGGGAAGCTGAAACCCAAGTGGGTGACATGAAGGATGTGGTTTGCATTGAAAATAATCCCAAGCAGAAGAACCCTGACAGCAATATGCCTTTCAAACCTCCCTGCATCTCTGAGAAAGGAACTACCCAGATTTCCCAGCCTGAGGAGAGGGGTTTAACCCCACACAGCCAAGCTCCACGCTCACCCCAGCCACGTGGTACCATCTACTGCAGGACCAGGGGATCCCAGCCCAAGGGGACACAATTACTGAATTACTAGCAAGATAATTTATTTCTCACCCGCACCAGCCATTTAAGAGGCTGTTGTTGGGCCTCTTTCGCTCAAGTTGTGATTCCTTTCATCTCCCCATCAAAGCACAACCAAATGAACAGCAGCCCTCCTCCCAGGGACGGCCCCCCCGAGCTCCCACAGCAGCTCTGCTTTCACAGGGCACCTGGGAGCCGCTGCCAAAACAGGAAAGCAGGCGCCTAATTGAAAGGGAGTATTTGGGAGTCACCCTACACAAAAATTAGCAGAGATATGCTAGGAAAATAAAATAGTGGGCATTAACGGATGGCTTATCTTCTTTTTTCCGTGACTCTAATGTTCAGGATGTGAAAAGGCCAAAAAGTTTCACATACTGTTCTGAGAAACTGGTCAGGGAGAGGAGCATCCTCTCGTCTACTTTCACTGCTCCTCCCAAAATAACTCAGGTTGATGTTGAGGTATGGACCTCCATCATTAAAATACAGACATACACAAGCTAAAAAAACCCTGCATTGTTACTATGAAAATCTGTAGCTAGTGTTGGGTCTTGGTGATGGGTAGAGAAGTCAAGCACTGACTGATTTCAATTCACCTGTGTTAGGTCTGCTAAAAACACTAACCTGTGCCTAGGGAGAAAGGGAGTAGGGATGTCTCCTGTCTGAAGGAAGGAGCACGGGGGACTCTGTTCCTGGAGGAGAGACTGAACTGTAAGTTGGGTGGCCAGAGGCAGCTCAGCGAGGCTCGTTCTCAGACAGAACAGGAGCCCCTCTCCTCACTACCCACCCTTGGCAGGCATCCCAGCCTGGGACTGTGACCAAGCCCCAGGGGAAGTGCCAGCCGAAGCCAAGGGAGGATTTAGGATTAACTCCAAAAAATCAGCGGGTCCCACCCCACCCTGCAGGCAGACTGTGGAGAGCAGCAAAAACCCTGGGGGCCAGGCAGAGGGACAGGGTAGCCTGGCAGGCCCAGAGGGGTCAGCAGCATCTGGACAAGTGACCCAGAGCACTCCCTGTCTGCTGGAGGCACTCAGCTGCTCCAGCCCCAGCTCCTGGCTGCAGGAGCCCAGCTGGCTCTTGGAGCAGGAGCGAGCCACAGCAAGAGAGAGGAAAAAAAAAAAAAAGGAGAAAGAGCAGCAGGAAGCCCTGCTGAGAAGCCCCCTTTTGTGTAAACATGCTCCGTCCTCAGACTAAAAATAAAGGCAAACCACAGGAAGGGAGTGAGTGCTTGGACAATATCCGATTTGGTGTGTGCCTGGGTGTGAGCTGCGGGAATGGGGAGAAGAGCAGGGGACTCCACCCAGCCCAACCACACAAAGGCAGCCAGTTAAGACCTTCAAGATGGACAGGCATTCCTGGAGATTATTTAAATTCAAGCAACTGCTGCTTGGCAGATGTGCAGTCATTTCATGTATGCGCAGCGCTTGGAAATGTTAAGTGAGGGAAAAGGCTGCTATGGCAGAAAAGGCAGGATGGCTGCACAAGGCCCATTTTACAGGGTCAGAGACTGAGACCCAAGGCTGTGAACTGAAACCCCATAAACCTGTCATAAAACAAGGACACGACCCAGACAAGCTGTCAGCTACAACGCAGCTCACAGCTCCAGCCTCAAAAACCACCTCTCCCTGCGTGCTGCCTTTGCATCTCAGCTCCTGCTGCAGCCACGGAACCGAACTGAGAACAACTGCACGCTCCTGAGGGCTGTGGAGGGCTGATCCGGGGCATGCCCACCCCAAAGGGGTCTCAAATGCTTCCCCTGGTGCTGGGCTTTGGTGCACTGCACCCTGCCGTGGTCATAGCTGCCTCTGGAGGCTGGAGCTGCAGCACCGCCTGCGTGTCCCACCTGCCGAATCCTTGCAGGAGGGATGCTTTGCTGGGGGATGCAATCCCAAGAGACAGGCATCCATCCCTCCCTCCATCCATCCCTCCATCCATCCATGCGGCGCAGAGAGCGACAGCACAGCGTGAGGAGGCTCCTCGGAGCCCAGCGCTCACCCTTGGTGCTGACACACCACTCAGAGGCCTGCCGGGGAAATGCAGGGCTCGGGAGGATCCCCCCGCCCCGGCTGGAGGGAAACAAACCGCGGGGAATGTCTGTGGAAGCCGCTGAGCCCCAGCAGGGCAGCGCCGCGCTGGGCGCCGCTGGACCCGGCCACCGTCAGCCCATTCCTTCCTCGCACTGGAAGCCCTCCTCTCCTCAGTCAGCCTTGGCTAAACTGCAGCTTCTGCGATGCTCAGCCACCTCATTTCCCTTCCTGTCCCTATTTTCCGTCTCTATTTTCTGTCAGAAGAAAATGACAGTGCTCGGTAGTGGAGGAAATCAAAGACAGCTCTGGTGGCCTCCACTTGGGTGCGTTTCCTGCTGACATTTGTATTCCTTTAATTCTTGCCTCCTGGTCCTGTGCTCACTTTCCTACTCTCTGGTCTCACCTCGAGTATTCGTTTTTCTCTACTATTAGAAAGGTCTACTAGGAGCACAACAAGAATACAACACTCCCCCCAGCCCCGTTTCCTCTAGAAAACACTTCTATGGAACGCAGCTGTTTGGAGCAGGTCACTTGTTTTCCCTGCAAAACACAGCAACACAACTGTCCCTGCTTCATTCTCACTTACAAGTATTGCTGAAACTTTCACAGGCTCTCATTTGGGGCATTTCCTACATGCTAAATATAAAGTGTAAATGCCTTTGCATACGGCTCTGCCTGGCGGGGGAGCAGCTGCTTCTGTCCCCAGGCCACCATCCCTGCACACCGCAGCAGCAGCACAAAATAAAACAGCAGCACGAATGACACTTGTGCCATCGGTGCCACAAGTACCCACACGACACCTCCTGCCACCCAGCCCAGCAGCTGAATCACAGCTGTCAATGAAAACTGAAGATCTTTCCTTAAACTCACTTTGGTAGGTCACTTGCACCCCCCCAAGGTGCTGCTGGACACAGAGGAAGCCAAGAAAAAGGTGACACCTTCTGTTTACTCAGCTAATTGCACTTCATTATTGCCCTGAAATGTGTTTCCCAGCAAACAGACAGAAGAAAGGGAACAGGACTTGGTGTGAGCAGGAGCTGTCACTGCAGGCTGAACTCGTGAAACCCCAGCAGCCACCTGCCCTCACCCAGCTCCCTCCTCGGACCCCAGCACAGCCCTGGGCCAGAGAATGCCACACCCAGCAGTGGACAGCACAGCACAGCCAGGGTCTAAGCGACCTCAGAGGTGTCCAGACAAGATCTCCAGAGCTCAGATTCACAATCCTCCATTTTCACAGGCACAAGGCAGAAGGCTGCAAAGAACACTGCAAACACAGATGCTCTCTGTTGTTAGAATACCTCCAAGTGAAACATAATGAGCAGAAATTGAGAGCTCAATCCCTGGGGTTAAACACTTAAATTAATAAGGCATCTTCAGTCATGCTCTGCAAAAACTCCTTGCAAAATTATGGGTTGTCTCTAAAAGACCAGTACCAAAGGGCAGGGGACATATCTGGAAGCTCTGAACTCTACCACTGTCCAAGTGAGCGTCACTTCACAAACACAGCTGAGGAGAAAACCCCAGGGAATGAATGCCTGCTGACCCCAATGCAGTGAACCCCCAGTTTTACCTGGATCCAGATGTGTAAAGGACCCAATGACAAAGTCCAGTGTTGAGACAGCCAGCAGGAAGAGCAGCAGGAGCTGGAGCCTGATGATCCACTTCACCCCAGCCAAATTGATTCCCAGCAGGCCGAGCAGGACAGCCAGGGAGATGCCGCGCACTGCCCAGATGTTGCTGAGGCTCAGGACACCTGCAATGGACTCTGCAAAGCCAGTGATGTACATGGCACCTGCAACACACTGAGGGACACAGCGCTGTGAGTGCCCCGAGGGAGAAAAAGGGATCCCCATCCACAGCCCCGTGCTGGGCCGTGGGGCCCTCTGGTCAGACAGACAGACACAGGCTGTCACAGTACAACCTTTAGTGTTACTGTGGCCTGCAGGGACTGAACCTTACTGCTGTAGGACAGCACAAGGCAGCAGGGCTGGCGGGGCAAACAGGGAAGGCTGCGTTCCACTGTAACATCTACCCTCTGTTAACACTTCAGGAGAAACCACACTGGCTTCTCTCAGAGAGAAAAGGATGAGTCAACCTCTGTTTCTTCCCTTCTTCTGTTTCTCTGGAGGAAAGGGTCCCAGTTCAACACCTGCCTGAAGAGCAGCAGTTTGTTTCCCCCTTCACTGCCTCCTGGGGGTTATTTTTAACTCGTTGTTTAGTTTGGATGCAAACTCTGATGTTTCACCAGCCCGCCATCTCGCTGCTGGAATGGAGCCTGCCCTTTGGAGGAGAGCACACTGTGTGAGCCGTGCCTCCCTGGGCTCCCGGGAAAGCTGCCTGTTTGCCTTGCAGCAGGACAGGATACACACTCTGGCCAAGAGCCTGCAGGACAGGACATCTGCAGCACGGGCTCAAACACCACTGCAGCACAACAACCCAAAACACCAGGATGTTGCACTCCAGAAATTCCTGCTAGCTGACATTCCAGCAACAGCCCTTCCAGTGCATGGAATCCCTGGAAAACCAGGGCAGGGCAGACAGCTGCATTTGATAGGGCTGGTGTGCCCTTGGGTGCTGCAACCCCACCATCCCTGTGCACAGCTGGGGGATGTGCAGCTCCCACTCGACTGGAAGGGACAAAAGACAGCAAGAGCAGAGCCCTCATCCACTGCAGATCCCCCACCTGGGACTGACCCAGCACTGCTCTGCTGAGGGTGCTCAGGACAGCCTGGCCCACACCTGGGAGCTGCAGGGTTTGTGTGGTTTTCAGCAAGGCTGATGGCATGCAGCTGTTCAGACTCAGGAACCTCCAGGCTGGAGATCCTGGAGGATTCACGTCCATCACAGGCAGACACTTAGATCAGGGAAGCTACACCCTGAGAGTCTTCCTCTGCAGCACATGGCCAGTCATTCCCCCCTTGCCCCAGTCAGAGCAGGGAGCAGGGAGTACCCCATTTCTGGCAGCAGTTGCCTTATGACAGAGGTTACAGCACTCCTGAGCATCCTGCAGCAGAGGATCAGCCTGCAGCTGGTGCAGGGCACGTTGGGCAGAAAGCACAGCTGAGAAAGGAAAGGCATCAGCAGTTTTGGGAGCAGGCAAAGTGATTTTAAGTGAGCTGCCAGCCCCTGTGCAGCCCCTGTGCACATGGGATGCCAAGCCAGGGGCCAGGGCTGCTGCAGCCCAGCTTTTACGACCCTCAGGACAGGCTGCAACCTGATTGCTTTCCCAGACAGGGTCCTCTCGGAGAGCAAGAGTGGAAAATATGACAGGAAGGATTCTCATGTGTGGCCCACTTCCATATCTTGGCTTGTAACTGGATTCAGTTCATATTTTATGGACACTTGCTTTTAATCTGGAGTGAAAGGAGAAGAGGGGATTATTTTTGGTTTGGGGGCTGTTCAGGGGTTTTGGAGATTGCTGTAAGCCAGTCAGTTAAAAACAAACCTCCATAAAAATGCTTCTCTGCTCACCACATTTTATACTGTTCATAACATCTTTATGGGGGGAGAGGGTTAAGTTACTGCAGGTTTTAGTGATTATTTTCCATTCTTTTTGTAGACTACTTGTGTATTTTTGTGCCTCACAACCCCAACAGCTCCTCAGGATCGTTCAGAAAATCCAGAGCTGTGACTTTTGGCTCACAAGAAGTCAATTAGCTGTGGCCCTTACCCCTGCCCAGCTCTCCTCTCACACCAGCTCCACTTCTGCTGGCTCCCACAGAGAAGCAGCCAAGGCTTGCCCAATCCCTAAGGGCATGTGGAGCACGCCAAGGCCAACCTGCCAGTCCACAGCCACTCAGTGAGCTTTGCTTGGCCACCCTGACCTCTCCTGCTTCGTTTAATTTCAGTCTCACGCCAGCAAGGGCATGTCCTGGCAGTGGGGGTAGTTTGGGATGGGAGGACGTGTCCTGCACGGCTTGTCCAGACACTCAGCTCCTCCAGCAGGGTGACCCTTGCCAGGCAGCACCTTGCCATGCACAGGCTTGCTCCTGGGGAGCAGCGTGGGCTGAGTGCTCCCTGTGGTGCTCTCCCATGTTGCATTACCCAGATTTTACTTGAAACATTACTTTCTGCAGGAGGACAGCACAAGATTAATATCTGCATTGCAAAGTTTCCAAATTTTCTTTGAATCGCTTTTTAAAATTACCTGGCCAAAAATGTAAAGGAGGCCAATGGTGCCCCCTACTTGACCTCCAAGGACAGTAGAAATCATGGAGTAGACTCCTCCACTTCCAATGCTGCACTTCTCACACACCCCAATTCCAGACAAGACTGTCACCAGGGCAACCAGAATGACAAAGGACACCAGAAACATGCCCATTACAATGCCAGTGTTTCCCTGGAATGGAAAAAAAAAAATAAATAAAGATTAATTCACACCAATCTGCTGGGACAGAATAAGAACCTACCCACTTCTAGTCACTAGTGATCTATGGATCTGGAGTCATTACAGATTAAAAGAAACACACACAGACACCCCTACTTGTCCAATTAACGTAATTGATTGCCAAATTCAGAGCCTTTATTAGCACCCCTTTGATGAGAACCTGCCTTGTCCTTGCGCCTGGGGCTGGGCAGACCTCTGCATGAGCAGGTTCTGCTCTGTCAGTGGGCTCCTCCATGAATCACTGATTTTGTCCACTGGTTTAAAAGGAATGAGGTCAAACAATGATTCAGCCACCATAGTCATGGGATCACTGCCTGTCTGCATGGTTTACAATGACATGCTTAAAAAAAAAAAAAAAAACCAAAACACTTTCATAACAAAAAGTAGTTTCAAAATTGAACCCCTGGGATTTGCAACGACTGATTTATTAACAGCATCAGGCCTGCATTTTAATTTTTCAGAACATTTACCTTTGAAAGCTCTGATCCCTCCAAACAATGGGATGCCAAAGAACAGAACCCCAAAGGCAACGCAGCGTGGAAGACAAATAACGCTGCCACAAAGCCGCGAGCCCGGCCCTTGTCTGGGGGTGAGCTCAGAGGGCCAGGTGGCTCTCACCCTGCCTGGCCTCGGGAGCTTTTCTGCACAGGATTCAGCCCCACTAAAAAAAACAACCCCTCCTGCTTGGGGCAGAGGCAGGGCTCCAGGAGGAGCTGCTGCACCCACCACGGTGTGGCAAAGAGAAAAACTCTCTGAACAAACACAGCTGCGGGTCCCCGTTGGTGGCTTTAAACGCCAGCAAAACCCCTTTCTTTGGGGGGGTTCAGTTTGCCATTTAGGGTTGGATTTTCAGAAAGAAAAGGTGCTCCAAAAAATTTAAGAACTCTTCTGAGCTCAGGGCTTTCCCACTCTCTTGCACGTGGCTGTAATTTATTTTCCAGGGCCAGGAGTTTTCCCTTGTGTTCCAGCCCACCTTCCCCTGCAGACAAATCGCTCAGGGCTGTTCACAGCAAACAGCAGGCTCCTCCAGTGCCCAGTGCTTTGTTAACATCTGGCTTCCCTTCCTTTTACTCATATTCCAGGCCATGTCCATATCCCCTCTTTCAACCAATGCTCATCTCTGAGGTCACGCTAGCCGTGATGGGGTTTTTATCACCATTGCTTCCCTGCTCTGGGGTTGGTTGAAATCCCAGGTTCTTTTCTTCCTTTTCTCTTTTTTTGTGAAAAAACAGAAACATATCCAGGATGTTGGTATCATCATAAAATCCTATTTTGGTTCAGCATCCTGCTGCCTTTGACAGGGGTGTTATCTGGTCAGTGGGGAACAGAGCCAAGGATTGCTATAAACACAGCTGTGGTTGGGTCAGCACCACAGCCCACCCCAAGCCCATACTTCTTTTTAAAAGGACAATTGTTCTTTTTCTTCAGCTGCTTACCCCAGGTTAAATGGTTAATAAACATTATATGCTTCAGTTAAAAAAATTTAAAAAAAAACCCATATGCAAACATTCACTTAGCCTTGGGCTTTTCCAGAAAGGTGGTACCAGGTTATGGCAGCTATTAATGGGTAATCCAATGGTTCCTACAGAATAAAGGGTTAACACTAAGACCGAGGGGGAATGCTGGACTCACAGCAACAATAGCAAGCAGAGAAAGTGGGAAGAAAAAGCCCCCATTAAGCACTGATGTTTATTTATGCATGCATGCTGGAAGGGGTTAGTGCAGCAGCAATCCCTGTTGAACATTTCAGCAAGATTAGGTCCCCTGGAACTGCAAAGCTTCACCAGCCCCAGCTCCAGCTCTGGAAATTTATAGCAAAAGCCTGACTCTGGGAATAGCTTGACATATGACTGTCCTCTGCCAGGGGAGCTCTCTGCCAACCCTGACTTCTCCTCCCTTCCCTTTCATGCTAGCTTCCAGCTGGTTCTGTTTTTCTTTCATTTACAGGCTTTGTTTATATTTGTGTTTGCTCCAGAAGTAACTTGCTTTCAAAGAGATGTGGAGGAAATAAAATCAGAAGGAAAAGGAAGCTAAAAAATCATCCCAACTTCTCCACCACAACAACTGCAGCTCCCCTCAGCACCTCCAGCAAAGCAGTTTTCAGTGCGGAGTGCAAGTGTCTTCCTGCTCCTTTTGGAAGGTGTCCACCATGCCTGTGACAGAAACTCTGCCTGAAGCTTAAATTCCATCCATCTCTGGGGAAACTTTTCTTCTTCTAAGGGGAAATTTTGAGCCATAATACAGTATTTTGCATCAGGAGGGGACATTATTCCAGGTTCTGACCCTCAGAGATACTATTAAGGACCCAGCAGTGGAAGATCCTTTGATAGCAATGACAATTTCACCTGACTGAGGATTCCCCATTCAAAAAACCAGGAACTCCAACACTGACATGTTTGGAAGAGACCTCCTTCAGTGGTGTTGGGAAGATGGGTGAGTGGCTGTAACTACTTTACCTGAAAAAGTGTTAATTTCTCCTCAACAATATGACACAAGGGTGTCCCTGTTCATTGTCAAGGTTGGTTGTTGTGTTTTCCTTTCTCTTTCTGAAAGCTAAGATAGGAAACCACTCACAAAGACAAATTCAGCTGCACATTTTAGTGGAACTTTTTGAAAAGGTACAAAATACCAGAGGGCATAAGCAACATCTATAACAAAGAGCACAAAATCCAAAACATCTGAGTGGTGATGGAGATACAAGGTGAGGGAGGGCAGAGGAAAATGTCTATTCAAACATTCAACCAAGTCAGCACTTGCTCACCACAAGCCATCCCGTCCTCAGGAAAAGAACCACTCCAAAAATGTTGATCATGCAGGAGGTGAAGACCCCATCCCACGTTCCAAAAAGCACAGGCTCCCATACAAACAGCTGGATCTTCCACCAGGGCTTGGTCTGTGTTTGAGATCCCTAGAGGAAAGCAAAGCCTGGGGTTTACCTCTCATGCTTTGTGGGCAGGCTGCACAAGGGGTGCCACAGTCAGCCACCAACAGCTGCTGAGACACTCCTTGGCTGTGAGCTGTCCCTGAGATGAAGGGTTGTTGGGCTGTTGGGTGCCTGGGCCCTGAAAGAGATGGCTCCACACAATCCCTGTGTGTATTCTTGTAGGATAAGCAGAACCCCACTGAGCCTCAATGAATTAACCCCGATGCATCAACCAAAAACACCATTCAAGGGTCCTTCAGAGAGCCAGCAGCTACACACTGTGCTTCTCCTCCTGTCCCTTTTCCAAACACTCCACCAGGGCAAGCAGGGCTCTCAGTGCATGGGACAAGTCCCTGAGAGGATATGACAAACCAGCTTGGACCAACAGAGTAGGTCAAGATGGTTTTCTTATCACAGTCATATCTGATCAGAACCCTTTGCTTCTCAAGGAGACATGGGCCTCTGGGTCTTGGGGCACAGTGATTTTTCAGAGCTGCTGGAAGCAAGATCTGAAATTCCAGGGAAACTGCAGTTTTCCTACGGCAACTCTTTCCTCTTGCCCTCTGGAAATCGAGTCTCTTCTTTCCCTTTCTAAGTCATACACCTCAGATATACACAGCAAAATGAAGGGCAGTTTTGTTACTTCACTCCTGTTCCCTTGCCACAGAGGTGACCAGGAGTGCAGAGGCCATGGAGATAGAAATTTGGGAAAGGAAATGGCTCTGTGACATACCTGCTGTGCTTCCTCATGGAAGAGCTCTTGTACATATCCCTCACTCCGGGCACCATCGCAGCTCCACATCATCTCCTCAGTGCCACCTCCTCCTGCCCAAAGCCCAGCTCTAGCACAACCACGGGCAAAGCTGCTCTGAGTGGAAGCTCAGCTTGGTCCAGTTCCTGCAGGGCTGGCTCCTCCGTTGTGGATTCATGGTTTTATTCCAGCCTTACTGTGAAAGCAGGAAAGATGAAAGACACAACTGTTGCTTTCTTAGTCTGCCAAAGCACAAAGCCATTGTCCACACAGTCAGCAGCAGCTTGATGCTGAATCAGAGGGACACCACAGCAAGCAAAGAGCAATGCTCCCCCAGCACAGGCTCCACCATCAGCCACACATTTAACAGCCCTTGGTAGTCTTTTCCAAACCTAACCCCAGCATCCTGTAGCACTGGCTCCACAGCTCCACAGTGTTGCCTGCAAAATGCATTTCCTCTCGTTGGTTTTAAATCTGGTGCCTGGTAATGTCATTGCCTGCTCCTGTGCTCCAGTGACAGAGGCCACATGGGTTATTCACTTCCCAGCACCACTCATCACTTCACAGCCTTGACCACGTCTGCTTCAGCTGTACCTTTTGCAGACCAAGGTCCTGCCAGTGTATTCTGTCACCCACAGTCTCCCACAGCAGGTGTCAAGAGAGACCTTTTGGCTGTTCCTCAGCACAGTACAGCATGCCTAGGTAAGACAAAGAGGCTGCAGCCAGAGAGGAGCAAGGCTTGTTCCACAAATGTGGGGAGGGCAGCTTGTCTGGATCATTGGCTCTCCTGGGGCAGGTAATTTTCTGGCCAGCTAAGCCCACAAGCTTACAAGAACAACCACGATCACACAAGGCTTGTACCAACAGCTGGACACTTTACCTGAGACCAGAGACCAAATTAATCACAGGCACAGGGCAAGAACCCAACAGAAATGTGCTTTGCCTATTGCACAGGGACATACAGAAACTACTTTGTGTCGCTCAGGATTTCTGCACCAGGGTCTGAATGCCTTTCACCATCCTGCCCTTATTACTCTACTTTGAAACACCCAGTACTAAATAACCAAAGCAGATGCTGCTCCACCACAGCGTTCCAGTTGCAGAAGGGCTCCTGCAGCTGGGGTACAATGGCCAGCACGGGAGGTTTTTCTTTGCCCTGCCCACATGGCCAGTTAAGCAGCACCAAAGCCATGAGAGTTCACAGATGCCCTGCTGCTGCCTCCACATTTCTTGAAGCAAATAACCCTTCACAATATCACAAATGGTTGCTGTTACAGGGAGACTGGGGCTTCAAGCAGGGCAAAAGCAGCAGGAGCAGATGAACTCTAAAGAAACAAAGCTCATGGGTTTTTTTTCAAATAGCCACAGTAATAAAAAATGGAAGAAAATACACAACGTGAAACAAGATTACAATTGAATAGCCATATTCTCCTAAGAATCCCTGGTGCAGTCCTTCCTCTGCTTTCACTCAGTAAAGGATTCACTGGGGTCATCCAAACTCCAGCCTGCCACAGCAGTCCCATCGAGATGTGGAGAAAAGGGAGGCTGCAGCTCGGCAGCCCTCTGCTCTCCTAAACCACTCCACCAAGGGAGTCAGGAGGAGATGGCTCCAACCCCTTATAGTAGCTCAGGGCTGAAGTGACTCGCTCAGTGTGTCTGGTGTGTGACATTATTTGGATAGGTGTGATGCACCCACATCACCCACCTGAAACTTGCAAAACGCTAAAAGAAGGGCTGCACACATGGGTTTTAGACCTGAAGCACACCTAGCAAGAAATATTACCTGCCTAGACATTTAAATCCCCTTATCTCACCATTTCCTTCCTTTTTCTCTGCTTTGAAACCCTTCTCCTGCCCTGTGCTCTAGAGCCCTTTTTGCTCAGCTACTGCTCACCTTGATATGAGATCTTCCTCTTCCACAATCCCAGGAAATTGCCTCTGCACTACTGCTGCTCTGTGGCATTTCCAACTGCCTAAAAATCTCATTACCCAATTCTGTAATTATTTACATCCCACCACAACTCCTGGATGCATTGTTCCCTACGAGGTAGCCAAGGCAAACACAGGAGTGGGAGCTGAACAAACGCACTCACAGCCACATCCCAATCCACAAAGATGCAAGTATTTCTGCAATTTAGGGTCTGTGAGTGAAAAGTCCTTGGGGCAGGCACCCTCCTCTTGCCCCACGCAGCACTCTATCAGCACAGGGATATTTTTGGGTGCTATTTTGTATCTAGGTCACCAACCCTCTTTCTGCTATACACACCAGCAGGATAAATAAACTAAACAGACACAATTTTCCTCTAATGTAAGTGAGCCTCTGACTTGAAAGCAAATTGCTGTTATTTTTCCTAAAGTTTCTGCCAAATACACTAGCCAGTCTATAAATTAAAGACGAACGTCTGTTTTAATCTTTCCATACCATTTAGCACTCAAGAGAGCAGAAGAGCATTAGCAAACCTCGCAGAAACATTACAAAGGCTCATCTCCTTTTCCTGCAACACTTCTCTATTTAATTGCAAAACCAGATTCCTATAGATTAAATTTCTGTGCCCTCCATATCCTTTCAAAGCACCATTTTATTAATCATCACATTAAAGCTGCTTCTGAGCTAAGCGTCGCTGCTCTGAGCTACTCAACAGCTGGCTGATTTGGAAGAGGAAAGGTTGACGCCTTCCCAAGCACAGCTGCGTGTGGTCCCACGGCCTCCGACGCCTCCCTCCTCGCCAGAGGTGCTCCTAAAGCCTCTCCTCCCAAGGGACACAGCAGCCAACAGCATTTTAGTTTTAATCCATCCCTTTAACTCCCCTCCGGGTCAAGTTCCTAAAAACACCTAATTTAGGAGTCTTTTCGGAAAGCGGAATTAAAGGGAAACGAAGCAGCCGTCAGCGCAGCAGAGGTAACGCCACGCAGAGCGGCGCTCGGCTATTCCCAGTTACTCATTTACTGCAGCGGCCAGGACAATTACCGAGCTCCTGTTGTTTTCACATATCTCCGTACAGCAACGAAGGCTGCGGAACACCAGACGTGGGAAACAAGCCTGGACTCTCCCCAGCAACTTCAGTTTTCCGCTGTGGCCGGAGAGCTTCGGTTTGGCAGAGGCGCTGCTGACACCTGGGGCTGCGGCCGCCGCCACACCGGGCAGCGCTCCGACCTACCCGGTCCCTCTTCCCTCTGTTTGTTTTGTCCTTTTATAAATTCTTTTTTTTTCTCAAATTTTCCATTTTCCCCCCTCTATTTCTTTTTCCTTTTTGTTTCCCTGTTTTTCCTTTTTTTCCCTATTGTATTTCCTTTTTTTTCTGTTTTTCTTTTACATTTCTTTTTTTTACTTCCTCCCCACTCCCTTATTAGCTTTTTTTTTACCTTTTTTTTTTTTTTTTTTGGGGGGGGGAGGGGAGCTCTTTTCCACCACTTTTTTTTTCGCCCCCACCATGGTTTCAATTTTTTAGCTTTCCTCTCCCCCGCCATGGTTTTAATTTTTTACCTCCCTCCCTCCCTCCGCCCCGACCGAGCCGCGGCAGCCCCGGAGGGAGCGGCGGGCAAAGCCGAGCCGAGCCGGCCCCCGCGGCTCGGGCCGGTCCCCATCCCGGCTCGGGGGTGACCCCGCCGTGCCGACCCCACTCACCTGGCGGCTCCCGGGCCCTCCTTCCCTCCCTCCTGCCCGCCGGCTCCCGCGGCGCCGCCTCCCGCCGGGGCGGCCCCGGGCGCTGCCACGTCTGCCCGGGCACCGCGCCCGCCCCGGCACCGGCATCTGCCCGGCCCGGGCCGGAGCCAGCCGAGCCCGGGACACGCCGCTTCCTGCAGCGCCCAGAGCCCGCAGCTCCCGCCGAGAGTGGGCAATAGAAATCATCAGGGGTTGGGAGCAGATTTGCACCCAACCTGGAGTTCTCAGGAGTCTGACAAAATAAGTGAATAAATAAGCAAAATAACAGTGGATTGAGGAAATGCTGGCCACGGGGAAAGGGGGCTCTGATTCCGCACAGGAGCGATGTTTCAATAGGAACCCGATCCAGTCGAACTTCCCAGACCTGGGCCGCTAAGAAATTGTGTGACCCTGCACAGGCAAAGCTCCACCTGAATTAAAGGCAGGAATTTTGGACAGTCTCAATATAAAGAGGATCATATCTAGAGCCAGCCACCCATCCTTAGAGCTCATGTAGCACACTTTGATTTAATTAACTTCCATAATGGGTTAGAGCCATTTTAATTTTCAAAAAGGATCCATACAATCATTAATGTAATCCAGTGAACCTGTTTCGATTTTCCTGCAGAGCCAAAGTGTGAACAACTCTTGAATAAAACCACAAATTTCTGTGAGTGAAAGAAAAGGAAAGCAAGAGTTCAGAGAAGACAGATGACTTCTCAAAGGAGGATGAAGCCTGAGGACATCACAGAATGTCTGGGGTTCAAAGGGATCTTAAAGATCACCTGATTCCAACTGCCCTGGTTTGGACAGACACTTTTCACCAGGTTGCTCAAAGCCCTGTCCACTCTGACCTTGAACACTTCCAGGGATGGGGCATCCACACAGCTTCTCTGGGCAACCTGTTCCAGTGCCTCACCACCCTCACAGTAAAGAATTTCTCCCCAGTATCTAATCTAAACCTGCTCTCTTTCTGTTTGAAGCCATTCCCCTTTGTCCTGTCACTACATGCTCTTGTAGTGCTCCCTTTAAGCTCCCTTCAGGTGCTGGAAGGCTGCAATTAGGTCACCCCTAAGCATCTTTTCCAAGCTGAACAATCCCAATTCTATGGATAGCTCCCCACATATCCCATTCCTGGAGTATTTCAGAAGCTCTCCTCCACTCCCTTCTTTTTACACTCTACAACTATCAGGGAACAGGTTCAGCCAGATTCTCCCAGCATGAGGGCCAGTGAAAAATATGAAATAAATATCTTGAATTTGTTGCAGCACTTGTGAAAAGTCACTAATTTCCTGAGGACCAAGCCCTGTAGCCTGCCCACAGGCACTTCCATGCCCTTCCACACACATGTGCACACCTGGCAAGTGCTGAAGAAGTTTCTTGGGCCAGCTGCTACTGCCACTTGCCACTGCTGAGCACTCCTTTGGGAAATCCTGCCTCTACACTGGAAAGAACCACAGGAGAAAACCAGTAAAAGGTGTTTTTTTCAAGGACTGACACATTAAACTCACCAAGCACTGCTAAGAAGCACTTTCAGGAATGTTCGGTGTTAATCTCTGTCTGTTCCTATTTTAGTCACGGCAATTTTCAACATTCTCCTGCTTGTTAAAAGAATCCTTCCAAGAGCAGGAGCCCTCCTTCAGCAGGGCTGTGTGCACTTCAGAACAAGTGTCTTCATATCAGTCTTACTCCACACCACTTTAAGGCCTTCAAGAAAATTATCACAAACTGAGAAAGTTTTCTAAAAGCCCTAATTAAAATTCTCTCCCATTATGCCGAGTACCTTAGCTCTACAGGGCATAAATAGGGAGAAAAATGAAACTAAGAGTTAAAATTGATTTCTCAAGGTGCAAATCTCAAGTGCTTTCAGGGCTAGCATAGGACACTGCAAATTCCACGGACCTGCTGGAATCCTCTCCCTCAATCCATCTGCTCCAGGATGTTACACACATCCTGGGGCAGATGGAGCCATCCAAAGCCTGGCAGACCCACACACTGGACATCCTGAACCATGATTTGAGAAGACTTTTGATGATCCATGTGTTGTCACTGACTGGAAATTGCTCCAGGGAATGGAGTCTGGAAATGGATTTAAGAGAGTGAAGAGGATGACAAAAGGTTACGTGGGACAGAAGAGGTATGGGAACAGTAGAGGTGTCAAAGATACAAACAGGGCCTGCAGAAAGAGGGAAAGGAAACAGCAGTGCAGAGGTCAGTCAGCAAGAGAAGATGAGAATTTGAAACATCCACAAGTCTGAGCCACCCTATGAAATGTGGAAAGGACTGATCCTTAATAGGATGAATATTAATTGTCACCTACCTCATCATCTTCTTCAGCTACCAGACATACACATCTCATAACACAATGTGCAATTTCCATGTACACATGCAGCACAAACCCAGTTTAAAATAAATACCCAGTTTAGCTAATCACATCACTAAATGACCTACAAACCCTAGATTGACCATAAAACAGGCTGTGACACACAGAGTATGTTCTCAGACTAAATGAAGAGACAATCTTTTTCAAGTTCACTCACAGCTGCAAACTGTAAAATACTTTGCCTTTAAAATGGATTTTTACCTGGTGGTATTCAGTGTGTGTAATAGCAGTTATCAACATAATACCTGAGCATCACCACAAACAACATTCCTGTTTCAATTCCTTAAAATGGATTTTCAGGCAACAACTCTGCGAGAGCCAATACTGCCAAAGTACATTTCCACACCTGCTGTGGGGGCTCACACTGTCCTTATGGCTCATTTTCAAGTAGCTGCAACATCCATCACTCTAGCTATGTGTTAGGCTAGGAGTTTTATCAACCATCCTGTTCTCTTCCTCTAAGGGAACAGATGTAGTCCTAAAGAAAATGCCCCTTTCAGAGTCCTGGTTTGCAGGAAAAGATCATTTTGTCCCACTGGTACCCTTGCTTATGTCTTTCTGAGCTGTATCTTTCTTAGGCTGTTCTGTCTACATTAGCTTTTTAACAAAGATGATTTCAGGAACTGGCAAAGAGAAATGGAAGAAAACACCGGACTTGAGAGGAAACAAACAAGTCATCCTTTCAGCTTCTGATGTCATCCTCTGTTTTGCTGCTGCTGTCACTGCGTGGTCGAGATTATCTCGCAATTACCCTGAACATTCCCAGCACTCGCAGCGTTGCTTTATCCTCTCTCATGGCTCAGTATATCCTGTGACAAGACTGATTAAGGATGTGCTGCTCTTGAAAAGCTTCCAGAGTATAATACTTACACATTTTGAACAGTCATTATTCATTATACAACAGAGAAGTATTTTTCTATTATTTACACAGCTAAAGTAATGGATCCTTTTGATTTCATTTGGGCCAGGCTAGTGTTTTTGAACTAACAAAAGCTGTTACTTCTGCCTTTGTGAAATGGCACTAATGACCACATCTGATGATGAAAACAAAGATTTTATGTGAATAAAAGTGAAAATTAACATGTTCAGTGGTACTACTTGTATTTCCACAGCTGCTGAGAAGGCATCACCTTCTCTAAATGAAGGCAGCTACATACAAGCAACTGCCAAGACACTGATCTATCTAAAAAGATGTCAGCACAAAGCCTGGTCTGGGACTAGGCACCACATTTCTGGCCAAGAGGCCTGGAAGACACAGCCACCAGCCCAATGAAATCACACCAACAGCGATCACCCAGCAACATGTCTTGGCTGTCCTGTGGAAGACAGGCAGAGCTGCCCAGGGAGATGGAGTCCGAATGGAAAAAATAACAGTGACTTGTACACCCAGCAAACATCCAGAAGTGAATTTAAATAACAGAGGTAGGAACTGGAACCATGATTCCTGCATGATGTGCACGGCTGCTGGCACAGGCAAAAGTGACGAACACTGGCTGGACTGCAAAAGACCCGCACAGACATTTTAAAATGGAACCTCATCAAATCATCCCATTTAATCTCTGCCAGTGGCTTGTACATGTATGCATTTGAAGCAGATGGCACAGCAGGGATGTCAGGAAACTGAAGGCCAGCCCTGGTGTGAAAGGGAAGAGCACTGCAGAGGAAGGAACTTACCTGAGCAATCAGGGCAGAGCTGTTGGCTTTGAAAGGGCAGCACAGATGGGCTCCTTTTTAAACCCCTGTTCCAGTGAACAGCTCTCTTCATTAAACTTCATGTCTTGACAACTAAAGCAGACAGAAAAGCAAACAATATTCTATGGAAGACTATCTTCTGTTGATTTGGCAAGAGCAATGCAGAAGATAATCAACAAACAAGACACTTTCTGAGATGACCTCCCTAAGACAACACACCTCTGAATCCGAACTTTTATAAACTGCTGTCTATCCTGAAGCCACGGAATAGTTTACCCTGTGCACAGCAAGAAAAATACTAATTGCAAAGAGATATTTTTAATGCCTCTAAATAAACAAATAACCAATTATTTAAATAGAAAAATGCTTCATTCTCCTAGCAAAAACTAAAAGCAAGCTAATTTAAACAGACTATTTTTCTCACTCAACACAAAATATCGGTTCTGATAATTCTTTTCAATACCGAAATGTTGAAAAGTATCTTTTCAGTATCACTTTACTCTTTGACAGTATTAATCAAAAAAGCCAATAGGCAGATGTGATCAGTTTTGATTTCTAATTTCCACTACATAATTAAAACAAATGAAAATTAGTATAACTAGTGTAAGTGAAAATAAAGACAACCAGGGTGGCTGAGTACACAGACACTGTCACTAGGAACATTGCAGAGTCAGAGTGTGTCGCAACAAGAGTGCACCCACAACTTAAAACCATCAAACATGAAACTATTAAAAGCAGCTATTATGCTGGCTGGATAGTAACATATCACGTGAAGTTTACAAGGTATTTTAAAAAGGCAATACCGTAACTCGCACACCGCAGTACGACTGAAACCAAGCCCTATCCAGCGCTGGAGCTGTGCTCACACCCTGCTCCAGGGGCACACAAAGCACGGCCTCCCATGGCTCAGAGGGACCGAGCAGGAGCATTTCCTAAGGCCACTTCCAGTCTGTGCTGCTGCAGCCAGTGGCCACCCCGGGCTGTGCGTGGCCACCGCTGCTGTCCCTGGGTAAGACACGAGAGCAAACCTGAGCGCCCTTCTCTGCTACGGCCAAATCCAGCCAGCTGGGCCAACCTCCTCAGCAGGTGCAGCTGAGGCCACACGAGAAGCTCCTCTCACGCAGCCAGAGGAGGTTCCCGAGGTGGCCAGATGGGCAGGCAGTGCCCTGCTGCACCCACGCGCTGGTGACATCCCTGTCCCACCAGCTCCTCCTGCCGCGCTCATCTGATCACAGCTCCAGTCTTCACACACTGCTTCGCTACAGTTCTTTCCTCTTTAAAAGGTGTTGTGCCACTTTTAAACCTTCTCACATAAAACTTGTTTTTACATGAAGTAAAATCAACACAGCCAAGCATTCCACAATAATCAAGTATTTACCAAAAAGGATCCTACCAAAAGATTCAGGGAAACATCATGCCTGATACACACAAACAAACAAAGAGGAGAAAAGGGAATTACTATTAATTAATGCTACAGGGCATATTTATGGTTTTGCATAAATGCTGCAATCCTCAATATTTTTTTTAAATATTTGCTTTAACAATGGAAATATCTATGTAACAAATACTCCATATGCTACAAAATGCTGTAGTGCACACATGGCACTGTTATCCAACAGACTTAAAATCTTGAATAATTGAGTTCACCCTTTTTACAACTGAGATTAAAACAAAGTCCTGATTCTCAGGTGTGAGGAGCTGCTGGCACTGAACAAACTCACTCCAGTGCAAACAAAAATCACAAAAGGAAAGCTGGTCTAACACCAGGTGTTTCTATTAAAGTGGTTTCAGTACAACCTTCTCAGACAACCAGGACCGAAGTTAAGGTCGGATATTCTATTTTCCATAATCAAAGGAGGCAATGAGATCCAAAGGAGAAGAAAACCCAAATAAGTTCTGTGTGTTTCAAATCAAATACTTAAATATTTCATTTAATTGTTGAAAAGTATCCACTTCAGTTCTTGCACAATATGTATCTTTACATGCCTTCATCTGTCTCATTAAGAAAGCAGATTTTGTTTGAAATTATCTAACATGAAAAATACTGCTAAGTCTATTCATAAAACAGTATTCTATATTTTTATTTTTCAAACAGCAAGTGACCACATTTAAAATGCATCATTTGCAAATATAAATTATCAAACTATTAGTTTAATTAAAAATAAAGCAAAAACATAACTTCCCTTAGTATCACAATACATAGAAGGGTATTATAAACCCAAAAAGACTAAGTTAACCATAAGAAAACAATAACGTCAAAAGTGATGAAACTCATTAAGTCACTTAATGAATAAATCAGTCTAAGAATACAATACCATTCACCATGATTATGTAAAAAAAAAAAAGCAAACTTTCATTGTATTATACAGATAAAACAATCCAATCCTTCATGCCACATTTTGTAAACCATGATATAAATTACACTCACAGTCAAATGAACAGGAAGAGTAACTCCCAAAATATTTTAAGTTGCTTTTAGGGCAGAAATAAAGGCAGAAATAGAATCATTTAAAATATATCAAGTTTAACCAAAAAAAAATTCATTTGGTCAAGCCTGCTATCCAAATAGTTTTGTTCCCTGCAAAACTATTTTTGTCTTTTTGTGAGTTATGAAATTTAAATGTTTCTTTTACATATTAAATGTAAGTCATGTGTTGAGCTACATTAAATCCTTTTATACTTTTATCATTTTGGCCTTAAGACCCAAACATCTTCTATGGACCTACACTCACACTCACACACACACACACACTCACTCACACTCACTCTCTTCTTGGTATCAGGAAATTCCTCATTTCACAGCAATAATGAAAGACTCACATACTGATTTCTGTCAGAAACATAAGGAATATGTAAATTCATACTTTCCAGGTTCCTATAAAACCATCTCTCACCTATATATACATACTCCAACTGATGGAATTCAGGCTATGGTCTTTTGTCTGATAATAAAGGGACGGAATAGATGTTGTAGGATAAAGAAATACTGTATAATGATTGAAATAAACCTATTATCCTAAATTTATCTATACAAATTACCTTTTTTTATTAACTGAAATACAAAGAAGGCATATGGACTCCAGGAAAATAGCACTATATCAGAAATTCACTGTACCAGTGTTTCACTATATATATCATCAGGTTTTTCATAAGACAATTTCTTCTGTACACTAGGTTTTGTACTAATTTCTCTGTCTTCAAATCCATTATATTTTCAGATCCAATTCAGCACTATATAGTATGCCTTCAAAATAAAAGGAAGTCACTTGCTTTATTCAATACCAAGTTCCCTTCCAGACAGTATTTAAAGAAAGACAAGACTACACAGACAAAGTCCAGTATAATTCATTTCTGACAATGAAAATTTCAACCCCTCATACTGTTGCAAAATTCCTCCTACTGAAATGTCTACAATAATAATAATTATAATAATAATTATAATAATAAAAAGCATACATTACATATAAAAGATACCAGTGTACTAAAAGTGACAGAAGTGGACTAGCAAATCCTTCAAAGCACATATTATATAAATGACTAGCATTTAAAAACATTTCCTTTTCTATAAAATGTAGGTCATATACATTTATAAATTGGGGGGGGAGGTTCTAAAGCAGTGATGACTGTTCAAATTGATATGCTGCTCTGTACAGTCTAATACCTATTCAATTCAAACTATAAGTTTGACATCTAGTTTATCAGAATAAACCCATCTTATCATCTCATATCTCATAATTTGAAAAATATGCAACTCAAAGGAAGAGATGACTCAAAAGTTCACTGTTTATCTGCATATGAAATAAGAAGAGAACTATTCCTTTCTATGGGTGGCCCAAGTCTCATCAGTTCAGTATCAGGACATAAAGACTCCAGATTTATGTAGAGGAACTGGTAGGAATCAGCACAGAAGCAGAATAGTATCTCTGATCCTTTAGAGACACAGCTATTCAACCTCAGCAGTCTTCCTCGTCTCGCAGAAGTGCAGCCAAGCCATGCATTTCTCACTCAAAGTGGACGAAGCCATAGATCTAAAGACTGTCCCCTCTGTGACTGAAATTGTGCTCTGTAAACAATGGTTTATATTCCAGCAGGAGGACATCTGAATTTATTTATAAAAAAATGATTAAGAATATTCATTAACTCAAACAAGGCTATTAACTCCCAAAGGTATTTTTGGAACTTATCCTTATGCTACTTGTCAAGTTAGCACTGTCATGTATTATTGCTTACAAACAGTACATCATCATATGCCTTCTAACAGAGCAGTACTGTGATCAGTTCGTATTTACAGGCTTTTCTGTTTGTTTTTAAACAAGCTATAAAAACATTACATACTTTACAGACAATACAAATACTCAAGTCAAACAAATGGAATGCATAACAATAAGAAACGTCATAAAGGAAGACTGACATAAGTCCTTGATTGTCAAGACACATTTATATTTATATATAAACTCTAGCTGTGCAGAATCAAAGATTCAATCATAGGTACATCCTTATTTGATAAATCATATTTACAGCATGATATTGCATAAAAAAATAAAATAATGTTGTTTACACAATATTACCTTTCCATCCATTGGATTAAGGAAAGCAAGAAACAACTCTTAGAAATGTTTGCTTGCCTCAGTTTGTGTTTCCTACCAAAAGATGTAATTTTAAAAAGGAAACAGAAGGTTTTGTATGTTGAGTAGAGCAAAAGCGACTACAAATTTATTTCCCTGACACAAAGCAAATTGTACTTGAACAGAAGTTAAAATTTCAAATTAAAGACATGTCTTTTCATTAGCAGTAATACTTTCTTAGTGCTTGTTCTTTGCAAAGTGAGTTTCAGCTAAATGCATTACATGCCTAACACAAACATGCATTACCCTAAGTCCAATGAACTTTCAAAGTTACAAGGCTTCATTTTAGTAAGACATTTAACTCTAGGAAACTGTAAAATGATTCATTTGCTTCAGTACCAACCATGTAATTTGAAAGTTCACATGTGTACTGGTACCAACTGCATAAATATATTTCTGCCTGTTAACATTTCCAAACGGATTCCCAGGAGTATTAGGATTTTCCCTGTGATTTGTAATGGTATTCAAACAAGCAAACAAAGAACAAAAATCAAAGCTCTCAAAGCCAAGAAAATTTAGTTAGCAAATATACATACATAATGTAATCCAATGCTGCAAAATTCAGAGTAAATTCATCCAAATATTCTGGTTCATTTCAAATAGTTACTAGACATGATACAAATCCTATAAAAATATCCTGATCAAGCATGGAATATAACGTATCCGTTCAGGTGGAAAGTTTTCATAGGAGAACACGAATACTTCGGAATAAACTCCAAAAGTTACAGCAGAACCCCAATAATTTGCAGCAATGCCTTAGAAACCCTTTACAAATTACAGTTTTGAAAACAGTGAAGAAGCAGGCAACAAAAGCAAGGATGTCACATCACAAAAAGTACTTTGTTAATTTATTTTGACAACTGCAATTTAGTTTTCAATACTCCTTCTACCTCCTAGTATACTAATAGAGATGCTGTAGTATACTTGGGTGAAGTAGTACAGTATTATTGTGTGAGACCTTGCTACAGTACTTTTTAGACCATTGCAGAGAGGTGGGAAAGGACCATGAGGGATGTAGAAACCTGTCAGATGCTCTGTTTAGAAGTCAGCGAATTAGCAATATTTTACTGTACTTCTCAATTAACAATGAAAAGCTCCCATCATCCAAAAACCCAACAAGTACAATATAAAAATAATACAAGTGTTATTTCACATGAATACTTTCTTGTCCTATTTTTTTCTTGAAACACAATTTTCCTAAAGACAACACTAGGAGACACAAGATCATAAACATGGTTCTTTTATCATCCAATTTAAATTGTTTATGTTGTTATTCGTAAACCAACATACAGTAATACACATGGTTAATCCTTCTCCCCAAAACTTGTCATTTATGATTAATTCATTCTCAAATCAAATGAAGAAAATGTAAATGCCTATTAGTATACCATTACAAGCTGATTCCTTCATTGTCTGTTATATTAATGGCAAAACATATCAAAAGATTCATGCTAAAAGGGACACTGTCAAGTAATTTAGGACCAAAATATGGCCTATTAATAAGTGCATGTGTGTGTGTGTATATATATATATATGTATTTTGTATATATATACATATATATACATATACATGTAGAGAGAAAGAGAGAGCTTGGTAATTAATGTCATCAATTTCTTCTTTTTCAAAATTATCATTGCGCTACCACTAGTAGATATCCCCAAAAATTCCACCTTACACACACACACACAACTGGTGCTCACATGACCTTTTGGTAGGAATGGCTGCTGTTAGCTCAAGGGAATCTCCACGCTCACCCCAGCCTTATACTGACAGCACAAGAACAGAACAGACAACCAAAGCTGCTTTTTTCCACACATACACAGAAAACTAACAAGAATGACCAGATCAACACGAAGAGTGTGCATCTGCAGCAGATTAAAAGCAGCAAAATGTGAGCAGTGAAAAACGTTATTAAATAATGCCATTATTAAACGAGCAAGAGCTTTTCACAGAGCTAAACCTCCCAGAGCTACATAAACACTTATTCCAGGATAAAAGGGGATGGACTCAGGAAATCACAGCAGTACATTTGGCTAACTCCTCCAGTGCAGAAAGCTTCAAGCATCAGCAGATCAACTACCCACACCACTGCTTTAACTGTACACGTGGAAGAACCCTACAAGACAGTCCTGTGGCTTAGGGGACTTCACAGCCTGTCCTAAGGCACAGGGTGCAGCTGGAACGGCTCAGCAGCAGGCTGGGGAATGAGCTGTGATGTAGGAAACAGCAGTTCCTCTGGTGATCCCCGCTTGGCTGCAGGGAAGAGCAGGTTCCTTCAGTCTGTGCAGCAGCCTGCTCCCTCACACACCCTCGGAGTGATCCCAAGTGTGACAATGGCAGGGCACAGCCACTCCCTCCGAGTCCTCAATCACATTCTCACACCAGAGTGTCAATGCAGCAACTTTTTTTTAAATAAAGCTGAGTCAGTCCCCTTAGGGAGAAGGAGGCTTTATCCCTCTTACCTCCCTATGGGCCCACAGCAGTGCAGTAACACAGTAATAACCCAGCCTTTTTTTGTTTGTTTCTTTTGTTCCTTGCTATATTTAACAAATAGTACAGTTGCCATCTCCTTGCAACATCAGGGCATAGGAACAAAAGTGCCAACACAGTATTATTCAGGCACCACAAGCTAGGATGTCATGGAAATGGACACTGAAAACAAAGTATGCCTTACAAGAGGTGGTTTCCTGGGATATAGGGACCCTTTATGTTATTTCTGTGCAACACAATGGAAAGTCAAAAAACCAAACTGACCATAAAGGAAAAAAAACAGAGAGACCACAAATCAGTTTAAAAATATTCTTTCAAAGAAATTTCTTTACATGTATCATTAATAATCCATAAGGAATTTACTCTTCTCCCTTGATGCCCACTCTTTTCAAGTCGTGGCCAAATATTCAGACAAAATTACTGGTAAGTCATAGCATGCTGAAATGCCTTACTGTATTACACACAGGGTCAACAAATCAAAAGAGCCTGCTTTCTTATACAAAAGTATTAAGAAATTAGTTTATATAAACTGTATTCTTGCCAATAGAAGAAGCAGGCTAAGGATAATAAATGCCCTTTCTCGCTCAACTGTACCAAGTGAAGTTAGTGCTGTAGTAGCGCTCCCAAAAGGGAAAAGACAAAGTGGGATCAGTTTCCTGGTAATGAAAACTCAGAAAAATATTGCTACTGCTTTGGTAAGACGTGGGAACTGTTCTAGGTCCTGTTCAAGTCCTTTCTTAAAAGACAGGATATATTTTAGCCCCTTGAGATGCAGCCTTTTCTCCTACCTGATGGCTTTATCTGAGAGACACTAGCTAGCAACAGTGCTGTAAAAACCTGGATGAAATCCTATTTTAAAACCACCATATACACACCTACCTGTATGTGTGTGTGTGTGTGTGTGTGTGTGTGTGTGTGTGTGTGTTTTTCCCTGGTTAATCAGCCTACATGAGGCTTAAACTGCCTTGAACTACCAGACAGTGTCCCTTTAGGGAAGGTGCAATAGAATGAACATACAGTTCAAAAATCTGAAACTTGTTAACTTAAACTACACAATAGTTAGGCTACTCAAATCTTACCACCTTAAAAATGCACACAGAACTACTTATCGTACCATACTGTATACTTCAAGACAAAGTACTATTCAAAAAAACATATTCATGGTACAGGGATAAACTTTGCAGTTTATTTATACTGTGAAATGCAATGAAAACTTCTGATCACTCTCCTAGGCCGGAAAAAGAAATCCTGTTCACTAGCATCATTCACCAGTTTGGGTTGGTAAAATTGTAGTGACTTTTACTAAGCAAACACTAAAAAATAGGGAATTTGAATGCCCACTTCTTCAGCTTTCAGGGATACTTCAATAAATTTAATAATTGGAATTGTCAAAATTCTAGACAGAGAATTAAAACAGTTTTTACAGAAGCTAAAAATACCCAATCTCAAGTATATGGAAAAGAATTACTGGAGCTGCTGTATGAGATGAAAATGATGCAACCGTATCAAACCTAAACATCTAAAAATGGTTTTATTTTTTGAGAAATCAAAAACTATAAAGTTGACTAAGTGCTCTATGTTAATCGTTATGAGTATGTAGGGTAAGGTACAATTAAGCTTTTAAATCTTGGAATACACTGTTTGTGTAAGCATTTTGCAATTGGGAATGTCATCTACAGAGTATTTTAACTAAAACTTCAAAATCTTGGTTTCTGCATATGAAAAAGTCATTAAAAAGTTACATCTAGATTCAGCTGTACAAAGAAATACACATTACTTCTGGAATGAAGTAAAGGCTTTAGCAGTTAGGCATTTTGCTTAAAAAAGTGTTTAAAGTATTTTAAATTAATTAGACTTTTAAATAGTAGAGTTAGTCTATCAGAATTCACTTTCTTTCCCTCCAAACACAACTCAAGGTAATGCAAAGCAGAAATAAAGGGCACGTGGTCGAAAATTATTTTCGAGAGAGACTGAAGATTTTTCTAGAAAATGCTTTCTTTTAAAGCATATTTGTTTGACTTCCAAAACGTACTTGTTTATTCTGTGTGTTCAGTACACGTTGATTCCCTGCTGAAGAGCAACAACTATGCTGACAAGCTTAGAAATGACAATGTGAATAGTATCAGACAAAAAACTGTCCTCCCAAAGCATACAAGGAAACCAGCAAGGAAACAATCATGGGGGAAAGTCTTACCTGGGGATTTTGTTTATTTTAAAATTTCATAGAAGGTAAAATATTTTCTGGATTCAAACAAATGAATAATAAACTGCCTTTGATAGGGGCACCAACATCAGGCAGTTCAATGACTGATGGCTAATGAAAAAAATTTTTAAAAAAGAAAAATTAAAGAAAAAAGAAGCAGTTATTGGTCTTGCTAATATCAGCTTACTTCTGTTTTAACATAGCGCTCTTAAAAGCTGTACAGAACTCCATCTTATACAGAGCAACCCCCTTTTGACAAATGTGTTCTAAAGTGCCAGTATTATTTACAAAGATTTCTTAGCCAAAAGTCTGGCCCGTTGTGGCATCAGGTGAAGAAGTCATCCCAGCTCTGCTATCATTTACATTCACCAAGGGAAATTCTGGGAAATCAGCACTTGTCCCTGGTCCCCGAAGGTTCACCTGTCCATTGGCAGTGCTAAACTGAGAGGATATTCCAGCTCTTGCCCCATGGTACTGAGCTCTAAAGGGCTGCTCAAAGGAGCTAATTTGATATGCTTGATGAACAGACTGTGCCTCTGCTTTCTTCTGAGAAGTTACTTGATCCAAGAAGTCCTGTGTAGAGGAGGAAGAAGAATGATTTGCCTCATCACCTGAAAAGGGAAAAGGGTGCTGAGAATCACCAACCATTAGTCCAAAGTGAGACTTGTCTGGAGTTGTTCTTAATGGAGAGTTCATTCCCGACCGAAAGCTATTGACGGGTATAGATGTGTAGACCTTCTCCATGGAAGGAAATGCTGGCTGGGTTGTAAGTGTCTGGTTATCAGTCACAAAATTAAGGCTCGGGTTGTTCAAATAGGCATCATTTTGGCTAGTTCTGTCCAAAGCTTGCTGTAAAAACTTTGAATATTCTTGTAACATACTAGCTTTATCTGATGAGGAAGCTTGAGAGCTTGTTCCAACCGTCTCAGATGGGGTCACCTCGGATACTTCAGCGGAATTGATGGATATACTAGAGGTCACTTCTGTGTCAGCCACACTGAAAGAGATCTCATGCTGTCCATTAGCCTTGTGAGAATAATGATCTAACAGAGTTTGCAGTACCTCATCTGGAATGACATTTTTGTCATGGTTACCTTTAATTTCAACATTCAGTGCCTGTGTGTCTAGTATTGAGGCTGTAGCAGTTTCATCAATGACACTGGCCACAGCTGCCTGTGTTACTGAAGGTTGAGATGCTATGGTACTTACATTCAAGGCATATTCTCGACTGTTGTTACTAGCTGCTTGTAGATACCTCTTTTTCTTCAAAAACTGCATTGCATCATCATAATTAGTGCTGCTGTGAACAGGTTTACTGGGCCCTTCCTGTAATGTGTCGACTTGATCAATGTCAGCATTACCTTCAGAGTCCAGTAAACTTTGCTTATCCACAAGATCGAAGGTGTACTTCGAAACCTTGCTGTCTTCATATGTAGATAAAGGTGAAATGGTTTGACTTTGCTCAAGTGGCTGCTTCAGACTCCTCTTGTTGACCTTTTTGAGAACGAGCTTTGGTGGGTGTATTTCTCCAGAATTTGCTTCCTCTAAGTGCGACCCACCGACTGAAGAATGTGGCATCTCAACAGCATATTCTGCCACCATATATTCATCTTTTACTTTAGTACTAGAAGAGTACAAAGGCAAATAGTCATTTTTGTCCTTCTTGTGTTCTGATTTATCTGAACTTTCCTTATCCCCAGATTTTGTTTTCTCTGTTTTCTGCCTTTTTTTCTTTGGCAAGGAGCTGTCTTTCAGAGGCGTAGAGAAACCAGAATCTTCCTCCGATGGCAAAAAGCCAACTTTGGTGGCACTTCTGTTGGGTTTCTTCTCGCGGTTCTCATGGCACATACGTTTGTGTTTCAGCACACGATCAGTCCTGGAGAAATACTGGAAAAAATTATGGTGAGTATTATTATCATCATCATCATCGTCATTATTAAATAAATATGTTAGCAGAAAGAAAAGAAACCTTTCATTCTAAGAAATTTACTTGATGATTCACCCACTTGACCAATTTTTAATGAAGTGTCAAACAAGAGCGTACAGTCAATAAAATTAACCCCAGCCTGCTGTGACTCTGCATCACCAAGATAGCCCATCTTGACTGAAAAAACATTCATTATATATTTATTTGTATAAAACAGAGAAAGGCCCATCTGAAATACTGGGAAATTGACTGGTGTTTTGGCTTTCAAGCACAGAAGATTTCACTAAGTCATCTTACCTGCAAACAATATTCACACTGGTAAGGCTTCTCTCCACTGTGAGTTCTTTTGTGCCTTTCCATGTGATACTTCTGAATAAACCTCATACCACATTCATCACAACGAAATGGCTTTTCACCTGATAAAAAACACATAGCAATATTAACCTAAAAGAATAAATCAATATTCTTCCATAAACTTACCAGGTCAAATACTACATTCTCTATTAGAAGCAGTAAGAGGATTTAGCTTATTGCTATTGAAAAACAACATAGGGCTTGCTTACATCACTATTTTTTCAATACTCAGTTGCTGATGCCTCAAATTATTTTAAGCTTTTATGCTAAAAAAAACCCCACCTTTAAAACTAAATCCTTATTCCTCTTTCTAATGCAGGTGCAGGTATGTCTAACACCTAACAAATTAAGAACTGCAAAGACAGTCTTCCTAAATTGTTGCTACAGTATGCATTTTTTTAGGGCAGACAACTGTATAAAAATACCTCAATCCTCTCACCAAATCATTAACTCAAACCCATCCCTACCAGGAGGGAATTAATGCATTTCCAAACTTCAAATTTTTTTAAGAACTAATTAATTTATTTTTTTTAATTAAGTCAAAACCCAAGAAAACCTCTGTAGCAGAACCAGCACTTGCAAACTTACAGGTTCATTTTGATTGTTTTGTCAGCTAGTTTTGGTTTCTGGGTTTTTTTCTTTACTTTCAGGAAATACTCGTTCAGACAAGATGCACTGCCCTGAATTCAGCTTCAGTTCTCCCCCTTATTTTTCCTCACAAAGAAACCTTGTAACAATACCTTCTGAGCAGGGAGTAACTATTTTTATTTCTTTTAACTTTTGCCTTACATCTTCCCTCTGATATTTTTCCTAGGTTTCTCTGACAAAACCTAAAAATTTCAAATGCATTGAAAGTTAGTTCTGCTTTTATACAACTTCACCATTATTTACTAGAACTCACCCTGAACAACAGTGATCTCTCCTCTTAGTATTTACTGTGAAATCTTTTGGCCTGATATAGAGGTCAAGGATTGTCTTGGCAGCATCTGTCAAGACCCTTTTCATTCTGGGTACTGCACTGCACTGATTTTTGGGATATGAACCATTTATGTCTTGTTTCCAGAACTATGCAGACTACTGCTGTTTTCTAAAGTAGTTTTATTCTTACTAATTATATTATGAACTGTTGAATTACCAACAATTAATTGTTCAAGTTTAAAACTTTAAATTAATAGATTTTATTATTTAAAATGTTGACAGAGTTTGTATTTTCCATTTAGAGTAGAGAAATTTATCCACATCCTTCTACAAATGGGAATACAGTACCTGAAAATAAAGTTCCAGTATTTATAGAGATTAGAATGGAAAATATCTGTATCAGCCACACATGTGCTCCCAGTCAGATCACTAATGCCCAGAGTTTGAACTTCCTTAATTCCAAGCAATTTCTAAATCTATCTCTTTGTAAGCCTATGTCCTATTTCGAATTATTAATTCTTACCTCTCCATGTGGCTTCTCAGCCAATCCCTTTCTCAGATGAAATTATTCCAATTTATTCTCTCCTAAATCAAATTATCTCCTCTCCTCAGATCTCTCAGCTTCCATCAGTTCCTTTTCTACAGGCTCATAACCCCAGCATTCTACATCTCTTCTTTCACTTCACTTAGAGAACTTTACCATTTCTTGCTTATTAATAAGCACCATAAAATTTTGTGCTTTTTTTCAACATCCCTTGAAATATGTGTAAATTAGGAACACATATCATGTCATTTCCTCTCATCCTGCCTACAAGCAAATCCTCCCCTCTGGCCTATTTCTTCACTTTCAAACTCCAGGTTCTTCATGTTCTCTTTATTTGTTAGGCACCCTCAAAACTACGGTGCCTTACTCCCAACAAGCCTGTTCAGACTTTCTGAAACAAATTCCAATCCTTGCCTCCCACTTTCAGGATGCTGAGACAGGACTTTTAGACCTCATTGTTCTTGTTTGATACATGGGGACTCTTCCATTCCTGACGACTACCGCTTAGACCTTGCTACTTACTGTTTTCTTTCCCTGTGCTCCACTATTCTACTTTGGGTTTTTTTTTTAAATTGCGCCTTCAAACAACTCTCCCTACATTGTTTCAAAGCTTGCTTTCATGCTACCTCAGATTTATTTTAGAGAATGGAATGGCTGTTTAGGTTGAAAACTATCCTGAGCCTTAAAACAAGAGAGCTGAGTCCTGTTCTGGCCTTGAACAGCCCTCTAAGGAGCCATCCTGCAATCCCAGGAAACGCAGAACACTTCATTAACGCACTTACCTGCAGCCTTACACTCATTTCTGTAAGTGAATGCACACAGAGTTCCTTAACATTTTGCTACCCAAGCTGACTATTTGCTGGCAGAAGACTCTGCAGCTCCCTATTCCCATTTCAAGGCTTAAACAGGGCCAAACAGGGGTCTGTGGATTTTAGGTGGATTACAGTCACCAACTATTCTGGAGACTTTCAGGGCACATACAAATGCACTGCTGGCCATGCCTCAGCAGGGAGAAGAATTTGGGGACACTGCCCTGGAGTTAACTCAGCACAGTACAGAAAATAATATTTTTTAGTAGAATTCCAGAACACTCTGAAAGTAAGATTAAGAAAACCTTTGTGAAACTGACACCATATTTAATTTTGGCTTTAATCTTCATATGGAAGATAATTTTAGGAAAAGATTAAAAATTAATACAAAGACAGGCTTCCAATAATAATTTCATCCTAGCAGAAGCCTAAAACTTCAGATGCCTTCCGCAATTTTGTTGTACTTTTCAGACAGGATCTATTGCAAATGGAGGAGACCATTAATAACAGTCTTTTGATAATGCAGGGAGAATCCAGGACACATTTTTCTGAAATGTCTTGGTCAGTGAGAAAGAATCAGATGTATAAAAAACCCTCAAAATTTAAAAATACAATACAACAATTAATGCATTATTTATGAAAACAGCTCATGTGTTGTGTCTATGTTGGCAATCTATTAAAACCAAGCAACAGAACTACTCATCCAGTGTAGTACAAATATTATGTGTATGAAGGCTGTAACAATTATAATGCCAGACATTTTAAAGTCTAAACAGACAAAAAACCAATTATAAAATACTAAAGAAGGCTATGAAAAAATCAGCATGACTGAATAAGAAGGCACTTGAATTGTCAGCCCCAATGGTGCTTTATTTTTTTTAATGTAATCTTAGTTTTTGTGTTTAAAATGGAAAGTAGGGTGGCTTACACAATTAGGACACATGAATGCATGAGTGGGTAAGGTATATAGAAACATCTCTAAGCAAAAAGTAAGTAGACATATTTGAAAGGAAAAAAAAAAAGAACATTCAGCATCTTCTCCAACCTCGTAAACTGAAAATATTTGCATACCAGTGACTCTTCCCTCTCTTACAACTAAAATAGCAATTTTCTGTACCATTAGGGACAAGTTTAGCAGCAGGGTTCCAACCCTGCTGCCCTCCTCTACACACAAGTATAAGCAAATTTTGTATTAATGCAATGTCTGCTTTTAGATGCAACTGTTTAATTATTTACACAGAATAAGGCTGTTCATTGATTGCTTCCTAACTGCCTCACAACATTTCCTTTGAAGGAGTGGTTCAGAGAACTAAAGTCAAATCAGACTGGAAACAGCTGAGGCACCTGTAAATTGGGGGCTTGTAACAGGCATAAAATGGGGCTTCTACCTGTTACTACTCTCTTTGATTGGTTTAAAATAAACTAGAAAATTTGATAAAAATCTTTAAAAGAGTAAGAGATTTCCTGTTCCACATCAGCACTTTGAACACTGTCCAAAAGCTGGTGCTAAAAGTGGTCATTCATGGAGATAAAAATGCAAAATTAAAAAGTACTGAATAAAGTTATGAAACTTTTTTTTTAAGGGTATGAATAATACAAACAGATTTTTACTTTTATCAAAGTAAAACACAGACCCACTGCTCACCTTCTCATTAGAGAATCAAGTTGAAAATTCAGGTTTTGTGGATGGGTTTAGTTATACAGCCCTGAACAGCAGAGTGACTACACAAACAGCTAAGGGCCAGTAGTGAGCACTGTCATATTGAGGTGAAAGCACAGACAGGTATGCAGTGTGCCAATTAGCTATACTATAACTGGGTGAAGCCAAAAATTAAACACTAGTTAAATTCTTGTTAACTAAACAGCCTTCAAAAAAAAAATTCTGCCACCCCTGGAAGCTGAGTTTTACGTGTTTTCTCCTAATCATTACTAGCTGTCACCTAGGAAAACATCCATAATTCAACAATTTAAACACACTTTAAACCATCTTCTATTTTCTGAGAAACCACCGAACTATAGTTCAGGGTGCTGAGGAAAGGAGGAAACACAGTTATCTAAAAAAAGTCAAATATGGTTAATTAGTTAAATGGTACCTTTTTCTCTGCTAAACAAAGACTAGCATATGTAAGAGCTGGCATGAAAACCTACAATCCCACCACATCCACCCCCCTCCCTCCAAAGCTCACAATCGACACAGATTTCTTATTAGAGCTAGAAGCTAAATTTAAAAAGATAATTAAATCAATTTATAAAATATTTGCAGTCAAGTGTTAATTAACTATATTGCCCAGACTCTCATTTTCAAAGCCACGTACAGGGAATAATCCTCATTTGAAAAAAAAAAAAAGAAAAATTTTCTAAAAAATGTGAAGACTGCACTTAAATTTTTGCCTTTTTGGGAGGGCTGGAGGGCAGATAGATGGAAGAGACTGAATGAGCATTCTTTTCAAGAATAAGTATCTACACAAAGTGGAGGCAGCATGGTTCACCAATTCAGAGCCAGAGGAAAGACTAGGAGCAGAACAAAGACACTGGACAGAAGAATGGAAGACTCTTCTGTGGCTGACTGGCTGAAGGAAACCTACTTAGTCTGGACTCATGGCAACCTAGGATACAAAAATCCCATAAACAACAGGGCATTTGTGCATGTAACTCCCTGTACACTGCTCTGAAAATTCATTTTGCAGAGTTTTTTCTCCCTCTCAACCCTTACACATGCACACACTGCACTGCGTGTTAGTAGCTTTCATATCCATTTAAATGCTACAGCCAAGAAACACTGTGCACATTCACCAGCTCTGCTTTTCTGAAAAAGAGGCTGAGAAATTGGCATCTAGTCCAAAAGGGACCATATTACAAAATATTTAAAGAGGGATTGAAAGGCCATGCACCAAAATGCCAAAAACCCAATGAAACCAAACCTGTTAAAGAATGTGGTTCTGTGTGGTGCAACAATATTGAAAAAATAAACATATATAAACTTTAACTCGCTTTGGCTTAAAGCCTTATTTGACCTATACTGCATATTTTTAAACTAAGACTCTTCTTTTTAAAACAGTTCTGAATTAAACCTAAAAGAAGAAAAAAAGTGAAAAGCTGATACTAATACCTTTGGGGTTAGGCATTTTGGCCATTTTAGTCCTGGCACTTTTCCATCAAATTCAAATACAAACAAACAGACAAACAAACAAATAAATCTATGGAAATGAAATTTGGAAGTCCCCCATGTCTGAATTAACTTGATACAACAAAAGACAGAACTGCTTAACGAACTTTGACTTTTATGAATGCACAAACTTCAGGATTTGCTGCTCTGGGGTTATTTATAGAAAACTACTTTCAGATCTGCTTACTGGACTTCATACTCATTTTACAGCCAAAGGAAAGTGGAACAAGTTGAAAGCACAAAACTAATTTCTTTTTAAAAGCTTTATAACTTGGTAACATGTGTTAAATTAAAACAAACTACGACAGGGTTTTTGGCTGCATATTTATTACCAGAAACCTTGCCTGAGTGGGGAAACATTTTAAGCACGCCAGTAAAGATACTCAAGGCACTATACTCACCAGTATGAATCTTCTCATGCCTCTGTAGCAGGTACTTCTGTATGAAACGCATGTCGCACTGACTGCACTGAAATGGTTTTTCACCTTGAACAATATAATTCCACATCCATAAGTTAATAACTACACACTGTTGTTTCTGATAACTATTTTTGAGGAATATTAAAATGTCTATTAAAAACACCAGCATCTGAGCGAATTCCAAAAATACCCTGATACCAAAAAACATTTGCCTTACTAGGTACATGAACTGCAGAGTTCTCTCCATGATCCTAAGAGTCACATTAAGACTAGCACGGAAGAGTGATCTGGAATGGCTGTAATTTCCTCAAGTGCAAGATCAATCAGGATGCTGGCATAGACTGCATTCAGGATACTGGCAAGCTATTATAACAGTAAGTACCTTTTTCACTTCTCCAAACACAGAGATACCTCATCAGGAAAATAAGCAGCTGCAGCACATTTTACAAAGGGGTCAATTTTTGGCACTTAGGCTACAAGTCAACCCATTACTTTCTGATAAAGAAAGAAAAGAAACCTTGTAAACGGTTAGCTCTTCGGTTTATTAAAGATATGTTGATTTTTTTTTTTTCTGATATTCTTTTGACACTTTGGTGCATGGAATCTCTAAGCTTAGATGCCAAGTTAGCTACACTCTTAAAACTGAAATTCGCATAGAGCTGAAAACATTTTTAACATAAGTAAACAACTCTTTATATAGTAGAAAAGACAAATTTGAAGTCAAGCAGTACCTGTATGAATGAAGACATGTCTCTGTAAATGGTAGTTGGTTCTAAAGGCAGCATTGCAATGCTCACAAACATGAGATTTGTGGGTTTTCAGACCAAGTGATCCATCCTCATTTATTGTAAGGATCTATTTTAAAAAGAGTAAAATTTGTTCTCACACTACCCTCTAAAGATGTCTTATTAACTACAAAAAAAAAAACATTAATTTTTTCGATGCAGAAAATGTAAATATTTCAGGTAAAACAATGCTAATTTCTACAAAACTATGCGTTAAGCTTCTAATACACATTTCCAATTGCAGTCCAATCCAACTTGTGTCTCGTTGCATTAAGAGATATTTCAACAGAACAGAGATAAAGGCAGCTCATGGAAAATCAGCTCAGAGCTTCCCTAGGCACAGCTGAGGCACTTTATAAGCTACTGTTTATTTTGTCCGTCTGTTGGAAAGGATGCAAAGTCATCACACCACTCCTGGGCACTAAACCATGGACAATCGTATTTTAAAGAAAAAGTGAATAGTTAAATTCTTTTTATCAAATCACAACTCTAAATGTTCGCTAAAAGTCATTAAATCTTAACCAGAATAGTCATATATTATCTACATCTATATAAAACCAGTAGTCTCAAAGGTAAAATTATATTTTAAAAACCAAAATCCCAAAGCCAAACAGCCAAGAGAATAGTATTATTCTTCTCCCCTTTCAGGTTTTTCACTCAATAAAGTATTGCTCACTTAAAATACATATTAAAGCATCTCCTTGATGACTTCAACTTGCCACACTCAATTGCTTTGCTGTCAAACAAAGCCGCTATTTTCATATAAAGTTAAAAAAACTTAAATTTAAAAAATGCACCACATCTACTTTATTCAATAAAACTAATCACAGGTTTTTTCTAATTTGTCAAAAAGAATAAAAATAGAAAACTAAACCAAAACCCAAAATCTCTACTATCTCTGGCAAGAGAATAAGAAAATCAGTAAACAAATTACATTTATAAAATCTTGCTTAACTGCAAACACAACTATAAAGAAGAGCTTAAAGAACCTTAAATAATACAGTTTAGTCCCTTGTTATTAAAAAAAATAAAAGTATGCTGGGAAAACACATCTACAGTTTGATTAGCTACAGCGTTTTAGGTTTTATGATAATGACAGTGATGAGAAAGAGAGAGTCAATAACTGAAACAGTATCTCTGAAATAGTAGCAAATACTGTAAGATCTACTTAATTTTTAATTCTCCTGCATCAAAACAAGAGTGAAAGTCTCAGACTAACAAATTCTTGTGCATTCACTCTGAAGGACAAGCACATTCATACGTCTGTAAGATTGGTGTGTTACAGCTCCAGTCACAGAGAGAGACAATTGTAAAGACTCTGTTCTGTAACATTTTCCAGCTGATGAAGGCAACTGCGTCTTTAAAACAAATTTAAATACATGTTATGAAATGCTTTTCATATATTATATTGAAGTTTTAAAATAATTGTGCAAAAAACACACTTAATTTCATGGTTATCCTAAACCTGGGCTCTTCTACTTAATCTACCACCTCTTAAATGATGAGAGTTAGCTTTGTCAGAGCGGCTTCCCTAACCAAAGCAACAAAAAAGCTTGTGCGTGTGTGTGTGTGCGCATGCGTGTGTGTCCGTGTGTGCACGTGTGTGTGTCTGCGTGGGAGAGGGAACAGGAGACAGGAGTCATGATACCTGATGACTTCTTCCTTACCTGACTACTGCATTGATATAAAACAGAATTTAGAACGTTTCAGAATGTTAACTGACTTCCACTTGTCAGAGTTCCAGCTGCTTGTTTGGATGGAAAATCAACCCCACTACTCTGGAAATACTGAAACTGCAGTAGGTTCTCACCTAGGTCAGTCCTTCAGCTTTTTTCTACTCTGCCTTTCTACTCTGACAGGTCTGAAAAAGGGGAAGAGAGACTGAAAAAGAACCTGTTTAACAATTCTCCTGATCATTTTTCAATCTTTTGTCATCTCAAAAGACTAATCCTGGCAGACTGGGAGATAAAAAGGAAGCATGCAAGTACACGTCTGTAGAAAGAGGGGCACACGCCTCTTCTACCTTGCCATGTTTCCATGGAAGTGATCTCTGGATGTACTCAACCTAGATCTCTTTTTTCTCTCAAAGGGAGAAGTGAGAAAAAAATGCACAGCATTTGGAACTTGCTTCCACACCCAATCTGAAGCAATTTCTCAGCTTTCCAAGAATACTACAGGTGCAACCTTATTTGACAGTGCTTTGAGGAGGACTGGAAGGTCCTGCTCCCAGGGCAACAAAAAGGAGGTTTGGGAGATTTTCTTTGTATTACAGTGAGTTTTCCTTTAATGTACAAACAGTCTGGGTTGATTTCTGAGTAGGATTATTTTAATGCTGCTGTGTGATAACATAACTGATTTACTTCTATCAGAGCAGCCTGCATATGTTCTATTTTAAGTCTGAAGATTAATACTGACTTGGGGAATTACTAGAAGATGTAACACTGCTACCTCATGAGGTGAAATGATTCTGGTTTTATCTGAAGTGCTTCTCAAAAGAAGAAAATTGTTTTCAGACATACAGGGATACATAGTCCTCATGAATGGATCTACAAAACAAATTTTTAAGTAACAAACCAGCAGCTAGGGTAAGAACCTTTTGATATAAATAAATACATATATGAAGATGATTATGACCACAGGAATTTTCCCTACCAGTAAATTATTTTATATATATTAGTAAGCTTTTTAGAATTTTCAAAACTACCATTTTAGTTTTCTTTTTAAAAACTTTTCACTACTATGCATGAAGCATATAAAATTATCAGGCTCACAGAAAAGCACAACTATTATTAGATAGATACAGAGTAATGATTTATAAATGGTCTACAAAGCTACTGAGTCATAATTTAAAAAAAATATTTGGAGAGAGAACTGCCTGGAGAGACAGATGTTAAAATATGTCAAGAGTTCATGTTGCTAAAAGGAGTTCAAAGAAAAACACTGTTATATCAGTTTTGTTTTGGGTCTCTGGTGAACTTCAGAACTGCATCTTTACTGAGCAAACAAACAATTTCCAGCCTAACTAGTTCAAATGCTAATGAAATTAGTCATAGTCAACCAAATCTTCAGGTCCTTTTAATCTTGGTTTTGCCAAATCAATGTCTTACTTTTGCTGGTGAACGCTGTTTTCTTTTCTTCTTTTTCTGCAAATCTACTGGCTCTCGTATTTGTTTTTTGTCTCGTTTCTGTTGTTCAGATGCATCAGTAAAGGTAATTTCTTGCTTTACACTGATCTGTTAAGATACCAAGTGCCAGTTTCAGGTAAGGTTCTCACTACAGAAAAGCAATTTTTCAATTTTAGAAGATGACAAACTGCTGAAACAGAAAACCTTTTCCTAAGGGAATTATCTTCTGGCTTCACTCTTTCAGAAATTTAAGTGAAAGAATTAATATGTATCTTAAATAAAAAGGGCACAGTTAATTTCCTCAGTAACATTTTGATGTATCCTTTCATTCATCTCCCAAGGTCTTTTTTCCTGACCTGTGGTGATTTTGAGATCATTTCATATATTAAAATCACTTCCATCTGTAAAACCATTCAGTTTTTCATACCTATTTTACTTTAGTCCGTGCTGTTGTCAATATAAGATTTAACGGAATAGTTTATTATATATTTAAGATAGAAGTATTTTTAAGGAAAAAAAAAAAAAAAGAACAGTTCCAAAGAAGTTTTTGAAAAAAAAAAAAATTAAAAATCTCGATCTAATGTGAACTTTAATGAAGACCATGATACTCTTACATTTTTCTAACACCTGAGCCACCTCATCTACAGCTAACAGAGTAGTGTTTTAACAGTGCTGTGTTTCTGAAGATTATTCTTCGTGCATAAGGCTATCTACTTTTATAGTCCTGGTGATTGTCCTTTATGTTTGAAGGGTAACAGTGATGGTGTGCTGCATTACAGACAGATGCTCTGTTTTCAAAAGGAAGTCATCTCTATGCTCTCTGGGAAAGCCAAGGTATGCCTTCTATGAGATTCCGTGGAGGGGCATATTTATGGTCATGTATGAAGTGTCACAGTCCAACCTGCAGTGTGAATGCAATTGCTAAGCGTCCACATACCTTAAAAACATACAAGATGCTTCCTATAGCAAAAGCAACTAAACAGTACTATGAACAGCATAAACAGTATGCACCTTCTAATAACGCTATTTATTCCAGTTTGTTGTTACCCCTGAACATTAAATATCCTTAAAGGAGCACATTTTAACACTTTAGTTCTACGGTAACAGCCTGCTTATAAAATATTTATAAAACAGAAACTTAAAGATTATACTTAATTGGCAAAATTTATCCACAGCCAGAGGCAAATGACATAAATATTTTGATAATCAAAATCCAAACAAGCAATTAATAGATTCTTGCCAGAGTAGATCAGACTACCAGATCAAGCTTCCTAGTAATCTCTCCAATATTTCACAAAGAAATTGCTTACAGGGACATTAACAGCATACTGCAGCCCTTGAGGAAGTCTATCTTGTGCATCCATTTCATCATCATTTTTTACCGTCTCCTCATGGACCATGAGTTCATCATGTGAAATCATCTCTTGCTGTCGAAGTTCACTTTCCTGTAACACTTCATCTGTTGCAAGAATTTCTTGGTGCGGCATAGTCCGATCTTGAAGCACTGCCTCTTGCCGTTCTCTCGATACTCCAGACTGGTCAGATACTGCACCCATCCCTACCATAGCCCTGGATGACTGCATCTGGTCTATGCCACCACATTTAAGAAATAATCCTCCCAGCTTGTCTTCAATGTTCATTCTTAAGTGCAATTACCTACAAAGAAAGTTTTAATAGTAAACATCTACAATTGGTGTGCTCGCTTAAAATTTTTTACTTACAAACATTTTATAAGAACTCAAGTCAGTACTCAACAAACACACATGCAGTCCTAAAATTGATACTGAGTAAGAACCAAAAGTTGGAGATCTTCGAGGAATGTCAAAAAACTCTCCTTTTGCACATCTGTGTGCACACAACTGAACGCTTTCAAATAAAAGGTTTCAAATCAGTGTTCCTGACTAGGGCAAAAGTAAGGTAATTAAATGATGGCTAATTCCTCCTTCTCATTCCTTAGAAAACTTTTAATTTTTTTCCTGTATGCCCTCTTTGCTCTGTTCTCTTTTTCCATTTTGACTGTCTTTTACAAACACCTCTTTCATATTGGTCCTTTCTCCCTACTTCCTTGTCCTTCCAGCGCCCTTCCACTGCTGTTACCCCAGGGCACTGTAGCTCCTGGAACATTTTAATATCCACAAGTGAGAGAAAACTGGGCTGCATCCAAAGCAGCAGTTGAGGGAGGTGATTTTACCCCTCCACTCCACTCCCCTGTGACCCCACCTGCAGTGTTACATCCAGCTCTGGGGTCACAACATGAAAAGGATGTGGATATGCTGGAGCAATTCCAGGGGAGGAAAGGAAAATTATCAAAGGGCTAGAACATCTCTGCTATGCCAACAGGATGAGAGAGAAAGAAGGCTCTGGGGAGACCTTATTGCAGCCTTTCATTACTTAAAAGGGAGCTTTTAAGGTGGAGAAAGAACTTTTTAGCAGAGCCTGTTGCAATAGGACAACAGGTAATGGTTTTGAAGGAGAGAGGTCAATTTAGACTAGATACAAGGAAGAATATTGTTACAATGAGGGTGCTGAAACACTGGCACAAGATGCCCGGAGAGGTGGTGTACACCCCATCCAGGAAAACATTCAACGCCAGGTTGGATGGGGCTGAGCAAACTGATTTAAGTGAAGATGTCCTTGCTCATTGCTGGGGGTTGGACTGGATGGCCTTTAAAGGTCCCTTCCAACCCCAAACTATTCTGTGATTCTATGAAAATGCAATTTTGTAGCTACAGCTATACATCAAATAAAGAGGTCAAAGCTGTTCATAAAAGACATTCACAGCGAGCAGGAGCATTTGTGAGGAAATATAAATTCCAATCATGAAAAGCAATACAATTCACAATATTCCAACAAGTATCATGACATTATTAATTAGTTTTCAGCACAGAGCAGGAGGCTTTTTTGAAGCTGGAAGAGGCAGCATCTTCTCAGTCTACTGATCAATATATACACAAGATAGTTCTAGGACTCTTCTTGGCACACTGGATGTCCAGTCAGAGCAGTCAGTCTCCTTCACCCTATTCCCCAGGCCCATAATCCCTACTACCCACTCCTCAGTGCTCCTTGAGACAGACACACCAACAGACAGACAGACATCCTTCCTCCTCCCATTATGTTCCCAAAGGCAGAGAGCAGAGGCAATACACACACAGGCCACAGCAGACACAGGGGTGGGAGCAGAGGCACAGGAGAGTTGGACAGCACACAGCAGGCCCAGCCAAAGCACCAGATGGGACCTTGGGCAGCATCACAACAGCAGCAGCACCTTGGATTTTGATGCATTCACAGTTAGGGTACAGGTGTGATGGGGATACATTGCTAGACATCAGCTTCAAATTCCATCCCCCTTAGAGTGCAGCATGAAGAAAGGATCCATCTCCATTCAAGTCTCAAGTCAGAGGCTATGCTGCCTTCCCTGCAGCTCACAATGACTATTCATAACCAAAGAAATCAGGTCTCTCTAAAGGTTATGTGCACAGAAATCAGGTCTCTGCCTAAAACCAGCAGGGCCATCACTGCAGAATTCCACCACAACAGCCCCCTGCCAGTCTAACAGGCTGCCAACATGAAAAACACTCCATCAAACAAATGTACATCAAGTGTCTAAATGTCCCTATTCAGTTACATCCATTTGATCACTTTCTACATAATTTCCTTCTCCAGAAATGTATTTTGAAAACTCTCTGTGTATCTAAACATTTGTGAAGTTTTCTCTATATCAAACTACATCGAGTACACAGAATAAACAGTGGTTTCTTTTTGGGTGAGATCTGAGATTACTTGGTAGGAATGGAACCACCAGATGAAAGAGCTGAAAACTCTCATAAGATTCTCCAACATTGTCCTCTGTTTCAAATATTACTATTGGTTCTTAAGATTCTGAAAGTAAACTTAACTCAATTTCTTAAAAAAAAAAAAAAAAAGAAAACAAAACAAAACCTCACCGCACACCACAACAGATAAAGTAAAAAGCTAATTCACACATCCTGATGGCAAGTCATGCCATACAGCTCAAAAGTGAAAGAACATTTGTCCCTAGTCTGTACTGTGAGAGGTTCTAAACTTCCGAATACATCACAGAAAGGCTGACAGCCAGGGTGGTCTGACCTCTCTCAGTTTCAAATACTTAAGAAGCAAACCAAGAGAAGAATCTTTTCAGGCAAATACTTTTTTTATTATTTTTAGTAAGCCTTGCTCTGCTGGAAATCAGGAGGACAGAGTCACCAAGCTACATGTCTTTATATATGACAATGTCATCAATCTTTTTAGCATTCTTCCTTCCTACATAACAAGTCCATTTTAGGGACCAAAACCACCCATGACGGGAGAAGAACATGGAAAAATTCTGTTCAGCACATTTATGCTTGTGATTTGTCCTTTTTTGTTCTCCTGCAATTCTAACATATGTTTGAAATCATGCTTTTGATTTTCTCAGTATCTGTCTTCAAATACAGACAACAATTTCTTAATGCCTTGAGTGAGCTCAGGTACTGCTATGGGACAAACTGACTCTCAAATTAATCCATTTAGAGTAAGAGAATGAGATGTCTTCAAGGGAAAATGTAGGTCTGGTATGCCATACAGCCACTTTCAGACATTATATAATCCATGAAGTATTTTTTCAGATGTAACTGGGAAACCAAACTGATAGTTTCTCAGCAATAACACAAACAAACAAACAAAACCTGGCACAGCACTAAGGCTGTATTCTTCCCACCAATGCAGATCTCCCAGAGGTCTTGCAACATCATAAAAGAAAAAAGTGAGGATTAATTTATCATCTTTTTGGTTTGGAATATCCAGTGCCAAGTGAGAAAGGTGAGACAGAAGTGAAATTCTTAAGATTTGGTAAAAGATGGTGCAAAAGACCTAGGGCTGAGACTGGTTCTTTCAGTAGAACATTCTAAACATCTAGTTTGAAAGACAGACTTCAAGGAAAATAAACCGGATGTATCTCCTCATTTCAGCCTTTATCTGAAGTCAATCCATACTCAGGGTACATCTCACACAGACTGTCATTCACTACGCTTTTGTTCCACACTACAGAAATATGACAGCATCAGGTCACTGCAGAGTCTCCAAAGGAATGACGCGCACAGGTACGAGAATACAGGAACTCAAGATGCTGAAACACATTCAAGAGAGAACAAAGCAGCATCAAGTGTGAGAACATGGTGGCCCTAATCTGTCTGCTCAGGCCACTGGCAAGAACAGCACAGAAGGTTGTTCCACATGGAGGATGGTACTGCCACATCACTCTGAAATTAGGCAGGAATTGCGGAAATCCTGGATTTAAAGCTACTTCCTGGCAGGAAGTTAGGCAGGCTAAGAAGCTGAGTGTTAACCACACAGAAGAGCCTGCTACTCTCACCAAGAGAGGCAGGAAGACTCCTGACATGCCAGACCTTGGGACAGCTGGTGAGATACAGCAGCTTCCCAGAAGACAGGCCAGCTGTGGGCTGGTATTCATGGGTCTCGCTGGCTCCCACAGTTGCAACGGATATGGAAACAGTTCTTTCTCACCCTGACTAGCAGGTTTAGCAGAGTCATGCAGCTGAAAGCCCTCAAGTTGTCTTCCAGCCATGATCTTGAGTCATATCAGAAGTGGTGTAGTACGTGCTCTGCTTATTAACCAAGCTTTCAAACACCTGTTTTTTTCAAAGAAAAATAGTGAGAACTCATAGTGTTAGGCTGGATATGAGAAGTGATAAAAAACAATGTAAGTTACATGACTTGCAGGTGATGTTTTAAAACAAAGAGGTAATGTTTTAAAACAAAGAACCACAAACAAAAACAGGCTATTAATCCAAGCAAGACGCATCCCAAATGCAATTAATTCAGTAAAACACTTGTAATTTGTCAAGTGACACCTTTCGGCTCGCATAAAAGGAATCCTATCATTTAAATTGAAGATGAGAAGTGTTCTTGGAAGAATGACAGTGTGATAAAGAAATGTAAGTTAAAAGCATTCAAACAAGAACACTTTACCAATCTGCAAAGATTAAATACATTTTTAAGTGCAAGATGTGTTTCTGAAATAAAGATCAACTTGCTTAGAGATTATCTCTAGGGAAGCTACAAAAATGCAAACCACATACACACACACAAGCAAATTTCTTGGCATAAGACGTTGTTATTCCTATTGCAGAGATGTTTTTCATGGAATTTCAGGAGTTCTATTAAGCTTCAGCAACTAATATCTTGATTTTTCTTAGAGTATATAGTTCCTCTATAAACTGACAGAGAAAGAGCTGTCAACAAAACCTTTAAAGAATACGTTTTGCTTGGCAGAGGTTCTCCAAGCCTTTACTGTAGGCAAAGCACCTCACAAGAGACATCTACAGGCAGAGCTCCCTGGGGAGGAGAGAGAGGAAGGGGATGGACTGCCCACAAAAGGTCTCACAGCCTGCCAGCACCTTCTGTTTCCACAGGGTGCTCCACAGCTGCCTGCAGCACATCCCCAGCCAGCCAAGCACATCGCTGCACTCAGAAACCGCTGCTGCACCAGAGCCTCCGGCTGCACTTCAGAACTATTCATTTCAGGAGCCCTGACATCAGCTTTTCCAAAGACTTCTGCACTGAGCTGGAGAGCTGAGCAGTAAAGACAATATTCCTAATTAAAGAAACAACCACTTAAATGAAAACATGCTGCATGAAAAGCATGACAACATTTCAATTCAGAATCAAAAATAAAAATACCATCAAGAGAAAACATTAATTGATTCAAAAAGTCTGCTGGGATGGTGGCTGCTATGAAGCAGATGTGAACAGAGACCCCAAAGAAAAGCAGCAAAATTTGTAAGCCATGAGAGTTCAACACCTGGTCCAGCTCTTGTTCTCCACTTTGATTGATGGTAAGGGTTATTCTGTCTTCTCCCTTCTTTTCTTAAGCATGAAGGAAGGCATTATTTAATTTAATGAGCAAGTACTCAGAGATACTAATTGGGTTCACTTTAAAAATAAAATCCGTATGTGCAGAAACATGAATTCTGTAGGATTTAAAAGACTATTTATGACAGAGGAGAAAATAAAATACATTTAAGGATTAACAGCACAGACAAAAGCTGAAAATCATCTGCAGTTTAGAATCTATTTGTAGACCAGAATTAATGCTTTTGCTTTTTTGTTTTGAAGATGGACTTCTTTTATTTGTAAACATTGTCCTGTGAAAAGTCTTTGCTATTCCAGAACTTCTACTACTCCTTTTAAGAGTCAAAAAGCAGGATTAGCTGCTTTCTATACCCATAACCCACTCCACCCTGTCTCCTATACTATCTTCTCCCTACTTTTGCAAGGCAAAAAGGAAGGAAAGAAGGCTGAAGAAAACAGTAAAATTGTTAAACTGTAACTATTCTTCTGGCTTAAACCCGAGCTCCTTCTGAAGGACTGTTACAAAGACTTGAGATAGAAATATGACTTTCACTCTAGCAATAAGCTCTCTTTGACCATGTTTTCTAAGATACAACAACGCAAACACAAGAGCCAGGATGCACAACAGCAATTCTAACTTGCCTCTAGCAATCTGATACCACTCTGATGAAAACTACCTCCAAGATTCCCCTCCCAAAAGCTGACACTGTGCTCAGCCCAAGGTATTAAATGGTTTCAGGTAACCTTACACTGGGAGTAGCCTGATGACATTATTTTAGCTCCACATTTTGGGAAGTGTGTTTTCATTAAAGACAAACAAAATTCCTAATGAGGAAATATCTGAAGCTACAGAACAGGTACCTGAGCACTCCTCCCACATCCTTGCTTCAGGAGCTTTTGGGAGGAGTACATGCAGAGCCCAGACTACAAAACATATAAAGGTTACTCGTGCAAAATGCACACAGAATAAACTTTTCAAAGGGCAATCTGGGGAAACTCCTCAGCTTCTCAGGGCTCATCTCTATATAATTATTTGCGCTAAACTGTAAGCTTAAATTAATATAGGGTACATAAATCAATAAAACTCCCAAAATGAACATTCTTGTTCTAGTACAGAATTTTTTCCTCCCCTGTTTAGTGGAATAGTGAAATTCACTTTGGAAAGGTTTACTCTGAATTAAAAAGTCAACCCCCCTATAATCAGAGCAGTTTACTGGCATGATTAGTAAAACCTTTCTAAACAGCCTAACTTCTACAAAATCAACTGCAACTAAAAGGCCATTCCAGTAGGACATTTGCTGTGTTTTGCTATTTACCCAACTCTCAATGATACTGTAAGAACAATCCAATATAGGGGGTACCTGTCCAAAGGGGAGTGTCTGCACCTCTCCCCCCTGAGACCTCCTTGTTGCCTACTCTGGGTTGAGCACAGCACTCTGCAGTTGAGAAGGGAGCTGGACAAAAACATTCCTACAGAAAAGCCCAGAGGTTTCGTTTGGATCGGTGGGACAGAGCAGGTGGAGGATACAGGAGATGGGTAGTGAGGAAGCAGGAGAAGGGAACAGGACAGTTTCTCCCAGGAGTGGTCAGTGGTTGGATCAGATTAAAGTGCATTGTGAAACTGCTCCACAAAGGCCACGTGCACGCACAGATGAACAGCTCAGAGCTGCCACCCAGACATACCCAACGGCTACGCCAAATTCCGACCGCAGGAAAAACGGCTATCTACATTCTCAAATGCTTTCCTCCTAAAATAAAGTATAAAAGTCACCAACAATTCTACAATCCCTGGTGCTAATGAAGAAAGACATAGCAACAGGGCTTAATAGCATATTTAAAACTACTCATGTTTAAGCATTTCCGTGAATGAAACCACCACCAATGCAAGCCCCTCTAAAAGGAAGAGAAAAATTAGAAATGAACAGGTTCCTAACATCCACTTTAAATCCCTATCAAACCATGAAAAATGCTGACTATTCTCATCACATCAGAAAATATATTTAGTTGCACTATTAAAATATGGATATAGTCCAATACAAAAGGAAACACAGCTAGCTTTCACAGTATCAAAGGTTCAATTTTTACCATACCACAGAAGCCTAGAGTTTAAAGAATAATACCCTACTTAATGGTTCTAAATAAAGAACATTAAATAAAATTCTCTCTTATCCCTACCAAGAAAAATAACACTCAGCTAAAAGAACGATTTTTAAATTAACACACAAGTATTTTTAAGAATCAATTAGAATGTGTTGACTTGCAAAAAGAAAGCAATCAAATATAAATCATCATGAAAAGGTTAACAGATCATAAAATCAACACATTCTAAAAGGTAACATATGATACACTCTTATGACTTGTTGCACAGTTATTTCTGAGTGCTCCATGTTGCTGAACACATGCCAGTGCAGGGCCTGACTCCACCAAGATTTACACTCATACTGAGCTGTGAATAGTCCTATTACAATCAACAGGATTACTCACAGAAAATCTCCTTATCGTGCATAAAATTATCCATGTGTGAAAATCTCTGTCACCTTTCTTATCCTGAAATCTGTATTCCATCATCACCAGCATAACCATAATTTAATATCAAATGTGCATATGGAAAAACTTGTGATGTGTATTTAAAAAGCCACAGTTCCATGTCAAAATCTACAGGGGTGTTACCAGTGTCACAAACATACTTTAAATAGTCCAAAAATCACAGGCAATGCTACTTTTTATCAGGAAAAAACATCCACTGGTTTTGTGGCACTAAATTATAAACTACTAAATTATAGTTATTTTTTGCAAATTTATATGAGAATTTCTCCCACTGGATAGTTAACCTCAGAAGAACAATGCAGGGTTTCTGTCTTTGCACCATGAAACTTGGACACTCAGAAGTGCTCACTCTGGGGACTTCTGATGACATTTATACTGAGGAAAACAAACACTACACACAACTAAGGCTACCTAGCATCTTCTAAGTAGCATTTTACAACTTCAGTCCAACTGGTGAAAATTTTGTGAAATTTCATCTATCTCATGCATGCCCCAAGCTGAAACTTTATAAAAATATTTCAGATGGTTTTTCATTGGTTTTGACAACAGTGAAGTTCTATCACAAAGCTGAGCCAATCTAACAGCTAAGGTCATTGAAAGGGGCAATCCCTCCCTCTTAACTCTGAGAATCCACCCTATCACTGGTGCCTACTCTAATGCTCAGATTTTGAAAAATGTGGGGTTTTTTTTTAAGCCCTTAAACTCCTTCAGCCTCACAACTTCTTTACTGAAACTTTATGAAAACTGAAACTTTATAAAAATATTTCAGATAGTGCGTAAAATGGTTTTTCATTTGGTTTTGACAACAGTACAGTTCTATCACAAAGCTGAGCCAATCTAACAGCTAAGGTCATTGAAAGGGACAATCCCTCCCTCTAACTCTGAGAGTCCACCCTATCATTTGTGCCTACTCTAATGCTGAGATTTTGAAAAATGTAGTTTGTTTTTTTTTTACAAGCCCTTAAACTCTTTGGGCCTCACAACTTCTTTACTATCTGCAAGTATCTGTGAAGCATCTCTACTCACCACAAGCACTAGTGCTGCTTTACAGAAGGTAACAACCAGCTGTTGCTCTCAAATTGGCCCGAACACCAAAGGTCTCTACATATGTGTGCATTTGTTCCTTCTTCTTGGTGGATAAAGAATGGGCTGGATGGTTGCACTCAGAGTTGTGGTCAATGGCTCAATGTTCAAGTGGAAACCAGTGACAAGTGGGATTCCTCAGGGCTTGGTACTGGGACTGGTGCTGTTTAACACCTGTGTCAGGGCCATGGACAGTGGGATTGAGGGTACCCCCAGCAAGGTCCCAAAGACACCAAGTGGTGGATGCCCTGGAGGGAAGGGATGCCATCCAGAGGGACCCTGACAGGCTGGAGAGATGGATCTGTGTGAACTTCATGAAGTTCAACAAGGCTGCAAATGAGACAGGGCAATCCCAAGCACAAATACTGGTGCTGTACATTATTAAAAGACAAATATCATAAATATATGTGCATGTGTGTGTGTGTATATATACATATATATATATATATGTATGTATACACACACACATACATATGTGGTTTTCTACAGCACACTGGATGGAATGCTCCATAAAAATATGTGAAACTAGTCAGACGGATTATAATATCCTTGCTCTGCTTGTTACAAATGCCAAAACATGCGTGAGTCACAGAGCACATGAAAAGAAAGCTGTGACCATTTAGGCAGTCGAACCATACCTTGCCAAATAAGATCAAGCCCTTTCTACAAATTTATTTTTTTTAAATAGGTGATCAATAATTATATTTGGCACATTTTCTGGCTGCTTATTCTAACACATTTGGGTCAGATTTACCCAAAATGCTGAGTACTCAAAGCTGCAATTACGTCACTTACAGCACTACGTTAAAAATACAAAGATGAATGCAATGCTGCTATTTTAATTTTAAAAAAAGCTCTTAAAGAGCTCAATGGACATCCGCACCAAACACAAACTTTCATCTAGCTCACAGGCACCAATTCTCCAGCCATAAAATAAGAAATATCCATTTCCTCTCCCTGAGGCATAGTAAAATACTTGTAACAACAAGCAATATTCAATATAGGTCACAAGGGTGAACTAATCAGGTTGTGGTGCTGTTGTTCCTGCAGCCTCAGGGAGAAGGCAGCACACCTCATATGGAAAGGTAAACCTGCACCACTGACTGAGAAAACTGCTGTGAGAAGCTGGGCAAGAGGGGTCTGGCCTCCCAGGACCTAACCACTGAGTAGAAAGGCCAAGCAGCAGAAGGTTTCCAACTAACATGGAGCAGCCACTTTGGTGCAGAATCATTAGAGGATGGGGCATGACAATGTGGGACTGCCAGCAAGAAAAGGTAATCATGACTGTAAGACTTTGAAAAGAGAAACATTGTTTACCACCATGATGTAACAGAACTAGGAGAGATTTGGCTTCTTTTTGCAGCTCTGCCACTGCTTTTGGGGCAAATCTGTTATCTTGGCAAATCATTCCCCTCCCATCTTTTCACTTCTTGTCTCTAAATCAGGTGCAGTGATCCACCTAGAATTTAGATGTGAAACGAGTAGCAGACATTATCTCTGAGGGCCTCACAAGCCTACTGATAACTATTACAGAAATTTCACAAAGAAATATATTCATTCTGCCTTCAGCGCAGGACTAAGCAGAGCACAATAAGAGAACACGTTACGCAAAAAGAAGAAAGCAAAGTACAGAGCAGCTGCTTATCCAATTCATGGACAGTCAAAAAGGTAGGGGCTTTGGGGTTCATGCATCATGAAATAATATGCCATAATATTAAGATGCAATATATAAATAATATAACGTGATGGTAAAATTAAGTGGCACAGGTAAAGCTCAATGCTGCAATTTTAAAGCTTGCATACTTGACTTACACCTAAAATTGCTCTTTTAAAACCGTGCTTTTCTTGTAATATCTTTACTTCAGCTTCAATGTTTTCTAAAAGGCCATCTACATGTACTAAAGAAAAACAGTAATTATAGAAAAATTCAAGACAATTACTTAATACATCCACATAAATAACATTGGACAATAAGCTAATGGAAGTATAACCAAGAAGGTTTTGCTCAAAAAACCTGGAAGTTAGCCGCAAAAGCATCTTAGAGATTCTGGAAGACATTCCTCATTTACATACATGACAGCACAAGGAAAACTTAGAGGAAAAAAAAACCAACACTATTCTAACCCATAGGTGAGAAGGCCATGAATAACAACAATACAGATCTTACAGAGCACAGGTGATATCTCTAGATCTTACTTCAGCACTCAATGTTATTTCAACATGGGCTCTCAGGTTGTGAAAGCAATGCAAGTATTTTAGAATACAGGAACCATTCTCCTAAGTTCTAATTTCAACTTTAGCACATCACCATGCACAGAGCAGGCATTTTTTCCCTAACTTCATTTCAGCAAACCTACCCAGGCTAAGATTACATTCTGTGTAACATCTGAAAACAAATTCTACAAAATGTGCTCGGCTCTCTCCAGATCAACTTTACACCAAGCAAGGAACATTTTCTCATCTCATTCTTCTGCAGAGGAAGCACTGTCATACCTCAGTGTAACTTCTTTTTTAATGGATATTTACTTCATTTCAGCTGTGTTTCAAACACACCCTTCATCTGTCTACACACGGAACAGAAACTCAAATAATCCAGTTAATCCGAAACACGACAGAATGAATACCTCTCTAGCAAAAGATTCATTCCAGACAGACCAAGCAAATCCTATGCTTTCTGTACTGCTTTTCAATTACCACAGTGTTACCTTCAGGGGCCAAAAGTCTGGGCCAGGAGACTTGAAAGAGCCTAAAGCTCAAAGACATAGATCTCTACTCACTGCTCCACTCTTCAAACTCTATAGGTTTATCCTACCTATATAAAAAAAGGCCTTTTAGCAACCTATCTATTCTATAAGACTAATACACCTGGCAGATAAAAATTAAATATCTACTTCATATTTGCTAACATAAACACAAGGCAACACACGTGTAATATAGTCAATGGAAAAAATAAGCCCATGTATTAAATTCCTCAGTTAAGGAAAAGAATCACAGAATGCTCATGACATCTCCAAAAAGCATTTGGGCCCCTCAGAGATGGCAGCTCTGGAATATAAAACCAGTGCAGTGACAATGATTTAGGGATCACTAGAAGCAGCATCTCAACCTGTATACCCTGGTGGTAGCCCTTTCTTTCCTTTAAAGCATGATACAAATCAAGGAGCAGAGGACATTGTGATGCTACATTAGGGAGAGCACTGACCAACACTGAGCCAGAAAATCTATCATTGCTCTTCAAATATTCAAGCAGTTACAAACTGGGCACCAAGGAGCAATTTTCATCAATGGAATTAGGGATTGCTGTGGCCTAAACAGCACTCTGTTACAGCATCAGAACAGTATCAAGCACCTTCATCAGGAATAAACAGAAGATTGAGCACATAAACTGACATGTGTTAGTATTTAAAGATAGTATGAAATCAGCCAGAGGAGGCAGGAGTAGAAATAAACTCTAAAATCATGGAAATGAGCAATCAGGTCACTTTCTCAAAACCTCTCTTGGAACACAAGCATGTTACAGCCCATGTACGTTTGCCAAGACAACAAAGAAGGTTTTTTTAAGAGTATACTCATCTCCAGTTAGGATTTCTTTTTCCACACTGTTGCAACAAATACACCACCTCCCTACTGCTAACCAACACTTGTGGTCAGATTAAATCAACTAAGAACTATTCCTATCCCACTTACATAAAATTCCAGAATTGTAAATCAGCCTCTTTTAATTCATTTTTAATCTCAATGACCCTCACTTCAAAAGAAAAATTTAAAAAAAAAGGCAAATCAAGTACTAAATCCAGTCTGCTTCTGCAATGTATCCTCTTCAAAAGACTATCCACCACCTCAGCAAGAACTTCCAGGTAACTCTCTCCCTTGATACTTCAAAAATGGTATGAACGAGGAATCCCACTGACTTCTACCACATACCCCCAAGGTGATTTTTCCTCATTACAGTTTTAAATTTCTCAAACAATTTTCAGCCACTTAAACCCATTTTCAGATTGAGGCAAGCCAAAACATGAGATGTCTAGAAACTATTTTATAAGAGCAATAATAACACAGATATCCTGGCCCATTAGCTAACACTGAAAATAATCCAAAATAATCCATAAAACACAGACTTCTCAGGATTGTGCCCTCTTGAATAAAAAGGTTGTGGAAATTGGATTCTACCTCAATGACTTTGGTGCCCTGCAGCTAATTCTCACTAATTAAGTCCTAGAATACATTAAAACAGGAATTCAGAATGATTAGAAGATATGATACGTGTTTATAACAACTCCTGTAATTATTAGGAATAAAAATTTTGAAGATTCTTGATGCCATTAACTCACAGACCAATAATTAAGGGCTACCATTCCAAACAGGTCTGAAATTTTTGAGAACCCAGAGTCAAATAACCTCATGATGAAGCAAAGTCATAGTAAAACACATTCAGTATAATCCATATTATTAAGCAAGCATAAAACGAATCTGTAAAACCAGAAAATATTCTGACAGGATTCGAATGAAAGAAAATTCAGCATATTCTGCCTTTATGGACTGCTTTCCAGACACTGGTTCCTCATCCATCCATGCTGAGAGTCTCACAGTGACGCAGCTGCACTCATTCAGGTTTCCCTCAATGCAAAGATGTGTTCCACAGGTAACAGGGCAACAATTTGTAACAGAATCCTAGAATGGTTTGGCTCAGTGGGGACCTTAAAGATCACCTAGATCCAAACCCTCTGCCAGGGCAGGGACACCTTCCACTAGACCAGGTTGCTCAGGGCCCCATCCCGCCTGGCCTTGAACACTGACAGGGATGGGGCATCCACAGCTTCTCTGGGCAACCTCTTCCAGTGTCTCACCACTCTCACAGTCAAAATTTCTTCCCAACAGGTAATCTAAACCTACCCTGTTTCAGTTCATTACCCCTTGTCCTAACCCTACTTATCTAAGTACCCAAGACAGAAGCACCAGTGCCAAGACTCCTCTGCTGAACTTGTGTCCAACCAGACGTGGGAAATGAAGAGCTGCCCAATGTTACAGCAAATTTTAGGCACATAAGATGTAAATACAACAGATTCCATTTTTTCTGCACATACAGCTACACTCTCATCGCCACCACAACAGCAGAAAGCCCCCTGCCTGTCCTGTGACCTACAAGGAATGTAATCCAGGGGTGACACAAAGGCACACTAGACAGTAAAACACAAGATCATGCAAAGAATTGACAGATTAAGTTTTCTGTCAGTTTGTCCTTTTACATCTCTGTTCCTCGGAAAGTGACAGTAAACTCACACTTAAAGCTGCACTACATTTGATCCAATATAGTGTATGTAACACTGATTCCTAACAGGCACCAGCTGAACATGCCTGGTTTGCATGATCTACTTTTGACTGTCAGATTCAGACAACAAGCCCACTGGTTTTGTCTACAAATTGCCACCTACTTCACATCTTCCAGCAAAATACTGTGACAACTGGATGATCATCCTCTGTGTGCTTCTCTTCTATAAACTCTATTTTGATTTCCCTCTCAGTAACTTAATTTTATCATTGGTGATCATAAAAAAACACATTTCAAATACATAAAAATTCTTTTCTACAAGTCATTTAAAAAGACAACTTCATCATCTCTACCAGGAAAAAACAACACTAAAGTCAAGTAGCTTTTCCTTACTTCATTATACCCCATAACAATACAAGCTTTCCTGCTCCTCAGAACACAATCACATAACTTTGACATCTTTTTGCTGACTCAGACAAAAATTCATCACGAAATATAACTGTCAGATTCATCAGTGACAGAGGAAGCTCCTGAGAACCACAGCCTAATAAAGCTTTCCTCCTTGAAGGATGACAGCAGTCTTTCCCATATGAAAGATTCATTTTTATTTGATATTGTTAAAGCAATATTCACTCAGAGCACCTTCACACTAGACTTTATTTTCAAGAAAACCAGCTATAAGGTCAAAACAGAAGTTGAAAACCAATATTTCATGGGCATGTCTGGAAAATCTGCAAGTGATTTTCGTAAAATAATTGTATCACATGTTGGTACCCTGAGGATTAACCACCTCCTTCTGCAGTTGATCTACAGTGGTCAACAGAAAAACTTTCTTCAAAGTAAGCAGTGCAAGATTACTCTGGCAAAAAGGAGTTGGTTGAGTTTACCAATCTATCATGAAGAACTTCTTTGTTAAAAGAAACTTTACAGACACAAAAGAGACCATGTCTTAAATTTATGTATATAGTTACTGCTGCATCAAGAACTGCTCAGTGCTATAAATGACCCAACTTAAAAGCCCGGCAATTGTCATTCATCTCACATGTGTTTTGCCCGATAGAGACTGACATGTAACAGTGACCTATGTTAGAAACCACTGTGTGTATGTGGTCAAAACCAGAGGAGAATCATGCCTCAGGAGATGATAATTTCCTTCAGAGTACTCCTATTTGAGACACTCTGAAATCATCCACTGAATCTGGAAATTCTGACTATTATAATGCCTACAGACTAAAAAAATCATCCATGGATCCTGAGAAATGTATTTATTTCTTGGCTTACATACTCACTTTGCTTCCTCTTCCCTGCCTTCACAAAACTGAAGAATGTCTGCAGTGCAATTCTAAAGATCACTTGTTGAAAGCAAGCCTGGAGAGTTTTCAGTGCCCACGGAAACCTGCAGAAACCCAGAGCATTTCGAAACTGCTTCCTTGCTTTGCCCCTTCCCAGTGACATCCCAGGCACTAAAACACACTGCTTCTTGTTTGGCAAAATAAACTTCACTTTATGATGAAGATTCTCATTCTGCAGGACTAGAGCTTTAGGCCAGACAGCACCATAAACACATGCTACTAGAGTCTTGCACATACATCTGCATGCACATGCACTTTTCAGTAGCATTATCACCATTTCCTTGACTCAAATACAATCCTAACAGCAGAAAAAGAAAAATCTGATAAATTTTCAGGGCAATCACGTAGCAGTTAATATTCAGAGAATGTAGAAAGTTGGGTTTTCCCCTTTCTTAAATACTGCCAGTGATCATATGACTATGACACATCTGCAGAGCATCAATATTTCTCACTTCACCTCTTGCACTAAGGTAACAAGACCTGGTCATGATGTTACTGGCATTGTAAACCTCTCTAATGAAGTCTTTTATATGCATGGTGGGGTGCAAAAGTAACAAAAGTTAATAGAGCCTTTATGGGAAATTATTACAAACACATTTAAGACAGTTGTACAAGTTTTTATGAATGGGTATCTTTTAACCTTGCAGATGCAGCTGCCATTTGAAACCATTTTAGAGCAGAAGGCTCTATCAGTCACATAGCTGAACTCACACAGATATCACAACAGCCTTACACATGAGTAATATCACATGTTATATCAAGAAATTGGTTTATGGACATTTTACAGGCACCTTGATTTTTGGTTTTGGTTTTTATGTTGGAATTTTTTGGCTTTTTCCAGTGCAAGAGATCTAGACAGTTTATATTTGATAGGCTGTTCATGAATTATAGTCTACTGCTGTTTGCAGGTTGGAACTTCTTCCCACACAGATTTCATTTTATCATCAGACTGTTTAATTCTGCGCTTATAAAAATGTCATCCTAGTCATAAGGGAAGAATTAGACAGCACTGTCTTAAGATTTTCTGCACATACCGTGACAAGATGCAGATACTGTGATACTAATATGCCAGCAGAGTATATCAGTTCCAGGATCAGGCCAATACACATGCTGTTATTGAGCTATGGCTTGCTGTTTTCAGAAGTGCAATGAAATAATAAAATAATATAACCTAGTAATACATTAACTACACTACAGTATTCACAATGCTACCTCTTGATATCACAGCCTGGAATACACTAACACACTGATAATATCCTAAGAGCACATTAAAATTATTTTGGAGCAAAAGCAGTACCAGCTTCTAGATTATCTCCCAGAATAACATTCTGAAAGTGTGAAAGAAGTTATCAGGAGATTCTAACCTTTCTGCATGTTGTGGATTGCACAGTCTTACTAAAAGACAGTGAATTTCCCCTTGGGACACACTTATGATCAAGTTTTGTGAGAACATATTACAGGTTTTTTCCAAGTATTTTATCCAACATGATGAATGACATACAAAAAATATCTCTATATGGAGCCAGGGGAAGATAATTTAATCACATATAATATTTGAATACTCACATATGTTATTGTATTTTAATTTGTACAATAAATTGTAAGTTAAATAGTTTAAAATTTTATCACTTGTGTAGTTTATGGAATTACTGCTGATGCATAAAACATTCTGGTCTATGTAGATTAAAAAATGTATATTTAAAATGTATATAGAGAACCAGCTAATGAGCTAAACAGATGGGGTTGTGTATTTAACTTCACTGGAAAGTACTGAAATAAAGAAACTAACAGCATTTGTGCAAATGAAAATAAATCTCATGAAAATCTGAATGGATTTTCCTTTGTTAGACAGAAATTTGTGCTTGGCATATAACTACATATTATAGCCAATGGCTGTGGTTTGCTGACACGTCCTGTCAATAGCTATGTCTCAGCTGTTAAAAAACAATAAGTTTGTACTTTTAACTCAATACTAGTACAAGGGTTTCTGCACAGATACCAATTTACAGAACTGAAAAAAGAAAAAAAAACCATGAATCTCAGTACTGCAAGAAATATAATTTTCCCAAAAGTATTTCTTTCAAAAAAACCTAAACTAATTAAAGTGCAACTTAATCACAGTACTGATCATTTACATAAGCCCTGCAACCTGATAGAAGCAGACACCCATGTCTGGTTACATCCACGAAACCTTTGTGGGACCACTTTTGTCTTTAAACACTCAGTTATGCAGATCAGACTGCAAGCTGAAGGCTTGAATCTATTTCATCATAAATGATACTGGTTTGAAAGGCAGCTATCATTAAACTGCCAGGCAAAAGCAGAGGAACTACTTATTTTAAATAAAACCTATCTATTTCTCTGTTAGATCCATTTAAGAGCCTTCAAAGTAAAAAATATTTCCACTGGTGCTTACTTTTCAATGCTTGTGCCATTCATTTAACATAGAAGACATGTTAAGTTTGGACAAGCTGGATGCTTCATTCCATATTTAGGGTAACAGCAGTATCTTCATTTACAAAAGACATCACCAGTGTTACTATTTCTTATTTAACTTCTGCTATTTCACAGAGAAAAATGTGTTTTATATTAGAGCCAAAATTAAATCAAACCTAATCCCAAATTATGCTAAACACTTAAAGGGGTTTTGATAGATTAAGGCCCACTCCATCAAGCTGCTCCCTACAGACAGGTCTCCATTTGTAAGAGCCCACACAGCAATCCTCGCCGGAGAAGAACGACAGAGATTCCAGTCACAAAAAAATCACAAATGTCTTGCAGCAGTCACAAAATCCAAACCCACCACGTTTCTCCCAAAATTACTAGAATACAAACACTTCCTCCCCATTAGTACATTTTTAAATGTTTAACCTAAATCTATCTACTAACAACTGAGCTCCACTATTTGCAAATCTGTATTACTGAACCTGTGGTGCAAAGAACATATCTAGAAGTGAGATAAACTCTTTAAGATGAACCATCACCATATTTCACTAGAGTAATATATTATTAGCATTCTGATAGTTCAACTCTAACATTACTGGTACACAGAAATTCTCAGAGGGAAGTACGAACTTCCAACCTCAATGGTTTTACACCAATTTAGAACATCTCCACACTCCACAGTGCTTTAAATCCTCATACAAATAAACTTGTACACACTCAGAGGGAAAACCACCATTTGAGAAACTACATAACAATACTCCTAAAGTATATATTCCTTCAGGTGAACAATTCAGCCTGCAATATAACTTTTCACATTCTGAATAATTTGTCTCCCTTTTTTTTAAATCACTGTGGTTGTTCAATTAGCTACTTACCCACTTAACAGTTTGATCTCATGATCCATAATGTTAGGGATTTTTCCATAAACAGAATATGTTTGCAATACAGTAGGCATGAAGCACACATGGACAGGACAGAGTAACAGAAGCATAGATTACATACACATCTGTTCTCCCAGGTCTCAGCCTGAGGAGCAAAGACAGAAGGACACATGCACACAGCAGTCTAAATGCAAGAGATCGTCCTCATCTTTTTCAGCTTTCTTCATTTATATCAGGTCACTGATTTAAGTACAGGTATACTTGAGGAATAGGGGCATGCAGACATTCAGAAAAAAATACAAAGAAAACACTTTTGGAAACTGAACACATACATACATTCAGTTACATATTCATGAGGAAAGGCCATGACAAGAGTTTTCAGGAAACTGCAACTGAAATTGAATTTTGTTTTCCTAAATTACTGCAACAAGAGCAGGCTTTGCTGGTCTCTCCTCTGAATGTGTCTGTACCAAGAGCCTGCAGATCCCACGAGATCCACAGGAAAGCAGGCCTCACATGCTCCAGAGCATCCGGTGCAGCCAAAACTCCTGCAGATGACAGCTGTCACTGGACAATGCACAAACCCAAACACTGCAAGTGAACACTGAAAAACTAACATGGCCTGAAGGTATGCAAACTTTTCACACAGCAGGATAGATGCTAAGTCTCAATCAGACCACTGGTTTATCTGGACTGATTTTGAGAAAACAGGATAAGAACACCTGCAAAAACTGATGCAGGGTAGTACTCTTTTTCTACTTCTTCCATTCACATGCATATCGACCAAAGTCATGGAGAACGGCTACAAAATTTATACCACTTACAATAACGAAATTGGATATGGGCACTCCAAAATGTTGAAGCATGATGGGTGGGCCCATGTATATATCCCTAGCAAGCTTGTAAAGTACTACTGACATTTGCAAATAAGCACAGAAATAAACAAGCAACTGAGATCCTATTCAAAAGAAAAAACACAGTCCTCTGTCATTTGCCCTGTCCAGTGGCAAAGATGCTGCTCATCAGGACTGACATCTCTCCCATCTACAACTTCTTGGACCAGAATGTCACGTGTATGCAGACAGAGATAGGTCATGCTCCAAGCAGACTTTCAAAGCAAGACTAAAGTTGTGATCACCGGATTCCACACATCCACTTTTTTTTTTTAAATCATTCTGCAAAATCTCTCACAGCTGCCCTAAACAGTTTACAAAAACAAAGTGATCAGAGAGATGATTTATGTTTGCAACATAAATGTCTTCCCTTTCCATGAGCCAGCTTAATGCAGACGTTGCTGCACTCACCCCAGCTGAGGTTTGGCAGGAATCGGGGGAGGAATGATGTTGATGAGTGAAAGTGTTTGAAGCCCAACTAATTTCTCTTCAACTCCTACTGGTCCCCCCTGCTCTCCCAAGCCACTTCCAGCCTGGCACTTGTTAGCAGCTCCCGACGCTGGGGAAAAGAGGTGCCGTGCAAAAGCTTCCTCCGAGCAGCTGAGAGGAGACTCTGAGAAGGTTATGCAGAAATAAAACCAAACGAAATGACTGTTCGCAGGTCGGCACGCTTCACCTATCTTACACCGGGAACAATGGAGAGGAGGGCAGCGGGAGGATACGGCCCGGGAGGACGGGGCCGGCGGGACGCGCTGTCCGTCCGTCCGTCCGTCCGTCAGCTCTTTGTCCGTCTGTCAGGCAGCCCCGCTGGCCCCATCCCCGCCGCCCCGGTGCGGCCTGCGCGGCCCCGCGGCTCCCGGCCGGGGAGCGGGAGCAGCGGGAGCAGCGGGAGCAGCGGGCGGAGGGCGCCCGCCGCCTCTTCATCCCCGGCTCCCCGCCGGCCTCTCCGCGCCGGGGCCAAGCGCGGCCCATGCGGGACGCAGCGCGCCGCGGCCCCCCCTTCCCTTCCTTCCCTCCTTCCCCTCCCTGTCCTCCTCCTTCTCCCGCCCTCCCTCCGCGCACCGAACGGCCCCGACCGGCCCCGGCTCGCTCCCGCCGGCACTTACCGGCCGCAGAGCTGCGAGGAGAAGGCGGCCGGGCCGGGCCGGGCCGGGGCGCGGCGGGGCCCGGGGGGAGCGGCGGCGGCGGCGACGGCGGCTCCTTCCTGCTGCTCCGCCGAGCGTCCGCGGGCGGTGACAGCGACACCCGGCCAGAGCGCCGCGCGCGCGCTGCACCACGGGAAACGCGCCCGGAGGACCGGCGGGACGGGAGGAGGAGGAGGATGGGGATGACGGCGATGGGGAAGCGAGCCGGGAGCCGGGAGCCTGGAGCCGCGCCGGGGCTGCGGCTGCTGCCGGGGCGGGCGGTGCCGGGTTACGCGCGGGTCAGGAGGCCGCCGCGGCCGTGGGAGCGCTGCCCGCGCCGGCCCCGAGCGGAGGCGGGGCGGGAGAGACCCTTCGGGCATCGGGCCCGGCGGGGGGCGGCCCCGAGCCCCTCGGTGTCCGGCCAGCGGCTCCGTGCGCAGCAGGGCCGCCCGGGGCAGAGGAGGCCGGAGCGGCCGCGGGCCGTGTCAGGGAGAAGGCTCAACTGTTACAGAATTGTTGTGGTTGGAAGGGACCTGTGGAGATCATCCCGTCCGACCCCCCGGCCGGGCAGGGTCAGCTGGAGCAGGTGACACAGGAGCGCGTCCAGGTGGGTTTGGAATGTCTCCAAAGAGGGAGATTCCAGGGCCGCCCTGGGCAGCCTGTTCCAGGGCTCTGCCGCCCTCAGTGTAAAGAGGCAAAGCCTGATCTGCTTCCCCACTCGTGACGCTTCTCCGGGGTGAGGCCCCAGTGCAGACTGCCAGTGCCATTGCACACGGGGTGTCCCTCGGACTCTGAGGGCCTCCAGATCCATCTGAAAATCCCAACATGAGTTTTCTGCACTGTAATCTCCATTATCGTGATGTTCGCCATGACCCTGCACAATAAACTGTTTGGGGAATCGCTAGAGGCCAAATCTTAAAACCCAACGCCTTTCCTGGACTAGCTCTCCACCCAAACTGGCTGCACCTCTGCAGCCTGGGATGTGGCACGGTGTCACTTGCACCTCTCAACTTCACCTCTTCCAGGGGTTACCAACTTTTCCACGTTTCTCTAAATAAAGTCTTTCACCCAGCAACGCACTTAAACACGTGCGTACCTCAATTGCTCCGTGTCATTTGCGTATAATTAAGCATGTGCTTAAGTGCTCTGCTGGATTGAAGCCAAGATCTGCATAAGCTCTGTTAGGTAAAATTTACCAGCTTCGCTGGGCTTAGCTCTGTGACTCATTCAATCAGCAGAAGCCCAAAGCTTTTTGCTACAAGCTTAGTTATTCCCAGGCTGTCCTACAGGATCACCCTGTCTCCGTGATGAGGCTTATGCCCTTCACTCAGGTGCTGTGAGAAGTGAGAAGCATCTGCCTGGTGAGTCAGCTGAACTGTAGGGTTTCGAGTTCCTTCAGCAAGGTGCATTAATAAGGTTCTGCACCCTCGCGCAGGTCAGAGGTTGTGCCATCAAGTTACAGTGCAAGAAGTTGCATTAAGAGAGTATTAATGACACCAGGACCCTGAAGAAGGTCTGCCCTGACTTTTTGCAATATGTACATTTCAAGATGATGGTGTCGAGTACTCAATCTCTATGAACAGAGGAAGGGGTTAATAAAATGTAGCTACATTCCATGCAGTCCTCTACAATTTTACACAAATACAAGAAGTGTCATTAACCTGCTTATTGAATAAAATGGGAAACTTTTTCCTTTTCAAAGAGTTTTAGAAACTGAGGGAAGACATACATTTATTCAGCTTTGATTTTTTTTTCCTTCAAAGACAGTTAACTTGGTGACTTTACTCATTTTTCCCTGTCAAAAAAATATCTTTTGAATTGCATTAAGTCTGAGTCAGAAAGCTCAGTACTAAAACCTTATTTTAAAACACACTGAGGAATTAAAGCTTTCTGCAGGGTGAGCACAAGTCTTTCTCCAAGGACACATCAATTGGAACCTGCTTTTCAAAATATCTGTTTGGCAATTAACAGTGTAATACGAAGAAGAAAGACTGCCTTGTATTTAATGCAAAATAGTAAGACTCAGCATATTTGAGTGCTGTTCATTACTCTTCATTACTCTCTTATCATTCTTCTGTAACCTTAATCAAGGCATGTTCCAATTTTCAAATGACAGTTTGGGTTAGGGTGCAGGTTTTTGTGTTGTTTTAAGAGGAATTAAGCACCTATGAAATGTAAAGTTCAGTAAGAATCTTACAGTGCTTTGTTCATCTGGAAGTCCCCTGCACCAGGGCAGAGTGGTCAAGGGACACATCAGCCCCTGGACCTTTCCCTCACGTATTTTCAAATGATGGCACTTCCTCACCAAGTCACCCAGCTGTGGTACTGATGTTCATATTGCTGTTTGGACACATATTTAGTACTGTGCTGTTTATTTATTAATATCAGTATTTTCACATAGAAAAATAGAAATATATAAACTCAGTAGCTTGAGAAGCTTAAAGGAGCATTTGCATTTTGACCTATATTTTTTTTTTCCTTACACTGCTCTGTAAATAGCAGAAAAACTCTGCTTTTCCCTAGGTAAAATAATTAATAGTCTTTAATATAGTCTTTCCTCTCCCTTCTGAATTCCAAGAGTTTCCCATCCATGAGAAACCCTCTAAAAGGCAATGTGTATGCAGCATGGAGCACAGTACCTTTCAGTTTTAAGAGGGCTAAATACTGGAAAGTAAAAAGCACTTCACTCTCCTTCCTTTTATTTTTTTTTTCCTTCTCTTTTCTGTATAAATCTAGAAACAAAAAAAATTAGGAAGCACAAGTAGTTTATGTATTAAAAAGTGGCTTTGGGGAATCACTGGGGAATACATGTGTTTTAAAAAGTCTTAACCAGGAAGTAGCTTCAGAACATCAAGCAGAACCAACACATTTGACCTCCTGCATGAAAAACTCAAGGATTTAATTCAGAAACGCATGCATCAAGCCAGTAACTTCTACTGAAGTAGCTGTTGACCTGGAGAGATCCAGTCTGGGAATTTGAGAGAGAAGTCCACCAGTTATGTAGGCTTTTAAGCTGGCCTCATAGCCTCGCTCTCAAATTTATGCCTTTGTATTTGTCTGCATTCATCAAGCCTGAGCTTCTAATTATTCATTTTAGCTATCAGGTTTAAGGACTTTGTATCAAGATTTTTAACTCTGTTCTCCAGGTCTTGCTTTATCCTTGTAACTCTTTATAATTCCCCTTCCCATTTTTCAAAGATTTATTTTTGTTTGTTTGAAAATACTGTTAGGGTGGGCCTACAGCTCAGTCATTTAGACCACAGACAGGTAAAACAGCAAACATCAAGTGCAGCTTCTTTTCACCCACCCACATCACCTGTTTGCTGTGCCTTTGGAGTGATGTACAGACTCCAGTGGTGTGACCTGTCCTACTCTGTCCAGGCTGAAGTTCCCTGCTGCTTCTCTGTCCTTTGTCATGTAAAACAAGGATACAGCATTTCCACCTTGTCCCCTTCCCCCTGCAGATGTCACAACTCATAGTTAACAGTCTCTTCCTTCCAACACGTACGGTTGGCTTCTCTTGAGCAAAAAAATAAAGATCTGTTGGACTATTTATGTCTGTTTGTGGTTACAGGATCAGGCCAAAGGAAATGTGAAAAACAATCTGCACTTCAGCAATCAGTGTTTTTACTGAGTATTTTATAATGATGCTAAGTCTTGAAAAAGCAGACTGAAGAGGATCAGCGAAGAGTTCATGTCAGTAGTTTACATACGGAGAACACTGCTTGAAAAACATTTTATGTTTTCAAAAGAAGGTATTTGCAAACAGAAAGTTCTAATCCAAGGTAAATCCAAGAGAAAGCATGAGGTGTTAGGGTGTGGACAGACACAATTCATCTTCCCAAACAATGCTAAACCCACCCTTTCTGTACTTGTGGAATCATCAAACAGTTGAAGTTCACAGCTTTGGTGGAAGATGAGAGTAACTTGACTTTCAGAGATTACAGGTGTGTTCTCTGCAACCCACTCCCATTGTTCTTCTTCACTTTCTCTCCTCCCCTCCTTCCTTGTCCACAAAGGTCACTGGTTGGTAGCCAGTATGTGTCAGTGACAGAATGCATGGTGCTTTAGAAATGCCTTGGTGAATGCCTGACATTTCAGCAGTGGATTCAATCAGGGAACAGTTGCTACTGAAAGCTAGAAAATCACTTTCCATCCATTTTTTCAATTGGAATATTTCACCAGGGCTTTAACTAGCACACATATTCAATGCAGAAATGTAATGAGTCCATTGTCTGAGCATCCACTCACATTGACTGTAAATTGCTTCTCTTCATTTCAGTATCCCTGGTGGAATTTGTGTTTTAATTATTTAATGTTTTTTATAGCAAGCTTTCAATTCATGATCCCACATAAGCCTGACTCAATAGTCTGCCTTGCCCTATATTGCTGGCAGATCAGGAATCAATGGCAATGCCACAGAGTGGCACAGTGTGCTCATCCTGACATTGCTGATGCACGGAAATGTGGTGGCATGCAATGGCTCAAAACACCTGGGCATCCGATGTTTGCAAACAAAAATAATTACTTACAGTCAATATTGGTTAGAGGGTGCATGCAAGTCACCCAGATCTCTTCCTTATTCCCAGAATCTGTTCTGTTCCTAAAACTGTTTGCAGGAGAGCACTGTTCCACCTGAGCCATGAAGTATTCTTCACAACAGATCAGTTTCTAATGTCACAAACATGCCTGGCCTGACTCTGTCATTTATTTTGTGATAACACAGCAGCCTGAAGTGCTTTAAAACTTGAGGTCAAGACAGCACAAAAATCCCAGAAAAAAAAAAAAAAGAAAAAAAAAAAAAAGAGAAGTCTGATGAGAGACATCTGTCTGAAAAAAGAAAGATAGCAAGGCAGCATCAGTCAGAGGGGGATTGTGTAGACACGAGACATTCAGATATCTGTAATACGTCTGGCTTGGTCCCACCTGGCATTCCTGTAAAATTAGCATTATAAATCTCTAGACTAAAAGAAGAGAGGATGTTTAATGTCCCATGCTGAGATGTCTAATAGACAGAAAAAGCAACAAAAATGATGATAATGCAGCACTTGCCTAACACAAATTGTCAGATGACACGAGACAGAACTTAAAGAACCCATTTCTCTGCCTTAAAACACAAGTTATAAGTAGAGCAGAAAACCATCTTAGATTAGCAATCTTAACTTAGATTGGCAGCCTACCTAAGACATTTAAGTTGAATTAACTGCAGATAGGAAAGCAAGAGGGCCTTAAACCCCAGTGTGAACACTTTAGGATTAAGCTTTTCAGAAATAAATGTAAAGGAAGTGAGGGATATTTTATCTGTAAAAGAGAGAACATCCACACAGGGATTTGGTGGGCTTTGACTCTTGCAATTTAATGTCACACCTTTACTTAATTCATCTTAATCTTTCCCATGTGTCTGTCCCACTGCAGCTGAGTTCTTTAATTTGAAATATTATAGTGGATCTAATTTGAAAGACAGCATTAGCTGAACCATTAGCTGTCGTCTTGTCGGGGTGGGGAGGTTACTCAGGGATGAGTAACCAGCTACTTCGTACTTACTTTGTGTCAATGCTCTTGGTTTACTTTATCCTGTTGTAGGCTGCATCACACCAGCTTGCATGTGCTCAGAGTTTGTGCAAGCCAAGAACATCATTTTAAATTCAGATTCACATCTCTTTACAAGTCTAACATTGACCTGATTAAAAGCAAGACGAAAGATGTGCAGGGCAGGTAGGACACCAGGCTCTGATGCAGTGGCAAGGATGGGAGATTGATACTTACCAAACAAAAGTTCAAACACAGAAACATATATTTAAGCTTATAAATATTTATATTTATATATTTGTTTATATATTTATATATAAGTATACATATATATTTATATATAGGCAGGGGTCTCAGAACTAGATGACATTTAAGGTCCTTTCCTACCCAAGCCACTCTATAATACCATATATTTAAGCCCAAGAGGTTGTACATTCCCAGGGTTACAAAGATCAAGCCATTATGCGGAATGGGATGTTTCCATACATTGTCTGAGCCAACAAACAATATATAGAAATGCTAGCAGAGTATAGAAATCTGAGTCTGTGAAAGCCAGTAAAATCTCTAATTTAGTTGGCAGTGAAGGAAGGGGGACTGAGAAGAGCACAAATGGACCTTGAAGACCAGGGAGAGATTCTAAAAGGCTGGAATTGGAACTCTGTAAGCTAATTGCTCAACACAGAAAAAAAAAAAAAGTTTTTGGGTTTTGCGTAAAAACATAATAAAAATCATAATGTTGCCCTCCCATTACTGGTTTCCTCTGGTACTATGCTTAAAAACTGTGTCAAAATAAGGAAATATTGGAGCAAGACAGGCTATTAACCATTCTCCAAATTACATAGAGCCTATTTGTGACCGTCAGAAGGTGAACCAACAGGGCTGACATAAATTTATTAAGTTAATCAGGCCCCAGTGGAGCCTAAGCAAAACCTCAGAGGCCTCCAGAAATGCCCGATGAACAGACAATACAATGTCCAACAAAGTTCATTGTGTCTGCATGAAGTTCTGAATTTAGAAGAAAAGGCAGACTGCTAAGATCCATTACAAATGACAAATGGCCAAGGTACACCTAAAGAAGGGAGGCCTTGATAGGGAAAGGCAAGAAGGTAAAATTGTTGATAAGTTGTTTTCTGGTGTGCCTTTCTCATAAAATGAGAAGTGAACTGGATGAAACCTGTCATAAGGCGAAAGCAAGCAGATTAAATGCTACTTGAAAGTAGTGATGACTGATTATTCTTTCAAAACACAAAGTTGCATTGAATGGAGTTGATTAGGACTTGTACCAGACTATTCAACAGGAGGATGAGGACAGGTAAATTTTCAAATTGCACCAAGCAGGTCCAGATCCAGGTCCAGCCTCCTCTGGATGAGGATGGAGAAGAAGACGATGGAGTTCAGCTCAGTAAGGATGGAGAAAAGAGCTGAGTCTATGGCTGTGCTAAAGGACAGCAATATTGCAGAAGGTGGTTTAGTAGGGCAGTGCAGCTGTTCACAAGCTGGACATCAGCTGATGTGCACATCATGCTGTTAGGTGTGACCTGGCTTAAACCTCGTGGGACCCAAGGGAATCACTTCCATTCAGTCTGCAAGGACAGCTGAGAGTTCAGCTGGGCAGGAAAGATATGGCCCAGCTGGAAAGGTCAGTAGGAATGCCAAGAGGTCTGACCCAAAAGGCACATGTTCCCAAGCAGAATGCCAAAGGGGAAACATGATGTGGGTCTTCAAACATGTAAGAGGACATCACATAGCCAAGTGGAGAAAGCTGGTTTCCCTGCCCTTGGGAGGTATGTAAGACATAAATTTTTCCCTTTAGGTTAGATATTTTTCTGTTTTTCTAATAGCAAAAATCACAAACCACTGGAATGGCCTATGGGGTTGTGGAGTCAATAAAGGTCTTTAGAAGTAGTTTGCACAAATATGCCATGAATGTTGAAGAAGTAACCTACATCACAGCCTTTGCCACCAGGTGCCACCCAGCTTTGGGTTTTGTGTGCAGATAAAGTAAGCAAACAGATAAAATAGGTTGAAGAACAATAAAAAGATACAGTATCTTGACACAGATCTGTGGTACAACTTCAAGCAGACTGCTGTGGTCCAGCCATCTCCAACCATCTCAGAGACTGGGAACTTCAGAGGATTCAAAGAGCAGCAAGTAGGATCAAGGGTATGGCAATTCCCAAAAGATTGAAATTATTTGGATTATTATCTTCAGAGAAAAGCAAAGGAGACAGAATAAAAGTACATGAAGTAATGTCTGGTGTAGGAAAAAAAAAATCAACAAAGAAAGAGTACAAGAGATTAAAATGGGGAACTTCTCTGCTATGGCACATCCAAGGCATTGGTGCTAAACCCAAAAGGATTCTGAAGGAAAATGTCTTGCCAAAACGGGTACCTGAGGCACCTGCAAGGCTATAAAGAAGTCTGATTCCTCTTGCTTGGCATCAGCCCTTTGCACCATACCCTGTGGCTGTCACAGAATGGGCATGAAATGGGCAAATCAGACAAAAATCTGAAGTTTCAGATATTGCTCTTTTTAAAAACAGTAAAGGGGGCAAAAAAAGCAGGACTGCTTGTTTCCAAGGGGATGCTGTTTATCCTGGTAAGCTGGGGCTGGCTGGCCATGCCTGCTCATCACTGGAAGAACAGAGGAAAAGTCTGTTCCAAGCACTCTCTGTGTTAAATTTATCCCATGCCCTGAGCCAAAAACACTGCTTAGCCCCAAAGCAGTAACTTGAACAGACTTTGTAAAGTCATGGCCTTGTTGTCATTTTAAGAGAACTCGGTGTGTGTGTGAAGGAGGTGCCTCTGTGTGTCTGGTTTATCCAAAAAGAAACAAACTGTGATGAAGGATCTCCAATCCCCATGACAGCACTGACTACCTAAAAACAGAAGGGCAAAGGTCTTCAGTGCTAAGTCTTACCCAAAGTTAACTTAGCAAACCTGGTTATTACTGAATAACTCTAACCATGAAATTTGTAGTTATCTATACATATCAGCTGGTGCCTATGAAGAACTGAACTTGGAGGGGATCCATTTATGGACACAGAGAGACACCAGAAATCTCAGAGATACACCAGAAGTTTTGCCAGAAATTTGTTTAAAACGCAAAGCAAACTTTAAGAGACCAATTTCTTTGAGGGAATGTGGTGCTGTGTGTAAGCATTAAGAAAAATGTGACCTTTGTAATGCTGGTACATCACACTGTTTTACACAAGTGGAGACAGGTCCCTCCTCAGCTTCTCTCTGTGGGTCCTCTTTGATAAGGAAGGGATGCTGCACATGATATGGCCTCTCCAATGTCACTTCAGGAGTGGCAGCAGTTGTTTTTCAACTTTAGAGCCAGTGATGGAGCAACACCAGCCTATTTTCAGCTAACAGCACTGATGCAGTTTTCAAATTGTACATGGCTTCCGACAAGCTTGATGGAAACACACCATCTCTGCTGGTCTCCTACAACATCACACCTGGAATGGCATTTGTGAAGCCTCTTTCACACAGACATAACCCTCTAGAAGGTTTTGGTGAGAACTAACTGTCCCTGCAGAAGAGCACACTGCCACACTTCATGCCCAGGCAGATTCAGAGAGCCTGAGGTTGGTCCATGTAATGCCAGCTCAGAAAGCTCCAGAATAGCAATTACCACCTGCTTGGGAAATCCAGGGAGCTTGGCTAAGCCTTGGGGACAACAGAAAATGAAAGTGGTCAGAAGAACGTCAGAATGGTTTGAGTGTGGGCTGGGGATATCCCAGACAACAAAGCCTGTTTGGTAAGAGCTGCTTTCCATCTGCAAAGCAGATGAGAGTTCAATGCTGAGGATCATTTAAAAGTCAAATAAATGGTTTTAAATGGCTTGTAGTAAGTAAAACCATATTTCTTTGTGAAGTAAACTGCCCTTGTTTGCTGGGTGGATGTATGCACACCAAGGCAGACAAGCAGATGAAGAAAAACTGGTACCTGGGTTTAAGGAGAGAGCCTTGGCCAGTCTGAGAGGGGGTGCAGTAAAAGGTGGAAGAAAATATCCCATCAGTGCTTCACGGTGCAGGTGGGCAAGGAGCTGATGGTGGATGAAAGCACATAACAAATGGTGACAGTGGATTGCAAGGTAATGCACAGGACATTCTTCTGGGTCAAAGAAAGAGGCAGCTTCCCTTCCCCACAGCCCCTCTGGTGAGCTGACAAGGTTTGCAGAGCTGCCAGTGGTTGTGCAGTAGGTCCTAGCTGCCAGACAAAGTTAAATCTCAGTTTTCAGAAGCTAGAGGCACAGAGAAAATAGACCCTGATAAAATGTCTAGCTGATAACCTTGACAAAATCACAAAACTAAATAAATAAGCAGGAGGAGGAGATTCTGGGTAACTCATTGAATACAAAAGGGCAAACCCAACAAGGTGACCCCAAATCCATATACCTCTGGGGGAAAAAATAGCTTTATTCTAAAAAAATATCATCACATTATCAAAGACTCCTTATCAACTCCAGTAGATTCAAGCTGACAGGCTGAAATCAATGCCAGCTATTGGAATATGAAGGCATGATAAAAGGCTACGACTTCCTTTGAAAAATGTATATTTAGATGTAGATCAAGGATACTTTCATTTCATCAGCTTGGCCATTTTTTGATCAACTCACTTAGCATATTTAATTAAAGATATGATAGTCAATCTCATTTCTAATTGCATGCAAATTTGCAATATTTTGTGGATTGGTTCCTGCTTCGGAAATGTGTCTGTTTGTAGTACAGCCCACTTATGTACTAAAATGGCAGCTTTCTTTCCACAGTTTACAGAGATGTTAACGAAGCTGGAGCTGTCAAAAAATAAAACATCCTCTGCTGTAGCTGTGCATACTAACAAGTAGTCTTAATGCTGGTGAAATTTTCATGTAGAAATCAGTAAGTCGGTGTCCTTAAAAAGAAAGAAAACCAGGCCTTATTTAGTGCCAAAGTAGACAAACAAAATAATTTGTTAGAGAGAGTGAAAAAAACCCCACAACTCAAGTTCAAAATAACTTGGAGGTGTTATTGAAGCAAGTTATGTTGGTAATACAAAAGCTAACTGAATCACAAATAAAGAAAATTAGTAGAACACCGAGGTTTAGAATAAGGTGAGGCAGCATCAAAATATCACATGCAAAAATAGCAAGCAGGCTGGGTTAGAACAGAAAGAGGATGTTGCTGTGTCTTCACCACAGAAACACTGATCATAGGCATATAAAATGGTTAATATTGCAGCTTCAAAGTTTAGTCTAGCCAAAGATGATTTTTCATAATAATATAGGGACATGTCCTTTGAAACTAAAATAGAAAAAGGCAGAGGTACAAAAATTTCAGTTGCCCTTGCAGGAGCAGTATCCTGAAGCCAATGACAAAAACCAGCTGCTCACAGTTAAATCAGATCAAAATTCCTACAAGGTAGCAGCTCAGGGTGCACAGCCCTCTGAAACACCGGGCAAAAAACACAGATGATGGTTACTGTTGGAAATTGTTAATAGTCTGAACCTGTGAAATTTTGTAATACTTCAAATCATTCCTAGCTAATTGGTATTGGGGTACTACCCAAGAGGTCCTGCTGGAGCTGAAGACCTACTTGTGCTGGACACAGCCGTCAAAAGAACAATGTCTGTCCACCCTCAACTCTGTTAAAATATGTAAAGACACAACCACCAATGGGAATATAACATTCTCTCTCTCTCGTTGCTGAATTTGCACATCATCTCACCATTCCCTGCAAGATGTCTCTTTTTTATAGCTGCAAACAAATGAAGGAATGTTAACCTTAAATCACCGCAGCTCGGGAATGTGGGGAGGAGAGAGGGAACACAGGGAGCTGCTGTGATCCTTGCCTGTGATCTGCCTGACCCCGAGCAGCAGCTGCTGGTAAAAGCACCACCTTGCACGGTCAGGCTGTCCCTGTGTGTTTGCATAGTTTCTAGTGAGGGTCATAGATTCAGTGTCCAGAAAAAAAAAAAAAAAAAAAAAAAATTCTTTGCATGGTGGAAGCTTTTTCAGACCTAAAGTCTGTAGCAGCAAACCACCATCAACACAGACCACTACACCTAAAGGATTTATCAAGTTTTTGCAATTCATATAAGATAAATTGTTCTCTTCTCCCCTCAATAGATCTTAAATTTAAAGAAATTTGCATCAGAGTGTGAAAAAGAAATCTCAGTCGCCCTCTAGAAAATGAGATACTGGTCATCAAACACTGCACTTCCTGTAATTGCCATCACATTGTAAGAGCAGTCACGCTGGCAGGAATTGCAGTTTAACTGTTCACAAAATACTTGAACTACACAAGATGACCCATTTGACCCCGTGTTGGCACAGCAGCCACACCTTGGAATGTGGTCACAAGCCCCATTTGAGGAGCAGTACCCCTGAGCTGGCTTCTAAACACCCCAGCAGCTGTCACCCCTGTGCACTGCGGGATGTGCCCAGGTCCTGCATCCCTCCCCTGCATCCCATGGCATCCCCCCAGCTCAGCCCCATTCCCACCAGGGGCATTGGTCCCCTGCAATGCATCCCCTCCCTGTAGCCTCCATGCAGACGGGCATTCCCTTGTGCACATGGTCCTGCCCTTCCCCAGCTTCCCTCCCAACACCTTAAAGCCCTTAAATCACTCTTTAAACTGCCTCCTCCCACAGGGACATTTCCAACCACCATCATAGCCCACCAAAAGCTACCAGCAACCCAGATTTCTTCCTTTGGAACCTTTTCCAAGCTGGAAAAGGTGGGACAAGACACTGCCTGCTGTCACACTGCTAAGCACACTAACTTGTCACTGGGTTTTATTCTAAACCCCTCTCGAGATTCCCTGGCAATTACTAAAGAATACAAATAGCAAGAATACAGCAAAGAAGGCACCAGAGACACAGGGCCACACCTGCAGCCCCTGCTTTGTGGTGAAATAAAGGATTGCTGACAGTGAGCATGAGGCAGCCTAGAGCTGCTAGCTGGAGGAGCAAAGCACATGGAATTTTGCAAGGAACGAGTCAGTAAGAAAATCAGGGGAACCAAGGGAAAGTGAAATGATGACCAGCTAGCAAGTGCCTCTTTGGAGATGTCCAGCTACATCAAGGAGCTGCACTGGAGTTCTCATTCTGCTATGAGTTTTCCTCCATAAATACACTGCTGTGTGCTCTCCTGAACACACCCTACCAGTACAAACTTTCTGAAACCTGTGAGAAGCCTCCAGGGCCATGGGTTGCACTTGACCACACACACAGGAAAGAAGGCTCCCATGGCAGCTGGTGTGTTTTCCAGTCACACACCTACCCTGGGAATTACCATATCTGCTACTGCAGAGCCCTGGGAGGAAGAGGTTATGAGTAGCTGCCATCTGCAGCAGGGCAGTCACAGAGCAGAGCAATCCACACACAGAACAAAATATGGGTGATCTCAGCCCAAAAAACCCTTATCTGCCATTTCATTAATTGCCAGCTAGTCACATACTTCATTGCACAACCTGAAGTAACATCCCACAACAGGTTTTTCCCTCCAAATTGACATCAGCAGCCAGCAGGCACTAAACTGGTATGAGATGCAAGTTTAGTGGACCGTGGTACACAGAAGGAACTTGCCTTCTGTTTATTTCCCAAAGCAGACAGCCCACGGTGGCCACAGCACCGGGTGGTTTGTCTCTCTGTTTCCCCTTCCCCTTCCCATAACTTCTGCAAGAACAGGGAGGCCTGCATCTCCCCAGCCCTGAGGAATGCTCCAATGCAATCCCCATGGAAAGGTACCCAAGGAGCAGCAGCCCCTGTGGAAAAGGGCCCTTCCTGGAAACTTAGCAAAAGCCGATTTTGTTTGCAGTGCAGAGGAACACAAGTCTGAGCCCCTCTTAAAACAGTTTTTAAGGATGCCAGCAAGTACCAGTGAATCTCATATTGGCACCAATTTGTGGCCATAAACGACTCAGGCATGACTGAAAGAGGGCAGAGACTGCCAGTGTCCTGTCCAGGGGATGAACAGAGGAGACACAGCCCTGGAAATGTGCAGCTCCAGGGACAGCACAGCCACCACTGGTACCACTTGTGCCCATGTGCCTGAGCCCTGAGCACAGAGACCCCCAGCAACCAGGGACAGCCTTTGCCACAGCCCTTCATTGTGGGAGCTGCTGGCAGCTGAATCCGTCTCTCTTATTTTCCTGCTTTGTGCCATGGACACTGAAAGGATGGAGGTGGCTAACTACTGCATCCTCATCTTTCTGCAGTGATTTCCAGTTCATCTGCCCCTAACCTACATCTTGGCAGCCCAGCCCAGTGATACATCACAAATCATTTGCATCAAGCAGACCCACGAGTGCGTTGCTGTCAGTAGATGAGCTCCTTCCAAGTCTCAGGATTTATGGCTGCATCCAAAGCACTGGTGCCGTGGCCAGGATGGCACAGACTCACCCACAGTTTGACTCCTTCAACTGCTCTGAGAAAAGACAGAAATATTAAGAATGAGCAAAAGACAATGTCACAGGGAAAAAGGACACAAATTCTCAAATAAGGAGGGAAAAACCAAACAACCCCAAACCAAAGAAAATGAGGGTATTGCCAGTAGCTGAGGTTACACCTGAAGAGGAAGGGAAGAAGCATCTCCCACTCAGCTGGAGAAAGTCAGCACAGAAGAGGCTGCAGGACAGCAGAGCACCTTGACTGCACACTCTCTGCCCTGGAGTGTTTTGTTTGGTTTTTTTTTCTAAACAGGAGCTACAAGTCCAGGCTCTACTCCCGAAGATCTTGTCAGAGATGGTGCCCAGCCAAATGGGAGATCCAAAAAGAGTCTTGGAGGAGCTAGAGCAAAGCCTTGTATCTGGAGCCATGTATGATGAAAAATCTCAGATCAGTCTGCTCCAAACATTGAGGAAGTCTGGATGGGAGTGGAAGCATCATGGCCAAGATCTGCCTCTTCTCTGACAGGTAAGCCAATTTTAACTTTCCAGGTCCAAAATGGAAATAGTTTATTGCATAGACACTGTCCAGTAGGAAAAACTTGAGCTGAAAGATTTTGTTTCCATCATTAGAGAAAAGACAATATATCAACTTGCAAGAAAAGACCAACAGCAAGTGGCTTTTCTTAGGTTTTAGATGGCTCTTTTGGGTTTCTTTTCTGCTGTTGTTTTACATTTATGTCACAAACCAGTCTGTCTAGCAAGCATTTCTTCCCTGAGAGTGCTGGCAAATAGCAGCAGTGGCTTCTCCTCCCCTGCGCCCCCCACCACGCTGAGTGCAGCGTACCAGCTGTCATTTGCAAACACTTATCCCATAACAGTGAATGCCCCTCTGGGTCCTGGGGCTTCCAGGTTTATTTCCATTCCCAAAATTCATGACAAGTGGCCTGATTTGCAACCAAAAGCCAAAGAAGCAGAAACACAAAATCAATCGGTCAGCTTGTGAAAAGGATGCCTTAAATATCTCTTTTTCTGGCTTTTTTTTTAGTCTAGATTTGGAGTTCTCTGCCGAGCCCCAGAGGATCAAGAGTCCCTTGGCAGAGCGGGGCACAGCGTGGGTTTGCCCTGTGCGCTCCCTCCCGCTGCCACTCGCGGTCCCCAAACCTGTGCCGGGGCTCCCCCGCCTGTGACCGTGACGTCAACAAGCATTTGTGCTGAAACGCCGAGTTTTGGCGGAACTCACAAACGCACAGGAGACAAACAAACAGCGGGGCGGCCGCGGGTGGCGGGGGGGCTGGGGGCAGCGCGGGGCCGGGGGAGCAGAGCGGGGCCGGGAGGGCAGAGCCGGGCAGGGGGAGCAGAGCCGGGCAGGGGGAGCAGAGCCGGGCAGGGGGAGCAGAGCCGGGCAGGGGGAGCAGAGCCGGGCAGGGGGAGCAGAGCCGGGCAGGGGGAGCAGAGCCGGGCAGGGGGAGCAGAGCCGGGCAGGGGGAGCAGAGCCGGGCAGGGGGAGCAGAGCCGGGCAGGGGGAGCAGAGCCGGGCAGGGGGAGCAGAGCCGGGCAGGGGGAGCAGAGCCGGGCAGGGGGAGCAGAGCCGGGCAGGGGGAGCAGAGCCGGGCAGGGGGAGCAGAGCCGGGCAGGGGGAGCAGAGCCGGGCAGGGGGAGCAGAGCCGGGCAGGGGGAGCAGAGCCGGGCAGGGGGAGCAGAGCCGGGCAGGGGGAGCAGAGCCGGGCAGGGGGAGCAGAGCCGGGCAGGGGGAGCAGAGCCGGGCAGGGGGAGCAGAGCCGGGCAGGGGGAGCAGAGCCGGGCAGGGGGAGCAGAGCCGGGCAGGGGGAGCAGAGCCGGGCAGGGGGAGCAGAGCCGGGCAGGGGGAGCAGAGCCGGGCAGGGGGAGCAGAGCGGGGCCGGGAGGGCAGAGCCGGGCAGGGGGGGCAGAGCCGGGCAGGGGGAGCAGAGCCGGGCAGGGGGAGCAGAGCCGGGCAGGGGGAGCAGAGCGGGGCCGGGAGCGCCTCGGGACGCGTGAGCAGAGATCGCGTTGCAAAACCGCGCACGGGCTGGCGCTGCCGCCCGGAGCCTCCTCTCGGACCCCCCCCGGCTGCTCGGGGCTTGCACAAGAGCCTCCGACCCAGGGAGTGACGCTGCCTGGGCGCTGCCGGTGCCCGGAGCCTACGAGCCAGCGCTGCGATTTGGCTCCGGCAGGAGCAAGCGGGCGCAGGTACGGACAGGATTTGTTTTTCCTGTTGAAACACATTCGTCTGCAGATTAGCGGCGGTTCTGCCCACAGGGAGCCCAGATACCACCGGCTGACTCCTCTCTGGCAGCCCACAGCCATCCCCAGAAGCAAAAAACACTCAGCTCTCCAGCCAGCACCTGGTTCCTCTGGGATTAATGTCCTGCGGTCCAAGCAGATAAACCCAGGTGCTGCAGGGACACCCACCCGCAAACTACTTTACTTTTTTTTTTTTTTTCCCCCCCCAAGCAGAGAGAAAAAACAACACCTATAAGAAAGGGGTTCCTTTTCCTAGAGAACAGCAAATCTAGTGTTTCTGGACCAAATCCAAGAAGTCTCTGTAAAATTCCCACTTTCTAATTTTTACCAATAAAAAGAGGCCAAAGCGAAAAGCAAACCCACAGAAACCCACTGCTGCTTCTGTTCCTTATTTAGGGTAGACTACATCTGAAATCTAATTATCTCTCTGCAACTCCCTGTGCAGTCAAGGCAGACAGAGAGGGATCTCCAAGGAGCAATTCTTTTAACCTGCCTGAAACACCTACCTGGGGATGTGACCGACTCTCTCTCACACCCAGCACCCAGGGATGCTACACCGAAATGACTCCAGAATTACTGTCTTCTGGGACATGCAAACCAGACTGAACTCTTACACTCAGCAGAACTTGTCCTTCCAAATATTAGCCTCTTCAAACACCTGGAGGTGAAGGAACATCTTGGGTGTGTGCTGACCCAAGGGATTACAACAATGGCACAAACACTCAGTCTGCAAGTGGAGGCTATTTCATGGTTTGTGCTTTATTTTCCTTTCTTTCCACAGATTGTGGCAATCTAATAATTGGATTTAGAGTTCCCATACAGCCACGCAACAGTTTGCTTTTCCATTCATTGGATCCAGAGATGTCCCTGCTCAGGGGAATGGCTGTGAGACATGAAAAGGATATTTCAGTGGGGGAAGTGCACCTCTTGCTTGCTGCTGTGTTCCACATCGCTGTCCTGCAGCAGGAGAGGTTCCTTCAAAGAGAATGCTGCTCACCTTGCTACAGGAAAATCAGTGCTTTGGAAGAAAAGCGTTGATGCAGTGGTTGAAGAATTCCTGGACAAGCCAGCCAGAGAGGACTTGCCACTCGCTCTGTAAGGAAGATGGGGAAAAAAGGAAAAGTGACTGGTGGGGGCATGGTTCATATCAAAGCTAAGCAAGAGTCTCTGCAGTTTTTAGAGACAAAAGGACAAAGCAGTGTTGGCTGGAGACAGAAGAGGAAAGGGCAGGAATACAAATGGTGGGACGAGAAGCATCGCTGACGGTGGGTGCTCAACCCAATCTGAAAGGCAACCCACGCTGCCTGAGAGCTCTTCAGTCACTGCAAAAAACCACACATTTCTGGATAACAGAAGATCGTCCTTCAAGGGACACAGTTCCTGCCTCTCTAGAGCCAATATATAAAATGTAATTAAGCTGATATTTCTAGGGACACCTAATTATGGAGCCACCTGTAAAGAAGCAGTGCCATCCCTGCCAGTGTACATCCCAGGAGGCTGGGAGTGTTGGTGAGGACTTAGAGGACTCTGCACAACATGAAGAAGCAGATATCTCAGCAACATTTACTGAGACCCTTTCCATCCTTAATCAATGGATAGGAAGAGCAGAAAGAAACCATGGGTGCAATTGCATTTTAAGCGAGAGATAAAGGTTTTGTGGCACCTTCTTCCAGTGGGAAGGCTGTGTACTGTGGATGGCCGCAGTAGGAGCCACCCAAATTTTCTCACCATCAGGCTCAGGCAGACTAAACAAGTTTGAAGGGATTGAACCAGCAAGAAGGGAGGCTGAAGGGGAAGAGTTGTGGAGCTGGAGTGTTCAGAATGAAAGCAATGAAGGAAATGGACCAGCTGCCTGTACCATGCCACAGAGTGGGTAACACACAAAATCAACAGTTATGACATTTTCAGGCACAAACTTAGCACAAGGGTGTTACCAATACCTGGTGAAAAGATTCACATGCCAAAGCATCAACACCAATAGAAAGGTAGGTGACAAGAAAGGAAAGGTTCATATCCTCAGGCAAAATGTCAGGGACCACTTTTGAGCTCACAACCCTGTCTACCTGCTCAGGCAGCTCAGTCAGCCCAGGACACCAAAGACTGCCACCTCACCCCACACAAGCCACTCTAACCCGAGGCACCAACTCTCAGCTCTGTTGCTCAAGACCAGAGCTCTTGCATCCCACATGTTGTTCCTCAGATGGGAAAAGTAACCCCGACACAGCTGCTGACCCTGGCAGATTCATGTGAAAGCCAGTCCTGGAGGCCAAATTTATAAACCCTTCCACCAGCTGAGAGTGTGTTTGCCAAATGCAACCTTACCCAAACATGGGCTTGCAGAGCTCTGATTTCTTCCCCCTGCTTATCTCCAGCTCTGCCCCTATTAACAGCTAATTTCCCCTCTACATCCTGATCTGCCTACTCAAAGAGGGATGTTGCAACACCGAGGTTATTAGCTCCCAAAGGTGGGGTCCTACAGCTGCCCACCACCCTCTGCTCCCCTGAAACCAGACAAATCCTGTCAGCACCCCCAAACCAGGAACCTGTTGCCCTGTGACCCTCCAGGAGCATCTCCATCAGACCCAGCTCCCTGATCCCTGCATGTTTACTGGGAATCTCCAGCACCACAGTGCCAAAGCCATCCTGCTGCAGTAACTGGACATAGGGGGAAAGCAGAAACATTACCTGGATCGAGTCAATAATTCCCCAGGACCATCTGCCAAGGACCAGCATGGAGGCATCTGTCCTGCCATTCACATATGTGCTGGCAAACATCACTTTATTTTACTTATCATCATCACCTTCATTTAGCTCCAGCCCAGGAAGCTGCAGGGTGGATGTCAACACAAGAGAGAAAAAGGAAATGTTTTCAAATTGAAAAATAACCTGAAACCCAGCAAACACTAAATTGCCTTGTAATCAAATTCATTATATTTGTTGGTTGAAAACAGAAAAATCCCAGCTAAGCACTATGTATTTAGCATTTTAAAGCTAAAAATAGTAGTAACTACATCAGCAGGGAGAAGGAGTTTGAACAGAAATTGAATGATCACCAGCAATTATTTCTGGATATTTGAAGTAAGTGCCCTGAAATTGAAAAAGGCAGCACATGTTCAAAGGCCTGTCCAGGCTTACAGGACAAATATAATCAGTAAAGTATTAGGTAGAGGGGAGGAATGCTAAAACCAACCATAGAGACAAATTAGAGGTTAGGAAAGATCAATTACCTATAAGGAAGAAAGATATTCTTTGGGAAGATTTAACACTGAGAATGATTTCAAATTTTGAAAGGAGGATTCCTGATCTCCTCTAATAGTTTGGCTACTCCTAGTTCACAAATGAGTTCACTCCATCTGTGAATATTCCTGACACTTTACATGGTTCAAAGGTTAATTCCTCACTTTCATTCTGAGGTGTCAGAGAGTCAAACTTCAGCAACAGCACAGAGCTATAATGTAATCATGTGTTAAACTACACAAGAATATGCTTTTCACTTCATTTAGGAGGATGCTAAAACCAAATCATGGTCTGTGCATGCTCTTCATCAACCATAGCTGTGCCTCAGCTCCACCACAAGGGGATATTTTCTCCCAAGACACACCCAGGGTGCAGCACTAGACAAAAGCTGCTTAAATTAATGTCTGTATCTCAGATCCTTGTAGCTTTTTCTAAAGCTTACAGAAGTCTCAACACAAGAGATCTCTGAACCATGGATGCTGGTTTTCAACAGTTCTTGGATTACAGGAGAAATTCAACAAGTCTAAAAGAAGGCTGATATTTTGTCTGTTTGTAAAAGTATATAACTACAAAGAGTGAATTACTATAGGCCTGTCAGTCTGAAGCTAATCCCTGGGAAAAGAATAGTTGATACCGAGCTAAAAGAGATTAATGCCAATCAACACATTCATGAAAAACAAATCTTGTCAAATTAATTCTCATTTTAAGAGATTACAGCTTCCTTGATGGAGCAATAGTATTAATGCAGCAATCCACCGCATCGCAGCTCTCCTCCCTCCGGTTGGGCCAGTCCTGCTCTGAATCAGAAAGCCAGCCTGGCATTCCTTAAAATAAACTAAAATCTGGTCAAAGCCTTCAGGATGCCACTGGAAATGGGAGTTCTCTAGGGAAGCAGAGTCCTGCTGTGTTCTCCCGTTGGCTCTGGGCTGGTCAGAGTCCTCACTGACAGCTTGGGCAGTAAGAGCATTACTGAGAGCACGGGGGAGATGGAGGTGGAAAGGATTAGGGAGCCACTGGAAGAAGAGGAGGCTGTGCTGCTGGGAAGCAGTGATGAATCACCTGAAGAAAGCAAGGAGCAGGTCAGTGGCAGGTCCTGCACAGCTCCAGGCAGCCCCAATGTGGTCAGACTGGGGGAAGAGCCACTCTGAACAGCAGCAGGAGCACCAGAGGCAGCTTAGAGTGAGCAGGTTGACCTCAGTGGCAAACACAATCCGTGGCAGAGTACAGGGAATGTCACACATGAGTGGGAACGCTGCTGTGGCTGTTGCAACACTCACTTCAGGTTGGCAAATGGCAGATGGGATGCACAGCTCTGTCATGTGGCCCAGGAGGGATCTTGCTGCAGCACAAAGAGCCCACAGCTCTTCCCTGCTGCCCTCTGAGCATCCAGAATCTGCAGGGCCATCAGAGGTGGGCAGGCAGAAGGCACCAGCACTGTGCTTGGAATCTGATCAAAACAAAGGAGACTGGAAATGGAGTCTATCCTTTTGGCCCCAGGAACAACCATCACGAGACTTGGCCTCTCTGACACCAGAGAGCACACACCTCAGAAACACCTCATTCGAAGCAGAACTGGGGCAGGGTGACTTTGCCATCTCCTACACAGGACTGCAGCTTGCACAAGTGGCCACAGATCATTCCTACTGACCATGCAGCTGGCAGCACATCCAAGAAGTTATTAAAAATAAATAAATAAGAAAAAAAATACTGTTAGCTCAGAAACCTCCGAGTCCAACTCACAGCAGTGTTTGTGCCAAAGGGCACCCAAGCTGCAAATCACAGTGTAATACACTGTATGATTAACAGCAACCTACAGCAGGACACAAACTCAGCACTAAATCCTGCATGGAAAACTGCTCCAGATTACCCATCCCTTTGTATTTAGGCTTCAGTTACACCACGGCTGTTGCATTGCTCTCATACCTCTGCAGGGCAGCAGGGGAGAAGGTGGCCTTGACCTCCCTCCCGCAGTGGAATTCTGCATCCCGGGCCCTGCGAGCTCCTGCTGGAGACCCACCAGAGGGCGGTCGGGGTTGCCTTTTCCCTCTGACTGCATCATTTCCACCTCTGCGTCCCGGGGAGCCTCATCACTTTTTATCTTCTGCGGCCACTTACAGCTGCACTCTGAGGAAAATATAATTGGTGTTATCACATGCCAGATACCTACAGATAACAGAACATGTTTGCTACAGATGAAGAATGTATTTATTAATTATAGTCCATGGCTTGTCGGGGCAGCCTCTTTTAGAGCTGCATCAGACAGCAGGCCCTCAGATCCCCTGGTTGATTATGCTGGTGTTTATAGGATTGGGGTGCCAACAAAGTTTATGCTGAGTTTTTGAAGACTGATGCTTCTTCTCTTATTTATTCAGGAAGGTGAAAACTACCATATTAAATATAGATACAAAACGTTAAACAAAATTAAATTTCTCCTTCTGTGTCACACCATTATCAGTGTTGAACTCAGCATCAAGACCACAGTCATCACTACAAGTTTCAGTCAGAGATTATCATGATAGTATGATATAGCTGTCTTTGACAGCTTTTAAAACCTCCTTACCTCCTGCTTTCATCTTCCTCACTTTCTTGCCTTCTCCAAAACAAGGACCACACAGAGCTGCTTTTCCCTTTTCCTGCACAGCCCAGCCTGCAGGAACAGAAGCTTTCCATCTGTTCTCCTCTCCAGCTCCACCACCCATCCCATCTCTGCTGTCCTTCTTCCCTGCCTCATCTCCTTACCCTCTTGTGTATCTCTTCTCAAAACCTGTCTGCCCTCATGCAGCTTCACCCCATCCTTACCTGTCTGGGCATGGCACCATCTCTCCTTACCTACAAATACTCTGTACTACCACTGTCTGAAGCTGTTTTCCTCCAAAACAACCCAAATTCCTTTCCAATTTGTCTTTGTTTCACGTTTTACATTTGTTCTACAACCAGTCAGAGAAAATATTCTTGTTGTAGAAAACACAGCATTAGGAAGGCCAGTCTAGGTAAGTTGTTCAAAAGCAACCAAAAGGCAGCCAACAAAACAAATAAACAAACAAAACCAATCAACAAAACAAACAAGTTTCTCCTCTGCATTTGACCCTTCAGAAAGTCAGAATCACAAAGTCCTTTTATAACACTGTATCACCAGGAAGCACCAGAACACAGCAGCCAGAGCCACAATCCTTTGCTCAAGCAGGAACTTGAGGCTCTCCAGGCTTCCCATGGTCCGTACCCATGGCAGTGCTATTCTGGCCCCAGGGGCCACCCACAGAACAAAGCAGCTCACAGCACTTTCTGTCCTACACTGCCAAGGGTCTCTCAGGGGACAGATTGAGTGAGATCCTTAGGGACACGTCCCTGTCCTAGGAAACAGCTCTGCTGGGGCAGCAGGTGGGAGCCTGCCAGGCAGGAGCAGCATGGACTCAGGGCAGCAGCAAAGCAACTGCTTACAAAGGCAACTGCTTTTACTGGTGACATCCAGGTGTGTTGTACTTGGATTTCACACCAAGGCCTGTGCTCCAAGTTTCCCAGCTCCCATTCCACTTGCTTCCTCTCTTTGCATTCTTTCTAGAGCAGCCCTGTGTGGGGATTTTCATTGCACGTTGTGTCTCCCCACAGAGCTCTGCAGGCAAACACAAGTCAGAGGCACCTGGGATGGGCAGAACAGGGGCACAAGGACATGTGGATTAGAGCCCTGTCGGGCCATTGTGTGACAAGCACAGGGAATTCAGACAACTTCCTTCTGTGTCATCTTTAGGCAACGTTAGAAAGCGTTTCTCAGTTGCTGAACCAAGATGAACAAAGGAATTTCAGTGGCAGGGAGAGTGATACAGGAAGACATCCTGAGCTGCAGTGCTCTGGGACTGCAGCCTTGCTCTGCTGGCTCTGCTGTGTGTTTGGCCACAGCCAACGCTTTCCTCTGGCTCACCTGCACAAGACAAGCTCGTCAGTGTGCCTCGAGCTCCAAGATGTGCTCTGTGCCTGCCAAGGCAGTCCCTGCACACAGCTGCTAGGTTAACTCTGCTTGGGCTGATCTGCCAGATACTGAAATAATACATTTTAAAAAGAGAGTTCATAAAACTCTCTTTCCATTGCAGTTGGCTCTGTCATCCCTGCTACATTTCAGGAACAGACAACAGTAGTCACAAGAAAAGGTCCTGCTGTTAATGGGGAAGGTCAGAGATAGCATGAGCAGTGATAATCTACCTAGCAAAGCTTCCTGGGACAAAAGCAATAGGATCAGCAGATAGATGATCCAGGCAGGTAAACATTTTCACATACAAGCATTTTGTTGAGATTAAGTTAAAATGTTCTTCCTACCTCATTCTCGAGGCACCAATTTTTGATGTTCACTGGATAACTGGCAAAGTGGAACGAGTTACAGGAGTTAAATCCACACTGTAACTGGAAAAATGCACACTTTGCAAGTGTACATCTGTCATGGGGCTCTGTTACCCACATGGAAACAGCAATTAACTGGCTGGTTTCACCTTAAAAAGTTGAAAAGCTAAAAGAGCAGGAGAAACCTTCACAGTTTGCTATGATCCCCAACTACACAGACCACATGCAATGCTTTCCTGGAAAGACAGAAGTAAAAGAAACAAAGTTATTGCAAATTACGCTTAATTTGCCTTTCACATAATTTCACAAATAATGCAAAAAAAAGTTTTCAAAAGCATCTTCTCGTAACTAGATGGAGATACACATGAAATCCAGACAGCTTACTTGCAGCAAGCATCTAATTTTGGCCTTAGCACTATGCTCCTACCTAAAGGGAAAGCTGTGCACAATTCACCAAATTTTAAACCCAAATTTGGAGGCCACTTGAGAGCTAAGATGGACAAGAACCACTTCCAAGAAATCCAACAGCAGTTTTCAGAATAGGAAAGAGTTTTTTACAAAAAAACCCCAACGTAACAAAAATATCAAAGAGCAATTTTATTTATCTTATTTGGCACAAAACTTACAAGAACTGTTTTGTTCCCTTCTTAAATTTTAGTACAACTAGCAAGGAAAAAAAAGGCATACTAATATATTTAATGAGCTGTACAGCAAGTGACATGTGTAAGGAGGCACCAGAAAGATCTACCAAAAATCAAAGTGCATGAAAAATACCTACTCTGAGCGCCTCATGGTATTGTATTAAGGCACCACTCTTTTAGAAGGTTTACTGAATACATCAAGTGTGCAACTTCTTGGTTTGGAATGTGAGAGTCCTTCAGCCTGCATCAGAACTGGACACTGCAACCTCTCAATGGAACAATGTTTCTCCAATGTTTAAAGGAAGAGACCTCTTTGTGCCCAACACCAACATCCCTCAGCCAGGCATGTCACTGTCACATGCTTTGGAAAAGCCAACACAGGTTTTCAGAGCACCAGCACTTTACTTCAGAGTTTTAAGCTGTAGTGTGCATCAGACCTATGCATTCTTTACAATGGTTTTATAGAAAAGAAAGGATGAAGAGACAAAAATAAGACATACCAGTAAATACATTTAGATAGTTTTATCAAAAGAACATTTAAGGACTTTTGGGAGTATCTCTTACAAAAAAAAGTCTGAATAGTGTTATAATCCAAAATAATTAAATACACTTTTCAACAGATTATTACAAAGTTTCCTTCAGGACTACCAATCAAGTCTGACAAATTCCACAAGACTTCAGGAACTTTCAGTAAGGATGTAGAAAAAGCCCAGTATTAGACAGTGGTAAGAGATTTTCATAATTGGAAATATTTAATGCAAATCCCGTAACTGCAAATCATGTTATATAGGTGTGTATATTACACACATTCACACACACTCACACACACTGACACATCATTACAAGGGCCAAACAGACACCTTGGCTCTTTGTGGGTTCTGCACATCACTGCTCTGAAGTATGACAGAAGCTGCACCAGGTTTATTATTTCAGCACCTTCATTAAGAACTATTTGTTTAAGAACCAAACCCCTTCAGTTACAGGTGCCACAGGTCAGATTCACACCAAGTGTAAACAGGTTCCAAACAACCAAAGAGAAGTTGCATCTGCTTCTTACCAGCTTTGACTTTGGTTTTTCTGCTCAGCTGGATCACCAGTCACCTTTACTTGCAGGAAGAAGTTTAGTAAGAAATCAATGCCCGTATCAAAACTGAAGTGGGAACCAGTAAATGCAGAATATTGTTATCAAACCACTGTACAACACCTCTACTGTAGAGAGTTTCAAACATCTCAGGAGCTTGAGACTGCTTAACCTGAACTCTGGAAAAACATATTTCTCTATGGACATGCAAGGCATTTAAATATGAACCCTAGGCATTACAATATTTCAATTTTTGTCCTCTTATGGCACAGACCTCGAGAACACAACTGAGTGCCCCATTATAAAACCAAAGCACCCTTGAGCATTAAAAATTCTAACCAGCAAGGGTTGGAAAGAAGGGCATCTGGAAGTGATCTACACATTACAGAGCATGGTGTTTCACAAGTCTCTGAACAGTTTAGTTCATACTTTCTGGGATAACTTTCCCAATACCTTTGTCCCAATACAGAGCTGTAGTTTTCAGTAACTCTTTTACCCCTGCATTCTTTGCTACCACATATAAAATGTGCCACAGAAGTGGCAGCCAGGGCTAAACATTTAACAACATGTCCTTTTCATCCTTTATTAACAATTACATTTATTTCATGATTTGTATGTAAGTCATGTAGTAATATAACATTGGTGTTATACACTGTGCTTCCGTTCTCTGGCACTTGGAGGAGGAATTCATTTCCAGATAGTCACATCTTGCTGAAGCATTCCTTTGCATTTGTCCAAACCTGAATTCCCTTTTAAAAGAACAGTTAAAAATCAATAGGTGGGAATATACTCCATTTGCAAACCTCATCTACAACTTTCTCCAACAGAAGACTCTACAAAGAAGTCCCATAGAACTTCACAGAAGAAGGTAGAGCCCACATTGAAATTGCACCACACTAGATCTACATATATATATATATATATATCTATATATATCTATCTCAACATTAACATGTCACTGAGGTCAAGAGGATGGACTATGTGGGAGGTTTTATGGTGGTGACTTCCAATCTTCCGTGACTGCCAGGTTCCCACTTACTGACAGTGTGCATCTGCCCCCCTGCTGACAGGACAAACACTCTGGGCCAGCCTTTCCCAAGCCACACATACCTTTTTGCACATGCTAATCTGCATAACAGCATAGCTTATAAGTGCCTCCTTCAAATCATGATTCTTCTGCTCTTTGAACCGTTCAATGTCAGCCCAGGCACTTTTCACAAAGTCTCTGAAATTTAAAGCAATGATTTCTGTTAGAAACTGTTTTACGTGTTGCACCCTCAGCTCTGGACACTCAGCAGAGGAGCTGTGTCTTTCAGTCAGTAAATCAAGTCCTGCAAACATTATGCATCCCTCAGTGTCCTCATTTTACAACTGGCACCACTACCTAATTCTCCACCTTATTTTTAAGGTTTTTAACTTGGAGTTTCACAGGATACTTTAGGGTGTTTGTTTGGTTTGGTGTTTTTTCCCCAGGAAGGATCACTGCCATAGAACTGCTATAGAACTTATAGAGCATAAGTCAGAATATACTTTTTTCCCTCAGATTCTGTTGGGGTAATTAATTATCTTTATGCCAACATTCAGCACACAACACTGCAGGTTTCTTTTTCAACTGTCAAGTCAGAATATTTATCTCTTCAATGTGAAAACTCACTTGTTTGTCAGGATGTGAGACAGTCCAGTACAACAAATATTTACAATGCAAATTTAACTTGGATAATTCACTTCAGAAATTAATTTTGTTGGTTTGGTGATGTGTAGTCAGGTCTCCTTAGCTAAAATGGAGGCATATATCTGTAATTCCTACTTTCATTTGTGCTGGACTAGCATTCACTCAAAAATTGCTTCCAGAGCTACAAAAGCACATCTCGAATACATCTGCCAAAATTATTAAGATATTGCATTTACTGAGTGTCTTGTTGCTTTGAACTATTCATGAACTAGTCTTACCTTTCCAGCTCTAATCCTAACATATCAGGAGATACCACGTTTACCCCTTGTGTTATATGACAGACATGCTTTGACAAAATCCCATTGCTTTAAGAATATTAGTTCCTACTTTTAATTTTTGCATACCTGAAGAAATTTTCATTAGAACACCAAGAAGCAGTTACCCAAACACAACTCCCCAGACCTTCTAATCTCTTTCAAGCTGGAGTAAGGTGTCCCCCACAGGAGAAACTGCAGAATATAGGCTCAGCACCCTTACACACAAACCAAACTAAATACTGTATTTGAAGCAAATCAGCCTTTGAGTCTCAGCCTATTCAGCTGCAGACCTCCAAGCCCACCTGCTAAATATATTACTAGTGGAACATAAAAGCATGCAAGTCAGCCATTAGAGTGGGCTCAGTAACTGGGAAAGTCATCAAGTTTTACATAAGCCATACACTCAGACCAGAAGCTAACTGCATGTACTGCACTTTATTTCACAACTTGCAGCTGACAGGAGCTTTTATAGACAGCTCATAAACACCAAGAATATATTAAAAACACTTATAAAATGCAAACACCTTCAAGAGCATCCAGTCAAGGACTTTTGCTAAGACAAGCCCTGTGTTTTTTTTGAAACAGTCAAGTCCATTTACCTGCCCTCCAGATTTTTAGACTTCAGTTGCTCTTCTCCTTCCTGTATCTGCTCTTCTAGAACTTTTATCTTGGCTTCCCTCTGCTCAGGGGTTTCTTGCCCAAAGAGCTTGCTGGTCATCCCCTTCAGGGAGAAGGTTCTCACAGTCTACAAAACAAGGATACTCTAGGTTTGGCATGTCCTGAGCACAGCCACAGGATATCAGGTGACTTTTACTGGCATTTGTGTTTACTACTTGTCTTGTTTTTTGCTTTAATTTCCATTTCATTATTTGATAAGTAGCTCTGGTGACTCAGGTTAGACTAAGTAAAGTGGGGAGGAGGTAATTTGATGTTCAAACACTTTAAGGCTGACTAGGCTGAACTTTCAGAGCAGCCTTCCCAGTGAAGTAGGAAAGAAACTAAGAGAAGCAAGCCATAAAGGCATTCCATAAAGAAGATCAATAGATCCAAGAGCAACATTAAAAAGTCTAAAACTGTCAGTTGCCATTTTCAGATAATATTTTAGGTAATGTTATCTCCCCTATAAAACGGACTAACACAACATATCAATAACACCCACTGTTCAAAAGGCAAAGGAAGTCTTTCAGAATTTCCAACATTTTCATCTTTAGGATAGAGTTGTCTATAGACAGTGTTATTCTGCTCCAGTCATATTTACTGCAACCTTCTACTTGCTCAGTATTCAATAAAAGACATTTGGCACAAACAGTTTAAGTCTCCAAGAACCAAGTTACTTTAAACCTCACATGTCTCCAGCTCATATGATACCACTTCTCAAAAGCAGCAGCTAGCATGCTGGTGCCATTTAAATATCATTCTAAGTAACTTGGCTCAAGTGAAAAATAAATTCAGAAAGAGGTATCTTGGAGAAGAAAGTGGAAAAAGACTTACTCCCGTTGCCAGCTCCTCACACTGCTGTTTCTTAGATGTTAAGTCCTGTGCAGCCATTTCCAAATCATATTGCATTAGTTCATGCTTCCTGCAAACTGCCCTGAAAAGTAATGAAAGATCTGTCATGAAATTCTTTGTTTTGCTACATTTCCCTCCATTTACACTTTACAAATAGCATCGTGTTTTGTTTGCTTTTTGACAGGAAGCACCTCTAATTATTCATCTAGCCCAAATTCAACAGCCCTATCACAGACTGCACAACTCTGCAAATGCTGTAGTTAAGCAAGCTTGCATCACAACTGCATTCTGCTTCTCTTTATAGACCCATTCCAAGATACACTCAGCAATACAAGCCCTACCACCTCCTTAAGGACACCACTGTAAAACAGTTTAAATCAAAATACATTACAGAAATATCACAGCTTTGACAAAAGATACCTGGAGATGGTGCCTGTCACATCAGCAATCTATCAATCAATCATAAAATTCATCCCATTTTCTTTCTTAAACAATGAAACAAGAAACTGCTTCTAGACTCATACAGTGTCTTTCATCTGGAAAAGAGGAGTTTCCTCTGACCACCTGCAGTAACTCCCAGTCCTGTGTGGGCTGATGATGCTACATCCGTCCTGCACAGCCAGATGCACATTTGTCTCCCAGGAGAGGCTACCAGTGCTCCAGGTTCCCACACAGCAGCCCCTGCACTCGCCAACCCAATTCACTACTGGACCTCTCCAAGAGGTTCAGAGCCAACCCTCGTAAAGCACAACAGCTTTAGGCACAGCCTTGCAGCATAAAGCAATTTGCTTTTGTGTCCATGCTTGTTAGGAGTGACTGACAAACACTAACACAAAAAACAAAAAGTTGGTATTTCAATGCACAAGACTGTGCAGCAGACGAACGTTATGCTGGGCATGTTGAAAGTTCCTGGAATTTGTAATGGCTGTAACAGCTCTGTTTGGCCTAACTCATTTGAAAGCTGGAGCTTTCATCACATTGGGGCACTATTACACCAAAAGCCAATGTGACAATGGAACCAGAGGAATAAACAGCATTTTCTTCTGTAGTACACAGATTCCAAGGTTTCTGTCTTTTCACTACTGATCAGATCAGTTCTAATTTGTATTGCCACTCACATGGCAATCGAGTATGAGTAAGCAGAATAAGAAATAAGAACATGGAGACTCCACAACACTATTATTTCCTCTTCTCAGAGAGCACAAGAGGATACCAGACTAAATTAAACCACATTAGAGAAAATGACTACGGCTTCCTTTTGAGCTCTAGACTTTTGTACATACCGGAGTGCTTCAGCATAGAAGAGATACTCCTTCAGCTGATCTGCATAGTGCTCCTCTTCTTCCAGAATGTCATCAATAGAAGCTGCATATCTAGTGAAAAACAGCCACAGTTAAATGTAAAGCTGATTAATTTAACCTTTAAGGATACAAATCCAGTAACAAGAGAACACCTGTTTGACAGAAACACCCGTGACAAACAGCAAAAAGCACTTCCAAAATGGGTTTTTTCTTTGTTTTTAATTAAACTCTGAATCAGCTAATATCAACATTCCTGTGGGCCTGCTTCTTTGGTTGGTACATTGATTCATTGTACAATGAATCTTTTGACAAGTACAAAACCTATCATAAGTCTCCTGCTGAAGATGAGACAGCTTTTCTTAAAGGAAAAAACCCAATTTATTCCTTTTCTTCAGTGGACTGTCAATAGGCAGCACCAAGACAAAAAAAAAAAAACCAAACCACATGATGCAAAAGAAATCCTTCCAGGCTTAAAGCATTAAGGGCCAGGAATGTGAACATCACACCTTCTGAAAAGCAAAGGCTGCTTTCATGACTTGTTATTCAGCCGGAGTACAAGATAACTCACAGGGGTGCCCTGAACACCACAACATTAGTTCCCTTCAGCTCCTTCAAAGTCTGTAGCTTTATCTGCTGTGTAACTCAGACATATTAATTCACAGCCAACAGGAAGTTTAACCCTCCTTTTAGGGAGAAATCTGAAGTACAAGGGCTTGGACCAAATCTGCAGCTCTTGCATTCAGCAAGAACTTTGTTATTTAGGCTACAAGTGGCAAAAAGCACTTTATTTTTCTAGTTGATACTGCTTATTTGACAGTATTTAGTGTGTTCTTGCTAACCAAGGTGACTCTCTTGGACAGATTTGCAGGGACAGGCTACAGCTATCTGCACATCTCACTTGGCACAGCCACAGAAATCAGATTCCTCTGTAGCCTGGCACTCAGGGCATGTGCCACTGGAGATAACCAGGATGAATGAGATCCCACACAAATACCTTCAACTATTCTGCTAACTCAGTCTGGATTCTCAGCTATGTGGCAATCTCACACACCTGCAGGCTCTCTGAAGTGAGCATATGTCCATTCTTCTCTAGTAACCAGCACAACGTGACCCAAATGCTAATTATAGCACCTCTTGGCTTTCAAGTTTTTGCAGAATCTGTTTTCTATTTTCTCCCTATGCCTCTCCAGTAAGAGCTCTGTGGAAGAAGTGGCAGACTCTCAAGCTGAAAAGGAACCGCTAACATGAATTTGGGAAGTTTGCAAGTATGATGAGTTGTTTTGAGGCTCTGTGAAATCAAAGACATGACACACCCAGGAAAAGCCCTACCAAGGCTCTTGGTGATGAATAAATATAACATATGAAGTGGTCAGCAACAGCAGACCAATTTAAGTAGAAGGGATTTAAGAACAAGGAGAGCAAGAATTCGTATTATGAATCAACGAAAAGAATAAGCCAAAACTGTTGAAAAATACATTTGTTCTGAAAAAATCCTGCAGCCACAAAGGTCATAAATGGCTTACCCTATTTTAAGTTCTGCAGTGCAATAATTTTAGTATAGTGGTTAGATTTCTCAGGGCAGCAGATGGACCACATTTCATTTTCAAGTAAGATCTAAGTTTAGAGCAGTGCTAGAGCTCATCTATGGCAGATCAACTCTCAGAAAAGAACTTCAAAAACAAACAACCAAAAAATCTCACCAAACAAAATCCTACCTTACCTAGGCAGGTTTTTATACTGAGTTTGATTTGGGAGGAAAAAAGATGTAATAAGAAAAGCTACATTTCTGACTGCCTAAACTTAGGCAAACTAGAGAAAATGTTAAGGAGAAACATGGCAGTAAGTTCTAAAGGTACCTGAAATTGACTCACTCTTTGTGTAAGCTGTCAATTAAACCTTTGTTTTAGTTTAGACTGGTTCAATATATAATGACAGTCTAGTTGATACAGACATAAAGGGTCACTCAATGAAATAAAGGACAGAAATCAAAGGTCTGGCACTTTTTTCTTTCATCTTTTAAATGCTAGCTATAGCCACTCACTCCAACTTTCTCAGCATTCTCTGTCACTTTAGCAAGCCTCATCTTGTAATAAAGCACACACCCAGAGAAGCTTTGGGATACCTTCTCCAAACTTAGTAGTTATGGACCATACCAACCAATAACAACTCAAAAGCTTAAACAAACATCTAGTAAAGACTATAGCATATGGGGTAGATAGAGAATAATTAAATTACTTTTGAAGTTTAACATCTATATAAGGCAACCTTCTAGAAGTAGCTTTTTGTTTCAATAAATTCCCACCTGATGTTGTGGGAATGGTAACTGAATTGGTAAGTTATACTTTAAAGACATTACAGACATGAACCTTACTGCTAGGAGACCACGTGGTCACTGAATGAGCTCCTGAACCTCACAACTGCTGCTTCTTGCTGGACTGTCATCACTAAGGGATTACTGCTGTACAAGAGTGCCAGAGCACAGGAGATGACAGACAATGAAAGCTACCTCAGACTTCATGCAGTGAGTAAAATTACCCACAACAGCAATTACCCATTACTGCCATTACTGGATCTTTAGCTCTGTGTTACAGACAGAAATATTTAATATTATGGATGTGTGAGAGGGTTCAGCCTCCTGATTGAAAAGTGAGACAAACTTCTTTTAATTGGTTATGCATCTCCAGGTGTTTGACATTTTGGTGTGGTGTATCTGAACCACTGAAAACCTTTGTGTGATTCCTTAACTCACTACATCATACCAAGTTTTCACAATCTCTTCGACTCCTGCCTACCACAGTAGGTGCTTACCATTGTATTCCACCCCTACTTCAACTACTGTTCTTCTGAAAACAGAATGCATTGTCCATTCTTTGCTCTCACCAGAGCCCTCTGCCATGAAAATATTACAGCTTTTCTTGTATGGAAACCACACCATTAGACAAAACACAGAACTGTCAATAAATTATTCAGAAGTGGTCTAGTTCTTAAAGATTTGCTAAAACAGAATTACTTTAAAGAAGCTGAGGGCATGGCTCTTCAAACCCTTCCACTTGGCAAGGCCAGTAACAATTAACCTGTTAACGACACCACCAATAACAATCAGGCAGTAGTATGTAAATCTGCCCTATAAACCAAACCCAAGAACTTTATTTCCACAGGAATTATGCTTTATTGGTAAAAATATTGCATGAAGTGTCAAACACCTTCCATCCCTTGCTGGAGTTGTTATTTATCTCTTGTGTGGGATTACAGAAGAGGAATCAGAGTGGTAAGAAATGCTGTTTCACTTGCTATACGTGACTACCTGAAAAGCAGAAGCTATGAGCTTAGAATACCACTTCTGTGAGCACTCCCAAGTGCCAGACTCTTATTTTGAAGGCTGTGCTTCACATACTCTGCCAAATGACTCTAAAGATGCAAAGAGAGAGGATTCTTTACTTTATTATATCCAGTCAGTGTTTGTTTCAAGAGTCCACTGGAGTTTTGGTGCCGATTAATTACATTTCTTAACTCCCTGTAATTAAGTCCAAATCTGTGTACCATCTACTGCATGGTACAAAATGCTGCTATCAAAACCAAATGGATCTCATCAGGTCTGTAGTACATTAAAGTTGTATTCCACCACTTTCTGGCATAGTAGCTTAAAAGAAAAACTGGAAGGATTCCAAACACTTCTACGATTTCAAAATAATAATAAAAAAAGAAACCCCTCTGGTTCTCCTGAGGCTTTTTGAGCTACTTAATACAGTACATGGATGCTAAAACTGTGCCTGCATCCAAGGCACAGAAACACTGTATACCTAAAAACAACGCGCCCCCAACTTTCTTGGTACTCATATGTACTTTGGGGTCGAGGGAAAAGAGAGGAAAGAGGGAGAGTTCCACATCTGGCTTACATCAAACTATCAGATATTCAGTCAGTACTTACACATCCATGTGGTGGCCAGCACTCTGCAACCCATCCCCCATCTCCTTCTCTATTGCACTCCACTCACTGTAGGAAAAACAAACGAGAAACAACATCACACATGAAGGGTAAGGGAAGTTAATAAGCTGCATCCTGTATATACTTTCTTTCCAGGTGACACCTGAATGGAAACTGCCTCAAAGTTAGACTTGGTCAAACTGGTTTTTTTCTTTAAGGAACAGCACTAAAAATGTGACAAGGCCATTTATGGCACTTGGTAAAACAACTGTCCCTAAACTAATAGTCACAAATATAGTAGGTTTGGGATGGGTTTTGAGCATAATCTTGTTTAAATAGCTGAAACTCAATTCAAAACAAAATCAAACAAACAAAACCAAACCACCAAACACTTAATGTACATGGGACAAGGGACAACTACAATGGTGAACTTTCTGAAATACATTTTGGGCTCACCAAGAATATACTAAGCTTTCCAGACTTACAGGATAGATGATAGAAGCCTCTCATTCCAAAAACCAAAGAGTGAATTTGACTTTTGTAAGCATTTTACTTCTCCTGAAACTATTTGATGTATGTAGCTTTATGTTTTCATAGCAGACTCTTGTTTAGTTCTACTTATAAAAAAATTCCAACTTGCAATTGTCTCAACTACCTATTTACATCAGAAATATTACTTAAATAGAGAAAGAAACAGAGCTACAAAAAAAGATAGCAAGAGACTTGTTCTGGACATCCTGGTATGTACTCTGCCATTTTAATTGTGTTCTCAGCTTTGAGAAACCTTATGAGAGTTCTTAGTTACAAGAATTACACCCACAACTCTTTTTACAAGGAAAAAAGAGGTTCTCCTTATATTTCGCATAATTTATGTGTAATGCATCTATTCTATCCTTCACTTTTTCATAAACATTCCACTCTGCTGATGTTGATATTTGTCTTTGTGTTATTACAGAACTACACCTAATTTCATTTTAAAACCCCCAATGAGAAAGACATCTGCAATCCATTAACCCAGAGAATTAAATTTAGCACTTGAACAGTGTGTAGAAGCAGGAGGTTTCCCTTAACCAGAAGTTTAGATTCTTGAATTCTCCAGTGAGATGGAAAACTTGAGCATGCAATTCCCTCATATAAATCAAAAAAACGATTGGCAAATTCACTTCTAAAAGCTACTAAAATTGGATAGATATAATTGTTGCTTTTTATCCATTAAAAGAAGCTAGAAGCTTTTTCAGAGACAACTGCATGAAGAATAGTGAGTTACTTTCTGAAGAAACAAAATGCCAACGCAGCAGCAGAAGGCCCAAAGGTCTGGTACACAAAGCAAAAAGCTGCAGTCTTCCACTAGAAACTAAGCTCAGCAGATCAGGCAATCTCTGCATGCAGCACAAAAATCTCATTAGCACTGCAATACAGGGTTTTTCAAGATAGACAATGAAAGGTTTCCAATATACTTTTCAAAAGCATAACAACACAACCAAGAAATTCCCTTCTCTCTCCCCATAACTATGTATGTATTTAAACACTGGATGAACTCTTACCTGAATACTCTTCCGTAGTTGCCATGGACTTTATAGACACCATAAAGCCGGTCTGCTACCCTCTAAAACATTTTAGAGACAGGTTTTGATCATCAGCATTAAGTGCAACTGCTTTGTGAAAACCCACATACACACTCCAAGCTAAAGCCCTAATGTTCTTACACAGGTAAACAAGATTAGGTCTAAATCTAACATAAGCCACTACTGAAAGAAAAAAAAAAATAAAAATCAACAGTATTAAGTCCTGGAAGACTGAAGTCACAATCAAGGCTATGTTGAAAAGCAGCATTTCAAATCTATCTTTGGAAGTGCTCATTGATAGGATATGTCTGTGGAAACCACAATCAAGTTCCTTTCAGTTTTTGATAACCAAATATAAGACATTCTTTATCTGAATAACGCCAAATTTATGCCCACACTTGTTTGTATAATTTATAGATGGCAAGTCAGAAGTCCATCTTGACATCAATACTGTAGGGAAACCTTCAGTAAAATTCTAACAAGTGACTTGATTTTTCCATCCAGCTGAGTGAACTGAGGGAAAGGAAATGAACTATCCATTGCAGAAATCACTGCTTGAGCTAGAGGTCCTTTCAGCTGTTTGGAGTGCCAGTACCTGCTGCAGCCAGCACTACAATGCTGGCAAAACCTCAGAGGAAAAGACACGTGTACACTCTGAAGTGTGAGTAGTAATCCAGATAATGCCCTTGGAATTGTGATGTACCAATGAATGAGATTAAAGTTCTGCAAGAGCTACCATTGTTATTATGATGTCTGTCACAGCAGTAGTAAAAAGGAAACATTAACAAATTGCCCAACAGATCTCACACTCACAGCCCTGAGAAAACAGGACTGTCTGTAGAATACCACTCTTGAGAATGACTAATTCTCTCAAGAACCCATGTTTAGCACAGCAATCCATTACTGTCCTCTCTGCCACACAGGTCCATTGAAAATTAAATCCCTGTTGAACATACTAAAAAGAAGTATCATGCTCTCATTATTGGAATTGTAATTTCTTTTTTTCTTATTTCCTTTTTGTGCCTTTAAAAAAATAACAACCTTCCACTCTCAACCCATAGAGTATCTTAATGCATTACACAATTGTTGCCATCATTAGAAAGACTATTACTCATTGCAGATCAATGAACGAGCCAAAAAAAGAAAATACATACTGGAAAGCATAAAGGATTCATACTACAAGCTCATTACATGTCTGACCAGAAAACTGTGTTTTGAGGCCCTTCCCAAAGCAAACATTCAGCAAAAGCAACTTGTCTGCTGAGTAGAGAGAAGCAGACACCTCGACCCTCTTTAGAGCACCTCCCTGTGATACGTGACTATCACAGGTCAGGGCAGATTAGCACTGTCAAACCCAGCCATCAGATCTGGAGCTCCTTCCCCCTCCCAAATCTGTACAAAGTCAGTGCCCTCACCTCTTGCTGTCTCCTGCTCCACACTCCAGAGACACACTCCCTCAGGCAAAACTAGCCTTATTCTAGAACACATATACCACTTCTCTTGACTAAACAAGAAATACTGCCTTATAAATAAATCATACTATTTGTCACGACACACATGGGAAATACTTACAGCTCTGACTCGCAGAAGGTGTGATATGACAGACTGCAGTTCATCGCTGTAGTGCTTTAGCTCAGTAAATCTCCTGGGAGCAGGAAACAGATAGTACATCATTAGCCATCATGAAAGCAAGCTTTCACAGCATGCACAATAGAGCCACAACCCTGCAGCCAGCAAGCAGAGCCTGGGCTGTGTTGGAGTGGAATTAGCTGAAGACTCCTAAAGAAGTGACTCTTGAGTTTAATTTCCCTCAAGTGAACAAACATCCCAACACTCGCATGATTACTGGTCTTTTAATGCAAATGTTGAAGGTTCAGATTGAATTAAGAGATAAAATTTTATTAAATAAGAGTAGCTAGCTGAAGTTATTACATCACTGTTGTTAGGGTTTTTTAATGGGATTTATAAAAGCAAGAGTTGGTGAATAGGAAAGCTTCAAACAAATACAAAGCCAAAATCTGCTGAAGCATATTTCTCAATAAAAGCACGTTTACATTTCTGACCTGAGAAAGATACTTTACGTTCAAGCTGCCTCTATTCAGTTTTGGGCACAGCTTTTCAAGGGTTCAAAGAAACATTCACAATTACATTTCCCCTAAGGCTAATCTCTACAGTAACTGTAACATATGAAATCCTATTGAGACTTGTACCTGCACAGGAGCCACGTATGGCTGAAGGCCATCAAATCACTACATCTCAACAAGGCAGCAGAGAGGGAAGCCATTGCAAGTGACTTGTGCATAGTGCTGGCTCGTCATTTCTGGAGAAGAGGCATTTTATCAGCCAGCCCAGTTAGGCTTCAGAGGCAATTTAAGCTGATACCTTTAGCTCTTGCTAATACCAAAGGTGAATCATTTGCCACAGCTTTGCTAGTGACAGGTAACCAATTAAACCACAGCAAGAGCCTCTTGTGTACACATAAACCCTCCCTGCTACACACAAATCTAGCTCATGACCTACTTGGGTACACAAGAATGTATTTATTTCATCCAGATGGGAAGCCAGAAACAGCTTTACCTAAATTACTAAACAATGATCTGAAAATACACACAGAAGAATGCAACTAAAATTAAGGAATAGGAGACCAAGATTAGTGTTCCAGGTTGATGTTCAAGAATTAAAAAAAACTTCATCCCTTCTCCCACCAAAGGCACACAGTCAGGCTTTGTATTTCAGAATAGCTTGTACCCAAGAGGTCTTACTGAAATGAGTTGGGTCACTTGTTTTAGGTGACCAAGTATGAAATTCCAGGGTTTTTCGTTTAACACCTCTTCCTCCCCTGCCAGGAAGTCTTCCCCTAAAATATTCCCATCCTTACATTCAGAAAGTAAAAGCTTTATTATGACTTCTAATATTTCTGATTTCCAAGAAGCATTTTTTATAGAATTATGACACACACAGGGTTAAAGTACATAAAAAGATTTAAAAGTTAGCAGAGAAACTGTATGGGGAAAAAGAAATGTAGTCACTGATCTGCACAGTGGGATTTAGAGAGCAATCTTTTCAGTTTACACTTTATAAAACATGCACCAGGGCTGCATGTCAGACAGCTGCAGACACGTACAGTGAAGATATTTGAAATAATTGAACTAAAAACAAAAGATTAAAAAGCATGCCTGCAGCTCAGGAAGACTCCCCTTTCCACTAGAGAAATTTATAACAAAGTTTTATTTATCCTGTTTTGCCACAAGAAATCTTTTAGGAATGCTGTACTCCCTGAAGGCCAGAGTCAGGAACCTAGGAGGACTTTCAGTATCCTGGCCTTCAGCAGCAATACATCTTCTCTCAGACCAATTCTTCCTCAATTAAAAAAAATAATAATTTTTAAATTACTACTTCAGAATCAAGCTGTCTTCTATTTTGTCTCATAAAAGCATAAACCAAATCACTGCTATTTTTTCCCAAACTTCTGTGAAGGCTGAAAATTTTACAAGTATAATTTTCAGGAAAAACTAGTTTTAAGAGACTGGTGGTGTTGCAGATCAAAAGTTTATTTCTCAACTATTTGCTTAAGTCCTACTCACTGCTCATGTAAAAAAAAAAAAAAAGTTACATAATTTTAAAGTAATTTCGAAACAGAGCTCCGTGAGGCACACAAAGGGATGTTTACTTTCCAGTGTATCCTAACAGCAGAAGTGTAAAACAAGAGATAGTTTTGGCACTCAGTAACTGAGGCTTTTTAAACTAGCACTTTTCACTTGGTTTTACTGGTTCTGCAACATTAGCAACAGTCTAGATACTTAACTGAGCTATTAAATAGAACTTGAGACACAAATGAAGAACTGATTGGGTCACATTGGTGCAGGAACACCAGCAGGTCTCTCAAAAATATATTTTATGATACTGGCAAAGAAAAAAAATCCTTTACAGTAGACAGCATTTCAGTGTAAGTTATTTACTTTGTGCATTTTACTTAGCAATATTCCTTCTTGCATCAGGGCAGGCAGTGCCATTGTCCTCTTTTGTGAAGAGAGATACTACAAGAACAGAACTGTTCACTAAAAAACAAGCCACTTATCTGAATAACCAGACAAAAAAGCCCAGAGAGCTACTTAAAAAATTTTTAAAAAGCCTGCCTTAGGAAAGGCTTTCGTATTTTCTAAAGAAATCTTCCACCAAAACCCAAAAGCTATGGTTTTGATTAAAGCCCAGAAAGAGAAACAAAGGATGAGTGCCACAAGGCCAAATCAGAGGGATCTGCAGTACATACAAATTTACCTCTGAGTACCAGAATACCATATTTTTATCACCATTTAAATCCACCATTGAAACTAAAAATCACTTCCCACAGGAGAAGGTTTAGTTTCCAGTCCACATTTGACCTCGAAGAGCAGCCTTGTTTCAGCTGCATGAAACTCCTCATGTTGCCAAGCTGACGGGTGCAGCTCCATGGCAATCCTGACTGGGAGCTGCAGCTGCTCCTCACCTGAACCTCTCCTGGCCCAGGAGCCTGAAAGCCTACACTCCACACAGCAGTCAAGTCACACCTTTTGTTTCAGCAAGGTGAGCTTGCTGAACCACTTCACCAGCCAGCCACACAAAAGCACCAAAGGTAAAGCAGAGGGGCCAGGCATCACATTGCAGGCAGCTCAAGCACCAGTGTGCTGGGCAGAGCAAGGCACTGTGCCTCCTGTTAGAGCCACACATGCTACAGCAAAAGGCAGACAAACAACTTCTGCTCATGAGTTATTTATTAAACAGTTTGTATCCCCAAGTGCAATTTAGAACTTAGGTTGCTGGCAGAATACAACAGAAAACATGTGCCATCTCTCAAGCACTGTGAAAGCTCTACCAAGGCACACACACTTGAGGACTGTTTTTGTTACAAGCCCTTTCCTCATGTTTTCCTTGTATTAACCCTTTTTCTGCTTTTTAACAAGCTACTTCTCATAACAGCTTTGCTTTCTGAAACATTGGTACCTCAAAAGTTAACAAGGATGCTCCCTAAACAGTCTTGCCCACCTGTGCCTACAGTCAAACTGGCGGCAGTTTACCAGCTGTGAGAGCAGGAAAAGATAACTCCTACTGGCCACAGAGGAAGATGACTGAGGGTGAAGCATTCAAACAAGGAACCATTTTCACCTGCAGATACAGAGAATTGCTGTCTTCCAATCTCATTCATTAATGTTAACATTTATATTAAACCCTGGCTAAAAGCTTCCTGGCTGCCCCGGAAGTCCCTAAAAACAAGCACAGTAAAAAAGGAGGGACTGGACCAATTCACAGGTTAAGTCTGTGAAGAGGTTCAGAAAGGTAGGTACCTCTAACATCCTTAACACAGTACCCACAGATTCTATGGCACAGACAGCAGTCAGGCACAGGGGCTCTCCCCAAGGAGCATGTCCTGGTGCCACTGCTGGACAGCAAGGGCACCCAGAAGGGCACTTTGCACAGGTCTCCATGGCCTCTGGATGGCAAACAGCAACATCTCTTGGCCCCATCACTGCACACTGATGCTTCTAAACCACTGCAGAAGCAGAAACTCCCATTTTACCCTTCCCACATCACCAAAGGTGTGATGAACCTCCCACTATATACACTGACAATTCTGAGCAGTTTTTCCATCTAGCAGATTGCTCTAGTGCCTGTCCCAGAGCTCTGTAAATTGCAACAGAGCTGAAATGACCTCTGGACTTCCAAAAGCATCTGTGAAAATTGGCAGCTTGGAAAGAACTGTGAACTGCAACACCAGGGTGTGTGCATCCAGAACTGTACACTAGCAGACTTTTGGAAAGACCTACTATCAATCTGTATTCTGTTCATGCTTGGAAAGATTTCTTGAAAACAAATATTAAGAGGCTCTTTTTCAGAGTCTGGTTTTGGGGATTTTTTGTCCCTTCGTTTTAGTCTAGCTAAAATGAAATACTCATTTTACATAAAGTGATGGAATTTTTCTGAATTCTTCCTGCTTCTGGAGGCAGGATTTATCAACTGTTTTCACACTACCTCCTTTACTGGGCTCCTGTTAGGATCTGAAGCGCAGAAAGATAATTTTTCTTTTCTGACTTTATACTAAAGAGAGAATATTCTGTCACCTGAAGTTACAGTAGTAACTGAAAAAGGGAAAGGGAGGGAAGAAGGATGTGGAATCTTACTTGTCTGGGTTTTTCACTCTGAATGTTGCATTAAGAGCTTTTAATCTGGAATCTGCCTGAAAAAGGGGAAAAAAAGCTTTGTTAATTTAACGCAATTAAATTTCAGTGACAAAAAAATCTCAGCCTTCTGGCAGCACCATTAGAAAAACGTCCTGCCTTCATGGCATATTTAAGTCTTCAAACATTGAACAAGTTGACACCAGCTGCCCTGAATGTCAGATATTTTTATTAAAAAGTCAAAAAACTACGCTTTTTTTTGAATATGATGTAAACAGTAACCACTAAAATAAAGCTGGTATAATCCAAGTCCCACAGAAATAGTCCCTTCTTAAAATGCTGCACAAATCATGGATTTAAGATACACAACCCCACATTCTTTTTAGATGAAGCAATTAGGTAACTTAAGACCATATGGACAAGCTATTTTATATTTCTCAAACCAAATAAAACCAGTGGTAGAGTGACCTCTATATGCTCTTTATTAGCAGGAACAGTTCCCTAGTGAAATCAAAATCTTATATATGTTGTTCTCTTACTTTTTATGACTTGCTTTACAGAAAATATGTAATTTGTATATCAGAATAGAGCTCTTTTTAATGCAATGTTCTTCTCTATAGTAGAGCATATATAAATCTCTACAGAACAAAATTCAATACCTAATTAAAAAGGTAATTGACTGCTTTGACTGTTTTTAAGATGTTGGTTTATCAATTACTGCAACAGTAGCATTGAACATTTCTAAGGAGATGGAGGGGATTTTTTTCCAATTTATTGAATATTAAACTGTGCAATGAGTATTTATTCCTAATAAGACACCAACACAGATGAGAGATCCCAGCCTTATCCCTGAGGTCCACATTACTACAATCTTCTTTCCTACAATGCATTTTACACACAGCTCACTCAGGGTTTATCTACACCAAAGAAAAAAGCCAATTGTGGGTAAATGGCTGGAGTTTACTTTTGATCAAAACATCCTTCTCTTCAGCAAAAGGAAAACAAATCAGCACACCGTGCAAGGTGTATAGATTTGCTATAGTGTACTCCTTTAGCTAACAGGCTGTGCCACAGCTGCAAGCAGTAAGTTGCTTCAGCAGTACTTGTTAGTGCTGGTATATGACAAAAAAGTATTTTGTGCCCTGTTACAGAAAACTCAAGAGCTTGAAGAGCTATTTTGAATTTGTCAGTGAAAGGAACACAGTGTCTTCCCAAAACAAGAACAGAGCCCATTCTTCAGGGGCCTTGTAATAGCATCTACAGATAAGACAGGCACAGTCTGAGACTGTTTCCCCTCCCACTACATTTGGGCTGAGCAGAAGATACCCCACACATAGCCTAGAGAAAAGGAGGCTTAGGACAACCTTACTGCTCTCCACAATTTCCTGAAAGAAGGTTGTAGTGAGGTGGAGGTTGGTCTCTTCTCCCACATAACCAGCAGTAGGACAAGAGGAACCTGCCTGAAGTTGCTTCAGGGGAAGTTCAGATTGGATGCTAGGAAAAATTTCTTTACCAAAAGCATTGTCAGACATGGAATCAGGCTGCCCACAGGAGTGATGGAGTCACCATCCCTTGATGTGTTTAAAAGATATGTGGCACTTGATGTGGCACTCAGGGACATGGTTTAGTGGTGGACTGGTGGCAGAGTCAGGTTAACTGTAGCTGTTCTTCCAATGACCAAACACCAAAACAAAGTATAACCCACAAGCTGAAAGGTAGGGGAACAAAACCCTCCAGACTAAGACTGACTGACATTGGGAGAAAGCAGCTTCATTGTCACCACTGCATGTGACACTTCTCTAAGAATATCTTGCAAAGGGAAGACAAGGCATCATGGGGAAGCATGTCCCAGATAGCACAAGGAACACAAAACACTGCAGGAGCTCCAAGTCCCAGCCTTTATGCCTAAAAGAGCAATTCTGAAGCTTGTATAGTCTTGGATCTCCACTACCATATGCCAACAAACCAATACACAAGCCAGTTATGTTTGGGGCTGTTCACACACACCTGCAGGTACTCCTCACACATCCTCTCACAGTACAAACATCACCTAGATACATTGACATTATCAGAGTCCTTCCCTCTGAGCAGCTATTTCCCAGAATTCTGTATTTATGTTAAAACAGCAGGCACAAAGCCATCTGAGTCTGTTAGGGCAGCAGGCACATAGAACAGCTTTACACTTAGAAAGGACAACTTCCTACCCAAGAGTTACAGGGCAAGTTTTTGTCTTCTGTCACAGGCACACGTAGTGCTCTGAAGGAAGAGTTCAGTAGGTCCATACAAACCCTGTCAGGCAGGAAGCACAATCCTGCCAATGCTCAACCATCTCAGTAGGGCTATGTCCTTTTTGCCATTTGCAGCACAGTAACTCTCACACACCACTTTTGAGCATTTACACCAGCGTTAGGCTTCTAGAGAAACATCTGTCCAGTCTTAAAATTGATTTAAGAGTGACATGCACAAGCATTTTAGAGATGAACCACCCATCAAATGAGGTACAGCTGAGGAGTTTTCAGCGAGTTAACGCCTACTATGATCCCATAATCATTTATGTAAACTAAAGAGAGAAGGGAATTTTCTCTTTCCTACAGGAAGGGTTAAAATCCCAAGTGACAAATCCCTTAAATTAAAAATCCCTTAAAAAATAAGTGCTGGGGTTGAGAGGGAGGAAAGGCATGATTTAATGATACAGCTGGCAGAATAAACAAAGTCTCCAACAACAACATTCAGCTATAGCATGCTACACTGCATTAATACCCAATTTAAAGTTTAGTTAAGAGAGTTCAAACCCTCTCAGACAAAAAACACATCCTGCTTAAATGCAGCAGAGGCAGCAGAAACATAAAAAAATGGTCTGAGTCTAAAACATGCACTGAATTGAGGTTTTCCTTCCAGTGTAGTGCTAAATACTGAGAGTTTATACCTCAGATGTAGAATAAAGGGAAGGTTCTTTCTACCAGGCTTTTCAAAAAGTTTTATTTTTTTTTTTTCCCCTAAGGAAACTGGAACTGTGAAAGGGAAAACATACATAACCAAATCTAGAGGGAAAACAAGACTTGCTAGTCTCTCATTTAATCTACAATGTGGTTTCAGGGAGGCAAATATTCTCAGCATTCTGCTATGAGTTTTCTTCCATAAACATGCCACTGTGTGTTCTCCTGAACACACCCTGCCAGTACAAACTTTCTGAACTCCTATGAGTGTATGCAGCTTCAGAGCTTTACATTGCTTGCATTATGAGCACTAGTAGTATGCAAACCCAACTGTGAAGGAAGAGAATTATTGTCAACTTAAATTATCAACAGTAAGTGTCAGTATCAAAGCCCCTTGGACACTGAGGATAAGAGCACCAGGGATTTTCTTTAGCTCTCACTATTTAGAATAATTCTTCATAATCCACCTAGTTCTCAGCTGTGATTTCATGAGAGCAGATCACATTACAATGAAACAAAAAGCTCAGTATTTGTCCCCATACAGTAATTCTTCCAGACACAGCCCAGCAATCTATCAGCTTCTCAGATTCTTGACCTGTACAGACACACGACCTCAGACCATTTATTCCTGCAAGTCTTCCACCAGTTTACCCAGCCATGAACTCACTGATGTCAATGAGGATAGTATTACTTCAAGACACATTCTGTTAAACAGTTAAAGGGCACCAAATCCGTCTGTCTCAGTCCCTTTCACCAACTGCTCCTTGCAAAGAAGTCCTACAATTCAGACCTCTTTGTTTACCTCTTTTTGACACCTTGCACCTCTTACCAGACTAAATTTGACACCCACCTTTAAAAATGCTAAACTAAACAGAAAACACAAAAACTCACTGCTGCGGCCTCAAGTTCATTACTTTTAAAGCTCATAAGGATTCTACGTTACCAGCAGAATTACACAGGCACGTAATAAGCCTGCTAGAGAAGTTAACTGCAATCCTACCTGTCACATGCCAAGTACATCACTGGTTTTTGTAATAACAAGTATTCATGAAGCAATCAATGCCTTTAACTCATTCTTACAGCAAACATTCTTTCATAAACAGCCTATAACATGTTTGCTGGAATATGCCTGTGTCACAGCAATCACGAGACAAACAATTACAGTAATTACCTTCAACTGAAATCCAGTCTCATTCACCATTTCTTTCCATCCACCTTCCTAAATATACAGGAGAAGAACGTTCAGTTAGAGTGATTTAAGAATGCTGCAGCTTTTGCAAGTCCCTGTGAGAGCCTAAATCAAAGGAGCTTCTCCAGTATGCCTGGCTTCTGCCTCAGCTACCCTCCCCATGTCTTTTTAAGAATCTGGGTTAAGAATAACCAATTGTTATTTTGTGCTTACATATTAATCTCGCCCCAAAAACCCTCTTCTCAATTACCTCAATCTATCAGCTGGGAGCAGGAGCCACACTGCTTTGTCTAAAGAAGAGCAGCTAACATATTTTGCCTCTGAAATTACCAGCATCTCCAAGGACCTTTGCATCTCAAGGCAGAGAGCATACAGGTGACAACAGTTTGCAGTGCACATGCCATCACCTGGCTCAGGTGTACTGCTGGTTTTCCACTGTTTTCAGCTCCCATACATCAGTACACCCACATACTGTACCATGGCAAACATAGCTGTTTAGTTCAGTATTTGGGAATCTCTCATCAAAGCACAGAAAAAAAGAACTACCCAACATCTCCGAAAGTTGGAAGCTGCAGAATGCAATGCTTAAGCTGACAATTGGACCACAACTTCTGTGACAATGTATTGTAGCAGTTTTGGACCATGACACAGGAATGGATGATCCAAACTACAAGGCTAAAGAAACCATGAATATCCAAAGAGTGAACTGGAAGCCAGTGCTGTCCCTGTAGTCAGCAGTACAGCATGGTAACTAGTTCAGCTTTAGTCCTATGGAAGAGCTCCCAACCAACGTGCATTAAGTTCCCAATAGGCTGTTCCAAAGAGGTGGAAATTATCTCTTAGGAGCCTTACAACTTGACTAGAAAAAAGTAATAAGGTAGATTAGAAGGGCAACTGTACAGCTGCAGGCTGCTCTCAAGAAGCTTTTAGCTGGTCAAGCCTTTTCACCTCAAGTTCATTCACGTTGTCTATTCTTTCCTCCTGACACAGAGTAAGTTATGGGTCAACAGAAAAGATCAAAAGAACATGATCTTAATTAAATAATTACTAAATAATGTATTTAGAAATAACTTTACTATACCTGCATTAAAAATGCATAAAAGATTTTGTCTTGGCAAAGAACAGGATGTGAAGCCACACGTAACAAGAAGTTTTCCAGACCAATTCTTCTTCTTTCCACAAAATCTGGATCCATATTATCTGCTGACAGCTTATGCCAAACAAAGTCAGCCTAGTTAAACAGAAGAGTGTCAACAGTAAATTAAAAAACAAACAAAACAAAGCAAGCCACAGTTTCGTTTTCCTTACCCTTTTTTCTGGCAAAGGTGGAACAACAATGTGTGGGTAGGTAACTGACAAATAATTCCTCAACAACTCAAATTCACTGTAACGTCGCCACAGGGACTCCACTGGGGCACACTGACCCTCACTCTGGGACTCAACAGCTCTGAAAGATAAAGCAGCAAATTTGAACGTGAGCCATCACCTACTCCCTCAAAAACCATCAGTGCAATTAGAACAAAAGCCCCAAGTACAGTAGTGATTACTGCATGACTTGCCCATAACCTAAAGCAACCTTAGTTAATTTCATGTCTACATACTTGATTTAAAACTATTTATAATTTCTGCCTGATAGCACTTGAATTTGCTAGGAACGCAGGCAAAGTCAATGCACTTACACATCAAAAACAAACAGGTAGGTCACAATCAAGTAAAGAGATACATGTGGCTTAGTCCACACCCTTACAGAAATAGCCCTATTTCTCTTGGAAAAGTGTAAGGTTCCAAGTTAGTAAAATTTCATGAGTACCTGAAGGATACATAATATTGTAAGAAGAAATGGACAATTCAGTGGGAAAGTCTTCAGAGGATAAAAATTGTCTTGCATACAACAGTCATACAATTACAAATACAACTTTAAAAATATTAAGATATTTTAAAGGATATTTTTAGAAAAAGAGCAAATTTCAAAGTACTTCCAATTTTCTTTTTTTGTTCAAAGTGACTTTTTTTTATATTTCAGGACTAAAAACTTAAAAAACTAACTAGAGCAAGCACGTACAAAATTGATGTGTCTGAAAAATTCATTGAAGACTTAAAACCAACATGACCTAGCAAGGTAATAAAGGGTTTTATGTTACTATAAAAGGAGAAATCATTGAATATAGGATTGGAAAGTAATGCAAATATTTGACGAGAAAAGTAATTTTTCATACAAGACATTCAAAGCAATAGAAATACTTTGCAATATCATAAAATAAGCATTGGGTAGCAACACTTCCAGCAGTTAGCATATGCCAAAATAAACACAGAGAGACAGTTCACACAAGGAACTTAACAGAAAACAGTGATGTCTATATCTACTTTATTCTTCAGTTAAGTGACTAACTAGCACACAAAGCACTGGAATAACCCTACAAGGAACAGTATTGACTGCTGAGTTTGGAAGGGACCTCTGCACGTCTATGATCCAGCTCCTTGTCAAAGCAGGATGTTCTGAGCCACATCTACTTGGGTTTTGAGTATCTCCAAGGACTGAGACTCTACCACCAGACTGAGTAACCCACTCCCATGTTTGACAAACCTCACAATAAAGAGGTTTTCTTACTTTTACCTGGAATTTCCCATTTTGAATTTGTGGGCACTGCCCTTTGCCCTCTCGGAATGACAGAAGGAGTCTGACTCCATCCTCTTTACCTCCCCACCAGGTACTGATCCACAACTGCTAAAATCAGCTCTCTCTTGCACAGGCTGAACAATTCCATCTCTTTCAGCCTCTCCCTGCAGGTCAGACAATAAAAGCCCATAATCATCCTCAGAGCCCTTCACGGGACTTGCTTCAGTAAGTCCACATCTTTCTGGTGCTGGATAACTCAGAACTGGGAACAATAAATTATGGACTACAAGTAGTCACTCATATGGTATTCAGTAGAAGAGAATGCTACATTATTTTTTCCACCAAAAGTCAGGCTTTACAGTTCTTGAATTAATAAGAACTTTGTGAAGTTTTAAAGCATCTAAGTAGCACACAAATTATTGATAATTTTTTAAGCTATTCTTAACCTACAAGGTCAGATTTCTAATGATCTTACTGAAAAACAAACAATCCCACTCCAAAGCTGCCTCAATTATTTTATACATTTAAACAAAATACAAGGTGCCTCTATTTGTGAGCCCTCATTAGAGGAACAGTCTTGCTATATGCTTTGGTTTAGTTACATCTTAAGGTGGAATACAGAGGAATGCAAAAGATACTTTTTTAACTTAGTAATCTACAAAAAGTTTTATGTGTCTACCATGCCTTGGGGAAAGGACACTCATTCCAGGTGACTGAATTTGTAGGGAAAAAAAAACTTCACAATTAAGAAGAAAAAAGGATAAATTCATAGCATTCAACACAAACAGCTGCAGATCAAAACTATTTGAGAGTGACTCAAGAGGAAAAGGTGAGTACACTACTGACAGCCACTATTCACACTGCCAGCATCCCACAGAATTCCTCCCCATTAGAGTATTTAAATTCAATGAAGCTGCACCTGCAAATACTGAGTTTTGAAGAGGGTAACTCAGCCTAGCCTGCACTGACAGGCTGTGCAGCATTCCTCCCCACACTAACTGCTGCACCATTCAAATATTACAAGAACACTTCAGCTCAAAGCAGGTATCTAGTGATTGAACTATTGATGAGTAAGAGGTAAATTTGAATAGACAAGGAATTGAGCTACTGTGCTTCAAAAGATTAATTGTTTAGTCAAAAGCTGAAGGCACGAACATTGCATTCCTGGAGGAAAAACTCCCAGCAGGGTTTGGTAAACAATCTGGCCATTCAAGACACTCACATAAAAGTACTTCAGAATTATAGATCCTTTTTATCTTCAGCTTCAGTAGCCTACCAACCAGCTGCACTGACTTACATCATGGGATTCAAGACTTCCACATGGGTTATTGTCAACCCTTAAGAAAGACTGCTACCATCAATACATGATAGTATTATGGGGATCCTGCCTGAGAACAGACTGAACAAGCAAACATAAATAGGGAGATAAGAAAACACGGGTCAGGACTGCCCTGAGAACCCAGCCACATCCCAGGAGGACACATCTGTGCTGCAGACACAGATGCTGCTGTGCCAGCCTTCTGGCAGGAGAATGGTCCATCTCTATAAGCATCTAACTCATGCTTATAATGCTCCATAATTGTTCTGCAGAGTTAATTAGAAAGTAGGAGAAGCAAAGGCCAGGATGAGCCATAACTGTTGGGGGAAAAGAAAGAAAAACTATTTCTGAAAATGCCTGCTTATCGGCTTTGTATTTGCTACAATTAATAAGAACCCATCAGTTATTTTAAAAAAACACGGTAGTAACATCTCAGTCCACACACATTAAGCAGAAAAATAAATATTAATCAAAAATTTTAAAAGGTCATTTGGGAGCATAACACTTCAGCAGGAAAGGACCACAGCTTTATAGAGAAGCCTAGTCCTACATCAGCACAAACCACTACCTTGTTACTTGAAGTTTTATGCCCACACAGGGCCTCAAGAACTGCAGGAGGAAGGAAGCAGACTGCCAGACCAGTTCCTACCACTCACTGCACCTACCCTGCCCACACTGAAGACACTAAGGAAGTTTACTACATCTGTCTACTGTCAATGTATTCTGACAAAGCAGATCTGTGGACAACAGCTAGGCTTCCCCCAGTCCCAGTTAATCAATCTTCACAACCCTTGTGAGGGACACAAAAACCTCACTCTATACCCTGAAGATTAAATTACTACCAGAGAATCTTGAAAGTCAAACCTGCCTGTGTAGTTAATTCTTTCTTAACTAGACAGCATCTGATACAACCACCTCGCCACAGAGTGTGTTAAGCAACCTGACATTATTCTCATCTCAGATCATACTTGTTTCCTTTATTCTAACGTGCATTTATTCTCAGTGTCTCAGGAGTGCAAACACTGCCTTTTACAGCTGCTTTTATCTTCATCAGGAGAGCACCTATATAGCACCTAACAAAGAAGCCATGCTTCTTTAATTGATTGATTTAAATACATTTAAGACATTTTGAAATTGTTAGTATCAGTTGCAACCCCCAGGCTTACAGTAAACCCCCAGGCTGTGCACTCTAGAGCACACAGCACTGCAAAGTTGGATAAAGGAGGGGAGCAGCCAAGCTCTTTGCAAAGCTGTGGTGGGCAAGTACTGCACAGCCCTCAGTTAGGAGCCTGTGTCAGCACCATGGCCTTTTAAATGAGGCAACAAGAGTTTGAAACTGCATGGATGGATTTAGGACAGGCAACCAAGACGAGAGAATTTTTTTTTAATCACCAAAAATGTCTCTGCCTGATTACATATGAGGTCATAAAATATCACCAATTACAAGAGCATTTTCTCCCCAGGAATACCATTTCAGAAAGGAAGTAGAAATCCACAAAGGTACTCATTAGACTTAATACCTTCACTACCATCTAATTTTTTGAACAACATTATAAACTTCCCCATTAAATGCAAGTATTGCAGACCAGTTTCAATTAAGATTATAATCACTTGTTGACATTCACTCAAACTTCTCAATTTGTTTTGGTTCTAAAAACACAATATAATATTTGTAAAGTCTTCAGGCAGGAAAACCATATGTTTCCCCTTTAAGGACACTTTTAACAATGCAAGTTATTCATCGAATGAACCAACCTGCCTGAAAAAATTAAAAAGACATAATTGAAACCTTCAGCTTTTACATTTATAACTGATGTTATCGTAACCAATTCAAAGATTACATTACTCCATGTCTCATTTATTTGCCTTAATTCAACGTGTCAATGTGAAAACTTTAGTCCATCTAATTAACCTCTTCTCACTTCCCATTTAAAACTAATTATCTTAAATGAGCCATTAAATAATTCTGAATGCAATAAAGACGAATGGCTGTGAAGTACTAAAACAGACAAGAAGGAAATACACAGGTTTATTTCCTTGTAAAAGTAATTATCCTTTCAATGAAGCAGCACTCTGCTTTCAACCTCTGACCTTCCAGTGTATGAGAAGTGACACTTCCACTCCCTGTAGTGGGCAAGGTTCACTCCCTGTGCAGAGGAACACCATTTTAGAGGGATGGGAAACTTTTCCAACAGCTATTTAGAAATAGTCTCTCTATTCAGGCCTCTCAGACAGCTGATGTTTAATACAGCAGTTTAAGACAGATGCTCTTCCACCGGGCAAGCTGTATGACAAGGAAGCATTTCTCTTGCCAGAAGATTTTTCACAGCCAGGTGATTCTTTGGTTTTTTTATTCTGTCACCCAGTTTACTGTATTTAACTAAAACATACATTTGTCAGGAAGATGAATGATTCATAGTTTCTACCAAGTAAAAACCAACAGAAAGCTAACTTTTCAAATCCTCTGTCTTCTGTCTTCTTTCACTTCCCAACCTCACCTCCCTGTTTAAAGCTCATGCTGAATTTAGACTTTTTCCCTCATACCTTCTTTGGAGTACTTTGGACACATCTTCCTGACTCCCACTGGACAAAATCTGCCCTTTACTGTTCTATCAGAAGACAACATTTGCCCTTTGTGGGCATTCATCCTTTGCCTCTTCTCAGGAAACCCATGCCTGGGCTTTTCACCTAGCCCAGTGTGAAAAAAGAAACTTTGAAAAGGGTACTAAACAAAATATAACAAAGGAAAAGCTCCTGAAATTCCACAATGCAGCACTGCTATCACTGAACTGTGGCTGGCCAGGTACTCATTTCCAAGTCCATTTCTCTCACAGAAACTTTCTTTACAAGTTCTCACACTTTGGATGGGCAATCCAAGGTTTTAACAGAGAAGGAGGTAACACTCATATCACAATTTAACTAGTGGAAAACTTTCCAAAGACTGTAACCAGAAACAAGGCTAGTAACTTCCCAGCCATACTGTGGGAGTAAAAACAAAATAAAATGAGCCCCCTTGTCAAATTATTGCAAGAGAAAGTGAAGACTAGTAGGGCAGGAAACCAGAGATCCTGCTATTAAGTGGCTGGATAGCAGGCTGCACAAACTTGTGCTACTTTTTCCTAAAGCCACATTTAAAGCAGAACAAAAAACCAAATACATGCTAGTCATCATATTGTTTGATTGGGAAGGCTAGGATAGACATCTTTTAGTCAGCAGGGATGAAAGGAAAGTGAACTAAATGGAAGTGTCCTACTACTACAGAAGAAATAGTTTACTTTAAAGGAGACCAGGAAAAAGAAGGCATTCCCTGTGTGTCCTATAATTAAAAGTGCAATACCACAGAACACTTTAGAGGTGCTCTGCATTCTGATTAACTTTCAGCTCTGTCATGGAAATAACAGGTACAAAGCCAGGAGTCAGACTCAGGGGTTTATTCTACCTGGGTTCTTGTAGTTTCATGCACACTCTGATGTAAGACACAGCTGCCCAAAGTTCTAACAAGCAAGTCCAGATTTAAGTAAGATCCTGGATATTTGCTACTTCCCTTATAGAAAGCAAGTGACATGCTGAGCACATCTCAAGAAGGAATATTTAGCTACACATCTTAAGAATATGTACTTGCCTTAATGCCATTTCCCACAAATAGGTAGAAGTGACCTCTGTTCTCAGAGGGAGAATATAAAAATTGATTTATTTTTAAATAACTGCATAGTTTAACAGAATCTGTGAAACAAACTGACATTATGACTAATTGAATGGAAATAGCTCATCATAAAAAAATCGAATTAGCTAACGCAGAAAGGTCTAAAGCAAGAAGATGTTTTCAGGAAGCACAACTCTTGGAATTTCCTGATGCTCTGCAGTCTACAGCAATGGAGTTTGTTTTGTCTCAAAGAAATATATCTACATCAAAGTATAACATCACATTAATAAAAAAAATCAACAAAAGTCAAGCAAAAATGTGAGCAAAAATCTTTTCATTTAAAAAGGAAAACTAAGTAACACCATCACTTGCATTCTGAAAACGTTTCACCAGCACCAGTGAAACTTACACATTAAAGGTTTAAGCACTCAGCTCCTGTTCTATAACAAATATACCATGGTTGTAATTGTATCCATCTTGTGTCTCTTATTCACCCAGATAGAATTCCTCAATTCAAACTGAAATTAAATCCTAGATAGCAGTAATGGCGGAACCCCAGTTCACATAAACATAATGCAACTATTATTAAGTGGTCTTCCCTTTATATTACTATAAACAGTTTTATTCTTCAGCTACAAAATATCTTATTACCCAGACAAATTACTGTGAAGCCCACCTACAGCTACAGGCTCAGCAGGAAGCACATTTAATAGCCACCAATTATATTTATGCAAGAAGTTTTGCCTTCTCAGCAAAAGGAATAGAAAACCTATTTTATTAGAGATGTGACAAACACACATTTTCAGTTGCTCTGTGACAAACATGTAATTGGTCTCGGTATTTGCTGACCACAGAGTAAAATAAATCCCAATGAAAGAACACAATCTGGCCAGCAAAGTACAGCTTTGCCACTACGAAAGAACAACTGGGAAAGACCAGTGGGAGCAACTCTAAAGTAATGCAAGGATGACTGGAAAAGGAGATGCAGTCAGCATGTTCTGGGGCTGCATAACCTGCCCCCAGAGTACACTTCATACCACAGTTAGGCCCCAATGATTCCAATTTTCTTCTCTTTTTCTTCAGAAATATTACAACAAAAATAATGCTACCAACACGAGAAGGTGTGATCTTTAATATCAATACACTGTAAAAGTATTTTCAAGCATCTGAGCAACTGTCAAAGAGCTACAATATTTGAAAAATATATGTCTGTTTTGGACTTTGTTATTTAAGTTTAGCAAAAATATAGTAAACTTATCCCAGCAGGCCTGCAGTCAGCGTGACTGGTGTGCCCACCAGCGAAACAAGCTAAGAAGCCTTTTAACCAGCAGATAGAAGGCTTATGTGACAGTGTTACAATTTGAGCTCTTCAGAGCCTTTGCAAAATGCAACTGCTTTGTTTCAGAAGGTTTTCTTTGTACAGCAGATAATTCCAAAGGCAAGGCCTAAAGGTTAAAACTAGTAATATAAAGAAGAGCTACACAAAACTCATAACAAAGTCTACTTTTGAAATTCTTGCTTCAGCTGAGTAACATGATCCCACATAACAGGAGTCATCTGTTACTGTTTGGGAAGTAAGGATAAGTTAGAAGAGATTTTAAAGTTTCGCTCACTACTCAATACTTGAAATTTTCTGCTTGCGGTACTAAGAGTGTTTATCATACCAGTAGTATTCATCTTGTTAGCACAAGTAAGTTCCCCAGTGAAAGTTCAAGCTAGTATGAAGAAAGGAAATAGTTAACTAACTCTAACCCTTAAACCATCTACAAGGAGTATGTGGTAATCAGATCAAGCAAAACACTTCAAATATAAGCTGAGCAATAAGTTTTGACCACATGACATAAGTCATGAGACTTCTCTCTTGTCATCTCAAGCAAGCCTAACAGCTACTTTAGGCCTCTCTCACAAATATGTGTATAAATTTGTCCAACTTATGTCCAAGAAATAACCAAGCAGTTGCTGGCACCATTTTAATGCAACAACTTTCAAACACACATTTTTCCACCCAGTTCCAAATGAAGAATTACAGTACACAGTTACACAAAACCAGCACCAGTACTGAACTGGAGATCAGCTGCCAAATTACCTCAGGAAAAGTTCCTCCAGAGTGGGTTGATAACCACATAACAAAGCACAAATCAGCTAAATCCTCTCATCAACTGTACCTGATTATTTTTAGGGGTGGAAGGAGGGAAAATCTGTTCAGAATGGCACATCCATGTACACTTAAGACTGAGCTCTCATCACCCACCTAGTCTCAATGAGGTAAGCAGTGTATGTTTCTTGTATGTTCATGGCATTCCTCCCAGTCCGTTTTTCAGCTTCTGAAACCGTGATTTCCATTTTCTTTGCCAAACAGTCTTCCATCTTCTTAGAAGAGGAAAATAAAGATTCATGTAACATTAACCACACAAGGCAAAGGCTACTAACCTTGCCTCCCCTTCTCCCACACCACATTTGTTCAAACACGACAAGTCTCTGTGGAATAAAGGCTTTGACAGGGCTTTGCTTTCTACCTATGCTCTGTATCACATTTGCAAGTGACAACTGGAAACCTTCTTTAGGGGGAAAACAGAAAAGTCAACAAACGGACAACTTCAGGTACCAAAAACCACCCTGAGCCAGGAGGATACAGAAACGAGAAATATTTTTCTTTACAGGTAACAAAGTAACCTTTTTTTAAAAAACAAACACGTTAACCCCAGTATTTTCTGTCCAAACACTTCCCAACTAGCAGTGAATTCCTCTTCAGGACACCCGGGACACGTGTAGCCACCTCTCGCCTTTCACAGGAAACAGAATATATCCGGACCAAGATGTTTTTCTTTTAATCTCTCAGAGGAGGATCGTTATCTTTTACACACTGGCCGCCAGAAATCAGCAAGGACCACACGCCCACCATGGAAAGGCAGAGCTGCACTGAGCAGGGAGGGGGAGTCAATTGTGAAATTAAGGGGGGAGGGGGAGACAAAAACATAACTGATAATAATAAACAATAATCTGACATTAGGGACGAGGACAGAAGGTACACAAAGCTCTCTCACAGCGGCCAGGACGGGGCTGCGAAGAGAACCCCGCAGCTCAGAGGGTCATGCTGCACAGCTCTGCCCCGCGCTCCACCGAGCAGGGCTCGGCCCCAGGCAGCGAAGGAAGGGCTGGACCCACCTGTAGCCCCTTCCCGCCGCGGGGGCAGCGCTGAGCGAGCGCCCGGCCCCCCGAGCCCCGCCACCCTCCCGCCCGGCCCGGGCGGCGCGCTCAGGAAAGCCCGGTGCTCGCCCGGCGGAGCAGGCCGAGAGCCCGGGGAGGGGGACGCTGCCCCTCCGCCACCGCCCTCCGCACCCTCACCGCGGCCAAGGGCTGCTTCGGGGGCGGCAGGGCGCCGTCGTCTTCTTCCTCTTCTTCTTCCTCCTCTTCCTCCTCCTCTTCCTCCTCCTCCGGGCGGCTGTCGCTCGGCTCGGGCTCGGTGCTCTCCATGGGGCTCGGGGGCTCGGCCGCGGCGCTCCGCGCAGGCGCTGAGGCGGCTCCGGGCGAGCCCATGGCCGGCCCTAGAGCCGGGCCGGGCCGGGGTGTGTCCGCGGGGCTGCGGGCGGGGGCCAGGCCGGCGGGCCCCGGCCCTGTCTCTCGCCGCCCTCCGCTGTTTCCCGTGCCCGTGGAGAGGCTCGATCCGGGGGTGCTGAGGGCGGCCTGCCCACCCTGGTGCCCAGAAGGGGCTCGTTCGTGCCCTTGTGCACGGCCACCCCTCGCTGTGACCGTGCTCCGCTCGCCCACAAGCAGCCTTGAGCCTTCTGTCCGGGACAAAGCTTCTCCCCGGCCCCTCAGCCGCACTCTTACAGCTGTAAATGTTTATTTCTAAAATTAGTTTGTGTCGTTGTTTCCCCTCTTAGTTCTCAGGTCACCGAAGAGTTTCTCGTGCCGTGCTTCGCACACCTTTCCTGCTTGTTTTTTGGTTGGTTGGTTGGTTGGGATTTTTGACACCCTGTGTTGTTATAGCAAATAACACACCTTAAACAAAAATTAAATTCCATATGGATGGGAAATATTTCAGATACTTTCTCATCTTTCATCTATAGCAAGATTTGTCACTTTACTGAGTCTCTTTCAGCAGCCATTTACTTTCCCACAGGATGTTTGTTAGCATTAGGCAGCTCGGGTTGTTTTTTTAAAGCCCACCAGCTTGTTATTTCCCCCCTCACTCCTTTAGTAGTAGTGAAGGACTCGGCCGTGCTGTGTTCCTTTTGCCTCACCCTCCTGGCTGCCAGCCTTTTCCATCGGCTCCCTCCCAAGAGTGGATGGACATGCAGAGGTGCGTTCTCCTGCCCACCACCTCTGCTGGGCAACACTCAAGGATGTCCCATCCCACCACGCTTCCTCAGGAAAGATTGGAGTAGGTAAAACCTGCCAAGTTCAGCTCTGGGGAAGCCTCTGACGTTATTTAATGAAAGCCCCAGCCATCCCATCTCTTCTCATTGAGCAGGAAAAAAAATCCCTGTACATTTCTGTCATTCCCTGTCCTTTTGGAGAGACATTCAGGAAGTGCACCCTTCAGCCGCAGCAGAACATCATACACTGTAGATTTATACATATATACATCTTCACTATTGGGTTTATTCCCTCGTGATCCCATGGTGCCTACACAGTCCCTCTGGGACTGGCAAACTGGATGAAGAGGTTGTTCCTATTTATTCCTCATTCTCCAAACTGGACATTCACAAACAGTGTCATTGTTCCCTGGTTTACATATCCCATCAACCCTTGAGATTTCCCATTCTTGCATCAGATTCATGTCCTTTGATTCAGGCACTACATTCTTTATTATTCTTATGCAGCTTTTTTTTCTTTTCCTACTCTTTTCAAACCCAGGTTAAAGGCCACTTTGGGGGATTACAGAGTTGATATTATGGGCTTCTTTGCTTTGCCTTTTTTCTGCTTTGTGTAGGAAATGGGGTTTTTGTAGTATTGACCAGAGATGAATTTGCATACATTTTTCATCCAAAAATTAATCTTTTTCTTTCAACAACAATTAAAATAAATCTCAAAATCCCCTTTGAAGACCCCATGAATTAATATTTGGCGTCTGGTTTCTATTCTGTTGTCTTCAATGTTTATGCAACTTTTTCCTCAGATTGTTTGAACTGATACCTCAGTCTATCCTTTCCCACCCCTCCACCACTGTAGCTGTATGGAGTTTCCCAAACTTTTCCACAAAAGGCTTTCCTAAAACAAAAGTTTTTTACAAGTATGTGAACTGTGATTTGTCCTCTGAATAGGACTGATTTAAGATTTGTTTTCTAAACCCAAGGTCCAGTTCAGATGTAAAAGCACGATTGCATGTTGTAAGACACAGTCTGCTTTTCATTAAGCTATGGTTTTCTTATGTTTACTCAAGATGTACATCAAGATACATACCTTGTATCAATTACACTTGCATTTGCAGCATGTGCATACTGAAATTTTTCTGATCTCTATCAGTTATATAATGGAAATATTTTTGTGAAACTCATGCAGGATATCATACTTTCTATTAAATATTTTTATTATGGAAACAACATTATCAATAAAGTACCGTAATATATTGTATGTCTTACATTCTATGATTTCCAAAACTATTTTCACTTTTGAATTTTCTTCATAGACTAAAAGATGTGGAGAAGAGTTAAAACATTATATATATAGGATGAGGGTAGTGGTAGAAGTGCCTAAATCAAGATGATTGGGAGCCTGGGTAGCCCTCACGTACATTATAGCCTGGAGAGTTCACAGGAGAGAGGGATGTCTTGAAAAAAACAATGTGCAATGGGGAGATCTTCCATAAACACCAAAGTCTCCAGCAAAGTCCTCTTCCTGAGCCATGTTTCCCTACCTCAGCCTGCAGAGTGGGATAACAGTATTTCCTCACAGCACAGTGCTGCTCTCAGAAGAGCTTCCAGGACTTGTGCTACTTTGGTAAAAATAAACTGTGGTGCTTCCCCCCTAACTAGGCACAACCACAACCACTCATGCACCCAGAGTCTCACTGAATCCCCTCTTGTCAGGATGTGACTCCAATCTCCTGCAGGTCAGTTTAACCAGGACACTCTCCTGCTCTTCAGAATCTTCACTGTGCAGCAGGTCCCTTGTTCTTCAACTTAAGGCAAACTTCCCACCTACAAGTCCCTTCAGTCTCTGAAGCTGCCCTGACTCCCATTACAGTCTCTGGAAAACAGGGAACTTCATCTTTTCTATTCTGTAAATCTATTTATTTTAATCCTACTGTTATACTGGATAAACTGCTTTTTGATGGAAGAAAGCTATATTATCCTATAAACTGGTTTTCTGGTATTTTTTGTTTCATGTGTTCTTATTGGATTTTTCGACAGCCTGTGTTGCTCTAGCAAATAACACACCTCAAAAAAAAAAAAAAAAAGCCATATTAATGAGAAATATTTCAGATACTTTCCTCTTTGTCACAACATTATTTACCAGTATCTTCATTTCAAGTGCCTCATCTTTCAACTTCTTAGAATTAATTAGATTTAAAAGATAATAAAACCACTAACAACAACCATCATGCTACTGAGAACCAGAATGAAAACACCTAAAGCAGTTGCTCTGCTTTGCATCTATCCTGCAACACCCTCAGCCTTTCAGTAACTCAGGAAGAGAGAGTAAACCAGCCAATATTCCTGCTGACTGCGTATCCTGTGCAGGATCTGGCTGTGTCGCTGCTCCAAAGCAGGGAGGTTCAGCACAGAATGGATTCATGGAGAAACACCCCGGAGCTGAGAACCCACCACCACACCACACAGATTTTAGCTGATAATTTTTAGGGTGCCTATAGCCCATTCCCAGGGACTGGCCACCCTTCACAACTTACAGTTTAGCTGCTGTTGGAAAAAAACCCCATGTGTGCCTGCCTTAAGGCTGCCTTGTAACACAAGCCAAAGCAGGAAGGCCAGGAGTTTCTCTTCAAAAGCACATTCCTGATCCATGGTTCAGGCTCCTGGATCCTATCATAGTTTCACTACCAGTAATAATAATACAAAGATCATGAGTCAGGCTGTCAAACTGCTCCTACTTCCCTCTACACACTAATTCCTCCAGAACTGAAGGTATTTGCTCTCCAGAGGCATCCAGCAGCCAAACTGGTGCCAGGTTGTGCTGTTGGTCTTCAAAGGCTGATCCCCACTGAAGAGCCTGGCATCTCTCCGTGTGTGATGTCCTTGGTGTGTGATGGATCAGCAGAAAGCAGTGCTTGCTTAGGATCCCTAAGAAAATACAGAAGAGGAATTAATGTCAAGGAACTGTCAGTAAAATGCATGAGTAGCTTCTTCAGCATGGCAGAGTGCAGGCAGAAAAGTAGGTGAGTTCAGGCTTCTCATAGACATATTTCCATCATCTAAATATCTGAGTGAAATGAGTACTAGGGTATAGGAAAATCAGCATTTTGTTAATTTTTCAAAGAAAGAGTGGAAAAGAGATATGGGTGAATTTTGGGGTGGGGAAAATCATTCAATTTCACTCAGTCTGAAATTGCTAGGAGTGGTTTCCATCCCTTTCAGCAACAGCATATCTCAGTACACAAATAAAAACAAGAAAACCAAAACTAATACATGTTTTTGAAAGAATCTGTACAAACACATCAACAGTATGAATGAAAATGTATTGAAAGTGGCTTCAAAAGCAGCTCAAAGTAAGCTATGAGAAAACTTCAAAGGAAGAAAGCCTTTCTGTGTGACAGAATTGAAGAGAAAAAAAAAACCACCAAGGCAACTCAATAACACTGTAAATGGTGGAGACAGATAGACCTCTACTTAATCTTGGTGCAGCTTGGAAGCAGTCAAGGAAGCTGTTGCACACAGTCTGTGAGAAGTTGGAACTTAGGCCAGTGTATCTGGACTATGCAAAGACTGCAGTGAAAGTCAGGCATCACTTAGAAAATGCAATTATCCTGTGTGGCTACCGAAATGAGCATTAGCTGAGAGGCTGGAGCACAGGGACGCTGGCAGGGAGAAGGGCTTGTGGCAAGGCAGACAAGGCCACCTGTGCCCAGAGAAGGAATGGCTGTGTCCCTCAGGATGCAGCACTGGCTTTGATTGACTCCTCATGCCATCAGATCATCAAAGGTTACCACACCACTGCTGGGACAAGCTGTAGCAAGGGAATGGAAAATGTCAGAGGTCATCATGGTATTTTTCCTTAGGTGGTAGCAGGGACCACAAGCCATAGCACCTAATCCAAGCTCTCAAACATCAAAACCCTGTGAAACTAAGACAGTGCAAGACAATGAAAACTTTTCCCAGAGGCTGATGGGCACCCTCAGTGCCACCAGGCAATGACATTTGAATTTAGTCAACATTCCCAGGACTGGGGCCAGTGCCCTTGTGAATGCAGGGTGGAGACAGGCTGGATTGTCCACTGCAAGGTGCACATCTTTCTCAAGCCACTGCTGCTGATGGCACAGTGAAACCAATCTCGTGCTTATAATATGTAGAAGTGATGACATTTCTGGAGTTAAATTACCTGCCAGGACAACTTGGGGGTAGTACAATATGAGCACCCAACATAAAAACAAATCCATACTGTGGATTTGTGCTCATCAGGACTTAGCTCAAGGCTAAGTCCTGATCCTATCAGCTAGATGTTTTCTTTAGACCTGTCTTTTAATACTTCAAACTATAAAACAAACTCTCCTAACAACAAAGACACTCACAGTCCTCATCTGAAGCCCAACATCACTACTGACTAATAAACAGATTAAAAAAGAGCAATGCAGATGCAACAGATATTAGTCCAGTCGTGTAATGTGCAGGCAGTCAAGAGGGCCAGAAGGATATATCCTGATTGCACAAGTAAACCTAAGATTTTTTGTTGTAGTCAGTCATTTTAAACCCAGTACCTTGCTAGGATCTCTGGGGCCTGGAAAGCATGGAGGAGATCCAGAGAAGCTCGGGAGCATTGGCCCTTACATTAGCACTGTCTGGGGCATGGTTATGTGGTTCCCTTCTCTCTCTCCCTTCACATTCCCTGTCACAAGAGGGTGATCTTCACCCCTGGGAATAATAACAGGTTTGACTCCCCTGGGCCTGGCACATTTCCACCATGAGGTTACCCTGTGCAGGGGTATTTACTGCCCATGTTGGCAGCTTCAAATCTATTGCTTGATTGCTGAGCCTTGCCTCCCACAGTGGAAACCCAGCCTGTTTGAAACCCTCCTTTAAACATATGCTATATTGTTTCAGGTGTCCAAAGTTTTATTTTACTTCTCTAGTAAATATCTTCCAGCTCCTAAATGAGAACTCTGGGAAAACTGCTCCCACAATGCAACTTAAAAATCACCCTGCAGAGACCTTACGTTCCTCAGCTTAAATCCAGCCTTCAGTGTGTCTTGAGTTATGAGGCTGTCCAGACCACTAATAGAGGAGCAGGGGAATTTACACCGAAAGGAATAAACAAGCCAACAATAAAAATAACCATTTATCTCTTCTTCCTCCCCAGTGTCTTACTCAAAAGGTCACTGTGTTCTTTCATGGAAGCAAAGCTCTATAATGTGAGTTTAGGCACTTTAGGCTAAACCCCAGAGTACTCACTTTTCCCCAAGTAACTTTGGTGGATTTTTAGTTCGATTTTTTTTCCTTGGATAAGGTCTAAGAAATAACCAGGTTCTCCGGAGCAGAGCAGGTAGTCAGGTCAGTGGAGCACATGCTGAGGGCTCCCCTGTTGACCTGGGGTGGCTCATGGCATAGTGCCAGCCTCACTTCCCTCCTCTTCTTCAGAAGAGGTTTGCCTGCAATAGCCTCAGCTCAGTGGACTAAAAATGCAGGTTGCAGGAAGGTACATCTAGTTCCCTGCAATCTTACACAAGGGCTGAACAGGCAGGCAGGTTTCCCCTGCACAGAAAGCAGCTGGCAGTGCCCAGTGGCCAGTTTAGGAAAGCAAACCTCTGCCCATGTCATCATGGCAGCTTGTTTTGCCAAGCAGAAGGTGTAACACCATCTAAAAATATGTATAACTGTTTAGGAAGAGCAGGACATGCATTGCTCCCCAAAAAATTTTCTCTTCCAGATCTTCCTGTAGATAACCAACTGCCTTGTAAAGATGCCATTGCATGGGACAGCTACTGCCTTTGCTCTCATTTCAGTGAGATCTGGCCACGAGTTTCTCCCTAAGATTATTCTGCAGACAGGACAAAGCATTTTATAGGGTTCAGTTTGGCTCAGAAGTTGTTTGGGATTGCCTGGAATTTTGGAAAATGCAGATCCTGTAGCTCAGGGTCCCTGGCTGCAGTGACATTGTGCAGGCGTCCTGCTGCCTTCCCAGATTCTGCTGCTAGAAAAAATAATACCCCATGCTTCTCCTGTACTTCCAAATCCTACAGCATGTTTTGTCAATGTCCACCATTGTTTAAAGCCCCTCTGGACTCCTGCTGGGGACATTATTTCCCTCCAAGTTTCATAGGCAGCAGGGGTTTCTTCCTGGTTTTAAAGGGGGCTCCCATGGATCATGAATAACCTGTGATGTTGCTAACACGAGCCTTACCCAGTTGTCCTGTAACACACACAAGAGTTCACATCTGAAAATCCAACTGGATTTCAGTCTGAGACATTTGTGGGCATTTTGAAATGCTCTGAATCCAAGAGAGGAGACTTGGCTGGTCATGCCAAGAAACCACTGTGCACAAAGCAGTTCCAGTATGAGTAGTTCCAATCTGTTTGCTGGAAAATCACGTCTTTCTGAAAGTTTGCTGAACATTTGCTCATTATTAGTCCTCAGAGGCCGTATTTGGTCTGTGGTAGTTTGGGCCAGGCACATGCAGGCATTTCCCCATGGTCAGGCTGAGCTGACTTGTATCAGGGCACCCTGGAGCAAGTCAGAGCAGGCCAAACCCTCTGCAGAGGCATGTGTGTGTCACCATGGCACAGGAGACACATTTAATGTTTATCAGCTTTGCCTGTACCACATCTAACATCTCCTCTTTTCCCTTTTTAAGCACAGAAGATGGGAAAAGGGATTTATTTTATTTAACACCCTAATAAAACAATTTATACAGATAGTTTACAAAACAAGTGGGTGCAATTTATCAGCAAGATGGATACAAAGAAAGAGCCTTCCAGTCCAATGGAGGAAAATATTCACCATAATGAATACACACACAATAGGTACACCACGTATCCACCTCAAACTGATTAATGAACCAAAAAATTTACCCCTTGTAAAAGGGATAAACAAAAAGCTTTTCAGTAACTGTAAGATATTATCTTTTTTTTTTTTTTTTGGCTGCAAAAAGCCTTAATAACAACATCTCTTTCTCTGCCACTCTCAAATACATTGATCTGAAGGATTGGGGCAGATCATAGGGCAAGGGTTTGAGGATTTTACTCCTCCTTTTGCCACTGATTGATTGTGTTAACAACCAAGGCAAGTCAGAATTCTGCTACATTTCATAGTTTCCCTTTTGTAAGTGGGATAATATTTCTGACTAGTTTTTGCAGAGCAGTTGGAGATCTTGGGGAGAAAGCAGATATTTAAATGCCCTATGTTATTATTTTAGGCCCTGATTCAGGAAAACATATATGTTTAAATACTGCTGCTTTAATGGGTTGCGAGCACCTATTTTAGGCTAAGCTCACATTGATGTGGTCTTTCTGAAAAAGCTGCCCTAAAACTTTTAATTATCCCTTTATAAATATCACCAGTTGAAGCTTATTTAAAAGATAATTTCTAAAATACAGGGGGAAAGTAGTGAATTAATGGCAGCTCAGCATATTGAGGCATTACCTTTCGTGCTTTACTCAGATGAAAGACTCAAGCAGGAGTACCCATGCCTTTTTGATTAGATGCATGCAGCAGGCTTTGGGTCCCCTTCAAAGATCCTTGGGCCGTATGGAGCCAGGAGCAGCTCCGCATTGACATCGGGGGAAAAAAAAAAATCAAGCTCTTTTCCTCAGAGCCTGACTTCTTCCCCCAGCCCCCCCCCCTCGTATTTGTATATATTTCGAGAGGAGAGTCAGGCTTAGCTTGTTCACAAACTGCAGTTCCTGGGCGGACCCCACGCACAGCTGGGCTGTAGCGGTGGATCCGCCTTCCCGGCAAGCCGGAGCCGGGAGCCTCGCAAAGAGGGGCTCCGGGCTTGACAGCAGAAAGGCAGGAGACTGGCTGCACCGAGGGAGGATGAGCTGGTCACCGCCGTGAAGCTGGGCTTCTGCTTGCCGGGGGGATCCAGAAATGGGCTACTGCAGGAGACCGGGTCTGCTTTCCTTGCTGCTGCTCTCCTTGTGTGAGTAGAAAAATGTTTCTGGTCAGGCAGTGTTTTAAGCAAGATACTCAGAGAGGTCGTTTATTTTTCCTTCCTCCAGCAAAACAGCTAATCTTTGATTTCTCCCCTGACAGCAATTAGCCAGAGGATTGGAAATAGCAGAGAGTTTAGTTGAATACTCTGCTACGACTGCATGAGCTGCGTATTTCTCCTATGGCGAGGGGCAAGCGATTGCTTGGTGGAAAGTGCTGTGTGCTCGCTTGGAGCAGCTCGCAGATGTCAGTGTTTACAGTGCAAAAATATATATAGGTCAGCATTACTTGTTGGAAGTTTTTATTTTATTGAGGGAGATTAAAAGCAACTGAAGTGCACCGCTGAATGATCTGGCTTCGACAGTGTCCAGATGTGGTGAGGTTTGCAGCTTAGAACTTTTATCAGCCCTGGTTTATGCGCAGAATTAATCGAACTATTAAAGAAGGAAAGAAGTGGGGAGAGGGGGAGGAGAAGTGTCTTTGCAACAACATCTGGTTATTCGGCAAACCTTTCCAGCACTTACGTAAAGATCTCTTTGTAATAAGTGCCCTGTTTCAGTTTTGATAGCACTTCTTCAATACTGTAGATAAAACCCTCCAGCAGCACTTGAAAATGTGCCCATCCGTGGTTTAACTTTTTCTTGTTTATATCTTGATGATTGTTTCATAACAGGGAATGGATTTGTATATAAGTGAGTGTTATATACACATCTCCTAAGTATGTGTGTGTGCCTTTCTGTATATACAGAGTCTGTGTATGTGTATACAGGCATATATCCCTGCAAAGCATATATTTATATATTTGCATGGACACTACTTTTAAAAGTGAACTCTTACAAACACAGACCTGTTGCCCTTGCTATGGAAATTTCAACACAACCAAAATCACTTTGTGCTCAAAATGATGAAGGAGGAGGATTATAATTCCAGTATTTTTTGCATCCAAATGAAATCACTGGGGGCAGGGATCTGTATCTGCATTCACTTTACATGGGTCCCCCTATCTACAAGACCAGGGAATAAAAGAATGGTCAGTAATTTGTGTGTAGGCAAACAAAACCATGGGTACAACTGTTGAAGCAGAGAGGACCAGATGGGGAGATTTACGACATAGTATCTGGTGGATTTTTCAAAGTTACAGAGATCTATAGTATTCACTTCTGTAGATAATACCCTAAAGTGTGGTTTGAAATGTAGCATGGTATACTGGTAACATCCTGCTAACTTAATCACATTTGGAGCAGGAATTACTACAAATTATTATTTAAAGGACAGTCTTGGGTTTTTGGTAAGAAAGAAGACCACTAATTATCCTTCAGAAATACCTAATTTTGGAGTTATTTAACTTATGGTTTCCTTTTTCTGAAAGGCAAGGTTAAAACCTTGAAAGAAGCCAAACCAAAACATATCACCATTACTAAGTTCATCTGAAAGGTTATATGACTGATATGATGACAAAATTTGCCTCTGCACAGGGTAACAAAAATAAGCCGAGGCTTGTTCTCTGTGATTCAGCTCACCAATGATAGATGTTTTCTGGGACTACATCCACTTCCTTTGCATTTAGTGTTAAGATTGACCCTACAGTCATTCTGAGATAGTAAAAGTACCCAAAGAGGCCACTTCACATTGACATTAAAAGAGAAGGGAAGACCTAGGTCCCCAAATTCCCCAAATTCACAGAATATTTACATTCAGCTGTTCTTCAAGCAACAAATCATACCACTCATCAAGCTTCTCTTTAAAGAGTGACAGCGCTGCCTTGGTGGCAGCAGCAAAGTTGCTCCTCTTAGCACAGAGATTTAAGACTTGCCATAGGGAACATGGCACAGAGCACTGAAAATCACCTACTGGATTTACCTAATTCTCCATGGCCAGCCCTACCAAGGCTTCAAAATATCCATCCTAAACTTTTCCTCGGTGGCAGTGCCTGCTGGAGGGCAGCAGTTTTACATGCTTTCTCAGCAGAAGGTGGAGACAGGAGCTGTAGTTTCACCACTGCTGACACAAACCCTCACACAGGTGAGCAGAGAATCCTTCCAGGACAGAGAGCTTACCTGGACCAGGACAAAAAAAAACTAGGATCATTCAGAATTGGAAAACTGTCATACAGGGAGGTGGAGCTGGAGGCTTTCAGGGTCTTTGGGTTGGCCAGGAAAGAGCTGGGAGATGAGCTGGCCATCTACAGCCAGGTCCTGGGAAAACCTTTTCTGGCAGAGGGCTTCCTCTTCTGTGGAACAGAGGTAAAACAGGATGTGCACACTGGAAGCTAAAATGGGGCACAACACAGTAAAGTTGTTCCAGCAGGTAGTTTCTGAGGATTAGGATGTGGTGGGTATGTGTTGCTCAAAGCCTTCAAGATTCCTGAAGGAAGTAGTCTTCCAAGCAAGACTACCTGCTTGAAAGTCTGTAACTTATACAGAAACTACAGATTTGATATCAGGATTACTGTATTGTGCACATGGAAACACTCTGGCCTTAAAAGTAGGAATTAGGAGTTTTCCTGCCCTGTTTTCTATTAATATTGGGAAATTATCCCTTGTGCTCCATCTGTCAGGAACAGGGCTCACATCCAAACAGGCATGGGGCTGAGCTCAGTCTCATCTCACAGAGGGGACAGCAAAGCATCACAGCTCTCTAACCTGTGGAGACTGCCTCAAGGACATGAGCTAAGTGTCACTGGTGTGACAACAGCTCTCAGGGCTGTGAAGAGCCCCAGGAGAGAGTCTTTGTGCATCCAACCTCCAAAAGAGGATATGAAACTTCAAATCTGCCAAGGCACGTAGCACTTACCAAGGGAGACAAGCTATACCCTTGGGCTCTTGGGTATATACCCTCACCTCTTGGGTGAGGTTCCAAAGAAAGAGAAAGAAGATTTTTGAAATTAAGTGAGGTTGCAGGTCTGCTACCCCAAGTCCAGAGCTCCCAGTTCCTGGGGTTTGAGTCTGCTTCCCCATAACTAGGTCTCCTGTTAAAAATGCTGGTCCACTGAAATATTCTGACTTTTTTTCGCCAAGTCTCCTGGGCTCCCTTTGCCATGGTTGATGGCTCTACAGAGAGTGCATTTGAGGGGTTATCTCCTGATAGATGGTGGCTTTCTGATGTTACATTCTCTTTCCTGCTTGCAAAAACTGTTCCCCCAGTGAGCCTCTTCAGCTAAATATATAGAGCATATAGAATTCATAAATCAGGACAGGGAGCTCCAGGGCTGTCAGAAAAGCATCTCTGGCTTTTGATCTTCCCAAGAAATCTCTGACCTATCCCAGGCTCCTCAGGCAGCTTGTTCAAGAAGTTGGCCTCTTATTTCTGAGGTCACCAGAGCTAAAACCAGAGGTTGTAGTGCCACCAAAATGCCAGCCCACTCCTCAGGCTAGGGCTCTATTGGGATTGCAGCCCAACACCAATGCATGCGAAATTTAGGAGCACTGGGTCAAACAGCGGGAGGACGAGGGAAGGAAAAAGACAAAGGAAGAGTCACTCTCCATTTCACAGGCATTTGCAGAAAGGAGCTCTGCAGGTCCAAGGACAAGGCAGAGCAGCAGAGCAAACCTCTCCTCCCAGGCCAAGCAGCACGTGAAGGTGGGCACTGCCCACCCCAGGACACAGGGCTGGTTATGACAGTCTGTGTCATATTGATTTAACACAGCCAAAATAAAGGAAGAAATTACCACCCTCAAAAAGCTCCGAGGGGCTACCAGAGCCCCACATTGGCTCGGTGTAGGTAGCTGAGTGGAGCAGGAACAGGATCCCACTGCCTGAAGGAGGAACTTGTGCATCCTACCATGAGGCTAAATAAGAACAAAGCTGCAGCAAATTCTCCAGTTAGGAAATAAAAATGGAAGACAGAAGAAAAACCCTGACAATGCAGAACTGGAGTGTTCTGCAATGTTGTAAGTGCCATGAGACTCAGCAGGGAAAGTGATGGCTTATTTTCAATTCACCTTTACACACTTCCAAATCTGATGCTACGGTTTCAGTCCTTGGTGTGAATTAGATTAACTGAAGGTCAAGAAGAGTGGCAGTGTACAGCTATGTGAGATGAATGAAAACTGGTATTTCCTCTCCCCTAGCACCTCCAGCTTTGCTCAGACTTGAGACAGGCTAGCATTGGTATAGCTAACCAACAGTAAAGCTTCACTCTGTATTTTAATAGGGGGCTTTGAGGAAAGAAATACTTTCTGAAATATTCGGTACAACTTGAAATTAAAGCACACAACTTTCTAACCAAAAAATCCCAACAACCAACACAAAACTGATGTTTACTGGTATTTTACTGGTGTTACCACTGTTTAATGATGGCCCCAAAGACATTTTTGTGTACTAGTAGTAAATAAGTTCAGCCAGCTGCAATCATGATACTTGTTACTCCCATTAGAGACATAGTTCTGCACAGATGTATCCCACGTATTCACTGAATATGCAGAAAGCAAACACTGGCATTAAAAACAGGTGACTGGGGCCTTTTATTCTGAGAAAGAATTCTGCTCTACTGCCTGTACTCCGCAGCTTTATATTGCTCTGTGATTTGCTCTGTCGAGTTTATTTCCTCAGGACATTGTTTTCCTCTCCCCTTAGTGATAACTCTTTGCAATAACATTTGCTTTCAGCCAGGCTCCACAGTGCTGCAACTTGCCATAAACTAATGAACTCTCCCATAGACTGTCATGTTTTCAAGGAAGTGCAACATCTGATACTTTTATTAAAAAAAACAGTCCCACCAAGGAGACAAAATCAGCAGCTCCCACACACTCTGCTCTTTTCACATCCCGAGTTCAGTGCTGTGTGCCAAGTGAAAGCCTTGCACTGGAAGGGGCCTCCGTGCAGAAGGGAGATAACACCACTGATGGCTGCCTGCCCTATCAAGCCTACATTATGTCCATGCTGGACCCCAACTGTGGGATAACATTTCCTTAGGGATCTTCAGGGGGAAGTGAAGGAGTGGCTGAAAGCTATCTTGGCCCCGCTTACATGCACATCCCTGAATTCAGAGTCAACTCTTGTGATCCTGCTTCTGGAAATGATCTGTAGTGTCCATCAGAGTCATATTTCTTCTTCAGTTGGTTCATCTTTTTGTTACATCCCATGTAGGGTTGAAACTCTGCTGCCAGCTTCTGGAAACTGTCAAAATTTTAGGAGAAGTGGGAGAGCCTTCTTATCATGCAATCCCCTCTGCAGCCCATGCTTCTACCAATTATGAGGCTCCAAGACTTAAACTTTCATGGAGTTGTTGCACTGCAGTGTTTTCCTTCCCATTGATAAGCCAGGAACAAATGACAGCTGATTTATACTGCAGCAAATTCTTTGTGGCATGTGGGTCATTAATGTGTCCAGCTGTGACCACAGCCTGCCAGGCTGTGCTGGATGTAGGACTATGGGCCGTGTGGACTCCAGCAGCCCAAGGACATGCCTAAACCCAAGTGCTACCCTGGATTCATGATTTTTATTTTTTTTAAGGACCTTATCACTATTTGAGCTGAGTGATTTGAAGGAATCAGCCTGGGCATGCTGTAGCTGGGGGGCTGGTGTGCAGTTCCAGCTACAGTGGGGAGCTGAGGTGGGGGTCCAGCAGTGGCAGCTGCAGAGTGTCACTTTGCAGGGTCCTGTGCTCCAGTTCCATCTGTGCCTCTCTCAAAGTGGCCACAACTCTCAAAGCAGTTGAAGCAGCATCATACTGGACACATTCTGGAAGACTTCTCACCTTCCCACACTGTGGATGGAGATGTTCCCTTTAGCTCCATGTCAGTTACTCTCCACTGGACCCAAAACTCCAGTCTTTCTGGATAAGTAGATGTCCAAAGAAAGCTTCCCCAGCAGCTTCCACCTTGGCTCCAGATTCAGTGCTGGTGAGCCATGAAGGTTTCTGGAGGAAATTCCAGACTGCCTTTACTCAGCCTGCAAAGAGCCGTTGTCCTGCCTGTGCAGCACTTGATGGCAAGTCCTCTAGCCATGCCTTGGAGCTGCAGAGTCCAGACCTCCAGGACCATCACACACCCCCTAATGCACACCCTGCATGCAAAGCAGCACCAGTGTGCTTGTGCCAGCCAAGGGAACCAGCACAGCCATGGCAGCCAACAAGCAGGGCTGGCTTATTGCCCTGCTCTGGAATCCAGGCAGGGCAGAGCCCTGAAGCAATCACCTGAGCTGACACCCACTGATGTCTGATACTGCCCCACTACCCAAATCTCTCCTAATCTCTTCAGTTCTTGCAACATCCCTGTGAAGATGTTCCCTCTGGGAACACACATCTTTGCATCTGGAAGGTTCAGAGACATCTGCTGGAGTTGGCCACTAAGGCCACCAAGAGGGGCCTTTTCTTTGGATCAACAATGGAAAACCCTGGGATTTTGATGCTGATTCATTCTCCCTTCAGCCATCCCAAACCAAAATGCTTAGCTGTATCCTGCATTGCCATAGTTCACCATGCACCCCATCAAAATATGTTGTTGCCAATGTGGATTCATACCATGACCAGCAGGTGTGAAAATCCAGAGAAAAATTTCTTCACTTCTCATGCAAAATCAGGAGGATTTATCCCCCTGAGTTATGTGGAGGATAACTCAGGCCCCATCCTGGAAACAGGTTCTTGTGACTGCTGTGACTACAAGAGCTTCTGGTGCATTTACAGTGAACACTGGTACAGATATTTCTTTTAAAAGATCCTTTGCTGCTTCCAGGTGGTTTGTTAAATAAACTGCTGTCCATGCAGAATGAATGCCTGTGTCCCCCTCGAGTGTTTGACTGAGCAGGTTGCCAGTCAATGCAGCTGGAACACGATGAGGAACATCTGTTTGATGTTGCTTGATAAAACTTCCTGCCTTGGAGACTCTAAACACCAGCATCCAGCATGGAAGAAACTGAATCAGCTGCTGTCTTGCTGCGTAAAGCATTTTTTCCATGCTAGATCTATCCCAAAATTAGCTCCAGCCAGTCCATGATAGCAAAGAAGACCCTTCTTCTTACAGTGGGAAGTGACACACAGACCCATAAGCTCAAGCAGTTGAATGAATCATCCTTCTTCAAATAGACCCAGGGTACAAGTATCCACAGAAATAAGACCAATGGATCCCCTGGGATCTCAGTTCCTGCCATGCCTTTAATATGTCAAAAGGCACTCAGTGGAAGAAAATGCAGACATTCCCACCAGAGGCAGAAACTATTAGCTTGGGGGTGAGGTCTCAGCAAACATTTACTGTGGTTTTGTATATGTGCCCTGTGCTCACCTGTTTGTAGAACAGCATCATCACATCTGAGCCTTCCTTTCACCCTTGCCAGTGCTATCAGCTCTGCAACAGGCTGTGGCTTGGGAAGCAGCTCTTGGGCAGAAGCACTGCTCAGCATATTCAGATTGTGGCATGTCTCAGGAGGTATCCAGAGGCAGGCTGCTGAGTTGCTAAGACAAGGCACTACTGCAAAGTGATGAGACTGTGGAGCAGGAGATGGGGAATAGAGAATATTCCCTGCTTTGTCATTTTTTCCATGCTGGAAGAGCAGCTTTGCCCCCTGAACCTCATCTCCCCCAGCTGCTGAGTCTCCCTGGAGCTGTGCTGCAGCTCTGCCCAGGGGCTGGGACTTATGGGAATCTTCTCCTTCTCTTGCAAAGGGGATCTCTTGAGAGGCATTGCAAAGACACACAAGCTCCTGTTATTTATTTCTATGTGCAAAGAAAAAGTGCTTCAAGCTTTGTCAACAGGACTCTTGGTTCCATTTCTGAAAAAGATTCCTTTCCAATCCTGGTCCCCCTGCCCTCCTACCATAGCTCTCTTCTGCTTTAAAAAATGGAAAATATTCAGTTTGACTTCAACCCTACTAGGCAGTGTGTTTTGGTGAGTTACAACACAAGCTCCTTAAAAGACAATTTTTAACAAGTGAAGAAAGGCACAAAAGAGAAGAAGACACCATCTATTATGTGCTAAACATGGGACACTTCAGGAGAAGGCAGAAAGTTTTTAGCATCTGTAGCCCAAGCTAACCTCAAGTTCCCTCTGACGGAACAAATTACTTAATTTCTGTTAGAGCTGGCCTAAACAGGGGCCAAATTTGACTCTACATAATAATTTCAGCAGACATAAAGAGCTGGCAGTGTCAGAACAAGTTGATGACAGCACATGGATGGAGAGTTCACAGAACATCTCTGCCCCAGCAGCTTGTGACACAGTCCCTTGCAAGCCCTTTTTCTCCTTGGGAATCAAAGTAAACAAATGCAAAAAATGCAAACTGGTCAATCATAAGAAGTCCAACCAGAGATGAAGAGCAGCAGCTCCAGTCCAATGTCTCTTTGTGGGCTCATCAAAGACCTTCCAGCAGATGGGATACCAAATGTGTGCCAGGAATTCCAAGCACTCCTCAGTTCATCTAAAGGAAGTTCATCTAAATAATCAGTAACCCATTTGCACTTAAAACAGAGCGAACCCTGGTGCCCAAATGTGACCCAGATAATGTTTCTGATGTGTTTACCTATTTGGATGGTATCCTTCAATTTCAATTCCATCTACTCACGGAAATCCAGGATTCATGCAGAGCCTGAAAAATACACAGAGAATTGAATTCCAGAGCATAATATGATGATAATAGTAAAAAAACACTGACTGTTGCACAGTAGTTTTACTTGAATGGCAGTAGTTTAGGCAGAGCAATGTCTGCTACCAACTTGCAGCTCACATGTTTTTGCTACTTGGTTGATTGCTGCTGCTTTTTCTGTGCAAAAGGGGGAACTCATGACTGCTTCATCTGAGAATGAGCTGCAGTTAATTGGGATATCGGATAGACTGTTGATCCCTCTGCAGAAACAAGAGCAATAAAAATGATGGCAACAGCAGAGTGGATTTGGTTGACTGTTGCGTTCTGCCATGCAGCTCTCAGTCCTAAAAGTGCTCTAAAATTCTCAGCAATTTCTGCAGCAACTTGCAACAGGATGTGCTCAAACCACCCGTGCGTGGCCAGGCAGTGACTCCTGCTCCCCAGCAGTGTGGGAGGTGGGAGAATGGACTTATTTTTAAGACAAGAATTTAGTCAAAACCGAATCACTGCAAGGTACTCTTCAAAGGGCTGAAATCTCGGAGCCCTCTGAACACATGGCATGCAAATCCCCAATCATTAGAAGGCAACTTCCAGCTCAGCCCTCGGCAAACCCCACTGGCAGCGTGATGTGCTGATAATGCATTGCCTCACCCTGCAAGGCCCAGATAAGCAGAGCTGCTGGCAGAGCTGCTAAAACTACTTATGAACTGCTGAAACTCAGCATTCCCCCCCTCCTCAGACCCTGAATAAGTTGCTTTGCTTTCCATCTGACAAGGAGGAGTGGCACGTTCCCTTTGCCTGCTGTCAGGGCTGGTGGGAGTTGCTGTGGCTGTGGGGCCATGCTGGGGTGCTGGTGGTGGTCACCACACTGTATCCGTGGTTTTCTCTTGGGCTGACCCCTGGCTGTGGGTTTTTTCCCCTCCCAGGCACTTCAGGCTGTGCTGCTGGCTTGGCTTGCTCTCTCTAGGGTTTTCCAATACAACAAGAGAAAAGGACAGCAGAATATAGGAACGAGAAAGAAATGGGGACATAGGTGCAATGAAAGGGACTTGTTGGACAAGGTTGCACCTTCAAACACAGGATGGCTGCAAAATTTGGTTTGTGTCATAGCTGCCCTCCTCTGACATTCATAGTCCAGTGGCTGACAAATGCATAAAGGGATGAGTACAGGTATTACCAGGCAAACCCACACCTCCTTTTGTCTGCCAGGGAAGCTTTTGCCTGCCCTGGTCATGGCTCTGGAGGTGCTGACCATAATTACACAATGTCCCACAATATCCAGCAGGTAGGGAGTAAAAAAACCCCACTCTCAAGCTGCTGTCCTGGGCAATGTGAGGGATTCCTGTGCTAACCTTCTGTTCTAATCCTCAACCCTCCTTCACGCTGTGTTTTCAAGGAAGGATGCAGAGCATCCCTGCTCATCTCACAAAGGAATAAACTAGCCTCCAGCAGAGGGGACAACCCCTAACTTTTGAGTTTTCTCCTTGTTTCAGGACAGCTTTCCTCATCTAGCAAGTCAGCACAAGGATAGGTGCAGTGGTGACACCCACATGGAGCTGTGAGCTTGCCCACCATCACTGCCCTCAGGGCTGTCCCATCCTGCCCCTTCACCACCCTCATCTGTCCGTGGATCACACCTGGAGTCACCTTTATGATCAAACTCCAGCCCAGCAATTGGCAAATGGTGTTACATGGTCCATGAGCCCAGCCAGGTCTAATACAGCATTTCAGCTTAATTTGACTTAGCTTCTTGCCAAGGTGAAGCAGGTGCTTGGCTGCCTCAGGGACTGACTGAAAAATAAATAACATGCAACCAGGTAAGCCCCAACCACCAACCTTACTGATATTTCAGTGAAGTGGATCCAGAAATACAGACATCATTTTCAGACATTGCTGAAAGTTTCAAAGACACTGAGAAAAACAAATTAAATAGTGCAAAGCCACTACTGTTGTATCCATTCCACATTCCCCCATCCTCAGCTCAACATCTCTGGATGCAAACTGGTGTTAATGGGAAAGATGTTGTACATGACACCAGAAAGCAAGTGCTCCTGAAAGAGCTTGAGTTCAGAGTCTAATGGGGGTATAGTTTTTGCCTCACCTGATATTTACAGTGCTTCCAAAGCTCAGCAAGGGCAGAACATCTTCCTTGTCATGTTGGGCTGGGTCCTGCTGGGCTTCAGGACCTCAGGACTGCAGAGCTGGCTTGCCTGGTTTTTCAAACTTTAATGCCAAACTTTCTTTGGGGAGTAACTTTCACATTTTGAGTTCCTCAGCTGAAAGACAAAAACAGGCAAGTGTCACACATTTCAAGGCACAGGAGACATCAACAAACTTACTTAAAAATATTTAAGTAAAATAAACTTCATCTTCATAATTTTTCCTCCTAACACACTGTCATCTTCTATGTGCAATTTTTCCATAACTCTTTTCTAATGGGTTGCATGAGAGCTTGGATGCAAATTAACCAAGAGGAGATGGGAAAGATCCTCCAGGAATTGCTCTGCATGTGGAAATGAATTTCAGTTTAGCCACTTCAGAGCAATTTTTTTGTTTACTTTCCACTGACATGAAATCAGCCACGATTGCATCGCATGCGGGATTGGTTAGCCAGTTACATAATGCTCAATAAATCCAAGAGAAATAATATAAAACACATCACTCAGTCTGGGAAGAGGAACAGTAACTCAGTGTCACCAACCCGCCCGGGCCAGTGAAGCATCTGATCCAACGCTGGGGGATGCAGGGTTGTGCTGTTGCATGATAAATGTGATTAGGAAAAACGCTTGTGGCACGTGTGGGGGTCGTGAAGACAGGCAGATCGTGTGTGATGGTGAGGGTCTGTCAGGAGAGCTCAGAGCCTCGTGGGGAGGGCAGCTCAGCCCAGCTCCAGCTGGCTCTGCTGCTGCGTGAGGTGTTACCTCACCCCAGTGACGCTGCTCCGAGTGCTGCGTAAAATCACAGCGGCCCTGTAAACAGAAAGAGCAAGATTAGGTGATTAATTATTTACCACAGATTGTTCCTGCAGTGGCGTGTGGAGGAGAGAGAACATTTCACTGGTGGTCCCTGGGGAGTGGGAAGGAAGGGAGGTGACCCAGGACGGGGTTGCCAGGCTAAACACAAAACAGTAGTGCTGATTTAAACAAAAAAAAAAAAAAAAGGGGGGCTGTAGGAAGACTGAAGGTACCTCTGGCCCTGCAGTGCCAGCACTCTGGCTCTCCCAGGAAAGCTGTCCAGCCCACAAATTCATTGCTCCAGGCACACAGCACTGCTCTGCCTGGAGCGGCTCTTGGCCTCCTTTCCCACATTTCCCCGCCTTCTCTGCTCCCCCGCTTTGCTTCTAGTCCCAGAGGAGACCTCTGATGCCTTTACCCACGCCGTGGCTAACTTCCAACCGAGGAAAAGCTAGGGATGAAGGGGTTAATTACTACAGGCGCAGCACAAGCCAAGTCTGTAAGTGACTCCCTATTGCTATTTCGAAAAGAGGCTGCCTGGAAAGGGAAAGGAAAAAAAAAAAAAAAGAGAGGTTTACTTTACAACCATCATTATTTCATCTGCAGAGTTTATACAATGGAAAATAAAAGCCAGGGTACGTGAAGTCAAATCATTTCTGTTTCATTAATGGTATGGAAATCGTTTTGTTTTTATAGGGGAAAAACAAATGTGAACTTGATATGTGTGTGTGTGTGTGTGTGTGTGTGTGTGTGAGCGAGCATGCAACTCCCTTCATTGCAAAGGGCAGAGCAGTGAAATCCAGAAATAAAAAATGACTCAGAGGCCGTAGGACCTATGAGTCAGTTGAGCTGTTGTTGTTTTTAAACACAAGCGAGAGCACAATATGGCAAATAATTGCCCCTGCAGCCCCCCCTGCCACAGGCATCCCCGCTGGCCCAGGCACAGGCTGCCCCTGCCAGCCCCCAGCACTGGGCATCGGCATCTCCACCCCAGGGACACAGGGCTGGAGCAGGGCTTGTCCCAGCAGGAGCAGCTCTGGGGACAGAAAGTGAAATCTGTGAAAGAAGCTCGAGGTCCGGTCAGAGTGGATGGAGGAGACAAGTGGCTCCGAGGGCAGGTGGAGGAGTGCAGGGCCAGGTGCGCTCCCCTGTCCTCACCCAGACATCAACTGACCAAAATCAAAGAGAATCTGCTCTGGCCAAATTCTCCCTGCCAAGTGCCAGGCATCTCCTCACTGGCCCCTGGCACTCCAGCTTGCCTGGGTGCTGCTGGCTTTGTTGGGGCACAACCCTGGGGTTCCTCAGTACAAAACATCCCCACGCCCCAAAGGCAGAGACGTTGTGCTGATGCACAGAAAACTTGTGAAAGGCACCCGAGAAACACCGGAGATTACCAAAGCAGAAGGACGGACAGCAATCTGCAGAGCTGGTCCCTCCCCTGGGTGAAGTTAGATCATGATGTAATTTAAGCATCTGAAAGAGACTGGAGAAGCCTGCTGTTATGATCCATACCCAATTTACTTTGTAATGGGACTAAGCAGTATTTGCTAAACACTGAATTTAAAGGGATCTTTTCACAAAGGAAAAGTAAGTGGTAGAATAAGTCAGTTACCAGCCTGTTTGAAGAAGGTCCAAGCAAACCAGAAATGCATAGTGCAGTGCCTCCTGGCACTGGAAGAACTGGTGTCTAACACAATCAAAATCAGTCCTTTTTTATGCAGCAGGAAACATTTCTGGCTCATTCGTTGCTCCATACTTACTCTGCCAAATGCAGTATTTATTATGCAGGAGCATGTGGGACCACATACCTGAGGGTGGAGCCTGGGTTGGTCCCCTGGTCTGAAGGCAGCACTGATGGATTTCCTGGGAGAGCCAGTGGCTTGTGCCTTGCAGAGGCAGAAACTGGGGTATTAAGATTTTCCAGCTCCATTTGATTTTCCTCTCCTACAAAGATAAAGATACAGTGTAAAACACAGGGATGGAGAAGAGCAGCAGACCCCACCACTGGAGAACAGGAGTGTGCTGGAGGAAACCAAGCTGCATCCAAAATAGAAGTACAACACTTTGAGGTCTGGTTCTGGGGAGATTCTGCAGCACAGCAGGATGCTGCAACAAGACCAGGCAAGACTGCAAGAAATCTGCAAGAAATCTGGGATCACTGTTACACAGGTCATGCTGAACAACTTCCATGGGAACTTCTGACCCTGCACAGAATCTCCTGGAAATCAGGGCACAGGAATTACCCCGATGCCCATCTGTGGCACTGGTTGTTGCATGATGGAGGAGGCAGCTCAGGAGTAACCTGGTGATGGGGAGCACCTGGTGCTCTCACATGGGTCAGCGAGAGAGCAGAGCCCATCAGCTCTGCCGTTGGATTAATCTTAAAAACAAAGTACTGCGTATAAAAGGGAAGGAATTTGTTTGTTCTCATAATAATTTTATGAGAGGCTCTGTTATTGCATACTTGTGTCGTTAACCATGGATAAAAGCCCAAAGCAAAGCCTAATCCTAAACTTGGCGGCAGGCGCAGGACTCACCGCGGAGCCCAGGCTCACCCAGGTGGGAAAGCAGGTCCCAGTGCAGGTTGTGTTTCCATCAGGGAACCTATCTGAGGGCTGCCAGGAAGAACAGGGCTGCAGGGTTGCGTTAGAGCTGCTCCCCAGTCCTGTGTTTGAGTGCACTGCTCATTAGAGAAAGCAAAGAGCATCTCAACTAATCTCCCTAGCCTTAGTCTCTCCCAGTGCAAAGCCTGGGGATTACAGGTTGACTGAATTGCATGGAAAAGATGATGCAGGGGCCCCCAGAGCCACTACAGTAGCAGCAAGCTGGGCAGCCCTCTGTGACTGCTGAAAGAGTGTCAGCCCCATCCTGGGGTGCTTGGAGACATGCAGAAAAGAGGGGATAGGCTTCACTGTAGAACATTTACCAACTAAAAATTAATAAATTTTCTTTGTCCTTGAGAAATACAAGCAATGTAAGGACAAGACAGGACATGATCTGAAGGTCCTATAATGGATGCCCTGTATAACAAAAGCCTTGGTCTCCTTCCCCCTTGGGAAGGGAAGAGCTGGGAACAGGGATAAGTGCCCTAGCATCTCACTCCAAACACATTCTCTTAAGCCCATCTTGGTGTTTAGCTGTCCCAAAGCACCATGCCAGGGAGAATACTTGAGAACTGAAAGTGTTCGTTCTGCCCCTCAGTGAAAATGCATTTCCTGCCCTTGCTTGGGCTATGAGGAGCTTTCTCCTTGCCTGTAACAAACGTGCTGTGCCTGCACCCCCAAGCACCCCCAGCTTGCTCCTGAGTGGCTCCTCCTCCTTGGGAACCACAGTGTGGGGAAAACTGGAGCCAGAGTGAGGTGCTGGGTGACCCACCTGCTCTCTGGGGCTGCAGTGGTAGAGATGGCCTCACAAAATCCCCTTCCCTGTTCTTACAGGTGCAGTCCCTGCTGGCAGAAAGCTCATCTGCTGTGGGTGGCTGCTTCAGTGACAGCAGCGATGGGACTGGGGTGGAATTCTCTCTGAGAGCTGTTTTCAATGACTCCTGTGTTGGGGAGAGGGTGGGTTATTGACTACAGCAGTGGTGTTTCCATGGGCTTTGCAGGTGGCCAAGCAGAGGTTGTGGATGCTCTGTGGGCAATGAGAGGCTGGAAGGCTGCCCCGACATGCAGGAAAAAATATCCCGGTGTCCTTGGGTGGTGTATCACCCCTGCTGCTATTGCAGGAGAGACACAGGCACTTCTGGCATCGTTTTTCCATTATTCCCTGACTTGAAAATCATCTCATATTCTCTCAGTAACCTCTCTGGGGTCCCAGTTATAGATATCAGAAGATTTGATCCTGCTCTCGTGCACAGGAGAACAAGCCTTCCTATTGATGGGAAGCCAAGCTTGCTGTGAGCCCACCTATCAGTAACTTCAAACCATCTTTCCAACTGTCCTTCCACAATAACTTTGACTAACTGTACTATTTATTGGCTCACATCACATCCTTATGGCTTCAATTTATTTTTGGAAAACTCAACCCACATTTAATTAGTTTATAGTTTGTTCCAAGTTTTGCTTATCCAGCTCTTTTTTTTTTTTTCCCCTAACTTTTTTTTTTTTTGAAGTTTGTATTTTGATGTTTAGCATTTGCCTTGGCAACATCTGGAACCCGTTTATGGAAGTGTATTGTTACTTTTACTGCTTGTGCAGCTTTATTAAATCATCTAACTATTAATATTGAAAGTGTTCATCTGGGTCTAATCAGGGCCAAGATGAGTGATGTGGCAGTTAAATTGTACCTACAAGCTAATGGTTCAAGGACACACAGTCCTGAAGAGCCTTGCAGTGGGCTTTGGGCTCTTCTTTTAAGCTTCCTAGCTCAAGAAGGAGGAGGGGGAGGAGAAAAAAGAGATATCCCTGCTCTTTCTTGCAGAGCAGATAACAGAATCACAGCCTGAGTTAGTTTAGAACAATTTGTCTCCAAAGAATTTTGTCCAGTTACTGCTGTATTTCTGGCTCTTGTTTCCATATTTAACTCCTTCATCTGTCCTGGCTTCCCCTCTGCACAGCACAGCCAAGCCAAGATCCCCAGCACACACACCAGTGCACTACGGGCGAGTCTGACCTTCTGCCCTGAGATCTCAAGCAAATCCTAGATATAAATAAGTAAATAACATACCTGGTGGGTATAAATATATAAATAACCAACCTCATCCTGCACCAGCAACATCCACGACCTGGATTTGTCATTTTGTGACTCCTCTGCAGAGCCTGCAGGTGTCCCTGGGGTGGTGGTGCTGAGCCAGTCCCACGGGCGCCTGCTGCGAGCGCAGCACACGGGGGAGCTGGGGATGGGTTGGGCTGAAGGGGTGGAAGAGGAACTGTGGCAGCGACGCCACCAGAGCACAGGCCTGGCTGTGGTAGGGCTTGGGTTTGGGGTGAGAAACCAGTTTGCCTTCAAATCTCTGTTCCCATGAGATTACCCAAATGGAGTCTGTAGGGTGCGGTGGCTATTGCTGTAGGTTGAAGGCTGCACACAAACGCTGGGCCTGATTTCTGTTCCACACCCAAAATTCTCATCCTCCAGTGGAGTTTTGCCTCAGAGTCTACAAGCCCTGCTCTGGCAGAAAGGTGAAGGTAGCTCATGCTGGCTGCAGGTGCTGCAAATCCCAGCTGAAGCCATGGTTTTGGTGGCTCACCCTCGGATGGATGTGGGTAACTGGATCTCTTGAGGTCACCCACAAAATCTCAGCGTGCCCCAGCAGGGCCAGAGCGGCCTCATGGATGGGGGGATGCTGAGCAAGAGGCTGTGGGCAATATCTTCACTTACCCTGCTCCCCCTAAACCTGGCACAACACAATCCCTGCTGATTTTAAGCCTGGCATGGGTCATTTAAGCCAAAATTTCCTCCTTCCAACTTCAGATCCAACAGTCTTTTCCTCTGCACCCAGGTCTTCCCCCCACCATTAACCTTGGCCCTAAATACAAGGCCATGGGAGCTTGTAAATGGTTTATTTCTGTGCGGGAGCCTTCCAGCAGTTCTTTACGACTGTTGCAGGGAGAGGGGTCTGGTGAGGGAAGCAGAGCAGGCACGTGGAATGCTGTCAGAGCAGGCTGCATGCCCTGGATTTGGGGAGCAGGAAAGTTAAAAAACCCTTTTTGCTGTTGGGACAGGGTCCGTGGGCTCAGCTGTGAACACAGACAGGTCACAGAGGTGACCACCAAAAACACAGGAGTTCCTGCATGTCACTGACAGACCTGGGGGTGCCCATGGCTGTGCTGGGTCAGCAGGTCCCTGCTTGCAGGGGCTGAGGCTCCCCAAGTCACAGTCAGGAATTTTGCAATTTTTTTTTTTTTTTCAGACTTACAGCTGGTGATGGAAAGCTCTGCGAGGGCTGTGGCAGCACAGTGAGCTATGACTGGGGCTGAGAGTACCCAGCACTGCTTGGTGGCTCAGGGACATGGCAGCCAGAGAATTATGGATGATCCAAAGCTTAAAAAAATTAGCTGTTGTCGTTCAGGTTCATACCCGAACACTTTGGAGTACATATATTTAAGTTAAAAAAAAAAGTATAAATAAATATTTCTACATAAGCCACTCAGTGGCATTTTTAAAGACATTTAGCAGCCTTAAGACAGGAAGTTTAAATTTAGCTGGGATTTATCCCTTAACCAAGCATAGTTCATGCACCCTTTTTATAAAAATAGAGATAATGTTATGCCTGTGAGTTACAGGCAGAGCAGCTCCCCACAGTTATTCCTGCTGCTGGGGCAGGTGTGAGGCTCAAGGGCTGGGAGAATATCTCGTGCTGGAATGGGCACAGTGGGCAGTGGAGCCCTGGAGGGAGCAGCCCCTGTTGCCCAGAGCTTGGGAAGGCTCAGCACGGACACTTGGGGAGTGGGCAGCAAACACCTTTCCCAGCTTGGCCCCATTGAACAGGAAGGGGGAGGACGAGGAGGCAGCAGGAGAGGCGGGAGCTGTCCCAGCCTGGCCGTACATCCCTCCCCTGCACCTCTCCTCCTGCTGAGAGGGGAATAAATGGGCTCTCCAGGCACGCAGGGACCCGGAGATGCCCCTTTTCCAACACCGAACGCACTCGGGGTGAGGGGAGATGCCAATTTGAGCCTGGGCTGAAGAGGAAGAAGCAAATTTCCCCTTGATGATAAATGGTACGGGAAAAGCAGAGGGAAAACGTGATTCTCCGCGGTTTCCCAGGCTTTTGTCCCGCAGGCATTCTCCCACCTCCTCGAGGCTTTGGGATAACACAAAGCACAATTGACTGGGCAGTGGAGAGCCAGGCAAAGGCTTTTTAAAAAAACGCACGGAGCAGTGGGGTCAGTGGGGGCTCCTGGCTGTGTGAATCTCTGGGAATGGTGGTTGTGTTCCCCGCTCACCCGCAGCCCCCTGTGCCCGCAGCCTGCGGGGCCGGCGCCCGCCGCAGCCTCCAGACCAACCTGTGCAAGTGGTGCGACTCCACAGCCCCGGCGTGCGAGGAGAAGGTGTGCTACAGCAACTGCAACCTCAACTCCTACTGCGAGGACCCCTACGAGATCTGCGTGGCAATATGGTGAGAGGAAATCCCCTCTCCAAGGGGGGACAGGGATGTGTGTACCCCTGTGCTTGTGTTATTGCCTATTGCAGTAATTCAGGACTTTCTCTTCCTCTTGCCTTGGCTCCATTGTAATTAAAATTATAATGCACAGTAAAAAAAAAAAAAAAAAAAAAAGCCAGTCTCATCATTTGGTCTGCCCCGTAATTAGTACCAGTTTATTTTCTAAGTAAGTTCAGCTTTTGAGTGTCTGACACAAAGCGGGGCAAGTTTGCTGCAGGACCTATAAATTCCCATAAACCTCTGAATTTAGCTTTACAAGCTGAACCCAAGGGCAAAGCAGCAACACTGACCTCCAAACCTATGATGTCCTCTTGCATCAGGGGGGTGAAACCTCAGTTCACATGCAGGGGTGCAGCCAAGGTCAATCCCCATCCAGCACATGGACAACTGAGCTGGCACCACACTGGGGTTAACCCACTGGGTTTAACCCACCTCTTTCCTATCCCCTGGAAAAAGTCCTTTTCTGCTCCTGTGAGAGGTGCCTGGACAGGAAACACAATCTTGCATTTCAGGCCAAGCACACACTGCATGGTTTGGCCCGGAAGAGTGCCTCCCCCAGCTTTTTGGGCCCTGTGAGCAAAACTAAAAAAGCATCCATTTTGAGTCTGCCCAGAGTGATTTTCCTCCACTTTCCCTTTTAATTTGGCTGCCAAAGTGAAAGCCAGCCAAGCACTTATCGCTAGGCTTTATCTCAACCTGCTAATTAGCGTGAATGCTGAATGCCAGCTTTCAGTAGGAGTTTGCCACAACTTAATTGTTGCATTATGGACTTTTAAAAAGCAAAACACAACAAGAAACCCAAACAAACAAATAACAAAATCCACCCCCTGCCCCAAATTCCCCTACGCACACATGGAGAAGCCACCTTAAATCCTGGCTAGGCAATCCAGTGTGTCACTGGGTTTTTCCCATTTACAGCTTACACGTACAGGAAAAAGCAAGACCCCTGCAGCAGGAATCCCCATGCCAGGGAAGCAATCCCACGGCACAGGATGGAGCTGCATCCTGCAATGTGGATTGGGTGGGGTGAGGCAGCTACACAGTCACAAATACCCTGCCAACCCCTGCCAGCATCTCCCATCCCATTCTAAGATTCAGCCAGAGAATAAGATCACCTCCAGGCCAGCCTTGCTGCCTGCTGCTCACTTGCAGAGGCATTTGTGGATCATCCAAACTTGTCCTGAGTGGGTATCTCAGTCACAGCAGCAGCTTTGGCCTCATGCTCGTGTGCTCCAGGGTCCAGCCTTAGCAGAAGGGATCTCACCCTCCTAGGACTCTTCATCTGGGAGCTCCTCTGTCAAATTACCTGGTAGCCACAAAAAAAAAAAAAAAAAAAAAAAAAAAAAAAAAGTGGGGAGTGCTGAAACTGGGGCACTTCACCAGGGAGAGGGTGATGAATTGAGGTCCTTGCCTTGGCTTTTATGTCTGACTTCCCAGCTGACCTCAAAGACATGGTGAAATCTCTCCATACCTTCATCCCCAGCTTTGCACCACCAGGTCAGGAGGCAGAGGCTGCTCCTGGAAAAGTAATGAATGGTTGTCATTTCTTTTAATGCACCCAGAAGTAGCTGCAATGCTGTAGCCTGTGCAGGGCCAGTCATGCCCATCACTGGTCCTATAAGTACGTGTAAGTAGAATTATACCACAGCCACTGCAAATAGTCATTCCCTACACAGCTTTAAAGAAATGATCTTAGGACCGGGTTTAAGGTGACACAAGGGCCAAGCTGCCGGGCTAACTCTGTGTGGGTTCATTTGTCACTTGCAGGAGACAGGACAACGAGAGCATCAGGATCAGCACGCTCTGCCACAACCCCCAGCGCCCCATCGAAAACCTCATGGTCCCCAACTACAACACCTCGCGCTGCATCATGAGCCACCAGCCCAGCGAGGACGGCGTCATCTACGTCTGTGGCTGTGTGGATGAGCAGGAGTGCAATGACAAACTCATCTTTGAAAACCACACCAATGGTGAGTGCTTTTGTTAATGCTGTTTATGGGGGAGCAGCACCCAGCACCAATGACAAATCCCCTGTATTTCCTGTGGAGGAGGAGGTGCAATGGCAGAAGAGGCTCTTTTGCCATCTTCTTTCACCACCCTATACAAAAGCCAGCTAAAATCTCTACCCCGTTACTGAGCCCAGCGTTTTGTCTGTGGCCAAAGCATTCCTCACAGAAATACCTGCAGCCTTTGTCTGGAAAAATCAGGCGAAGGAAAACCCACCATATCTCTCAGTGGGCTGTGCCTTCAGCAGAGGTTGAATCATCTGGGGAACCCAGGGGCTGGTGTAACGTAATGAGAGTCAAAAGCTCTGAAAGCTTTAAATAAATCACGTTGGAGCAAATCCTGCCCCAGAACACACCCACAGGAACTCATGGCTGTAACCCAAAGAGGTGGAGATGCTGGGGTGGGCACACAGGAATGCCTCCCCTGCTGCTCTCCTGGGAATTCCTGCAGCAGTGTTTCTCCCGGGAAGGGACAGCTGCAGCCAGCCAGGTGCTGAGCACACATGTGAGCGTGGCTTGGCACGCTGCTGCACGTGGCTGGAGATCCAACGGGAGCTGTAAATCCACAGGAGGGAAAACTAAGAGGCAGCTCATTTCTGTACCTCAGGAGGGTCGTATGCTTTGGAAATATTTCCAACCAGAGCCTTTGGGGGCTTGTCTAAACCTCCCCAGCTCCAAGTGGCCCAGGTTTATCCAAGTGTCCATCAACAATCCGACCTGTAACAAAAGCAAAATGAAATGCCTCAAATTTTCCATAATCACACAAGGAGCCTAAGCAGAACCTGCAAGCCAGTGGTATAGCTCTCCTGCAATATAAGGAAAAAAGAAAAACATCACATGAAATGCAAATTCTCTGAACAAACAAGTCACTTTAATGGAGGCAAATGATGCTAAATTTGGCGGTTCTTTGCTGCTTCCCCAGCCAAACATAACAGGTACACACACTTCTAGGGAGAGATAGTCAAATCCCAAAGCTGGTGCTGGGATATGCAATTTCACACAAAAATGACAACTGGCTCATTGGAAATGCCACCCCCAGCAAAGGCTCCATAACCAGCCTCCTCCTGTCAGCCTGCGCGGAAAGCGCTGGAAGTCAGAGCAAGACCAGTGCAGCTCTTTAACAACCTCTCCTCTTAGACACGGGCCAGGGGCCAGCCTAGGCAAACCCCAAGCTCACAGATTCTTTACATCCTTTCCTTCTGCTTTAAGGGATCATTTGCATTCTAAATATTAAATTATTGTCACGTTCAATGGTCTAGACAACTCCTGAGCAGAGAAAGGAGCACTTCTCATCTGCTGAAGCAGACAGATTTTTTTCCTGTTTCTTGATTCCTTAAGCTTTGCTTTCAGGTCTGGGTGGCATTGCCCTTGCACAAGGGATGCAGGGGACTCCATCAGAGCTCAGACACCATGCTAATGAGCACACAGAACCATCATTTCCTAAAGCTGTGCACACAGAAGTCCAGGTGAGACCTCAGGAAGATGCTGGGTAGGGTGGAGCATGGCAAGTGCTTTCCAACTGTGCTCCAGCTGAGCCCAGCCCTGGAGGTCCATAATCCCTCAGCAGGGATGGACAGACCCACGCAGCAATGCTCGACAAGGTGTGGGCTTACAGACCTGTGGTTACTGCCAGATCAACTACATTTGCTCTCCATAGAAGGGGTCTAAGCCCTGCTGCAGCCCCTGTGTATCAAAAGACTTCCATCAGGAAGGGGCATCCTCATGCAGGAATTTCCTGAAGTTGTGTTAACTTCCCCTTTTCAGGACTTATGCACGCAACTCCCTTAAAAAGATCTTCTCTTTCTTCAGAGTTTCAAAGATGGGATCCAAAGCGTCGGGTAAATCCATTAAAGCAGTAGGTAATATCCAAGCCCAATACTTTCCAAAATAAACATATTCCTGAGTTAGTTATTGATTTATATCAGTTTGGGTTGATCCTGTGGTTTAAACCTGATGCCTATTTTAGAAACGCTTTCACAGCCTTGCAGAAATTAGCTGCAGCACATTTTTTTGAAATTTGCCAAGGAAAATAGCTAAATGCTCTGTTTTTCCAGAACCTGAATTATGATCTGCACACACTGAGGTCAAGCAGCGAGAGTTTTGCTTATGGAATGATTCTTATCCCTCTTCCCCTGGGTTATTATACTTGGCAGAAAAACTTCTGAGTAAGATTTTACTTGAATATCTCTACTGAAGTCAGCATGTTTATTCCAGGAATCACAAACATCAAAGGATCAGACAATTATATGTTGTGTGAGGGTTATGGCTTTGTGTGCGTGTCCTCCCCCTCTCAATCTGAAGGCCAACAGGGGGTTTTTAAAAGAAATAAAACAAATGCAGCCATGCCCTGGTGATTGTTGTGGTTGCTCCTGTAACGAGGAAGGAGATGCCAGCACTGGCAGACAAAATTGCTGAAATGATGCTCCCGTGTGCTAATTATCCTGCAAAGCATCCCAGCACTCCCCTGAGCTGGGTGGTCCTGCACGCTGCCTACCCCCAGCTTCACTCCTGACTCTGTGTGCACCAGAGGCGTCCAGCAAAGCTCCAGCCCCAAGCCCTCTCAGAGATTTGCTTTCTTTGAGCCTTGTCTCAGATTTATTATTGTTATTTCCAGCCAAGCTCCCCTTGCCACTAGCGCAAGCAGCACTTGGGACCCCCCAAAATGCCCTTTGCAGTCTCTTGTGCCGCACTGTCCCATCCAAGTGAAGCTGGCCTGTGTCTTCTGTTGATAAATGGAGCTAAATTTGGGACCAAACCCAATCATCCCCCTTGCTAAGTGCCTGCATCTGGGTTCTGTGTGGGGATGAGCCCTTGTGCGGCCCCGGGAAGGGCTGCGCTCCATTAACAGCTTTGCATATTTTCCTCCTCCGCGTGATGAAAACGAGCTGTGGCAGACCCGCAGCAGCAGCACCTCGCCTTTGCTTTCCTCCCCTCAGGCTACTCCATGCTGCAGAGCAAAGAGGTGATCCCAGTGGCTGCCATCAGCCTCCTGCCCCCGCTGCTGGTGGCGGTGATGATCACGGTGATATTTTACCTCTGCCGCACGCAAAAGCGACGCAAGAGAGCCAAGGCGTGGGGTGGGAAACAGGGACAGCCGCCGGTGCTGCCGGAGCAGGGGAAGGCAAGCGAGCGGGAGGAGAAGTTGTCGGTGCTGATGGACGAGAGCCCAGCCAGCAGCAGCCGCCCCGCCGAGCTGCTGCCCATCGAGCTGGACGAGATGGTGGGCAAAGGGCAGTTCGCGGAGGTGTGGAGGGCCAAGCTGAGCCACAGCCGCTCGGGGCAGTACGAGACTGTGGCCGTGAAGATCTTCCCCTGCGAGGAATACTCCTCCTGGAAGAACGAGAGCCAGATCTTCACCGACACCAGCCTCAGGCACGACAGCGTCCTGCAGTTCCTCACTGCCGAGGACCGGGGCACGGGGCCCCGCCGGGAGTACTGGCTCATCACCGCCTACCACAGCCGGGGCAACCTCAAGGACTACCTCTCCCACCACGTGCTGAGCTGGATGGACCTGCAGAAGATGGCTGGGTCCCTGGTGAGTGGGGTGGCCCACCTTCACAGCGACTACACCGCCTGCGGCCGCCCGAAAATCCCCATCGCCCACCGCGACATCAAGAGCACAAATGTGCTGGTGAAGAATGAGCAGGAGTGCGTGCTCTGCGACTTCGGCATCGCCATACGCCTCGACCCCTCCCTCACAGTGGATGACTTTGCCAACAGCGGGCAGGCAAGTATGACCCACCAGCCCTCCCTGGAGGAGCCTTTGCCAGCCACCCCCATGTCCTGTGGCCAAAGTCCTCGCCCACCCCTGCTAATGCCTCTCTCCTCTCTGCGGCCAGGTGGGCACCGCCAGGTACATGGCCCCAGAGGTCCTGGAGTCCAGAGTGAACCTGGAAGACCTGGAGTCTTTCAAGCAGATGGATGTCTACTCCATGGCCCTCGTTTTGTGGGAAATGGCCTCCAGATGTGAAGTGGTAGGAGGTAGGAGCATCTCACCCAGGTTGCTGTGCGCCTTTTGGCTCCCTTACTCCCACATCCCCACTATGGCACAAGGCATGGGGTGGTCCAGGTCTCTGCAGGGCTGCCAAGAGTTGGCGACAGATTCCCCTGCTCTGTGTGCAGTGGCTTAAGGGTGGTGGCTCAGTGGTCAAGGAGCAGGACAGGACCCATGGGGAGATCTAATCCAGTCCCTGCTCAAAGCCGATGAGCTGCCAAGTCCCATGGAGCTTGTGCTGGTGGTGCAAAGCAAACCAAGCAGGAAGAGCCAAAGGTGCCTTCCCCTCCTCAACCATTTTTTCCTTCAGAAAACACCAGAAAGCTTATGTTGTAGTGGGGACTCACAAACCCCAGCCTCTGACAGTATAACACACTCTGTCACTTCCCAGAGCCATGTCCTGGCATCTACAATTGTATGTAGCAAAACATTTCATTAACTTCACCTTCCTTCCCTATCCCACCTACTCACAATACCAGCCCACAGAAATGCAGGAACCCTCAATCCTTGGCCACAAAGCTGCTCCAACTGCCCTGCAAGCCCCATGGTCAGCAGTGGGAGGCCCTTGCCTGGTTTGGATGCCCCATCCTTTGTTCCCAAGCCAGCATTCCAGGCCATCTCTCCCTGCTCATATCTCACCTCTATTCACATCCAGGTGGGAGCTGGCAGAAACCAGGGTGGCCTCTCACCTCTGCCAACAGCCAGTTTCTCCTTGGTTTTCCACAACATGGGGTTGGTCTTCTGGAAGGGCCATTTCTCCTCTGACCCATTCCCTGCCTGTAGAAGAAATCTGGAAATTCTCGTGTCATAGTCACCTCTCCCATCCTTCACCAGCACAGTACTTTCTGCCTGCTCAAATTGTCTCACCCAAAGACAAACCAGGTCCTTCGTACTGCATTTTTTGGATTCAGGGAGGAGGTCAGATGGTTCCTCGGTGCTGTCTCTGAAAAGAACCTCTATGTGAAAACCCAGCACTACATCTCTGTGTTCAAATTCTCAATTGTTTCCAGATCTGCTTATTTTTTTGCAGACTGTTAAAAACAAATCCATTCTCATCCAGTGGTCCATATCAAAACAAAGCAGGGAATGCATTAGAAACATCCTGTAATGCTGCTGTTGCTTCCTTGCAGAGGTAAAGAATTATGAGCTGCCCTTTGGGTCGAAAGTCCAGGAGCAGCCTTGTGTGGACACCATGAGGGACATCGTGCTGCATGGCAGAGGCCGGCCCGAGATCCCAAGCAGCTGGCTGGTGCACCAGGTAAGCTGGGAGCAGCTGGCTCAGAACAGAGCAACATTGTCCTTCCTCACTAAACCAGCCTGAAAAATTAAATTTATAGTCAAAGGGAAAGTGGGCAGAACTCCTGGGATCTGCTTTCAGCTCCACTGTGGATGGCTGGGCCCACACAAGTCCCACTCATTTCCTTGTTGCAGAAAAGCCACCAGCCACAGACACAGCAGAATGTGCTGATCAATAGCCATGATCAGGAAGTTGTGCATGGCAGGTGATGGGTTTCAGTTACCCTGAGGATAACAGCAAAAGGGAGCACTTCAGTGCAGTTCTTCCCATGAATCATTGGATTTTTCCCCACTTCTCCCCCAGCACCTTGTCTAGAAGGTTCAGGAAACACACAGTCCCTCACACACAGCCATTCACAGCAGGGACAGAGGGGAAGGGAGGCACATCCAGCCTTCTGCCTGGGTTTTTCAAGCTCAAAATTACCTTCAACATGAGAGAAATTTCCATTACCACAAGGAAGAGCACACCAGAAAGCATCTCCTTCACGTGAAACACTCAGGAAAAGTGAGTGAAGCTGAGAGCAGGGGCTCCGCAAGGCTCAGGGCTTGTCAAGGGAAGTCTTTCACCAGCCTTCAGAAGGTCTGAAAGCAAATGTGTCAGCATAGAGGGCCTAACCCAGTGTTCTAGAATGGGAACATTTTAGCAGTTACAAAATGTACCCTGTTAAAACCACCTACAAGCACACCCAGATCAGTCAGCTACAGAAACAGAGCTCCCTCCTGGCCCTGACAGGGTCGCTGCCCCAGGCCAGTGCTTTCTGCCACACTCTAAGGACAAGAGGGGTAACAGGCATGCTGATGGTGACTTCCACATCTTGCCTGATTTTGGTATTTCTTGAATCTCACATGTCTTGTGGAAAAACACCATCTGCTGATCAACACTCCCGTTCACCTGAGAATCAAGCTGGAACATCGAGCCTGCTGGCTTTCAGAGCCTTGCAGTGCTCAGTGAATTGTTTTGCAACATCCACCCATAAAACACACTGCCTCTGCTCCCGCTCTGCCCTGCTGGCACACAGAGGCAGGCTTTGCAAAAGGAAAGAGAGAACTTCTCAACCTTAGGAGGCCACATGTTCCCTACAGTGTCTCCTCTCAAAACCATGTTTGTCCAAAGACTCACAGCTGACCCGACTGACCAAAACTGCAAACAGGATCAAATGAATCCGGCTTCTGTGGGACTCCTGGGGAGTTCATCAGTTGGTGAGTGCATTTCTGGAGCTCACCCAGCCTTTTTCATTAACAAAGGCAAATACAGGAACTTCAATCAGTTGTGCCACATGTTTGAAGCCCTTGAGTATTCAGCTCAGACATTCTCCTCACAGGGTCTCTGATAAACTTTGAAACCACAGAAAAAATATACAGAAGCTTGGGTTGTCAAAAATCACACTTTGATAGAGTGTGAGCATAACTGTGCTGTTCCCAGGGCTGAAGGGAGGCTGACTGCAGTCACCTCCCTGAAATAATGTTGCTGTAGTTGGGCTGGCGTAGCAGGCAAACATAACAAGGCTTATAAGGTGGGAACTTTTTATTGGACCATCTGATGGCCACTGGGGAAGAACAGAAAAGCCATATTATGTTGCTGAAAGTTTTTCTCTGATTAATCTCCTTACAAGCCCGGCTTTATAGCAATTTCTGGGCATTTTGCAACAGTTCTCTCTAGGATGAGGAATTGGGCAGCACCATCTGCTGGGAAGCAGCAGAAAGCCACCGGCTTGTGCCACTCCGGGGGTCCAGGCGGGCTTCCCGTGGGAGGAAGTGTTGGGTGACATCGAGAAAGGGTGACAAGCCACTCAGCTGAATGGGAGGCACCAATAGATGTTCCCACCAGAACATCTGTCATAAGTCATATTGTCATTTTTATGGCAATAAGTCATAAAAACTTCCACGTTCCAACCGTCAGGACTGCTCTCAGTCAAGTGAAGACCATGGTTTGATTTTCAGCAAGTGTCAGCACTAATTTCCCTGACAGGGCTGATTTACCCAACAGCAGCTTGAGGGCAACTGCATGAAAGGCCCCACAACAAAGTCAGCTAAAGAAATTAATCCCCACTTTCCCAGATAACTTACAGACCCCTTAGGTCCATGCTTCTACCTCGTTTCACACCCCAGCATATTGAAATAAAAGGGAAAAAAACAGTTTTTTAGGCCAGGTGAATCTGGTTCACAAAGCAGCTGAACAGACTGAGGTACTAGAACAACCAGAGGCTGGTGCAGGACAGGAAGGAGCAGTGGCAGCTTAAGTCAATACTGCCACTAAAAATACACTTGTACAACTCAGCATCCTTTGGAATCTTAGAAAAACAGATATCAAATATAAAAGCCAAACTAAGTTAATTTTGTAAGCCAAACAAGATGTTTCAGTTATATCTTCAAAAGAATATCAGCACTACAAGCCAAACTGCAAATAAATGTTATGATTTCAGGGAAAAATAAGTACAGAAAATCTTGGATGTCCTGTTTGAGAACAGGATGACTTTAAAAGCTTCACCTAAGCTAGCTCATTTTTGCATGTAATCAATTACCCTCAAATCCTTTCAACTAAGCTAATAAATAAGTGACGTCAGAGGTGCTGAAACACACCATCTGTCAGTTTTGCTGTACAATCCTGTTCTCTCCAATCTGTGTCTATTATGGAAGACTTAACACAATGAACCTTAGCAGAGAGCAGTGAGTTCTGAGTAAGGTGCAGCAGGGCAGATGGAACTGACTCTATCTCTGTAGGACTTGGATATTCCTCTTGTGTGGGTCCACATGAAATTTCAGGTTTCTCTTAATTGCAAATTAAGAAATACATAAAACCCACTGAAAACCACGAAGCTTTATTTAGAATAATGATTTTTCCACTGTGTTCCAACTTTAGTTGACAATGATGCCAAGAGCAATAGCACATGATGGAATTACATGGGCGAGGGAAGGTTCAACACAGCTTCTGGTGCTAGCTGTGTTACTAGCTAAAGGGTGGGGGATGCACCAGCTGAATACTACCATTTATTTTGTTCCCAGGCCCCAAATATTGTGACTCTTTTCAGAGCCCTACACAATTGGGCAAAAAACTCCCAGCTTTCTGGGAGATGTAAGCATTGTAGCTGAAAGGAACTCCATGTGATCTGGAGTAAACTGGGAAGCACCTCAACACTCTCAACCAAAACACTCTTTTGTGATAAGAGAACAATGTTCAGCTGCACACTGAAACGAGTGTTTGGCACAGCACACCCTTTCAGAATGCCGCTAAAACAAGAAGTCAGATGTAAGAAATTATTTTCAAACCTACCTTTGAAAAGCACCTCCTCCCCTCCCCAACCCCTCCCTCCAGGTGTAACAGGCAGGGTGCAGCTCAAACCCAGAGGCTGGGCTCAGCCAGCAGCCTACAATCACTGTCCACACCTCTCCTGTCTTTTAGGATTTTAGGGTGCTCTGATCCAAATGGGCAAGGCTGAGACAGGAAATAAATACAGGCTGGAAGGAAACAGGCTCTAAGTCTCACAGCCAACACAAGCTGGTTTCCAGAGAACATGGGGAATGTTTGGGAGCAGATGCTGTGAGAGCTGAGGCTGCTGCTCTAACACAAGCAGTGCCAGTGGAAGCATCAGCACTTCCACAACTTACCGAGGCTGATTCCTCTTGTGCTTAAGCTTGGCCAAAACCAGCCTTTACGCAGGAGGCTGTCAGAAGTCTGGTAAACCACTAAAACTGTGTTAGATGCTCTCCTTCCTGCCTTCTGATCCTAATTTCAGCCCTTCTAACTGCAGGGAATGCGCTTCCTGTGCGACACCATCACGGAGTGCTGGGACCACGACCCCGAGGCTCGGCTCACCGCCCACTGCGTGGCTGAGCGCTTCAACCTGATGGCACAGATGGATTGTGATGACATCCTCAACAACAACACGGACAATGAGGCCAGCAAAACAGCTTCTCCAGGTGGGGAGCTCCAGGACAGTGATGGGAGCAGAAATGTTCAGTGATGCAGCAGGCAAAAGTCCTCATCACGAGGAACAAGAGGATAAGGGAGAAGCATTTAGCTCATGGGGGAAAAAAACCCCACTGTTTTTCAAAATGGAACTAAGATCTAGTACATAAATTATTTATAAGATCTGTTTCCTCCCACAGATACAATGAACTGAGGAATCAATATTTTGGTTAAAGTGAAACATTATTATATGAACTTTGTACTTACTTAAAATGTATAATGATGCAAAGCATTCCTTTTATTATTTTTTAAAATAATAATGTTTAATCTTTTATTAATAAGCAGCTGAATTCCACGTCTATCTTTTTTAAGTCCTTCCATAGTGTCATCATGAGTTTCTTTTCTAGCTTATTCTGCAGTGATTAAAATTTTCTTCTTTTTAATGGCCTACACATACACACACAAAATCTGTTGTAGCAGGAAAAAAAGACATCATGAGACGTACCATACCCTCTGTGGAAGAAATGCTGACATCCAAGAAAATCACTCATGCAACATCGTCCAAAGAGCCACAATAATCCAGTTTGTAAAAGCCTTGATCCAATGCAACTCCAACATACCTTTGCTCACTGGGAATTCCTGGGCTGATAGTTCAGGTGGGTGTGTGAAGCTTCTTTGAGAGTGTAGACACGGCTGCCTCACCCTCAGAACTCTCCATGCAGGATCTCTAGACAAGCCTTTCCCCCATCAGACCAGTTTCCAGCCACCTCTAGCCAGATCTGTGCCACAGTAACAGCATCAGTCAACACAAGGGTGTTGGCCAATTCCTCTGGAAACTCTCACACCTCCCTGCTGGGTTACCCCACTGGGGAAACACGATCAGACTGAACTGAGACCTTTATCCCCATGATTACCAGATCAACCCAGGCTGCCTCCATTCTGGCCAGCAATTAAGGAAAGGTAAGTCACACCTTGCTCTGAACCCTGGTACTGTGCAAATCCCTCCACCCTTGGGAGCAAAGACCTCAGGTGCCCCTAAGTCCTGCAAGCCCATACCTGACACCTACACAGAGGTGTATTTTTTGGGATGCATCTGAGAGGAATACATTTCTTGCCATCACACAGCTGCATGGACCAGCCCAGAAAGAGGGGAAGGGAGCAAACCATGCACAGCCACAAGTTTTCTGCAGCTGAGGCTCCTCAATGTGGAGCAGGGACACAGATCTGCAGGGCTGGTTTGGCTCTCTTAAGTGCTCAGCTATGACATCACTAACCCATATAAAAACCTTTTCTTCTCTCTCTATTGTTTCCATCTCACTGGACTGTTTTTACAGCTGCTAAATTAAAAACCTGAAACAAATTGTCTCTAAACACTTCAAAGAAGGACAGAAGGAGAATGAATTAGGTTGCATCAAATCTGAATAACAAAAAATTTGCTTAGCTACCACTTATGTCATCTGCAACTGTGACCACACCTGTCATTCTCACTAATCTTCACCTGGTTGCTACCTCCTGACACCTTACAATTTTTCAAGTTAATCCTTTTCCCTTGAAGCACACCCTTCCCAGTTCCCCACAAATACATCTTTTCCAACCTACCTGACTTCAGCCTCATTTCTTTAATATATTAACCACTGCTCTAGCACAAGAGAAACAGAGCAGGGGACAGCTTTTCTGTCATGGAGATAAAAAACTACAGTAACACCAAACTCTCCCCTAGACTGTCCAATCTTGCATTCCCATAGTATTTTGTGCAGAATTTTCATACCAAGTTGTTTGAACACACTGATGAAAGTGTTCACCTGTTCTTCCACGCTCAAAAGGATTTAAAAGACACTCTGACCTGTTTTTCCCACAGGTGACAGGGACAGAGGGAGATCAGCTTGTGCAAACTAGACATTGAAGGCTGCATCTCTGAATCTGATGGCTGAAATCCAAATTCTCCTGGGAAGACAGATTTCATCCTAGGCTTGACACTTCATACTATAAATATGCTGAAAAACGTTTATCTTTTCCCCTACCCATTCCAAAGATTCCAAAATGTTGAACAACCCAATTTGCACAGTGCATTTTTTCCATAAAACACGAATCCATCAGGATTACACACCTGAATGCCTGTGTAAAACAGGGCTGACTTGTTGCACTGTTTTCTATGAGCAGCAGCAGGCTGCACAGCACCTCTAAAGACAGCCACTTATTTAAAATCCAAGATCTGTTTATGATTCAGGGAGCCCAAAACCACTGAGATCAATAAAAATTTTGCTCTTAACTTCAGTGGGGCCCGATCAAGCCAAGAAGACAGACGGTAACATAAGCCAATGTCCTACTTTGCCATGTTCCCTGTTGGAACACACTGTGGTTCTAGGAAGTATCTACACAGGAAGCAGCACTGAGCCCTTCCCTTTGCTCCAGAAGGTACAGGATGGAAACAACATCAGTTATGCAAGAGAATCAAATCTGGTCAGAGTTAAAAATACATCCATTACTCCACAGGGTGCTTGCCATTCTCAGAAGAATCACAATTACAATTTAAGCTGGATATTCAGTGGCTAGATTTTTTCTTTTTAAATGGTTTTCAACTATGTTCTTTGTCTCTAGAAGCAGAAATTTGCATCATAACTAAATCTGTATCAGGAACCATTCCAGTTCTCATGATCACTTGAGTAAAGGAAAGCTTTACCTTCTTTTTTTTTCCTAGAAACATCCCCATGTTAAAAGAAATCACTCCAAGGATTTTATCAAAGTATTTCTTCAGTATTTCGTCTATTTTTATACAACAAAATTAGTAACAGTGTAAAACCACAAACATGCCAGATGAGGAAGGAAGAGAAATTACTTGACTAATAGTATTATATAAGGAATACAAATGGGTTTATGGTCAACATGGGAGCTTTTCAGTCTTATTTACAGCCATCACCTTGACAAATCCCAAATCAAAATTTTAAGCTGACTTTAGAGTCTGAGTTGTAAGTCTGTATTTTACTTAGCTTAAGTTTGATCCCTGGAGTGTACTCAGCTGGAAAAGGTTTGGTTTTGCTCTGATCACTGCAATATTAAAAGCTGGGCCTCACACCACAGCCCTTGCTGTTCATTTAAAGCAAATGTGCCATGTGACATGGATAAAACAACTACAAAACATATAGAGTGCTAATCTGTTTCTCTACCAGCCCCATTTTGGTGCAGGTACTGATGAACCATGGAAGAATTTCACACATTGCCATCACAATTCCCACCCCAAATCCTGGAATTGGCCAAGGATGTGCCACAAATGTGCCACAGATCCAGAAACAAGGAGGAACTAATCCCACCATTTTAATTTTTATTTTTATTCCCGGTTAAGCATGAAAATGCCCAATGGATATCCAAAATTATCACAACAGGATGGTTGTATAGAATATCACAAACAAGACAAATAGGGCCTGAAACATTCTTCTGCTGGAGAATAGTTACCACTCAAGCACATAGTGCCAAAATATCCCACTTTTGGGACCAAGGAAAGCCCAGACAGATCTCCAGCATGAAAGAAAACAACCACCTACTCCTTCCTGGTCACCTGATCTCTAGGAAAGGAGACAGAACAAATGAATCATTTTGTAGCTTTATTATCCCCCCCCACTTCTCACAAACGGACTATGACTTGCATTGAGATCTCAGTGCATTTCACAGCAAAAAAAAAATGTACAAGAGGATCAAAACAGTTGTGCATAAACCCAACTCTTATTTTTTTTGCATGATTTTCAGTTTGTCTTGAAAGTTAACATGGTTATTTAAACCTTCTGATGCATTCTTACAATTGCATCTTCTCTATGGAAAACATCTTACCAGATCACACAGTTGTGAGTTTTTATGATGTTGGATCAGGTGCAGCCATTGCCATGGCTGGGAAGTGGCAGATAATGTTATATACACTGATTGGAAGACTACATCAGAAGAAAAAACAGATTAAGGCACCACTGTTGGAAAAATTAAGGTAGCTTGTAGTTACAACAATAACGAAAGCCATAGTAAGTACTATTCTTAATTGCCAGCAATTCTTAGATTTCAATAAAATAGTTATAAAAAGGAGAAAAAAAAAAAAAGTATGTTTGTACCTGAATACAGTTTCCTGATATCTGATTGCGTTTCAAATCAATACTCAGTCCTCAGCATAATCAGATGTTTGTTTGGGTTTTTTTATGGTAAGATGAAAAACCAGGACCTACAGTCCATGTATTCAAGGTCACATTTCACTGCTTTGTTCTGAATAACACCACAGGAGAAAAAACAAAACAACCCAAAGGACAGTTTGTAACACTGATACTTCATCTCTGAAACTATTAGATGGGAAGAGAAATTTAAATACAAAACTGTAGGTTTTCTGTTCGTTTTGAAAGCCTTAGTCCTCAGGAAGAGAAGTTGGAGGAGAAAAAACAGGCCAGATCTCATTATATTATAACTTGAGAAAAACCAGTCACTCAAAGAGATTTAATAAAATTAGAGTTGAAAAGTGTTCAAATTACTTTTCCAATTCAAGTCAACTATTTCAAGTATATTAAAACGTTTCAGAGGAAAAATTTCTCCATGGTTACATTTCTAATCGCTTTTATAAATCCATAAAAAAGAAAAGAAGTCTCTACGTACATCCCATATTCCTCCAATGCATGCACGCATTCTCTCCGAAGAAAAGGTCATCATGATCCAGTTGTTTCTTAATACTGATTTCAGGCACATCTTCCAAACACCCTTCCAGTTTTTGCCAAGAAGGTTAACTACTGGGCATAAAAGCAGCAATTTTCCGTTGCTGTTGTCTACATGTGTACTGAGGAGGTTTCAGTGATTAAAGAGCTTGACACAGATTCCAGAAGAGTTCCTATGTCACTCTAAAATCCAACAGGCTCCTTCTTCTCTCAGGCAGCTTTTGCAATCAGATCTACTTGGAAGAATCTTACACAATGCAGATAAAATCTCTTGGATCATACAAAAAAACAAGTTGGTTGAATGTACCTGGCAGGTTTGTCTCTACAACTTGGATTTTTACCTTTTTTTTTTTAAATAGCTTTAAAGTGCCCTAGTATAGTTATTTCTTTATGCTCATTTAAACTTGCACAATTACATAAAAAGGGGACACTCAGTGTGATTACTGTGTTCTGAGAGACAGAGGAAAAGGAGAGTAAAACCAGAAAACTCATCTTAAAGCAGCTTTTTTCTAGTTACTGTCTGTTTGTTGAGTTTGTGCAGCAGAGACTGTTTTCCAGAGGGGTTTATGGTAAACCCAGCCATCTCCCTGCAATTAAAAGAGAAAGTATGGTTATCATAAAGACACTGCCTTGGAGAACTGCCTTCACACAACTGTGAGACTGACGGCTGTGAACAGCAGAGGGACAGAGCTGGTATGTTTAACTCCTGCAGACTGAGGCACAGAGGTCAGCACTGCAGGCTGCTCACACACAGCAGGCTCCAACCAGCCCCCGGCCCTCTGGGACCAGGCTGCACTTGTAATTAACCCAGTCAAACAGCCACTCTTCTCAACTGTGTGATCCAAATCACCTTCAGAAGCCAAATAAGCAGCCAGCAGAGAGGCAGCTAGCCAGGATTATCAGCTCTACCTCAGCCCAACTGCTTACCTGGAAATGCAGTTCTCAGGATCACATTTAAATGTTCCCTGAGTACATCTGTATCCTGGATCAGCAACAGAATTTCATCTTCTGCAAATCTAACAATACTAACAATACAACTATCTAACTTTGAGCTAATCATGCTAACACAGCTTTAGAGAACAAAAACCTTCAAGAGAGCTATTCCTGAACTTGACAAAACAAACCTGGAATACATCCAAGAGAGAGAAACCTTTTAGCCTATAATAATAAACCCTTATTAGATCACAGCTATGGGAAGAAGAGGGGGAATTACATTACTGCAGTGTAACAGATAAAAGCTTTCACTGTAAGGAGAATCTAAACTACTACAGCATTCATTTTACTTAAGAACTCTCCTGTTGCAAAGGGCTCAGCAAAGATCTCTACACAAGGAAGGTCTCATCACATGGAGCACAAGAAAAGCCTATTCCAAAGTTATCATACCAGCATTCCGCAATCCTCCTGGGCAGGCTGCACTTACCCTTGTTGCAAGTCTTACTATATTATTACTACTACTATTACTGAAGTACAGGTTAAGACACTGAACAAATAAGCTTTATCCAAAATGTAACATAGAAGAACAAAAAAAGTGGTAAGCTGAGAATGAACTCACATTCCTTCTTGCTAACAATAATATCTTGGGTACATAAACACACAACCTCAGCAAAATTAGTACTACTGATTATTTTCTTTGGGTATTTACTGTTACAGTCTGCTCACATGTGTTTACACAAAACTATTTTCCATGTGATATTAAGGAAGTGCTTGGTAAAAGAAATGGGACCAGGAAACTGGAAAACATTTTCATGCAAGATCCAAGCATTTACAATGTGGAGAATGAAGTCACACCTTTACAGCTTAGGAATTCTTATGTCATCTTACTCCTGGATCCCACAAAGCTAAACTCTAAGATCTAAGGCCAAATACTCTATTCTGATAGGACACAGATCCATATGTGCCCCTGTTTGCATAACAGCTCTGCTTCTACCCTCATCAATAGCAGGTGACTGCTTGGAAACTTACATCTTTAAGGAAGTATTTAGTACACCAAGGTGTTTCTGTTTCAGCACGAAGTCTCTCTTCGTTCCTCTGCCGTTCTTCCAGGGCTCGCTTGTGCTCTGTAGCCTTATCGATGTCTCCATCCCGCAGAGACTCCGTCACATGCTGCCACAGCCTCCTACAAAATAAACTGGTAACTGGGCTGTTCCAAAGTCACCTCCCAGCCAGCCACCTCAAACTGCAAGTTCACTGTGGAACAGCAGCTCTCTCTCCACTTACACATAACAAACTACTGTATTTGTGGGGTTCCCAGACCAAGGAAGGAATGATGAATCTGACTCCATGCTCTCAGAAGGCCAATCTACCATCTTATGATACTATATTATATTAAAGAACACCAAACTATACTGTACTAAAGAATACTTACAGAAGACTAAAGAGATAATAATGAAACTCGTGACTCTCCAGAGTCCAACACAGCTTGACCACAATTGACCAATAAGTCAAAACAATTCACATGAAACCAATGAAACAATCACCTGTTGGATAAACAATCTCCAACCACATTCCAAAGCAGCAAAACACAGAGAAGCAATGAGATAATTGTTTTCCTTTTTCTCTGAGGCTTCTCAGCTTCCCAGGAGTAAAATCCTGGGCGAAGGGATTTTTCCAGAAAAATATGACTGTGACAACAAACTAGCCCAGGTCAGAGCACTGCAGTGCAGGTGAGGGCTCATGGCCAAGTCTGAGACCTACATCAGCAACTGGGAGCAGGTAGGAAGGGCTCTGAGGTTCTGGCAGTGCCAATCTAATGTCTGTTTGCAAACTCTTTAAAGCTGCTATTGGAAGCGTTATTCAACAGGCAGCTTCTTGTGAAGATGTCAGGAGCTGCGCTGCTGTGTAGCTGATGGGTAAAACCAAAACTAATAGGGAGATTCTATTCTCTGGTAAGCACTTCATGAACTCAAAAAACCCCCTCTGTTCATAAACAGGAGGCAAAATAAACAACCATGTGCCTGCACTAGAGTTTTTCAGTTTTTTTTCCTCTTGATTTTTATTTTTCGAAAACATAAAAAAATTTCAATGACTGCTGCTAAGCACCATCCACAAATTTTTATTTGCAGCTTTTCCTAAGGCACTCACCAGAACTGCTTAGGACAAAAAGGGTTAGACAAGAGCAAACACATACTCTACCTAGATTCAAAGGGGCCTTGCTTCTCCAGGGGCCGGACTCGTTTTCTTGTCACAGAGAGCTTTGTCAAGTCCACATATTTGGTCTCCCCGTTGCTGTAGGTGAACTCCAGCACGCTGTTCCACTCCCCCTGCACTCTGCACACCACCGTGTTCGTTATGTTCTGCTTCACTTCACCTGTGACTCTAAGAAAGAAATTTATTTTTAAAAAGCCATGGCTGAAGAAACCTGAGGACTGTTCCTTGCATAATCACTCAATCCTGAATGAGTTTGCAAACTTGTCACACTGCCTTGAAGAATGTTAGTTATTTGAATTGCATTTGTGTGGAGAAGCTCAAAGAGCAAAGTGACTTTCGCTCACTGCTCTAGTTCTCTTCATGTTACCCAGGAAACTCCATTTTGGCTTCAGCTTGTTTCAAGCCTCTTCAGGAAATTGAAAATGAAAAAGAAACTTACACAGGCTGATTCACATAGAACAAGCAGTTGATAATTTCCACTTGGAAGTATCACATCAGCTACATATCTCAGACTTAAAAAATTAAAACTAAACTTTCTAGCAAGAATTTATCTCACTATCTGCTGGCATTTCATCTCACATCTTTACATTTCAACCTTCTCCTTATGTAGGTGGTCTCATTTTCATGTTGCTCACATAAGCAGCAGACACACAAAGGCAGAAGCAAGGTAGGAAACTAGGAATCAGGAGAACTGCTTTTGTTCCCTGTCTCTTCCACAGAAACCTCTGCCAATAACAAGATAAGAAAAGTGTCTAACATGCAGTGTTTCATTCAAAGTGTTGCATAATGCTCAAGTGCCACTATAATTACACACCTTGATGCATATTTTTCTTCTCATCATCTTCAAGACCTGTATAAAGACCTCCTGACATCAACTTCATCCTGACCCAGTTTTTGAGCATTGCTTGGCAAGCAAATTGCCAGTCTCAATCAGAACTTTTCTCCTACAAACAAATAAAAGGGTCTGTGCACCATGCAAACCAGACTTGAAAGATTCTCACTTGTAAGGTGCTGCAGGATTCACAAGGATACTACCTCTAGCTCCAATTAAACTGCAGTTACCTGTACATAACCTCCCTAAAACTCACCACTTTCCAGCCCTCCTGCATTTCATCAGTGCCCACACAAAGCACAGGCTACTTCCACTGTGTGCAGCTGAGGACAGCTAACTTGCACACCACCAGCTTGCTCTGATGTCCTTGGAACAACTGCATCCCACATAGTGGAAAGCAGCACTTCTGTGCTCCCACCTTGCCTGGTGCCACACTCAGAGCAAATGGGAGCACAGGACACAAGTGCCACTTCCCTTCTTCCACACGCACTGGTCACTTCCCACTGTGACTGCACCTAGCCATCCTCCCCAGTTGTATCATCAAAATAGAGAAATTTATCTCTCAAGCAATGAAATGAGCATCACAGGTCAGAGCTCCCAGCACAGGGATACTGGATGCCAGCCAAAGCAGACCTGCAGGGAATCTCCAGGGCAAGGGGGAAGGCTCACAGCCAGCTCACAGCAGGAGGCAGCTGGTAAGACTTCTGTCATACCATGGTCCAGCAGCTCAAACCAAAATTAACCTCATGAGAAATATCTTTAAAAACCCACACTGATAAGTATATGCTGCTTACAGAGTTTTCTATTACAAAAACTTAAGATTTGTTGAAAAAAACCATGAGAAATAAAAGCACATTTACAATATTTTTTTTCTCAGTGGAAATAAAGAAGCACTAACAATTACTGAAAACAGCAGAAAAAGTGGCTGACAAGCAAGCAGCCTTAATTTTGTGCTGCTTCTCATCCTGGGACTTCCACACCTCAAAGCTCTTACACATGGTGGGCTCCCTGTCCTGCTCCCAAGAGATCTCCGAAAGCCTGAATCCACAGGATGCCAGAAGCCTGGTCAGATTCTGCAGTTACTTCTTCACAACTTTAACAGCTTGATTTTTTCCAAGCATTGTGCTGTAATAAGACAATACTGACATCCAGTATTTTAATATAATTCTCAAAATTACTCCCTCTTCTCAGCTGAAAGTAAATAGAGTTATATCCCTCACTACTGAGGTGCAATATTGAACTGCTCCATTAAACTCTGTGTATTTCTCCAGATTGCATTGCTCTGACACACAACCACTGCCAGCACTGCAGACCACAGTATCTGCCCCAATCTGCACTAGTGATAAAAAACTGCTGGCACTTATGTGTAATCTTGGCACGACTGACACATGTCTAGCTGTCCATTATCATTATTCTCTATTTCATCCAGCTAAAAAGGTACAGGACCAAGGAGCCAACATCCAGCTGAGGCCTAACAACAAGGGCCACTCTGCAAAAAAATCCATACCATTGCCATAGCAACTCCTGTGCGCTCTGAGTAACCATGACAACACTGCTGCTTCCCATCAAGAGATTCTTTTGGCAATGTCCAATCATCACCATGTCAAATTTTCAATAGTTACACTACCTTGAACAGATCTCTCTTTAAAAAGCCTCTATATCTGTGACTAACTTCAGAGAGACAAATAACAAAACAGTTTCCAAATTAAATCACTGAAGTAAAGCTACATCCTCTAACTTATCTTTTATGACACAAGAGTAGCTCTTGCAAAGCGCAAGATACATCATGAGCCATGCAAAAAAACCCCAAACCATTTGTCAACTTCAAACAGCACCAAGTGAAACAAAATTACATGTAAGCTTCAAAAGTGAGATCAGTCTCATTTCAAACAAACAAAATATTCTCACCGATGCAACTTGCCACCGTAGAAGGGCTTGGTATGAAAGTTAATACTGGCAGAATACCCGGTTTTTGCACAGTTAATGTTGACTTTTCCTCCCAGCTCTACCCAAGGAACAGTTAAAATTGAGCGGGCATATGCACAGGGCAGAGAGAAGGTGTATTCTTCCCCGTGTTCCAAGAGATGTAGGACACCTGTGTGAAGAAATACAAGAATCTGTAAGCCAGTACCATTGCAGAAAAGGCCAAACAAGCTGTTGAAACAAACAGGCAATATTACATCTGGCTACTTTTCCTCATACAAAAAAAAAGAAAATTAAAAAACTGACATTTATTAGATTCTAGAGACAAACGTTTTTACTAACATATTACTAACTTGAGTAATGTGCATTTAAGTGTCTTTTGGGAAAAGACAGTTATGTTAATAATACTGCTCCATGAAGTACAATCCCATGCTGTGCACACACTTTTCAGTAGTGCATGTAAGGGCTGGCCACTCTCCTATGATGGCTCTGGGGCACAGCAAGACTTACACTGACAAAAGGAAATAACAAAAGAATTTCCTGAACTGCAGATCCTGAGGAAGGCTAATACTCCTGCTTTCCCTTTCTATAATACATCTTACCCAATCTGAAGGCAGGAAGCAGAGACAATTCTCCTTACTGCACCTCTCTGCCAAGATAAACCCAACTCCTTCCTGACAGCAACCTTTCCAATAAATGCCAAGAATCTCATTAAATACTAGAATTTTTATTTTGGTTTTAAGATTAGTGGGTTTGATTCCTATAAAGAAATCAAAAGCACAAGATCTCCCTCTTACCCTTACAAGAAAACAGACAACACCTAACTGCTCCCACACCTTGAAGCACAGTACCCCTGGCTGTCTGACATCAGCACAAACAACATGGGAAATTCTGAAAAAAGTTATGACTTGAGAAAGGTACTACAAGAGATATCAACTTCAGAAATTACCTGTACAGCCAAAGATGTACCTTTCACATACCCTAGCATTTCCTTGGTCATTCCCTTGTCCAGAGTGTAGTTTATATGCAAGTGCCTGGAATCCCCAGGTATTGGACAAAATACACAGGGGGGACAGAGTGGGAAAGGCTGTCTCATCCTGTTCAGTAAATACTAATCACTAAAGGAAAATTGCAATGTGAGGGCAGTTATCCTTCTCTGTCCCTAAAGGATCCAACTTTTCTAGTTAAAGAAAATCAAAATGTGCATAGGAATATTAAGTACAATATAGAGAAATGCAACAACAATTCTATTTAATAAATGTCTGATGCAAATAAATTCATAAATATCAGTTTACATCACAGTAACTGACCTTTGGCTTAAAAGGCAACATTTTATTTCCAAATATAATCCTGATTTTTGGCAAAGCATAAACTTTCTATTTTTTCCTCCCATATGAAAATTTGCTGTATACAGTGACAAATTGTATCTTTTGAAAATAACATCAAATTTGATATCAAATTTGATATTTTAACAAACAAAATTGTTAAAATTTTATTTAACAACACTCACATTGCTAACAAATTTATATTTTAACAACCTTCTAAAACAAACAAAGGACAGAATTCACACTTACCCTCGCCAACCATTGTCACTCCTATTGACATTCCTAGGAATTTACTTTTTGTCCAGACGTGGGCGTTGACACACATGTTCCTCTCCACACACTCAGCATAAAACCCTGAGACAGGGGGATGATGGGACACTTGCTCAGCTACAAATTTCACCGTGTAACAGTCCGGCTCCGCTCGCCCTTCCGGATCTTTAGGCAGAGTTACTTGCTCCGAGGGGGAGTGAGCAGAGGAGTTGGTGCCCACATCGGTGGCCACGCTGCTCTTGGGCATCCTCCAGGAGCAGTGGAAGGTCTCCCCGATGATGGGGTTGTAGGGTTTCTTGGCAATGGCTCCCTTGCGGCCCTCGTGGAAGGAGGTGAGGTAATACTCCACGAAGCGGATCATCCGCTCCTCGGGGCTGCTGCCGTTCGTGATGGCGAGGAAGAGATCGGGGTGGGACATGAAGTCCGCGTACATCTCCAGCAACGACCGCTTCTCTAGAATGAATGTGGGAAGAACCACCTGGAAATAACAGAAAGGCCATAAGCCAAAAGCCTCTAGTAAGGAAAACAGAGACAGGCGTTTTATAAGAGAAGTCCTTGGGAGGAGGATTCTGTCCTGCCTGGGACACCACACTTTCAGAGTGCACTATCTTGTTCCTCTTGTAAGATGCGAGCAAAATACAGTGATCTGAAGTTCCAGAAAACAATTTACAAGAAGAGAAAAGCCCAGTGAGTACAAGTAGGACTAAAACATAGAAAGGAACTGAGCATCAGGTAAAAATACCCAAAGACATGAAAGAGCTGCAAAGAGATAATGTTTCCCATATACCCGTGAAAGAGAAAACAAGCACGAGGGAACTCAAACTGCAGCAAAGAAGGTTCAGAGCAGAAGTTAGGAAAGGTATGGTCTAATGGAGAGGAAAGCTGGGAAGCTATGCCAGCTCTGGAGAGCTTGCAGAATCTCTCTCCACAAAGCAACTGGGACAATGCATGAGAAGCAGCATAGGATGGGTTGATCCTGTGCCTCTGAGCAGAGGTACTTATACTTTCACAGTTTCACTCAACACAAACCAGCAATCCTGTCCTTCCTGAGCCAAGGGCAATTCCCTAGAGTGAAAAACTATGGATATAAGCAGTGTTTTCCTTCTCTGCAGTAGGAACAAGCCTCACATAGCTAAACTTACATAACTGACATTACTAACTGTTGCAAACAGCAACACACAGTATCTCAACCATGGGGTCAAGACAATCCATTGAAATCAGATTTAAAGCCACTTAAATCTCTTTTTCAAAGAAAAAAAGCACAAACCTGAGACTTAATATGACATTCAAGTTAAACTGAGATCACTTGCCATGTTGTTGCAACACTAACCTTGAGTATTAAGTGGCTTTTCACTTCAGTACCCTGATATTGAGCTAAGTACAATTCTAACAACTTCATTACCTGTTTTGAAGTCAGGTTTGTCCACTTCAGCGCTTTGCCTCCTCTGAAATACACACAAGTCTCCCCACACAACCAAAAGTCACAACTGGGAAACAGGCTCAACCATTTGTTTCAACTAAGAGCAGAAGATACACTGAAGATTGGATTTTAGGGTAAGTGACAGAGTGACTTCATCAGATCCTCATTAATCAGCAGGGGGTTTATGTCTGACCCACAGAAAGAAGGCCCCAGGTTCAAACCATCTTTTTGTTTTCCTTCTCAAGTTCTGAAACATAAGCTGCACAATACAAGTGTTTCTAGGGGCTATGTAGCTAGTGCTCAAAAAACATAGGTTTAAAAACCCCCCAATAAACCATAACTCTGAAACAGAGTGTTTTCCTCATTCCATGCTACTGAAAAATCAATTTTTTATTTCAAAGTGCCTAGCGCTTATGGAAAGAAGTCTTTACAGAAAAGAATTGAACATAAGCTGGTAGCAGCCTGATTTTCCCAGATTTGCTGCCCAAGTTGTCTAACAGCACCTGAGTGTTAATTTTTCCAAGCTGCTTGCTTTTGAGATCTGCACTCAAGTGTTAAATCCAGTTCCCTCCAGTGTAACTTTGTTCTTGCCTGCTTGTGAGCAAACACAGAAATGAGAATAGCAAAGAGGCTTAAACAGGCATCTAAAGATAGGTAAGGGGGAACCAAAAGAAAACTTCTTTTCAGAAGCAGCATGGACACACATGTAGGGTTACACATGTTGTGTGAAAAAGCATTATCAAGATAGAAAAGACATCATGGAAAGAAAGCAGAAAGAAAAATATGAGAAGGCTGAAGAAAACAGCATGAAAAGACTAGGGTTCAAACACTGGAAAGAAGACAGGCTATTACAGGAAAGGCAACAAAAGCACAGTAGAAAATACAAAGAGAAGGTAATAGAAAAGAGAGAGTCAGCATGTTTCACCTAAACCTGCCTCAGTGTGGGACATCAGATATTGGGACCTGATGATTTTACTGGCCACAATTTCAAACTAAACTCAATACTGTTCAATACAGGAGCTGAGTTTTAAATGACACTTCACTTTTACTGCAGCCAATTTTCACGCTTCAGTTACTTACTCTTGTTAAGTCCATGCCAAGTTTCAGCTGAGACAAAAGATGCAAGATAACGCTGCGCTGCTCTTCCACTGCTCCTAGGTCATCTTCTTTATCATCACAGATATCCTCCAGCTCCTCATCTGGATTTATTTCTTCAGGTTCCTGGAATAAGACCCATAAACTTTGCTCAAAGATGTAACTGGCCAGAGAGTATTCAAAAAGGACTTCATATTGTATTTAACTGCCCATGTATGAAAAAAGACTAAAACCCCTGCAGAGAGCTACACAATGGAATCTACTCCCAAGATAAACAGCTGAAGAATTTGAATGGATATGAAGATAACTCAGTGCAGATTCCATCTGGAAGATTCAGGCTCAAATTTCCCACCCTCTCTCATATGGGTCATGGAAAAAAGAAAAAAGCTTAAAAGAAATTACTGTAAGTTTTGCAAGTTCGCAGAATGTCAAGCATGTAACACACACACAGAAACATCAAACCAAAAGCTAGCAGCAATTCCAACCACCTCAGTAACCCCCTCCACCTCCACACTACTCCAGCCTTTCCAGTGTTGCCTTCAGAACTCCAAAGGCTGTATCAGACCATAGTTCTGAGTTCCCTGACTACCATCCTGCCTGGTATCTACAAGCTGTGCTGCACAAGCACTATCATGTTGCAATGAGGGCAAATATGTAACAGTGAAAGAAAAAAAAGTAACTTGGAGCAGTGTCAATAAAATAACAAAACCCCAGGCATACACACGCACTGCAGGTGCCCCTATCTGTTCAACTAAAGCAGACAGATTAGAAATTATATCTGCACTGTTCTAACAACCACCACAGCACAAGCAAAAAGCCAAACACTCCAGGCAGGAGGGACGCTGGCACTGCTAGGGCTCTGAGCTGCATCCTCCTGGGACAAACAGCTGGAGGCAGGCAAATGCAGAGGGGACAGGCACTGAATGCCATGGGAAGGCGGCAATATGCCTTTGCCAAGCAAAGCCTTTGTCCTGGTGCAGCTGCCCTGGCTCAAGGCAAATTTATCAACACTCAACCACCAAAAACAGGGGGCCAAGCCCTCACATGGGGCTCAAATCCTGATGACAAGTGCAGTATCACACAGGTGACTCCTTTCCAAGAATGCTATGCTGTTCTGCTCTCAGAAATAAGGGAGTTGAAAATACCTGTGGGGAGTGATAACAGCTGTCATACCTCAGATACATTAAGTACTCAACTGTGACTACCTTAATTACTGAAAGGAAGGAATTAAGTGATTTAGTTGAAAGCTCCTAGTTTTGTTTCATCTCTTCTTTTTTTAGCTTAATAGTAACTACTCTGACCCACTTAAAAATCTATAAACTATAGCAATTGAAAAAAATCCTTTCCATTTTGATTTTGCTCTAAGACAGCCCAGTGCTATTGTAGAGACATAAAACAGCACATTATCTTTTCACAGTTACACAGTCTCAGCCAAACAACTGTGTGAAACCAACTAGCATAAAGAGGATGTAATTATGATTTTCTAGCTTAGTTAGGAAAACATGTTCTTCATCATAATCCCTGCTGGTTTTTCACTTCAGTGTTTTGCAATTCAAATCCATTTTGTCAGTTATAATGATACAGACTGTAGCTGAAAATGATACAGACTGTAACTGTATTTCAAATGCATTAAGCCACCCTGCAGTCAAATGATGAGAGTTGCTCAGATTAAGAAAAACAGATGCAACAAGACCTAGAAAAGAAAGGGAAATGTAATAGCTGAAGACCAGCAATTTTGTCTTTTGTCTGCTTAGGCAGTTCTTCTTGGGCTTATTTTGAGAGTGTCACGTATTTTATTTAGGCAGTATTCCCTTGCAGTTTATCTAAAACAAGTAAATAATGAAGTGCAAAAACCCTATTTCATTGCTTTGCATTACCATTCCAACTGGCTCACTCCACTTGACAACAAGTTACATAAAGCAGCAAAAATTTGTCGAATAAACAAGGTAGAGAGTTTCACTTACTGCAACTGTCCTCACTCCTCCTCCTACACAACTAATCATGAGAATAACTGTTGTTAAATCACTTCCACATAATATGATTGAAACATTTACAGGTATTCCTCTGAATAATCCCCCGCAGAAATGGGATGTCACATTACCTTACCCTTGTTAGCTGGCAGGGCTCTGCAATGGACTGCTCTTCTCTGACAGATGCTGGCTTGTTTATCTCTGCTGGGAAATTCTGAGCTGCTCCATTTTTGAAGTGGTTTGCCAGGGAGATCTTCGGTTCCAACCAACTGATTGTCGTTCCTGAAGCAAAGGAAAGTTTGCGCTGAAGCTTGCTCATCCTCTGCAAGGTCAGTAAATAGCAGTTTCCAACAAGAGAACTGTTTCTTATGGAATAAGCCGAAAGCAGCCAATTCCTTCCTCCTGCAGCCAATGCCTCCAGCAGCCACGAAACAAAGGTGGTGCAATGAGACACCACCTTCAGTGATCATTAGCACAAACACTGGGATTGGCGAGCTGTAATACATGCAGCTTGGACTGGAGAAACTAGTTGGTGTCATGAAAGGTGTAATCAGACACTACAGGAGGAGCCCAGTATCATGGGAATGTTAAGCAGCACTTACACTTCTCTTTAGCTAGTACCAAAATTAAAAACAGCTTTCCACTTATCAGCTTCTAAAACCCAGCTCTGTTCTAGACTAAAAAGACCTAAAGCAGAAGTTTTGTTGCCACTGATTTCTCTGGAGAGGGTGTTTGTCTTTTCTCAGCTGTAGAGAAGGCAGGCACACACTGTTGAATAAATAATAGCTGTCAAAAAAAAAAAAAAGAAAAAAACAAACCTGCAGGGTTTGGAAAGCTATTACCCACCTGATGATTCCAGCATCTCTAGTTACTCCCACTTAATTTATCAGAACGGGTAGAGTTGCTCATTAATTATATAAATGTTCCATTCTTTTTCAAAGGGCAATAAATGTACAGGTGATTCCAATCAGTTTTTACTGAAGAATACACAAACTGACAAACCATCTTGGCTGGGTTGCAAACACAAATTATTAAGAAACCTGAATTTCTACCACCAGATAGCAGTTCCCCGTGCTATACTAAGACATCTATACTACAGTGTCTGTTGTCTCCTCCCATATGATACACAATCCTTTCTTTCCAGACCCCTGTTACCTGCAACTAGGTCACATCCTCAACCAAAACAGGCAGAGTAAGCTTAATTCAGACAAACAGCAGCATTTCCACCAGGAAAATAAAGGAAAAAATTCCAGCTTTGCTATTTGAGACAAGCTAAGCTTTCCATAACCAGGCAGCTTATTTTCATCATCCATTACTCATTAATCCACTATATCATAAGAAACAAGAATTCCTGACCACACTAAATTAAAGCTATTTAAACAGAAGTTTCAAAGAAGTCAAAAAATAAGATGTTCAGAATGTTGCTATCATACCTTTTTGAAAAGGTTTTACTTGTCTTAAAAACCTCTCCATGACATCTACTTTCTAAGCTGCAATTTTCAACACACTAATCTCTAACTGCACGTTCTAGGCTGCTTTTCATCCACACTCTCTGCCTCTGTATTAGCTTGAATTTACCCAATAGCTTCCCTTTAATATTTTCTATCATCTACACCTAAAATAACCTTATTTATTATATTTTCTGTTTATTTTTTGCTGTTAAGAGGGTCTTATTGAAAGATTTGAGCTGCTACCTGTGCCTTAATCCTTGCAAATGGACAAGATACCACCTTAAGACTTCTCTTCCACTGGGAAAGCATATACAAATCTGATGTCAGCTATTTTGCATAGGCACAAGCCATTCTCCTTACTTGTGACATCCTCCTCCCCTACAGTCTTCACCAATTTCTTTTTAAACAGTTGTCAGCACTTCCTCTCTGGCACAGTGCAGACCTCTTGAGTTTTCACTTCCTACATTTTTCTTCAAGAGCTGCATATTGCTGTTGCACAAAAGCTAATAGGTGGAACTTTCTTGTTAATCTTTAAGTTTCTGATTCAGAACACACTTTGATGTGTTAGGGCAGTATTTTCAGTCTTCTGATTGTTTTCTTTTTTTGTTTGGTTTTTTGGTTTGGTTGGTGGTTTTTTTGTTGTTGTTGTTTTTTGTTTTTTGGTGGGTTGTTTTTTTTTTCATCTAATAATCTATAGCAAACTGGCACTCTTACAGTATCTCTAATCCTTGGTTTTTAAGCCTGGCTCCACCAGTTGAACCAGATTTCTCCTCCTTAGTAAAGAGGAGAAATCTAAGCTAAATGGATTTAAAAATATATAATTTTTAAAAGTTCTTGGCAATCCTTGAAAGGAACAAATGTATTACAGTGTCTCAAGAAAGGCCACAGCAGGGGGCAGAGGGAAGGCTGCAGAAAGACACATGCATTCTTTTAATGGTCTCTTTTTAACTCTGGCCCCAGTAATGCATCATCCAATCTGCTGATCCTCTCTTCTCCATCCATCTCCCCAGGATATCACTGGAAATCTTCAAGATTTGGACATGTTGAAGCAGTATTTTTAGATTCAGCCATAACAGGCAGAATAGCAGCCAGTGAATTAAAGCTTTTCCCTGCATGGTTTAAAACATTAAAAACCTACATCGCTTGTCAAAAAAACCCCCAAACCAAAACTTATCTTCTTAAGTTATTACAGTGGTGCTCATTGGACCCTATTATGTCCCCAGATACAAGTCAAAAAATCACAAAAAATCACCTTAGTAGTGCATATGTGAAAATGCCAAAACAAAAATACTTCTGATGTGCATCTCCCACAGTTATGCATCAACAGTGAAAAAATTCACAGAGACTAGGAAGAGTTCTTTCAGCATAACTTCAGAGTTCAGACAAATATCTCAAGAGTTGCCATCCAGTTTTTTGTGTTTAAAATGAAATTTTGAACTGAAATACAGCAAAAAAATTAATTAAATCTATTCACATATTCTCTTTTAACGCCTCTGGTGATTTCAGAATCACAAACACTTTTTATATAGTTTTAATACTTTTGTGCAACATTTTTTCATCTTGGAAGCTAAATTAATTACAGTTCAGAAATAATATGCCCAGGCAATGCAGGCACCACAAATATGAGAGGAATATGGTACAGATAAGGGGAGAGACAATTTATTTGTGTCCTTTGTTATATACTTACTATATCTACTGATCTGTTGTGTAAGAGAAGCATTTGAAAATCCTATAAACCTCACAAAAAGTCACAAAGTAAAACACATGAGAAAAAGGCACAATAAGATGCAGAAGAATTTGCAAACAACCACGACCACATTCAATTCCATACACAGCACATGAATCAGGTAGAACAATTCCACTAAGCTCTTACTTGCAAAGAAGTGATCAATTGTGCAGACATGGCAACATATTTGTCTGCTGCCTGTGAATGCACATATTCCACACCCATGAGCAGTAGGGTTTGGGGGGGTTTTGCTTGTTTGGTGGGGTAGTCAGTCGTTTACTAGAAGAGATTTTCTATTTTCCCCAACCTTTAAGCAATTTTCATTTACTTACAAGTCCATTCTGGCCTCAGAATAGAATACAACACTTGTCCTTAGACCATGGTTTAGACTAAGGCAGTAACTCAAAACAAGAATACTGATATTTAAAAAGTATTTTTAACAATCAGTGCAAATTTAGAGTTTTGTGTTTTAATGCTTAACTGGAAATGGAAGCTACACACATGTAAATACTAATAATAGGTATTCAGTGTGCAAAAAATGAATTTAAAAAGTATGACATTTGGCAAAGATGTAGTGGACACTATATGTCCCAGAATCTGCAATCCCATAAAATTCCCCCTCCACTATTACAATTATATCCCAAAGGCAGCCTCCATGTTGGGGTGCCTTACATCATTTATTCTGTTGTGAGATGTTGTACAACAATTAGATGTTACAGAATAAATTATTTAAAAATATATATTCAACATGGACAGAGTTCCACCCAACACAAGCTGAGGTCTGGAAAAATTCACAAGAAACCAGACAGTCAGCAGTTTCCTTTGCCCACGTGTTAGTGGAACGACCATTTTTGCAAGGAAGGGATTTGTATCTGTTCCAGAGCTCTGCCCTCTGTGAGCACCTATACCCACCTGCTGGTAAGGATCCCTTTTGTTGAGAAGCATGTTGTAACTGGAGAATATGGAAACAGTCATTTAAGCAGTTCATGGTTGCCATGGAAGTTGCTTTGAGCATCAATAGGTCTTGATCCAAGGATGTAAGGTGACCGGAGGCAGGAAGGCATTCTATGCTCCTGATCAAGTCTCTCTGCTGGCCCTCAGCCTGAGACATCATCTGTCAAACAAAACAGTCACTTATCAGGTGGTAGGAGTGCTGTGTGATACCTGCTCAGCTGTGCACACAGAGGATCTCAAATGGTTTTGGGACAATAATAAACTACAAGGTAAAAGATATATGTAAAATTAACTGTACTTTTTTCTCTTGACTATGAGAACTGCTACTACTACAGAGTCATTAAATGCATGATGAATCTACTCACAAAAATACATAGCACTTTATTAAAAAGCAAAAGAATATCAAAGTGACTTCAAAAAAAAAAAGCAAAGATGAATTTGAACAAGACACTTGTTGCAGTAAATATCAAACACTTTCATGCCTAGCTGATAGGGATGGGGGTGAGAGGGGAATTGCAGGATTACAAATATATGAAAAATATAAAAGCTAAAATCCTATGGCATCACCCACATGCACTCTGTGTGAGAAGTAATTGAGCTCTGTGCTCTGGAATAGATCTGCTGTCTGTGGGTATCAAGACTTTTTTTCACTCCCTGCAATCAAAGGTGCAGTACTTTAACAGAGAAGATCTGTATTTCTCATTTTGGATCAAACCATAAAGGACCTTCATTTATTGTCTGCACTGACACCACACTGATTATCACCATCTCAGCATTTACTTTGCAAGGAGGGAAGAAAAGCCAGCAGGATTTTCACCTCCATTCTGTGTTCAAATTGCAGCTGTCCTGTTGTCTTTGCTCCCCTTGCTCTCCCCGAAGTTCCTTTTCTCCTTCACACAGAACTCCACACACCTAAACCAGAGAATCTGCCCACATGAGGTACAGGGGCAAAGCACACCAGCCATCAAGCAGCACTTTCTTCCTTATACTCACAGAAACAAATATTTTCCAATTTTGAATCACAGGGATGAAAGCAAACTCTTACACATGGTAGTCCCCTTTCTGGGGAGGAACAACAAGCAGCATCCATGTAACTGGACAGCACTGCCCTGCAATCATTACGTGTTCTGGTAGTGAAGGTGAATGTAAGGACAGATTGATTTAGCAGAGCAGCAGCAGAATTTCTTTAAAAAGCCTTTAAAGAAATATGCATTTAACTGCTATGGTACTAGGCAGCTTTTTCACTCTAATTATTTAATTCCTAATCCTAGCAGTAGCTGACTGACTTTTTTTCAGTACTACCTGCAATCCCTTCCAGCAACTGCTTCTAAGATCTTATGCAATACCTAAGGAACGTGTATTCATCCAAGTTCATAGTATGTGATCTTTGGAATTTTTAAGGGCTTGGCTCCATAGCATTCGAAGGTGTGAATTTACAAAGCAGTGGTTTTTTAAAACTGACGTTAACTGTACAGAGTCAGCCTTAGCATATACCAAGAGCAACAGGGCAGAAAGCTACTAAAACATTTAGTTATAGATAGCTTTGCCTATGCAAACACACCAGCTGCTATCACAACATGTGTCTCATTTTTCTCCAGTCACAAGTGTGATAAAAGCCTTTGTGTGCAGTTTTTTTCCAACTTTGAAAAAGTGTGTTGGCTTAAAAAGAAACTCTCACAAAAACCCCACAGATAATCAGTTGACAAATCACCACAATCCTTCTGGTGACCTTTACTGTCAGTAATTCACCATGTGGCAGGCCCCAAGCACTTCATTCCAGGATCAGGCCAGACAATAGGACAAGCCATGCTATGCTTAGCTATGAAGTTCAAATAGGCACATCCTCCCTTTCAAAGGACACACTTTGAACAGTCTTAAGGTTTTTCTTAATTATACACTCAGCTCTGAAAAAAAAAAATAGTGCCAGGAGAAGAAAAACACAGTGACTAAAAATTCAAAATCTTGGAAAAATACACAGGCTATTGTTTTCACTTTGCAAACACACAGACACCTGCATTTAGTGCAAGTTAGCAAAAAGATCTTCTTAAACCTCCTGCTTTGCACAGTAACCACGTCAGCATCATGACACATTCAGCCAAGAACAAGGGGCAGTTAAAGGGAAAGGGACTGCCAAGGGAGACTCAGGTACAGTGCAATTCATGGGAAAATCAAAGATGGTCACAATGCAGTACATCCTTTGAAAGAAGTTGCTCTTCCCACAGCTTTTCAAAATTAATTTCTGTTCAAGCTGTACCATGCTCAGGGGTAACAGGCACATATCTGCCCTTCAGTATTTTAATCCTATCTACAAAAAGTAGGCATTGTATCCAACAAGCATTTAGCTTAAAAAAGGCAAGCAAACTAACATTAACATTCAAAAGCGTCAGAAGTCTGAAGTTCTTAAGTTGATAAATAATCATGCTGTGCCACCAAACTCAGTAGCAATCAAGAGAGCATGAATAGCTTCCTGTGCTCTGTGCAATGCCAAGAAGTTATTCCACTTTATTCCAATTACAGGATACAAGCCACTGCTTCAGTGCTCCAGCTCACACATACTCCTCTTTCCTCCCTGAAATTTTGTATGCCATAATGGTGTTGGAAAATTCAAAAAAGTGAAAAAGCCATTTTGGAAACATTTTTATTTTCCTGAGTACCTAGCAGCACTTCACACGTCTCTGCATTAGCACTATAGGAGACTTTACTGCTCTAAGAGGATAAAAACAGGATGGTAGCAATTACCCTTTTGCAAGATATCTGCAAGAACAGTCTGCTGTGGAGAGAGATTCACAGACTCCAAGGTTTAAAGAGTCAGTCACCTTGTGTAAACTCCTGAATAATTACACCTCAATAGATGATATAAATCAAGGCACAATGACAGAATGCCATACCAGTGAAAGTATCTGCAACACTCAGTTACTGGAGAACTTACCACAGTGCTCAGCCACATACTTTAAGGTTAATGAGGCTCACATTATACAGCACTCTTCTATTCCAATTCGTCTAAATTCAGTTTCTAGCTATTCATGCTTCCTGTATCTTTATTTGCTAAATTAAAAAGCCCTCCATTAGAAATTTATTTTTGCCAAGAAATGTATCACACCACACTAATTACAGTTAACACTAAAATATTTTTTAACATCAGTACCACCACTAAGTAACACAGGTTTGCAATGCATTATCTTTAGATAGGCAAGATCCACCCCGGATATTTTCACAAGTTAAAATCAACCAGTACTCAGTCTGTTCTGTCAGTCAAGATGGAAAGGTAATTATTTCTGAATTTCTGGATTTTTCTCCCAAAATACACTAGATATAGAGTAGTGAACATATAGAGAAATAAAACAGGCATCTGAATTGCTCTCTGTTCAGTCACACCCATCCCTAGACAATTTGTCTAAATGAATCAGATTTTATTTAGACAATTTGTCTAAATAAATACCAGAAAATGGTATTAGCATTCTGAAATACCAATCATGACCAACTTCTCTTTAGTCATAAGAGATACAAGCACAGCTTAGTCAGTTCTTCTATAGCTTGACAAGGGAAGAAAAGTGTACAACAGTATCATTATATCCCTTAAGGATATTCCCTTGTCACTTGTAGAGCTACAACTTGCAAAGATGTAGCATGGTTCTACCTTCAGCATCAGGATACTCAGAGTACAAAAATCACCAAATATACACCATGTACTTCTACAATTAGCCAGGGCAAGTTATTTATCCTCACACAGCTGTGCAATAATAGCTTAGGACATGCCACTGACAATATATGCAACTAAGAACAGCAGGTTTCTCCACAACCTTACAAATAACACCACAGCTCTCTCAAAAAACTGCAAGGGAATTTAAAGTATACAAACCTCTCTAACATCTACAAGGTGATCTGGCTGCATAATGGGAACTCTTTTTCCTGTTGGCAATCTGTGATGTCCAACATTGAAGAAGGAAACTGCATTTTGACTGGGTCTTCTCTGCACGCCAGGAGAGTTGGCACTTCCTTGGGATGCAAGAGAGAAGCTGCGAGATTTCAGAGGAGGGTTGTTCTAGTGAATAAACAAGCATATTGAGAAACATTTACAATTAATCCTAATAACCAGCAAATGTTCTAATGTGAAAGATACAGCAGAAGAGATCAATTTTTAATTTTTTATAGAGCAAGGAAAGATGGCAAAGCCCTAATAATGCATTGGCAGCAACCGCTAAATATTTTCCACTGTCTGCTTCTAGGTGCCCTCTTTTACAGTCTAATTAAAAACAATCTGTGAAATGAGATTGATCTGTAAGTATCACTTCTCTGACTTGAAGATCTGTCCTTGATCTGCAACAGCACCAGAAAATTACTCCTAATAGATCCTGCAGGGATAGGACTGACATTTCGGAATTTCATTCAGAAATTAGAGCTATTAGTTCTACTTATCTCTTACAACAAAACCAGCTACAAGATGCTGATTGTAACTTAAAAGCAAGATTTTATTCAGGCATTAGAACAGGTGTTATGGCAATCAGGAGGTTCTGTAAAATACTATACACATCCCCACCACATGGTTAGCAAATGGAAACACCAGTTCTCAGATACAGTGTTGAGGACTTTTTTCTCAAACAAGGGAATTCACCCTAAATTTATCTGTGGGCTGCTGAGTGGCTTTTAGAAAAAAAGTAAGGAGTTAAAAAAAAGTGAAAAAAAAAATAGTAACATTCCCAAAATGGAAAGGCTTCAATAACACTGAAGTTATATTTGCAACTACTTCTACCACCAGACAGATTTTTGCCCATGGGAGCATCAGTCATACCTTTCCAATAGCTTCTGTGTGATGCTGTGTGCATATCTGTAGCCTGCTGACCCAGTGCTGCCGCTCTTTAGCATCTGTAGCTAATAAAACAAACCAAAAGGATTCTGTTAAATCAACACATTTCAAAGTATGGGCAAAAACGACTGCTTAATTCTTAAAAATCACAAGACTAACAGTGCAAAGTAATTTATTTTTAATCTAAAACTCATTTGCCTGTAATAACTATAATGTTAAGTCAAGTTCAACATAAATACTATATACTTTCTTTTTTCTTTATGCTATTTTTTGGTGTTATGAAATTAATTAAAAAACCTCAACAAACCACAACTGCCCTCACAGATATTGCAATCTAACAACATGAAACATTTTCCTGCAATAAGAGTAAGATGCTCCAAATTAGAAAATTACAGCAAGTCCTCAGGGAAGAAATACTCAAAGTTATCAGCCTAGATTTCTGCAGCCTAGAAAATCAGAGAATGAGCTTTTTTAACCACATAAGGTGGCTAACAAACTGAATAATTAAATTCTGTGTGAGCATCACCACAGTATTGCTACTTACAATGATTTAGAAAACTTCAAATCAGTACAATTTAAGGACAATATACATGAAGATTAAACCCCACTCTGTACACATATGAAGGTCTGAAGGTCTTCAAACCCAAACATTATGGAACTATCCATTAATACAGACCTTTTCTACCTGAACATAATTTTCATGGCAGCACTTTGCCAGCCAGGTTCTCTCTCTTTGGCCCTGCAGCCAAGCCCAGCCAAGCAGCCCCAGGTGAGAGCCAGGACTGTCCTCTAGTGGAAGGATCCCCTGCCCAAGCACCCAGGTCCTACCTCTTAGTTTATACTGCTCCCCACTGGCTGCATTGACTGTGAAGGTGTGAGAGTCTTCATCACTGGGTGAAATGACAGCTCCAGCCAGCTGCAGGGTACCTCTGGGCTTCAGATGTCTAGACTGCTCATTCACAAAGTACTCCAGCAGGCCAGCATCATTGTTTAACACAAAATACCTGCAAGGATAACAAAGCAAATGCACTAAATAAAACCAGTTCATTTTCTTTTTTTTTCTTTTTTTTTCTTTTTTTTTTTTTTTGTGCAGGTGGTGGTACTGGGACAAGTCAATATTCTCTTTACAAGTTTGCACAGATGGGACTGGGACTAAAAGACTTGCCTCAGAAAAACCCTAAACATGTGAATTATGTCCCCAAGATGTCACAAAAATTGATTTCTTGGCATTTTTTGTCTTAGAGCGCAGGGTTTGCACAACAGAACAAGGTGCCCATGGAAGAACTTTATAATGAGATTTTGGGAATCAAAAATGATATCCTGAATCATTAGAGCTTAATAAATCCTTAAACTACATACATTAAAAGTAAAACAGCCCCAGATACAAAGGAGCTGAGATGCAAAACCATGAAAGTGAAGCAATTCCAGATTTATTTTTTTTTTTAAATGGAACTGGACATTATGCTTCAACTTTCACTTGAGTTGAATGCTGAGTATATTGACACGAGTCGCTCCATGCCAGGGGCAGCACAGGGGGCACAGTGTGGTACACTAAGGACTTGTCTCTCCAACATTAATTCGGTTGCACGGTGCTGCTCTAGGAACAGCATTAAACCTGACTAGAGAATTTCACCTGACACAGAAAATCAAGTTATTCCAGGGGAGATGACACCCTGGGGAAAGGGAAAAGTCTGTTTGAGTTTGACTTTATAGTAATGAAGTCTTATTTTTTTTTTAAGTGATAGCATAATTTGGCACAAAGACTCAACAGAAAACAAACACAGAATGGAAAAGGAGAAAAAACCTAATGCTTTTTACACACACAAACATAGTTATGAGTCACTAAATGAGTTAACTGCTTTATATTGCCTATGCCTTTTTTATATTCATGCCTTAATACAAATATTATTTATCTACACATTAGCTTAATCTATATTAAAAAGCATAAGATTCTTGCATGAAGTTTGCCTACCAGAAAAAGGGAAATCTAGGTGTTATTAAAAAAATCTGAAACATGCTCATTTGGATGCTGCAGCCACCAACATTACTAAAAAGCACCATAAAACACTTACCGATATTGCCAGCCAGTGACAAGATTGGTGTACTTCATTAAGTAGCCACAAATATTTTCCATGTGATCACTATAAAAAGAGAGAAAAAAAGCAATCAGACAATACAAAATATATTTTAGATCCTTATGACCATTTTTATTCTCAAGAGATGAATTTTAATGTTCATTTTTAGAATGGCACTATCAATTTAATAAAGCTACACTTCAAAGATTTTCCAGCCTTGTTCCAAAAATAGTTTCTTACAACAATTTAACCAGACCAACTGAATTTCAAATAATTTCAGACCATAATTAGCTGCACCAATTCAACAGGCACTTCTAGACACATTTTTACAAGTTTCAGGTAATTAAAGACTTTGTATCCATGCTGCTTCTGGATCCTGCTCTCTCTTCAAAACAAATTTGTACTTATGGGCTCCTGAACAAAATTAACTTTCAGTAGTTTATTAACAGACCCCTGGATTGTAGCCACCAACCTAAACAGTCTGTAGCTACTCCCACATGAGTGTGGTGTTATTAATCCCTTGTGTCCAGCACCCTTCCCCTACACAGTCCTGCTCCTCAACAGATGTTCTACAGAACACAACATGCAAGCACAGGTCACATCAACACATTCTGAGACCTAAACCAGAAGCCAAAATATCATGTCCTCTGGCCTGACAGGAAAATCCAGTAGTTTCTCCTTCAAAGATTCGACTTGCAACACCCACCAAAAATCAGAATCCACCAAAGGCACTTGGCATGGAAACTTAACATCACTATAGGCAAAATACATTGCCATTTCTGAAAATCAATTGCCCTAAATACATGGCTACAAATTACTCACTGTAAGACCACAGTTTAAAGACCCACTTTATGCTGTATGTTCCCATAAATCTAGAAATGCCATCTCAATGCCCTCACCTCACCATAGGTGAGGGCATAACCCCACACTGAAGAACATTCTTGATAGAGAATTCAGATCCAACCTGAGAAGAAAGTTCGTATTATTACAAAGAAGAATTGAAACAATGACCCAAATATCAGACACTATTTGCTTCTCCAAAAGAAATTTGTTTCTAATATTATTTAAATTTTAAATTAAACTTCTGTAGGTTGCAGTAGGTTGAAGATTAAATGAAATTTAATTCACAGTCCATTGGAGCAGCAGCAACCTCTCTTGGCTGTTAAATGGACAAAGTAGCCCCATGTCAGCAAAAGGGGGAAAGTGGGGAAAACAGGACTATGAGAGCCAAGGGATCATCTCCCTTAGTGGGTCTTGGTTGCAAAAATAATTGGGGTAGTGGGCTAAATTCTAAGTAACAGCTGAAGCTACTGTCTACACCTCATTTATAGACAGCAGACTAATTAGAAATCTGACAGTTTGATCAATATAACATGTCACACTGTTTCATCTTAAAGGAAACCATTTAGGATGACACTAATGAAAACAGCCACAGTGTAAATCACTGCCATTCAGTGATATAACACAAGCCAAGAGATACAAGAATGTACATTTTTTGAAGGAAAAAAACCAAGCTGCTGATTTTAAATGCTACTTTTAAAAGCAAAAATATGTGTCCTAGCTATTACAGCAGCAATCAGTATTGCAGTAATATCCTGCGATGGAGAGCAGCCAGCAGGACTATCTAGGAATTTAATTTCTAATAGCTCATTAAGTGGTACTACAGATAAAAATAAAACCAAGGAGAGCAGAGGGTGTTGTATATTTTAAATGTACAGAGAAGCTAAAGGAGACATAATCAAACTCATCCTCTGCAGACGCCTCTCATTTGTTATTATTGGCATACAAGGGAAGTACAGTTTAGACTTGCTCACTGTCTTAATTTAGCTGAAAATTATGAGATTGCATAGTCATAAAAATGCATGAGCTTGGGTTTTACTCATCTGAAAATTGTCCCTAGTCAAGAAGCTAATTGTTCTTCAGCTCCAGTGAATGCAAGCTACACCCTTGCTTTTCAGTGAGACACTGCACACAGCCCTGCACATTTGGGCTACAGCCACTGCACCCCCACTAACTAAAGTGCCCAAATCACAGGTACCTTCCACAGAACCCAAGAAAAAAATCAGAAAGGTAAGTTCAGACTGCAGAGAATGCAGCAGGACTATGTGTATGACCTATGGAAGTCCATTCATCTGACACGGGTAAATTAAATTGCCTTTGATTAAAATCATTTGACCTCTGGGGTTTTTCTTAGGTGTGACAGATAAAATAGCTGATTTTGTCATGCAGAAAAATGCACTGTAGAAGGGAGTGCAGCTCTTCTGGTGATGTAGTTCCACACCGAATTACCATCACATTTTCCTGTCATCTGCATGCTCCTTTCCACTCGGATTTTCACTTTGTCCGGACCCAAACATCTCCAAATGCCTCCTCTTCAATAATTTATGTCTCTAACCTCATCAGTCCTGGAGGGTTCAGCTGAAAGGCTTTGAAAACACTGCCCCATGGAAGTCTGAGAAAGTGACTGAGAACTAGTATTTCAACATTTGAAAAAAGGCTTATTTTTAAATAAGTGAAGATTATATACACTAAAGAAATCTAAACCCACTCTGCAAATTGCAATTCACAAAGAAGTAAATTCTGTAATTATAAACTGATGACAGAACCACAGTTAACCTCCTAATCTTCTTCTGCATGTATGAATACATAAAAATATTCTCAGTATTATTTATGAACAAGGCCAGGGATTGCAACTAAAGCATTTCTTCAAGAATTTTAAGATTAGTGCTTCCACAGCAAGAGTTAAACCAAGATATGTGTTGTTGCTAAAGCAGTGATGTAAGGCAGTTAACATTAAAAAAAAAAATACAAAAACACACACAACCCAAAGAAAACTAACATTTCACTAGTATGGAGCTGACACCGAGGTTCTACAGAGCATTACAGAAAGCTTGTAAAAGGTCAGACTTGAGAACAAGAGGTTGAGGTTCAAGCACTGGCTCTGCTCACAGATAACCACAGTTCATAAAATATGAGTAAGCCCCTACTGTTGTGTCATTGGAAACAGTGCTGGCAAAACCTGTTTCAAAGTCACCAGTCTACTTCAAAAGCCTCCAAAACTTCCAACATAGGAGTTTTTGACTTCTAGAAAACAGATTTCAAAATTGAATTTAACACAAAACACTGAACAACAAGACTGACAGTGAGGGCTGGTTCCCTTGGGATCTTTCCTGATTTTCAGAATTCCTTTGCAGTCACACTGCTGCCTACGTGCACGTACCTGTACCTATGGGTACGTGTGTCTTTCCATAGCCAACATGCTGTTGCTGTTATTTAAAATGCTCACCACAGCCTCAGATTGTCAGAGGAATAGCAACAGCTCAGCACCATGAGTCAACAATCCCTAAAGGCCCTATTTCTGTTGAAATTCACATGTCCTGTCAAAGAAAGGAAACGTTGCAACAGACGGATCACAGTCTCAAGGACATGAAAAAAGAAACTGATTTTAACTTTTGCTGGACTACTTTAAGGGCAAAATACAAATCACAATCCAGAAAAAAATCATGCAGAACACATTGATACAACATCTGAGCTCTTGCCCAGCAACATCTACCACCTCCCAAAACCTGAGGTTTTTTCCCAAAGGTTGAACACCATTGAATTTGACTGTCCATTTATCACAATGTTTTGATTTATAAATACTGTGAGATGGACTGAAACCGTCCATGTAAACAAATAACAGATGTCTGTGAACAATTACACGTCAGTTCATATTCTTCCCACAAAATTATCCCTCCCTTACATCAAAGATGTTTACCACAAGCCAGATTTCTACATATCTACATGCTACCAAAAAAAAATAATACGAATAAAAGATTCACAAAGGATCACTGTTAGCTTATTTATCCTTCTCTGGTTTCACTTGTCCTTTCCTAAGTTGCAGCAGCTGTCAGTGCCTTGCAGGGTGGTCTCCTGTCCCAGGGAAGAAAGAAGACTGTGACAATCAGGCCGAATTCCCCTGTATCCTGTTTACGTGCAGCACCCGAGCTTTGCACGCAGATACTGAGGAACAGTAGTCCCACAATGACGTCTTTCAGGAGCTTCTGCCAAGACACCCAGGCTCGCACCTGGGCCAACATTTTCTCTGAGAAGCAGCAAAAGGCTTTGCCAACCTTTTTCCATACCCCTCCTGGGTAGGTTTCCATGAAAGCCCCACAGAAAAAAGCCCTAGCAATGGCACAAAAATTACACCCATCAGGAAAGCAGTTACAGAACAGTTCCAAGACTGCCCTTCAGATGATTTTAATTTTGCTGGGACCCAGACAGCACCACGTGGGATGCTTTGAGCAGCCAAGTCTCTGAAGACCCAACAGCTGTCTGAAGAGCAAACACAGCGGCCAAAGGCTTCCCCACTGACTTGCGTAAGGCCTGACTTCAAGCAGCAGCTGAGTATGTGTGGATCTGCTGCCAGCAGGAAGGCTGGCCAGGAGTCTGGAGCCCATGAAGATGTCAGGGAGGGCTCCTGAAGGGGGATCCAGCCTCCAGAGCTGCCACAACCACTATTATGACATAGTGCCTTTGATCCATAGTACATTTGGATCCTGGCCAAGGGAAGATGCTCCTTTCTATTGAGCTCACAGCAAGATGCAAACCGCTGGTGAAAGAGACTGTTTTCATATTAAAAGATGGCAAAGCATGAAAAAAAAGGAAATAAATTATGCTTGTAACAGTGCAAACCAATGAGTGATTTCAACTATACAGTTTGGAAAATGCAGTGACCATTTCCACTGAACTTGTTCATCTGTTTGCTCACAGGTTCACTATTGGCAATGGCTTGCTTTTTCCTCACTAGGCACTGCAAAGTGCTTATCTACAGTGCACTGATTCCCCTTTTCCTTACACAGAGGTGTAGGCAGTGGAGAAGAGAAAGGTGAAAAAAAATCCCAACAGCTATGTCAGCATTGAACACTTTGGGCATATCTCCTGCAACTGCAAGAAACCACCACTAAGTTCAGCACACTCCAATTCCACAGCTCTGTGGTGCAGGAGCACGTTTCCCAGTAAACCCAACAAGGTAAGGCAGAAGTATCAATCAATTACCTCTGCTTTTCCAAACAGCTTTTGGAAGAAAGGAAAAAAAACTATCCTTGCTGTGCAACTCACCAGCAGTGCTCTACAGTCAGCTGCGAAGTGGCAGCAGAGCTCCTGCTCTTCAGCTCGTGTGTTTGACTACTCAATTATAAATTTAGAAACCAAAAACAAGTGCAAGGAAAAGAGGTCCAACACCATGACAAGAACATCAACAGTAGACCCTGAGGATACTTCAGAACACCACTTGGCTCCAAGTATGCAGCAACACACACACCCTCATTAGATATAAAAACTTCTCTTCACACGCACTCCTGTAAATCCTTGGGAGTACAGACAAGCATTGGAAGAAGCATTGGAAGCACGGGGTTTCCACAAAGAAAACATGTGGCAGAGCCAAAATGACCCATCAGCTGTCCTTGATTCCAGCATAATGCAGCCCAGCCTCCCTACCCTTGGGGCTCTTCCACAGCCCTTGCTTTCAACACAACAGTTGTTCTGGCACCTCAAGTTCTATCAATACTAGCTCTCAAGGAGAATGATAAATCAAGCTAATGGGGCTTTTTTAAAACCATCTAAACTAAATTTGTATTCCATTCTCCTCTTCTCAGCATTAATGGCACAGGTTAATTACATGCAAATAAAACTACTATAACACTTTTGCAGTGTAGCAAGTAGAAGAATAGAGACAATATTTCATTAATAAGTAGCAAAACTCACATAACGCCTATAAAACTGATTGTTTAACTACTTTATAATTTACAGAGCTCTCTATCTCTCACAATACATCTGCCTAGAAAAAAACTGCAGTGACATTCAGCTCAGCAATCTGTCTCACACACAGGTGAACACCTCAAGTCAGCAAGAACTCCACTTATGGACAATTTATTTGTGGATTTGCATCAGCAGAACAGAACTGAAGCTGCACCTAAGAGTCAGTAGCCAACCCAGCAGTTTTTTGCTGCAATGATATCAGTGGAAAACAAACTGTTGATTTAGCCAATATAATTTTAGAGCTGGACCATACAAAAAACAAGGACCTCAAAAGGTCTGAACTCTCCCCTTAATGCCTCTGGAGAGGTTGCCTGCACCTTTGCTACCATATATGTTGCCAGTTTACCCAGCACACCATAATGCACAGTTTCACACAACACTGTTAACAAAACCCAAAACTCTCTCAAAGTCTAGCTTCAGAAAGCTCAAGCAGTCAAATTAAAGCTGCTCAGCCCACTGAACAATACTGATATAATATATACAAGGCAAACACTGATGGATGAGGACCTTTGCAGTTTTGGACAATCTGATGCCTATGATACCTGGGAAAGCAGTGGATCCTGGTAAACACTATCCACAGAGGCTGGTGGAGCAAACCCCTGTGTTGTTCAGTTATTCTTTGGCACAGTCCAACATGGTTCAGCTTACCACATGTTCCATCCCAAGGCATTCTGCTCTCTTCTAGTCTAGTAGTTCTTATCCTACCAGAAATAGGCAGATATGCCCTTGCAGTTTTGAGATTTGAGTATTTGTGATTATGTATTTTTAAAAGATTATATTAACAATTACACATTGCCATTCTGGACTCTGCAGCAATAAAACTCTGAAATGGAAGGTAAATACACTGATCAACTACCTCAGATGAGCCTATTGCTATGTAATTATTTTTTAAATATTATTTGCAACATTTCAGGTTAAACACTGAGGGTAATTATTATCACCTTTCAAGTAAATAAGAACATACTTAAATTGTCAATTGATGTTATCTAAATATTCATAAACACAAGCAAAAGCCTGTGTGGACCACCAGACTCAAGAAGCAATGGTCAGTAGTTCAAAGCCTAGCTAGTTTAAAGTCTAGCTGGCAAACAATTAAAAGTGGTGCAATTCAGCAGCACTGGATGACATCTTTTAACTCTGAAGCTCTGAGCAGGAGGATTAGAGATTTCCCAGAGGTCCATCTCAATCCAAATTATTCTATAAATCTTGAACACAGAGAAATTAAGCAAAAGTACTCTTACATTAAAATTGAGGCACAAGACACCAAGAAGATTTAAACTCTAAATAAAAAAGAATACACATTAACCACATATGACTATGACCATACATAAAGAGAGCAGGGCTACTTTCTTGTTTGGTTCTTGAAGGGAATGGTGATTCCCAGACAAGGAATTATTCAAAAGTGCTCCTTTTCATTATGCAATGAGTATGAGGTACTATTCGTTTGGCACTCATGCTCTAATAATGAGTTCCCTCATGGTTTTCTTGTGCTTGCTATGGACATTTATGAAGGAGTTGTGCACTGAACAGTAAGAGGACAAAAACATTATCATTCCATTTGGATATAGGGAACTGAGGCACAATGAATTTTCTGCTAATTTTGAGACAGATGCAGTCCAATTTTTATTTTATTTTATTCATACATTCAAATAATGGGTTCTGCTAATTTCAGCTGCAACTGTGACCCTGCAAAAGTTTTGCAAAATCAGAGCCAACTATTCCAAAAACAGTCCTCCAAGAAAAAGAGGAACACAGTGATCACTGGGGAAAACCAGTTTGAATAATATAAAACTATTACCACAAAGGAAGTCAGAGCTAGGGTCAGAAACCAGCTCCTTTATACAGCGTCCTGCAGTTCTGCCCAGCAGATCTCTTGCTCCTGATACATCAACATGCAATGAAAGTAACCAACTTTCTCAGTGCTAAACAGGCTCTTTGGGAAACTAATTTGACAATAACTAAACATTAACCAAGACCTCAAAGATTTCCAGCCTCCTTGAAAACTCTGGAATTCACAACTGAAAGCAAAAAGGAAAAAAATGCTTACCCACAGCAAAAAGCTCCAAAGCAGGCTGTCAAATACAAGATTGGCAGCTTAACAAACACAAAGGAACAGCATTTCTCCTACCCAGGTTCAGCCTGCCCTCCCCTCCCATTTCAGCATTAACACACAGGAGAGAAAAATCTGAAAAGATACAAGCCTTGAAAACACCCTAAGAAGAAAGTTGTCTGGCAGCATTGCCAGGGGACAGCGATCCCCTACAAGAATTCACCAGGTGATCAGAGGGCACGTCAAGGCAAGGCCTGTAAGTAAACAGGGTCACTGCACTTGTGCCTTAATTTTCACAGTACCATGAGTACAGGAACCTTCCCAGGATAAGGTAACAGCAGCAGCTGCTGCTTTCTGCTCCTGCTTTAAGCAATGTGATCAGGTCAGGCACATGCAGTTTGTTTTCCATCATCTCTCTGGGGAGAGAATGTGTGTGGCACAGCAGGATGTTAATGTTGTACTCCAGTTAATTAACTGTCTGCTACATAATTGCATTAGAAAAGGTGAAGTTGAAAAATATTCTTTGCACTTAGTGAAGGATAGACATTTGTAACACTCATTAACCCCTGCAGAAATCTATTTCATGGACAGCACAAACTATTTGTCATTTAGACACTACACAAAAATTGGTGCTTCTTCATTTTAGTTGAATTTGAACTCAAAGTGAACATCCACTATGAACATAGGTACACTGGATGCCAGAACCAACTCCCACATGTGACACACTGTCTGTCCAGCATGGAGAGGCTGTGAGAAGCAAGAGGGGGACAGTGCTCTTGATAGTCACCCACTGAGGAGCCACAGGGCTGGAGAAGGAAACCCAGACCTTGTCACCTGGCTCAGGAATTGGGCTCACATTCCCTACTAGAACATCAGTCAACATGAAGCTCCTGCTTAAATTACCCAAACTTGTTTCCCCAACTGTATCCACTTACTACTCCTCACACCAAGATTTACTTCTCTTAATTTATGACACATCTGCTCCAACGCCAATTATCCAAGTTTAAATACATGTGTGAACACGAAGGGCTCACCTGCCTTTTGAGAAGTGCCTGGGGCTTTAGCAACTATAAAATCAGTTTGGTAAAAGATGACCTTAATATTTTAATAACACAGAATGCATCCTGAGATGGATGTAACTGACTGATCATTTTAAATATGAGCTTCTTGTCTATTCTAATGAGCAAATTATGTGAAGTTCGGAATTTCTAAATTAGTGTTAGGAGCACGATATACTCTTAAAGCAAAGAATCAAATGAGGATAAAGAAATTCAGGCACTAGGTTTTTCAGCCAGTTCCCTCCAGCATATCAAACAAATGTGACAGCACTCCTAATCTGAGTTTTAGTAATAAAAAGGAACACACAAAATTGCAGAAAAAAAAAAATCTGAATTTCAAAGCAACCACTTGAGAAAATCATCTCTTCAGCAATCCAAATCACACCTCAAAAGACCAGCAACAAGTCACAAAGTGAGCAGCATGGGCTTTCTGAAGGTCCCGCAGCGATGAGGGATCTCCACACATCACCAGAAACAGAAGCAAGGAAGGTCAGGACTCACTTTGACACAGGCTTGGCATCAGAGCCACCAGCCAAGCCAAAAGGTGCCAGTACAAACATCATCTCCCTCGGGAGCTGGCACCTCAATGTGACAATGCCAGCAGGTTCTTACAACGATGGGATACTGAGGAAGTGAGCTGCAAGAGCAGGGGAAAATCAAAACAGGAGCAGGCCTTGCCAGACCTCCCACCTGGGAGTGACACCACAAAATTGCAGCCTCTGTCCTCTGCAGCTGTGCACCACAAAGAAGGGAGTTGCAGTTATTGATTCCAGCAAACATACACAAATTCCGCCTAGAATCCCAAAGAATTTTGTTTCAAGCAATGCAAAAAGAAAAACCAGAACAAGGGAGATGGGTAATAAAAAGGAAGCACTAGGGGTACCAGTGTTCAACAGAACTGTCCTAGGATGACACTAACATCTTCATGAAGGTTTGGGACATTTCTTCCACTTAGCAATCAACAGGGAGCTTAGCTTAAATTCTGGCCTGCTCTCAGGAGCCAGTTGATTAGGTCAGCACACACCACCCTACTGCAGCCTAAGCAAGGATTTGATTCCCAGACAAGAAGAGAGGACCAGCAAGGGAGAGGTTTGCAAATGTTGTTGAACACTGAGTTGCCATCACCTCCTGTATCTGCTTCTACCAAGTTGATGCCAGTTTTAAAGACCAAACAGATGAAATTTATCCTCCTAAGATCAAACACTTCTTGGACTGTGACAAGAAACACAGAGAAACTAGGAACACTCAGTACACCATTTTTGCAGCTAAGACTGACATTGGGACACCCCCAACACAAGGACCAGTATTGTATCAGTTTCAGGACACTTCCCTTTACTACTAATAATTAGATCACTTTTGCAAGATAGCACAAATGAAAAGCAAACGCTTCCACAGCCTAGCTCAGTTTCACATGCTTTGCTTCTACATGTTTGCAGTGCAAAGCCTTGTTAGTCACCCTCAACAGCAACTGGGATCAAACTTAGAAATGAGCATCGCCTTTAAAACACATTTCCTACTGGATGATTTTATGAAAAAGTGTTCATGGTCATCTCAAAATACAGAATTAAAATATATTCACTTGTTTCAGTTACCAGTTCTTCTGCTACATTGTCACATGCTGGCCTGCTCAAACACAGAAGACAGAACTAAGGTCAGTAACTGTTTACTCCCCTTAGTATTTATGAGAAGACTTGCATAGTATCAACTGAAAAAGCCCTAAAACCCACAAAGGAAGACTGGCAACCGTTTCACTTGTTTAAAATTTGTTATCTATTTGCATTCTATACCAAAAAACATTTAGTGTTACCCTTTGGCAAAACTGTCTGCTCTTATTCTCAGCCTCCTAGTCCAGCCCAAAGCCACATGGAGTAATACTTCAAGAGAATCTGTCTTAACTTAATAAACTAATTAATGACAAGCAGAAACCTCCCAGTATGAGGAACCCTCTTACTGGCCATTGTCACACCTAGCAAGAAAAAAAAAAAAAAGAAAAAAAATACTATCAGTCTAGGAAATTTACTCCTTGAAGCTATTTTCATCCAAATGGTTTTCTATACTAACTGACAATTGTGAGTAACCCTGCAGCACTCAGGCAAACTCTCAGGAACAACTAAAAAAAGGCAACTCACTTCCTTAAACAAAGAGCAAAAGACACAATCTGCAGTATTTCATAACTATACATGGCTAAATCCATAGTGAACAGATGCTAAAGCCATTTGAGAATTAAGGAACAAAGACAGCTACCTAAAAAATACAAGCAGAAGTGAAAAAGCAAATAGGTTTTGAAATATAACTTGTAAGCTTCAAAATCAGCAATCATTTGGGAAATTCATTAACACTTTATGTGTATTTCTAATGGCAGGGAAGAAATGCTGGGAATACTTTTAATAGCAGAATTCATCTACATATTTGAGCGCAGAACCACTAAGAAAAGAATAAGAGGACAGCACATGATCATGTCTCCAACTGAGAAAGATAATCTTGTTTCTCTAGTCAACTGCAGTGCTTTGAACATTTCATTTTGTAGATAAATAAGAACCAGTAATTGCCACTCACTTCTCTCAAAATTATCTGAAAGCCCCTCAAGCCAGGCTGACAGGACTTGTTACACTTCTCTGGCACATGTTCTGATCAGATCTCCATTCAGCTCATAGAGAGATTCTGCATTCTGGTTTTGAAATGTTTACATTATTTGAATGACTACAAATCACATGTCACAGAAGTACCAGCCCAACCTGCCTCATTTCTCTCACTGCCTGAAAGCACTCTTGTTCATTTAACCCAGAGCAAGGCAAAAACCAAATGAAGATGGTCATAAGGTAAGGCAGAACTGCTGAGTGCAAGTAATTCTGTGGGTGAGGCTGTACTTCACAGCTTGTTTACTGCTGAAAATAAAGAAAATATTATAATCTTAAACTACTTTATCAAGTAATCTTATAATAATCTGAAGTTATTCAGAAGTCTTACCTCCTCCTGGTAATTGTTTCTCTAAATGAAGACAGGGTTAAAGAATTTAGTGTGCAGTGCAGCCTCTGAGGGTCTCTTTATCTACTGTTTACACTCAGTAAATGCAAGTTGACACTCAGTTCCTGCCTCAGTGAAGAAAATGAAGCCAATGGTTGGTTGTGCTCAGGCACACTCTGACCTGATCGTATATTCACAAGAAAACAAGATCACTTCCTGTCAGACGGCTAAAAGAGCAGCTTCTCAAGAACTCTTAACTTCTACTAAGTAAATTTTAAAAAAATCATCTTCCTACCCTCAGAAGAAACCAATCCCTTACAAATTTCAGAAGAGCCACTGCTATGCTGGCTGCCTAAACTCACTAATTCACAGGCTACAAGCATGAAGTTTGACAGGAGATTCAGCTCTATCTCCACATCATCTGAAGTGCCTGGCAGTCTCTGGTTGTCACTTCTCCACTATGATAAATATCTGATCTAACTCTATCACAGCTATTTAAAAATCTCCCTCTTATTCCTCTACAAAAATATAAAGTTAGACTTCCTGCTTAATTTTTTATTTTCTAGATACTCAATTTACGCCAAGTATGTGTGAGCTTGCACCTCTCTGAGAAATTCAGTTTTCATTATTTTAGGTTCCAGCAGTCTTGGAGGTTTATTTTTTATCCATAGTCTTAATTCCCCACTTGGAGCACTGGAACACCAAGTACCTGTTGTCCCAATGTCTGAGAACTCTGCTACAGCTGTTTTGACCAGATGCTTCACCAAACAGTGAGCTAAACTTCTGCAACAGATGTGGTCTGTGGAGAGCAAGTACTTCAGGATCCTACTCCTGCCAATCTATGAGACCACGCATTGCTCAGACTCTGTGCTACGAAAGTTAAATATCAAACTTCCACCAAAATTTCCCAGAAAATCTGTTTCTGAAACCTGTATGTTAGTCACTGATTTATCCTTGGGGAGTTTGTCTTTTGTCAAATACATTTTAGCACGGAAGTAATTCATAAAGAGAAAACTAAGCTAAAGCACCTCATTCAGGAGGGCTTTCTAGGGAGATGGGGGGAAAGGTGATCTTTTGAGGGTAATTAGACATAGAGACAAATGTAGGAGTAAATAATTGATCCCAAACACAGCAGTGATTAACAGCGAGGTATCTCAAGTGTCCACAATAACAGAATTGGTACACTAAATTTCTTCAAATGATCTAGAATGAAAAAATAAATTGCACTAAAGTTTTAGAGCAAATTAAACAAGATATTGACAGCTACAAGGAAAAAGAAGGACAGCTCCCACTTAAAGCTGTGAAACCACCAAAATGGCTAATACTCGGGGTCAGTTCAATTTTTGTCATACAAGCCATAGCACTGAAAGAAGAAACAAAGCAATTGGATGGCTAATTTTAAAAAGTGGAATTTCATTGTACAGCACTGACCAGTGATCACCATCACAACCAAAAGACATCCAGGCAAATCAGGAATCTCATTCCTTCCACTGCCTCCAATTCCAAATAACAATATAAAATATTTCCATTTTGTTTGCATAAACTAACTCCTGTGTCTCACAATGAAACATGGATAGTGTGTGCTTGGTTACACTAACAGCAATTCTCACTAGAAAATTCAGTTCTACTTGAACCCAGAGTTTAAAAAGCAACTGGAAAAACAGTGCTTAAAACAGCCAATAGCTACATCTAACAATTTGCTTTCCCGACTTAACACCCTGAAACCACTTCTCTTTCCGGCACTAGTCACCAGAAAAGTAAAATACCCATGACCCAGATTCTCAGCGACGACCGCGCTGTTCATTCCCAACTAAAAGCACCCGGGCGCTCGGTGCCTGCCCATCCCGGGGCGCGGTGCTCGCGTCCCGGGGCCATCCCGGCCCCTCCGCCCGCCCGCCCGCAGCACGCTCCGGCCTGGGAGTCTCCACACGCAGGAAACAGCAAGCCAGTCCATCTGGGCTGGCAGATGACGGCTCTGGAGAGTCTCCATTTGAAGGAGAAGTGTGCAAACTTCACAGAACAGCAGCATTTTCAACAGCAACATGGCAGAACTCCAGCCAAGGAGGAGAGACCCGGGAGCAGGGATTCGGAAATCTCCCGAGGGATGCTGCGGAGCCCGCTACCAGCGTGTGAGTGGGAATGTGTTCAAACAGAAAGCACAGCAGAAAAAAGCATATGGAAACCCTCAAGTCTTCTGAATACACAGGCAAATCATTCAAACTAATGCTGTGAGCTCAGCTTTTCCGGCTTTCTCTGCTCCCTTCTGCTGACTGGCTGAACCTGAGTAATCACCCCGATTTATGCTAAGCAACGCCGTTCTTAAAACAAGTTCGATAAGACTGAAACTCCGTGCACACTCAGTTTTGCTACCAGCAACTAACATAAACCATCAATAAATTAAAAAAAAATTAATGACTGCCATTAAGTTCTTTAAAAAGACCTAAAACTCGGCACAAAGTTCGGGGGTGTTTTTTTGGAAAGGCTGGAAAGCGGTGAAGCTCCTCCAACAACTTCAAACAGGTCTCCACGTTCTGCGAGGGGAAAAGAGGATCTGAAAGGCAGGAGCCCAGGCACACCATCCCCCGGCAGCTTTGTGCTGATGGAGAACGGGAGCCGCCCGCGGGCACCCCAGGGATGGTGGGCACAGGGACAGAGGGAGCCGTGTGCCCCGTGCCGCACCCCGGCGGTGCCGGGGGGGTTCCAGCGCTGCTGCAGCCGGGGCAGCCACGCCGCCCACCCGCGCTGGGGCAGCTCCGGGCCCGCCGCCCCTCACCGCGCCTGACGCCCACCTGTACTGCCAGCCCTTGTTGCCGCCGCGGCCGCCGCCGCTCCTGCTGCCGCCGCTCTGCCCCGCCGCCGGCAGCGGCTCCGTCTTGCCCTCGCCCTCCGGCCCCTTCATGGCCGCCGCCGGGTCCGCGCCCTGCATGGCGCCGCGGCTGCCGCCCCTCAGCGGCGCCCCCGGCCCCGGCGCACGGAGCGAGCCCGCCCCATGCGGGCTGCGATGGCGGCGGCCGCCGGCACCCTCACGCCCCGCTCGGCTGGGCCGGGCTGGCCGCGCTGGGCTGGCCGGGCTCCCGCACGGCCGCGCCGGGATGGGCGATCCCGCCCTCCCGCTCCCTCACCCGGCCCGGCCCCGCCGCCCCTTCCGGGTCAGCGCCGCCGCCATCTTTAGTGCGGGCAGCGCTCGTAAACCTTCGGAACCGTCTGAAAGTCGCTTGTGACGTGAAAAAGGGAGATTTCCTCAAAGCGTTAATAATTGATTCGGCTGTCAGCGCTCTGGGAGGACTCGCGTTAACAGGTTACGGAGTAGGAGTAACAATAAAATAAAATAAATAAAATTGTGGCGGGTTAAGGGTCGAGGATTGCCGGTGATAGTATCTGACCGCAAAAACGTGTTCAAAGCAGTACAGGAATTTAAAGCAACATCTTTAGAGCCTGTTTAGAGCAACAAGCTCTAATCCCTAACAAAAGTTGGGTCAAGATAATCATATAGGTTCTTACCCTGTAGGTGTCCCTGAGGGGGAGAAGGCAGGCTCACCCACAGACTGATCCCAGAAGTCACAATGGAGTTTTCCCTAACTTCTCTCCATTTCTTAACTTACATGCTTCCATATTCTCCTCTTTATATTCCTACCTTATACAACTGTTACACTATTTCTTCACATTCAGGTGGAGCACGAGTGACTTTGATCATACATCTCAGTGAGGGGTGCTCATACCCTTCGGTGGGTATCACAGTAGTACCAGCGATGGAGATACATTTCAGTCCAAGGAGAGTGGCTTTACCATGGATGCTGATTCAGCAGTGGCATATCTTCCTTTTTCTCCCTTGGTTTTCAGCTGCTGTCTGGATTATTAGCTAGAAAGTACCACTAAGTTCTCTCCTCTGCAGGGGTTTTGCCAGAGCCTGGCCGCAGTGTTTCCAGCCCCCTCCACCCTCTGTTTAGTCCTCAGAGTGTGTGTGGGAGGTCGGGGATGCTCACCACATTCCATCCAGGGAGCAGCAACCATATTTTCCACTATAATTTCCATGCAGTTATCTTCTTACCTCCAGTCACCTTCCCACATAAGGGCTACAGGAATTCTCCCTGCAAAATAAGAGCGGGCTGAGAGGAGTGAGGGATCCAAGCTGTGCCATGCACAAGAAGGGTTGTGACAGCTGGGATCTTGCTTGAGACCCACAGAGCAGGGTCAAACCCAGCACTTCATGCACTGACCAATGCCACAACACAGCCTTGAGAGAAAACACATTTTTTCCTCCTGTTTTTCCTCCAGTTACTGCATTTTTCTTTCATGGAATGCCAGCACGTCTAACTGGGAGAGCTTGGTCTAGCTCTGTGAAATCTTTCAGGCCAATCACAGCCTCACTGTCTGCAGCTGCATTACTTTTTAAAATCAGGAGCAGAGGATCCTCATTCTGACATTAATTAATCTGCACATGAAGAAGAGGAAGGCAGAACCATGACTGTGGTTAGTGAGGCCAATCCTCATCTCATCCAAATTCCCTCCTCCGCTCTCCAGCTCTTACTATGCACTTACAATACTGTAAACAACTGTGTTGCAAAAGATGCTAAAAATTCCCTATGTGAGAATCATACACAGAAGCAAAAATTTAAAGGAGAACATTTTTCAGACAAATAGTTTATTGTAAGAATCTGTGTCTTCAGTACAATACAACAGTTTATTTACTTACAGCACCCCTCTGGTAGCAGCTTTTTACCCCATGAAAACTGCCCTGGCCTTCCCACCTCCTACCAGCACGTTTCAACTTTCCCAATGATACTCAAAACACTTTTGCCTTGGGCCAGCAAGTGATGATGGCACACTATGAGCACTGTGTCTTTAAAATATATTTATAAACTTTAATTTGGTTCTAAATTACCACATATCCCTCCCTCCCTGCCAAGCACACATGGTCTCTGTCCTCCAGCAGACCAGTGTGGACTGCCTGTTGAATCTGTGCCTAGAATCTCTCTTAGAGTGACAGGAGATACTACTAGTGCACAGACATAAAATTCACCACTTCTACTTTTTTAGGAGCATATTTGTCACTGCAGGCAAAAAAAGGGGGAGTTTTCCCTGCATTTTTTCTTGGGAACCTATAGGTGAGCAGGCCAGCAGAGTAGCATTGTCTATCAAAGAAAATTTTGGCCAGAACTGCAAGAGCAAGAGGAGTCTCTTGCTCTCCAAACACATTGCTTCCTGCTCTGGCAATCCCTTGAAACTTTAATTGAAGATATATAATTGCATGGTATCATAATGTATGCCTATAACCCTGAAATTTTCCTGGGAAAATTTGAAACAAAAGCAAATCAGGTAAGGGTTCCAGTTGTGTGCTTTATTTCCCCCCCTGCTCAAGGACAACCAGTCCCAGCAGAGACAGAGCTTCACCTGTGCCTGGCCTTTGTAACCATCGCAGGTGGTCGTGCAATGTTCCTCCACCCACAACCTTTCCAACACCCCAGACAGCCCAGCAATGCTTAGTGTATATTTCTACAGCCCCTCAGTATTTGGTCCCTGAGCATGGTAAAGTCAGGTTTGCTTCCCCTGTGCCTTTGCTTTTTTATCTTCAGAAAGGTGCTGCATGTGCAGTACCAGCGGCTCTCGTAAGATGGCATTGACAAAATGCTGAATAGCACAGAAAGGCTGACAGCTAAACAACGTCTGCTAAGGGCTTACACAGTGCAATCTGCCTTTTCTCTTTAGCTCAGGATGTTACTAATTATAATTTGTGCTCAGTTCACTGCTCTCAGTCTCCTTCCCCTGCTACAACTCAGTGGCTCAAAATGACCCAGATCCCACCCTGGCCCCTGGGAGAGCAGCAAGGTGAGTCCTGGGGCTCCACAGCTGCCTGCCTGCCTGCCTGGGATTCCTGGGTCTGGAGGAGGAGATGAGGAAGAGCTGCAGATCTGGAGGAGGAGCACATGAATAGGGTAGCAAATGTTTATTGACATTAGATTTTTCAAATCTAATCCTTGTAGGCCCAAATATGGTTACTTGCTGAAGTAGGTTGTATTTTATCATAGCTCAAGCAAAATTCCCACAACTAAACATTCTGTTAATTTCAGGAAAATGCCCAGGATCTGATCAACACTAAAACAACTCTTGTTTATTTCTTTATTTTCCAGTATAGAATCATAGAATGGCCTGGGTTTGAAGCAACCTTAAAGATATCTTATTCCACCCCACTGCCATGGGCAGGGAGAGTTTCCATTAGATCAGGTTGCTCAGAGCTCCATCAAACCTGACCTTGGACACTTTCAGGGATGGGGCATCCACAGCTTCTCTTGGCAACCTGTGCCAAGAACTACTCTCTCAGTCAAGAACTTATTTCTAATATCTAATTTCTCTTTCAGTGTGAAGCCACTTAACATGCTTAGCATTTCTTCAGATGAGTATTATATCTTCAGAGCAGCAAGGTTCAAAGAGTAAAAGCTCTGAATTTCAGCATAGTTTTCATCACCTGCAAGCTTAAAATAAAAGTGCAAATTTTTAAATGCATATATATATATATAAAAAATTATACAAGTTTTTTTATCACTCCCTTGTTGGTCTAATTCAGGATTTTTTTTCCTGGATTACTATCTTAGGATGAGACCAAGTTTAACAGTCTTAAATCTGGATCTGCCTCTGGTAGCTGGGTCACAGAAGACAAAACTATTACTGCTCCTGTCTGCTAAGGGAACTACATCCTCTACAGGCATCCAGGGGAATGGCATCAGTCCTGGGAAAGGAAAGCCAGAAGTGCAGGCTGCCTTTACTGGATGAGAAGTGCAACTTTTCATAATCATTGCTGAACTGGAGGAGCTGCCAGGCAATGAGAAAATGACAGGAAAGTAACGTCACTGATGGAGCTTCATATCTGCACTTTTTAATGGTACAATTGTTCTTGAGGTTAAATTCTTTCTCAAGGCAACTGATACTGTATTACTAGCCTGACAAACAATGTTTCTGATGTCTTCTGGATAATAAACATGAAAGAACCTCCTATTCTTGCTAAGTATAAACGATCGTCTCTTCTGGATAATAAACATCCTATTCTTGCTAAGTATAAACGATCCCTACCTACTAAAACTGTAGATTCCATAACACAAAAACAAGAAAGGAAATTTAGTGAAAAAGGCTGTTTAGCCTTTCTCCTTCAACACATTGAGCACATGGCTGTATTCTCCTGACTGTGCGTGAAAATGGCTGGTAAGGTCAGGTAAATGTGGCACAAACTATTTCACCCACTGGAGTACTTCACACTGTGAATATATTCTGACATAATGTCTTAATTTTGGAGCTTTAGAGACATGACTGAGTCCCCGGGTCTCTGATTTTGTTATTTAATGTGTATGGTTCCTGCTTTGAACATCAGATCTTCTCTAGTCTTAAGGAGTCAAAATCTTTTTTCAATCACTGTCAGTCATCCCCAAATTTCCTTGCTCTTCTCTATCAGTCCCTATGTGTCACATCCTGCTGTAATTCAGGTCTAGCTGAAAGCAGCACACTCACACATGTCAGCAGCTTGCATTGCTTACAAGGTTTCTATCCCTGCCCACAACCCACTCACGTTCTTCACACTCACATTTGGCTCCATTTTGAGCAGCACACAGTGTGACTTTGCACTGAGTCATGCTCCAGGGTCCAGCATTACCTCAATCCTACACAATCCTGATGTGGAAATGGAAGCGGGGGCAGCAGCAAAGGCTCAGTGTGGCTGGAAGCTGGGAGTGTAATCCAGTAGCTTCCCCTCTGAGAGACGCCCTCTAAGGAAAGGAATGTGCCCTGGGAACTCAGTGAAGAGCAGGACTGAAGGACCTCGCATCTGCCTCCAGAGAGGCTTCTTTGGAGTTGCTGCCTATCTAATTTGTCTTAAATTCTTCTGTATGCAGATCATCTTGCCACAGCTTGGAGCTGTCATCCTCATCACGCAGCCGTGGAGCTGCAGAAGTGTCAGAATGAGCGCTGCTCTGCAGCCACCACACAAGAGCAATGCCCACGCCACCCCATCCCGCTCCACACTGGCAAACTGCAATCAGCATGCTCACTTTGCCTTTTATATTTCAGACCCCAACAGCTGCTGGTTCTGCTCACCACCCAGCCCCATCACCTGGGACCCTCAAAGCACTTACACTGTCCTGGAGGACTTCCAACTTCCCACACAGACTAAAGCTTGTCCTAGAGATGCAGCTCAGCAGCAGCAGCAGGAGATAACCGTGTTACAATCAGAGTTTGAGACATTTCCACAGCCATACCATTGATGAGTCCCATGTTTCAATCCCTTTTCCTGCCCTTGCATCACTTCCCAGCATGCATGGCTTCCCATGTGATGGAGCTGCTGCTGACAGCTGGATGTGTGTCCTGGGTCTTTTCCAAGTGCCAACCCTCTGCTTACTCAAGCCACACAGGGATGCCTCTCTGCCCTTTTCTCTCCAACTTGTGAGCAGGAAGGGAGCTCAGGGTGTTGCCTCACAGGCCCCTGTGGCTGCGTGCAGGCTGTTCTAGCACAAAGGGCAGCAGCTGGACCCTGTCACCTCTGTCTGGTACTTCTGCTCCATGGGAGGATTTGTTTTCTGCCTTGCCTCAACAATTCCCAGCTGACTTCTCTCCCTAAGCTCAAGGAGATCTTTTCTGCCACGTCACTCAGCCCAATGGAGTAAAGCAGGAGCTTCCTCCAGATATTCCCCTACTCAAGCTCCTTGTGTGGGAATTCTGGAATTCAAAAATATACATTTGTCTGCCTAGGACCCAGTTTCTTCAAGAAATGTCACCACATGTGAGTCCATCACAGAGGAATCAGCCCTGCAGCTCTGTGGGAACACCCAAGAGGTTCTGTGCAAGGGGGAGAGCTTGCAGGTTCCGAATGAGCCAGGCTGGGTCACCTCCATGGACTTGCTGCTGGGAGAGAAGTCCAAGGAATGCACATGCTCTTATCACCCCCTGGGTCTGGGTGTGCTCAGCAGGCACAGGGGGGCACATGCCATGGTTCTGGTTGAGGGGCTTCCCAGCTCTTTCGTCCATCTCATGGCCATCTCCAGCCTTTCTCTAGAGATTTTTTCTGCCCTGCACTGTGGCACAACACGGCACTGCTGCCTTCAGTTGTTCTGCAGCTCATTGTTAGGACTCCTTTCCTTCGTGATTCTCTACATCCTGAAAAAGAACTGTGTTTTTATTAATGTGTCATCTAACCTTAAGAGCTGCTGAGTAAGTTCAGCTCTTCAGTCATCAGTCCTCTCCCACAGATGCTTTTCTGTGCCATGCTTTACTCCTACACACTTTTCCTGCATGGTTTCTATGGCAACATGTGTATCTCTCCATCTGCTGTAGATCTCCATTATCATGTTTAGGTGCTTGTTATCCCAGTCTCAAGTGCCATTTCCAGGTGTATCATGTTAACAAGTTCAGTTTGGAAACCAAGCCAAAGCACTTGGTAATTTTTGTAGGCAAACCTACATAGTCAATAATTTGACTGCTGTGTTTCCATTTAAGCTCTGTTTGAGGGATACTGATACCGAGCTGTTCTCATCACCAGATCTCCTACCTGCATGCTCTAGCTGATTCTGATTTACTTCTTAATTTCTAGATTATATCCTTCCTTTTTGTTGCAGCCTGTGCTTCCTACAGAGTGGATGTATTTGGATTCTGGAAAGTCTTTGTTTGTCTGTTGCCTGGGGTTTGATATCTGTTTTATAGAAAATTAAGTTACCAATACTGTTTCTCTTCTGTCAAATGAATTTTTCAGTTCTGCTATAGTCCTATTTCTTGCTCTGAAAACTTTCTCTGTTGGATTATAGAAAGCCCTGAAGAGTACAGATGGTTTACAATTGACCTCTCAGTCTGTTCTGCTTGAATTCCTTAAATTGCTTGGAATTATGTAGATTTTTATACAGCTAAACTCCAGTCTCATTTTCTGCTGAGTGCCTTGTTGGAGAACTAACTTAAGTGTGAAAAAAGTTCTTCCTATATAATCTGATGAGAACCTGCAGCAGAAAATTCAGCTAAATGAAATGAGTGGAGTCAAAGCTTCTCTATTGGTTTGCTCTCTAGATCCCATGAGTGAGTAAGGAGTTTTACAGCTTCCACATGCAAGAAGTCCATGTGGATGCTGGAAAACTGTAAGCAATTCGGGCTGTAGGCTTTTAGGGATGCAAGCTGACATTGTTTATTTGTACCTAATATCTTGTAAGAGTCTTTTTGAGATATTATATGCTACCTCAGTATAAATGCCTATTATTTACTACCTATAATTAAAAGTAATTAAGCATATTAATTTAGTGTTTATATATGCATTTAAAACCATGCAAACCTTCTGTTTAGGATGTAATTCAGGGAGAGCTTATGTGCAAAAATTTTCCAGAGGAAAATGAAGAAGCCCATGATATCCCAGTAATTCCAACTGCCAATAATAATAATGCTCAACAACAACAACATCATAATAATAATAACAATAATAATAACAATAATAATGCCCAGTAATTCTGTCAGTGCAGTCCACCAGGCTGTCTAGGGTAAGGTGAAGGTCAGGCACTGCACTTGCATTTTGGGTAGAGCTGGAGTGGTAGGTTTTTAATGCTCTGCAGACCTCAGCCAGGGGAAGGTTTCTCTGGACACTCACAACAGGTGGGCTCCTCTCACACACCAAGGTTGACATTGGGAACCCTTGTTCTAAACTCCAGACCTACCCCAAAAAACTCTACCTATAGATTCACAGGTGAAAAAACTGAATGTGTGAGTCCTGCTGACATCAGCCCACAAGGCTTAGAAAAATATAAAAACATACCTCAGTTTTCAGCTCCTCTTTCCCTACACTCTAAAGCCTGCATTCCTTAAGATGCTGAGAAGCAACACTATCTGATCATCACCCCAGGGAGTGCAAAATTCATATTCTGCTTTGCTTTCAAGTAGTCACAAGATGGAAGAGATACTTGAATCTTACTTCTCTCCAAAGAGATCAGACAAAATAAGGCTGAATATTACCAGTAGCTCCAGATACCTGCATAGGATGTGAACTGTGATGCAGACAGTGCAAGACATCTCACGAATATGCAGAAAGCCTAGTGAAAAAATGAGAAGGGAGTGATAATGCAGAGAGAACTGTCATTCAAACATCCAAAATTAAAGGTATGACTCAAAATCAAAACAAACCAGACCTGCACAGGGAAGGAAAACAAGGACATAAAAAGGGTTTACTGCAAAGGAAATGAAGGAAAGCACTGACCACAATAGCAGCAGGGCAGATGTCTAAAAGCTAAAGGAAAATATTGCTTCAGACTCCATAAAGAAAAAAATGTAACTCACCCCAGAGAGCAGAGGCAGCACACTGAAGAGGCTAAAGGGCACAGATATGGAAATTGTTGTGTAACACAGCCACAAAACTTGAGGAACCCTTCACTTCTGAATACTGATTAATCTCCATCAATGACATCTTTGGGTTTTTTAGAGCAAATGTTAGCCATGAAGAACAAAAGACATGAGGAACAAAATGAATGGAAGCAAGAAAATGGGTTAAAATATAGATTAGGCATATTAGATGTAGACCAGATCAATGTCTTTCTTTGATAAGATAATGGCATATCAGAACAAAGGAAAAATAATAAATCTTATCAACCTAGACTTTGGTAAAGTATTTGATTTGGTATTACCTAGATAATTATTACTTAAACTTGAGAAGATGAGGATTAACAGAAATACTATAAAATTATGAAGGAACAGAACTGGGAGTGAAAACTGCTGATGGGGCTGAGAGCAAAATTATAGGACTGGAGTAGTCAGTAAGTCTAAGTAATGTCATTAGTTAGCTTGATGCAAAAAATTATGAGTAAGGTAATGAAATTTGCTAACAACAAATCTAGAAGATATTTGCAAAAGAGAGTAAATCCTAAAGGAAGAATTACATAATCATCATGGCCTAATAACTGACATGGGAAGAAATGTAACAGCATATAATGCAGGGACATGTACTGAGAGATTGGTAACATTTCTGCCATAAATTAGAATTTATTCACTATGAACAACAGAAGAGGAAGAATTGTATGTGGTGTAGTTATTAGAAAGATAAATGGAGTCTTACATGTAAGAAGCCCTGTATTTTCAGGAACAATAAACAAATAGATACAAAATACTGGGTAAAATTCAGCTGAAATTTCTGGGCATCATTCAGGTTATTGGTGTTCAGCAAGTCTGAATTCGTCCTGGAACAGGTACAAAGAAGTGACATCCAGATAATCAGAGGAATAGCTAAGACAGCATGTCTTGCTGAGCTTGGCAAAATGAGTGGTGGGATGGATCTGATTCCTCTCTGTAAATACATTTGAGGTTTTAGTCAGGCAGAGAGGGAGAATAAGCACCAGGGGAGAAGAATTATTCACGTTTATAGGTAGCACTCATGCTAGAGCAGATGGGCAGAAGTTGGAGAGGAAACAGGAAGAAGGGCTCTCATTGGGACGGGAGTAATGGTCCCAAATAGCTTCTCAGTAGAAGAGGAGACAAAAATTCTAACCAGTCTTAAGAGGGATACTGAGTTTGGCATTTTTCAGTCACTTTTTTTTGGGATGTTCAAAGACTGCATTGCCACCATAGGAAGAGCCACACCTGGCTTACCAAAATCTCCTGTTGCAAGCCTGGCTTTGCTGCAGGGACAGTGAGGTCTTGCTGTTTGCAGGGGGAAAAGGTTCAGCTGTGTGATCTCTGGGTCACGTGCATTAGGTGAGCAAGATCAGGTGAGATTGGATGGGGATGGCCTTGAGAGAGTTGTCTTTTAGCCTTCCTTTATGGCAACTGAGCTTTTATGTCTGCTATTGTCCCAACGACTCACACATCAGAGCTATCGCTCCTGGGCTTATGTGAAAAACAAACAGGGAGCCTCCATGGGAAAGAACAGATTCTTCCCATTGCCTGACAAAACAACAGCCGTCAGCACCCGCCAGTGTGCGCTCTCTGGCTCCAGGGCTCTGAAACCTAACAAAGGACACATTTCTCAGGGCCTCACACAACACTGCCACCGAGACAGCCTTGACAACCAAACCTGACATCTAAAACTGCCTGCAGAACTCCTGAAACCGTCTGTAGGGAGTGAGTGCTTCCCTGTCCATCTCCATGGTACACAAATCCAGAGGAGAGTTCAGCAGCAGCACAAAATATGTACTTCCACAGCCAATTAGTGTCACAGATGGATAAGCTAATGTGTGCACTCACAGTCCCAGCCTGTGTCCCCTGCTCCTCACAAATGCTGCTGTATCCATCTGCCTCTCGTCCCCTGCCAGTTTATTTGCACCCACCAAATGGTCATTGTAATCGTGATGTGGAGGCCACATAAATTAGTCCAAAGGCCACCAAACTGTATCAGTTTTCCTTTGTAATGAAAAGCTTGCACCTTAATTTGGAAAAAAACACCCACAGTTTACAAAACTTATGTAGTATATAGACCAGGAACATATTCTGTGGCATACATTAGTTGCAGAAGCCTGAGCTTCAGTGAGTATGTCCCCTCCTTGGGGCCTGGGGACAGAGGAGCTTGCAACAAGCAGAGGAACAGGACAAGAAGGATGACAGCTACTCTCCACCTCCACTTTAGATCTTCTTCTCATGAGCAAGGTGAGTTAAAGGGAGAAGAGAATGAAGGGACACAGAGGAAGAAGTAAATCATGGTGAACAAGCAGGATACTGCAAATGTTCCTGGAACCAGAGAAAGGCTCTTGTGCCTTATCTGTGCTCAAACTTTGCTTGCAGGTAATGCATATTCTTGCAGAATCCCCATCAGGCTTCACAGGTTCCCCGGGTCCCAGCTACACCTTCCTTTTCATCAGCCTGGTTATTTTCTCCAAATATTATTTTGCAGGATTTTTCCCTAGTCTTTTTGTTAAGTCCACACCGTCATCACTACCAGGATGCACCAAATTATTGAGCCAATGGAGCTGACAGCAGGCGAGATGAACATATGTGTACCTCCAGAAACACCCACAGGCTCCTCCAGTGCTGGCAGCCAGCCTCCCTCTATGAATCACAGGGTCAGGTGTCCACATCCCACAGAGCCAGGAACCACTGAGCCAAACTCTGGGGTGAGGGCAGCAGATGTGGTCACTGCTGAGCCTACAGCCCCCTGGCAGAGACAGGAACCCTGCCCTGGCAGGATGAGAGGAAAGCAGGAGTGCAAGAGCTGGAGAGGTAGCAATTGCAGCCCTTTGGCTCAAAAATGAGAGAAGGGTGCTTTGAAGAGGAGACAGGGTGGGCTAGAGGGCTGAGAGGTAAAATGTGGTCATTTGTAGGGTGTTATGCATGATTAAACAATGTAGGAGAAAAGGACCAGCACTCCTTTTTGTTCTTCCCTGCAGACAACTTGTATTTGATGTCCCATATTAAGAGCTGCGATATAGTTCAGGGTTTATCAGCTGAATTTGGCTCTGCTAATGCACTCATAGCCTTTTCTTGGTGTGTTCCTAACGTGACTGAAGGATTTAAACCATTACTCTTCGTGGGGCAGGGCAGGTGGGACCTTGAGATGTCTCTCACTGTCCCGAAAAGTCCAGCTGTTCCTCTGCCCCGTTACCCACCCTACCGAAGCCCTCGGTTCTGCCGGTGGGCAGGAAGGTCCCACCCACGAGAAGCACTGGGCTTCCCTCTTTCCCCACGCAGGTCCCTATCCCCGTACACTTCGGAGAACGCACCATTTTCCCCATTCCCCCTTCCAGAGCACGGAATCCCCCCGCTCCCAGCCGAGGCTCGCAGGGCAGCTCTCGGGCAAGGACCGACCCGGGCAGAGCATCCGCCGGGGCCGCAGGCGGGGCCGGGGAGGAGCCGGCGCTGCCCCGGGGCCGCCGCCCGCTCTCGCCCGTCCCTCCCGCATCGCCGGGGGCCGGGCCGGGCGCCAGGGGCGGTGCTGGCGGCCGGGAGGGAGCGGGCCCGCCGAGCCGAGCCCCGCGGGCGGGACGCAGCCCGCAGGATGTCGCCGCTCCGCGTCTGCATCATCGGCTCGGGGAACTGGTGAGTGCCGCAGCGCGGGGGGCTCTCCCTTTGTCCTCCTCCCTTTTTTGACTCGTGTTTTTCCCTTTTCCTCCTCCTTCCCCCGTTCCTTGCCCGGTTTTTCCTCTCGCCGCGGCGGGCGGGGGAGTCGCAACAGGTGCGGTACGGGGAGCGGCGGGGCGGGGGGCGAGGAGCGTCTCCATGGTCCTGAAAGCGCGACCCCGGCCCCGTCCTGCCGCGGTTCTGGGCTCCTGGGCAGGGGCCATCGGTCCCGAGAGATGCACCAGTCCGTGAGAACTGGAAAAGCATGAGACTCCCGCATCACCCCAGGTGTGTGAGCCGCTTAAAGGCTGTCGACAGAATCCAGAGAGGCCCGGAGCTGCAGCTGTCGCTGTGTGTGCCTGCTGCAGGGCCCCGGCAGTTCAAACTGAAGCATTCAGCAGTGTGAAGGGTGGTGATGCTGTTTGTGTTCCTCTGAAGGAACCGGGGCACAGGCTTCATTTAAAGCCACGATGTATTGGCACCTTCCATTTCCAACCTCCTCAGCGTGTCCTTTTGCGTCTTGGTGCGGACACAGCATAGTGTTCAGGTCTCCTATTTACCTTCATTCTTACAAATATGTTTGCTACTGCTCAGTCCTTTCAAGCCCGGACAAAAGCATGGGTCTCTAGAGCTCCTTGAGTCTGACAGATCCCAGTAAGATCAGTAAATCCATCTCACACGACATAGCATCTTACTTTTCTTATGCTTCCTGTACACTGAGCACAAACAAACAGACCAACATGCATGTGCATGCACTTGGGATTAGCAAACCTAGCCTCCAGGTTCTGGTGATTGTTTTTGTACAAGGAGAGCAAGATCCATAAGATTTTAAAAATATCTGACAGCTAGGTGGAAGTAATGCCAGAAGAGTCAGTAAGTGAGGGAGTGGTTGCTTGTGAGCTGCTGAGAACACAGCAGAGTTAACACACAGCTCTCTGCCTTCCTGCCTTGTAAAAACAGTCCACTGCCTGCAATGCATTCTCTTTGTGCATGACATCTCGCAGCTTTTCACATGGAACTGCACAGCCAAATCTTCTGGACCTCTGGACTTCTGGCTTTCTCTAGCCCCATCACTTGTTTCTTCAACTGCTGCTTCCACATGTTTTTTCAGGGAAGGCATCCCTCTCCCTGCCACTTTCTCCTTCCTCATTTGCCTGTGCAGGCAACAGCTCATTGTCTCTTCCAAGCCCTCAGCAGCCTGACTGCATGTTTGGAAGGCAACTTTTTTTACCTTTGGTCAGCCCACAGGCACAAACTTCATCATTCTCTTGCTGCATCCTCAAGCAGGGACCTCCTGCCTTTCCCAGGCTGTCCACCTTCCCACAAGACATCATTTAAAGTCACTTAGTTGTATTCAGAGCTGTACTCGAGGAGGTTCTCTGTTTTTCCACATGTACCTACAAACCTGAAAAGAGCTATACTACAGAGATACTGAGACTCCAGCCCATTCAATACCATCTACTTACCCATTCTGCCTGTGTGTCTGGGCCCATTCTTGCTTCCTACCATATACACCAACTATAAAATCCTCAGGGAGGACATAAACATTGTGCCCTGATGTATGAGTAACATTTATTCATAGCCTTGGTGGCAGAACAGGTTGTTTTAGTGCTACAGAGAAATACGTTTACCTTTGGCAAACATTTTTTTTCCTTATGTTCCTCATAAATATTTGGCCAGCAGTTCAGATCCGTGCTCTTGAGGCTTTCCTGCAGCTCAGAATCGTGGCTGACACGTGACACAGCAATGTTGCAAAAGCTCATGTCAGCTGCAGAAGTTCAGCAGGTCACGGGGACTTGCTAAGTCAACACTGCCAGGAGGTTCATGAGTGATATGGTTGAGCGAAGCAAGTGCTGCACTGCATTTTGTGGTTGCCAGTAGGTGCAGGAGGGTTTGTGTTTATCTACTGAGAGTTGCAAGTCCCATTCAGGATTTCAGGGATTAGAGCCAGAGTCTGCATCTTTCAACAGAAAATTGTATGTTCTTGGTACTTAGCTAAAAAAGTTATTTTTATGGGTAGGATTGATGTGTAAGTTCATCATCCAGGTTGTGCTGGACAACCTGGACGATGAATTTATATCTCAAGCTTATAAAAAAAACCCAAACCTTTTTCTTGTTAAAACATGTCAGAACTCTTACAGAAAAGGTTCACCCTTAAAGCACTTCCCTAAATATTGTAAAGGACCAAACCAAATCATCCCTTACAAAATAAAACAAACCCCCAAAACAAAAACCACAAACCAACCAAAAAGCCCCAAACTAAATAACTAGATAAAAAAAGCACTACAGCAGCTCAGGATGTAGCATATAATCAACACTGAGCAAAGTGAAACCTGATCTCAGCAGGATTTCTTTATCATTAAAGATTAAGACCTTAATTACCTATTAATAAGAACTTATTAGTTATTAAGCAATTTAACCTTATGCAAGCCTGTTTCATGAAAAATATGGGTGAACCAAGGAGAGTCAGTTACAATGCAGTTTCCCTTTGAATCATTAACGGCATAGACCTGCCTGGACTTTGATATCCCCAAGAACTTTATCAGTTTCAGAACACACACCACAGCTAAATCCTATTCATGTTCCTTGTTACAAGTGGGCCAGAGGAAAAGAGTGCTGCAACTGGAGCTTCTCTTTCACTCGTGTTAATAAAGTGGCCAATACTTGAGAGATTAAAGTAGCATTAAAATGGAGAGATGGAAGAGAGGAGTAAAAATAATCACCCCTCTTCCCCAAACAATTTAAAGTTCATTAAACAATATTTCTGTGAGGTTTCTAATTCTCCCCCTGCCATGTGAGTGTTTGCAAGGCTGCAGTGATGATGAGGGAATAAAATTACTGTCGGACCTGAAATTAAAAATGCTCAGCATGACTCAAGATGAATAAACTGGGTGGTTAAAATATCCTTAGGCTGCAAGTATTACAGGTCCTGTTACAGTGATAATTAGAACAATAAGTAAAGAGAAACACCAGATTGAAGGGTTGTTTGTTTGGTTTTTTTTTCTGAGCATTTAGCTCTTATGTAAAATCCTCATTGTAACTGTTTGGTTAAGGATAGAAAAGTGGGATGCATCTATTTTACATGAGATGCACAAAGACTGTCACAGCAAGGTTGCTCAGCACTTATTTACCACCTGGATTATTTTACATTTATTGATCTTGATAAAAAACAGAATTATCTGAGGACCATAAGAGATTTTCATCTCAGATAATGTATTTTTAGTGTTATTGATGGTACATCACATTCCTGCTCTATAACCTTTGATACTACTTCAGTTCCATTATTGCAGTTATATTTTTCCCCTGTTCTACTTCCTCTGTTCTTAAGGGGCTCTTGAGGGGCTCTTGATGGATGGTAGGGGATAAAGCTTTCTGATAAATGTTGCAAGCACCTAGACAGCTTTATAGCACAGGCTTTTTATGAGTTATGATGTTTAAAGTAACTAGTGTTTCCAATTCACAAAAAAAGTACTTTTCCCCTTTTAGTTATTTTTATTTTATTTTAAAGGGGATCAGCCATAGCAAGAATCATTGGCAAAAATGTCCAGAAGTCAAACAGATTTGATCCCAGTGTCAAGATGTGGGTATTTGAGGAGATGATTAATGGAAGAAAACTCTCAGAAATCATCAACCAGGAACATGAAAATGTTAAATATCTGCCTGGGTATAAGATACCCCACAATGTGGTAAGTTATATATAAAAAAAATTAAATAACTGAATTTATATATATATATAATTTTTTTTTTTTTTTTAATAAGGGAGGCAATGTCTGAAAAAATCAGGAAGCAATTCACTGTTTTGTTCTGGTTTGCCACCTAACTCACTCCATTATAACTCCCTGGAATATAATTAAGTTCTGTGATTGCTGCTTGTCTTGTATGTCATGTGCAACTTCAAACACCAACTGTGTCTGTGCTGGTATCACACCATCCTCCTCCCTGGCAGAGATCTGTCTATACAGAGCTGAGATATTTCAAACCCAGAGCATCTTCTGGAAAAACAGGCAAAGCTACTGTTCTCCTTTCTTGAGAAAGAAATCAAAAGCAGAGCTGTGGCTTACAAGGAGGTGAATAATGAGCTATCAGCTCATGGGTGATTTCTGAACAGCTATAGTTAATAAAGTTCTAAATTCCATCAAAATATAAGGTATTTATTTTCATGCACATTTAAAATACCAAGTTACACATCTCTACTTAAATTAATCACCTTAGATAATTTACTACTACCTAAGCAAATGAGATGAGGGGGTTTGGCTGTTCAAGATTTTGCCAAACACCACTGCTTTGTGAGTAGTGCCACATTTTTGGAACAGTTGCAGTTGTAAAGGGAAGTTAAAATGCTGCATGTGGTGGGTCTCCTCACTTGGGGAGTGGTTATATTTAGTATTCCATTTTGTGCTGTGATTGCATATTTGCACTCCTAGTGTTTGAACTTGGCACACAGTTCTCCCGGGTTACAACTGACTTGTCACTGTTATTTTTACAACCCTCTAGCAGATTTTGTCATCATCCCTTGGGGCCAGTTTCACCCTGTTTAGAGCAAAGCCTGATGCTTCACCAGCAAAAATCAGCTGGTTGCAGTGGAGGGACCCTCAGACCATCTCCAACTGAGGAAAAAAAAAAAAAAGAAAACCAAACAAGCTGAGCTTTTCCTTGCATTGCTCTGCAGAAATTTTGGAGAGACAGGAGCACAGCCTGTGCAGTGCTGCCAGCCTCTGCCCTGCTCCCACTTCACTGTTTTCCCAGAGAAGCAGCCTGGCTGGCACCAGCTCTGGTTTTCTTGCTGGGAAACCACTTGCTAAGGCTGCATGCTCCAAGGCTGCATCCAAGAGTGATGTTTTCTCCTACTGTAAACTGCTTCCAGCAGGCTCAAATTCACCTGCTGTTGCCTCTGTAGCCTAGCTTGAATTGTTGTTCTGAGTAATGCCAGCATTTGGAGGAAGATACTGCTAGATAGTTTTTAAGCATGTTGTATAGGTTTTTGTAAGTCTTGGGAAAATTACTGTATATTTAAAACAAAGACACACCCAAAGATAATGATAATCTCTGTCTTTTGATACAGTTTATCCCTCAGTAACTCAGCTGGTGACCTATGGAAACTAAAGACTTCTAGAAGAGCCTCTGTCCCACCACTCCATTTTTCTCCTGTGCTCCCCAGTGCTACCACTCATTCCAGAAGAATCTTATGGGGTTCCATCTTCAGGAACCAGATCAAGAAGCTGAACTAGCAAAGGGGCTTCCCCAGCACACCACAAATTTATTAAGTATATCATCTTTCCCAGATTATCCACACAGGGTTAAATTATTTTAAAAATTATAAAAAAATCCAACCCCAAAACAGTTCAACTGCTTTGGATATTTCAGAAGAGATCTGTAGCTGCTTGTTTGGAGAGCTGGCAGCTATGCCACAGGGCCAGTTAAAATTAAGGACATTGGCACTGCATCTGCCATGGCTTTGGCATGATGGTGTCTTGCAAGGACTGAGGATTCCTACCTGGGGCTCATTTTGTTTGTCACTCTTGTCCCAGGTGGCTGTACCAGACGTGGCTGAAGCAGCAAACGGGGCAGATATTTTAGTGTTTGTTCTGCCACATCAATTTATTGGACGAATCTGTGAACAGATTGCAGGACAGATAAAACCTGGGACATTTGGGATCTCCCTGATCAAGGTAAGTTGTTTCCACAGTACCCAGTCAATATGGAGTAAATAAACAGCTCCAACTTAAGGGCAGGAGCTGCAGCCCTCAGCTGTGTGCTCTGCATAAACACAAGCATTTCTTTCTGCAAGAGTTACACCTTGCCCAGCTCTGCCAGCCCTTCTGCTGCTCTCCTGGCTGTGGACAGGGAAGGATGGGGCAACCTATTCAGGCTAAAAGTATCTGTTTTTGCCAGTCATGTTTAGCCTGGATCAGTTCCCACTTGGACCAGCATGGAGGTGAAAATGGGCAGAGGAAGGGATGCGTAAAGCTGGCACTGCTGCCAGAAAAAATACTCTGAGACTACAGCCTCAGTTAACTCCTAACTGAGAACTCCCGCGTCAAAGTGCCTCTTCCAAGTACATGCTAAAGCTGTTCTTGGCAGCATTAAAATGGCATAATAACACTAATGATTTTGCAAAACTGAAGCAATTTCAATCTGGCATGAATGGAGGAATCTCTTTTTAAGGTTAGAGAGGTACCAGATTATTGTAATCTTTAAAGGAATTAATATTTTAAGAGAATGTCAAACTAAAAGCCAGAGGCAAAGTATAGAATGCACTCTTACCACTTCTTTGTTTGATTGCATTACAGGAAATATCCCACTTAGAATTGTAATGAAATAAATGAAATTCAAGTTTTTGGACTTCAATACCAGCTCTTCTGCTCTATAGAAATTATCTCATAGGCAGCAGTAAGAAGAGAGGAAGGTGGGAGAGGAAGAAAATTTCTGCAAATTCAGCTTAAAAAACTCAAGACAGTTCAGTATACTCCTTAACACCCAAAAAGCACTCTGATAAACACTTAGATCTTGCAAAAAAAGCCATTTCTTGTAGACTTAGTTTAAAATGTCTTTTCCTGTACTACAGAAATTTAACTGAAAGGAAAAATACAACATCAAAGAAAGCAAGCCTCAGGACAGCAGCACTTCATGTGAGGCCTCTTGCAGGATTACCTTGACTGTCACCCCTTCCCTGCCTTGAATTTGCAGTTACCAAAGTACAAACCCAGAGCATTTGTATTAATGGCTAACACTAGTGATTATTAGACCCTTTTTTTTTTCAATTAAAACCAGAGAGCTGCAGGTAACAGAATGCCTTCTGCTTTACCAGTGCTCTGCTGCTGTCATTTTCCTATTCTAATACCTTGGCTTTAACTATCTTCTTTTTAGGGAATTGATGAGGGTCCTGATGGCCTGAAGCTCATCTCTGACCTCATTCGAGAGCAGCTGAAAATAGAGATCAGTGTGCTGATGGGGGCCAACATAGCCAAAGAAGTGGCTGATGAGAAGTTCTGTGAAACCACCATTGGTAACTATTGCAAAGAGCCATTTAGAGCTGAGATTTTAAGTCACCTGTGGCAGGATAACCTCTGCAAGAAGCGGAGGAATGTGACTGGTCCCAGGTGGTCCCTGAGTGGAACAGTGCCTGCTGAGCTCCTTCAGGGAGCCAGGATTATTTCCAGAGAATTTGATGCTAAAAGAATCAGATTCAAACTGACAGTGGGTTTCAGTGCTGAGAGTTAATTTAATCCATTGAAAATATCACAGCTTAATCCTGTTTCTGTAGGAATTGGTAAGAGCCACCTTTTGTGCCTGTAGAGCTCAACACAGAGTACCCCAGCAGCTGATACACAATACGGTCTAGAAAAAAAAGTGTAACCAGAAGCTCCTGTGTGCTCACACTCCCAGAGGTGTATTTCTTCATCTTAAAATTTGTTTGGAAAAGAAAACCCAGTAACATTCTGTTCCTCTCTGCCACTTGGACTGCTTGCCAAGACACGGCCTCAGATCCTCCCAGGACTGGGTCTGACCTGATTTGGAAAGTTCATCCAGTAGTTTTGAAGTCAGTCAAAATTAAAGTTACATCCTTAAATAGCTAGGAAAGGAAAAAGAAAAATAAATTGTGTTGCAATAATGTTCCTTTGCCTTGCAAATATAACAGTAATGGTGCAACTGTACCAGCTGGGCATTTGTTACTGAAAGAGCAGCTAGGCACAAATAGGACTAGACATGATTAGGAGGGTTGGGCTATATTAGTTCTCTTGGGGGGAATTTAACTTCTCCTGGCCTGGTTTGAAGCCATGATGTGATGATGACTGTGCAAAGAGCTTTGCCCCTTATTTTGTCCCCATGGAAAGCCATGCAGTCCAGAAACAGCCACCTCAAAGAGAACTGGTACTGTGAAGAACAAGAAGCAAACCTAAAGTTTCTCAGGAGATGGTGAGAAACCTCCCAGCTACCAGAGTATGGTGCCCCAGGCTAGTAAAACTCACAGCTGAGCTCACCTTGAAGGAAACCAAGTTACCATATACAAAACTCAAGTGCAACTCTATTTAAAGGTCTTTGCCCAGCTGGCCATGGGCTCTCTGAGTTATGGCAAACCTCAGTTCCTTTAGCACTAAGGGCTCTCCTTGGCTGAGCACTGTAGCAACACAAGACCTCTGTAGAATTGGTAGGGTAAAGGTTTTAGTAGTGCCAACCTGGAATTACATCATCTGTGGATCCTCCTGTAACTGGGCAATAGTCATTTGTGCCCCATGATAGTACTTAGCAGTGACACAGGTTTACATTTTCAAAGCAGAAATTATACCATTGTCCTGCAGGAAAAGGTTTGTAAATAATGTCTTTTGTAAGGTCTGTGGTTGTACAAGCTTTCTCAGGCAGAAAGATTCATTAAGGGGTATCTACTTTAAAGTGTTATTAAGCAATATTGATCAATGCCCTGGATTTGCCTACACTTAACACTAGCATCCAGCAGCAGAAACTGCTGTTGCACAAATCTCTGGTTTAGCAACACCTTTAGCTGAAGTAGTCCCTCTGAAACATTGTAAAAGTGCTCTTTCATCCTTCTTTCCCACAGGATGCAAAAACGAAACTCAAGGAGAAATCTTTAAAGAATTAATGCAGACCCCCAATTTCAGGATTACTGTGGTGCTTGACTCTGATACAGTGGAGCTTTGTGGAGCCTTAAAAGTGAGTGTTTTCAAGCCAATATGTTTTATTAGGACCAAATTCTAACCTCACCTGAGTCTTCTGTAAGTCACAGGGTCTAATTTGAGTCCTGTCACCATGTGAGTGAATGAGTGCAGACAAGATGCATCATTCATGAGCTAGTTTTCCAACCCGGGAAATAAATTTTCCAGCCTGGGAAATAAATTCCCCCAAAAAGGGGAAAATTATTTAAAATGCAGCTGCAGGCAAAGCATTTAAAAATACTTGTATTTTTATCTTTATTTTACCAGAGGCACATCTGTTTTTGAGACCAGAGTTTAGTCCACTGTGTTTTCTTGCCTGCCTGTTGTGAGCACATGGAACAAAGACTCTCACTACTCAAGTAGCTCCACTTATAATTATGTCCATGGTTTACAGCACATCTGTGTGGAACTCAGCAATGTCCACATGGAGATCCCAGGTGGGATCAGAAATGACACCAGAATCACCAAATTTCCAATGAGGAGACAACAGTGTGAGATTGAGTTTGCTTTTATATGAACTGAAAGTGACTTCAGCATGTGATCCTTTTTACTTCTTTATACATTTAGTCATTTATACTTCAATAATTCACCTTTCCATGGAGGAGGTGGATGACTGATGAGGAAAGAATTGGTCCTGTTTAACTTCACATACAAAAATAAAACATTTTGACAGACAAAACCAAACACTGCAGACTATGCTTTTGGCCACAGAGCAGAACTCTGAGGAGCAGGAACAGATGGAAGACTTTTTTAATGTTTTGTGATAAATCATTCCACTTCTTGAAATCATGGTTTTGGTTTTGCCTCTGCTAAAAAAGCCCTAAAAATTTAACATGTGAACTAGGGTACATACATGCCTGGAGCAAACATGCCAATGGTAGCACTACGTGGCATATTACTCATATACACTGAACTACATTTATTTAGGGACTTATTTAGGAGTTGGGAATCGGAAGGTGGGAAGGGAAGCATGCCGAACAATGGTGAGGACTTGTGAAGACGTTTAAGATCCTGAGAGATCTGTTTAGAGCTGTAGACAAGGGCAGTTCTACTGATATTTGTAGGTAAGCCCAAAATCTGATCTACTGCAGCATCGTCATAGAATCCATGCCTGCTCAAATCAGAGACCCACAAAGAAAACCTAGAAAGGTATGACTCTGTGTGGGATAATTTAAATAGTTAAGAGTTAATAGAAAGGTCAGTGAGATCCAACTTGGAACTAGCAGGAAAACAAAACACTAATTGCATACATGCTATGTGATTGCAATATTAGTGTATGAAACACTGCTTTGGTTTTTGCCCATGGGAGTAACAGTAGATACTTAATAAAAATCTTCTAAAAGTCCAGTGACTTTTGCTCAACATTATCTGATGTGTTTCTTCATAAGATAAACTCATAGTCATTGGAAATTGACCCTTGTTCTGATGAAGACAGAGTTGTGGGGGCTCCTTGGAGCTCAGTAAGCTGAGCTGATAAGCTGCACACCTTGGCTGACAGTTTCCTTCCCTCCCCTGTATTTTGCACTGGCCCATTTTTAGAACATCGTGGCGGTAGGTGCAGGGTTCTGCGATGGACTGAGTTTCGGCGACAACACCAAGGCAGCAGTGATACGCCTGGGCCTCATGGAGATGGTGGCCTTTGCCAAGATGTTCTGCAAGGGACCAGTGTCAATAGCCACCTTTTTGGAAAGCTGTGGGGTTGCTGATCTCATCACCACCTGCTACGGGGGACGCAACAGAAAAGTGGCAGAAGCCTTTGCTCGCACAGGAAAAGTAAGGAGGATTTTGAAATATTTTACACTAACACATAGAGAAGTCCTTCTGTGTTTTACAAAGGCATCATTAATTGTTTACCTCCTTGATAGCTGCTGGTATCACAGCAGTATCCCCTCTGACCCAAGTAATCTGTCTTCTCTCTTCTAGTCCATTGAGGAGCTGGAAAAAGAGATGCTGAATGGACAAAAGCTGCAAGGTCCTCAGACCTCAGCCGAAGTCTACAAAATTCTGAAACAGAAGGATATGCTCCATAAGTAAGTGCTTTGAATTTAAAAAAAAAAAAAAAAAAAAACAACAAAAACAAATTATGAGTGATTCATAACCTTCTTAACTGTACTTGTGTTTAATTATCTTGTTCATTTCTGCAACAACAGCTTTCTACATCTTGGGCCCCTGCTAGAGCCTGGCTTGACTCCTCATTGCCAGGATCAGTTGAATGGGAGAAGGGCTGAGCATTGTTAGAAGAAACAAGTCACAGATAGAGAGTAGGTTCAGGGGATACTGTTAGTGCCTAATAGAGTCATGTGAGATCACATATTGGAACAGCAGGGAAAACAATCACAGAATATTCTGAATTGGAAGGGACCCATAGAGATCATCACCAACTCTTAAATGAATGGCTCATACACAGGAAACAAAAGAAATTATAATGTAAAGAAGCCTCCCAGACATCCCCATCCCCCAAATAAGATTTAAGGCTGCACACAGAATCATCTTGCAGACATGATTCATGGGCCAAAGGGTTTCTTGTTCTTAGTATACCAGCATTGCAGCTTGCAGCAGTCCTGCTCTGAGTGCAGACCTGAATTTGGTTATCCCAGCACAAATTTCAGGATCATATTCCTAATCAAAAATTTTTACATGCACTGAGCAGGGAATATGTGCTGATACCAATGCTTTAGTGCCACAAAGGTAAAAAGGTAAAGGTAAAAAGTATTCTAATTGCTTGGGATGATGTAAGATTATAAATAATTTGAAACCTTTGACTCAACTTACACAACAGAAAAGCTAGACTCCCCTCCATCCCATTTCCTCTCATACATCAGCAGTACTGAGAAGTCAAACACTGCTAAATGAATACTTAAAAACTTATTAGAATTGGAACAGATACAGAAGATTCAAGTGGCAATATCTTTCAAAAATGAGAGAGAAAAGGAAAGCTCATTTTGACAGCAGCTTTAAATCACAGCTTGACCTAATAATTATCCTATAATTGCCCTCTGTTACATGCTCAGCTCCGAGTCATTCAGTGGACTCATTTTTTACCACATAATGACAAAGACAGCTTGTAAAAGGAAAAGAATCCTTTAAGCCAAGAAAAGAAAATCATTAGACATTTTTATTCTTTTTAGTCCTTTGGATATCAGTAATGACTGCAAATAATATATCCATTTTGCACACAACAGGAAAAGAGGATATGCAATTCAAAATTGTTTTTAAATAAAAAATACTGGATAGGTATTTTGTTTCCAAAACAGCTCTTCTGTGCTGTTATGCCCATGATTTTTCCCTCTTTAACTCCTTTGCCCAGTATTCTTCCAATAAAGGCAGCCCTAAGATAAAATAATATTGTAAAGAGAGACAAAATTTTTCCACTTTCAACAAAACAAAAAAATTATTTCCATTAAAATGGAATAGAAATGTTCATATAAACTTTCAAAACTATTTTAATTCCTATATGCTTCTTTCAGGTTTCCATTATTTACAACCATCTACAAGATCTGCTATGAGGGTCGATCAATCCAAGATTTCATCATGTGCCTGCAGAACCACCCAGAGCACATGTAGAGATCCCTTCTCCTCACCTGGCTGAATTCTCACCTTCCTGGGACTTCTGTCCACTCCACAGAAATTGAAGTAGAGAAACAGGTTGTGTGACACTTGCTGTAAAAGCAGCAAAGAATGTATTTAATGCCCCTTGTCCTGGGGGTAAAAACATCTGCCTTTAATTTCAACATTATACCTAAGGAATAGGAAACAAATGTAAAACTTAACATTATTTCATTTGAGTTAGTAATGTGGATATTTCCCTATAATTATTTTCTTACTGACTGAAAACAGTTCCCCTTGTAATTTCTACAACAGAGCTAAATAGCTCACATAAAACTCAACGTTTTGCCTACAGTTACTTCTAGAATGGCACAACACAGAAAAATCAAAGAGCTCATTCAAACACATAAATCATAGTTTAAAAAAAAATCCAAGAGCAGTTAGATGGAATTGCATGGGCCAATGCTGGATTTCTGTAATTCCCCTCAAACATAAATAACATTTTGTATTTTGGGGTATTTAGGCCTTCCTTGATTTAGTTTTCCAGTAGAAGCTTCTTTGGAAAAACAGGTACTATTACTGTGCTCTGACACACAAGAATGTTCATCAGATGTATAAATAAAGCAGTTTAAGGGGTGGGGGAAAGGAGAAGGGGTGGGGAAAAGGAGAAGGGATGTGGGATGGGTGTATTGCTTCAAATCTGGGATGCTAGGAATCCTCAGTAGTAATCTGACCTTGATTAAGTTTACTGTATTCATTTAAAATACAGAAAAACCATCTGGAATAATGAAAGACAATTTTGTTAGCATCAGATTTTCTCAGCAAGTCCTTATCATGAATTTGAACCAGCTGAGAGGGGGGAAGTGGAGGTGGACAGGGAGATGTACCCAGGGCTCAGCTTGCAGCTTGTGCAGTTGCTGATATTTTGAGGGGGCAATCAGTAACAGTGACAAACTCTCTGTGATACTTGACTTTTTATACCTGTATGGAAATGACCGCTAGAGACGCACAGAACTCCTGTACACTGGCATTTCACACCAGGCTGCATTTCAGGAAACTCCACTGGTCCTTTCCAGACTGCAGAGTCGTGTCCTGATCCTGCTCAAGCAGCACATCTTACACTCCAGGAGAAAGATCTCCCATCTGCTTCTGAGTTTTAAACACAAACTGGGTTCACAGACCAGGGGTTTTTATTGTGCTACCAGTGGGGCATAAATTTTCGAAATATTGATGTTTTTAAACCTTACAGCTGTACTTGGGTAACTTTATTTACCTGATGTTTTTCAGAGCTAAAAACATCTACAAAATGAACAGTAGCGCATTTTATAAGCTTTAATCCCCTTTTGAAATACTCCTATTTTGAGAGAAGGCAAAAAAAAAAAAAAAAAAAAAAAAAAAAGAAGAGTAACCTACTTTTGCTGTGCTTTATCAGATTTTCTGAAATAGCAAAGAGGAAGGCAAGTTTTTTTAAATCTATGTACTCACTGTCATATTGCTTAGAGAGAAATAAATTAGCTAATTATAAAATAATTACAACTAATTTTAGATGAATTATAGGTCTTTCACATTTACCAGAGTAATATATATATATATAAAATAATGTATTGTAATTACAAATATATTGTAAAAATCTCAGTCTCACAGCTAGCAAAGCTAGCTCAGGTACCAAAACCAGTGGCTGCAGCATTCCTGATCCTCCTGAACAGCAGCAAGGGTAGCTCAGCTCCTCCTGCTCAGACTCCAGTCACAGCCTGGAGCTCTGCAGAGCAACACCAACATTGCTGCCACTGAAATGGGAATCATGTGACCAAATCCTTCACACAAAGCAGGGAATTTATGATCTTCAATTTGAAGTGGAAAAATACTTACACATTGCACAGTTTTGAAGTATCAAATACATGAGAATGGGATAGAGAATTCAGGAACCTCCTTCCTTCACCATCAGGCTGAATTTCTGATAAGTCATGTATGAGCTAATAATAACATAGAATATTTTAAATTCAAAGTGTATCAAATAACAGTTTAATAAAGTGATCAATATGCAGACTTGATGTAATTTCATTTTTCAACATTCTCACAAAATAAATGACTGTTGTAATAGTGGTCCTTTAGTGCTCTTACTCTTGCAGTTAATCATCGTCAGCTCTCAAAGAAAAGGACAAGAAGAATTAATATTCTACAGATATTTTATTGAAGAACAGTTTTTTCTTTTGTTGCATGACATACCTTTTTTAAACAGTAAAATAAGGAAATTCTTACTCCATATACAAATAACACAAATTAGCCCTTATATCTCAGTCCAGCCAAAATCTGTGTAAAATAGTTAGTTCTATATTTACATTCTGTACCAAAATAGGAAACACATGTTCAAGGTCAGCCAGTTTCTCAGAACAGTTGTTTTATCTCCAAGGTAAGCTTCACTTTAAAAAGGCAACATTTGCACTTTGGAAGTCTGGTAGTGTAAGATCATGTTATTCAGTGCAAAAACAGTCCCAAATCCTGCAGAGCAGTACATACATGCAAGCAGGCACCCACACATCCAAACAAGCTAAAAACAGGGATTCAGTCTTGCAGGGAAAACATCTTGAGCTGCTCAGCTGGCTGAAAGTCACTCCTTGGAAATGTGGGGAAGGAAGGATGTACACTTCCCTCTCTACTGAATATCATCAAGCAGAAGGATTTGCAGGACAGGAAGATTAAAAACAACTGGCCTCATAAGGGATTGTGGATATGTCTGCTCAGACATCAGTCTCCCCAGTTTGTGAGAGCTCAGCAGAAAGAATGAGCTGTATTGGGCTGACAGTCAATTAATGGGGGATATAATTCTCTTTCAGTAATTAACCTACATCAAGGGCCATGACTGTATCCCAAGACCTCAACTCATTTCAGGAGAAATGAATTGCTGCTTTTCCATGTGATTTTACTTGCTGCATTCTCCAGCCAAAAGCTCTCCTTCCTCCTTATAATTGCAACAGTAGAAAAAATGTGCTCCTAAAAGATGACTTGCTTCAACTTCTAATTCAAATTATTTGAACTACTGGGACCAAAAAAGACTGCAAGACTAATTTACTTTCCTAAGCAAACAAGGAATATTTTTTTAAAATTATGAGGTTAAAACTGTGGACACCATATACTGGAAATGTTTCTGTTACAGATGAGCAAACTCATGCATCTCAGCACAACTTCCAGGGCTCCTGCTGCCCAGTCTTTGTGTTTCTCTGGTGGAAACACAAAGGCTTAAATGGGCTGTATTTCCAAGTTTTCACACTTAAGAGATGCGATAGGAGGGACTGGTCATGTGTGGTCAGGACACCTAACACAGCAAACTTTGCATTTATTTAAAAGAATTCTGAATTTTACGGCAGAAACTACACTTAAGGCTACATAACTGATCTGCTTAAGCTACAATTTTAGCTGTGTTCTATACTCAAAAATGGCTTATGCTTCCAACTGTAGTAATTTTACTCTTAAAAACCTGAGACATGATTTTACTTAATTCATGTTAAGATCTGGAAGTTCACAGCGGGCTAAAAGCTGAACGCAAAGACAAACAGAACTGAGGTAGTCAGCTTTACTCAATTATTCTGTATGACAGCTACCAGTTCATTGCCACTAAGATGACACATTCCCTGGCAGTTCCCACAAGGCTACAGCTGCTATCAGCTGCTAACCCGCTGGTGGGACAGAAGATGTTGCATTTTTCTGACTCAAGTACCTTCCACGCCCGACCCCCCAAAGTCACGTCCAGTTCTGCAGTTCACAGGCAGCTGAAGGCTGCACGACAAAGAAATTACAACTGAAATCTCAGATTATTAAGGCAATAGCAGTTTTACTTCACTGGTTCACTGATGCAGCTGCTTAGCAGGTAGTGGTGAACCTGACCACAAGAGCTCCAACAGGCTGATAGATTTTTTCCCTTTCAATACAAAGCACTACATCCCCTTTCTTTAATTAATGCATACAATTCAGAAGTAGGTAAGCATCAACTTTCTAACCCATCTTTCAGTTAATTCTCAGGAAGAGAGATTAAAAGAAGAAAAGCCCTCAAGATAAACAACTGTGTAGAAGATAAAAATATTCAATTGAATATGACAAATCTCACACTTAGACAGGAGACCAGCATATCAAATACTGAGCACAATAAATCAACACCAGTTAAAAAGTTTAACAGTTATAAAGTTAACCAGAAAGTTCAGACAGTGCAAACATTTCACAATAAGAAAAAATAACCAGCAATTTCTTTTCAAGTATCAAAGCATTGCTGTTGAGTGATACCATTTCAACTGTATTATTGCACAACAGACAAAAAATACAATATCAACCTCTGGTACCTAAGATGCATTCTCAAACCTTTATGTTTTCCAGGTAACAGTTTACATTGACTGTTTTGTGTATATATTAAAATAACTAGCATTCACTTATCAATCTGAGTGTTTAATAATTCCATTTGCACAATTTTAAAGCATTTGAGTCCTGATTTGTATTGCTCCTCCGAGACACTGATTTAAGGCTAGCCTAGGCCTTGTGTAATTCACAGCAAGCTTAACCTGCAGTTAAGAAGGAGAACTAGCCCAGTGCAAGGTGCTCTCAGCTGTGATGTCTTTAGACAGTTTAAGGTTGCACCTTACCTGCCTCAGCAGTGTCATAACAGTTTCCTTAAATAAAAAAATAATAATAAAAAAACCCAACAAAATCAAGTCCAGCAGGCACAAAGAATTTCTTACAATCATGATGGAAGTCCTATTATTACAGTATAATTGTACCTAAAGTTTTACTCCATCTCCCTACTTTCCATTTAGGAAAGTGATCCTGTCACTGACAATTATAATGCCACAGAACATTTAAGAAGCAGAGTAACATCATCTTTCTCCCTATATCTGCATTTTTTAGTGCAATAGGCATGTCTGCTCCCTTAAATTTAACACTTTTCCAGGAGTGAAAACTGTCCTAAAAGGACAGACAGTGTATTGAACCACAAAGAGTTTCTTTACCTCTGAACAGGATTATTTGTAAACACATTATAGTCAGAAATAAATAGAAACAAGGGTCCTATAGAGCAGCTGTCCTTACCTTGACGGATTTTACTCATTTCCTTCCTCTTATATATTTTGTCATCAAGTGATAAATTTTGTAGCAAGGTGTGCCCTCATGTGGCTCAAACCATCTGATTCTCAGCTTACTACAAATACTCAAATAATCCATAGTACTTACATGTCCAAAAAGAGTAGAGGGAAGGAAAAAAGAAAAGAGATTAGGCTTTCCTTCCACATTCAATATTGTTTTTGGTCTAGAGACATTAGCATGATCCTGTAAGATTATAGCTGCCATTGCTACTGGTTTGCTCTTCAACAAGAAGTGAGAACATCTGCAATAATGTTCATACTAGTTTTGAAACAATAAAGCCATTATTTTGAAAAACAAACCAACAAAAGAAAAAATAATCATAAATTCTATCCCAAATTTACAGTCTGAGTGTCAGTACTGAAATGCATTTGCCTAACAACTCTAGAGGATATCCAAATGGGATGTCTTATTTCATAGTAGAACTGGCACACGCTAAATGAAAATGGGATTTCCAGACAGTAGTACTGGTTACCAATCTGAAATTCCATTTTGTCCATGTAGGAAGATGTAATGAACCCCAAGAATTAGCTGCTTTACCTAGTATGAATTCTGAGGGGGCTCAAAGCTGCAGAATACACTCGTGGAGGCATCTGCCATCCACTGGTTTATCCAATGACATTCTTTCCTCCTCCACAAAATTGTAAGAATTAACAAAACAAAAACAAATTGCCAGCCTCTTTAGGCCTTGGTTATCAGCAGTCATGACAACTGATTTTTACATGGCTTTTGACTAAACCACTGAGGTATATTTCCAGCTTGAGGATACTTTGCTACCACAACAGATATAAAAAAACAGCCCTCAGTTCTATTACAGAAGAGTTCTCATTTCAAATCTTGACTGAGCTGCCAGGTAGTTTAACACAGTTGGCAAAGTGGATCTTGTTACTGCATCAAAAAACCCATAGGTTGCAATTCAGGAAAATACTGGCACTTATTGAGATAACAAGGTAAATTTTCCTCCTCTCAAAATTCTGCCTGCTTTTGTCAACATCTCCCTGACTACTGTGTGCAGTGATACTTGCCAGGGGAAATGAGGTTCAGCAGGAGAGAGCTGCTGCTGAGACAGAACCCCCGTGCTCCACAGCAAGGAGTGCAGCAGGATGGGTATCTCAGAACTTCTTCTTGCCCCAAGCTCAAGCCTATGCGCAGAGAAACAATCCTGTTAGCAGGGGAACTAAGTTGGCCACCAGCAACCAAAGGGTTACAACCAGGCTGGATGAGCAGGAGCATAAATCTAAAAAAAAAAATAAAAATAAAAATTACAAAAAATTATAAATTTTACATTTAAAGACAAGATAAAACAATAAAGAGAACACTAAAAACTACCAAAGAGTTAAAACAAATTTCTTGACAAAACATTAACTGGTATTTAGTGAATTCAGCTTTTTACCTTCCTCAAAAAGAAAACTGACTCTGATCTTTCTGCATTACAACATGAACATTATCAATAGGAAGGTATACAAGTGAGAACTTACTTTCCACCAAGCGGATAATTTTTAAGATTATAATTACAATACGGCTTTCAAAACAGAGGTCAGATTTTCTGATAAATTCCCAGGCTAATGCTAGATTTCTGGGATGATTACCAGGAGACATGAAATGAAGGTGTTATGTTTCAGACACATTTCTCCTGTGTTAGTCACTATTCTGCACGACTGCACAGCAGAACGCAGCACACTTTTGCTATTTTCCCTTACCTCCTACACCTGGGATCTTAAAATAGCCACAGCCTTCCTTTCCTGTTCCTGACAGAACTGACAGAAATCTTTGACATTTTCAGATATTTAATACTGAAGTTTCACTTCAGCAAAAAAGGCAACCTACCAATGGGTGCAGCTCTTGTTAAGTTAGAAGCTGGAGGATCCCTCTCTGGGGGACAGGAGTCACAGAAGTCTGAACAGGCTGGGCAAATGAGATTGCCAACGTGTATCCAACCATTCATCTGAATGCTCACAGTCAACACCTGGCCTGAGCGGCTGCACAAGTATGCAGTGTCCTTGACCCACACATGCAGCCCTTGTGGAGAACAAGAAACCTTAAAATAAAAGAATCAGAGTCAAGTCTGTATTATGATTTATCACAGCACGTGTCACAGTTGAGATGGCCACAATACACAGAATATCATCACACAATTACAGAAGGCTTCAACCCATAGAGCAACACCAGACCACTTCAGAAGGCTTCAGTATCTGCCCTCCTTGTTCTTTAGCCCAGCCTTTTATACCTCTCATGTTGATGCACTGCACCCGTGTGCCCTCTGCTCCCTTTGGTGGTTGGTCAGTGCCCCTGGGCACTCCATGGCTCATTGCTGTCAGGGCTGCTCACCTGCTTTTCACAGCTGTACCCACTGGGGATAAGGCTGGGCCACAGCCCCACTCCCAATCACCACAAACTGTGCACCTACAATGATTTATCAGAAGCACAGATTAACTGCAAATATTTTAATGCAATCTGAGCAACTATGAGATTCAGGAATGCTTCAAAGCACTGACTATACTCTTTTTGTGCAATTACGCAATTACGCAGATCATCAGCTGTCCCTGAGTAAAACTTGGCTTCTGCTAATGACCACTTTTGCAGAGTTGGCAGTTACTGAAGGTGACACCCTTAGTGAGAGTCCCAAAGAAAATGAGAAGTGACATGTGCACAGTGCTTTCCACCTCTGAAAAATCAGAGTGACTAATTAATATTAAGGTTCAACAACAGAACATTTCATGGAAGTATTCCTTCCTAGCAGAGGATAAAGTGCCATGGGATAAGACAGATGATGTCCCTAGTGAGACTGGAAGCCATCCCAGCAGCCACACAACTATCTAAATTACAGGCTTATGGCTGAAAGATTGTTTTCAAAGTATGTTATACGATCCATAGATTACAAAGCAGGTGAAAAGTTCTAACACTCACAACCTACCTGCCTTTTCCCTTTGGGGTCATTAAAAAAGAAAATCCACCAAAAACCCAACAAATACTTACTTGATAACATCCACTACCCCAGTCAGGGTAACTGAGTTTCCTCCTGCACTGTTCCATAACAAAAGCAGATTTCTGAATAAGACATACAGAGTTTGGTCCATATTTCTCTGCACCATAGTTTTTGGTAGGATCTAAGGTAGAAGGAATATAATGAATTACAAGTTAACCAGAAGAACAGAAAGCTCACATCAATTTAAAAGGCTATCTAATCAATGTCCCCACATGCAATTCAAAGTTTACTTTTGGAATATTTCATACCCTGAATTATTATCAATTTGGGATTTATACTGTCTTGAAAATAACGTGGAAAGAAACACAAGATTTAAGAAAAAAACAAAATAATCAACTAACCACAAAAATAACCCACAATGAGCAAGCACTTTCCATCAGAAAGTGGTTATGTTTGCCCTCAGGGAATGCCAGCTGTAATTGCTGGTTTGAGGGCAGAGGGTGTTTGTTTTTGAGACAACTGCAAAGACAGGTAATAGCCTACAGCATTCTGGAGCTCTGCAACACTGAACATCCATGCATTACACTAGGAGACAAGCCCATGTTCTGGTAACTCACAAAGACCCTGGCCTTGAACAAAAAAAATACAAAATGAAAAGTGCAATCACATTTCAGAGACTCAACAAACAGCCCTCTCCCCCACCCCCATTCTTTTATTAGAGTCACTTGTATTAGGGTCTTGTCAGTCTTGTATTAGGGTCACTTGGGGTAAGTATCTGTTCACTCTTTATGCAATTCCTGCATTAGATATGTGAGTTTGCCTCAGGTGTACACAATAGTTGTGCTATGCTTCTTACCACAGCACAGTGTTTATACAGCTGGTGGTGTGAAACTTCATGAGTGAAAAAATTCACATGCAATTAGTTTGAATATGCAGCAAGTCCATTCCAAGTTAACAAATGAAATCTCTGCAATACCACCCTGAAGTCCTGAATACTGACCTGGCTGGTTTTCAATTATTCTACAGTCTGAACTGCGTTGAAATTCACCACTTAAATGCCAGCTGAATTCCTGACTAAAGGGACAATAGTCAGCAATTTCTACTGAGCCACCATAGTAAGGCAATTCTTCTGCTGGTACTCCATTAAGATTGTCAAAGTACTGCAAAACAAAGTACAGTAGTGAAGCAGTTTGTGCAAAGGCAAGAGTACAGCTATTTTTTTAAATAGAGCAAATCATTACAGCTGCAAGAACATCAGCTGTTACTACTCAGGAATGCTATTAACAGCACCTTACAATACCCATGAACCAGATGAGCCAGAAGTATTTATCTCTGTAAATAATGTAGAGATTCATATCTGCATGTATCACTTCCAGCTTCTGGCCCTGGTTCCCCTCTGTGTAATAATCACATTCTTTGGGATGTAAGCAAAACAGATTTCTTAGTGTGCAGTAACAAAGGGAGGAAGACTGGGGGAAGATATCCCTCAAACAAGACATTTTGGGGGATTTCTGTTACACAGCAACATTTCTATCAGGTATTTGGCTAGATAGCCAAGCAACATAATTTTCTTTTATCAAGATCACAAGGGGTTTTTATCAGTCTCCCGACTCCTTGTAATAAACTACGTAGACATTTTTCACAGTATCTACTGTCATCTGATAGTTCAGAAGTAAAAAAACTGAAACAAACACAAACAACAGGCTGCAAAGCTCAACAGTGAAAACACTTCAGTTATTTTTAAAGTAGGATGCATTATACCTGATATTCCTGAGGTAACTGCTTTGGAAACTTCTGCAAGTTGCACACTGCTACTGCTCTTTGGTCCTGTCTGCAGGTTAACTGCAAAGGATTACTCCTCAAAGTGTCGCAGTATGGACTGATCAATTGCTTCCTCAAAAACAAAAAGCAAAGAAACAAAACCAGAATAAAAATCACATCAGATAAATTAAACTGCTTTACATAAGCAGCCTATCAAGACTGTTCCCATTCTCCCCTAGACTCAGTCAATCACACAAAGAAGCACTGACTTCTTCTCTGGATGCTAGTTTTTCTTATTTGGTTTTGACCTTTCTGATTTAAAGAATATCAAGCCAGCAAACAAAGTTACAATGCATTCACCTATTTAGTTTTAATGACACTGCTTTGTAAACTTTAAAGAACAAAACATATAAGCAAAACAGGTGCACTATGCAGCTGTGTCCTAGAAATGTTTGAGGATTGTAAAGAACAAACAAGGTTGCAAGGAACAAACAAGGCAGGCTGTGTATAAGAAGGCAAAGACTTTTAGAAGAAGTCCTACCTGTCCTCTCTAAAGTGCAGCCTTCTCATAGTGTAAATGCATTCTACACCCTGCTTGCCTCTGTATTTATCCTAATTAGGAGGGATGCAGGGCAGTATTAATTTTTCATCTCTACCAACCTCTACCTCTTTTTACTGAATTACTTTTGAAGGACAAATGTAAACAAGCATCAGGGTTTCCTCTTTATTTTTAAATTTTTCTTGAAAGACTGTTATTCTTACTTTTGTCTCTTCTGGTCAATCCAGAATTTGCAGCTCTTCATTACAAAGTCACAGCCTTTATTGCGTCCCCAGTCTAATTTCTCTGCCATGCTGTAATTTGCTTTATACCATCTGTAAAGGTATTTTGAAATGAGAATATAGTTACTTCAAAAATTACTGTTCTGATTAATAAAACAGCAGTTCAAAGAATGTTATGCCTTAAGGTTTTCAAATTAAGAAAAGGGAAGCTGCACCCCCTTCTGCCTATAGGAAAATACATTATGATTTCACTATTTTTCAAGTCATAATGAACTAGAAGAAAATTTTGTGATCTGCAAAGGAATAATGCATACAGAAAGATGAAATCTTAGTCAATTTCTGCTTTCTATCTGCAAGAAGAGCTGAAAAAAATAATATGTATTGCATGCAATTGAAAAAAGACTTACATTAAGACAAAAAGTAAATAGATACTACAAACAGCACTTTGCATTGCAATGCCTGGCTTTTTAAGGCTAGATTAAAAATGGGTTTTGAAACACATGAAGAAAAAGTAACATACAAGGTATGACTCCTTATCTAATGTAAAGCTAATTATGCTGATCATCTACTCTGATGCAGAGGGATAAGTACAAGTGCATCAATTTGAAATAAAATCAAGTACAATGCAAACCAAACACAAATGAACCAAAACCCACCCTCCCATTCTTAATTCTTACCCTGTGTCTTCCATTAATGCTAAGGTGATCCTGGAAAAGACTCGATTCTGAGTGTGGGATCCAGTCATTGCTTCATTCTGAAAGTGACCAGTTATGATTGATAAGCCACTCAAAATTTTAAACCATTCAAAATTTTAAGAAAATGCTTCTTTTTCTTAGGAAAAAGCATTTTATTTCTGTTCTCTTTTTAATATTTACAATTAAATCCCATACTCCTTCATGAAAAAAGCATTTCCCTTCTTGTTTACCTTACTGCATAAAACAATGACTAGACAATGTAACTCTGCCAAAAATTTCACACAGTGCTAAGTTACAAATAAAAATTAGCTTAAATGTTAAGAGGGAAATAAGTGTTTCCTTGGTCAGGCAAGGTTCTGGAGGAGCCAGGATGAAAGCTAAAGCCAGAGTACATGAAAAAAGATGAAGTCAAGGTAATAAATAGAATTATGAAGTATTTAAGAGGCAGAGGGCAACAAAACTCAATTGACTAAAAGGAATACCCCCTTTGCCCTGAAATGGGAGCAAACCTTCTCAAAAGATAAATGGCAGACAGAAGTAAGAGACATTGAGCTTTTCAGTAACACGTGGTCTCATACTCTGAGATTTAGCAAGAAGGCTAAAAGACAGATGTATCTAGAAATTGGACCTCTAAATATTTAAATATCAAGTACTATTTGTGAGGTATTTCAATGTGGTTTGATACTCCTGCATTTTTAAGGCTCCAGTAGGTACCACAATAAACCAAAAAATCAAGGCACAGGGAGCAGACATTTCCACATTCCCTTCCATTCCTAGTATCAGCACAAACCTCCAACAACCTCTTCTCCCAGTGATTGAGCTCAGTACCCATGCCACCTTGATTTTCAAGCTCCATTCCCTCTAGAATTGGACAATTAAAATGTTTTCGGGCTTCTTCCTAGAAAGAAAACATTTCAACACAGCTCTCAAAATACTGAGACGGATACCCAAATGCAGATCTAGTGCTCTAGAATTACCTATTAAAAGTATTTCAGCATTTCTTTTTCTACCATTTTGTTTTCTACTCAGAGGCTGACTATGCAAGCACCCCAACAGCAAGGCTATCACACTATCCACTCATCTCCTTGAAATAAATGAGCAAAACCAGGGTAATTAATCCATGTTTGCTCTATATACTGTCTTAGATTTAAAACAAAAAGATTATTTGTGGCAAAATGCGATTAACACTATGACTTAGTTCCAAATCCAATTTGTTAACACTTGAGCATATGTTCTGTTGGGGGCACAAAGAGAGAGTCTGATGCGTGGGAAGCAAGAAAGATTTCCAAAAATCCTTGAGGAACTTATTTTTAAGCATGACAAAATATTAATATTAAAGGAGCAGGAGTTGTCTTAAGCCTGTAGGAAAACATCTAAAGAGTAGGATTAAGGAATTTCTTCAACATCAGTTTTGCTTGACCTTCCAGTCCCTTCATTTTCTCTTACTATGTCAATTTATTTATTTCATATTGTCTGTCACCCATTTTCTACTCTACTTTAGCTACACCCTCTCAATTACACAATGTTAATGGAACGGGCTTTGGGCCATACTTTCAGGGTAGGGCATTCTCCAAGGATTAGAAATATTTATGACTCAAGAATGTCCTGGCAACCTTGGCATACAAAGCTTGAAAGGTAATGCACACTTACGACCACCCGAGGTGTCACCAGAAGATGAACAGCATGGCGCAGCATTTTGCCATCACGTATGTCCCACAGCCTCACTGCTTTATGAACAACTTTACTGCTCCACTGATACAAACCTAGGCTGTAAGGAGAAGGTTTGGTTACAAATCCTTCCCACAAAGACATGTTACTGTGCAAAGATCTATCTCCATAAGAAACAGAAGCATGGATAATCTCTATACTCCCTCACGCTTTCTAAACTTAGAAATTTTATTATGCAGCATTTCTCCTTTTTAACATGTGTTTATTAAACACACAACTGATTTAACAGCAAAGTAAGGTTAGTTATAGACTCAAGGCGCATTTTCTACAGTTACCAAAAATGTAAGAAATTAAATAAAACCCCTCTGTATTGCTGTTGTAAAAAAAGCTCTCTACCCTTCCATCTCCTATAATAATATCTACAATACAAACTAAAAAAACAAACAAAAAAAAATGCAAACTGCTCATTCTTTAACAAATCAGAAAATTCACACAGCACAGTACACACCTCGTCCGTTCTGCATAACCATAAATCTTAAAAATGAACTGCACTGACATTAGACAACATGGCTAACTGTAAGCTTACCTTCCAGCCTTCTGATAAATTAAATCCTGTCTTAGTTTATAGTATATGTGGATAACATAAGTGCTTAATGGCAATGTAAAGAAAGACTAGAGAGTCACCACACACCACTGTTTGAACATTATAAAGGCAAGTCACTCTAATAATGGAATGAAATTGTATTTTTAACAGGCAAGAATTGGGAGTACCAAGAGGTCCAAAAAATACCTTTCATTAAAAGGAGGAAGTCCATCTGCATATCTTGGTGTCAAAGGTTTTCCATCATCATCACGATAAAATGCAAACAGTCCAGCAGAGAAACCCTTCAAGTTAAAAAACAAGCACATGGAAACCTTTGATAAGACATTCATATACAAAGTCAAACACCATGAAAGAGTCCCCACACCCACCAGAGACACACTGGAAGTACAACACTCCAAGGCAATTAACACAAATTGAAGGAGGCAAAGCAAGAGCTTTCCTCCACCAAACATCCTTCTCCTGGCAACAAGCTGGAGGCATGTGAGCAAGCAGGCACCCATTTCAGGGCAAGGTTTCAACCCTTACCAGTGCATGGATTATCTCGTGTTTCACTGTAGACAACATGCCAACAAATTCCTGAGCTTGTGTTGAAATCATGTTTGGACACAAGTTAGCATATCCTGCTATTGGCCTGGAAGAGAGTTGTAAAGTTAAATGTTTTTTTGATAAATACTACAAAATTAAAGTAATTATTCACTTGAAGCAGCAGAAGATCTAAAGAAGATACAGACTAATGTAAAAATATGTCCTTCCCAATAATTTATAAATATCTGTTAACAACACAGTGACTAGTTTACTGTTGGGATGGGGAGTGGTGGGATGGAGTCAATCAAACAATCTCTATATTCAGTATTCTGCACAGGTGTCACAGACAACAGTGCAAGGGACCTGAATTTTAGGTAAGATCCTAGGGAGGTATAAAGACTGTGACAATGACTACAACTGAATGGAAACAAAACATAAGTAGGAACTTGCATTCTTTAAGTATGTGAAATTATGACATTCACCTTAAGAGAAACAGGATCTTGATAAAAAGTTCAGGCATTAACAGTGGAGGATCAGCTTTGAGTCCTGTGCCTCAACTCTGCAAGTTAAGCACTATTTGATGGGTTTGTGATTTTACACAAATGCAATGCTTGTCCACGATGACTCCTCATTTGTTATACAACAAAGGCAAACAATCAAATTCCACATCTGAACAATCAAGAAACTTAAAAGTTTAATTAAAGAGAGTTTGCAACAGAGGGAATACTTGCCTGTCCATTTCAGCTTCCAGTTGGCAGTAGGCTGCATATGCAATGATATTTTCATGGCCACACCTGTCAGTAGTGAGAGCACTGACATAGAGCACAAAGTCAGCATCTCGAACCCCTTCGTGCTCGGGTGAGCCCGTGGGCCTGCGGTGCCAGTCGCTGTCATTGTACACCCTGCATTGCTTTACAGCGTTCAAAGGGAACAATTACAATACTCCACTTATCACCAAAACTCTGCATAACACAATTCAATTAGCTTGATGCCAAGAATAAATCCTAATAGACAGCAGAAGAAAACATCCTGTGAAGAACAGCAAACAAAACCAGAGCCAAGGAATAACTTTCAAATGACTAACTCTTATGATTTATTAGACACAAGGAAGGTGGCAGCTTTAAAAAAACAAATGAAAAAAAAAAAAAGCCTGTCAAGCATCCCTGTATTTCTTATAAATTTAATTGGAATTAGGACCCTGTATTTCTTATACTTTTTTTTTTTTTAAATCTTGGCTTGCAAAACTAGTACACAGAAGTAACAATAGCATTTCTCATGTAAGCTATCTTTTTAATGATACGGTTGAAACTTCCAAGTTAAAGAAAGAAAACCAAAAATTTACTGATCACATACAGTAGTTGAATAAAGAAAACAAGTCTGAAGCATTTCTTGCACTATACTGCGGAGTCAGTGAATAGCCTCTTCAAACAAGGTCTTCAAAAATCATTGACCAAGGTGAATAACAAAGTGACTAATGGCAATTTAGCAAGCTCCAAATCTCATCTTCTCCATACAGGCCATTAGAACACAGGCTCAGAAAACAGTAACCAGTTCCTGGCTTTCTTCTATTTGAGTTTGGATTCAACAACATAAACTATAGAAACTCACACTAATTTAAGTTTTTCTATTCTTTCATTCAGACTTAGTGATCTCCAGCAAACAGGTCACTTAAGCACAATTACCAATATTCACTTTTTCATTAATAATCATAAACAGTAATATTTCAAAGATTAGGAAACACTTGGACAGCTGAACTTACCTGGAGGTGCTTCTCAGGAACTATAACTGGCCCACACCTTGTATGGTCCGCACAGGCTTTTTGGCAATATCTGTGAGGGTCAGCTTTCCTCCTTAAATATTGGTTTGTCACACATTGCCTTCAATGAAACATGAGACAATCAATGCTTTTATTATTAAAGGAGAACTACAGAATAATCTTACTGCACTCTGTTGATACTAGATGTAACTTTCACAGTGAAAACTGTTAATTACCTTACCAGGGAAGACATAATGCTTCCACTTGTTAATGGAGCATCCACAGGCTCAAAGAGAGATTAGAACCAGGTTCATAAATGGGGGTACACATAAAAGAGAACTGGCAGCATGTGTAGCTTTGAAAATCTCTGCAACAACAAATGCAGGTGTTGCTTCTGGAAGATTGGCAGATTTGTAAAAGAGCATCTGCCACTGTGGCTGGATCAGATGGGTCACTGATCTGATTCAGCAGGGCATTTCCTACACTCTAATCTTCTTTTAAAGGCTATGCAGCACAGCGTTAAATATCAAATATAGCAAGTGATTTTTCATCAGACTTTCACACACCTGCTTAGCAATATAGCACCGGCAGATTTGCGCACTTGAAATGTCTTCTCCAAATAAGATATAGCTTGTGGGAAGAGTTTGTTCTGAAAAGAGCAAAAATCAGTCACCCAGTGGCAGTGCAGACACACCTCACCCCAAAGGCATTAACTATCAAGTTACATGAAATTTGCTAGGTATTGTGGTATATCACAAGAGGGGAAAGCCTGACTCCTGAGAAGTTCAATTATTGTGAACATATTCAGGAAATACTTTGTTTCGGTATTCCCATGTGTTGTCATTGGAATGAGAAAATGAGAAGGAAAACAGTATTAATTAGAATATTCAGTTTCAAAGAGGCTTTTAAAAACTATATACACATTTGTCACTGATACTTTTGCACCTTGGGATATAGCAAACTCCATGCAGGAGAAGTCTGGATTATTTGTTATGGAGGTATAATCTATACACAAAGCTTTGGTTTCCTGGACTAGAGGAATACTAAATTGCTGGCATTCAAGGTTTTAGTTGAACAGGTCTTAATTTCATTTATACTACATACAAACAAAAAGAGGAAGCAAATATAACATACCTTTATAAGGTGTCTTTTCTCAGGCAGCAAACTACATTTAAAAAACAAAACAAACGAGCTTTAGTTCACAAGGTTTCTATTCTCAGCCATAAGAAACACAAAATCTGCCACACCATTATACTCACTCCTCAACGCTTCTGTCATATACAATCTTTATTCTTAGCTGTTGATCCACGTTTCTCTTCGAGACGTGATTTTCCTTTAGAGGAACTTGATAGACGACCTGGCAGGGAGAGGCACGAGGCGGGATGAGGCAGCTCACCCGGGCTGCAGCGCACCCCGCGGCCGCGGGCCTCGGCCCGCTCCCGCCCGGCAGCGCCGCTCCCTGCCGGCCCCTTCCCGCCCCCTCGCTCGCCCCGCTGGGATGCTCCGCGCCCGCCCGCCGTCGTCAGCGCCCACAGCCGGGGCTGCGGGGCCAGACCGGCACAGCCCGGCCCGGAGAAGCCGAGAAGGGACGGATCCAACAGCGGGAACGGCCAACAAGGGAGCCTCTGCCCCCCAACACCCCTCGCGGCCGCATGAAGACCGCCGGCCACCGCACCTGGTCGCCGCTGGGTACGCGATGCTGACAGGAGGAGGAGGCGGAGGTGCAGGGGGGCAGCGGCAGGAGCAGCAGCAGCCCGGCGGTGAAGGTGGCGAGCGGCGGGCGGCAGCAGCGGGCGGGCCGGGCGCGCCCGCCGCCCGGCTCGGCGGCCATCTTGGAGTGCCCGTCCGCCGCGTCGCCATGGAGGCAGCGCCGGGGGAGCGGCCTCCGCCAATGGGCGGGCGGAGTGGGCTGGCGGAGTGGGCGGGGCGAGAGCGGCGGGAGCTTCTGATTGGACGTGGTGCTGCGAGGGGCGGGATCAGGGGCTGAGGGGAGGTGGCGGGGCCGGAGTCACAGGAGCGGGAGGGGCACGCGAGCCCCCTGAGGCCCAGCGCGGCCCCAGGGCTGCCGAGGCCGCCGCCAAACCGTGCCCCCAGAGCCACATCCACACGGATTTTGAACGCTTCCACCGCCTCCCCAGGCAGCCCATTCCAATGCTCGACCACCCTTTCTGGGAAGGAATTTTTCCCAGTGTTCTACATAAACGCTTGAGGCCGTTTCTTATCCTGTCGCTCGTAACCTGGGAGAAGAACCCGACCCCCACCTCCAACCTCCTGTCAGGGCGCTGTAGACAGCAATAAGATCCACCCCGAGTCTCCTTTGCTCCAGGCTGAGTTTCCCGAGCTCTGTTCCCTTCTCTGGACACACCCCAGCACCTAAATGCCTTTATTGTCGTGATGGGACCAAAAATAAGCAGAGAGCTTGAGATGCTTCACCAGTGCCCAGCACAGGGACAGTCACTGCCCTGGTCCTGTGGCCACACTATTGCTGCTAGAAGCCAGGATGGCACTGGTCTTCTTGGCCATCTGTGCATGGGCTGGTTCATAGCCAGCCATCTGTCAAACAGCACACCCAGTTCCTTTTGTGACTGGGATTTTATTTCTCATACACAACACAGGCTTTCCCCACTTCTCAGTCCACAAACACTGCACAACAGAGTATGCCCCAGTTTCTAGTATGGAAATGACTGAAGAAACTTTTACCACCAGTGATGAAAGTTACCTGGGTTTTTGAGGTGCTTTATCTCGCAGCTCCTGCTGGTTTTTTTTCAGGTATAAAGAGGGCCACACAAATAGAAAGTGGTGTGTCCTGGCTCTCCAAGCTGCTTGGTGAGAACAGTGGGAGAAGCCAGTGGATGCTTGTGCTTCCAGCTAAACCGAGGTCCTCTGGCTGCTGCAGTGTTCCCATGACACAGAAAAATACCCAAAAAGCAGAGAAAGAAGAAAAGTGTCCTCACCTTTTCACAGGGAACAACATCTATTAAAGTGGGAGTGGGTTACACTCTGCTTTGCTTTAAATGGGAATTTAAACAGAACATTCATTCATCTGAAGTGCTACATAGGCAGCATGCAGCAAAAAGCAGAAATCTTTTATACTGCAAACTTCAGATACTGTAAACCTTTTTCCTCTTTGCAGGCAATGAGAACATCATTACAAAGTTTTAAGACATTGTGGCAGCTATTTGCATCACAGGTTTTTTTTGACTAAGGCAGAATAATTTCACCTGAAATTTGAACGCACAAGTCACGTCACTCAGACAATACAAGAAAACCATTTTGTCTTTGAAGTTTTTATTGCATCACTGTAACAAATTCAAATATGAAGCAACACTTTTAAGTGAAGCGTTTTCCTCTTCAAGCTCAGCAATACAATGTAGCTGCTTGAAACTAATTTTATTAAACTTGTGTATATGGCTTTTGATTGGCAGTTTTAAGGTTAGGATGTGATTAACAGTACTACTTCCAAAGATGCTATTATTTACAGTTTCTAGAGAACTTTAAAAATTTTCAAGTTGTTTAAGCATGTAGACTGACTTATGCCTCTGCAGCTGACTCTGCAAATTGGTGATTCTACAGAATGCTTCAGTATTGAAAAGAATTTAAAGTCCCTTTATACAGTCTTGAAAGTTGCAAAAGCAATTAAGTAACGGGGGGGGGGGGGGGGGGGGAACTACAGAAAATTCCCCTAAGAAATGGTATTAATACAGTAATTTAAACCCAAGTAATAACCAAAGTATGCCAGGGTAACACACAGGTAGGTAAGGGGGCTGAAACAATAAATGCAAAGTGCATGTTCATATCTGCATTATTTTTCTTCCAGACTTTTAGCACCAACAAGGCTGAGTGGATACCTAAGGATGACTGAAAACTCTGCTGATGGATGAGGTAATTAGAATCACAGCACTGCTTTGATTGGAAAAGACCTTTCAGATGCCCTCAGCACAGAACGTTTTAAATAAATCCTCACAAGAAGGTGCTTTATGGTGACTACTGGAAAGAGGTATGCAGAGGTGCTCTGACCTACCCCACACCTCTTACTGCTGGCCACAGGTAAGGCAGAGCAGCTTCCTCTCCTATCACTCTCCTCTGCTTTGTGAAGGAAGAAGTTAAATTTGTTCTTACAGCTCTTGCCTACATCTCTGCATAACTGAACTTGAGATGCGAGTACTGAAATAGCATGTTCTAAAATATTTGCTTATGTTAGTCCTTCTATTGATAATGTGAAGGCATAGTTCAACACACGGATAGATCAATAAAGAAGAAACCTAGATGTAAAAAGAGTTAAAAATTGCTCTGTAAATTCTTAAATATAAAAGGCACTAAAATTTTCTAGACTATTAAGATCATTCTATTTTTTGAAAGTAATAAGGTATTGTGGATATGCCTGAATGTCACTAAATATGACAAACATTGTTGGACTAAACTCATTATCAACCACACTGTCAAACAGGTCAGTAGGATCTGCTTGGCTCCTTGGTGGTGGATCCTTTAGTCCTGCTCTCCCAGCACAGTACTGCCCAGTTAGGACCCGAGCCAAATACATGTGTTTTTTGCCATTCACATCTGGAATGGAGTAAGTATCCTGAGCAGAGTAACATGCATTGACAGCAAAGTAGGTTCCATCTCCAATGGCTGCAGCTGTTAGGAAAAACAACATTTTCAAATACAGTTAGTATTCTTATTCTCCTCAGAATCTCTAAAACTCCTTTTTTTTAACTCTGCAGAATCTATAAATGTGATTAGAGCTCAAACACAAAATTCTAGTACTAATCCTTTGTATCAGAATCAAGTATGAACCCACATAGAGAGCAGGTAAGTATCAACACCCAGGTTTTGACTTCCCTTTCCTATGGAGAAAAGGGCTCCTCAGTTTAGCCTGCAATCCATCAAATTGCAATTCTTCAGAGACTTTTGGACTTATGACTATATAATTGTAATTAGAGTTTTCTAGTCACACTTCTCAGCAAGTTAGAGGAATCACATGTCTTTGTTCAAGACAGATTTCTTTTTTCTGACATTGGTAAAAAGCTGTTTAAGCCAGACAGGTCCTTCCTATCTGGCTGCCCTGATCTTTGGATACTTTTCCTTGGCTATGCAGACTGACAGAAGGCAAGTGTGCCTTCCCAATCATAAACCACAGCTGAGATGAAAAGGTGGATGTCAATACCCACAAGCAGAGAGAGGACATGGGGATCTAGGGCTCTTCCTTCCTGAGTAAATCCGACCTCCTGACACTACCAAAGAGCAGAAAAGCAAAACTATATCTCCGCTGGCCATGTTTTAAAAAGAAGTGGTGGCTGCCATTCCTACCTGTGCACAACCAGCATATATTTTGTGTAAGCTGGGCTTCATTTATTCAAGAAAATCTCAGAGTTAGTACCTCCACAGGATCCAGACAGAGAAAGGTCTTTTGGATCCAGACCACACTGAAGTATCAACTAGATCTGAGTTAAGCTGCCCAGCTCTCAATATCAAACCAGCCCTAGGTATGTACAACTCTGTCTTAAGGAAGAAAACATTAAGAACAAAAATTAAGGATTTTTGAAGTGAGGTTACACTCAAACAAATGGTTTAGAGATGGCCACTAAAATCAACTAACACCTCAATTCAGTCCACATTCCACTTCTTTGGATCCTGTTCTTCATCTTTGAGTGTGCCAAATAATACACATAGCATGACTGTACTAGAAGAAGTGGACAGAACAAGCTTTGAAGTACTAAAGAATATCTTTATGCTAAATATTTGTCTCTAACAACTATTAAAAGCTAAGAATTAACTAATGGATCTCACAGATTTTGTAACCATAAAATGGGTACGGATGTGGGATCTTATACTGTCCTGATCTTTGGAGGCAACAGGCGAAGTATTTGCACTTCTACTTTGCTACCTGTCTTTTTCTAAGAGGAGAGGAGATACCATCAGCTAGTAGCTGTTACCTCAGCTGAGAATGCTGAACAGTGTTCCTTATTCTTTTCTCTAGGTAAATGATACAAAACAATTCCCAGAAGCTGCCCAGGCATCATTTCAGAGAAGGGGAACTCTTTTTGATATCCTTTACATGTAGCATCCAGCAACAAGTGATTAAGGGAACAGAGTAATTCCTCTCTCCAAATAGATTAATCTCAGGAGTTGTTTATTATTGTGTTCTCTAATTTCATTCAGCTTTCATGTTGTGCTGACAGCACTATAATGCAGACACCCCGTAGCACTCATACACTCTAGGAAATTAACTGATTTGGATAATGACTCACCATTCTTTCCAGCATACCCACGATTAAATCCATAGGAGTTAATCAACCTCACGGAGGATGCAGCTGTCCCATGAAATAGCAACTTCTCATTATTTTGATTTTTGTTCTTATTACAGATAGCTTTTTTTTTCAATTGGTATGTCTGCCAGAGGATGCGATTTTGTATTCTTTCAATCTGCAAAATTACAAAATTAACTGTATTTATACTAGGGATAAATAGGGTAGGGATGAATATTTATCATGGCAGGAAAGCATTAAAATTAAATCAAATGGGAAGAATTACAGCAATTTTCATTATGTCCTGCCAGCATGAGGTTTGGGTAGAGGAACTGAATATGTAGGCGTCCTGAAAAATCACAAACCAAAGCAGCTCATAAGAGAGTTTCAAGCTCAGTAATTTTGGGTATACATTTGTCTTGCCTAGTGTACCAGGTACCCAGCAGTGATGGTAGCTGTGCACTGTCATTTCTAAAAACAGGCTGCTGTACCACTGCTAGAGGCAATGATGTAAGATGCCTTCTATACATCCTAATCATCTTTACCGATGATTCTCTCACTAAAGGACAGAGTGTAACAAAAGTATTAGGTTGAGTTTAAGCTTCTCTTCCAGATCTAAGCTTGCAAGTCAAAATTGCTTCTTCTAATGTGTAGCTTAGCAACCCATAAGAAACAACTATATAAAAATCACTTGGTGGGAGGATGGATGTTGTTGGCTCCCTATGCCAACAATATGAATATAGCTTAAGGGGAAGCAGTGTCTCTGCATCAAAGTATAATCTTAAAGACATTTCTGTAACAGCTTTCCATTTTTAACAGAAAAAGACATAATGTCTTTACTTGATTTTTTTCTGTAATACATGAATATTTTGTTCTCTTTGTGTGTTTTCATGACCATGCTCATTGAAGCTCGTGATGGAAGAAAATTTTTTTAAACACATTATTGTCACTCCTAATTTGATTGTATTTTCTACTATTTATCTCTTCTCTTGATTCAGAACAACTCCATCTTCTCCCTGGCAATTAAATCTCTGTGCATTGTATTGCAGATTTCTAAATAAGCAGGATCAAACACTGACACTGGTTAAAACTGACAACCAAGCCTGAAAGGCTCTGGGATGACAGGAGAGAAGTTGTAAATTAGTCCAAAGCTTTATGTCAGTTTGCAAGGACTTTGTATTTTTCTTTGTATTCTGAATGCATTTGCTCATGCCTCCATTTCAATATAGAATTTCCTAATTGGAAATACCACATTAACTAGAGAATACCACATTAATTGAACAAAGAGTCAGCCTGAAGACTGACGGTCACTGGCTCTGCACCATTAGATGGCAGAAATGGCAGAATAGCTCTTAGGAAACTTGCTTTGATTTATCTTCACCCTGTGCAGTGCTGGGGAGACTGACATACAAAAGGTGTATTGGGTTGCAAACACCTAATAAGCAAATATTTAGGAAGTCTATTGTTTCTTGCCCAAGCATTGACATTTTCCCCCCTCCCCACCCCATATGGTATCACCTTCTCTATGTTGAAATTAGTACATGTTGTCTTAAACATCTTCTCAACTGTTGTATATTCAGGATGTGATGGCTTGAGCTCCACCACTTTGACCCGTTCATTCTGCATGTCTGTCCACTCCTTAGGGAGCTCTATTGACTGCATGTCTGCAAAACAGAGGTTGCATTATTATGACAGACAACTAGCTCAGCTCCATAGGCACATCTCACAAACCACAGAGAGGACAAAGAGGACAGCACTTTCTGCAATACTTCATTCAACAAGTTCTCTTGCCCTTCTAAACTTCACTGGTTCTGTAACAGCCTTTACAGTGTATCTACACATTTTATCTAATTATCCCCATACCAATATCTAACTAAAACAAGCTTTAAAACCCCAGAAAAATTTTATGTATTCTTCATACACCACTTCCTTTGTCAGACTTAAGCATGAAATCTATGCTCACCAGACACACATATGCAGACAATATTTGCACTTAAAACTGATGTTCTGATTTCACACATACTTCCCACTGACTATGAAACTCAAAACTCCTGGCTGAAGAAAAAAAAAAAGTAAAAGGGAAAAAAGCTAAGGAATACCCTACTTCTTTGGGATACCTGAGCTTGCATTTATCAAAATCATCTTTCAATAATAACTATTCAAGTTTTTTTATTTAACGAAAGTGTCATTTACCTTCATCCTTTGTCACACGTTGAAGGATTTTAGTTTTTCCTTGGTCATCAGTAGCCTTTAGAGTATTCAGATCCACCTTGTAGTTCTTCTTTTTAATTATGATATTCAGATATGGCTTTTTAGCCATTTTGGCATGCTCCAGCTGCATATTTGTCAGTTTATCAAAAGCAACAAAGCTATCATTGCTTCCTCGATACCTCCATTCTACCAGGTTATAAAGAAGTTCTGCCTTGAATTGCTCTTCTTCAGCAGACTTAATTTTTTGGACCATTTCTTGAACTTCTAGAGAAACGGAACAGACATCCCTGCTAATACCAGAAATTTTAATCTGAGGGGGAGAAAGCTTATTTAAAATCTCAATGTTGACTTGCTTTCCTCTCTGGAGATCTTCCAAAATGGCAAATTGCGTCTCATCAAAATGTTCAATTGCCTCATCTGAAATAGTGTTTTCAAACTGTTCCTTTAAAATTAAATCCTTTATCCAGGACTCAGTTGCATCCACCATTTCTTGGCTTTCTCCACAAATTTGAAATGTGACTATACTAACTTTCTTTTCCAAAATCATGGGCTTTTTCTTCTCAGGAGGTTGTTTTCTGCCCCAAAAAAATGCTGTGGATAAATATGTAAATTATTAGTTGTAAATAAAAGAACTTCAATTTTATTTGCCCATGCACACAGAAAACAACTTACATTTAAACATGGATAACCATGATTCTGTTGTGGAGGAATCTGGATCTTCTCTTTTCTTCATGCTTTCATAAAAGTCTGTGAGCATATGTGTCTGGAAGATCACGATCTTAATTGCCTGTAAATGCTGTACTGATTTTTGTCTTGCAAATTCCACAATAGCATCCAACATTTCATCAGCTACCTTGGCTGAACTCAGTCCTGCTTGACCTTTGTTTATAAACAAAAATAAAAGATACATATCAGTGAACAATTTTTGTGCAAGCCTACTGTTACCCATATTAAGTTTGTCTGTTTCTGAACTACCCTCATCACACATTGCTTTCCCAAGAAAACACAAACCTGTTCCAATAGCTGGGAAGGCAACAGATTTGTACATCCTTTGTTCACACTCATGAAGCACTTTGGAGACCTGACTCTTCACCTGATTATCAGTAATCAAATGGATGATTTTACTGCACAGCAGGTTCCCACCCTGAGTAGTAATAAAGCCATTTTGAAACTGCCCAGCTGGAAGAGAGAAGATAAAGAAAGAGACATAATATTTACAAAGTGGCAATCTCTTTTGGTAGTATTTTCTGTTATATTGACATTACAAGAGAAGTAGAAAAAGTGGAAAGAAATCCACTGCGAGCTCTTTTATTGTGGGTTTACTTAATTCTGGTTTCCTTTTTAAATAATCTGCAGAGTTTCTTTGAGAAATTATTCAAGTAAATGTGTGTTTTCTAATTTCCTAAGACCTCTGCTACAAAGTATTTTCCTATTAAGTACAAGATAAGAATTTATGATGACCTTGAATACATCTCACTTCTCTTTAAAAGCACGCCAAATTAATTTATATGTGAAAACCTTTCTTATGCCACTTATTCCTTAAAAGCTGAATTCTTATACTGCAGCAGAGCTGAGTGGTTAAAATAATATCATTGAGATTACGACCAACTGATTTAAGAACAGTATGGAATTTTTAAAAAGATGTTTGTGATTTCTCAGAGCACTCATATTTGCTTACAAAATGGAGTCATATTGTGAGGATGAATGGACTGATGAGCACAGAGTTCCAGTCCACCTCACAGATCACAAAGGTAATGACTGTAAGATGCTCTGCAGGCTGACTGAGATCAGACTGATAAATTTAGTTTGAGAAAAAACTTTATCTGCCAGGTGATTTTCTCATGACTCTCAGGATTTTAAAGAATATTTTGTACATGAAGTTAAAACGTAATTTGGATGATTCTAATGGGATTTTAAGTTCCCGCCAACATTATCATTTCTTTGCTTTGTCCATTCCAACAAAAAAGTAAAATTGCACTGGCACTAGAATTTTATTTTAAGTTGAGAGTAAGGAGTATTTCATAGTAGCATGTTGATAAGGCCTTGCTCTGTGGTGGAGTTTCCTTGGGAAACGAGCAGGGTGTAGCTCTGCATGGGAATGCAGGCATGAGCATATTTACCAAGCAAGTTGGAGCCAAGGCTTTTACCTTGTCCCCTACAGAGTAGTTTGTAAATCAGAAAGACATAAAAACAGCTCTTTGAAATGAAAGAACAATAAAATAAGAATCAGTGTAGTAGTTCTAAGAACAGAGACATTTGCCTGATTTGAAGTTAATGATATATGTCTGTTTGTACAAATGTTCCTACAGAGCCAAAGGCTGGGAAAAAAATCCAGGAAACTCCATCTTGAAAATCAGTTTCCAGACTCAGAGCAGGCACATTTAGGTTATGCATCTAAAATATCCCTTTCTGTGCTTGTAGAGACCAATCACAGTGAGCTCAAATTTTACTGCTCTACTGGTCTGGCAGAATGCAGACTATGGAAGAACTTATGATCAGGGTTGTCCTGATTTCAGCTGGGATAGAGTTAGTTTTCCTCTTAGTAGCCAGTTCAGGGCTGTGTTTTTGATCCAGTATGAGAATAAAGTGTGTAACACAGAGATGTTTTAGTTGTTGCTAAACAACTACGAAAAGAAAAATTCTCAATATGTCAAAACAAGAAGGGGACTTTTCAAAGTTCATAAAAGTGAAAGCTGTATTGTTCAGATAAAATAATTATGTCAGAGTAGAGAATTATAAAGCAACTTTAAGATTTTCAGAATGACAACAACAAAAAAAGAATTATCAAAAAAATAGTAGGCTTTAACATACCATATTGAGCACATTCATGTGCTACCTGGGAACCAGCAGCATCCATAATTGCTTTGAAGACCCCTTAAATCACAAAGAAAAGCACACATATTCATTAAGCCTCCTCAATATTTCTATTCAAAACTCTACCCTACACATAGCCTAAATTGCTTTATGGCAAGATACCACAAAGTTCAAAACTGTGACAGTTTCTCTAATTACCGTCCACAACACACAGCTTTGGCTGCAGAGAGAACGTTTCCTTCACTGCTGGGTAGAAGTCATTAAAAACAACTCCTATTTCATTGTTTCACTCACCAAACCCATATGCCCCTCACCAAACTCTCCAATGGCTTTGAACTGGTATCATTTGGTATCTTGCATGCTTATAATTCACTATGTGAAAACCTTCTGCTTCTTACAGGGCAATTTACTTAACCAGAGCTTTGTCTTCCAGTGAAACATTTTTGGATAAGAGCATTTTTTCAGAATTATACTTAATCTAAAAATTCCACTTAAACACTTTTGGTTTTAAGCAAGAAAAATATGGTCAGATGCCTTCTGTTTGAAAATGAAATCAAATATTCAGGATGTGTAAAAAACCTGTTTAAGATCCATTTCTGGATAACCATAACTCTTTATAAAAATACCTCATCTGAAAAATGCTTCATAAAAGTTTCCCTTGTGGACAATTATTTCCTGTACCCTCTTCTAAAAACTAGCCCAGATTTATTGCTAAGGAACCACATATTCAATATAATACCTGTTTTGGCATCAAATGATTGATTTGCTATGTTTACAATAACCTCTGTATCTTCCTTGGTAATATCTCCACTAATTACTTGCAGTGTGATGGAACCAATCTTCATTTCATGAACTCCCAATAGCTCAGCAGAAACAGGCCTAATGAAACCTGCAAGGCAAAGAAAAATACATTACATCACTTCTCCTTTAGTTTGGAGTATTATTCTCCTCCACTGATTGAAACTCCTTATCCTTTTAAGGAATATGCTCTAGATCAGTTTGATGGATGTAGAGTGTCTCTGTTTTTCTCTTTATTCCATTTTTGAAAGCTGAGAGGCACAGTATTCTTCCTGTTTGTGCTCTGAAAGTGAAACCATTTCTATTCCTGTAAATTTATGCAATATGAAATCAGAAAATGGCTTCAGGGTTTATCTGATCTGACCAACTCTGTAACAGTTTCCTGAATTAATTCTTACAAGAAATGGAGCATCCAGCTTAAGTGTTGCCAGTAATGGAGATCAGATCATATCCCTTTTGTAAGTTATTTCATAATTACCTTCATGGATACAAAACTATTCCTTTCTTCTAGTCTAAACTTATCTAGCTTAACTCATATTTTATCTGCCCACTCTTAACTTCATCTCTCTGATACTAAGCAATTGAGAAGGAAGAGCTTTATATCCTTACAAATAAGCCTCTGCCCTTGATGAAGTACACTCATGTTTTGGCTATTGTGTCCCACTATTGTCAATTAATAAATGGAAAGGAAATTATCCACTCTGTATATATAAATGCATTTATGTAGGAGATTAAAGCTACAGAAATACATGTTATTTATGGCTTGTTTGGCCAAATGATTGCAAGTTCTTATATCCTTTAAGCAGGACAAAGGGTGTCTCCTGTCAGAACACCCTTTTTGCTTTGATAAGACTGGCCTCACTAAGAGTTCAGCATGCCCTCAACAAAAGAAATTCCTCCCTAAGAATTTTACAAACGACATTTAAGAATGTAAGTCCATTAGGAGGACAAAAAGCGCCCTGTGCCCTGATGATATTTATTTTGTTTCCTGATACATATAAAACCACTTAACAGCATTTACATTCTGTCCCACCCCTGCACAACTTACTTGGCTGTGCTGCTGCCGCATTGCAACTTTCACCTGCCCTAAGTTCTAGTTCAGTGGTAAAAGCCTAAGAAAAGAAAAAAAAAGGATCCAAGATAGTATTTCACAGTATGTACACTGAATGTTTCTGTAACTAACATTAACAGTCTTGTAGCTCTTGCTGAGACACCTCACACATTTTATAATCATATTTAAGTGTTAATAACAGCAGAAGACCCAGAGTAGACAGAGTGATAAGAGATAGCTCTGCATTCCCAGAACTCCTCTGGCAAAAGATGAGGAAGCATCTACAGGCTTTTACAGTGCCAACAGCAAGGCAAATTTTGTCTGTAGCTTCTGCTTGCTGAGAGTTTGTATTTCAGAGACACTGGAAAGACATCCCATTGTCACTGGCCCACAGCAGCAAGAAAATGCCAAATTATTCCCTTAGAAAGCAGTATAAGTAAAACAGATTATTAAGTGTAACTAGAGCAGTATGTTACAAAGGCAGATTTGTCCTGAGAAGAACTACCTGAGTGTTATCAATGTCTTGTGGATTCAAGAGAAAATGAACTTCCTGGAGATTCTTCAGAGTGTGACTACTACTGAACTTGAATACCACATCAAACATTAACTTAGAAACAATGATTTTAGGAAATCCAAATCCTCCAGTGCCAATAGCTGGGAAAGTGATCGATTTCAGTCCAAGTTCTTCAGTTTTCTTCAAGCAGAATTTGATTGCATCTTCTAGGTCCTGTAAAACACAGCAAAGGTACTTTTTTTCCTAAAGGCATAATTTATTATTAGTTCCAAAGAAACTGGTATGATAAGCAGCTCTGAGTGCATCAAGGCATCTTTAAGGTCACTCGAATGGAAGAAAATGGAGTCAAGTCATCTAAATTACCTATATTTAACCCTGAAATTTCAGGACAGATCCCAAACAAATATGTAGCTGGGGTGCATGGGGTTCAGAATAATTAAAATATACCTTCTGTGTCTGTTGTCCACCCCACTTGGGTAGTATGGCATGAAAGATGGACTTGCAGGCCATAGCACATCCACTGGTGCAGACCACACTCCCAGGACCAGCAACTTGACTTTGTTTCTTGGTGTCAAACTCATCTTTGAGAGCTGGCCCAGCCCTTTCCAGCACAGCTTTGCAAAGAGGCCCCTCGCCAAAGAGCAGATCTGTGCCAACGCTGTTGACAACAACATCCGTCTGCAACAAGATTACAATGAAAACAGCTACAGATAGAATTCAAGCAAAAATATGCACCAAGGTTAAGAGCCCTACCAATGCAACACACAGCAAAAAAACCAAGATGCCAGTGGATACCCAAAACAGCAGGCCAGACAGGTACCTATTTTCCCTAATATCCAACCAAGATAGCTACTTTTACAAAGTACTTTAGTATTTCCCCTTTAGGAAAGAAAAAGCCAACTCTTCTACTTGTTTGCCTTGGATCTAGAAAACAAACAAGATGTAGCTGGGAATTGAAACATCCTGAAATTCACAGCTGCTCTCTAGAAATGGCTGCAGCGACAGATCTCAACCTACATTCAAGTTTTGCAAGCTTGCATCCTTGTTTAGCTAGCACCCAGCCGTTCTTTCCTTATGTAGCAAATACTTGTAAAACCTACTGTCTGTCCTTTTTCATTTAAAGACCTTACCATCAAGTTAGAAATGAGTCAGAAAAATAAAGACTTACCACAGCTTCCTGAATATTCTTCTTCTCCACTCGAATGCAAAGCCCTTCATTTGTTGTAACCATCTTCAGATCCCCTTTTCTATTCTCCTTCTGGCTTTTTTTTTGCATCAGCCATTTTGGAGAGAATGACTTAGCTGAAAATATTTTTTTTACTGTCTCACTCAGAACCTGAACGATTTCTTCTGAATTACTCACAAGATGGATCTCCTTCAAGTTTCTGTCCTCCATGAGTTCTTCCAAGGCCTCCCTGATGGAGGACACAATTGAATCCGCACAGATCTGTGGTGGAAAGCCATAAATCCCTCCACTTATAGCAGGCAGAGCTATGGAACAATGATTGTATATATCAGCTAGTTGTAGACATTTTTTCACTGTCTTTCTCAACAACCACATGCACTTTTGTGATTCCCTCTCGTTCCACCTGGGCCCGACAGCGTGAATGACGTTCTTGCAGGGCAGTTTCCCGGCGCGCGTGATCACTGCGCAGCCGGGCTGCAAATTCCCCAGCTTCTTCATCAGCTCATCACACTCCTCCTGCAGTGCTGGCCCAGCTGCTCTTGACAGTGCCTCAGCCAGGCCACCAGAGTGTTTTAGTTTTTCGTTAGATGCATTCACCACAACATCAACAGGGTAGTCACACAAGTCACCTCTATACACTCCTACCATAATTCCACCTGGCAGGTTTTTTTCACAGTAGACTTTTCTTCTCACTTTAGCACCAGCTTTTCCACCCTTCTCTTCTTCTTCTTCTTCCTTAATACTAATGAAACAGCTAAATTTCTGCTTTGCTTCTAAAATACATAAATCTTTCCTCTCAGTGAAGAACTCCTTTGCCCCTGGTTTATCAATTGGCACATTTTTTGAGTAAAGGGATAAGACAGCTTTTTCAAAGTTGATGAATGCTTCTGGCACTTCTGCTCTTGGTCCCTTCAGAGAAATGCATGGTGTCTTGGTGTCAAAACGTACTCTCACACCTTTCCTCGCCAATTCTTCACAAATGCTAGACTTCTCATTTTCTACAAACTGCACTATTACCTCTGATTTAGCTGGGATTACTTTTTCAATGATTGTGTTTCTATCTACAAAAGCATTAAGTCTCCGATAAACCTCTGTTACAGCCTTAGAAAAACCAGCAATAATCATTTTATTTTCTTTTCCAACAGACTGCCAAGTAATGACAATTTCCTGGGAAGAATTATATGTCTTGAGCAAGTTGAGAAGAAGATTATTCCACTGATCCTTTTTAATGACTTCACCATCGCCCACATTGATGCACTTGTATTCTAAACCTGTTTTTATTTGCTTTTCTGCTTCTAGAAGATCTTTGTGAGCATCTCCATATAGCAACACAGTATCATCCTGAATTTCATAAAAAGCATTAATTTTTTCCCTAATGAATAACACATTTGATGTTTTTTTATTATCTACACTCTGTAGATAGTGGAAAACATGGGGGTCAATGGTAACTGATGTACATGGCATACTCAATACCTTTTCCAGTAACTCAGCTTTGATTTTATATACTTCTGCAGGTAATCCGCACAACTGAACAGTCTTTTTTTTGTCATCATAAAAGAGCTTTAGGCATGGATATTCCTTCTGAATATTCTCTTCTAACCCAGCATTGTGCAGCACAGCATACTTCCCTGGGATCACTGACACAGAAATTTCTATGTTCTCTTTTTCCCTTTCACTTTGCTTCATGCATTCCCTCACTTCCTTCTCTGCACTGTCCACTGCTGCTCTATTGCCTGCAAGCACCACCATCTCCTCAGAAAGATCAGTTATGATCAGAGCAACATCTTTTGACAACCTTTTTTTCACATCTTCCCAACCTGATGAATTGACTTTACATTTTATAGCTATGTAACGTGCCATGATACGTGAGAACTCAGTGGAAGCATCTTGCTGCCATGTCTTGAGCAACTTAGTCATTGGCTTTTTCTGCTTGCAGAGAGATGATGACGGGCACAATGTAACTTCTGGGTTTGCACAGTCTTCCTGGGGCCATTTGAGCTCAGAATGGCAAACTGCCATTTCCTGGTTTATGTCCTGGATCAGACTGGCATGCCTTTGTAAAAATTGCCATACATACGGGTCTAGTGGCACCCCAATGGGGTCTGGCATCTTGAAAGCTGGTCTTTCTTTTCCATAGAGAGCTGTTCCCAGGGAGTGGTAATATGGATGCACAGAAATCACCGTCTGTTCCAGTAAATGTTTCTTTTCCAAGACCATAGTTAGATCTGAAAGTCAGAGCACATATGTACAAACAGACATATATCATTAACTTCAAATCAGGCAAATGTCTCTGTTCTTAGAACTACTACATTGATTTTACTTTTCTTTCATTTCAAAGAGCTGTTTTTATGTCTTTCTGATTTCCAAACTACTCTGTGGGGGACAAGGTAAAAGCCTTGGCTCCAACTTGTTTGGTAAATATGCTCATGCCTGCATTCCCATGCAGAGCTACACCCTGCTCGTTTCCCAAGGAAACTCCACCACAGAGCAAAGCCTTATCAACATACTACTATGAAATACTCCTTACTCTCAACTTAAAATAAAATTCTAGTGCCAGTGCAATTTTACTTTTTTGTTGGAATGGACAAAGCAAAGAAATTATAATGTCGGCAGGAACTTAAAATCCCGTTAGAATAATCCAAATTACTTTTTAACTTCATGTACAAAATATTCTTCAGAAAATCCTGAGAGTCATGAGACTATCACCTGGCAGATAAAGCTTTTTCTCAAAGTAAATTTACTAAGCCAGGAGTCTCCTAACAGATATTTACCAGAAGTTGCACTGGCACAAAAACCTGACAGTGATTCGAGGAATGCAAGAAATAGTAACAAGATTGTTCTTTAGCTCTGTTCTTCCCTGATAATGAAGATATTTGACTTAATTAGCTTGAAATGAGGATATTTGACCTTATTTAGTTTCTGAGAGTTATCTGTGTCACTGACACTAAGTCATTGACAGATTCTGCTCTGTCCCTCTGCCTGTAAGTATCATTAATTTTATATCACATATAAAAACCTCTGCAAATATAAAAAGAACACCAGTGAGAAAAACCCATGGACAAGGCAGATATTAAAATAAATCTCTGGTAACAAAACCCAAACCAAACAAAGAAACCACCCCCCCCAACAGACACCGAAGCCCTGGACATGCAGCAGTATTTCTACATCCAGAGCACTTCCTAGGAACAGGTCAGTGTACGCTGACTTCAGCAACAGAAAGCCAGGCTTCTCCTAATGCCCATATTTGCAGTCACTTTCTTGCAGGTTATATGCCTGTGAGTACCTTGGTCAGGCAAAGGACAGAGTTACCTTTGTGGTCACAGAATGTAATGATGGCTGAGTTCTCCTCGGGGAAGAGCTGGACATCTGACACGGGCCCCCCTCCGTTCCGCGCGCTCTCAAAGTACACGGTGAGGTAGTCTGTGGAAATGCTCTCTGGTAGGTTTTCAGCCTTGATGCTCTGTGTTGATTCAAGAAGCCGGGCAGTCATTTTGAATTCTCTGACTCTCTTGTGCTGTGAACATTTTTCGACAAATTCCTTAGTATCTGTAAACAGAAGAGCAGCATGAACTGACTGTGTTTTCCTGTGTCATTATCAGCCCTGGCTATCACTTCAGGCAGAGAAATGAGCACAGTCTACTCCCTGTATTTGGAACAAAACTGTCTCTGGTGCCAAATAACTCTGTGTTGTAAAAAAAAGGGGAAAAGCACACAACCATGTTACTATCTGCTATTCACTACCACTATGTCTCTTTTCCCATCTCATAAGGATACTGTCTTCTCTAAGAAGTATCCAGTATATAAAGGAGACTTTATATAATCCCCACATTCAGTGCACCTTAAGTTCTTATTCATCGACTCCAAAATAAGACAGAAATAACAAAACATTCTAAGACAATTTCAATTAATAAAGATGCCACCATTTTCTTTTTTCAGTGTAACATTTGGATCACAGGTACTTTTTTGGGGCTGCATATAAGACATTTTTCTTGAGAGACTGCAATCCAGGTGCTTTTTAAAACAGTCTGGATCTCTAATGGGAGAGGAATCAAGCTCTGAAAGCTATTACTCATACTTATACATGGCAATTAATAATGGTGTCATTCTGTCTTACCAATATTTTTTATAAAAGTTGCTACAGCAACATTTATTTCAGGTATCAGTTCAACAGTAAAGTCAGCATCTGCAGACAGGCCACTGATGTTCTCCAACAGCAGCTGTAAGCACTTTGGATTGCATCTCTCTATGTTCTCAAGTACCACCGAAGGTGAGGCTTCTGCAGAGTCAACCTCCTCCTGGAGTTCACTGTTTGGAACAAAACTTTCAGCTTTCTTCAAGGCTTTTGTATCATCTGCAGCAGAAAGACAAGCCACATAAAATGTTGGTACACATTTCCTGGAATAAACAGATTCTTCTTACCCTTTCTCTCCTTTTCCTTCCCTAGAAAAGAGATTGCTAACCAAATAAATACTGCAGGGTACCACTGAACATTTTGAGATCCAAAACAGCCCAGATGCAATATTCTGCAGGGCTGCAGGCAGCTTCTTTGGTGGCACAAAACCAGACCTGAATAAACAAGTCCAGTGTCATTGGTATGACTCTGACCTGGTCAGAGACTAAACAAAACTAAAGTCCATTGAGATAATAGACCACAGCTGCTCAGATGTCAGTAAGGTTTGGGAGAGACCTTGGAACCTCTGCATCTGTTTCTTAGCCCTGTGCAGGCAAAACAAGCCTGAACATAGCTCAGGACATCCACAGGCACCACAGGCCACAAGCAGCTTTGTGTGACTTGATGTAAAGCCTCCTGAAGACCACTGTGCCCTGCCATCAGTGCAGCATGACAGCGCTGGGGGGCCCGTGTGCACCAAGGGCTGACAGGGATGCAACTCAGTGGAAGCATCTTGCAAACAGAAAATATTTCAGAGGTACCCACTGAGTATCCCAGAAGTCCAGTGTCTGCCAGAGGCAAGAACATCACCAGCTTTGCAGACAGATGAGGGCAGAAGTGTGAGAGAACCTCCAAACTGGAATGACCAACAGGCTGGCTTTTCCTGCTCACTGAGGTACAAAAACTACTGATATCAAACCCATACCATCTCCAGAAGACAGCTGCCTTTGAAGGCCTAGCACCACCAACAAGAAGAAAACTAAAGAAATAAGAAGCACCAGTTCTTCAGATGCTAGTTACTAATTCCTACACTGCTGAAGGAGTCAGCTCCTCCACTCTGTCCACTGAAGAAAATACCAAAAAGCCAAAACTAAAAGCCAGGCTGACCCAACAAAGCAATTGAGAGCAGATTCTGAAGACTTCCAGGCCTCTCTAGTGTAACTACAAAACAGATGACAACTTGGAGAACTGGAAGCCATGGGTGGAGAAAAGCACCAATATTTTTGTTTTATGAAGAATCAGCACATAGAGTGATGGATAACATTTTACCTTTTGTTTGAAGGCTGCTCATGGCATCCAAAGCCTAAAATAAAATGAAAGCCAAATATCAGTGACAGATTAGCCAAATATCACCAATATTTCAAAGCACTGGTTAATTTTTATTCACCTTTGTGGGAACTGATTTTTCTTGAAATGTTTCCTCTTTAGTAGCTTGCGCTGTTTCAGGCTCTGTGACAATCAACCTCAATTTTCCTCCTCCCTCCAAATGCAATTGATGAGACTGTCTCTCAAGAACTCGTTGCTTGACTAAACAAAACCAAAAAAGCCCTGTGAAAATCTGAATGGAAACACAGCTTTACATTGCATGGCACTTTCCCACCATTATGACACTGTCATAATGTTTGAGAATGATTTAAGAACGATATTCTGCAATTTATTGTTTCCACTGAAAGGAGCCAGATCTCGCCACTAGCTCACTCCCCCCGCTGTGCCAGGATGGAGAGGAGAACTGAAGGCACAAAAACGTTAAGCATTACAGGAAGAGATGAGAACAATAAACTACAAACAGCAACGAAGTAAGGAAAACGAGCAGGAACGGCATCAGTACTGATAACAGAGCGTACAAGACAGGTGCACGATTCAGGGCCCGCTGCTCACCCCACCCCGCACTCACAAAACCCGGAGAAACTCCCTCCCTTTCCGTGCCCCACCGCACGGCAAAGGGGGGATCGAATTTCCCTGGGAGCTGGCTGTGCCCCTCCCGGCTCCTGGAAAAGTTCCTCGCCTTGGCCAGAACAACGATATACAGATATACAGTCCCGCGAAATGAAAGAGCTTTAAACTCATAACGCTGACACAGGATGCACAAGGCTTTCTTCCTAAAAAAAAAAAAAAAAAAATCTCACACACTTGAAAGATTTAGTAAAATTCATTCAAAAGAAAGATATCAATGTCATGCCAGATTTATAATAAACACTGCAGGATGCACAAGGCTTTCTTCCTTAAAAAAAAAAAAAGTAAGAACAGCAGAGGGCATTACTCCCGCGAAAAACTGCCAGAGATGCAAATCTCGGCTGTGTCACGGGTTTCATGGTGGTACCCGCAGAGTCCCGGTAGCGGCCCCCCAGGCCTTGAACATCCTCTTCCAGACACTGCCGAAACGGCTTGGGGCTGTATGTCCTGAACTTACCAGCAGGGAGAGCCAGCAACTGGGAAGCGTGTTGAGGCAAGAAAAGGAAAAATCGTATATAGGTATCTGTGTGTTTCTGCACATACATGCATGTCTATGTATACATTTAACTCAACTGCAGGTAAATCCTTTCCAGCTTGCTGCAAGTTTATAAAAATATGTGCATGTTACAATGTCATATTTTTAAAATATATCTGTAACTAATCTAATTGTTAGGTTAATATAAGATTTATTATTCCGAGTGCAGTTTAGAGAATACTACTGCACATCAAGATTAGTATGCATGTATATATTCCTCCTAGGATATATTTATTTGCTCACAGCCTTTATGCCAAACACAATCCAGAGGCTAGTACTAAGCACCAAATCTAAGCATATATATAAGTAAATATCACATTCTGAGTTAGAAGGGACCCACAAAAATCGAGTCCAGCTTTTGGACCTGCACAGGACATCCGTAACAATCACACCAAGTTTACATACTGTCTATTCTACACTGCACAGGAAGGGGTGTACACGACATATCCTATACTACAGATATGCACATCACCTGCCGGACGGGATATATTATTACATCGTAAGCAACAACTAATTAGTATCTTTGAACTTGCAGAAAGTTTAGACGTGATTTACGGCCCCAACATCCCCGCAGGGAGCCCACACGCTAACCCCGGCCCCCGCCCTCGCCGGGTCCCCGCTCCGCCCGGCCCGGGCGCTCACCCTCGGGGCGGGCGAAGCAGACGAGGATGTGCCCGGCCCCGCTGTCGGTCCCGGTCCGCAGCTCGCACTCGCCGCCGCCCGAGCGCTTCTGGCTCTGGAAGTAGCAGAGCAGCTTCTTCCTGAGCGCGGCCGGCGGCTCGGCGGGGCCCCAGTCCCCTCGCACCAGCAGCGGGAAGGAGCACGGCCGCTGCCCCTCCATGGCCGCCCGACCGCTCCTCTCCCGCCGCTTTCGCTTTCGATTCCCCCCGCACCAGGGCGCGGCTTTTCCCGGCAAACACGAGCATTTCGTGTCTCCTCTGCCGCCCCTCGCGGTAGCCCTGCCCCTGCCCGCCGCCTCGGCACTCCCAGGCACAGCTCCACACCTGCCCCCTTACGCTGCTCTCCCCCTGGAGCATCCAAGGCACGCCCTTGCCTTACCAAATGCCCTGCTCGCCCCTCTGCCGGGGGATGGCAGCCGCTCTCGCTGCCGTCCCAGGAGTTCTTCCACCCGCTCTGCAAGAGGACAGTCCTCACACAGAGTCGAGGCATTTGATTCATCTACAGTTCTGCACAGAGAGGGGAGCTCGGTGGCAAATCCACAAAGCCAGCGTGGGGACTACCAAAACTTTAGGAAAAAGTGGCATTAATCTTCATTGGCTACAGGTTACTTACTTCGCTTATTAATTAGTATTCTATCTTCTGTTGATTAATGATTGTCTTGCTTCTCATGCCAATCAGTTCACATGCTCAGTCTTTCTCTTCTTTGGCTCAGTGGCCATGAGTTGGTGGTCACGATCTCCCCTCGCAGGATTTACCTTAGCCCAGTAAGAGCTGATTTAGCATGCTTGCTGTGTTCTTTGTATTAATTTCTTCCTTATCTTGGGGATCCTGCCAAATGTCCTTGTGGCCTGTAAATCCTGCATTCTTTGTGCCCACTCTCAGTGGTAAATCTCTCTTCCCAAGCCTTGTTAACCTCCTCCCAAGTCTCAAATTACTGAAACATGTTGAGCCCTAAACCTTAACAAGGCAATTCTACTAGCAAGTGATTTGTTTTCCTAACACCGGGACATCAGTTAGAGCTTACTTGCTAGCTACCTGTTTATTGGATGAAATCTTTTTGTTGATTAAACTTGAGAGTGTATAAAGATCAAACACCAAAGAACATGGTTCCTTAAGAAAGTTTTTACATATTCCATATTTTGCATCATTGCTGCCAGAGGAACAAGATCAGGGTGGAACAAGTTGTGTCAGGGGAGATTTAGGTTGGATACCAGGAAAAAGTTCTTCACTCAGAGGGTGGTTGTGCACTGGAACAGGCTCCCCAGGGAAGTGGTCATAGCACCAAGCCTGACAGCATTCAAAAAGGATTTGGACAATGCTCTCAGGCATATGGTGTGACTCTGGGGATGTCCTGTGCAGGGCCAGGAGCTGGACTTGATGATCCTTGTAGGTCCCTTCCAATTCAGGCTGTTCAATGATTCTCAGTCCCTTTGTACACTCCTGCCTCTGGCCTTTGCCTGTTAGAATAAGCCCATTTGGAAAAGCAGCATCTGTCACTCATGGCCTGCACAAAGCCCAGGGTGACAGGTTTCTGCTCCAGGCATGATGCCCTAGACACCTGTAAAGCAAGCACTGGTGAAAAACACCTTGGTGTCCTCCGCAGCTTCTTGTGGCACTGGGGAAGCTGAGACCTGATGCAGTGCTGGCTCCTGGAGAGAATGGTCACACTGGCACCAGTGACCCACCAGCAGCAATGAAGCACCTGGAGCCATCTCCTCTGGCTCCTGGCATGCTGATGAACCACTGGCCACAGGTATTTGTTACAGGGATTTAATAAGTTTATTCACTGTACAAACAAGACTTTTGGCCCCCATACCAATACCTTGATCTCCAGCTCTAGGTTAAGTTTGTTTCAACACACTTGATCTCAACAGTCAGCAATTTTCAGTGCTTAGAAAATGGAACTTTTCTAACCACTGAAAAAGTTTTTTTTTACACAGTAAAAAGTAAAAAAGCCCAAAGGGAGCAGTTCCACTGCTGTCACAGAAGGATGGGATGTACAAATGCACAGCCTGAGTTTTATAGCTCTACTGAGGTACTTGACCTACATATTCGTGTTATTTCACATGCCTTCCCTAGAAAAGGTGTCCCTTGGCCAGTGACCCAGTTACCCTACAGTACCCACAGTAAAACTGTAACAGTAACCTAACGATGTAAAGAAAGCATTGGAAGATTTTTTTTCTTAATCATACAACCAAGTCAAACCCAGCACATTCAGAGAGGCCAAGGGCTTTTCAAAGTTGGGGGTGCTGCGAAGCAGCAGGGTATTGTATTTAAAAACAAGCCATTCCATATCTGTAATGTCGAGTTCATTGACGTTCACTGGTTAAAAACCAATGCTAAATGGTCAAAGAGGTTTAGACAAACACAAGCCATTTAGTTCAACTGGTTCATTTATTGAAAACTGCTCTAACATAACTTGTTATGAGATTGTCATAGAGAGTAAGAAGGCATCAGAAATGCAACACTGAACAGTCCAAGGCTGCATTATCCCTTCCAATTCCCCACCAGCAATTAGGAAGGCCCTAAGGCTGTGGGGCTGATACAGTACAAAGGCTCACTATGTAATCTAAAAGAGGATTGCAGTAAAATATTGTGCTCAAGTCTTAATACATTCAGCTGCTCAAGTGTAAAAAAGCTTCAGGGGAATCAGAAATTGCCAGAGATTGCTTAAATCAAGTCAGAATTTAATTTGACACAATCCTTTATTATTTTTGTTGTGTGTTTTGCTACAGATGTTTCCACCCTACATAAAGGCTGAAAGACATGCAGTCGTGGCTGCAATCAAAATACTCACTTAGTGAAAGTGATAAGGTATTCTGGGTAAGCTTGAATGTCATTAAAAATTATGAACATGGTCGGCTGGCTCATGTTATCAGTTGAACTATCATACAGATCTACAGAGTTGCCAGCATTTTTTTGTGCTGGAGTAATAGATCCTTTTGTCCCCTGAGAATAGTCTCCAACAAGGACTCGGGCCAAGTACATGTACTTCTTGCCATTCGCGTCTGGTCTAGAGTACTGGTCGCTGGCAGAATAGACGGCATTCACAGCAAAGTAGGTCCCGTTTCCAAACTGTGCAGCTGTAGTCAGAAAAGCAAAGGTTCGTGAGTGTTTTAGTGGCAGCAACTCCTAATCTGCCACCTGCAGAGCCTGTGAATCTCTGGACAACTCTGCTTTTTATTTGCAGTAGGGAGATACAACAGAATAAATAATTTTGCATACAAGGTAGGACTATACATGGCATGGCAAATCAGTCCTAGCCCTACACAGGAAAACAAGAGTTGTTTTGAAAGTTACATTACCGTGCATTCCAGCATAGCTCCGGTTAAATCCCCGTTTGTTAATTAAGATTAATGATTCCTGACTTGTTCCATGAAACAGAAGCCTCTCATTATTTCTGTTGCCATTTTTTTTATCTATTTCACACTTTTTTATTTGGTAGTTTTTCCATAAATATTGGTTCTGTACCCTTTCAATCTGTGAAGTTTGAAAGTAAGACAGAAAAAAAGAAAGAAAATTGGTAGGTTGCTGTTATGAAAAAAATTAGCCTGTCAGTCATTCAATCTGCTTCCAAGATTCCCCTCCTAGCTCAAATACACATATATCAGATGATTAAATAAGTTAGTCAAATCCTTCCAAACTTTGCCATGGCAGATAGCAGAATCCAGCCCAAACCATGAGACAAATACTTCCTGGGAAACAATACATGAGCTTTTCACAGGTTTCCAGGCTGTAGATGCCTGCTGGGCCTGCACAGCACACGTGGCTTACATGGGCAAAACATGTGCTCTGCTACAGCAAAAACCATACCAAGGAAGGGCACTCTCCCTGGAGCTGAAGAAGTGACTGCTTAAGAGTTGCTCCAAATACCTCAACTGCAACATTAAACTCATTAAGGCTGAATAAAGTTAACGACAGCCAGAAAGACTTGTCCCAACTTAAGAAATCCATGGGGAAGTTCTTTTTCTATTATCAGTATCCTTCATCACTTGCCATTAAGTTATTTATGCTTAGAAATGATGACTTGCTTTTACCTTTTCAATTCTGAATAACTGACAGGTCTGCAGAAACTTTTGTTCCACATCTTTATACTCTTTTGAGTCTGGTTTTAGTTCCACTATTTTGGTTTGCTCATTTTCCATAGGGTCCCACATTGGAGGGAGCACTGTTGACTTTTGATCTGCAGAAGAAACACTCATATTCAATCATAGATCAATCATATTCACCCAAATCCCCTGCCTAAAATTAAACACGAACTGCTACAAATCCTTCTAGAAGTCCACACATCTTGCTTATGGATGACTTGGAAAGGATCTCCCTGTATTGTAAAGGACCAGCAGTAAATGGAAGAGGGAATGGCTCAAGAACAGAAGTGAGCTGAGATCTAGCACGACAGTTGCTACAAGAACATTATTGCTGGTAAGCCTGCTAAGAACATCAGAACACATTACTCTCTTTTCAAAATGTTTCAAATAGCTGCAAACTTCTTTTATTTCCCAATTCGGTTCCTTTTTACATTCTCCAGAAAAACACCTGCACAAAGCTCCTAACACGTATTTTAAATATTCTCACCATTCCCTTTTCCTTTCTCTTACTGGATGCAATCAGGTTGTCACATGGGAACATCAGTCTGTCAGGATGCTTTTCCTTACCTTCAGATTTGTCAATACGTATAATGGATATCTCTCTTTCTTGGGCATCCACAGCAGTCCTACGTTCCACATCCACTGTGTATATTTGCTCACCAATGATGACTTCCACAGTTTTCTGCTTTCTCATGTAAGCGTTTTCCAACTCCACATTTGTGAGACTGTTGAAGGGTACATAGGAATCCTTTTCACTATATTTCCATTCAACTGAATTTTGTAGAAGTTTTGCCTGGGTCTCTTTAGCAGCTTTTATCTTGAGGATCATTTTATGAACAGCTAAAGAAGCCAGGCAGACATCTTTTGCAATCCCTGAAATTTCAATAGAGGTACTCTTCAAATTAAGACAAATTTTTAATTTCTTTTCTAGGTCATCCAGTTCTTCATAGTCTTCTTCATCAAAATGAGAGATAGTCTCGTCTACAATTTCTGTATGAGATTGTTCTCTTGAAATTGCACTTCTCAGCCACTTTTCGGCTTCTTCCACTTCTTTTTTATTTTCACCACAAATCTGCATAACAGCCAGGTCGATTTTCTTTTCCAAAACCACTTTGTTTTTTTCCTTTGGGGAATACTTCTCAGAGCTCCAGAGTGCTACATTGAAATACATAAATGTTGTCATTAATATTAATATTTTTTAGCTGGTGTTAAACAGATTGATATATAACCCATATTTAAGTGACATCTACTTACATTTACCCATGTGATATGCCTTGGAAACAAATGACTTGATTCGTGTTGCAGTAGACCGTTCTCTTTTCTGCATGCTTGCTTGGAACACACTCATCAGATGTGGCTGAAAGATGACAACTTTAATGGTTTTCACAGACGTAGCAGAATTCCTTTTTGCAAAGTCAGTTACTGCATCTATGATGTTGTCAGCTACCTCAGCTGGATTGCGGCGTGCCTCTCCTGAAAAAAGTTGCAGATATTTTGCTCTAGAAAGTGTAAATAACTGTTACAGGTGATTAAAACATCTTTAAAAGAAGAGCTATGAACATACCCACACAATCACCTGGATCATAAACAGGTTGAGAATAATGTCAGGCTGGCAATCAAGAAAGGTTTCTATTTATCAGGAAAAGAAAGTGGGGGACCACCTCTCCAGTAAGGGAAAAATGGAAGTTGCCTTTTGTTGGCTTGGCAACCATCAGGTTACGATGTAGATGATATGGCTTGGGTAACTAACAAGCCACAAGCCTACTGCTCGGTGACCCAGTAGTCCATTCCTTGCTCAAAATGCAAGCCTAGTTTTATTCATGCAAGAGGTTCCCACGTGCATGGGGTGCAGTTCTGGATTCTCAAGAACAAGAGAAGAAAAAGGGCCAATGTGGGCTTTTTGACATTTGTATCAATCCTACTTGTGCAGCTGCTGGCCAGAGTTCCATCACCTGCTGATTTCAGCAATGGAGAAGTTGGTCCCTGGCTACTCTCTGATCAGCTGCCCACACATACCAGGCTGCAGGTTCTTCAGCAAGCACAGACATGCCTTTAAATCCCTGCTGGCAAGGAAGTGCTGGCTTTAGAAAACTCATGCTCTTGATGTACTAGATCACTGTAAGGAGTGAAGCTTTCTAACTTCCCTAAGCCTCTAATAACATTTTTAAAGACTGCATATTTCCAAATATATTTTCACCACATAATAACCTCTCCAGATAAATCAAACTCATCACTTGAGCCCTGAGATCAGCAGAATCACAAGGACTGAACCCTTTCCAGAAAAGGGAGACACAGACCTGTTCCAACTGCTGGCAAGGCGACAGAGGCGTACTGCCGCAGGTCACACTCCTGGAGCACCTGGGAAACCAGGGACCTGATATCATTTTGGTAAACAAAATGCATTATTTTTTTACACGGCAGGTTTCCTGCTTCGGTGATGATATAGTTCTTGTCAGTTTGCTGGGCTGAAAAATAAGTAGGAAAAAATAATCAACAATTATCCCCAATATAGATGTGTACTGGTCCTCATTAGGAAATGAGAAATGGTGAGAAATATGCCCCAGGATAAGCTTTGTGTCTCCTTCCATAAAGTGAGCAACCCCTTCACTCAGTTTTCTCTTCCAAGGCACAAGAACTCAGTCTATTTTTGTAAAATATTTGCCTCCTTTGGCAAATAAATTTAGTGTGTGCCTTTATTTGTCAGGTTTGCTCAGTAAACTTGGAGAACTTCATGCAGACTGGCACTCTGTCTATACACACACACACACACACAAATATGCCATCTACCTGCAGGCCACCTAGCCCTCTTGGCCTGTGCAAGAACAGCTTGTTTATCTCAGATCTCTTCCACATAGTTCTTTTCATTTGGTTGGTCTTCCAAGTTGACCTCCACACCTGCGTATTTTCCCACTTCCCTTATTTTCTGGTGTTTTAAACCACATACTCATCCATTTTTACTCCTCTTTCATTACAGTTGCTGTCTAACAGCAGTATTTGGCCTACAAATGGTTGCTCTATTAACGTTTTTGCCAGCATCACCCCTTGCTCATGGCTCTGTTTGATGTTGACTCTGTTTTTATCAAGGAAATCTTTACTGGAATAAGAGGATAACAATAACAATAGATTTGGATCTTTATGTGTGCTTAGAAGCTGTCTCCTCCTGAAGATTTTTCTCTTCCTTCTCTCATTAGATGTTTTACAAATATGACATTAACTGATTAAAAACTAGTTGCTATAACACAGTGTGTAACAGATGGAACTGCATTAGTCAGTACTGAGAAAGTATTCCAAGAGATTCCCTGCCATGCATTAACATCTTTGGAAAGGTCAGAAATGCTGTACCATACCTAGTACACCACATTCATCCTCAACTGCTCTTCCAGCACCATTCAGAATTGCTCTGGAGACACCTTAAATGAGAAGAGCACATGGATCCACTGTTACTGCGTTGAAGTCCCATGTGAGGCAGAACTGTATGCCTCATCACATCTAAAACGTCTCAATTCTGCTAACATTACAGATTATAAACTAAAAACACTGTAGCCAAAATTTTAGCTTTATATGCTTTTCAATTCAAATTGCTGTTTTGAGTACCTAAAAAGTTTCACTGAGGTCAAAACCTCACTGACATTTGGCTCCTCCTTTAGTCTGAGAGGTGTTCTATAAAAAGATTTTTAGTTTCTCTTTCTGCAAGGGAGTCTTAAACATGCCGTCCTGTAATATAGATAAACAAGTGAATAAAGTTCAGACATTTCCTAATTGACCTTTTGTACCCTAAGAAGCAAAACAGAAACTACACTGTGAAACAAATAAAAGGGTTTAAAGCACTGAAGAAAAATACTTGCTCCTCTTCTTTCCCAGCCCTTCCAAGCACACATACTTTTTTCACACGTAGTATCAATTAAAATACCTGTTTTGAGGCTGAAGGTTGGGTTTGTTATGTTTACAATGGCATCTCCCTCCTCCTTGGTAATATCACCTTCTGCCACCCGGAACACAACAGAGCCAATTGTCATTTCAGGCTCGTTTTGTGCTGAGGTTGAAGGGACAGCAGAAAAAGCTGCAGGGAAAGAAATACAGACCCTGAGCAGAAAGGAGTGACTGGGTACAATGCCTACAGAGACCAGTTTGGTTACAGACTCAGCCTGTGGAAAGGACTGCCTGCCATGCTATCTGCAAATCATTCCTTCTCACAGGAATCTGCACTCAACCTGCAGTCCTTCCCATCATTTCTGTCATGGCAGGATGGCAGGGAAAATGTGTTTTGCTGCACACCTGTTATGCAGACACTACTTAGTGACATTTTACCATTGCAAAACTCCAATGCAAGAAAGCAGCAAACTTTCCGAGTCTCACTCCCTTTTTCCTGTGTCTCACAAGAGTTTCCAGGCAGGTTTTCTACTTCTTGAAAAGGTGGAACTTTTTACCCATGTGTTACTTGTAAAATCATAATTAAGTTTTCGACATGTAACTCATTTTTCTACAGGCTGCAGTTCCATTAAGATGGATAATACCAAAGACATTTCAATTTGGTTTTGCTACTAATTTGAACACATAAAAGATTTAAGAATATTTCAAAGAGACCACTTCAACACACATACCCAGGATCTAACCTGCCTTCCCAGGACAGAGGAAGACACTGCCTTGTTCACAGTTTAATCTACTGCTGCAGCAATAAAAGAAAGAGCACTGCTTATGCCCTTGACACCTTATGGCTTCTGCTGTTCCAATTTTGAGGGGAGCTATCCAGATGCAGAATCACAGGAACACTTTTTTTCTTAGCATCTCTAACACTATTTCAGATGTAACAGACACTCAACCTGAAAATATGGCCTTTACAGCAGCCACTCAGACTTTGGGAATGACATGCTCACCAAGCAAGTACCTAAATATCCATAATGAATGCATTCCCTGGAATACTTGAAGAAAATAATTTAAAAAAATCAGTAGGCACAGAACTTCTGTGAATAAACCTTACCTGTACTCTGGCTAGCATCATTTGGAGAAGGCTTCTGCCCATTAACAGCTACAGACCTGTTTTCAAGCTCATCTGAAAATTCCTAGAGAATGAAATTACAATCAACCCCTGTAGAAGTCTTCACACAGTAGAAACAAAGGTTTGCAAAGTGAAGCTAAAAAGCATTTAGCAAACTAATTTAGAAAGAACATCATCTGCCATAATCCTGATGGCAAGTCCTGACAGATGTTGCTCTCAGAGAGCAAGGCTGTTCAGTGTGAGCAACACAAAATCACAAATAACTGAGCCAAAGCCCTAGTTACCATTCCACAGGGATACAGCAGCAGAAGGCATCCTTACAGCCAGTGAGTAGCTCACACTAGCTCAGCTCTTGCAGGGACTCACACCCTTCTCTGTGCACAACAGCTCAGGCTTTGACACAGCAGCCCTCAAGTTTAGCCTTTCAAAATGTAATGAAAGCTCTTGCACAAAGTACAGAAGGCAACAGATGCAGAAACACATCTGGACATCAATTCACAGTGTGACTGCTCTCTTTCAGTGGGAAACGAATAACTTGAGTGTGGATATAGAAAATTTATGCTGAAGAGACACCAAAGAGAGGGGGATGGAGAATACTTATATGTTTCTACTGGAGAAGTTTACCAGCACAGCAATCCTAGCACAAAGATTCCTCCTAAAAAGACACCAGCACTCCATTAAAAGCACACCTGTTTGCCAAGGATGCAGGTACTGAAGCAGTAGTTACAGCAAGCTTCTCTGACCTACAGACTGAAGAATTAGGTGAGTTTATGAGATAAAGAGTAATTACACCTCTGTATGAATTACAAAATATTTGTATTGTACTTATTCCCAGGAAACAGAAAGGATATGAAGGAGCAGGACTGTACTTGATACTTAGGTGACCATGGGAGGTAGAACCAAAAAGACAACTTTCAGTGCAGATGAGAGAGACTGTCAACAAACTTTTTCTTTAGTATAAGAACAAGCACCTTGCAGATTCTTTGAATATCATCAGATAGGCAAGTATCATGAGACAGACTCAGATACACCATAATATAATAGAGAGAGGAAACCACAGTAACTCACCCGAATATTAGCTGTGTCTTTTGTGTGCAACAGGAAGTGAACTTCTTCAAGAGAATTCACTCTCTTTTCACTACTGAATTCAAACACTTTGTCAAACAATAATTTAGCAACAACAGATCTTGGGAATTCTAAATTCCCTGTGCCAATTGCTGGAAAAGTAATTGATTTCAAAGACAGTTCTTCAGCAATCTCCAGGCATTTTGTGATTATGTCACCCAAGACCTGTAAAGCACAATTATTTTCTCAGTTACTGGAGGTATTTTTTCCCAGTATGTGCAATGTAACACTTTCCCTTTCGGCTATCTCTTAACATTAAAATACAATTAATTCTATACACAAGGAATTCACAAGGAATTTATTAGTCAACATGGGATCAGCCCACAGTTAAAAAACAGTGAGTCAAACTCTCTTATCTTCTATGACACCATTTCTCATTTCAGAGGAAAACTGGCATTAAACACACTATAAATCCCAAAAAAATTCAGGCAAATAAAGACCCTTTTACCTTTGAAGGTGTGTTTTTCTGGGACCACACAGGTACCACAGCATGAAGCACAACACTGCAAGCCAGATTGTAACCTTTAGTTTTCAACACAGATCCTTCCTCAGGTGTTCTTCCTCCACCTTCTTTGTTCAAACCTGTCTGAAGCATTGGCCCTGCCTTGCTTAGCAAAGCTTTACCAAGTGGCCCTTTGTCAAGCTGGAGATCTTTGCCAACACTGACAACAACAATGGATGTCTGAAAAACACACAAGCAAAAACTCTAGCTTGTAAATATCAAATTTAAATTTTGCACTGGATAATCAAATACAGCCTGCCTGATGGTCTACAAGGTAAATATTTTGGACAGCAACCAGAGAGAACAAAGTTTTGGAATAAACCAGAAATTATGCTCAATTCTAATATCATGAGTCTGCCCAAAGAAACACAAAACTGAGTTAACAATGAAATTAAATTCAGCCTAATGAGAATGACAATTCTGCATTCCTTGTTTATTCATTCTGCCTCCATTTGAAAAACATTTGTGCAAGTTTGTTCTCAAAGAGAGGCTCACAGACCAAAATCTGAGTTCACTGAGGTAGGCAGGGCCTCCCATGCATGGTTTAGGGGAACAAGCAGACGCTAAAGACAAACAAGACTTGGGGTAATCGAAGGAGAAAGAAGTGAGAAAAGCAGTAACTTATGAGAAAAGCAGTAACTTATAAATAAGATAAATACAAAGGGCACTGAACATTGTGTCACCCCCTACATTTAGCTTCTCTGGAAGGGCCCCATACACATTTTAACATATATTCTGCCCTGGCCAACTGGAGGAGCTGTATGCACAAGCTGTGGGAAACATCCACTCCTCAGAGGTTTTGCAGAAGGGTCCTGGATGGAGCTGCTTCCAGTACTGGCAATCCCAGTAAAGTATCTATCAGCCAGCTAACAGAAAGTGCAGGAGGCAACCAGAAATCAATTATCAAAATCACTGGTTCTCCACAGGAAGTGCAATACCAGCTGCATGTTTCATGTCAGTGCTCACCAATGACATTGGTTTTGTGTTCGTTAGTTTTAAAAAAAGGCACAAAAGAACCCACTTTTTATTTCAAAAGGAGGTAATTTAGAACACTTACTGTAGCATCTTCAATGCTTCCTGTTTGCAGGATGATGTGAAGGCCTTCCTGAGTTGTTATGAATGGGAAGTTCTTAATACGCTTAGAAGTTCTCTTCTGCCTAGGTCGAGGAACTGAACTGACATGATGCAGTGGCCTGTAGGAAGCTGAAAACTCTGGAAACACTTCTCTAAATGCCCTGCTGAAAGCCTGAATGCTATCCTGTGCAAAACCCACAAGATGAACCTCCTTCAAGCTGCTGTTCCCCTTGGACTCTTCCAAGGTCTCCTTGATGGAGGATACAATGGAGTAAGTACACAGTTCCATTGGGAAGCCAAAAATCCCTCCACTTATAGCAGGCAGAGCTATGGAACGATGCTTGTGTCCTTCAGCTAGCTGTAGACATTTTTTCACTGTCTTCTTCAACAAGTTCACACACATTTCTGATTTCTCCCTGCTCCACCTGGGCCCGACAGCGTGAATGACGTTCTTGCAGGGCAGTTTCCCGGCGCGCGTCATCGCTGCATCACCAGGCTCCAAATTCCCCACCTTCCTCACCAGCTCATCACACTCCTCCTGCAGTGCTGGCCCAGCTGCTCTTGACAGTGCCTCAGCCAGGCCACCAATGTGGTTTAGATCTTCATTAGATGCATTCACCACAACATCGACAGCGTGAGTGCACAAGTCAGCTTCATAAAGTGCTATTACAGTTTCACCCATGGTCACCTCCATATGGAGCTTGCCTCTGTTGGGTTGTTCCTGATCTTTCAGCTGTTCTTCTGGCTGCTCTTCCAGTAGGACTAAACACTTGAACACTTCTTTTATATGGGGGGCCAAAAGGTGTGCTTGCTCTTTTAGATATGCCTTGGCTCCTGGCAAGTCAATCACCACGCGCTTAAAATGCAGGCCAGACAGAATGCGCTCAACCAAGCTGACGCACTCCAGCACTTTTGTCTTTGGCCCACTCAACAATATAACTTCACAGTTTTTCTGTGTGCTAAAGTCAACTTTCACACCTTTTTTTGATAAGGCAGCCCAATCATTGACCTTCTCTTTCTTAAAAAACCTTATGAGTGCCATCGGCTTTCCTTCAATGACCTTTTGCACCTCTGTGTTTTCATCTACAAAGTTGGAAAATTCCTCAAAGGCTTTTGCTACAGCTTCAGAAAGACCAGCAATCACAATCTGACTCTCTGCCTGTGTGACTGCTACAGCTCCATTACAGCAGTTTTCCTTGGTCAGCATCTGCCATTCCTCCTTCTGGAGGACTGACTCATCCTCCAAAGTAATACTTTTGTGGTCCAGTTCTCTCTTTATTTCTTCCTCTGCTTTTAGGAGATCTTCAGGAGCATTCCCTTTCAGGATGATCTCTCCTGCACCAAGCTCATAAAAAACATTAATTTGTTTTGATATAAACAGGCTCTGTGACAGGGTTTCATTATCAATATGCTCTAAAAACTGAAAAATGTAAGGGTGGACATTAATTTTTTTCTTTGCCATTTTGTATACATGATCAAGTATTTCTCCTTTTACTTTGTAAACTTCCTCAGGCACTCCAGATAGGTTAATGCTTTTCTGCAAATTATCGTAAGTTATTTGCAGGTCTGGGAACTCTGTAAGAAATTTTTCTTCCAGACCAGTAATCCGTAAAATTCCATATTCCCCCGGATTCACTGCCTTGACTTTCAGTTCAGTTCTTTGCTTTTCTCTTTCAATTTCTCTGGTGACCTTTTTGATCAGAAGCTTCAGTTCTTGTTCAACCTTCTTCACAACTTCTTTTTCACCTACTATAACATGTAAATCCTTGGAAATATTTGGGATCATCAGAACTTCATCATGGGGAAAGTTGTTCCTAATGGCTTCCCACACCTCTGTGCTTACTTGACATTGAATTGCTTCATATTTTGATATGGTGTGTGAAAATGCTGTGGAAACTTCTTTTTTCCACGTCTTGACCAATCTAGATACTGATCTCTTCCGCTCAGAAAAAACAGCTGAAGGATGCAAAGTAACTGTTGGATCTGCACAGAGGGCATCAGGCCACTCTGGCACACAATTACACTTTGCCATTTCATTATTTATTGCCTCAATTAACCTACTATTTCCTTGCAAATAATTCCAGACATAGGGATCCAAAGGCAATGTAATTGAATCTGGTTTCTTTATCTGTGGCCCTTCCTTTCCATAGAGAGCTGTTTCCAGTGAGGTGTAGTAAGGATAGACAAAGACTGGTGTTTTGTTGAGGGAATGCTTCTTTGCCAGGATATTTGTTACATCTAAAACAAACAAACAACCCCCCAAGTTATTAATGTCAGCACTTAAGATCTTCTCTTTTGTTTTGGGTTTTTTTTTCATTGTTTGGGGGTTTTTAAACTGTATTTTCTATATAATAATGTTATTTTTAAGAACATTTTTAGATTGACTTCCTCCACTTCCCAAACAGAAATAATTCCAGATTTTTGAAGAATTATTCATTTTAAATGCCAGAAACTAAGTTGAAGAGAGACAGTCAAGCAGAACAGCATCCACCTCTGGGAGGAGGTGTGCATAGTCTGCCCCCACTTCTCTTGTATGCTGTACCTGAAGTGCCCAGCTCCACAGCTGTCTGGGCTATTACTCAGCAGTTCAAACCACAGCTCCTCTGTTTTCCCAAAAGACCATCTCTTTTCTTCAACTCCTCTTCAATTCTCCCCTTCACTGCAACGCCTCCAGCTTCTCCCTTGTCCTACACTTTTCACAGTCACTCATCTTTCTGCCACTGACTTGACAACCCACTGCAGCTGCTCTCCAGCCAAAAAGCTGCCCAAGAAATTGTCCTGAGATGAGCCACACTGGGCATGTTGCCATGGCTGGTGGCCAAGACAGCAGGCAGGGGGGAAGTCCCCTCTGCCCACGTGGCTGTGCACTCTCCATGGAACTCAAACTGCAACCTGAACTCTGTAAGGATCAAGGCCTGGGTGAAATAAACTGTCTAGAAAATGAAAAATTCTATGCCTTATGTACAGCTGGTCCAAAACTGAAGCTTCCGCTCCAATTAGCATGAGACCTGCGGGCAAAGCACCACGTCTGCTGTTTTACAAGGGCAAATGAGGCATTTCTCTAGAAAATCCACATTTTGGTCTTTAAGTGAGAGGTTCTCAAAGAAATAATGGCTCTGCATTTCTGCATTACCTTTGTGGTCACCAAATGTAATGATAGCTGCATCTTCATCAGGCAGCAGTTGAACATCCACCGTCTGCGCACCGCCGTACTTCTCATTTTCAAAGTAGATGGTTATATAGTGACTGGAGGTGTTGGGTGGTATATTTTCAGCCCTAACACTTTTTGTTTGCTCAAGGCACCATGCAGTAATGTTTTGTTCCTTTGCTCTCTGGTTTTGATTCAGCTTTTTAGCAAATTCCTCTGCATCTAGAAAGAGAAAGGAGAAGAAAAAAAGAAAAGATCAAACTTAGAGCTTGTTTTTCTACCATGATGTTAGCAGACTATCACTGTGTACGCTGATCAAAGCACTGAATTACAAAATCAGTCCAGAGCTGCCCACAAAGCTATTTCTTTCCACATATTCAGTATCTGTCACTTGGTGTTCCCCTCATGGTTGATCACAACTGTTGACTACAATGACTGCAGCCAGAATTTGCTACTAGTTTTCCTACTGACTATCATTGGGTTTCTTTAGCTCCAGCAGAAAACAACATCGGGTTCATTTTTAGGCTATGGCTTCGTACACAACTAATAAGACACAAATTAACAATTCAAATTCTCTCCATTTTATAATACATTCTCATTTTGGCTATTTCCCCCCTGTTATCCTCAAGCCATTTTTCCATCTGTCAAGGAAAAAAAAATTAAGTTTCTTAAAGATCCACTTATTTCCTAAAGGCTACACCAAAAATTTAGGACTGGAGCATGACTTGAGAGACAAATCATTTCTAAGGCAGAAAAACCTACACCTTCTCTGAAGGGCAGCTTTTGGCAAGGACAGCTTTTACCATCAATCTGTTCTCAGACCAAGTGCATCCTTCACTGCTTGTTTTAAGTTGTAGTTTGCTTTTAGTCCTACCTGTTGTGTTCACTATCCAAACCAGAGCTAGCTCTCTTTCTGACTTGCACTGGCCTCTCTACCTCACAGATAAAGGTTATGGCATTAACTTTAGTAAAGTAAATCCTCCTTTAAAAGGACACAATATCAGATGAAACCTTAAAAATATGAAAGATAATACTTCCAGCTTAATCTCATTCACTCACACACATACAAACATGTAGCTAATAAAAAGAGCTTCAACTCTGACACTCTCTTACCAGTATTTCCAGTAAAAGTAACTACAGCAGCACGTAACTCAGGTATCATTTCCACACTGAAGTCACCATCCTCCTCTGACAAGCCACTGACATTCTCTACCAGCAAAATTAACATGCAATCTTTGGTTGTGTCCTTCACATTCTCCAGCACAACTGCGGTGGGAAGCAGGGATCCTTCAGAGTTCTCCGCTTGGCACGAGTCCTGGGAAGCTGCCACTTGCCACGGCTTCACAACCAGATCAATTTTACTCAAGTGATGCTTTCTTTGCAAAACTTCTTGGGCATCTAGTCCCACAGAAAAACAGAGATGTCACAGCAGAGTAGCACGTTAAACAATAGCAATAATATACCATTTCTGCTTGGAGCAATGCCCATAGAGAGATCCTGCACCAGCAAAGGCCTATTTTTAAAAGGGAGCTTAAGCAGTGTAACACCCATAACATACCTTGCTCATCCTGAAAGGTGATGATTACTTGGTCATCCTTTTTGACATAGGACTCAATGGGCCCCCCACCAGACCTCCTTTTACTTTCAAAGTACATTTCCAAAATCTCATCTTCTATTTCCTCCCCAAAGGCAGTGGTTACTACTACAGCAGAATTCCCAGAGGTTGCTTTCTCTGCTTCCAATTTCTCACATGATTCTGAAATAAAAGATCACACCCTAATGCCTTATGCAAAAATTTAGGAAAAAACCAAGCTCCCACACCACTTTTTGTTCAGATTGCACTCAGGGTCAGGGAAAAGAACAGGGTAAGAATTCCAAACAAGTTAAGCACATCACCAGCAGGAGTTGCCATACCAACACGTAGGGAGGAAATGCTTCAGTTCATCACCAGGCAAGGACAGCAGAAGTAAAAGATACAAAAGTTTTTTCACAAACACGCAGTGAGGGGAACCAGTGCTCCCCATTCACAGTTCAGACATTGCTGTGGGTCACCTGGGGTCCATACCTACTGGGTGCCACGGCTGCTCAGGTGTACCGGGGGTACACAGCTCCAGCACAGGGCTGCCCCAGCAGGGCTGGCAGCAGCTGGGAAGGTCTGGGTAGGGACAGCCTTAGCCAGAACAAAGGCCAGCATTCACTGCTGTCCCCAAAGGACGTGACCTGTCTGAGGCAGAGAGTGAAGTGAGGGCTCTAAAGGGACTCATAGAATGGAAAAAATACATTTATTTCTTTTAGCCTGGGATCACAATTCCTATACTACATTAGACAAACAATATAAGCCACGAGGATGAGCAGGGCACTGCTGCAGCAGAAAGGTCCAGAAAACCAAAGGAGCAAGAATACAATGGTCACCACCAGGTAAGTGACACACTTACCTGTCTTCTCCTGCTGAGTACACACAGGAGTTTCCTTATTCTGGGAGATGGGAAGAGACCCCTGGCGTTCATTAACTAGAATAAATGACAACGGTTTCTCAGTTGCTGGGTACTTCAAGAAGAAAATGGACACATTAATGTACACCCAGGAGGTAACAGAGCTTGAATTAAGTTTCATTTGACACTGTCAGAATCACAGACTTCCACAGACTCTTCTATTTTTAAACCAAATGTTGAGTTCAAGAAGCCTCGGGCATAATGTCAGCACACAGTCATGCTGCATGAACCAGCATGAGCAGGTCCTGCCATGCACTACAGCACTCTCCTCACACAAAAAGCTGCACTGAACATAGGAAGTGCTGAGGACATCAGCCCTTGGGAGGAAGTGCCTTTGAAAACTGAGACCTCTGGAAGAGCCTCTATCAGGATGTGTTTGACCCAGCATGACTGCTCAACTTCCTAGTTTAGAACAAGAGGAAATGCAGCTACATTAGAAAACAAAGGACAATGGTACGATTGACCAAACTGCTTTTGCAGCCTGTGCCCTCAGCCCTCACCTGCACAATCACCCCTCTATGCACAAGCAGGTGCTTTGAAAGCAGAGCTCAGCGAGCTGCATGTGCATTAGCCCTGTGTATATTGATTACTTCTGTGTGTACTGTTAGTCACACATTGATTAGCTATGTATTGGCCGTGTGTGTATTGATTAGTCCTGTGTGTGTATTAGCCAGATGTGTATTGAGCAGCTGTGCGTGTATTGAATGTACAGTGTGTGTGTACTAGCCACGATAGCGTGGTTGGTCTGTCCGGTGCCTGGGATGTGGCTCGGGGACTACACCTTAGAAATTCCATCGTGTTTGGGATTCGGGAAGTGAACGGGAGCGCTGGGGAGAAGAATCAAAGCGCTACAGCGTCGTTCGGCCGGCCCGGCCAAGCAGCGGCTGCGCTGCTTCTCCACGCCCGCTCCCCCGCAGGGCTCCCCGGACCCCCCGCCGCTCCTGCCGCAGCTCCTACCTGGCGCCTGGGTCCCGCCGGCCGGTCCCGGCTCCTGCAAGGGATCGAGAGGAGAGCGGTCAGCCGCGGCAACTCCCGGACCCCGCCCGCCTCACCGCGCCCGCCTCACCTGCGCGGGGTGGCCGTCCGCGGGCAGCGCGGTGACCTGCAGCGACAGCCGCTCTCCGGACCCCCACACGAGCTCGTGGGCCGGCCGGCTCAGCACCCGTTCCCTCACTGCCAACAGAGCAGGCACCGGTCAGGGGGATGCGGCCGCCCGCCCCGTCTGGCCGCGGGCATCGCCATCAGCCCCCCCGCTCCGCCCGGCCCGGGCGCTCACCCTCGGGGCGGGCGAAGCAGACGAGGATGTGCCCGGCCCCGCTGTCGGTCCCGGTCCGCAGCTCGCACTCGCCGCCGCCCGAGCGCTTCTGGCTCTGGAAGTAGCAGAGCAGCTTCTTCCTGAGCGCGGCCGGCGGCTCGGCGGGGCCCCAGTCCCCTCGCACCAGCAGCGGGAAGGAGCACGGCCGCTGCCCCTCCATGGCCGCCCGACCGCTCCTCTCCCGCCGCTTTCGCTTTCGATTCCCCGCAGAACCCGAGAATGCCTGGGGCTCCGCCCAGCGCCGGGAACAGCCTCCGCCGCCGGGCCCATCGGCACGGCCGGGGAGCTGCGCCCCGCCGCGCCTCCTCACGGGGCAGGACAGGCCGCTCACCGCCCTCGGGGCGCGCCCGGGCTGCGCGGCCGCTTGTGCAGAGCCGTACAAGGGTCACAGTGTTATCAGCCTCTGAGCTTACACTGCTTAACCACCGGCTAACACTCGCTCTCCCTCCCTTACCCTTTCAAATGAAGTCCATGATGCAAAGTAAGATTACCACTTTCATCATTCTTCGCCAGAGATGCTTCCACAACCATGAAAGGTTGCAATGGGTGTTTACTTCAAGCCAACTTTTCAGCTAGCTGAGAAGTTTTCAACCGAGTGCTCAGGACTTTCTCTTGCAAAGGTTTGTTTTCAGCTATTTCATGCTGTGTATTTTACCCTTGTGGCCAAATATGGGACACTAAAATAGCAGATAAATGAAGTTTTTCCCCCTAATTTCACTGAACGTTAAGAAATGGGTAAATAAATGTCATTAAAAATTACAAGCATCTAGCTAAGCCTAGGTATCATCAGATGCTCTGTTGAGTGACCCATGGGGATTGCCTTTGTTTCTTCGTGGGCAACTGATTTATCTGTTATTTCCTAATGCACTGTCCTCCCTACAACTAGCCCAGGTACATTCTCTCCTCCCTTGCTGTAACCCTGAAAAAATTCCTGACTGTGATTGTAAACTGAGTACATTTAATCCTAAACTGTACAAGTATGATTAGAAAATAAAGGTCTGTACAGTTGGTTAAAGGATAAAGGCTTCAGAAACTTTCCATAGGTGCCACCAGGACTCTGCTGCACAGTTCAGCCTGCAAACTTTGGCACAGACAAAATGGGAGCTGGTGAGTTACCCGATAGGGGTCTGACATCAGTGAACTGGCTTACAGGGACAGAAAGTGAAATCAGAGACCAAAAGCAGCTGAGAAGATTTGATCTTCACATCTGTCTTGGCCTGGGATAGACTAAATTTCCTCTGTAGTAGCTGGTACAGGGCGGTGTTGTGGGTTTAGCATGAGAACAGTGTTGACAACACACTGCTGGTTTAGTTGTTGCTAAGGAGTGTTTACCCCAAGGACTTTTCAGCTTCCTACGCTCTGCGAGCAAGCAGATGCACAGGGAGCTGGGAGGGAGCATGGCCAGGACAGGTGACCCAAAGTGGCCAGAAGGATATTCCATACCACAGAGCATCATGCTCAGCACAGAAACTGGGGGCAGTCAGCTGAGGGGGACCATTGCTACTCAGTGATGGGCTGGGCATCGGTCAGCAGCTGGTGAACAGTGGCACTGTGCATCACTTCTTGTGGGTTTTATCCTCCTGTCTCTCTCAGTCTCATTACAGTTATTATAGTATATTTCATTTTGTTTTGATTTATAAATTGCTCTTATTTCAAAGCACGAGGCTTACTTTTCCAATTCTCTGCCCGCTGCGGTTGGGGGGTGAGCGAGTGGCTGTGTGGTATGTAGCTGCTGGCTGGGGTTGAGCACGGTGACAACTTGTTTCCATGTGCAGGAAAGCTCAGTCACTTAGAAACAAATGGAGTGTTGGTATCTAACTGCATGGAAAAGGGAAGGGGGACATGGAATCATGTAAAATATTAAAACAAATACAGTAACACAAAAGCAGGGCTGGAAAGACATCCCAACCCACATGGAAACCAAATGGTGCCCACTCCTACTAAACCTGAAAGTCAAGGTGGCAAAGTTGTAGTGCCTATTCACAATATGGGAATCTTAAAATAATAAAAAAGTAATACATTTTTAAAAAGGAGGGTGGCATGGAGTCCAAACTGCCCCAAAACATGGTGTTGCAGGGAAGCTCCTAAATCTAAAAAATATATACAGCTATATGTATTGCAAAGAGGAGGAAAAACCTGTACAGAAGAAACATGTGGTATTTTTGCATTTTCTTTATTAGTTGCGCTAAGTAGCCTTAGAGAAATGGTTCAACTTACTAAAAATTATGTCTGTGTGTGTGTCACACACCATCACACAGGTAACTAACAGGTTATTTAGGCACTGCAGAGTATCTTTATGATACAATTTAAATGTATATTAGATGCAATTGAAAGAATGCAGCTTTATAGTTGAAAAAACTGATTTAGAAGTTGTATTTAAGTTTAAGCACAAAGGCAGGCACAGAACCAGGAGTCCACTACCAGATATGACACTGTTACTTCCCACTTGCTCCAACACAGCTCTCAGAATTCAGCACTTCTACAGAACTAAGCATCCATGTACGCATTTGTACATGATCCACAGCTAATTTCACATGCAAAACCGAAATCATTAAGGCCATTTCTACCATGAAAAGAAGAGAAAGTCCATAACCTTATCACAGCTAACACTGTTATAGCTGCATACAAATTTTAGATTAGATTACATATTTGCATACAAATTTGCATACAAATTTTAGATTTAGATTAGATTAGGTTACATGATGCCAGCCATGCTGACAGACATCATAATGCAAAGCAAAGAGAAGTGTTCCCTCTAATAAAAGAGGTGGATCTAAAGGTTTTGGAAATCAGACTGGAGAGTTGTGGGGAAAAGTACCGATCAAATTTGCTAGTAAAGCAAAATATACAAAGTGCAAACAGTATTGATACCACACTCACAAGAACCAAATTTTGTAAAGGCTACATATATAGGGAAGTAAATGATTTGTGAAAAGAACATACATTGTTTGATGAGAAAAGATTACTTTTCTTAGCTAACTGAAATACAAGCAATTTAGGTACTGCATTTAAAACAAAGCAACTTCCCTCAGAGCGTGAATCGTACATTAACTTCTGTATGTTTAGTCATTGCACTTAGGAGTTGAGAATTGATAGATTTCCTTATTCAATTCCCTTTGCTTTCAATTCTGATCGAACGCGCTGCAGATACGAAGAATCTGGGTAACCAAACCTAGAAGAAGAGAAGAATTGTCTGGGCTATTTCTGCAATGAAGCACTTGACAATTCTACAAAAACACCTCATCAAAGTCTTTTTAGAAATCTCTTCACAAATTTTATCCAGTTCTTGCCCTAGAGAGAAAACAGACCCATACTACCAGTCACAGAAGCGATACAGACAGCATAAAGCTGTAGCTTAAGGAGCTGCTACATTTTGTTGTCCAAATTGACACTAAGAACTTGATTTTCAAAGCTGCGTGGGGTCTCCCTTCAAAATGATAGGGTGTTTGGGTATATTTCTTTTAAAAAGAAAACCAGACCTGGAGCATATCCAAGTGAGCCTTCAAATCAGAAACATAATGGCACCTCAGGACTTGAAGTAGTACAACACCAGCACTGTGTATGACGCAAGTGATAAGCAAGAGAGAAAATTTGCACAGAGTGAAGGATAAAGTAAAACTGATACTTTTTGCTCTTTTAATGATCCTAGCCCAGTCAGGAGGATCTAGACACAAGCCTTGCAAGACACCACCTATCCCTTAGAGACTGCAACAAGCTTGAAAGGACTGGTCCAAGATTCCCTCTTATCTCTGCTGCAGGCAGCTCACACTCTGTCCTGGTGATTGCTCTTTTCATTTAAGTGCAGCAAGTCCTCAAGAAATACTGGACAGGGCTGTAATTTACTCAGAAAATCCTCTGACAGCTTGAATGGCCAAAATGGGGTAACCTTTTTTTATAAACAGGGCTGGCACTGTGTCCTGTGCTCTGACCACTAAGTGCTGCACAACTCTTGGCTCCTAGCATCTAAAAGGACATGACCATATCTGTACTACAACCTCACTTCCTGCGGTTATCTCTGTTAAGCAGAACTTCAAATCATGTTTTACAACATGATGAGTGCAATCTTTACCAGGATCATAATGGACCAGCACCTCCTGGTGCACAGGAGAGAGAGAGAGAGCAGGTAACAGGAGAGACATAGATCAGGAGTCCAACCTTAGGTGCCATCAAGAGCTTGTTGTCCTGTAGGTTCTAATCAAAGCAGTTATTAACTAAGTGCCTTACAAACTCTTCGGTGAATGAGTAGTCTGAGGGGCAGCAGAACACTAAGCTCATCCTTGTTCCAACTGTGCAAATAGGGGAAGGGTGATTAACATCTGGATCCATAGGGCATTCCACAATCACTCTGTTAGTGACAAAATCTGAAAGCTCTAAATGTGAAAAATATTCAAGGCAGTCTTCCTGACACATCTGAGTAACAACAGTATTGCACAAAGACAAGACTACTTACTGGGAAGGTCCTCCCTGCATGGCAGTTTTGTGGTGAATATCATTCCATGTGATAACATTTTGTTCCCCAGTAGTTCGTGACTGCCCCACAGTGAAAATCAATTTTTGGCGAAAGGCCCTTTTGAGGAGCTGCAGAATTTCTCGCCCTTCCTTATTGTCAGGTAAATATGCTCTTCGGTAAGCTGGCCCATAACGCTGCCCTGGGTTTGGATGGCTGCTCTGTTTTGTAAAAAAACAAAACAGAAACACATTATGTATCATAAATCATTCAGAAGGACATAGCATGACTGATAACTGATTCCGAGTTTTTTCTCCTTAGATACTTTCTTACAAATTTCATTCACACTTTCTTGTCATCGCTCATGCACCCATTGTTATTTTTAAATCTTTCATTTTTCCCTCTTTTCTCTCCGAAATGCATGGCACTGCACCCGTGACTTTTTAATTTACTCCATTCTCAGTCCTAGTCACGAATCCAAGCACGCAACATAAGGAGATTTCTCACCTGGAAAGCTCTCACCAAGCCAGCCCACTCTTTATTTTTGTCCATTGCTGCTCACAGCAAAGAGAACACCCCAGAAATGCTCATTATACTTGCAAAACTTTGCTTATACAATAACACTGCATAGATTTCAGTTCAGTTATTCCCACTGTAGAAATTAAAGACATCTCTGTCCTTGTACATATAAAATGGAGGCTGATCATCTGACCATTTAATTCCTACTGTATTTACTTAATCACACCCAAAAATATTGAATTAAACACTTGCAGATTTGTACAAAACAAAGAAATGTCTTCCCTGAACACGCATTAAAGTAATGGCAAAACAGTTAATTTTATATTCAACACTGGTTTTGTGGGGGGAAAAATATCTTTAAGAAATATTTAAGTATACTTACAGTTTGAATACCACCATGCATATCATAGTCAATTTGAATAGTACCACAATTGGGATAACCAGGAAGAGATAAACTGATTTTTCTGGTTGACATTGTTCCCTCTGGTTGGTTTCCTGTCAGGACTCCACAGACGGTATTACAAACTGGACAAGCTTGTTTATAACTCATGGCCATGTCAATGCAAGTTTTGCAAAATGCATGTTTGCACTTTTCTAGTATTTCTTTATTTTCAATTGTGTCCCTGCAAATTGGACACTCATCATCTTCTTTTTCTTCTGTCTTTGCCCGAGTCTGTCCTTCAGAAGAAAGGTTATTCTTTTGCCTAACACTGGACTTAGATGCTCCTGTAGCCTCTTGAGAGCTGAGGTCTGAGGACAGTGGTGCCCTATTTCTAGTTTGTGTCCCTTCAATGTCAAGAAGGGACTTCATGTACTTTTCAGCAGCATCAAGATGGACTGGTAAACCCCTTAAGATTAACTTATCTTCATCCTTCTTAAGTTTTACCTTAAGATCTTCAAATTTCTTAGCATTACACAGAACACCTAAAGTTTTCTTCTGATCTTCTGAAAGCTTCACGCTGATAATTTTTTCTCTTAACATTGCAGAGGCACTCTGAAATGCACTGATAAAACTTTCAGTAGCATGTGATGACATATCAGAAGTTTTGGATTTAGGCCTAAATATAATGACCTTCTGGCCATGTGAATTCTCTTGTATTTCCCCCCGTGTATCAAATTTGCCATTTATGTTTTCAATTTCTTTGCTTAGTATGGCTTCCAACAATTTAAACTCAGAAGCATCAACTTCAATTTTATACCATTCAGATGATATTTTCATATTCTTTTCAGCTTGGCTGTTCTCACCTTCTCCTGCTAGAAATTTTTGGGCAGCTAAAATCTCACTCCTTGGACCACGGAGTAGCAACTGATTCCCTTCCTCTTTAGCAAGAAGATTTCTAAACCTTTCATTTAATTTTACTATTGTCTCTTTTAATGTGTCACTCTTTGTTACGGGAACTTTTTCCTGTGTCAGATCTCTTGTAGCTTCTTGAAAAATTGTGATAAAATAATCACTAGCTGCTTGCAACAATGCAGGACTTTTATCAGAAGATATGTATATGAATGTGTTATCCTTGTCATGACCTTTAATGCCTATATGTGCTCCAAACATTTTGTGTAGTTCTTTGATTTCCTCTTTGCGGGTATGACTGAAATATTCATAGAGAGCTGTCACAACTGTAAACTCAACCATTTCTTCAGTATTCAGGCCATTTTCATCTTTTAAACCATTCTTACATTCAGAATGGGAACAATCATGGTTTGGGTCTTTGCCTGAAAGGATATCTTCAAAGTAGTGATAAGCTTTTTCAATATCTGTAAAATCTCCTGTCAATTTCTCAGAGCCATCCACGCCAGGGTTTCTTTCTCTCGTTAAGTTTGGACACATAATGGTAATTTTCTCCCTTTGGTCTTCAGTGAACATACTGGCATTCAAAGTAGCAGATACTGTAAGAAATATCTAAAGAAAAGACAAGAATACATCAACATTAGTTTTCTCTAAGGTTCTCTGCTTGCTACTTGTTTCAGCAAGGAGAAGCTCTGTCCATCTCAGTAGTGCCAGATTACTACAAACAAGTTTGCACACAGTATTTCTTTTATGTCACAGACACTAACAGTACAAACAGGCGGGTAACACAAGCTGCTTCTAAGTCAGCAGCAAAAATGAAATGCCTTAATGTCACCAGAACTGCAGGAGGAAAGACAAAAATTTTCTGTGTAACTTTTAGTTCAAAGTGTCTGAAATCATGTTTGCGGTGCTACATCACATCACAGCAGACTTTTTTAATGCTGAAGAGATGGAGATAATTAGGGTTGCCTCAAGGTGCAAACCATGTAGAAAGAGTAGGTGGAAAAGTGGAAGAGTAGGTGAAAGGTAGGTGGAAGAGTAGGTGAAATGTGTAGGTGGAAAGAATGCAAATCTCATACAATTCTTCTACATTTTGGGAGCAGCCCTTGGTGCATACACCCCCTGAAACCTGCCAGAGTGCTGCTTTGGGGAATAGTGGTTGGCACCTGCCAGAGTCAGGCTGGAAAACATGCTGCCTGTAAAGAAGTGCAGATTGACCTCTGGTCTGGCACTCAAATGTCACTCCCGGCCCCCCCATTTCATCGACTAAGATTGCCTAACTGGTGGTTTTTTTGGCACGAAACACTGAAGCGCAACATAAAGAACTAATGGAACTACAAGCAGGGCAGGCTGTGACATTGTTCTTTCTGATGTACCTTTTTGGTAAGGTCTTCCTTTGCTGTGGCCCCACAGGCACCGCTGTCCGGCTGCTCCTGCCGGGGCAGGGAAGGGCCGGCAGTGACTTTGCTGGAGCTGGCAGAGGCGGGCGCTGCAACCCGGCTCTTGCCCGGGTCCCCTTCTGCCGGCAGGACGACTATCTCCCAGCATCCTGTACCCACTTCCAAGGTGTGTTTTGAGCGGGATTCCACACTCTTCTTATCTGTGGTAATTTGAATGACAAATAATGATAAATAAAAAGAATGACAGCATCACAGAACTCTTAGGCTGGAAGGAACCTCTGGAGATCATCCCGCCCAACCCCAGGGCCAAAGCATGTCGCCAGAGACACAGACTCCACGACCCTCCTGGGTCCAGAGCCTATTCCACTGCTCTGCCACCCTCGATGTAAAGAAATTCTTCCTCATGTTAGGGTGAATTTTCTTGTGTTTTAGTTTATGCCCTCTGCTCCTTGTCCTGTCGCTGGCTACCACCGAAAAGTCTGGCACGCCTTTGAGATATTTATACGCATTAATGAGATCCCCTCTGAATGAGATGCCTCTGGACAAAGGCAGATAAGGCTGATAAAGTTATCTGCAAACGTGATGGCTACCAGCGGCCCTAGGGCGGCCCTGCCCAGGGACACTAAATGGTGCCTCGGCGGCCATTTCCAGTCCCCTCACAGCCACCCCACCCCCGTCCCGCCCGGCCCGTACCTTGCTCCTTAGAGAAGTCCACCCAGTAGGTGCCGAGCTTGGGGCCCGGGCGCACGGTGCACTCGCCGCCTCCCGACCGCTTTCCCGACTGGAAGTATCTCTGGAGCTTGACGGTCGCCTTCTCGCCGGCGGCAGGCGCAGGACTCACCCACACCAGCAGCGGCGCGGCCGCCATGATCCCGCGCCGCTTTCGCTTTCGCTTCCCGCTCCGCCGCTCGCTTTCGCTTTCGCTTCCCGCTCCGTCCGCAGCTCGGAGCGCTGAGGATCCGCCCTGAGCGAGATGGGGGTCGTCTAGGTAGAGGAGCGGGGCTGGGGGGACGGGGGTCTGGGTGCGGCGGCTGCCTCAGGGGTCTGGGTGCGGCGGGAGCTCCCGGCGGGGTTGAGGGGAACGGAGCAGTCCCGTGCTCTGGCCTGGCGCTCGGGAATGACTCTTCCCGGCCTCTCCCGAGAGTTAGTCGGAGCCGGAGGAAGCTGAGGGTAACTTCACCCACAGAGCTCCCGCAGCTCCGCAGCATTTTAAAAACTAGAAAACTTCGTAGAGGTGTTTGAAAAGCTGGTGCTGCCGGCTTGATTTGTAACAGAATCTCCTGTAGGAAGGCAGCCCACGTACTTTATTGTTTGTAACATTTACTTTATCTTTTCTTTTTTTTCTCTTTTTATTATAATAGAGTTACGTTTCAGATTTCTTAAGAGGGAAGCCCGCTTTAGGTAAGCCTCTCATTTAGCCATCTGCGAAGTGTGTACTTGTATACAAGTTGAAAACTGACAGCTACAGCCAGCAAACTGGAAAACAAAAGCCAAGAGCAACCTGAAATTCATAATTAGTGTGAAATAGACACGGTTGTGAATCAACATTTATATTAATTACTTCAACAGGACTTGCTTGCATTTGTCTTTTAAAAGCAAGAGCTCAGAAGTGTTTTGATGAGTCAGCATGTATACTTTAAAAGTGCAAAACGTCAGACTTTTTACAAGCAGGTAGTATACCCTGGAGGAAAGTTTGAATAAACTCACACAAATTGATTTAAACTAATTAGCATAGCTGCTGTAGTATAGTACTGCTGACATCTGCCAGGAGAGGGCTGTATAGCCATAGTAATAATGTAAAAACTGTTCCTTAGAAAATGTGGTTTAAAAAGTCTTTTCTGAGTTCATACGAAGTACCATACAAAGAAAGAACTTGCTTGTGGGCTTTAAGTGCAGACCAAATGAGACTCACAGAATTAAAACTCAGTATAAGATCTCTGTGGCACAGTTAAATGAACCTCCTTGCATTTTCTAAACCTCTGAAAAGGGGAGAGAAAAGATTAGAGTGTGTAAAAAAATATTGTTTAGTAATGACAGTAGGATAAAATTGAGAGCTGTAAGCTACACTTCTAGATAAAAATAAATGTTTTGATAGTAATATCTTCTGTTTCACTTTATATTCTGTATCCTAGGGTCAAACATCGTAATGGATGAGATCAATTTGATGATGCCCATCAGTAAAGATACCTATGAAGCTCTTAAGAGAAGAGAAAACTGTCTAAATAATCTCATTTCCAAAAAGTTTGCTTGTACATTGGCCTTCAGAAAAGCAGCAAAAAGCACTGTTGAAGTATACAGGAAAAAAGTAAAGTCGGGCATTGACGTTTGTGTTTATAAGGATGATCTCACAAGACACAGGGTTGATGCCGTGGTGAATGCAGCCAATGAATATCTTGAACATGGAGCAGGTCTTGCTCTTGCCCTTGTAAAAGCTGGAGGGCCAGAAATAAAAGAGGAAAGCAAGCTTTATGTTCAAAGTTATGGAAAAGTCCAAGTTGGTGGTATAGCAGTGACAGGTGGAGGTAAGCTTCCTTGTAAGAAAATTATTCATGCAGTTGGTCCTAGGTGGTATCTTCCCGAAAAGGAAATGTGTTGTGACCTACTTCAGAAAGCTATTTTGAATGTTCTGCTTTATGTTAGTGCTCCAGGAAGAGCTTTAAAGTCTGTGGCTATCCCAGCAGTGAGTTCAGGTGTCTTTGCCTTCCCAATTGATTTGTGTTCTAAAGTGATTGTAATGGCTGTAAAGGAATTTGTTGAGGCAAGTGCACCAAGCTGTCTCAGGGAGATCCGCCTGGTGAACATTGATGAGTCTACAGTCGCAGAAATAAAGAAGGCCTGTGAAAAGTTTCTGGGTGATACCAGTTCACTTGAAGACACTGTGCCAGCTTCACTAAGCCAGTCTCCACCTCACCTTGTACACAAAAACATTCGCTTGCGCATCGTAGAACAACACCCTGAAAATCTGAAGGTAAGTCTGTGAGTCATGCAACATGGTGCTGCCTCCAAGTGTTTGCAGGATTTGGAGCCCAAGAGTTCAGAACACATTTTGTATCAGTCCACTAAAAGGTTTTCTTCTCAGTTTGATGAGAATTTACTCATGGTAATTAAATCATAGGAGCAAGGAGTTGGGTTTTGTCTAAATGGGTATTGTTTTTTATACATGCTGTTATAATAGAAAGCAGTTAAAGATTGAATGATTTAATAATACATCTCTGTGTTAAGGTTTATCTTCTTATTATGTAGGAGTACACATTTTATCATGTACTCCACAGAAGTATTCTCTTGTTTTCTGCCTTGCTTTTCTTCCTATAATTTATGTTCTCATAACTTCATTACTGGAATTATTCGGCAAGCACTGAAACAGCAGAAAATAACTTACAGAGATGATGTGCACCCTGCCTCAATTCCTAATCAACTACTTAAATTGATTAACTTTTTAGCTAGAAAATCTGATGCAAAATAGATGACCTCAGTCATAGGAATTCAACAGAGCTCTTAGACTGCAAGGTACATCACAGGAATGGCATTTACTTTTAGCAAATACTATATCTTAAATAAATTTTTATTTTAAAGAAGTGTCATAATTGAAAAGGAAGTTTGTTTTTTTTTTGGTGTAAGAACAAAGGATTGCAAAGTTGCAATCCTTGCAGGGAATTTTATTAACCAATTCTACAGCACTGAAAGATGCACACACCCTCAAGACTGTGAGAAAAACATGTTCTTGTGTCTTTAGATAATATTCAGCAATTAAGGTTAGAACAATTACTGCTGTTATCAGTATTCTGTAAACAATTTTTTGTGTTTTCCATGTTTGAAATACAGGGCACCTACTATGGGAATCAGCTTTTTCCACTGGAAACAATTTGTATTGGAAACAATTGTAGCTTTGCAGTTCCCTTATGTGTACTGACACTGCTATGTGGTGATGTGTCCTTGCTACCCTGAGGCTGGGATGACAGCCACATCCATAGTTGTCTCCTGCTGATAATTGGCACGTGGGTCTCTTAGTGAGAGTAATAATTCTGTTCAGTGCACTCTTGATGGCTGGAACAGCTTTGTGCACACTGTTGGCTTCTGAACTGCCACTGCAAAGTGCATACTTTGATGTACTCCAGTGCTGTAGTAGTAAGTAATAGGAACATTCAAGCAGCTGATCTGTGGCAGTCATGCCTCTGGACAGGAATTGTGCTTAGCAAGAATGCTCTCTATAATAGCAAGGCTTGCAAATAGTCAGTTTGAAGTACACTGAAATTTGCACTCTTTCCTTGCAGAACACAGCTATTGTTAACCTCATGAATGCAAGGGATGGGCCTTCCTCTCAATCTTCAGGACTGCTGGAAAAAGAGGATCCAGCTTTTCAGATGGAACTTGAGCATTGTCTTAGACATCCAACACATTTTAAGGAGCCCCTGATAATGAAAACGCATCAGCTGCCCTCTACATTTGTACTGCATGTGGTATTGCAATGCCAGCACCCGGTGTTACAGCTTGAGGTAACAGTTGCTTACTTTGGATCACAATGGATTTTCATGTTGGGTGATGTGAGGACTGAAAGATTTTGCTTTTCCTGCAGGAATTGAAGGATGCAGTGAAAAGATGCCTGGATCACTTTCAGGATGACTCATCTCCCTCAGTTTCTTTTCCAATAAATTGGTCACCAAAGCTGCCTGTTGACATAGTGGCAGAGACCATGATTGAAGCAGTTTTAAATTTTGCCAGGGCACATCCTAGGAAGAAGAGAGAAGTGCAGTTTGTCATTTGCCCAGATGACCCTGCTGCCTGTGAGGTAACCAATTTGTTGTTAACTACCCATAAGGAAGACAGAACACTCTAAAAGGATTTCTGCAGATGACTAAAAATGATAATAGTCTGTTCTGTACTAACAATGATTGTGAGCAGCAGGTCCCGTTGTGAAACTATTACTCTCATTAACAGATACTCAGTCTTTGCAAATACTTATTTTCTCCTCACTAAACTAGAAGTCTTCAGCCTGTGGTCTTATAAAAAGGGGAGAGAACTCTAAAATTCTAATGTCTGTCAGTGAATGTATAAGAAAGGGTCTACTCTTAACTCATTAAGGAACAAACATTCCTCCTCAGGAAATATTTACAGTCAGTTTTGGTTTTTTGTATGGAGCTCCTAAGGCAAAACACTATCAACATATATGAGCTAACAGAAGTATTTCAAGTAGACAGGCAGGAGAATAGTCTGGATTTTAAAACTGAGTAAAGATGCATCAGCATTAAACTGCGAGTAATGAGCACCTTTAACTTATGTGATAGCATGGATAGGCCACAACCACAAGGAGCTGCTAAAGGTGCTATTCAGTGTGTAAGGTGTGTTATCCTAGGAGATGCAGAAGAACAGGAATGCATTTGATATTGTCAGGAATAACATTTTGGGAAAAGCTCATAAATGCCAGTGTTAACAATTTCAGAATTGGGGGTGGGGTTGTAAACTGCTTGTCTAACAGAGTTTTGAAGGTACTAATGGCATATTTGATAAGAGATTGCAAACTCCTCCTAAACTTTTATCTTTCAAGGTTGTCCTGAGAAAATTTTATTCAGCAAAATACAAGCTGGAAAACAGAAGTGATCCTTTGAGTAAGTAATGAACAAAAGGGGCATTTCCAGTAAATGAGTACTCCCAATTTGAGAATCTGTAATCACAGAATTCCCTCTAAAAGAGGGAACTTAGTATTTACATGTGTCTTGGGGAGAGGAGGAAGCAAAAATTCGTGAACACTTTGTATTTTTACATTTATATGAATGGAATTGCGCAGTCCCTTTTAAGACTTAAAACCCACTGTCATTGCCTAACTTGTTGGAAGTAATTTAGTGAAAGGCAGATAAATTCTCCATATGTGTGTGTGTATCCTGGAAACCTTACCTCCTTGTAGCTAATCTCTTTTTTGAGTATACCAGAAGAGTAGTTTCTTGTACTGTATGGCTGGGATTACAAGTAGGAATTTGTGTCAGCCCTTGAAGGCTCCTCACTCTTCCAATGCACTTGTATTAAAAATTATCTATCTTCCAGGTACAGAGTCAGGCAGTCAGACTGCAAAAGGGCCTGCAAGCAATGAAGCCATGATTGAACTTAAAGGGTGCACACCCACAGGACTGGAAGCAGCAGAATCGTGGCTCCAACATGTAATGAAAATTCAGGAAGGTTCCCATGCTGTTATTGAAAACAACTACATTTTTTGCCTTGGTAAAGAGGAGTTTGCAGAACTCTCTCGACACCAGCCTTCTAGTGTATGTGTGTCAGAAAAAGTGAGAGATGGACGAGCAAAACTGGAACTTCAGGGCCCTCCTGATGTTCTGATTGATACTGTGCTTGCAACTGAAGAATTACTGCTTCGTGTGCAAGAGAAGACTATTGCTGAGCAAGAGAAACTGCTCTACTCAATGTGTAAGTAAAGTAAATAGTGCCTGAACACTAATTAAGTAAATAAGTGCCTAAACAAGGTTAAGTATGAAGCAGTGTGTATCTCTGCATTGCTGAGAGTGAGCAGACATACATTCAGTTCACGCACACATACTGAGTATTGCTTTAATTACTGATATCCCTGTACTTTCACCATGTGAGCCCATGGAAGACCATTTGTTAGCTGTGGTCACTCACTTACCTGGCAGTATTCCCAGTAGGACACAGTTTATACAGGGGCTGGTCATGATGTATATCCAGCTGTAGTGGAGCTCCCTCCAGGATACCTTCACTCTAAAGCCTGGCCACTGGAGATTTACAAAATTTGCACTTAATTAACATACACCTTTGCTGAGCTCTTGCTGGCTACAGCTGGACCACTGTTGCAGGGCTCAGCAGTAGACTTGTTCTGCAGAGCTGTCATGAACAATTGATACAACTAATGGCATTACAGAAACTAGTGAGTGATCAATTTTAATTAGTGTGTTGATAGTCATTCAATATAGATACCTTTATATGAAAGCTCAGCTGTGAAGAGGTGTCATGGAGATCATAAATTGCTTTTCTTTAGTTTCTTCTCTCCTGGTTTCTTTATAATAAATGCAGAAAAATAGAATACATTTACATACATTTTTGTATGTATATACTAGTGCCTCTCAATATTAGCCTCTGACAATACTTCAGAGAACACTTAACATTCTTTGTTCCTAATTAAACCACCAGCTAAAGTAGTGGATCTGCCTCCCTTGCCTTTGCTTCAGACATTATGATATATGAAAATTTTACTCCTTTATTCATATCCAGGCCAAGCAGAAGCAGGCCAGCTTTCAGAAGGAGACTTTCACAAGACAAGTACCGCTGACTGCATCCAGATTTCACCGGTAGAATGCCACCTCCAGGAGTTTAAAGACAGACAGAAAGAGTTTGAAAAAGTTGGACTTCGTGTTCTCAGGGTAAAGAAGATATTCATAGAAAAACTGAATCTCAGCTCACATATTTGAACTAACATATTTCATGTAAGCGTAAAAAATTCAGATTAACTATTTCAATGCATTGCTTTTAAAAATTAAGATCAAATCAACCTCATCCTTAAAACAGATCCAGTCTTTAATCCGAATTAATAGTATTTTAAATGTAATGCAAATAATCACTCAAAAAGTGATTAAATTCTGAGAACTATTTAATTGTACTGTATGTTCTCCCTCAGACTTCATGCTTCAAATGCCCCTTTATAGAACTCTGGAGAAATAAGAGATTGGTAGGGTAAATTAAGTACAATATTCCAGGACACTAATGCAGTGTCTGTTTTCTTTTTGTGAGCTTGACACTAAAAATGTGCCAGAGTTCTGATCTGATTAAGTGTTAAACCTGGAATCATACTTGGGTATCACTGCTTTACTCAACAGGAGATGGACTTAATCTCTTCAGCATAACTCAAGTACTGGAAGTCAGTACAGCAGGAACATTGCCAGTGATTTCAATGGGAGGCTTGGGATAGTGGTGTGATTCTTTTCTTTGGATCAGTTGCACACTTCAGATACTTTGTCCACTGTGTGGTCAGTGCTTATAGGCTAAAGCAAAGGTTCTTGCATTGAAGAACATAGCCTGAATAAAAGCACTTATGGATTTCATAACTGATCTCCATCTGCTTCTGCTAAGCTGTTATTTATGTTACAGATTGAAAAGATACATAATCCACTTCTATCTGCTGCATTCCAACAAATGAGAAAAACAGTAGATGGTAGCTCCAAAACAACTCAAAAGTTGTACCAGAATGTTCCTGCCGAGTTCTGTTGCTCAGTTTGCCAAACTGGATTTCACAGGATGTATTCTCCACCAGAAGGTAATAACTTGCTTTGGCATCTTTAATCAAAATGAACAGTGACTGAATACTAAACTAGGTTAAAATTAGAAAAAATGGCATTCCTCAACAAGAACTATTTTTACTTGTATTTAGATTTGTATGAGCTTTATTATATACAGTAAGGTTTCCTGATGCTGTAGAGCCAGCAAGGCTCTAGGAAGATAAACCTGAATTCAAGCCTAGCCCAAGCACTAGACAGAATTATTAGTATACATGTAATTCCATGTCCAAGTTTTATTTTGTTGCATCACTGCAAAGAAAGTCAGTGTCCTTAAGTAGCTGCTGCAGATGTGCATTCAGCAGCTTGGTGCTCTAAAGCATGTTCAAGGGCATCACAGAACACTGAGGCTGGAAGGGGCTTCTGAGGGTCATGCAGCCAGGCTCCTGCTCAGATCAGGTGTGGTCAGAGACAGCAGATGGTTTCATTGCTTGCCCTTCCATTTGGAGTAAAGTACACTTGGAGGAAAGTTGTGAATACATGAAATAGTGTAATAGACAGATGCTTTCAGAAAGGGAAGGAATAAGCATTTAGTGCTTCATCCTGCAGTAAGTGAAGTGTGTGGTATTTTTCATGTCAATTGCATAATGGAATTTCAAGCAGTGAAGATTTGCCTTTCTTTGTCTGTGTAATGTACATGGCACATTTCCACTTTAAAAGCAGTAAGATGATGGTCTAATTTCTTTGCTCTTTTCCATTTGATACTGTAACAGCACTTCATGTGACATTTTTCATATAAATCTCAAAGCTTTTTTTTGTAGTATACATTATCAAGATCTTGCTGACTTTTATTGTTTATCAGAGTCCCTCGTACGTGATGACTGAAGTGTGAGTCATATATTTATTTTATATAAATCCTTTAGACCTTGATGATTCCATCACTGGATTAAGAGATAAATCTGAACAGTTAGCACTAGAGTAGCAGTTAACTGGAATGACCATCAGCTGTCATTGCTCACGGTTTCAGTGGGAGGTCAGTGCAAGCATCAGAGCCACTCCATGAAAATTAACTTCCAAAAGGATGGCACACATTGAGCAGTCGCATCACTTGCAACCCACAATCAAGCAGCAGTCTCTTGGAACTACCACCCTGAAAGAACCAACTGCTAAATGCTTTCTCTTCTGAAAATTCTTCTTTCTCTTTCCAGAACGAAAATATGGAGCTGGCATCTACTTTACAAAGAGCCTGAGGTACCTGACCAAGGATAAAGCTACATGGGAAATGGAGTCTAAAATGTATGTGTTTGAGGCTGATGTAGTAACTGGCAAATACACTGCAGGCCAGCCATCCTGTATTATACCGCCAGCACTGGACAGGAACGCCTTTACATTATATGACAGTTTAGTAGATAGTTTGTACAATCCTGAGATCTTTGTCATTTTCAATGGTTTTGCAGCCCTTCCACAGTATTTGCTGACTTGTTCCCCACTGAAAGGTGTGTAGCTCCTGGAGGAAACAAGCAGGATCCTCAGTGGGAATAGAGCAGAACTGTAGCTATGGTGAAGACCCTCTGAGAACAAAGTCTAGTGCTTAGATTCAAGAGGATGCTCTGCTTAGTAGTGTGCTATGGTCAGAGTGCTTCCTGAAAAGCTTCCTGAAATATTTGTGAACAAAAGAGTAAGTTAACATCCTAAGGAGATTAGGACAAAATTACCTGTGAATGGAAGCAGAAGGGAAGGCATTCCAAAATACAGTGTAACATTTAGCATTAACATATAACATACCTGATAATTTACTTTAATCCTTCAAGTGATCTCAGCTTGTGACTATACACTTGATGTGATGTTTGTGTCATTCTTCCACTGCGTTTTCTTAATCTGACATATTGCATATATCAGGGAAACACAAGAAATCTGGGTTGTGCCTTTTGAGTCTTAAGTTTTCTTTTGACTTAAGATAGGACAATGTAGCAGATGAGAGCTGTTTTCTCTTAGGGACATGCTGTTACATACAGTTATGACAAAGATGAGGCAATACTTCATGATTTCTTACAATGGTTGCTGTACATTTTTTATTAGTTACTTCAAGCACTGTAGATGCACATATTCAAAATAAAAACTATGAATGTCACTATCTGTTGACTTGTATTTTTCTGTAGTCTTGAGAACATGATTTGTACTGTACATGAGCTTCAGATTTCTCAGCAGCATTCAATCTCTTTGAAAGGTTACAAAATAGTAGAGAACTGGTTCAAGCTACAGCTTGAAGTTATTTTTCAATTAATCTACCTTTACCAACATCTTGTAAAGATTACATTGTCAGCCTTGTAGCCAGGAATCCCCACAGTGCTTCTGCAGTGACCTGAAGCAAATACATGGAAAAGCCCAAGAGCTGTTACAGTAATTCCAGTGTAAAAGGGGATTCAGTCCAGCACTTGGGTACCTGGAAACTTCCTCTAGTAAAGCCTGCTGATGGGGAGCAGTCTGATCTCTAAAACACAGATGAAATTAGCATTTAATAAAACTTTTCAAAATAATTTGTTAATGGATTCCCAGGATGCTTGTACTGCACCTGTAACTCCTGAGCTAGCAGTTGTAGTGCTAGGAGCCATTCACAAGTCCAAAAGAAATTAAGTTATAAAAGTTTAATTCTGAATTCTGAGGTTACAAGTGGAAATATTTTTTAACCATTACAAAATAAACTTTTAGATTAATATATTCATATTTTGGGGTTTTTTAAAAATTATTTTTAAGATTAGCTATGCTTGCTGTTTCAAAGATAGTTTTGTAGTGTGAGTCTCTAACACAAGAGTTTTGCTCTCAAGCAGTCCCAAGGTTGCTCTTAGAAATTATGCTGCAATTCTAAAAACAGAATTAGTCTATTCCTATTTTAACTATTCCATTAAAGTAATCAACTGTTTTCCATTTCTGTCCCCTTGTTCCTCTTACTTCTTGATTCACGCATTACTGCCACAAAAACACATAGTTGTAGATTTAAGATTTGTTACCACTGAACAAAGGTAAGTTCTTATGCCAGCATGCTCCAAGAGATATTTTTAAAGGGGTTTCATGGCAGGAATTATTTTTTCTTCTATTTTGTTTTTTGAAAAAACTCAGTAATGAGTTTCTGAGCTACAGCATCAGTTTTCGGAACACAGAAAGGAATGTTATTTTTGGCACAATGTAACATCTTGCTCCTAGTGGGAATAGAGAACAGTTTTCATAACTCAGTATTAATTTAATACTGTAACACAAGTATTGGTAACTATGTATTTCATTATTAACCTTTTTATTAACTATGTAATTTCCCTTAAACTGTATGTGAATAGGTCTGTAGTCAGTTTAATAGAAAAAAGTAATTGTAGAGAAAGCTTTTAACATCTTACTCCTGTGCCCAGTACAGGCTTTCTCTTCCTTCCACATACACCTGCAGTTAAGGATTCAGTGTTACTGAATATTTTTCTTTCATTTTATTATAGCATGATTTTTCCTGACATGTAATTTCTGTTTCACCAGTGCTCTCCACACATAGTGAATATGCTATATATTCTAGATATATATAGCTTATTTTAAAAGCTGGTAATGTAAGAGGTTGTACATAATTATTTTCATCTGGTCCTCAAAAAGAATAATTTCGTGTACAGAAACTAGAAAATAAACCCAGCACAAACTAGATGTACCAAGTAGTACATATTAAAATAATTACCACAGTAATTGAAAATTCCTGATCTTAGTGCTACCATAATAGTTAACCAGAGGCTATTCCACAGCCTCTGGGATTTCTCTGTTGTCCACAATAAGGGTATGAATAATTCCTTCCTTTCGTTTCCCACTACTGACAGCCTTAATGCAACAGCTGTGGTCAGCAACAGTGAAGTGAGTTTCAGTCCCATCTTCCACAAATTCACCCTGGGAGAAAGGAGACAGGAATAAAAACAGACACTTGATATTTTAATAAATGAAAAGCTCGAATGCATCAATGATCACTTGCAGTTCCCACAGCTACAGCAGCTTTAGGTACCTGTGACAAGTCCTGCCTGAAAGCTGAACAAAGCTGCTGAATCTCAGGCAGGGCTCTGTCAAGGTGCCCAGTTAAAGATTTGTGGGTATCAGATGACAATGAAAATGTCACACAATCAGAAATGGTAAGGTTGGAGTTTGTGAATCAATACTACTGTTTCATGTCAGTAAACAACAGGAAAGGCAGCATCCTGCCAAGTTGGTGCCACAGCCAGTAGGTGCCACACAAACCTGTGCTCAAGTGGCAGTGAAAGGTGAAGTGTTTAGGATGTCTTCTACAGCAGAGCCCTGAATCGAGTACAACAGTTGTGTATCTTGGATACACACCTCCTGCTGCAGTTCTGGAATTTCTTGTTAGAGATTTTCCCAGGCATGGCTGTGTTTTTGTCATGATGACAGCAGAACTAATGGGTGCTGCTCTAATGGAAGCACAGTTTGGCACCTAACCTGCACTCAGCTTGCAAGGACACCTCTGAGTGCTTTCAGTACATTGCAGAAAAGGCTGAGCCATCAGGAGCAGAAGACCTGATTTACTGGAAGAGGAGGCTTCTTCCACTGATTACCAAGCAAATATTTGGTGAATCTTTTCATCCTGCTCTCAGGTATAGCAGAACTGTTGATTTTATCATTTGTACTCATCCAGGGGCTTCCTTGTGGCAGCAGTAAAAACTTTGACACCCCTGGTGAGAAAGCACATCCTTCAAGGATGGGGAAGCCTACCTGGTGTGCATATTGAAAATCATCAAAAACCAGAAAGACATCAAACAGATTAAACCACCTAGCTGTCAGCCTGCTCTGAAAATTAATGCAGATGTGATCAAGATAAAAGATTTGACTTGTTCCAATGAGGCACTTAAGCCCTAAGTATCAGGAACATCTCAAAATGGCAACAAGCATGAGTCATAAGAGATTATATGTGTTCAACTTTCAGTGACAACTATTACAAGTAGGTTTGGATGCAGTAGCTCTACACTCTGCATCAAACTCAAATCCTTCCCAATCTCCAGAAAGTTTTCTCCCTAAAAATCCTGCACAACTGACTCAAATTTCTTTTGTTTGTCTAAAAAGGGTAAAGAAAAGCATCATTTATCCTTAAACAAGCAGCTGTTTGACATATGAACTGCAATACTGCCCATTATAAAATTCAGTGAAGGTCATTTGGAACAGACCAGGAGCATCCTGGCTGCCTTGGCCTCTCTGGTAAAGGGAGATAATGTGCCCTTCTGGGGCTTTTTCTGCCAAGCTGTGGTTACATAGCCATAGCCTGGGAAGAGCCTTTGGAAAGGATCACATACCGCTGTTTCCATTTTTTGACCGTTGCACCACACATCCATAGTGTCCTTTTCTGTGAAGGAAAAGAAAAGGTAGAAAGAACAAGGTTGTTGTTTGTTTGTTTGTTTGTTTTGTTGTTGTTGTTGGGTTTTTTTTGTTGTTGTTGTTTTGTTTTGTTTTTGGGGTTTTTTTGTTTGGTTGATTTTTTGTTTTTTTTTTTTGTCCCTACAAACAAAGATCTAGGGGTTTTAAAAATCTGTTGAATTTTACTTCAATTCCCAAAAGTTCCTAAGTAGCTGTAGTACCTCAGCTACAGGGTTTGTTCTCATGTTGGAGGGAGAGGCAGAAAGATCATCAACTTTTGCTTTGAAGATACATTTTTACCCCTCCCTAGCCCTGGCTGTTAACACTGTGTTGTTCTGAATAGTGCCAGAGATACTCTGACAGTCTTAAAACCCCTGCCTAGCCCTGGCTGATAACACTGTTGTTCTGAATAGTGCCAGAGATACTCTGACAGTCTTAAAATGAAAAAATTAAAAGACAGAAAAGTAAAGTAATTTCTGCTAATTACTTGAGTGCTGGTTATTCAATAAATCTCTAACTCTTTTTCCAGGTCAAATTAATTCAAAAGCAGCATTATTTAACATCTATTAAACTGTCTGTATTCTTAATATTTCGAAAGCACCAAGTACCACTTTAAATATCAGTCTTAGGGGTTTATTGAACTTGAAACAGAATATTCTTTTACTTCTCCCAGCACATCCTCCTTAAATTACTTTGCTGTAGAATTCCTGTCATTGACACAACATCAGCAGAGAGCTGAATCCTGCTTGCCTTTCCAGTAAGCATAGGGAGATTAAAATTCTGTGAAGACTTATCTGTTTCTGGCACTAAAACTGTCTTTCTTCATTGCTCCCCTTCGTCTTAGGGCAGTTCATTTTGTCCTGAGGTTTAAGAAGAAATCATAGTCTGAGATCTCTTGTCTCCAGCTCTAACCATACAGCAATGCCTAAGTGGAAGTTTTCCCACTAGATGCCATGGACAAATTCCTCAAGGGATCCCTTCCTCCCACCTGCTTGTAGTGTAACTGGGAAAGGGAGGACAGAAGAGAAGCAATGTATTGCCTTACTATTATGAAAGTGAAAGAACATCATTGGAAGGTTTTAATTTAAGTTTGTAGATAAGAAGTGATGCAGAAAAAAGGAAGCTCACCAATCTATCAAAAATACGGAACAACATTGTTGCACTTCAGATAAAGACTTCTTGACCACGGCTGATGATTTTTGGAAGGAAAGTCTGGTTACCTGCTGAACAAACTCAGACCCACATGAGGTTTGATCACAATGCAGGTAAAATTTCTGTGACAGGCTTCCCCTGGAGAGCTGCCTTGCTAGGGCAGCTCTATGGATGCAGCAGCAGTAATGCCTCCCAACTTTTTTTTCCCCCAAATCTAGACCACGCTGCTCTAGACTCACATATGTAAAAGACCATTACTTTTCAGACTGTCTTTGGCATCTCATTCCAAACTTCCACACCCCCCAGGATTTTATACTGCGTAAGAGCTACCCACTGAACTGTGCTTTCTCTTAATTACCAGTTTTTAAATGCACACAAGTTTATTCAAAGGCAGCAACATGTACTCACTCAATGTTTACTTACCTAGAACAATTCTATAGTCTGTACCTCCCAAGTTCAATATCCAAGTATTGGTTGTTTTTAACCTGTTCTCTATATACTGCTTGAGACTCTTTCCATTGATCTCCAAAGTATATTCATATGCAAAGCCACTCACTGCATCAATGTTAATAGCAGCTTTAGTTTTAGTAGCTCCAACAGTGAATGTTTCTTTACCCACTAATTTAAACATCCATTCTCTTCTTATTTCTTCCTGTAGAAAACAAACAAACAAACAAATAAAGACAGTGGGTATTAATTGAAAAACCTGAGTGCAAGTTTTAATATTAAAAAATTGAACTGGAACTCAGGAGACAGCTCAGTACTGAACTGCTGTTTGGGAATCAATGCATACACGGTGCTTTGTGTGCACAGAGTGCCTCTGCCCAAGGACAGCAAAGCACTTCATGAATACTCACACCTTAATTGGAACTGAAAAAAAAGAATGATGCATTCTATTAAAGCAGATCATTAACTGAATGTAGCTCACTCGCATTTATTAGTCTTTTGTTTGTTGTGATGTGTGTTGCATGGAAGTGCACTTATATAATCTGTATCACAGTGAATTTTGAGCACATAGCAATTTCACCTTTCCATCAACATAGACAACACGCTTTCCTGAAGTGGTCCCATGTTCAAATTCAATCTTATGAACACCATCACTTAAAGCTACTTCCCAAACAGCCACCAAATCTGTCATCTTCTCTAAGTGGCTGTACCGAGACCTAAGGAGAAACCAACAAAGTAAATTAATTGTCATTGAAAGTTCAAGTCCCAGTGTCTGCAGTTCAAAGCTTTACTGCTGCTTCTGCTTTTGTATTTGCACTTTTTGCAAATACAAAATGAGACTTGAAAGAATAAGCTTACAGAACTGCTTATATTTTCATGTTTTTCAGACATTCAAATATGACAAAACATCACAAAATATAAACAGTTAAACAGACTCATTTTGACAAACAGTACAAAGACACAGCTACCCATCTAACCTCTAAAACTCCCATTTCAGGTGAAAATAGGTAACAAAATTATATTTAGTTTTAAGATCCTCCTGGACAGTTCTGCTATTTCTTGGTAGGCAATAAATTATATTATTTGATTGGTCTCAAAGAAGCTTTTTAGACTTGAAAAAATAGTATGGCCAGTTTAGCTATTTGCTGTGTTAACAGATTTGTCTCTAATCTCATAAACACTACCTACATCATTTGGATATGCAACTCTGCACACACAGACACAGGGGAATGGATCTGGCAAGATATCCTTTTATTCAAGGAATTTTTAAAGATTAGATACAGTCATAAGTGACCACTGGAACTGTGGATATCTTTCCAAATCTGTTCATATCACAGTTCTGATTTTTTACCTTACTTCATCGTCACAGACAGTAATCTCCTCACCAGATGCCATAGAAGCCAAAAGAGCTTTTAATCCAATTAGCAGCAAGAAAAAATAGAAAAGCAGAATAGTAGGAGAGAAGCGCTGAAGTCTAAAGTTTCATCATTTTCTCCAGCTAAGATAAAGGACATTTTTAAAAGCATCATTAACTAACGTGCAGTGCTGTGGTATATATGATAAAATAAAAACACTTTAAATATAACCATCTTTCTCTAAGACAGAAAGACAAGCGTATTTTAAAAAACATTGCATCTTACAAAACCAAGTAACAGCTAGTAAAGTTTGTCCTACCTTTACTAGCTCCTCATAACTTTGTCAGTTACTGGATGGAAAAATGGGCTGCCTGATTTGCAAGACAAAGCCTAGAAATTAACATCTTGACCAAAACAGGAACCCAATCCAGAGCTGCCCATCTCAGTCCCAAACCGTAATGAATTTGGGACTGGAAATAGCACAGGCAGTAATTTCACCTCCTCCCTTTCTAAAGCACTGTAGCAGCTTTCAACAAGCACATTAAAAAATTTGACCTGGCAATTCAGTCACAAAACATATGTGAGCCACAAGGAACTAATTTCTTACTTAAGAGGATTTTAGACCACGATGGTGTTTTACAACCACTGGTTTTTCATGTATTATTTTCACTCATTAATTTCATCATGATCTGTCACGTCAGTACCTATCAATAAACAAACACGTGCTAATAAATGCCGAGGAGTTGTTTTGGCTCTCCTGAAGTGTCTGGCTCCGGCGGAGGCGGCATCCCCGGCACACGGGGGGAGGCGGGCGGGGAATATTTCCCTGCTCTGCTCCAAGGAGCAGGCTCGGCACAGACCCCGTGTCCCGGGCAGGGATCAGCACAAGGGGCGGCCTGGGGCTCGCAGGGGATGCCACAAGAGAGTCCCGGAGAGCCCAGAGCCTTCACCACCGCGGGCAGGCCGCAGTCCTGCGGCGCGGGTTGTAGGCATCATTTAGGATCAATGCTGGAAGGGTTAGGAAGCATCCCAGATCACACAAATTCCTTTTTTAATTCCTTTCCCCTCAAATCATGGTGATGAAGCAATGCACGTTTATCTGGCACCAAGCCCGAAGGCAGACTCCAGGCCAGGGGTGTTTGCTGAAGGCCGGCGGATCCCAGCGCATCCCGGGGAAAGCCGTGCGCTGCTGCAGCGGGAGCGGCCCCCGCTCCGAACAGGGACACAGCACCGCTGCTCCCACCGCCTCTAACACTGACCAACTCAGCAGCCCCAGGCGCTATTTACCCCTTTACACGGAAGGGCTCGTTCTGAAAGCTAGGCTGGGATTACGGCTCCCAGACCATCCACCTAATCCCGGCAGCGCTCATCGCGGGGTGGCATACCGAGAAATGCATGCGCTCCGAGGACGGCAGATCTACCCCCACCGTTACCGCCAGCAACGAGCTTTTTTCCTTTTTTTACCGTCTTTATTTTTTGTTTTTATTAGCCCCGCGCCCCGCCGCAGCCGCTCCCGCCGTGCCCCCGCTCCTACCTCCGCCCGGTCTCCTCCCCTCGCCTCCCGCGCCGCAAAATGGCGGCGCCCGCGCAGCGCCGCCCCGCGGCCCCCCCGCCCGCCGCTCCGCTCCCGCCCGAGCGGCTCCGCGGCCTGAGGAGCGGCCCTTCTCCTGCCCTGCCGCCCTCGCCATGACCGAGGTACTCTGCTGGCCCCGGGTGTCGCTGCTGGGTGGTTGGAGCGGGACAAAACGCGGTGCAGCAGTCCGTGAACCCGCGGAGCCGCCGCCGCCTCCGTGAGGGCTCCGCGCGCGCTGGGGGAGCCGAGGGCCGCTGCTCTGGGGATCCTGCAGAGGCGAATTTAACTCATTGCGCGTTCTGCTTTCAAGTGGGGATCGGGAAAACTGATCGTGTGTTAAGTGCGCTTTTCCCCAAAGTGCTTTGCAAATCCTATTGGAGCTTCTCACAGGCTCTCCTGTAGTGGCCTCTTGGGTGTTTGGGGTTGGTTTGCTTTAATTTGTGGGGATTTGGTACCTTCTGCTGCACGGCTGATGTGAAGAACTCAGGTTTCTGCCTCTTCTTCCCTTTCTCCCAATGCAGCAGGAGAAGGCAGAGTGGGAAAACCTAAACAGGATATTAATGCGTCATGGGTTGAAACCCGTGAGTCTTGCTGCCCCCCAAAGCTGCGGAGATACATCAGGTAAGGAAATGTAATTTTTGTGTTTGGAAATAGTAACCCTAAGTTTATAAGTTCATCTCCAAAGCTGTCCCTTCCTAGTGGCAGCAAACAGGCAGTCTTCTTTGGCTATTAAAACACTTTCATTGTGACTTTGTTTATGCTCTGTATCTCCAGATATGATTGTCCTAGACCATCAGTCTTCTCAGGGAATAAGACTTGCATTAAAAACGCTGGTGGAAGACACTGAGCGACAGCAGAAGGTGATGCAGGGACTTATGGAGGCAAATCGATGTCTTAGGTAAGACAGTGGAAGGAACTTACCTGCAGAGTAAAAGTACTATCAGTGTGCATCTCCAGAGGCTTAAGACCTTTTTTCTGAGGTTATTGTTCAATATGCAGCAATGTTGTCCCAGTTCCTTTCAAGCTCTTCCCTTGTTTCATCTGCTTCTTCTTCTCATATCAGTGTATTTCCCACACGTGCTGCCACAGGATGTTATCCAAGGTCAGCACATAATGTCAGGTGTGTGCTTCCTGCCCTGTCTGTAGTGAAATGAGTTTAAGTTAAAAGCAAGGATTCATTTCTTTTTTCAGAGATGTGGTACGACTGGAACAAGGTCGGGCATCTCGGCAAGAGCAACGGGCTAATGATTTGGAAATTGTGGTGAAAAACATTAAGGCCAAAATTTGTCAGCTGGAAGATGAAACAATAGCTAAAGCATGCCAGCAACAGAACCAAGTCAAGGAGCTTCAAAAAGAGCAGCAGGCTTCACGGGTAATTCAGATAGTGCTGCCTGAGGATTCAAACTTTTGACTCATAAAAGATCTCAAAATATTTATGCTGATCTAAATAAACATGAATTGTGGGTCATAGGGTTAGTACACTGTTTATAGCTAAGTATTTTCAAACTATGCAGAATTTTCTACAAATAATTTAGAAAGATGTCTGTGTCCCTCTTCCACTGTCTCGTCAGCATGGCTAAAACCCAAGCACTCGTTTTCCTTGGTTCCAGGTTTGGAGCCTGGCCTTGTACAGTCCAGTCAGCTTGTGGTCAGAGCAATTCAGTAATGCTCCCATTGCCTGTTCACAGGTAAAATACCAACAGCAGCAGGAAAAGCTGCAAGAACAGGAAGAGATCATTGCCCGCTTGCAGAAGGAGCTGAGCAGAGCTGGGAGGGAGGAGCAGCAGCGAGCTGACACTCAAAACAAAATGTTTTGTCAGTTTTGCAAAAGAGCTCCCAAGTCTGTCCTGGATCAGCGGTAAGTGATTCTCTTCTACTGCTGAATCCCTGCAGCATTAAATGAAGAAACAGATTTTAATGTAATGCTTCTTGATATTTCTATGGGGAAAAAAAAGTAATCTGGAGACTTTAGGAGTACAAGACAAAATATGAAGTCTTGTGAAGGTACCTCAGTGCAGTGATATTTTTCTTTTGTGAAACTAAGCCAGATAAATCCATGCCAGAAATTTAAAAATTGTCACCCGCTGCCCACACTAGATGTCAGCAAAGGGAAGGGAATGATTCACTCTGCTCTGTAGCTGCAGTGTCGGCTAGGATGATCTCATCCTGGGATTCTAACATTTAAAAATGTAAGTTAAAAAGGAACAAACCCCCCAGCAAACACCATCCTTAGCCCCCCCAAAAAAGAGCCTTTCCAATTTTGGGAAGTGATGTTTGCAACTGCTGACTGCAGGCTTGCTTGCAACCTTCCAAGTACTTTTGGGTAAGTTCCCAAAGTGTCACAAGGCTGTGTCTCTTGCCAATAGGATTTCCATGGCTCTGCTACATTCAGACATTTGCCAATTCCTAGCCCTCAGGTAGCCATTGCTTTATTGTGCTGATAAAAAATCAGCTTTCTAGGCCTGGCCAGCAATGTTTACCTGGGAAGCTTTTAAGAGGGATTGTGTGTGCTCAGCTTTTTGCTTGAGCCCTCACTATATCAGAGGACTGATCACTGGATTTGGTTCCCTGTCCTCCCTCATCTGTCTCTCCAAACCAGACAATCTCAGAATGCTCAAGACACTTTATTTTGATTGTGCTTCTTTGTTAATCTTCCTGGGCAGCCACAAGCATAAGATGAGGAGGTTGGTGGGCAGATTTAACTTTTTTCTCCTCTTGAATATTTTGCTGTTTCTAAACTAGTACAGATTCAATGTGTCTACTTTTCCATTTTGGCAAAATGTGACCATGGTTGTCTGGTATGAGAGAAACTCCACTGTTTGGAGCAGCCACTTCCAAAGTGCAGTGCAGCTGTGTAAGCTGACCTGTTCCTCTGGGTTGGTCATAGTATGAGTTTTGTGAGAATATCTGAAATTCAAAATTAATTTTTCCTTTCTTCAGGTACCTTTGTCTAATTGACTATTATGAATCTCAAATTAGTCAGATTAAAAAGGAGCTGAGGTAGGTCTCATTGAATGCCCTGTGGTTCTACTGTTCAAAATTTTTTTAGCCCTTACTGTTCTTAAATCTTACAGTGGTAAATATTTTGTGCTCCAGGTATCGCTATCATGTAAGAAATATCAAAGGGTTATAATGGTCATGGAAATTTAGATTTTTTTCCCCAGAATAACTGGCTGTCAGGCTAAGCAGCTTCTCAGTCAGGAGACCAGGACAGTTAGGAGGCTTGGGGTATTCAGATTCTTGAACTATAAGTCTTTCTTGCTTTCTTTCTTTTCTTTCCCCTTTCTCTTTTGCCGTGGTTCACAGGCAGAATTACTGCATTAGCTGTGCTCAGTTGATTGATCTCCCAAAACTAAAGGTTTTCAGCTCCATCCCAGTGCCTGCATGGCACAAAACAACAAACAGATACCTGAGACGTTCCTGTAGCTTGAGATTACTGTTGCCAAAACTGAAATGGGATTTGCTTGTACTGGAGTTTCTCCTGTGGATAAGTGCATTTCATTAGCATATGAAACAGCTTTCCCAGAAATTAGAGCAGGAATCTTAGGGCAGAATTTCTATTCTATTTACTTGGTAGTTTATGGAAACATTATTATCATACATAACTGCTAGCTAAATCAACTTAAATTTTTGAGCTAATTGAACTGCAGTAAGCTGAATCAATTTATTTTTCCCAACAGGCAATATAAAAAAGATGAAGACGAGGTGCAGAGAGAAGTAAAAAACAAGGAAGAGTTCTTAAATCTAGATGCTACTCCTAATTACAAAGCACTGCTCATGGTATGGAACTGCCAAGAATAAGTCAGTGCAGATCTCTCAATGGTAACCCTTCAAGAGCCACATAGAAACATCAACATGTTTGTTTTCTGTCCCTTGTTCTTGTCATGTCTTCTGAACTTGTAACCTCTGTGGGCAGAGTTCCCTGTCCTTGTGCAAAGATTCAGCAAAATGTTGTGAGTGTGCTGAGGGCTGCACAGACCTCCTTTAGTCACAGTGTTCCATCTGGGGTCTTGGTGGACCACCAGGCTCTTGGTGCATCATCTGAGTCCTCATCCATGCTGCTTTGCTGTCCAGGCAATTGGGAACCCTTCTTAACATGCACATACTTTAAATTGTTGAAGCTTGTTCATTATGAAATGAGGGCAGTAAAAGCAATAACCCAGTCTGTGTTGCAGTCTTTCCAGAAGCAACTTACTGAAACAAAAGCCAAGAATGAACAGCTTTTGCTTGAAAATATAAATCTCAAGAAAAACTTGGAAATAAGGTGAGAAAGGATGTGATCCTTTGTAAGGCCATTTCAATAGACTTTGCTTAACAAAGCACCAACAATTGTAAAAGTAAAGTGTGAAATCTGTGATCAGAGAAATGAGATATGGCAGCAACAGCCACACTCTTCTCCCTACACTGTTAATAACAGCTGCTAATGGTTAGTTTGCTCTTTATTGCTGTTGTAGAAATGTAGCAGAATTTAATTTGCAGAATGATTTTTTGGCACTGGCAAAGCTTTTTTACTTTTTTGCTTGGATGAATTTTATAGATACCTTCCAATGCAAGACATATAACAAGGTACTTTTTCTTTCTAGCAGGCCAACTGCACAGGAATTAAAATTTTACAAGCATCAAGTGAAGAAACTACAGAAAACTTTAAAGAAAACTGACCAGTAAGTATATTCTTTCAGGGACTTCCATGAATCCTCTGGACTTCTGAAGGCAAGGTTACTCTGCAGCCTGTAATGTAGAGAGTATCTTATAGAGAATGTGCCTTATCAGCATTCTTTGGAGCCTGGTTGTGGGCAGCAGGTGCTGCTGGATCTCTAAAGCCCTCTATTTCTGAAATGACAGCAGGGTCTCCAAATGGGGGCACAGCAGTGTGGGGTTTTTTATTTCATTTTGTCTTTCTGGATTTGATTTGAGTTCTTTTGCTGGCAATATGTACAGGGACATCTCTGGTGTTCGCTGCTTCCATAAGCTGTAAAGGAAGCTGCTATTGGTTTCATTTTGGCTTATGAATGGGAAAGTGTGAGTTGGCAAAATGTTGCAGCTACTGAAGTTATGTCCATATTATTCTTAGAAATTGACTGGTTTTTCTAAAATATTGCTAAGAGAATACATGGAAGATAGAGAAGTTCTAGTACCAACAAAGTGCTTTTATCTGTAATTTCACTTAGTCATTTGTCTGTGTGTATACTGAATGCTAAATATTTTATAGCCTGAAAAAGACATCACTTAAACTTGAAAATAAATAGACATGTTGTATATATTTAAATTGTCTATTCTCTCGTGCAGTAGGTATCATTTAGATGAAAAGCAGTAGTGAGCTTTGTATAATAAGCAAGGAAGAGGTGTTCCAGCAGAAGTGGGTAACAACTGAGCTTGGAATTTGAACCTTTAGAGTAAAATTCTGGATTTTAGGTCTTCAGCCATAGTAGAACTCTGGCAACAGAAAAACTGGTGGTGTCCCTTCTAAATCAGCAAGCAGTCTGGCATAGCCTCAGCCTGGAGACTTGAGATAAATTAATGATATTTGCATTAGGTATTGTGTTGTCAATCTGTGTTACCTGGGTCTGATGGAATTCTATTGCCCAGCATCACAACATGGATATTTACTTTGTAGGTTTGAGTTTAAGTGCTACACACCTGGTTCTTCCACCAAGTTAAAAGGTAACATCTCCTGCTAAGGCTGCTTGTGTGACTGACTGTGTGTATTTTTGTGCAGATTTTCAGGGAGTAGGACTGGAGAAAAAAAAGAAGAAAATAAAGACTCTGGGAGAGTTGCAAGAGTGGATCAGCTGCAGGCAGCTTGCCAGCAATACTTGCAGGTACCCAAATTGTGTCTGTTCTGCATGTTTCTAGCAGTGTTACAATGAAATATTATACAATATTTATATTCTGTTTAGCTGTGTTGACTGGAGCGTGCTGGTCTGAGGCTAAGAATGCCTTTCAAATCCTCTGTGCAAGAGGAGTCGTGTTCTGGATTTGGCAGTCAGTGTGGGCTGGTTCTTGTTCTGTCTCAGTGCAAACTACCTGAAAACACAGCAGGGCAGCAGACACTAGGCTGGTAAATATGATTTAGCTGAAATCTGTTCAGGACAGGGGGTTTTGTTCAAAATCTTGGGTGATAATGGCCTTTATTTTTCTTCTAATTAAAAAGCCTAAATATAATAAAACTTAGCAAACTGTAAACTGTGGATAAATGTTAACTATCCCTATATATATGTACACACACTATATATATATAGGGATATATATTTACACTATATATATATACACTATATATGTATATACTATATATACTTGCATTACTTCTACATATCTTCTGGCTAGTATATGTTGAATGTTTAAAATTCATCAATAGTAATTTTGGAGCTATTTATGACTTAATTTTAGACAATCATGACTGTGATAGAGAGGGATTTTATTACAAAACATCATACATATTTGAGCAATAACATTTGTTATTTGTTCTTGAAGGTTTTGTCCCATATTGATTCCATATTGCAAAGCCCAAGAGCTCCTCCATTAATATTCAGGCCCAGCAAAGGGCCAATGCAAAATTACACTAAAGAGAATGGACAGGGATGTGGATTTGAGCACCTTCCACTCACTGTAGAAATGTGGGCAGATCAGCTCATAGCCCTAAAGGTAACAACACGTTGTTGTACTCTGTTTCTTGGCCTTCTTTTCATCTGCTCTCCTCTCCTCCATCCCTCCCTATGAGTAGTTGTGGGGGTTTTTGTGTGTAGCTTTTGTTATTGCCTGACCTAGTGTTAAATTTTACAAATAATCTGTTGTCCATGTGAAGTGTGTACCAGAGATACTTCTCTGTGTAAATATTTTATTTAATTTTATTAACTAAATCCCTGAGAAGAAACTTAAGCTTTTGAGTCTGGACTTCCCACATTAATGATGGTGCATTCTCTCCCTTCCTTTTGTCTTTTTGATCCAAATACAAGTGAAATAGTTTTGTTTAAAGCCAAACTCTTTGTTACAAATACTTCCTATTTCACTGAAACTGTAATACATAGCCAATATAATATTTTTCACTCTGTTCTTTTCAAATCAAAGAATGTCAGCAAGACACTTCTTAAATTCATGAAAATTTAAACCTTAACCTCTCCAGTGCTGAAATGTTTTCTGCATACGAGAAACAGAAAAACGCCTGTTTCTGTAATAAAAACAACTTTAAGCAGTTTCTAAAATAAGTTGGCTTCCCTCCCTGCTTTTAAAAGGATTTGCATAGGTCCTTGAGAAAACTGTCTCTGGAATTGCTGCCTTGGAACACTAAAGATCCACAGGATAACAGAGAATCCATACGAGTTGAAGACCTCCAGTTGATAGTAGATGCAATTTTGGAAGAACTGGAACATAAGGAAAAGGTAATTCTTACCAGAGATTTATAATCACAAGTTACTGTGGAATTGTTAAACGCATTCTTCACACAGTGATTAGATTGGTGCATTTGAAAGCCTTGCAGCATTTAAGAAATACCTGTTTGAAGACATTCAATAGTCAAAGACTGTTTTAACATAATGGATGAATTCACCTTGGGGAAGATTGCTTTAATCAAAGGCACTTGACCAGCAGTGAATTTGCATTGCCCTGTAGTCTCAGGAATTATCCTGTTCTCTCTCAGGGCTGAGAATACATAAATGCTTCTCTCAGAGAAGGAAGCTTTTGAAAGAGTATTTTGAGTTTGGTATATGCTTGTTCCCAAAAACTATTGAAACTATGTCTTCAGATTTAAAAATATTTGAAAGGCTGAGATTTCATAGGGGAAGTTACCTGTTCTTCAGACTGGTTTTAAGAATGTTTCACAGCTTAAAGCACCCTTGCCTTGTTAAGCAGTACCATTGATGAGTTCTTCCTGCTTGCTCCAGAACAGCCAGACACAGTCCTTGCAAACCCTGTCTGCCATAGTCTCTCACTTCCAGAAGTTGTTTGATGTGAATTCTCTGAGTGGTGTTTATCCACGGATGAACGAGGTGTACATAAAGCTGGGGGAAATGACCAATGCCATGAGGAACCTGCATGAGCTCCTGGAACTAGGTAAAGACTTACCACCTGCTGCTTGCTCACACCATTCCAAAAAAAAAGGAGACAGGTGAAAAGCTGCCCTCTTTATAGAAAATAATGTTGAGCTGTTGAGAAATTAATTAACTAGATGTTTCCTTCACTGGGAAGACAAAAATACGTTCCTGTCAATTTATAGTTCAAATAGCAAATCCCCATTATTTGTAAGCCTTTAGCAGTTGCTGAGGAATAACAGGGAGGCAGAAGAAGAGAATAACAAAGCACAAAGCTTTTTTTTTTTTTTGATGAGCTGACTTCATAATTGTTGTTCATTCTCCACTTGAAAGATAACAAGTTTAAGGGAGAAAAGAATTCTGCCTTGGATGTAGATTTCTACTCAGTAATTCATTCAAGTGTAATTGGGTCCAGTCCTCAGCAAGTTCCATCTTATGCTGCTAAACTTAAAAACCAAAACAAGTTGTTGAATGTCAAAAACTGTCAGTACTCAGAGGTGTAGTTGGTTATTTCCCTTCTGGTGGGAACTTCTGTAGAACAGCAGCTGCTGCTGGGTTAAAAGGTTGGGCTGGGCTGTAGGATGTCCAGCCCCAGAGCCCCTGGGCTGCTGAGCTGAGCCTCGTTCAAGGAGGGAAGCAGTGTTCCTGCCTGCAGCCAGCATGGGAGATGAAGAAACCTCACCTCCCCCAAATAACTGCAGCTCAGAGGATGCCTTATCCAAGCCTAGTTCTTTTGAAATTGAAGGAGCAAAGGACAAGGAGGCTGCTGCCTTCAGTCACAGCACTACAGATAGGTTAAAATTCAACACCAAAACAGGTTCTGGGTGTTAACAAAAAACATCCTCCTCCAAACGTTTCCATGTTTGTTAAGCAGGTTCCTTATTGGCCTAGCCCCTACAGTGTGTCTGCTGTGTCACAAGAACCTAATGAATAACCCCTTCTCTCTATATATAATTTCAGTTGGCTGATTTCCACTGACATTGTAAAGGTGCACTTTAGTACCCTCTCTGCTGTGAACACACAGCTCTGCCAAGGTTTTTTTAGCTACTAAAGGATTAGTGAGAGAATCCCCATTCCTAGCTAACATTTGTTTATTTCTTACCATTTGTTTATTTCTGTTTTCTGTGAATGATGGAATGTATATGCCTAGATCTATGAAAACCAAATAAAATCTGTGCACCTGCAAGAATTCAACTGTGTCTAAAATACTTCCCTGTTATTACTGTTAAAAGAATCATGAGGTGTTTGTTTTTCCACAGACAGTTCAGCTCCACCCACTGTGGTAGTGGATACTGTTGGGAAACTGTGTGACATCATTAATAAGAACGTGACTGAGCAGGTACAGCAGCTTCTGGGCACCCAAGACATCCACAGGTATGTGGGGCTGTTCCACTGCTGACCATTCTGCAAACATCAAATGTAGTAATTGAGAACTGGCAGAAACTGATGCTGAAAGAAACTTTGATCATTTGTTACAAAGTCAGTGAGCTGGGACAGCACAGGTGTTAGTTACTGCTGTCCTGCTTGAAACAAATCTTGTATCCTGTCAAAAAGATAAAGCTGACAGAGGGAAAAATTGAGGCCAGAAGGTTCCAAAACACCCTCTGGTTTGCATGGATAATGTGATCAAACAAGCCTAATGGGATACATGTTTCATCAGGAGACAAATCCAGCACCTGGGTGGGGAGGAGAAAGTGATGCAAGTCTCAGATGTAATATTGAAGTGATCTAGTTGCCAAGGCAGGGTTTGCCTCAAGCTGCCTACAAATACTTTAGAAACTGGACAAATCCAGTTTTGCATTCAACAGGTAACAGCCACGTCTAGGTGGTAGCAGACCCTAAGGGCTTGCATTCAGCATGTGCTTTACAGACAAACCAAGAAGGGAGCAGGCAGCAAGTCTGACACATGCTGAGTTAACAATACTCACTCCCTCACCCTTTCTGCACTCACTTCTCAGTTTTAACTGGAGAACAGCTGCTTATAAAGCATTTCTTGCTCTACCTCCAAGGCAGTTATACCAGCCACCCCCAGGCAGTATATTTAGCATACACAGACAAATGTTCCAGGCCCCAGACTACCTGGAGCCATGTGAGGGGGAAAGGAAGGATGTGTATACAGCATTAATAGTGAAATCAGAGATCCTTGTGACAGCTCCCTTGTTGGCTGCAGGGTTCAGAACTGGAGAACAGAACAGTGACGTCCATGGTTTTAAATACTAAGTAGCAGTATTTTCACAAAGCCATGGCACAGAATGAAAAAACAGCCAAGGAGATGAACTTGCCATGTCCTTGCACCTCTTACCTGATTGTCTCACTTTCCATTCCAGTATCATCACTAAGCTTGAAGAACATGAGTGCTTCTTTCCACCTTTTCAAGCTCTCATTCAAGATTTGTTGTGTCTTCTAGGTGAGTAATATTTGCAACAGTAATTATTTTCATGCCAACACTTCCTCATATAACTCTAAACAGTTAACAAGTGTTTTCTTTACTCCTGCTGTGCTAAAACAGGAGGAGGATGTGAGGGAAGGTGCTGCCTTTTGCCTCACTCTCCTTCTTTCCACCTTTCCTCAGGAAGTGACCAAACCACTTCATTTTCCTTTAACATGGGGTTGCATTTACTTAAGCATATTACTTATAAGCCAAATTGATTTTTTTCTGAAAGCATTAATAGGTCTGAGGAGTTTATTTAATTCACCATCTCTTTAAGTTAGAATTTTGTTTGAACTGAAAGGTGTTCTGGGTTCATAAGCCTAACCCTTTTCCTTTATATTCTGTTGCAGAGATCAGTAACGTGGATGATATTTTACCTGCAGTGCAAAACCTGAAATGGGGAGCTGGTTGTGGGTGACTCTGCTCTTCCTGAGCAAGATTTCTCTTACCTGTGAATGTACCTCTTGGTGCACATGCACATGCAGCTACCTCCTAAGCAATAATTACAGATTTTTTTTACATAAATAAAAGTTGCTGCATTTTTAATTTTTTTTATTTTAATTCTTGGTCAGTTTAAGAAAAACTTTAACTACTGTCAACTGGTCTACTCAATCCCAGAGAGAGGCCCAATATACTCTGTATCAGTGCAGGAAACTGAACCTAGCACAACACCAGACAAATTCTAGCCATTTTTAATATTGCTGACACAGTAAGTGTGAAGTAAAGATGCTCTTACTGCCATAGCCATCAACTTACACAAATGCTCAATCTTGGTTTTCTGGAGAGCCTCTTTTCAAATGTTGTTCGCATTTCCAGATCAGTTTGAGATGGGAAACATTGTTACTCAGTGAGTATTCTCTCTGATTATGGACTGAGGCAGACTGGATTAATGTAATCTAGGCCAAAAATACTTGAAATTTGCTTCATGTGATGGTTTGAAGTTACCATCGTTGTATTTCAAAAGTCAGTTTTAGAAAGGATTAGATCAAGTCTCTTATGCAAGACAATTAGAAGTTTATTGTACAGAAACAAGTACACCAAGCTTCCAAAAATATTTTGCCTCAGTATTATTAAAGCTTAGTTTACAAAAGTTTGCTGTTCCTCAGACAGAATCTGGGTTTACAAGATTTTGAAATGTACTGTAACAAAGGACAAAACCAGTTAAGGCGTCACAAACTAAAACCTTAATGACATCCTGGTAAGGTCATCTCCCTGCTTTTGGAAGCTCATTATTTACATGCCTGCAGCCACAGTCAGCTAAGGTACTTCTGAACAGTGGACTACCAACTTCTAGTTTCTCAAAAAAAAAAATAGCTGTTAAAGAGTTTCTCTTTTAAAAGATTCTGTAGCCCTACGGCTGAAGAATACTGTTTCAAAATGTATTCTTTTCAAAGTACGCCACTGCCATGTTAAAACAACATGAACACGTTCCTAGGGCCATCAGACTGCCAAACAAAGTAATGACACTTGGCTGACAGTCTAAAATCTCCCCAGGCACAACCCTTCTTTAAGAGAGGTTTCACACTTAGAGGTCCTTTGAGGCGGGGTTTGCCAGAAATAGCAAAAATAAAGGACTTATTCTTTAAGGACAAATTATTCCCTGTGTGGGGGAAAATATGTTTAACTTCAGTGAGAACTAATCCCTGAATAGGATCATTAAATTTGCATGTCCTGAGCTGGAGCCTGCTTCAAATTAGCAATGACAGTGCAAAACATGTTAATTACAAGAGATATGTACATCCATATGAAGTTGAAAAATTAGTAACTTATGTACATGAGAAGAAATCAGATTTTCTTGCGTCTGCTCCTTGTCAGCTCATACCTGCAATACAGACACAATAAATAATTACCATAGTTGTATAGTAATTCTTAACATTTTTAACTGGCACAGTAGAGAAAATCTGGGCTGCTTTCTTGCTTCTGCTTCACAGGCAGCACAGCAAAGGAGGCTCCAGAGATGGCCTCAAACTTCACCTGTTCACCAGAAACTTTGGGTGCATCCTTTTTTCCTCTTTCCATAATTGCCCTGAGACACATACACAAGCTGGCCAAGGAAATGTGGTTTTCCTATTGGAATATTGGCTCACTGCCTGTGCAGATGGCAAGCTCCTGGACTACCCACACTGCATTCCTCAGGCTCCACTGAAGGAGAAAGAAGGAAGAACTCCTGCCATTTACTAAAGACCCAGAAGTGAAAAAAACACCCAAGCCTGGTTGTTCTGCTCAGACCAGGAACATACAAACCTCAGAACCACAATGAATGTATAAGCAAAACTATAAGTGGCTTATTATAATAGTTTCTATAAATGCTTTGTAATTAAAGTTTTATCATACATATATATTGCTGATCAGAGTATTTAGTTAAGATCTTTATTCAAGTTAAAATTTGTTGCAAGGTTACTTTAATAAACAAAATTCTTTTACTTATGTGCCCCTGTGGCTTTTATGGCAACTTTAAATATGCTGAGGACTATAATTGACACAGGCATCTCATTAAAGCTGTCTCACAGGGCAGGCACTGCACAGCCAGTGGATTAACACACAATTTAGATAGAACTACCAGATTAGCTCAAATTAGTCCTGCATTTGCAGGTCAAATATTCTCGCTCACCCAAACACAGCCCAGTTACCAGCACTCACTCCCACAGCAGTCATGCAAGCTCCCAGCAAAGCAGTGGGCAGGGTTTGGAAGCATGGAGATGAGAACTTACCATTGGGCAAAACCTTTTATTAAATCCTCCCGGGACAAGTCAATGCGCACCTTTAAAAAGCAAATTTTATTTGTTTGTAGGTTATTCAGCATATAAATTGATTAACTAAGCTACCACTCCTCCCACGTCAGACCCACTTTCCAGCTGTGGGGCTGCAGCTCAGGCTTGAGGAAAAATGAAGCTTCCCACATTCCCAAGATAGTGTAGGCATGAACCAGCTCTGTTTCCTATAGCACTACTTGGAAATTTATCTGTCACTGAAGAAGCAATAGCAGTTTACTTTTCACAGAATCAAAGCTGTTCACAGAAAGTCAAAGCACCCTTCTGAAATGAGACCACACAGCTCCCACATGGATACAGCCTCATTTGAAATTAAAATCTGGCAGAAAAAGATTGTTTCCAGATTGCCAGTCCTATTGTTGAGAATCAGTTACTGGAGCCACTGGATTTCAGGAATAGCCCAGAGTGTTCAGTTCTGTTATATCTGTAGTGGAGATTCTTTAAACTTACTTTCCCCAGCTCCTTCCTCTCCTGTGAAATGAATGGCCTGCTGTTTTTCACTGCAATGTCCAGTGTCCTTTTCTTGACATTTTCCAAAGACTCGAAAAATTCAAACCTTGAAATAAAGTTTAAAAAGAAGAGACTTAAGGCAAAAATTAAAATCCTGTGAGCACCATTGGGCAGAATATAGTGACAGAGTACAGCATCAATGGCCAGGACTTTAACAGAGAAGGAACACACAGAAAAGGCAGTTCTAGAGTGAGGTTTTATCCACATTGCAGAAAACCTCTTCCAGACCTCATGAAAGATGACAACACTGTGTTCATACTGTCCACCATGCCAGGGGGAAGGAGGAAAACTTGCATCCATGATGAAATGCCATTTAACATAATTTTCACCCCTCCATGGAAGATGAGCATGTTTTCCATGCAATGTTCATTACTCAAGAGGAAATAGTCATGAGCCAACCCCCCAAGTTCACAGAGCAGCCTTGCACCACACCAAGAACAGACAAAGGCTGAAACCTGTGGCAATTAAATTCTTAGTGGCTCTGACTCAAGCCTCTGGCACACATGGCTAATGTCAAGTGAGTTTTGTCCATGCTAAATCACTCCTGTTCTGCCCACCTGAATAGCTTTTCCTCAAGTTAGAGCTGTGAAACAGGTAACGTGTTTTGGAGCTAAGCATTATCTTTAATTGAGGATGTACAGGATACGTCACAGTACTGAGGATTGGGAAAAGGAGATGCTCTTCCAGCTGCTGGGATGGCACTAAATCAGTGCAGTCACTTAAGAAGAGGCATAAGCAGAATCCTCAGCTTTGGTGTTTTGAGTGTTAAGGAGGAATATTTAAAAATATTTTCTCCATTTCTGACTTATACAGAAAGGACATAACACAGGAAAAATATAAGCCACCCAGGATCACCCAATTCACATATTTAATCTATACCTTCCTCTAATTATGGAATTAAAACCACCTCTCAAAAGAGCTCTACTTCTAAGGATTACTGTGTTTGGGTTTATGCAAAATACATTCCATTCCAGTGGCAGAGCTGTGACACTGTCAGCAAAGAGGTGGCAGCATTTTACCCTGCTCCCACCAAGCCTTGATGACAACATCCCCCTGTGTGCCCAAAGGGTGCTCCAGCCTCAAAAGGCTCTGTTTTTCTGCCTTGGACCAGGAAAGATGTCAGAATAAGCATCAGGCAAAGCAGTGTGAACAGAGCAGTAGGCTCTGGGAGGTACCTGAATGGGCAGATTGCCTCTGCCATGATAGGGAGTTAAACACAGCAGGAGAATGTCAGTTTGCAAAGAAGCAAATGCAGCCTGGGGGCAGGGAAGAGGCAGGGAAGAAGGAGTACCCTTCTTCCGGGGGACTTGCAACACCACAGGCAGAGATCATAACTATTCCAACCATAATAACAATAATTTACATTTTCTTACTTCTCATCGTATTGGGGGTTCAGAGTTTTTTTCTTAACAGAAGTCTTCTTCCTGCTTGTCCATCTTCTGTCTGGAAGCAGGTATATACGAACATATGGATCGACTCCACGATTGGAAGAGGGTACCAAGTTTCTGTTAAAAGAAAAACACACAAGCAAGGCAGGTTCTCTCACTGTGTGTTTTAACACCTTGGCTCTCTTGGCATCAGACCAACCCTTCACATGCCAAAAATATTCATTCCAGGAGTTGGAACATAAGCAAATAAAACTTTAAGATTGTTTAGTTAAAATCTTTACCCCTGAGGGTGTGGCCACTTATTGAGGTTCCTAAATTAACAATTACATATTCAGTCATAGGTATCAATCCTTGTCACGATGCCTATCTCAACACCCCAAGACACACACCAGTTGTCAGTACTGTCCAGAGGAAATTTTGGGTGGATGACAATGGAAGCATCTCTACTGCAGAGAGCACAACTCACTGGGTTTTCTCCCCGACCTGCTGCTGGCACTGACCAGAGCTGGGCACAGAGAGGCTGCACAGCTGGAAGCCAGCCAGTGCTAAGGCATCTCCTGCTGCACGTGGCTCTGCTCCAGCTTTGCTGGATGACTGACAGAGCTCAGAGAGCTCTTCCCTCTGTGAACCATCACAAGTGTTACCTGCAGCCGTTGACCAGCACGACGAGGCTCTGCCGGATGGAAGCGTAGCGCACGGTCAGCTGGATCTCCCCCAGAGGCATCTCAGTCCCACTGCAAGACATTGCACAGTCAAGGCTTTTAATTTGACCACTGAGCAGCCCACAGCAGACTAAAACCAGCTTTCAGGGCACCATCCTTCTCCCTGGCATCCTAAGGTCCAGCTGGACCACAGAGGTTCCACAGAAGCCCTGTCCCTGCCTGCTCTTCAGGTACCCGATTTCAGTCCCACAACACAAACTGCCAAAAAAGCCCCTGTGTGGCCCACTGTAGATGGAGCAGCAAAGCACAGGTTAGCGTGTCACATATTCCTTCAGGAATGTCTCTATAGGCAAAATGAGACTTTTTCATATTCCATTCTGCATGTTATTAAAATGGCTCAAAATCCAAAACATTGCTTAAAAATGGTTTAAAAGCAGTTTATAAATTAAGCCCTGCTCAGAACTAGAAAATTCACCAGTCACCAATTCACCAAACTGCAGCTGGAGTTGAGTTTTATGTTCATGTTTATAACTACTCTGATGGTCTCTTAAGTGAGGTGGATCTTTGTAACTTCTGTTGATTAAGGATTCCACAAGCTCCATTTTGTGCTCCATGAGGGACAAATCCTTCTCTCCATCCTGCCTGACAGAGCAGCCTCACATTGAGCACTGTGGGAAGGACACACACAAACACACCTATCCACAAAAACTTTATCCACAGCATTATCAGTCTTAAAATGTCTTGGATAAACATATTCAGAGCTTTAAGCAACCAGAGGTGTCAATCAAGAGTTTAGGTTATTACGGAAGTGGGATGTTCAGACTTCGAAATCCTGTTGCTAAATGAGTGTTGAGAAGCTCTTCAACAATATAAAACCAACACATGCAGCACTCTTAGGAGAGCCATAGAGTGAATACTTTCCCTTTATATCTGCTCTGACAGTGCCCTGTAATTTACTTGGCTGTTGACTGGAATACCTAGGTCAATTCTTTGTAAGGTGACTTGAGACCCAACACCCAAAATTATTCAGCAGCCTTGAATTCACCTCTATGCAACAGTAACACCTAAACTTTCCCAAGAGAAGAACAATTCAGCTGTAAGAACACCTACTTATGAATGTCCAGATTGCTGCTACTTAATTCAAAGCAGGAAGAAGGCAGGGACCCCAGTGAAGTGACACTGGGTGCCACCCTCATTTCCTGCAGGACAGGCAGTGTGGGCACGGCCGCTGCCCCGCTGGGCAATGCTGATGGTGGGCCATGCTCTGGATTTTGCTTGCCCTCTGCTTCATCAAGGTCAGACACAATTTCACATGGTACAGGGGCTCCTGAACTGTCTTTAGCATCCAGGTCTTCTCCACTGTCCTTTTTTGGCAGAGATTCAAGTGCTGCAGAGTCTTTGCTCATGGGAGGTACTTTTGAAACTTGTGGAGAGGAAAACTTCTGCTGGTTTCCAGCCTTCTCCGTGACATGCACGGGACCTAGCTTCGAGGCATTGACACCAGCCTTGACTCTTTGTGGATCAGGTTCTTCAACATTCAGTGCCTAAAAATCACAAGGGAAGACAGTGAGTGCTGCTCCCACAGCACCGGGGTGAATGCCAGCATTACCACCCAGAAGGAAATTTCACCACAAAACTGTAACAGCAGGACTCTGCCATTAGAGATGAAAGGGGCCCCCGGGATTCACTGTGGTGTTCTCTCCTCTCATCCTACTGTGTTTGTACTGAGCAGTGTATAAACACTGATCCAGAGCATGGTGAGGAAACAACTCCTAAGCATCAGTGCCGATTTCCCCAGCTTACATTTTCTCAGTCCAGCTCTTTATTTTCATGAGAAAATTTTCAGCCATGGCACTGCACTAAGTTTTATGAAGCCTCAGGGATACCTCTCAACTCCACCATACACTCCTAATTTCACTTAAGTACCTTGCCACACTTCTACTTTCTACTCAACTGTGAAGCAAAGCTGCCTTTCTTCATGCCCACCTTTCATCTCTTTTGCCTGGTTACAAATGGATGCTTCTGCAGGGGAAACTGAGTGAATATGGGAAAGAACAACTCACCCGCAGTACAAGTTTCATCTTAATGAAGCTGTCTGAACTGGAATGGTCCAGCTGGAATCTCTGATCCAGAGTCATGTTTGGGTCCTTAAGTAAGTGGGAGAGACATACCACTGAAGTTCCCAGGGCGCTATCCCGCTCCTTGTCTTTTATCTGGGGGATGGAAGAAAACAAAAGTTTTTATTAGCTGGCAAACTGGGAAATGCACCACTGGGAATGCAAAAGCAAAGCAAGAAGGTATTTCAGATAGAAAACAAAATTAGCTTATTTGCTTCAGTATGGTAACATCCATATGGGTGATGCCATTATTTCAGGAGTGTAACAAGTTAGTGCATTTGGAGTAAAAATTCCATCTTTAACTATGCACAGAAAGAACTGCTTTAGCAGAAAAATCATGCCCTGAGATTTACTTGATTTTCCTTGCTCACTTTGAGGACAATGTCCTAAGCAGCTGAGATGGTTCTAAATCTTTACATGTATTTTAGGTAATAGTTTGTTTAGCCTATTTAACCTCAATACACCTTCCAAGTTCAATTCCTTTCTGTATCCAAGTGACCAGCCACAGAACTGGCTGGGGCTGCAATGCTGCTATTCCAAGACAGGGTTGCTTAACAAGCCAGAACACAGAGGTGAAGACACAGGGCTCTGGTTGAGAATCATGAAGGCTGCAATTTCTGACAAAATACTGATGCCTTTACTACACACAGACCTGTATGGAATGTCCTTTCCACTTTACAGCCAGAAATATTCCACATTTTGAACTAAGATATTGCACATTACATGATGCTAGAACAAAGGTAGATACCAAAAAAGGGAGATGCCACTGCCACCTAATACAGAATTGTCTGTGCAACATATGCTTCTTCCATCTTTCAGTAGGAGGAACCCAGTATGTGACAATCCCACACAGAAACAACCAGCACTGAGCTCCATAGAAGAGGTTTCTTCCTACAGATGTGCAGTTGGTCTTCAAAGGAAAGGCTTTTCTCTCACCTCAATGTGGAGTGACTGGGAATGAGCACTGTGGACAAAGAAGGTGAAAGCCTGGCCCCACTTGGGATCTTTGCTGAAATTGCAGGTCTGCAACAAGAACATGCATTAGCTTAGTCTCTGAGAAGCAAAGAATCCATGACATTGATCAACAGAGAGGGCCATGGTGACCCTAACTGATGCTACACCCCAGCTGTACAGAGGGAGTGGAAACTCCAGGTCAGAAGCATATGGAAGTGAAGTCTTTGGCACAAGTTCTTTGGGGCGTGGAAATGCCAAAGAACAAGTCTGGTGAGCTGCAGTTGGCCCCACCAGCGCTGCCTGGACCAGCAGCCTGCCTCACCTGCAGCGAGGCACCGCTCCCTCCCTCCCACCTTCCCACCCAGGGAGAGCCAGAGCACTGCTTCCAGCCTGCAGCACTCTGAGCCAGCTCCCAAAGCTCCAGTTGCTGGCAGGCAAGGGCAGGAAAGCTGGAGAGGCAGTTTCAGGGGTGTAGAACTTGTGGGAAGAGTAAGAGGGCACAGCCTCAGCACCATCCACTTCAAAGTGGAAAGAGCATGGAAAGCACCCATGTGGGGACTGTGGCTGCTCTGTAAACCAGCTGTCCCTGCCAGGCCAGGAGTGCTGGCAGCAAGTGGAAAGGAGCAGGGAAAGCCTGGAAGCCTGACCTAGCTTAGGAGAGGCAGGTGAAGTGGTAGGGAAAGGGAAAGCCACAAAAGGTAAAAATGCAAGTAGAACCCAATTTCTAGGTGGAGCAGGTGGAGGGAACAAAGGAAAATAGGTGCCAGTCTTGTATGCCCGTGTGTAGCCAACGGGATTCATTCTTATTTGCTGGGAGTCCAAAAGACCAAAGGGCTCATTCACATCCAGCTGCAGGGTGGTGAACATGGCAGTTACTGGGAGGCAGAGCTCAGCTGTTGCTCATACTCATGAGGCAAAAGCAATTTTTAAATAATGAAAAAGGAACTGGAAGTGAAGTGGAGGAGATGCAGATACATCTTGTCCAGGTTTAAAAACAAAACAAAAACAGCAAAGACTCTGAGGAAGGAATAAAAGCCAGCTTGATGCAAATGACACTCTGCTCTGAGAAACCATGAGCTGGATTGGAGACTTACAGAAATAGAGTGTTTGGGCCAACATGAACTCTTGGACACAGGCATGGAACTACACACGTGTACAGCAGCTGAACAGACACCGTCCACAGCTCGGTGACACAGTGGTTCCACTCCCAGGCTCTGCACTATCACTGCAAGTACAGCTCTTCACATCAGCTTCACAAGAACTCCTTTCCTTCCTAGGGGATACCTGGGGACGGTCACCCATAAGATGTAAAGCATCTAATGAAAGCAGAAGAATTAAACAGCCTCACCTTACTCTTCTGAGTCTTGTTCCCAACTGTGAGCAGGACAAAGGAGGAAGGTTCTCGTTCCATCTTCTGTAATTTAATACAAGGAAGAAAGAAGAAGGCAGAAAAAACATTAAGAAATTTATAGTTTTCAGAAAGCAATACCAAACCACTACTCTTACTTGAAATAAGTTGCTGGAAAACTGACAGTATTTTCTCCTCTGAGGAGTGTAACACACAGGAAAGCCTCCAGCAATAACACAGCAGTCTTACTCTCCACCATCAAGAGTACACACTTAAGCCAAAGCTTTATGTATATAGGTTTCAACAGGTGAGCAGTTAAAAATTTGTCAGAAGCTGGGAGGAAACAGAGAGGAGAGCTGAAGGCTCAGTGGGAAATCTTGATCTTTCCTGACTGAACCAGGACTTTCAGAATTGGTTTCCAAGGTTCAGGACTTGCTCCAAAGCAGCTGGAAGTGAGTCCTTGGCATCAAATAACAATTCCTGTCTGGAAGCAACAATACTGAACCTCTTGCACCTCTTTGCACTAATGCTATAGAAGCTAAGGCTGAGAATCTGGTCTTGGCACAACACTACATACAAAGTGCACATAGTGAGGTCCAGAATTAAGGATTATTGACTATGATGTGTATCACAGTGCTGATAACTCATCTAAATTGTAAAGATGCTATTCTAGGAGAGGAGCTACTTGGAGAGAATGGGAAGCTTTCTCCATATCTCAGAGCTGTACTTGTGAGTAGCCTGTTCAAGAAAGAAGGGAGACATTCTTCCCTATACCTGCCATTCACATCACAGTAGCAAAATGCAGTATTTGGGGGAAAAAGTAAACAGAAGCTATGAGAGAGAAGGTATGAATGAGAGCCAAGGGGGGAGGAATCTGGTGGTCAGGTCTCCAGTGGACAGAAAAATTACCACAAATGAGCATATTCCTCCCCGCTCAATGTCAAGCTGGAACAGCTCAGCAAGGGAAGAAAGAGCAGCAGCAGCAGCAAGGATATTATGACTTAGTCTGATATCTGGAGGCACTCTTTTGCGTAAGAAAGAAAGACAACCACACACACAAATAAACATTTCCATGTTGCATTCCCACTTTGGCCTCCTAGACTTTCACTGGGGTGGGCTTTCAATCACAATTTTGAACCCCTGCTCACTTAGATTTTGACAGTGGAGAGACTATTTCTTTTTAACCACTGCCAGTTTCAGTTCCTATAATCCAGAACCTTGTTTAGCAAGTGTGGGAGAAGAATATAAATTTTACCTTGAGGTACTTGTTATTTTTTATCTTCTTTGTTCCACATTCACCATTCGAATACTCAAAGTGGTTTTTCTGAATTGGTGAAAGAGTATTTTAAACAGTTAATTTGTTGTTTTTTAAACAAAGGAGGTTAGGAGTGAAGGCTGCTGCACGGGGCTCATACTTACGGGGAGGTTGAAGGCACTGTCCAAGTAGACAATCAGAATTGCTGTAGACAGACCCTTCTTATCCTGTAAAGGCAGGGAAAGATAAAACAAATCAAAACACAAAGTAGTTATGGTCACCCACCATGGACAATGCAAAACAGCAAAATTCCAAGGGCAGCTTCTGAAGGCTGAGCAGCTCTCTGCCTTTCTCCTAAAACTTGCAATTTAGAGGAGCCCAAGTCAACACAGCATGACAGTTCAAAGCAGACCAGTAAGAAGATGTGTAACTCTTTTCAATTCCCTGCCTTTAATGTTTGTCAGCCTCTCAGTGCAGAACTGGTTGGGTTCCTCACTGTAGCAAGACACCTAAAAACGTGTTCAACCACATACATCAACATGAATCCAGTGTCAGCAGAATGAAGCCTGGGAACAATTTTATTCGCTTCAGTGGAATCAAATGGTTTTGCTTGGTTATGAAGAAACAGCCTCTTTGGGAGACGGGCTTTATCCAAGCAATTCTGCTGGACAAACTACACACCATTTGGAAACACAGCCCTACCAAGCACCAGTGCTGGGTATTTGCCTATGACTAGTACAGATTATTTCAGGGGTCCAGGATCCTGCACAAATCCTAGATGAAGAGGGAGGAAAAAAAATTGTGAAAGAAAAGAACCCCTGAGAAGGCACTTTGCAGTGGGTCAAACAAAGGTTTGCTAATTCAAGCAAAAAGAGCTACCAGATTTGAGTTATTCCTGAATTACCAAGGGACCTGGGGCAAGCAAATGCCCTTCCTGCAGGAGCGGCAGGGAGGGAATCACATCAAAACTTTGCCAGACAAAAATAAACTCCTGCGAGTCTGCCTGGGGTTTCTAATTTTACACACTCCTTTGTTGATGACTGGACAGGGATCAGAGCACCTGAATTCTTTAAGCAAATACACTCACCTCATGCAGCTTTTCTTGGTCCTTTACCAGTGAAAGCCACTCCAGTTTTAAATGCAAGTGTCCGCTTGTCGTCTTACTTAAGGGGAACCACTACATGGAGATAACAAAGAGCAGCTTGAGAACTGACAGGCAGAGTAGCTTTCATATATGTGGTGCACACTCTGAGGCTTACACACAATAGACAACATGAATTTTACTCCAAGCACCTTAGCTTGCATTTTTGACACTTAAACTGTAGCACGTCCACCTACTTAGGTACAAGGCAGAAGAAAATTAAAATAAGATGCCCATGAACAGGCAAAGCATGTGGATATTTCCAACCAGCAGCAGCACAAGACAGGCACCCTGGCATTGTTTGTAGAGTGCTGGGTTGCAGGGTAAACCACAGTAAGGTCAGATAATTTCTTCCCTCAGCAAACAGCCTGCTTCACCAAACTTTATCTGCAGCTTGGTACAAAACATTTGGTACACACGGGACACAAAGTATCAACAAGATACCCCAATGCTGGCTCAGCATAACCTCAGGGCTCTCTGGGGTTACCAGCCTGTTGTAAAAATTGTTGTAGTGGCTACTTTGGTATCATCTTTCTGTGAAAATACCACAGTGCAAGTGTGCAAGGAAGCTTTAAGTACAGGAAACACTGAAGTAGCAGGTGAGAAGCACAAATGAGTGCATGTAGGCATGCACCACCAGCCACATTTAGAAATAAGCTGAGATCTTTACCTCATCAACAGTTCTGTCATTCATTACATCCACTAGGCTTATCAGCAAGCTGAAAGGGAAAAGCAAACATTTCAATATTGAGGTATACAGCACAAACCACCAAAAAAGCCCACTCTCAAGAAGTTTCCAAATAAAAACTTCTCCACATTACCTGCATATGTGTGTGCAGGAACACACCTGCACTCCTGAATTCTCCCCCTTGAAATATTTCCAAAACTAAAATAAATTTGAAGTAAATCTCAACTAACTATGACTTCTAATGTCTTCCCAGGATTCCCACCCTGCAGGATGTAACCTTGTCCAACATTAGTTGCACTAGGAACTAACTAGGTGGTATTAATATCTGGGCAAAGGGAATCACTTTCAACAGTATTAAACTTCCAGTATGAGTAATTCAGATGTCCCACAGCAGAGGCTACTGGACACTGATCAAAGGTCTTGTTAATTTACCTGCCCATAAAGTCATCTTTATCTGGATCTTCATCGTACAAATCCACTTCTAAGTCCTGACCAGGCACTTCATGAACAACAAACTGGAGGAGAAAGAGGTATTGATTAAAAATAAAAAGCATTCACATACACATATTCAGGCTCAGGCTGTGGACAAGAACAAGACACTTGACAGGTGTCTAACACATGAGGGACATTCCCTGTTCTTTCTTATGGTTAAATGCATAACAAATACAATTGATTATAGGTGAAAACGTTTCACATTGTTTGCTTGTTTTTGAGCTACAAGTTAAACCCCTCAAACTGGTATCCCTAATAAGCAGAGAGGAATCAATGCTAGAGCAGCCTGCAGCTGCACAGGCTGATGCATTGATTGGTATTTAAAGCAGTGCTTTGCACCTCCTCCAAAAACCCACACATGTAAATCAGATCAACCTGAATGACATTTCAAGTTTACAATGTAAATTTGAACTCGGTTGAGGGACACAAATGCCTCAGCCAAGAAACAGGGAAGTCCACCTGCCTCAGTGCAGTCAGCTAAGAGAAGGTCCTGCAAGCACAGGGATGTAAATGGAATGGCTGTATCTCCTACAGATGGAAAAATCAAAAGGTTCAGTACCTCAAATGTCTCATTCCAAATGGGATTAAGATCTCTGGAGACCGTCTTGCTTCGATACTGCACGGTGCCCACGCGGAGGAGAGCGTACGGATCAGACTTCCCCCTGATGGCACCAAGGAAATTGTCTTTCTGGACAAGGTTTTCAGCTTCTAACAGATGAACCCTTATTACTCCCTGAATAAAATAAGATAAAGAATTGGTCATGAAAATGCAATCTTTGGATAATTATAATATGCTGCCTCCTAAAACTGTTTATTTCAGGCAGCAAGGGTAGTCACCATGACAGTTCTGCAAAGACACATATTTTGATGCAGTACATTTCCAATGACAGCTGTAATAAAGCACTTCTTCCACCATTTGCTTAGAGGGGGAAAAAAAAGCCCCCTTAAAGAGATGTAAAATTAAATCTAGATAACTGTATAGGAAACATTATTTTTTTTAAATCAGAAATATACATATGGACACAGCATTACAGCCACAGTCAAATAAAGTGTAAAGATCAACTCCCACTGACTGAAGGAGGAACTAAGCACTCACTGGCAGGTTCTTATTTTATTGCACAGGAGCCATTCCCTTTCAATTTAGTGATTCAAGTTTGCAACAGGGAGCATGCTTTTGTCACTCATTTATATTTATCCTCATTAGTATGTGTATTGATATAGAAGACCTGGATATGTTGAGTATTTAGGAATTTTTTTTTCTGTAGCAAAGGTATGTCATCCTCCAAGTTCCCTATTTACACCTCTTCACAGCATTAGTAAAAATATTAAATAGCATGACATTTGCTGCTTATGTATTTATCCTCTCATTTGCATGTACCATAAATCTGCAGTTACAGACTAAAGGTTGAATTGGAAAATGAGCTCAGAGTACAAACAGACTCCTTATGACTTGCAGAGAGGGTAGGAACTCCCAGTGCCCATGTCTCTCCCTCCCAAATGATGAACTATCCAACACTGTTTTTATATTTCAGAAATACTACCTACTGAAAGCCCACAGTTTAGGTTGAAAGAGCTGATGCAGCATCCAAAGACACTAAGCTTGGATGCATTCACATAGTGGCAGCTGCACACTCAGGTAGATAAACACTATGTCACTGAAAAAACAACTCACCTGGGGGATAGGGAACCTCAAGTGGGCAATGTTCATGTTCTTTTTCAGAGGCACTGTGATTCTGTTGGGTAGCACCAGCCGTGCAGCAATGAAGTCTTGAATTAGTGAGTCTGACATTACACTGCAGGTGGGGGAAAAAGGCAACCTCAATCTCCACAATCAGTCACAACTCAGAACAGGCAGGCAAGCAGAGGAAATGGGCATTGCAAAGTGAGCGGTGTGGACTAGCTCCCCCCACAGTATTGTCAAGAATTAGAACAGGACAGCCAGAGAAATGGTTGAGTCACCATCCCTGGAAGCATTTAAAAGACCTGTAAACGTGCTTAGGCACATAGTTCAGTGATGGGCTTGGCAGTATTAGGTTAATGGTTGGACTCAGTGATCTATAAAGATCTTTTCCAAAGTTTATGATTGTATGAAAGAGATGCAGAGTGGCCATTCAACTTCAGTTTAGTGGTGCAGGTTTGCAATAGGAGCATCTCTGTTGCAGGGTGTGAATTTGGCTCACCGTTGTAAATGATGAATGGGAGCTCAGGCTGTGTGAAATCTTCGTGCACACACCCAAACATGTCAAACCCAAGTGCATTCTGGGTTTCCTTAGGAATGACACCAGAGATGGACAAGGGAGAAGGGAATCAGGAAATTTCAGCATTTCACAGGGGGCTCAAGGCCTCGAGCTAGTTTGTTTTTAGACTTAGAAATGGCCACAGCACACACTGCTGCCTACTCTTGGACACCTGCTGAGACCTTTTCACAAAATTGAAGCAGACAGAAACATCAAAAAAAAAAGCCAAGCTCATTTCTCAGATGAGGTTCTGGATCTTGGCAGAATTTGCACTAAGAAGGAAAATTTCATTTGAAGTAACTGGAGATCACATTGGCTGAATTGAAGACACTATCTTGGAGTTCAAGGAGCTTTCCAGCCTAATTACAACTTGCACATTTTTAGCTTTTCAGTTCAAATCTTTGCTTTACAGCGGCTCTTTTTGTATGGCAGGTATAAGAAGTATATGGCTATCACAGATGTCCAAGTACTCTCCAGGTGATTAATGAGGGGATTTCAACACACCACTACAACCTGGAGTGAGCAAAAAACAATATTAAGAGGAAAACCCAAGAGCACCAGTTATCTGAAAGACTCATCCTCTTGATAGATCTAATGCTTATAAGAGTATGACTGTGTGTAACAAAATTGTCCCAATTCACAGAGGAGGCTGGATTCACACATAAAAAAACATAAGGAAAGTCTTCTACTCCACATGGTAAACCAGGAACCTTGGTCAGGCTCTTGGCTTTCCTGTAAAAAAAAAAAACCCCACAGGAATGTCACAGAATTGTCCCCTCTCTCAAGACTCAGGGTACACCCAACTAAACACAGCTTGTATGTGAGGACAGACGACTGCATCCAGTTTCTTTGCTATCTTAAGTGAGCCAAATTCATTTGACAGGGAGGGCTCTTGTTCAACCTGTACTTCAGCCCATTCATGGTCAGGCATGTTTTGCTCCCAGCTTTCATTGCACTGCTGAGGAACAAGCAAAGGTTTCTGTGTGCAAATCCCTGTGGGAGAGCCAGGCAGTAAAAATTTAGGACATCAAATTTGCACTTAATTATATGAGAGGCTGTAGGCTGGAACACCTACAGGCCTTCTCCATGCAAGGATTAGGGAAACCAAGTTAGAAAACAGATTAATTCCTCTGATAAAAACTGGAGCTCTCAGGCTAAACTGCAGGGCAAAAGGCCACTCAGGCCTCAAATTAAGAGAAAAAGGAAACTTCCTCTCATTCAACATCAAAAGCCTTCAGAGGATCTTTAACGCATGAACTGGCACCTAAAGTGGCCAGACTCTTCCTATGAGTCTGCAAACCATGAGCTGCAGGGGAGCAGAGAGGAACAGAAGTGTCTGCATTTGCAGTGAAAGGGAGAAAGGCAATGGCTGTGTAACCCCATGTATTTTCCTCTTGTGCAACAGAATTTTCTCCTTACACTAAAGAGCAAGGACAAACTGGACCCCCAATTGGCGAAACAGTTTGAAACAATACTGAAACCCACTAGGATTTTCATCCTTGCTGTACGAGTTCTGTGTATGTCATACTAACCCAAGAGGCACTGGAGAAGAGCTACAGCTAAAGGGTGAGCAGACTACATAGAAAGAAAACTTTTCTTCTTATAAATCTGGTGCAATTCTCTTTATCATGGATTGTACTTGAGTTTTTCAGAGGGACTGCAACACTCTGATACCTTGCCTTTTTACACTTCACTGTAAAGAAAAAAAAACCAGTCTGCCAGTCTAAACCTACTTCATCTACCTTTGCAAATAACTAGCACATGGGAAACAGAAGGGCTTGTTTTTGAGTTTATAAGTCATTGTTGTTTGGGGGCTTTACTATTTCCATCCTAAATGTAATGAAGTGATTGAAACAGTTTTGAGAGAATAAAAAAAGAACCCTCCTCAGGTTTTGCCACAGCCAGATACAATGGGATGAACATCAGCACAACACCTTGCAGCCCAAGCTCTCAACAACAGCTTTGGTTGCTCAAGAACTACATCCCAACTTAAGTAATTTTTCAAATACTAAAGTAAAGCAAAGTAGACACTCACTTAATTCCTGGGACATCCAGAAGGTTGCTCATGCCTGCCCAGTTGATTTCCAAATGCTACAACAAGATAGGGGAGAAAATATTATACAGGTCTATTAAAATTTATTTTAAAATAAATGTAGAATTTAGAAGGGAAATGCTTCCAGAACAAAGCCAGACGTCTAAAGTAAGGAAAACCTGCACCACCAATTGCATCCATACATTAGAATCAATGGCTGGTATCAATTCCCTTATCTATTTTATCTGCCATCCTGAATTGAGGGTATCACTGGAACTTAACCTGCAAGAAGAAGGAAAGTCATCCTTCAGCCTTTAGCAATGGCCACTGGCACATGCCCTGGGGTCATGAAGGAAATTCAGCAATTCTATTAAGACTTTGAAGTTGTTTTCTCATCCTTTCACTTTAGGGGTTGGCCCATACCCTGAGGCAGAGGGATTTACAAATACCACCGGTTTCAGGAGTCTGTATTCCTATTCCTACAATAAACAAAAAGAGGTTCTTTCATGTGCTAAAATAATGCTGCTACATCTAAACACAAAAACACCTCATTCAAGATAAAAAATGTATGACTTTCATGAACTCAAGCAGAGCATAAACCACAAGCAAAGCTGTGTGCTGTAAGATAACTGCTTCTTACAAGACTAGAGGGTTTCTCATATTTTATTAAACCGCAATTGAGTACAAGGGACATGACCTTAAACAGGCAAGCTTTCAAAAGACAACATGAATGGTCTCCAAAATGGCTGCATTTAAAATCTGTGAATGAGAAGGTAGAGCAGCCAGAAACTTTGGAGAAACAGCTCCTGTGCTGCCACCATAAGACAGTCCTCCCATTCTTAGAGTGAAGCGAGTAACTGTTTAGGCACTACTACAAAAGTATAGAATGAATTGACACCCTCCCCGAATTCAAGGGGGACACTGAACAATTAGGAATTTGTCATTTAAGCACCTGAACTGTGAGGTATTCACAGTTTTGCAGTTTGGGTTATCAGTGATGGACAGCTCATGTCACTCACTGAAGACCAAGAAGTCTGCAGAGAGCAGCTCACTCCTGACTCACCGGTTTCTGCATGAAAAACAAGGTCACTGCTCCAACAAAGGGCGCATCGGTTAGGAGAGGTTCCAGGATCACCCGCAACGTCCCATACAACTGCAAACAGAGCAGGAAAGCTCAGGGTTAAGGTGTTCTCATGGTGCAGCTTCAAAACTGTGAGCTTTTCAGTGATGGAGATAATTTTAGAAATTCTACTTGAAGTAATTTTATTTAGAATTTTATAACAAAAAACTTTTCCCCCCAAACCATTGCTACTGATATTAGGCAATGCTTTCTGTGCTTGTGGAGTCTCTCTGCAATCCTGCCATACAATGGAGCCATCTGTCTACTAGCTTTCAACATTCCAGGAACAGGTTCTTGGTTTAATCTATACCAGTTTACGAACATCATGGTTCTTCTGAAGTTCTCTACCAACACTCTGAGCTCCTCTGAACTCCAGTGGCAGCTGCTGGCCCACACATAGTCCATGCTCCAGCATCAACCCTGTTTAAGAGTCATTCTATGAAGCTTAGAAGTGGTATCTAAGTGCTTTCCATGGAAGGCCTCATTTCTCCAGCCAAGAACAAGGAGATAAAGCCAATCATTCCAATCCTGATAGTTGCTAGTTTCCCAGTTGTCATGACCTCCCCACAGGGAGATGCTACCTCTTGCCCCACACAGCCCTGAACAGACAATGTTAGCACTGCACGCACCTGTACACCTTTCACGCCAAGATTAAATTTCGATATGTCCATGTGAATCTCACAGTCCCCTATGTAACTGAAAGAAAATTCTCACATTATTCCACAGTTTGCAATAGTCCCATGAGAAATTTGGGGCTGTACAGAGTATAAATGAAATCAGTTTAAGGATTGACAACATGATCCCACAGGCAGAGATGGATTTTCAAGTGACTGAAAAGGGGAAGTTGAACAAAGGTCAGATCTTTCACAAGAGAAACCTTGCAGTCAGCTGGGACATTGATGTATCTGCAAAACATTGAAGCAACATCTGTATTTCCAGATTACTTTTCCATTCTTAAGACTGGGGGTTGGCTGGAGCAAGCTGGCTCCAAGAAGGGGACCAAGATGCTCATTCAAAATTCAAGGTCAGAGCCATTGCCCTCTTGCTCCCTTCTCTGCCAAAAGCCTGATCCCACCCCACAACCTGGTGACCAAGCTCCCAGGCTGGTGCAGAGCCATCCTGCCATTATTTATGGGGTTCCCACCTGGCCCAAAAAAGCCCACAGATCACCCACGCCCACAACCCAAAAACTCACCTGAAGGACAAATTTATGACTAAAAATAACCTGGTTTCCTTGAGGCTGAATTCAAAGACATCTACTTAGATCAGATTTTGGTCAGTTGCCATGGAGAACATCAGGCTTCAAATAAAGCAAATGCTGAATGCGGTACTTCGGCAATTTGGAAAGCACCTCAGACTTTCATAAAAGTACAAACATCACCTTATGCAGAAACCAATAGCCACTCCCCAGGGAGCAGAAGTTGACAGATCTGTTGATGCCTCTGGCAGAAAACAATTGAATGGAGCTACCAAGTTCCCTTTCAGCCCCCTGAGAAATAGCTCTGGCTGCCGACACAAAAACACCCTGCAGGTAAAGCAGGGTGTAAGGTACTGCAGCAGTGAATGTGCTGTGCTTGCTGCCTACATGCATAACTTCACTCCATAATCAAAGGAAAAGGGCAGGAGTTCTGCTCTGACCACATGTATTTGGGCAAATAGTGCTGCAGTTGCCACAAGTTCAAACTGTAATTTGCATATAGACAGATTCCCTCCCACCCCAAAAAAAGCCTGCCAAGAATGTGCAACCCTGTAAATTTGCCTCCACTTTTGCAAGCAAAGTCCTCTGTATATTTGTTTACAGGTAGTCACCTAGCAGAATTTCAGGAGCTCATAACACATAGAATAAAGCCTTTAATGTTAAAGCATTCTCATTTCTTATTTACAACCTCATAAACCATGCTGAAATTAACACAATGTTTCTTAAAAGCTAGTGACATAATTAAACTTATTTTATGTTTGTTAACTTCTACAATTTTGACATTATCTTACAGGTCATTACACTGTGTGCTAATAGAGCATTGTTACAATAAAATTCTAAATAAGAAGCCAAAATTAGTTCCTTAATTTGCACTAATTAATCCAAGAGGATTTAAGTCGGCTTTTGCAAGTGTCTAACACAACACAAGTAAGAGCCGTGGTGTTTTACAGCCTTTCTACCTTTCCACACAGTCAAAAACTCTTCCCACTCAGTTCTAGACGTCTCTTTTCTCCAGTAAAGATGTCAGAGAAGTCTTATCAGAGCCTGAGCCTTTAATTAGCCTTATGTCTGCCTCATACAGGTATCACCCCCTTCCTTGGCAGGAAGGATGAACTCTTTGTTCATTAGTTTATTCCTCATTTCCAGTCCCAGCTGCTCATGCTTCCATCTGCTCCTCTGTGCAGCATAACCTTGCTGCGCTCTCTGCTGTCCTGCCCCACCACACCTGAGCCAAACTCAAGCCTTGACACTTAAAAGGCTGAGGCTGAGCCCCTCCACCCTCCACAGGACTGTGCTCTACCCACCTGTGGAGGGTGGAAGAATCACCTGTTTCTCTCCTACACCACTGTTGCACAAGGTGATGCAGATATGTCTGTGCTGTGGATGAGAACCTTGCTCAAGTGCAAGTATCCGTGTCTGTTCTGTACTTGGCTGGAAATGCAGAGCCCAGTGTTTATAATACAAAGGCAATCCACTGGCTGAAGGCAGAGCTGCTACCAGAGCTGGCAAGTTTAACTAAGCTGGATGTCTGCATATCCCTTTAGAAAAAGCCCAGGCAATTCCCTGCCTGTAAAGTAACTGCCCAGGGGCCCCATCTTCTCATGGCCCCCATGCAGAAAGCCCTTTGGCCCAGCCTCCTCAAGTGCTTTGTAACACAGACCAGGCTTAGTCTGCCTTTGCACTTAGGAGATGAACGTGCAGAATTACACAAAGTAGAGAGATAAGAAAATGTAACCAGGCAACACAGGGTATGAGAAAAGCTAGATCACCTCTGCCTTTCCCCTCTCCCTGTCCAGTCAGGCTTCTAGGCGCAGGTATCCCTTTTTGCTTAAGACTGACCAGTTTCCAAAATGCTTTCAGTTTCTTCTAAGAGCCTACAAACTCAGTTATCCCAAACTCCACTAAAGCTCAAAGTATTGTTGCATGTTTCTTTTGACTTCTTTCACCAGACAGAGACTGTATTTCCAGCTCTCAAAATTTGACAGGAAATCAGAGATTCTCTTCTAAGAGTAAATTTTAATCAATGAATTTTTATACATGCCAATTATTAAACTATTCTCCTATGACATCTCATGTACTGTAAATTCTACAGAAGATAATGCAAAAGAAAATTCAGAACGTTTCCAATGAAAAATGCTTGTGAATACTAAATCATATTAATGAAATAGGAAGAAACTGGATTGCAAGGTGTTTTCCAGGGAGGTAATAGTGCCTTCAAATACTTGCAAACTCTGATGATAATAGCCTATGATGATATGGCTATGCAGCAGCTCAGGCAGCTGCAAAATTAGTGGAAAGGAAAGCAGCTGTAGGAAGTCAAGCAGCTGCACTTGGACCACTCCCACTTTGAAAAATGGAGTATATAGTCCTTTTCCATGGGAGAAAGTCAAAACTATAACAGGACAGTGCTCTACATAACCATTTCCAATGCTCTGATGCTACAGCCATGTAAGCTGCTGTGAACAGATTTAGGTAAAGCAGCTTCTCAAGTTCTTTTGGTAACTTCACCCAGTCCCAGATCTCCTGCATCCCTGACTGTGTTGACAACTACAGCCCATACAAATAAGGGACCTCTAAGCCCTATCTTTCACACTTCCCAAAGCAAAGGATGCAATTTGTGATATCACAAACTTATCACAGAGGAAAGGAAGCTCCTCTGCACAGAGCCCATAGAAGTGAACCATGGCATTCAGTGCTGCACCATGTTGGTGAGATCAGGAGCACAAGGTGAAACAAAGCCCTTCATGGATCACATGTCTATGAGTGGCTAATAAACTACACAAATGGTTCCATACAGACTACAAAGGAAGGGTAAGAAGGAAAGGTTTTTTCTACTCCTACCCTCTTCCTGTATTTTCTCCATATCAAATCACAGACTCTGGGCTTTAGCAACTAGTTGCCTTCTTGATAAAACTGGAGGAAAAAAATCTGTCCTCCTGTAATATTGAGAGACTGAAAGCAAGAAGCATTTACAGAGCACTGAAACCTAACCCAAGAGTCACTGTGGTGCCAGCAATGCACAGTGCACACCACAGGCATCCACAGCACTTCACTCTCTTCTCCAGTGCTGTGATGCCAGCACACAGCCCTGTAAACAGATCACTTAAACCTCAACAGCACAGTGACCAAGAGGTAGTGAAGGGAGCCTCACACTGGGGCAACTCAACTCCATCTCCTCTAAGTAGCAAAAAAACCTGTTCTATTGGTAATCCAGAAAAAGGCAGGGAAATAATAGCACTGATCAGAGATTTGCCTCTCCCTGTCCCTGAAAGCAACACACAATCTCCTGCAGACACTGCAGGATGCACAACACAGCTTAGTTCAGCTTAGATGTAGACATTGATGCTAACATATGAACACAAGTGAAGCTGAGGACTTAACACAGCCCTAGAGAAGAGACCCTCAACAGAGAGGGAAGGCAAACCCACACTCCTGTGTGAATACAGAAAATACTGGGGTTATCAGATGGGTTAGGTTATCAGCACGAGGAACAGAAGTGCTTGGCCAGTTTGGAGATGTTGATGGGTCTGCCAGAGGGACAGCAATACAAAGGTGGGGGAATCCCTCCGCAGAGGTTTGTCAAAAGACAGTGAAAATGAACATGTGGGAGAAGCAGTTTGGCATAGAACAGCAGCAATCTTCTGCAAGGCTTAAAAGGCATCAGATCTCTTAAACTTAACATAGAAAGCATGAATGATTTGCCAAAGGCCCTAACATTGACTTGGGTATTACAACAACAGCACTGAAACACCTGGCTGAAAATCAAGCATGTGAATTTACAGGGAGCAGTGATGCTCTGCCAGGGCTGGGGGTGCTGCCATGGCACTGCCACGTTCAGCAGCAGGCACAGTTCTGAGGAGCTCTCTGTTGTTGCCAAGACAGTCTGTAATTTCACAGCTTTTTTCTGGCACTACCACTAAAAGCCAATTTATATTAGGCAGCTCAGTCACCCACTAAATTTACAGCGCTACAGCAGCATGCAAGTGGTAATTCCCCCAGCAATTCCCTTCTCCAGGGCTAAACCTGGAGAGAGTTTAGCTCTGCAATGACTCTGATGTTAACAAAACATACAAGCTCATTCAAAACAGCCTGGGAGGTATTAAATGTTTTATCCAATTTTGTTGTTGTTGTTGTTAATAGAGCTAGAGGCAGTATTCTGCTCAGAGAATAGCTGTAATCAAAAAAGCAAATGTGTTGGAAAGCAAATGACTAAAATAGAGGATTAGTCTAGAGGAAGGAATTAAAAAATAAATAGTGCAAGTAGCTCTGGAAAAACTGGAGAAGTTGGTCTGATGAGAAGCCACAGTGGGCAAGACAGACCAAGCACCTTCAGACCTGAGAGCTTTCCTGAGAACAGGAAACAGTTTGAAAACTTGGGTTCTCACTGCCATCAATGGCAAAGCCAAGGGACACATTCTTATACCCATGGCAGTCGTGATGGGCCAGAGGAGGTAACACGTAGAGCTGTGCCAGTCATTTCTGGTCTACAGGCTGATGCACATTTCACTTCTGTAACTACTGAGGACATCCAGCTGGGAGACAGATTATCTCACATCATTCTAGGCTAATCTTAGTACACCATGCCCAGTCCAGCATGACACATACACAGGCAGTAAGTTAAGAACCATCAACAATCGATTATGCAATGTTACCAGATCTGCAGGTCCAGGGTAACTTGTCTTCTATCAATTTCTTTGGTGTAGGCTTTTATTCCATTAATTCTAGGGCACTGAAATAGAGACAAACAAGATACAACATAGTGAACATCTATCAAGCTAAGCACAAGTGAAAAGTCCTACTCACTTTGATGAATTTGAAAATTAAATATTTGCAAAACTGCATGTAAAATATGGGTATACCATGCTTTTTTTTTTCCTTTAAAGACGGAACAGCCTTGACAGTCCTCAAACATAGAGCTAGTTGCAAGTAGCCCTAGGCCATCCTGCAAGCCTCAGAAAGCACTGAAAATTCCTGCTGCAAGGGTACAACATAAATAGATATGGATATGGTACTTTTTTCTATCTGCAGTCCCAGGATACTGACAGCAAGTGGGAAGAGATGTGTGTCTTTCCTGTACAATCCTTCCTTCATGGTGAAGATGCTCAAGTCAACATGAGGAGGGAGCAAAGCTATTACAGAGCTGAACATCTCACTTCCCTTGCATCTGAACTTTGTTGAAAAGAGTGAACCACAAGAGTTACAGAAGATTCCCACTACCTTCTCGCCAAAGTGGATCTTGGTAAAGGTGCATGTTTTCAGATGTACACTCTTTGCTCTGATTTTTGGTTCAAGAACTTCTTTAAATGTTTTTTCCATAATTGTTCCGAAGTATGGCCAAGCCTGCACAAGGACCTAAAGAACAGCAAAAGCAGGAACACACTGAAGATTCTTTGAGTAATACACCTTTTGCTGAGAAACAAACACACCCATTACAGAATCCTGGCTATTAATATCTGTCCTTTTAAAATACCAAGTCAACTTTGTGCACTTAAGTTATCCTTATGGAAGGATCCATCTCTGTTCCTCAGAACTGGAATTTGTTTCAGGAACTGAAGAGTGAGTTTTCAGTACCATGGAGGCTGCTTCTAACCACAGGAGCCAACAAAGCCCACAGTTAAATTTCTTAAGTACAATAATCCCTAATTACTCTAAAGTGTCACAGTGTTCCCTGGAGTTAGGTTTATTTAGAGGATTGAGATGAGCTTTTACATAAAAAAGAAAATTTGCTAAAAAAAAACACCAAAAAAGAAGATAGTCACTGATGCTAATTTGCAAGTTCAGCTGTTTTACTTTGAGAGGTTGACCACACCTGCTGATGGAAGCATTTATCTCAGTGCTCTCTGGAACCTTTCTGGTAAGAGGAGATACCACTAAGTTTGCTAAAATAATAATAACATACACATGTATGTATCCATATGTACAGACAAACACTTGCTTTTTCTTTTTAGTCTCAGAATGAAGTGTTGTTGAATTTATCCAACTTGTATCAACCAGGCTCACATTAGCTCTCAACCTCAGTGGCAACCCCACACTTAAGTGACTCCATACTTCAGTATAGACACTGATAAAACTGAACTACACTAATTTGGTAGTAATTTGATAACTTTCTCAGATTTGTCCCACAGGGTTTGGATGAGAGGGATGCAGCTCAGAGCAGGTGGCCTCATGAGCTGGAGTTCAGAGCTCCTCACCTTGTTCAGCCACTCCACTCGTTCAACATCAGGGAAGTGAACCTGGATGCAAAGAAAAATAAAGTGAGTGCCATGTGCCATCTCTTTGAGCACACTGCAACACATGCAAAAGATAGCATTGAGTGTGGAACAAGTGTTAGAGTAAGCTGAGATGCCTCTGCCCTCATACATATATCCTTTATAATTTACTACCTCCTTGAAAAATTGTAAAATGCAAAGAAGCCAGTAAAGAATAGTAAAAGGCAGAAGAACCCACGTGCACTGATGTATCAGTATGCCTCTGGGCACATTTACATGATTATAGCAAGTGTCACTTCCTGTTCATGATGTAAAGCAGCATTAGATTTCTCATCCTTCTCTTTGTCATGCCTTGGGAAGCCACGAGAACCTACTTCCCTTTAAGACCATGAGCTGTGCAGGACCTGTTTCCTGTACTCGCTTGCCTCAACCAGGACACCACACTTTGGAAAACAAGAACCTGCTTGGGAAACTCAGTGTATTGGTTGTGGCAGCATTTCTCCACTAATACCAACATGGTGCCAATGGCTTCAGGGAAAAGAAGTGTAAGAGTTCAATCCTGTTAGCATACACTATCATGTGGAACAGCCCAGTGTTTTCATTTCTCTGAGCTTTTTAAGATGGTAAGGAGAAATTAAAATGAAATAGTCACTTATACATCATGTTTTCAAGTTGGACACACCAAATGCCAACAAGAAGCGTATATGCCCATTACAAAACTCCGCCAGTTCACTGAAGTGATGACTTGCTTAATCACCATCAGGACAACTGGGTATGAGACCACTCTCAGACCCCTGCAAGAAGCTGCTGACTGAAGAGTTACAATCACCTTACCACAATCACACATTAAAGCCTGTGGATGTGGTATTTGCAGCTGGTAGCAGGTTACTGCAGAAGGGAAGGACACTGCAGCAGCTTCTCAGAATAGACATTGGAGCACCTGAATACAAAGGGAATCTGACTATCATCTAGCCTGATAATAGTAATTGGGTAGGACAATACTTCCTCTTACAAGAGCTGTGAATTATACTTTTCAGGCAAAGCCTTACTATTCATCAGCTTTCAGAGAGGTGCTCAGAGATGTTTGGATGGAGTGCACAGTAGACTGTTTTTTAGTATATGCTTCATATATGATTGAAGAGCCCATTTTCCTTGCTCAAATAATGCTTCAAATGATCTCATTAAAAAACCCCAAAGTAATATTACCACATTCTTTATAAGACATTTCTTTTGATGCTCTAAATAGCAACTTTTCCATTAAATAAGACAACAGAAGTTCACTGAAATGTCAGCCTGCACAGGTCTATTTGCACGATGAAGCAAGAACTCAGCACCAGAAGGGACAATCAACACAGACAAACTGCTGCTGACATTTTACAGTGAGGCAGATTATGTGAATCAGGGGACCTCCACTTCACCTGCCAGCCTTTCATCTTCCACCTAAAGGCTCTCCACCAGGGCACAAAAATCCTGGGTTCTCAGCTCCAATGTAATTGCCAAGCAAAAACATCCTGCAGCACTTGGGGCACAGCTTGGGATCAGATGCAGGAAGGATAGAGCAGAGATGGAAGCAGCAAATGGATGGCGAGCTTGTTCTTCAAAACACCTTACAGATAGGAGAAGGATGTGAGCCAAAAGAAAGGACAGGACAACAGTTAGGCTATCCCTTCGCAGTGAGAAAGTCACAGCTCATATGTGCAGGGGAGAAATGTGGGGCATTATAAACCACTACAGTTGTCTGGGATTATTCACTAGAGGCAAAGCTCCTAGAGACCTGAAACAGCAAAAAGGGGCATCAGGAAAAATACAAAAACCATGAGAATGAGGCTGTAGGTAGACCCACCCTAAGAAAAAGTAAAATTGAATTCATTATTTGTGCCACAGACACCCGAACCACCGACAGCCCACAATAAACCTCCAAAGCAACTGCAATGAATCACACTGCACTGTGTCACACCTCAGATGCTGTGATAGCAGACATTTGTGGTACATTTCCACCCCACCTGACACCCCCTCATTCAGGTGTCTGCAACCCAGGTCCCACCCAGGCACTTGGTGCCTCAGTTTCCTCTGACAGATGGAAGGAATGGCACTGCTGGAGCTCAAAGGTTGGGACCACAGACCACCAGGGGTGCCTGGGCTGACACAGCTGGCCTTGCAGAGAACACCACAGGCACTGGCTGATTACATGACTGGTGAAAAACAGCTTTCTGCCCTTTCTCAGTTGAGTGGGTTCTCAATACCAAAGTTCAGCTCCACTCAGTGCTATGAGCTAAATGAGCAGTTCTGTGAGGAAGCAGAGCTCGGTATCCAGGTGTTGCAACTGCGTTATCCACTGTGTAGTAAGACACAAGCTCTGAGCAAGTCCTTTCCTACCCACGGGGTATCCCCATAATACGAATGCTGGCTAGCATGTCTAGTTCATGGCTAGTTCAGCCCAGTGACACCACCAGGCTCCTGACTCACTAGTTTTCTTGACTCAACCATTTATTCCAAGAATGTAATGTATCCTAATATGTTTTGAAAATAAAACCATCTGCAATTCCATACTTCTGAACCATGTGCTCTGGATTTCAGACTCACTTCTGGCCCTTGCTACTGGTGAGAGCCGCACCAGGCAAGGTCTTGCCATGAGCTTGTCATCAATACAGGTAGGAGGAGCCCAAAACACTTCCTACTAATCCCAGAACCAGACACCAAGAGCTGCCAAATTAATACTAACACAGAGTAAGATTTAATCCTGTAGCCTTGGGCAAGTCCCATTTTCAGAATCAGTTTTACCCATCTATGAAAGAAGGCATACTTCTTGCCAAAGTTTAAGGAATGCAGTAAAAATTACTTAGCATTTGATAGAGCTTTGAAGATCAAAAACACTAGGTAAGGGACAATTACTAGCAAGTAAAGAAAATGTGCAAGTTCTGCATGACTCCACCTTGGCCTGGAGCAAGCCACCACAAGGATCACAGCAACAGCAAAACCCACGTCTGACACAACAGCACCATTCTGTTCAAATACAACACAGCAATCTATCCATCAGGGTTTGGTTTGGTTTTTTTGTTTGTTTGTTTGGTTGTTTTGGGTTTTGTTGGGGATTTTGGCGTTTTGTTTGTTTCTTTTTTTAAAAAGCCAGGATTTTTAGCTATTCATACAAGAGGGAAAAAAAAAAGAAGCTTAAACAAGGCTTTTGCATGAACAAGGACTTAAAAGGCAACATTTTAAAAGGACAGTTCTGTACCAAGTGGTATTTTGCCTGGTAAAAGGAGTTTAACATCAGGAAGAAACACAGCATACTTGGATTCTGCCATGTGCAGCCAGATAACCAGTGGCAAAAGCAACACAGAGCAGTCACCACAACCCCAGGAGCTGGAATGAAGGTGGAAGCCTGGCTACCTCTGCTCTGAGCACTGCCAGCTTGTACAGAAGTCATGCTAAAGGCTGAAGTCAGAAGGTCTCAACTCTCCAAGCCATGGATCTGACTGTGCCTGCCATGAGCAAATTTCCAGCCTGGTTTCCTGAGGAAGCACAGCCTGCCCACGTACACTGTCTAGCACAGGAATGTGTCTATTCCAAACTCACTGGCTGGTTTCAGCCAAGAAACTGGTGCTGCAAAACAATCCTGCAAATACCCCAAAACAGATGGTTGGGTAGGTTAGGGAAACCCTCCCAGCATCCCCCCTGAAGGGACGGCTGCATTCTGTGTATCTCCTAACAACTGATACCAGGACTGAGCAGAACCCAAGCCAATTTAAAAAAGCCATTTCCTAGGGAGAACAATTTTTAACCAACAGCAAAATCAGTGATTGCTCTTAACTCTCAGTGGATGGATCCCCCTCATTTTATTACAGACCACATGAAGAGACAAAGATTTACGAACACCAAGACACTGCCATCATTTCACACCTTCAGAACCTTTCCTAAGATTACAACACTGCAAATCCAAGCCATGCTGCCCTTGAACTGTATTGCTACTGCCACCTCTGTGTGACAGGAGAGAAGAACTCAGCAGATAGTTTTAGAAGGTCCATGAACACTGAAAGGCAAAACCAAAAGATAAAAAAGATAACACCACAGACAATAAACTGAACAGACATCAGGTGAGAATCAGCCTCCAAGATGGGCATATGGAAGAAGTAGATCAAATAGAGGATGGGGATGGAAGGAAAATTAAAACCGGGGAGTTAAAAAGCATCAAGGATAAGAATAGTGTGGAAGCAAATACCCAACTGATGAACAAAAGTTACCAACACACAAAAGGAAATATAGATAGAACTAAAAGCACACTGTGCAGCCCCTTTATCATTAGGTCCTATACCCTGCCTTCCTGGAGTAAGGGCCAAGAATTCACAAGTCACAAATCAGACCTCTGGAAAGTCTGACTCTAGCATCTCTACGAGCACATGCTGGGCAGTGGGAGATAGAAATGAGATAGCCCTTAAACTTCCCTTTCTCCTGAAGGAGGCTGAACAGCCCCAGCATTGCCAGACCCCAGGTGCTGCAGCCCCTGACCATCTCAGTGGCCTCTGCTGCAGTCTCCCCATTTGCCCAAACCTCTCCTGGGTTGGGGCACAGAGTGCTCTCTGTGCAGCCTTGTGAAGGCCCAGTACAGGGCAATCAATAATGGACCACCTGCTCCCACACTAATGAAGCCTGAAACTTTCAGCCACAAAACCTAATGGAACTTTTTGAATTTGTGTGCACTGTTGGGGCAAGCCTGATTTTTCAGCAGTGACTAAGAGGCTCAATTTCTGGTTACAATGATTCAGGGCACTTGAGGATAAAACACAACACTGCTCTCACAGCATCAGGGCAAGAGCTGACACCACCACATTCATTAATGCCCTGAACTGTTGTTTTTTTGGTTTTGCTTTTTTTTTTTTTTTTTGTTTTGCTTTGTTTTGTTAATGCTCTGTCAATACAAACAAGCAGAAACCTCATTCAGAGACAGACTTCTGCGCCTGGTGGGAGGGAACACGTGCAGGGAGCTGCATCAGCCCTGGCAGGAGACCCTGGCCTCACTCCTCAGAACTGCCAGCTGCCTTCATTTCCCACAGAATTAAGTAGAGCCAAGTGCTGTAGGCTATATAAAAGTTTGCCGAATGTAAATGCCTCCATGCAACACTCTTTACAAGAAAAGCATTTCCCTACCAGTCCCTGACAGATTTTTAAATGCCAAGTAAATGATGATAAAAGAAAAAAGATCTAAACACCTTGTCATCCTTTCCATTAGCCAACCACAGCTGCCCAATAAATAACCCAAGACACAGAATAAAATGCAGGCAGAAATTTTGGTTTCTTCACTTTAAAACGTAGAGTTACTAGAAACAAATATGAACAACAAATGGGGGTTGACCTTCTGTACCGTCCAGAGATGACACTTTAAAATTAAATATTTGGGTTTTTAGCAGGATGAGAATATAATGTTTATATATTTTTGTTTGTTTTCAAATGACACTAAAGGGGAGAAAATCTGCTGTACGAGAAAGTCTAAAATGAGTATCTTCAACAGCAAAATACCTGCAATGCAACAACATGTATTTGAAGGGAGGTGTCTCTGGCGATACATCAGTCTGTTTTACATGCCCACTTACGGCACATCTCCTAGGCTAAACCAACTCCTAGTTTAATCCTCGCTTTCTTGAGCAAGACTCTAAAATCAAAGACGCTACCGCTCGGCCCAAGGCATCACTGGCACCCCTTCGGCTGCTCGCTCCGGGACACCCCGCTCTCTGTCCCGCTCCCGCCGCCCGGTGCCGCGGGCACCCGCAGCATCCCCGGTGCCTCGCAGCAGAACCCGCGCCGCTCACTCACCCAGGCCGGCAGGTGCCGGGCGGCCAGGCCCCGGCACACCGCCTCCCGCTCGTCCTCCAGCAGCGCCAAGGCGGCGGCCAGGCGGTCGCGCTTCCCCCGCCGGTTGAGTCCCCAGCAGAGCCACAGCGCCAGCGCCAGCAGCAGCCAGGTGCCGCTCAGCCCCAGGTACCCCGCCAGGTACACGGGGCCGAGCCACAGCAGCGCCCGCGCCGCCGACGAGAGCAGCAGGCGCGGCAGCGCGGCGGGGCGCGGGGCCATGGCGACAGCCCGAGCCACGCTGGCCACAGCCCGAGCCGGGGTCGCCCCTGCCGAGTGCGCTCG